>NW_026706850.1:1120000-2360000 GCF_024137745.1 Phymastichus coffea
GTGTAATTAATTTGTATGTTTGGTTACAATGTTTTTATTTTAAATTTTTAAAGTGCGTTGAAAATAATTTAATTTCTTTCCTCTATTGTATCGAACGAAGATAGACGTTAAATAACATCATTTTTATTTGTAATCAATTTTATTTAGCATCGAACTGCTATACACTACACACGCGAGATAACATAAAGGCGCGCAATAATAAAATACTAGAGCGTAGATAATCGGTAAACAGGATGAAACCGCTGATAACTCACGTGAACTTATGTTTGTAAAAGTCCGTACTGAATAATTCATTTATCGTTCATGATACTTGCATACGATTTCAGCCTATGCGCAGTGATAAATCTAACTAGATTGCTTCTTTTTTCCTACCATAGGAGAGTATAATATTCGTATTCTCGTGTGGACGAGTGAAAAATATTGAAGAAAAACGTTAAAAGCGTATGAATATGCATCGATCAAAATTGTCCGTGAAATGAAGCAGCGATCAAGAAATTCCAAGGAACCTTGCCGGGCGGAGAATTTACAGAGATGTGCGTGTATGTGAATCTAAAAAAACCGAATAATTGAAAAATGAAGTTTCTATTTGAATACAGCGGAGTAAGAAGCATAGTAAACACCTGTTTAATAGGTACACCCACCACACACGTGCACGCGTACGCTCGCGCGTTCTATAAACATCAAGTCACGGATGAGCAATGGATAGTAAATGAATGTAATTGAATTAATTTATAAATTGTATTTATTAGCCTTAAAAATAAAAAAAAACATTATACATAATCTATTTTCACATTCGTACTGTACAATACAAATCAATATACGTAATAATGAAAAAAAAATGGACAATCGAGCGGAAACAGTTGAAGAAGAAAAAAGAAAAAAGAAAAAAGACACGTAGTTGTTATTGGTTGGAAACTCTAATGCATACAGATTTCCGAATAATCCATAAAGAGCGCGTTTCATAGGCAGACCTCGCATAAAATTCGTTTCGCGTATACACACACAAAAGTGCGGAGACGGGAAAGAAGAGAGAGAGAGAGAGAGAGAGAGAAAAGGAAGAGAGCGCCGGCAGCCTAACTACTTTTCCCGAGGATCTTGCAGCTTGCGAATGAGAGAGAAAGAAAGAGACCTTTGTCGAGTATTTAGATGCGCTTGGCTCTCCTTGCTCTTGGCGCGCAGGCTCGAGCCAAGAAGCAAAACACTCAAACAAAAGTACAGTACTTTAGTACTCGCGGCGTGAGAGTGCGTCTTCTCTCTTTCTCGTACGCGAAACGCTTCAACCTTCTCGCTTCGTCTTCGGTGTCGCCGCGGGTCAAGAGATTATATTCGCGCGCGCTTGCTCTCTGTGTTGCGCTGTGCTGCTCCCTCTTGCGATAATAAATAACGCCCGGGACAATTTTATTCGGAATTTCCTAAATGGCCTGCAGGCCTCAACCTGTTCTCTTTTTCATTCTCATTCTCATAGAAGTTCGGCTCTCACTCGATCCAAATTCTATACATTTGTTGTCTGTGACGGTCATCTTTTTCTTCTTCAGCTTTTTCACGTTCGTTCTTTAAGTTTTTGGTGCTCCATATGCGTCTGGCATACGCTCGATCGTGTAGCGATGCTGCGAGACGTACATGATGGGTACACCTGGTATCTTGCGGATACGACGCTTTAGATCTTTATCGTTCGTTGCCACTATGTAACACTTGTGCTGAAACAGATCGATTTTTTTTTTTCATTTCTTTCTTGGTGGCCTGATGGTATTAATTGACCGAACGTTTTTGATGTAGGTAAACCGTCCCCCACTTACTACTTTCTTCTTTTTTCTTTTTCTTCGTCATAAATTTGCAATATCGCGAATAATGTTTCGACGTTGTACGCGAATATCAAAGAACGCATAATTAATTTTTTACTGGATTTTTCGGAATCCTTGTTACTTTATGCATGCGGAATTTTTCAAAAGTGTTGGATTATAAAAAACTCTCAATGATCACGATAGGTTCCGTGTGAAAGAATAATTTAATACAAAATATATTCACTGCACTGAATCAATTGTTTTAAATAGACAAAATTTATAACTTTCAATATTATTTCGTTGACAATATTTCTGTTGGATAGGCAATGAAATTAAATGAAAATGGGTTGATTTATTGAGCAGATTTAAAGTCAATGAAATTAAAAATCATCTAAAAATAGACTATTAGCATTGAATTTCTCTACACTTGTAAATGTTTCAAAAATGTAATTTTGTAATTATATTTTCAATTTGATTTTATAGTATAAAGTAAAACATCTTTTAACCAAAGTTTTTTTTAATTATTTAGAATGATTTTTGAATGATTTAGAAATTTGTTATGAGTAATTTGTATGATTAAACTTACCTGTGTTACTCTGTTGACAATGCAGTCATCAGCATATGTACCCTTATGCATGCAAGGTAGTCTTTCAAATGCTTTATCCTTGACAATTTTCAAGGCAACTTTGTACTTTTGACCTAGCTTTTCTAATTCACCCATTACACAGTCTGTAATATATGGAATACACTTTGAATATAAACACTCCATCATATTTTGCACAATATCCAGCTTATTTTTAACTGAAAAATTGATGAAATTTGTATCCACCAAGATGTGATAAGGAGGTCCTAATTGTTCATTATATTGGAAGAACAAGGCTGAAGATTGCTGAGGTCTAAAAATATAGATATAAGTATATTTATATATTAAGTTCCGAAGGATGTTACATATTATTACTATATCAATTAAGTGAACTTACACTTCCTTTACCTTCAGTTCTGTAGGGTCTTCAGTCTTTTGCTTTTTGGGTGGAGCTCGTTTTTCAGCTTTTCTACAATTTAAATGTATAATAATATGAAAATGAGCAACTTCAATTATTAAGGGATGTCACTTGCAAAAATATTTTACAGTTTATAAATAGGTTTTTCTATTTATTGCTACTTACATTCGAGGATCACTGGGACTAATCATTTTTTTCATTTGAGCAAATCTTTGCATCACAACTTTTCGAGTTTTCTTTGTCTTGCCCTGAATATTGTAATTAAAGTGAAAAAAAGTGTAATAATAAAAAATCATAATATAACCTCAAATGTTGGTATTTCATTCGTTTTTCAAACAATCCGATTCTTAACTCACCATTGCACCTAGAGAAGGTTCTAAATAAAGAAATTAAAAGTACAGATATCTGTTTAAAAAATATTTTGATTTTTTATGAATCATCAATCAGTAAATGTCAAATTGTTGCGTTTCAAATCCACAAACCACATGGCCAACAGCTTTGGAAAACAAGTAAACAACATTGTTTCTGCGCTTGCGTACTGACCCCATCACCATTTTCTGTAATGTGATTGTCAAAAATCATAATCTGACAAGCACCAAATTCAAAGTAATTTGTTAATTAATTTCTTATTACTTGGAATTTGAATCCGAAAGAAGCGGGATTTACGATTAGTTCAACACGTGTTTTTTAAGTAATATAACATAAGCAGTAACAAAAAAATTAATATAATCAACAGCGTTCAAATAGTAGCTTTAAAAAAATGTAAATAATTAATTTTTTATAATAAATAGAAACACGAAAGCAACATATCAATTGCAGAATTAATACTACAGTTATTCTCTCATATAACACATTTGCCGCACGGTACGCGTGTGAAAAGGTCAGCAGAAACAGAATACAAGTGGCAAAATGCCAATGCCAACACACCTGCAGCGCATCGCCATCAAGTCACCTGAATCAGCACAATACGTATACACCTTTCGGTCGAAACAAGCAAGAGAAAGGATGAGAGAGCGAGGCGAGATAATACGACTGATTCCCGCTATAGTCGCGGTGGTTGCGTTGAGCGACACGTTGACTTTTCACCATTTGCCTAGCTGTAATTAATTCAAAAAACACTGGAAAATTATTAACACTCTGTTGGCGGCATGCTGTGCTTTAAATAAAACCCTTTCTCATCGTATAGTGAAGGGAATGTCGGGAGCTACTCGCGAGATTGTGTAACCTGCGGTGTAGTATTTTTTATTTTGGAGTTTTATGATACCATAGGTAAGTGTATTATCTTTTTCTCATTTAAGTATCATAATGATAGTACAAGATACAGCTACAAGTGCCTTTTGTATTCATCAGTTATATTATTGAATATGAAAGGCTTTATCTAATTAAATTTGTAGTTATATATGCACCTTCGTAATTTAACGTAGTGCTATGTTGATTTGATCTACAGTGTTTTAATTAATTTTCATACATCTAAATAACATGTTTTGCTATATGAAAGTACGAGAGAGTCGATTTTATCCAATAATATCGTTTATGATCAAAGTTTTGTTTGTTGTTTTTTACAGCTTTGCTTCAGAACCATCAAGATGCGAATTGTGCAGCTGAGAAGGAACCGAATGTTCCACTTGCTACTTCTAGTAGTGACATGTTTGCTTTTTCTTTTTTATATGTTTGGTATGCCACATGGGAGCGTTGAAAAATATTGGCCTAAAAGCTTAAAGAGTCATATGGTCTGTAATATGCTTTAAATTATGTTACACTTTTTGGACAATTTCAAACTAATTTCAAATTAACTTTTAGAATTTGAAGCCTATAATGGTGAGTGATTTAGGAAACTTTGAGCCTAAAATAGTATATAAGAATGGTCCGGGTGAAGGCGGTAAAGCACACATATTAAGAGACGATCAACAAAATGATGTTCAAGAATCTGAATCGAATTATGGTATGAATATTGTGTGTTCAGATGAAATATCATTAGACAGGAATATACCAGATGTGCGACCACAAGAGTGTGTATTATGAATGAAATGGAATATATATTTTTAATGTGATTTTATATACAATTATTTAATATTTTTATTTATTATTAGGTGTAAACATTGGCAATATCCTGAAGACTTACCTAAAACAAGTGTTATAATAGTTTTTCACAATGAGGGTTGGTCAGTTTTAATGAGGACTGTTCACAGTGTTATTAATAGAACACCACCGCAGTTCCTCCAAGAAGTTCTCCTAGTGGATGATTTCTCTGATAAAGGTTTTAGATTCATTTTATACTGAAAAGCCTTACTATTGTTAGAATATGTAATTACATTAATAAATGACGTTTTTTAGAAAATCTGAAAGGAGATTTGGAATCATACATTGAGCACTGGGGAGGAAAAGTTAGACTGTTGAGAAATAATGAAAGAGAAGGACTAATTCGTACAAGATCTAGAGGGGCTAGAGAAGCCAAAGGTGAAGTTATTGTCTTTTTAGATGCTCATTGTGAAGTCAATATTAATTGGCTTCCACCACTTCTTGCTCCAATAGCTGAAAACAGGTAGAAATTTTGAAAATTATATATATTATTTTATTATTGTACAATAAAAGCTTTAATTTTTTTTTTTCAGTAACGTTATGACAGTTCCTATAATTGATGGAATTGATCACAAAACTTTTGAATATAGAACGGTATACCAAGAAGGTCATCTCTATCGAGGGATATTTGAATGGGGCATGCTTTATAAAGAAAACGAGTTACCACTTAGAGAAGCAAAAACTAGAAAATTTAATAGTGAACCATACAGGTATACATTTTTTCATGTTGTAGTTAGAAAAAAATTATAAAAAGCAAAATATTCCTTACCTATATTTTCTTTGTCAACCTTTCATTTTTATCTTTTCTGTATTATTAAATAATCAATATAGATAAAAAAATTTTTTATCTGTATTGGTATCTTTTACTTTGTAAATGTTTCTTTGGTAAGATTGATAACATTGGTTTTTTTTCGTGGCTCATGATATAAATTACTGCAATACTTAATAAATAATAAATAAATTTTTCTACGCTTCCTAGATCACCAACTCATGCAGGAGGTCTTTTTGCCATAAATCGTGAATACTTTTTATCTCTTGGAGGATACGATGAAGGATTATTAGTTTGGGGTGGTGAAAACTTTGAACTATCGTTTAAAATTTGGCAGTGTGGCGGTAGTATTCTTTGGGTGCCATGTTCTCACGTTGGTCATGTTTACCGAGGATTCATGCCGTATAACTTTGGCAAGCTTGGCCAGAAGAAAAAGGGACCACTAATTACCATTGTGAGTTGAACTAGTCAATCTTTGTTACTGTGTCATGATTTCTTACCATTAAATTCAACAATAATTACAGAATTACAAACGCGTCATTGAAACTTGGTTTGACGATAAACATAAAGAATTTTTCTATGCAAGGGAACCTCTTGCAAGGTTACTTGATCATGGAGACATTACTGAGCAGTTAGAATTTAAAAGAAGAAAACACTGCAAGAGTTTCCAATGGTTCATGGATAATGTTGCTTATGATGTACAAGATAAATTTCCCGAATTGCCTCCAAATATTCATTGGGGAGAGGTAATAATTGATTTATATTAAGATTTTACATTAGTAATTGAATTGAAAAAGTAATAAACTTTTATACAATTTTTGTTGCTACCAGCTGCGAAATGCAGCTACTAGTTTGTGCCTTGATACCATGGGACATTCGCCACCGAATCTAATGTCCATATCTCACTGTCACGGATTTGGAAACAACCAAGTAAATTAAGTTCTTGTTGCTTTTCTTGACAGAAGTATTGAGCCATACTTTAATGAGATCTCTTATTTTTTTCAGCTAATGAGATTAAATGCTAAGGGACAGCTCGGAGTTGGTGAAAGATGTGTTGAGGCTGATGGCCAAGGTGTCAAATTAGCATTTTGCAGAATGGGAACTGTAGATGGACCTTGGCAATATGATGAGGTTTGTAATATATCTTAAAAATGTTATTTATAGTCAATAAAAACTGGAAATATTTTGAAAATAATAATGTTTTTCAATAGAAATCGAAGACGTTATTACATCGTGTGCACAAAAAGTGCATAGCTGTTCATCCTCAGACTCATCACTTATCGCTTATGCCATGCGATATGAACAACGCATACCATCAATGGAACTTCCGTCAAACTAGTCCTCGATGGTGAAACGAACCGAATCCGTGACTTATTAATTTTTATACCGAATAAACATTATTAACAAAGATTTTTTGGGTTAAAAGCATAAGAAAGTTCCCATGTGAGATTTTAAGACTCATTTTATAAAAACTAATCGAAACAATAATATAAAACATGTCTAATTGTCAAGTTAGATAACACGAACTATTAAGTAAAGAATAACGTTATTCAATTGAGATTCCTGTTCGATAATTTAATTATTGCCAACAGAAGAGCAATTAGATTTTTAATATACGATTATGAATATATAATACCATGTGGAATTGTATAATAAGTTAATTAAAGAAGGCAATGAAGGTAAATTTTCAATGTATGATTTAGAATCGTAAATGATGATGTAAAATGGGATTAGTAAATTTAACTTTTAAAAAAGGATAAGAAAGTGAAAAATTTATATTTTCCAAGAACTTATAGCTACAGAAACTTATGAAATTGTAGATGCGCGGCAAATTCAAACACGGAGAAATGTTTTTACATTTGCTAGCATTCCAATTATATTTTATATATCCTATGACTGAGATAAGCTTTTGAAAACATTAGATAGTAACGTAATATTTACGTCAACAAAACAATTTTTGTATGAATTTGAATACCCAACTTAAACATCAAATTTCTTTAGCACACACTAGGTAGGTAAATATTTCATCATGAGAACGAAGATAAAGGTTTAGTCGCTAAGCATCTATTTTCGTACTCACGTTAAAATAAAAAAAAAATGATGTACTTAATGTGACTATCATTGAAATTGTAATTGTGTTATAATTTATATATGAAGAAACTTTACGCTCTTTATTTCAACACAAATGTGTTCGAAAAAGTTGATTAATCATGTTAAAAAGAAATTTATTACGTTATTATGAGAATGGATGTTTGTCAGTAGGTAAAGTATTTTTTGTATGAAAAAATGAATAAACAACATTGTTGTAATTCATATAATTTGATTACTTGATTTATTAATCTCACCATCCTTAGTCTCAATACCGACATTTTTCTTATTTTACGTTTTTAACATTTTTGTACTTGCATAGAAGTTGAGCAAATGATAGATCTATAAAGAGCGGAGCTCTCAAATGAATTTTTGACATCAACGTTATAACTCGTTTCCATTAGAAAACTGATCAGATCAAAATAATTATTTTTGTTACCAAATGTAGGATGCCCTTTTTTAATTATCAATTAACAATGAATAAGAGTGATAAAATTTTCATGGTAGATTTCCTTTATTTTTTTTAAAGTTCGACGTGTTGTTTAAGTCCATTGTGAATTATCTTCATTTCTTTTTAAATTAAACTGGAATACTAAATTAAAATTTTTGAAGGACAAGTTTAGAACATCGTTTCAAGCTGTCGTAAAAATAGAATTTTCAAATGCTAACAAAGTATTCTATTATAATATTATTAAAAAAAATAACCAATGCGCTTTGATAAATATGTTATTTACGATTATTTTATTAAAAACATTGACGACCATTTTTCTTCAAATAACAGATGCAACAAATACCGAGTACCTGTTTTATTTATAACATACAATAAAAAGTTGAAGATATTTTCATGATGATATTTCACAATATTTATATTATTATTGTATGTGTCATGAAATTAGAAACTATTTTTAATAATTATTTTTCATTGAAATGCATTGTATAATATGATCGTATAAATTTGTGAAAATTGGTGATAGTTGACAGAAAACGTTTTCTTTAATGAAAAAATCACGATTCAAAGACTATTTTTGTAGTATAAGTAAATCTATTACTTTAATTTATTAATCTCGCTATCTTTAGGCTGAATACAAAAATTCAACGATGGGTGTTCCTTGAACCCGACATCTTTGTTACTTTGTGTTTAAAAAATTATGAGCGCATTTGTGAACATGTCTGTGTATATGTATGTGCGTGTACATGCATACATGCATGTACACTCCCCGAAAAAACCTTAATTAGAAATTACATTAAAAAAATGCATAATGTTTAAAAAAAAGCAATTCACTTGAACAGCGTAAGGCGTTGTAGTTCATTACAAAAATGGTAATTTCCGTTGAAAGAGTAGAAAATTACTTCCTCGGTGCAGAAAAAGCTTAGTTTAAGGTATTGACAATGTCATCGATCTTGAGGATACTGCGTACGGTCTCAGTTGCAAGGGTTATCGCACTAGTCGACACGAGCAGTGGCTGTACTACGTCCTCCTCGAACATTCGCGTGATTGTACCCTTGCGTACATTTATTCCCATACTTGTCTCGTTGGCTGCGTGACGCTTTCGCAACTCTGTTACCGTAGCAATTGGATTCAAACCTGCGTTTTCAGCCAAAGTCGATGGAATAACCTTAAAAATGCATTTATAAAATCTTATGATCTTGTGCTTTGATTTAGAAAATATAAATTAGGCTGCTTACCTCGAGAGCGTTCGCATAAGCTCTAACGCAATAAGAATCGACGCCAGTTAAAGCTCTGGAATAGGCTCCAAGTTGTAAAGAAATTTGAATTTCAGGAGCACCACCTCCAGCAAGAATCGCGTTCTGTTTAACTAGACAACGAATTACGCATAGTGCATCATGAAGAGATCGTTCGGCTTCTTCGAGAACGAGTTTGTTACTGCCTCGTACGATGATCGTTACAGTTTTTCCTGGATTTTGAATCCCTGTGATCTGTAAAATATAAATGAAAACATTTTTCGCTTACCCGTTGGATTTTCTTAAACAAAATAAACTCGTCACATTATTTACCTTAACAAACTTAGAGTTACCAGTTTGCACTTCCTCGCAAAGTTCGGCATTTATCAAGTTTTCAGCAGTGAAGTGATCCAGCGAAGCAATTGGTCTGCAGCCCAGAGTCTTGCATATGAAAGGAATATCTTCTCTTTCAATATCCTTAACAACCATGCACTTGATTTTGTCTAAGAAGTGGATAGCCAGATCACTGATAGCATCTCTAAGAATGGACTTCTGTACAAGCAAGACGTTGCACCCACTCTTTTTAATTTGCTTGACAATGTTGAGAATGTAGGCTCTTTCTTCTTTAAGTACTCGATCCATTGCAGAGTAGTCCGAAACAACAACATTATGGTCCATCTGTTATTAAAAGTTCAACTTTTGGTTGCAAGTTCATTCATATTTAAAATATTGTGAGAATAGTGCATAATCAATAGGTACTCACGTCAGTCTTAGGAGGAGAAATGCAGAACTGAATAAGACCAATCTTGGCTTTCTCAATACGCTTAGGTCCATTGCTATTGCATGATTTTTGAGTGAACACTAAACCATCAATCAATTCTGTATCTTCAACAGTGCCTCCTAACTTCTTGATAACTTTGATGTCCTACAAATAAGTCAAATATTTGTACAAAAATGTGTTACAAATTAATTTGAATTGTGAAAGTGCTGTAATAACAAACCTTTAAGTCTACAGCCTGTTCTTTGCCTGGCTCTGTCACTTTCAGAACAGCATCAACTGCAATAGGAGCCAAGAGGCTTGAGTGTTGCGATACCACCTATACAATAACAAATAAAAAATTAAATCAGGTAATTAAATGAAGTGAAGAAAGACAAGGCAATTAATACCTTAGAGTTTAAAGAAGTAGCAGCAGTCATGACTAGTATGGATTTTTTCACCATATCAATTGATTTTGCCATGGAACTTAAAATTTCAACAGCCTTTTGAGCTGCTTTTGCAAAAGCATCACTGATCAAAGTAGGATGAATATCTTTTTGGAGCAGACGTTCTGCTGCCTCCAAGAGAGCACCAGCAATTACAACAACACTGGTTGTACCATCTCCTGCTTCAATATCTTGCGCTCTTGACAATTCCACCAACTGAGCAATACAATTTAAAAGTTATCATTTTGAAGTAATTATAATAAAATGTAAAAATTTTTATGTTTTTGTTCTTACCATCTTTGCTGCAGGATGCACAACATTCATTTCCTTCAGAATGGTTGCTCCATCATTAGTGATAGTTACTTCACCATTGCTAGCTTGAATCTGAATTGTAAAATTGATAAGTTCAAAAGCTTTAAATGAATGATAATTATGGTTCAATATTTATTAATAAATATTTACCATTTTATCCATACCCCTGGGTCCCAAACTTGTTCTAATTGCATAGCTAACAGCTGTAAAGTTAGAATATTGTTTATTTAAATTAATTAATTTTTTAATGTAGTAAATAACTTGAATTTTGACTAGTTCTGTATAATTTTATAGTCAAACTTATTTGATGAATTTCAACATTCAAAAATATCTTTTAATCTTGTAAATGTAAAAATTATAATGAAGATTACACATGCATAGATTGGTGTCGTGAAATAACCTATATCAATCATAAACAGTTATAACAGGATCGAATTTTTCTCTCTCTGGATTGAAATCTTTACAATTAATACAGTTTTGAGAATCAGAACAGCTCTTAAAATATTAACAAAATACTTTTCATCATTGAATGTTTTTTCATGAAAACCGGTAAGTTTGATGACCATAAAAGGTTCACCATTGGCTTCCATATAAATGGTCGTGAAATGACACTCCCCCGCTCCAAATTTCATGAAGAACAGGAGATGAAATACTCAATGTACCGCTTAAATTTTATTCAACAAATGAATTTATTAATTAACAAACCTTTTGCAGCATTAATATTGCTGAAACGAATATCTGTAGGTTTGCTTTTATCCTTGTAAGCCTGATGAGTGCCGCGTCTTCCGTCTATGCCCGTCATTTTTTCGTTCGTTTATTCCAATTTCCTTCTCTACAACTTGAATTCTCAACGAGTCCAAAGTATAGTATTACTATAAGTTACCACTTTTGATTAATTAAAAATGAATTATTTTATTAGTTGATACGCGCACAGCACGAGGTTTTGTGAATTTTGTTTTAAGTCACGGTTTAGGCAGCGCGTGTAGATAGAGGTAATTTCTCAGTCTCACTCTCGCTATCTTACTTCTATGGAATCTGCGGAAAAGGATCGAGCATGGAACAGAAAGTTTTTTGGAGAAAAACGACGTTCGACCGTTCGACGAAAGGTAAAAAAACATCGGAAAGCGTGATGACGTTTTGGCGCGAGTTTCATACAGCATTTTCACTGCACTTAATCATATATCACTTAGACTTCTCGAAAAACCATTTTAGTGCTACGAATTATCAGCTAGAAAGAAATATTGATTTTTAGCTATATAAAAATTATGATTTTATATAAAATTAAAAATATAAAGAAAACTACACTGACTTATAAAAAAAAGAAATTCGTCTACAATTTAATTGTATGATGTTGAATAATATTTTTATTAAAGCTGTTATTATTTTAATGAAATAACTTGAACTGTCAGTAATATATAGAAATAAGAATTTTTCACCTTTCATTACAAAATATTCAACAAGAAATGTAAAATAATTCAGTACGCGAGGAAAAAAATAATATAAAATGTAAACATTACTTTACGTTGATTTTTATTATTCTCTAATTATCTCGTGTCAAGGACTGCTTGGATTATCAACCATGTGGTAATTAGAAATTTATAAATGAAGTGGAAACTGAATTATCATGTGAAGTTCAAATATATGATTTTTATCTTCCAATTGATAAACAGATATTTGGTTGCATTTTATCTCTTTAACTTGTTATATTAAAAAATAATGACAGAATATGTACCCATCGTGTATAGTTATGATAACTTTGGAGCTTATGTCAGTAGTGTAAATCTTGAAAACTTTTAAGATAAAGTTTTATTTTTAGACGAATACATAAGTTGCAATGACTACTTTTTATACGTCGAGTTTTTGTACGTTCAATAGTAAATGTCATCAATTTGCAATCACGTTTTGAATATTCAATGAATATTCTACCTATATTTGCAAAAATAGCTTTCAAATCATCGCGAAGAAAAAATTATTGTTTATTTTTATTTTATTGTATTTTTAATTAAAAATTGAAACGCGCAAATATCATTATTTTATCGATAAAGATACATTTCAATTTTTAACTACGATAAATTCAATCAAAATGTTACAATATCATCGTACATAGCAAACATATATCATAAGTACATAGCCAAAAAGGCCATGTAACAACTTTTAACGTACTAGAACAACAAAACAGATCTCGTTTCCCTCCTTAAAAAATAAAAGTCAATAAAATAAAATTTTACATTTCATCCTCCGATCGGACGTCAACTTCTCTCGCGATAGCAGTTTTTCGCGCGGCGGCAGCAGCCATCGATTGGAAAGTAAGCGGAGTGTTATAAAGGCAACAACACTCGTTTATGCAGTTGGCTTTCAGTCGTAAGGCGCGTAACACGTGCATGCGATCTCTCACGGCATCCCTTCCCGTTTAGCTTCTTCGTACTTGCGTTTTAGTTTAAGCAATTTGACGACCATTTCACCAATTCTGTGATACAATTGCACTTGATAGAGTAAGTTTTCTCAGTGCAGAGTGATATGACTTTAAATGCGTAGAAAGATTATTTGTTAAAGTGAGTAAATGCTGCGGACGGGAGATCGTTGGTATTTCACATCGCATCATTCGAATGCACGGAGGCAAGAGCGTATATTTATATCCCAAGGACTTGCAACTATTACATATATTGTAATTATTCGAAAATATATGCCATCTTTGTCTCGATTTCGTTTTGTTCGCGCTGACACACTTGTTAACTAGTATTACCGTATAATTCAAGTCTTGCAAAATCTGCAAGAATTCGTTTACCGGCATGAAAGTACAACAAACCGAAACTGAGCAATACGAGCTTCCTTAATTTCGGCAAAACTTCAACGCGATTTTGAGTTCAATGTTTCTCTCTTCTTCGATTAACAAGTATCACCCGTACAGTTCTTATCTCTAGCGCGTCCACTCAGCAATTGCGCCTTTCAAACGCGGTTATCCACTCTCTCGCCGCCCACTTTTGTCGGTCAACACGCCTGCCGGCGATACGTTGTTATAGGACAGCAAAAATAACACGAATTCGGTCAGCGTCGTCACATGTGCATTCGGCTACATAATTGTACGTTTTGTGGCGCAATACTGCCATTCAAATCGAAATTATTATTGTGTTTCATTGTGTGTCACACGTGTCTGCCGAGTTTTCGCCGATAGCAACTAATTGCAGAGTATGACACGACTTTCTCTTTTGTAGCTCGTCTATCCATGTTCTACTTTGATTTGATTACCAACAGAATATATTAATTCAATTTATCAGTTTGAATACTTGAAAAGTTATTCACTAACATCGGTCAATGCACTTTCGAATTGAAAAAATAACACTTAAAAACTGCGGTTCAAAAATATCTGTACGTTTGGAACAATACTTTTTTTAATATTATTTTTTGTTCGCATTTTATGCCACAGAAAACGCACCCCTACAGATAAAAACAATGTACCTTGCTCACGCGATGAGATTTTAGCGGACACATAAATATTCATCGAAAATATTCGGATCACACAGCGACGTTATAAGTTATTTCCTGGCGTAAACATGATTAGTTCACGTTGTGCGCAACTAGAAGATTAAATAGATAAAACTACGATAAAACGTACAAGTATAACTGAAAGGAATGTTTGTCTCGTATATAGAACAATGGCGAAGGATCTTGAAGATTGTTCAGTGAGGATTCCGCTGCAACCTAAAAAAGATGTTATTGTCGTGGCAAATGAACCGAGACCGCCTCCGTATCAGGTTGATGTGAAATTCACGGATTTGTGCTATTCAGTGCCGGATCGTAAAGGTGGGTATGAAAGATTGTTATTTTATTGAGATTAGATCACAAGAAAAAGCAAACTAGTTGAAAGGAAATTAGCGGATACGAGCTCCCATCTTGAAAGTGCGTCAATTTATCAGTACATCGTATAGGAAAATTGCTTGTAATTGTAGAGCTAAAAGATGTGAAATGAAACGACGATGAATAAAGCAAGAATTTTGCTTACGACCAGTATACATGTACTTGCATGCAAATTATGTTTGATAAATTACTCAATTTCTTTATAATTATATGTAAAATCAACTAAAAATATGAAGAATGTTTCATCGGTAACTAGTCTTGACATATTTAAATTTCTAAAGGTTTATCAATGATTATCAATTGAAATTATGATGTCGCATAATTTGTTATCGGGAAATTCAATTAGTCGTTGTAGCGCAATCTCTATAACAATTTATTCGATGTATGTGAAATTCGACGAAACCGCACAGGAAAATGGAAAGAAATCTTGAAAGACGTGAGCGGCGAATTTCGCTCCGGACACCTCGCAGCAATCCTCGGGCCATCGGGCGCCGGTAAAACCACATTACTGAATCTTCTCGCACGTCGCGGCATACGCCAAGGAAAAAGCTCGCTGAAAGGTAGTCTCCGATGGAACGGTGCGAGTTGCTCGGAGCATCCGGACCTTTTTCGAAGATTCCGGGCTTGCTACATTCCACAGGAGTTTGCTCTCATGCCATTACTCACCGTCAAGGAAACCATCTGCATCGCGGCCAGACTGAAGTTGCCTGGCAACACTCACAATGCCAAGGCTAGAGAATGCATTGTACGTATCGGTTTTTTGTTGAGCCCGCTAAAATGCCAATTTGATTTTGGAAGCTGCCGTGTCGGCTCGAATAATTCCACGTTGAGCGCTCGTTTTGATATTCTCTGGAGTCCCGCCGAGTTATTGTATTCGACAATAAATTGTCCTCGAGAGACGATTCGCTCGCAATATGCTGTTGACGTAATGTGCTGTTGAACAATCGTTATAAGAATGACGATTAGCACACTGAATCTTTGCATACACGTATGAACGTACTCGTTAACGGCATAAATTAAAGTTGCCGTGTAGACTGCCAGTAGGCTGTACATGGCAATGGCGATCTTGACCTTTTGCAGCTACGTTCGCTGTGCGTTTATTTTACACTCCCGATATGGTTCATATATGCGCAGTAGACATTTATTTTAATTTGTTGTCCTACTTGTTACAGCTAATAGCAAGACACATTTATCATTGATTTTTTCATAAGTTCAATGAATATTACCTTTGGCAATTAACATCTGAAAACATTTCAATGAAAATTTCTCGAATATAACGTAAAATCATTGTTTCTAAAAGAAAATTGCAAATCGTTAACATTTTTTTCATTTCGTTAACAAAACCAGTTTAACCGAAATTTATGAAAAATTAACGTCTAATTTGATATTTGGATTTTCATCTGAAATGGCCAATCAATTATTCATTCAGCGAGATTGCCTACCGAAGTTGCTATTAGACTTAATGCACAAGGCAGTTTCTTCGTCTTCCTTTTTCTTGCTCATCACATCCTCGCATCTTCGTATTTAATTTACGATCGCCCGCACATCCTCGTAAAATTCTGATTTACACTTGTGCATGTACAAGTGACATTTTTTTTTTTCAAAGGTCCAAGACGTTGCCAAGCGGTTGGGTATACTCGACTGTATGGACACTTTAACGAGCCGCCTCAGCGGCGGTGAGAAGAAGCGACTATCGATTGCCGTGGAGATGATCACAAGCCCCTCGGTGATGCTTCTCGACGAACCAACTAGTGGCCTTGACAGCACTTCGTCCAATCAGGTATATATAAAAGTCACAAGAGTCCAGAGAGCAAACGCACAACAGGTTTTTTCTTTCATTTGCAATTGAAATGCTGTTTTTCTCGTACGCTTCATTGTGTTTTTCGCTTGTTAGTTTGAATACTTTGGAGGATATACTTTTTATACAAAGATAATTGCGACGTGGTTATCGTTGAATATTATCGTACTTTACTAATTGGAAAAGCATTTAATTTGGATTAAACACGGTCGATTTAATGAATTGTACTCGCGATGCTCGAACATAATTTGAAATTGTACATCATTAGCATAGCAATAGGTTGTATTTTTTTTATAATATGGGTAAAAAGAAGTTTTTTTTATGACTTATTCGCTATTTTCATTTCAAAGGACAAGTTTCATTAGACATGTAAAAAGTTGTAAAAATCAGTCGTCACAAAAAATATAAAACACCTTATGATCACGTGTTCTCACGGTATATGATCGTAAAATATCTTCTCTACAATGTGCTGATTCACTATTAATCAAGATGATATTAATCAATTCAAAAATCTTCGGTTAAAATTTAACGCGAAAGATTTGAGCATTAAGATACGTAAAATTACTAAATTGTTATGAATAATTTTTATATTTAATTATTTTTAAATGAGATGTATTTAGGTTTAACTGCAAAATAAACCATAAATGATTTTCCTTTGCTTTGAAATTTACAATTATTGTACAGGTAATCAACCTTTTATATTCAATGGCACAATCCGGCTGCACAGTCGTATGCGCGGTACATCAACCGAGTAGTCAAATGACTTTTCATTTCGACGACATGCTGATAATGAGTCAAGGCAAATGCCGATACTGTGGTCCACGCGAGCGTATTCTCGAATTTTTCAAAGACGCCGGTTATGCGTGTCCGCCGTTCTACAATCTTGCAGAATTTGGTAAGAGACTTTTATTTTTAGACAACCGGTTTCCGAAAAGTTCTTGTTGTTGGCAATATTTTGATGACAGAGTTAAATAATATTCACAGCGAGATTATTGAGATAACAAAAGTATACGAAAAGTAAAGAGCATCTTTACGAGACCAAGCCAATTTGTAATAATTTGAACTATTGTTTGCATTGTGCCTGCTGAAAAAAATTGACTCGTTATAATTAAAAAAAATTATCATTATTCATCAAACCAATACAAGAAATTAATTAATAAATACCTACATATGAGAATTATTCAGTATATAAAAATATGCTCGACTTTCAGATAACCGGGAATGAAAATAGTAGCGTTCGATGTTCATTTTGCTCGTTTGAAGTAACAAACTCATATTCAATTAACCATTTATTAATTTACTTGATACATTATTTTAATTCGTCATTATTTATGTAAAATATGAACTCTTTTTGACATTTCAGTACTCGAAGTTGTGACAGGTCAACGAGGTGGAAATTATGAACAATTATGTAACAAAGATTCTGTGGAGAATAAAAGTATCGATGATTTAAAATATTGTTCAGTGCCAAGTACGGATAGCACAAGTTTTACACAAAGCTTTACAAAACGATATGCCATATCGCAGTTTGAACAGATGAGGATTTTACTTTACAGAGCTTTTATCTGTATCTTTCGTGACGCCGTTAGTTATTTTTTATAGATCCATCAATTTATCAATTTAAACAGTTACATTTATCGCGTTTCTTTCGTTTTCAATTCTAGACGTTGACTTACTTGAGGCTTGCTGCACACTTGGTCGTTGCTGTTCTTCTTGGGATAGTATTTTATGATTTCGGCAAAGACGCCAAAACAGTGCAAAGCAACATTGCATGCTGCTTTTTTTTTGCTGTTTTTTTGTTCTTCGCAAATTCTATGCCCGCTGTCCAGATGTGTAATGTACATTTTTATTGCGGTTCTTGAATACTCAATAATACCGGATAACAATATTAGATCAGCGTTAGCATACCTTTTTTAACTAGAAAATGTAGAATATATAACTTTTTGTTGAGGAAATTTCATCAATCAAAAGTATATCTTTAAAGCTTAATTCTTAGGATGAAAATTACAGCAAAATGAAAAACTCATTTAATTATTGATTTACATCACTGTATAATGCGAACTAAATTAATTTGATCAACTTTCACATTATTTTATGAAAACTAAAAAAAATCTAACAACATTTTTAGAATCAATCGTCAATTATTTGCTTTATATACAGTTCCAGTTGAAGCTACAGTTTTCCTGCAAGAGAACAAAAACAATTGGTATTCACTCGAGTCGTATTATATTACGAAAGTGCTGTCTGATCTACCACTGCAGGTAGGTTTCTCAAAATTCTGTTAAAATCTAAAAGAACTGTCAATCCATCATTCATTTTAATCATATTCTTTTTTTCAGATAATCTGCCCGACTGGTTTTCTCGCGATAGGCTACTACTTGACGGGTCAACCAATCGAAGTGGCTAGATTCTTTCAAGTTTGGATTATTTGCACACTGTTTACGATACTTGCACAGTCGTTTGGTATCACCACTGGTGCGTCGTTCGATACCCACGTAATTATTTTGTTGTTGCATCTATACCAGCAGTTATTAGCTACTTAATTAATATATTTTATCTTCTCCTCAGACCGGAACATTCCTGGTACCAGCATTTAACATTCCTATGCTCCTCTTCGCAGGCTTTTTCATCAAACTTGAAGAAATTCCGTATTTTTTACGATTCTTCAGTGGTATCAGTTATTTCCGGTGCGAATCTATTTAAAAATATCAGTTTTCGATTATTTGGCAATATTCTTCGAAGCATCATTTTACATTTCAGGTACGCCTTTGAGGGTATTCTGCAAGCTATATACATCGGTCGACCCAAATTCCCTTGCAGCGCAGACTTCTGCTACCTTCGCGATTGCGATCGAATTTTGGGTGAACTTGATATGCCTTCAGTCGCATTTTCTACAGCTGCAATTGCACTTGCCACGTGGATTGCAATTTTACATGCAATTACTTACGGTACACTGCGCTACAAATTATACCTCGCAGAAAGATAAGGAAATTGCGTTTTCATCGCCTACAATTAATAATCACGAACGGATATACTCTTGAAGAAATTAGTAGTACAATGAAACAAATCAAATTTTCATTCCATTGAAATACTAGTCGAGAGAATTGAAAGCTGACCGATAATCTACTATCTAATTTGTTGAATCTGAATTTTCCGAATGTGATCAAAATCAAGTACTTGCCATTTTTTAAATATACTTGTTAACATTCCGCATTAAAGCAAAACCTTTTTTAAGAGTACTGTTATATTATCTTTAGTACAAATACTATTAATCTTCTTGGTGTCTTACCGAATGCATAATAGTACAGCTATGACAGCAGATATAAAATTATTCTTCCACTTCAGAAAATGAAGAGATTCTATATTCGATATATTTTTTTGTGCGCATATCCGTGGAACTGTGCAATCAATTTCGATGTGGGTGGGCTCATTTAAACGGCTAGTCATAGAGAGATGGTTTCGTTTTGTTATGAATTTATAGAAGCATAACTTTGCGAGTAATTGTAAACAGATGAAAATAAAGGTGGTTTTTATTTACATATGACACGTAGATACAGCAATTAAAATTTTTGCTGCAGAGGGGCCTTTCAGATTATTGTTAATATATATTTTTCAATATTTTATTTAACTTTTATGCCATTATAATGCGAGATTTGTATATTGAATGCATATTTTATCAATTGAACACGATGAATAAGGACATTCGTAGCCATAATAAAGTTTGAGGTGTGTGTGTGTGTGTGTGTGTGCATGTGTATGTGCATACATGTATATTGGAAAAATTAGTTGAAGGGATTGATTATTTAACAATATTAGTTAGCATTGTAATTTTTCTAGACTAAATTTATTGTTTATTAGAAAATAGGACATTCATAAAAATTACAAACTACAAGTGATATATTTACATGAAAATATTACCTTTTTATATTTTTTTATACAATGAGGTCCAATTGAGCACAAAAATACGTTGTTATTTTTTGTACTTTTATAAAGTTATGTATGGAAATTTTACGAAAATAGGTTTTGTAAAGAATGAAATAAACAAGTTCTATATTAACAATATAACTTTACTATCGTACACTTTATTTTTACACATCTTTTTCTTATCTTGCCTTGAATAAGCACAATATCGACGCGTGTGCGTTTATATTTATAAACGAGACCACTGAATCGAAGCTCAATATCAGCGTAAAGATAATAAATAAAAAAAGTAATAATAATAAATCGCTTAATAGCTTCGTAAGAAAAGTTGCGATCAGTCATGATGAAGATATAATAAAAAAATAATAATGATGACAAACGAGCAATCAACGATTGCCGTTTGCTTGCTCTTCCTCCTTCTCGTCATCATTAACGTCTTACCGCCTACAATAAAAAACGAAAGGCAATGCAGTGTCATCTATCGTTAAAATAGAACTCTTCACTCAGAAAATCATGTTTACAATCGTAATGAAAAAAATTAATCTTAAAGCAAACTAAAATAAAAAAACTTAACATATACAGGAGTGTGACAAACTGAGTTATAGAAAATTTTGAAAGAGCATCCCTCCAAAAAATCCCCCCCTCCTCTTTACAGTCTTCGAAACAGTTTGATCACGTTATAGTAGACATTTCCTTTCAACAGAAAACACTGCTAGATTAACAATCCTTATTGACTAGTATTATAATAAGATAAAATAATTTTTTTTATTGACCCAACTGTATACATACGCGATTTGTTACGATTGGGCATTGTGCGATATATCTCGCGTAATAAAAGCTTCACCAATCCGTATCACGGATTTTCAAAATTTTCCATACTCAGCGTTATCTAATGGTATGTGCATTGTCGTTGCAAGCGCTGCCACGCGCTATAGTCACTGTTTTTCTGAAATCCTCTCCATTAGAGAATTCAAGTGACTACCGTGACGCCATGAGTTTCCATCGTAAAAGATAATAAGCAGCGAGTCTCATCGCAATAACGATAGAGCTGAGAGCACCAAAGTCTATCCAGAACTGGTCATCTCGCATGGCTACTACATCCTTGAGAAATTTGCGTGGATCTTTGTAGTAACAGAAATCTAGGTCGTCGTTGTGGCATTCTAGAGGACCTCTGTTCAAGCCATAAATCGCGTTAACGTATCTGAAATTATTGACAGAGCATTAATCTTTGTACTTCAATTTCTATGGCGACATAGAATGATTGAATGGGTTAATATTTTACTTACCCTTCAAGTCCATACCGCAAATAACTGATGTAAGTACCCCAATACAAGTAGCTTGGAAGATCACGTAGAGATACTCCAAATCCGGCGAACATCATCATTGGCACTGACAATGTTGGTGCTAAGAATGTTCCATTCTGAAATGAGCGCGAAACATTGCATTATTATCACCTAAAACAGAATCAAAAAGCAAACGTTTTTTTTTCCCTACTTACCACAACGTCGAACCAAGCTCCGATCATCAAGCCGAAGCTCTGAGCGACCATCGCGACCAGAAGACTGATAGCGAAGAACATGCCGAAACGAACCCATTCGGCCGGTTGATCCGACATGAAGTACACAATCAATGAAAATAGGAAGCAGCATAGTACCGATACAGGAAAGTCGACTATTGTCACAGACGTATAATAAGCTTTCAAGCTATACCACCGGTTGAAGTGTTCTTTTTGCAGGATATTCATCTCAGCTGGGACTGCAATGCAACACAACAATTTCATTTTTTAAGACTACCCAAAGTTTTCCTTCGGTCATCGATAGACTAAGAAAGCAAACGTATATCATCGAGTAAATATTGAAACGATCACTTACAGCACAAAACAGTCAGCATCATAGTGGTCATCATGTGATGTATAAGGCAGCCAAACAGTAAATTATAGTTCTCTATTATCCTATCAGCGTCATTTCCCGCTTCGATAAACAGCGAGCCCAGCATTAATCCCGTGCATATGTTCACCATTATTCTCAAGTGCGTCAAAGTCTGACGAGAAAACAACGATATACGGTTAAAATTACTTGAACTCGACTTTTTATAGATATATGTTGACACTTACCGAATCTCTTTTGACTTTGATACATCCTCGTTTGAGCAAAACAGCCAGCTGATGAAATTGCGATGTAGCTTGTGGTCCTTGTTCGTCCTTTTTACTGGTTTTTACCGGATTCAGTGCTGCAACGTTAGCGTAAATCTTATGCTTATATTTCGAACTTTACTGCAGGCAGGAATCAAAATACCTCTTAGCGATCTGGGGTCAAGTAAAACATCAGGATTGTCGAACCACTTGAGACTCTTGCCGTTTTCCGTTCCTTGAACCAGAGCATCGATTTTGTCTTCTCCGTATTCGCCGCATGCCAATTCGATCACTATAAAAAACAAAAGTTAAGTGAAATTGAAATTTGATTATTGAACAAAGTAAAATGAGTAATAACGAATCTCACCGTAATCAGCAGGATTGTGATACATTGGGCAGGGAAGCTTCACGCTCTCCAAATACGGTACAAGATTATTCGTTGCTCCTTGATACAAGCACTGACCTTTCGCCAAAACGTATACCTAATTGAAAAAAATACGTGTCATACGTTATTCGTGTAATGCGCTAGGAAAGAGAGAGAGAGAGAGAGATAACTGCGCATGACCGAATTTCGTTAAACTGTGCCATCTTATCGTACTGCAAGTTCATCGTCATGTTTACGACTAAAAGACGACAATGAGAAAACGATAATACGTCTACTTGCCTGATCGAACATTTGGAATAGTGAGGCACTTGGTTGGTGAATTGTGCAGATTATCGTTCTGCCTTGTCGTGCTAGAACTTTCAGTAAGTTGACCACTTGGGAGCATGATGAACTGTCCAAACCTCTATAAAATTATGAATTAAATCTTTAGAATAACTGTAATTTTGGGATGGAATTAGAGAAAAAAAGTGGATAAACGATCAATTTCAGATAATTGAAAGTACTCATTAGGCGCGAAAAACATCTATCAGTAAGCAGTAATATAATGACACAAGATCAATCACTATTTGATCGTTAGCTCCATTTACATGGAGGACACTTTACGACTTCAACACCTTGCACAAGTAGATGAATTGGCAAGAAAATCAGTGATTTTCATGTTGCGCAAGGTCGTTGATTGCGAATCAACTTACGTGGTAGGTTCGTCAAGGAACAACACCGTCGGATTGTTGACAAGCTCAAGAGCGATCGACAAACGTTTTTTCTGTCCACCGCTGAGCCGACTCGAAGGCGTGCGCATGTGCTCGTAAAGTCCAAGGGTCGTCAGGATTTCCTCGATCTGTGCAAGCACACGGCAATCACGTGCGTTTTAATACTCATTAGGATGCAAGCGACGCGGGATAGTTCGCGACGAGAGAATCAAGTTGACTTTTACTCACGAGGGAAATTTCCCAATATTCGCGATAAACAAGTGTGAACGCACTCTTGTAACTTTCTTTCAATTATTTTGTATGCGGTATTTGCTATGTGGGAAAACGTCACGACTGAGCTTCCTTATTTCAAACGTGCGTTCTCCGGGTAGCTATTTAAGCACGCACGTTCGAACCATCATCTTTACATACAATTACTATAACTACTAACAAGTTCTGTTAAAGTAATATCGCGATTGCTTTTTCATTCGACTCCGTGGTAAGTAAAAACAACTTGTTATTCACCATTTCTTCCGATAAATATTCGCTGACGCCGTTAATATGATCATTTTTATTCGAAAGGAATAAAAATACCGCTAACATTGGTCAGAATTTTCGCAATCGATATAAAAAAAAGTAATGGGAATGAAAGGGGGAAAAATACTCACGATAGTTTCCTTTTCGCTTCTAGATGTGTCGGTGCCAAGTTTGAGGTCAGCGGCAACGTGCATATTCTCCAATACTGTGAGCAGAGGCTGCAAACGGTCATCCTGGGTGATGTAAGCGCTGGACCTAAATATGCGTAATCGATCAATCAAGACTTTTTTTTTCCTCGTTCCTTTGTTTCAGATTCATCATATTTGAAAATCAACTTTACTTTATTTGTCGAGTGCGTCTATGACGCAATCTGGTAATGACATTTAGATATTTTCCGTTTGAATTTGCACGTTAAATTCACAACGACTGCGGCGATTTTATTGGTTATTATAGCATGCAGTGTTGTTATCGAAAAGTTCAATACATCAAAATCGCAAATGTAGCGTTAAAGATAGACATTACATTTAAATAGCAATAACACAGTGTAAGCAATAAGAACAAAGCGAGCATATCTTGAAGCGCTTTCAACAACAAATACATTCTCTAGATAGCAACAAAAAAACAATCGTGAATACGTAACCGCGAAATTTGTTAACAACAAACATTCTTTGATTGTCAATCCAAAGAAGCATCGATGAAAGAAAGAGACCAAATTTATTATTTCAGGAAGACCGATGACTCACCTTCGGAAAGCATCGAGATCGCGAACACGTCCGTTAACGTAGACTGAACCTTGCACACCAGTTATACGGAAACCAGAAAGAACGTCGAGAAGAGTTGATTTACCGGCGCCCGATGGACCCATTAATGCGATTAATTGCTTCGAGGGTAGACGACCGTTTAGGCTGTGTAGAATCTCCTTTTTACCTGTTAGCAAAATCCATTTTTATTAATTCACCTAAGTTCTTATGCTTTTAATTCAAGGATATTGACATTCACAAACAGGATTCGAAAAGCTGCACTTGCGTATTACAATCGACGTGTTAATTTTGAGATGTGAATAAGTAGGAAAACAGGTTTCCATTTTGAAAGGAATCTTAAATGATACTGTAATTTGAAGAAACTATACAGCCCGAGTCTTACATGCCAATGGCACAACTTGCACTGAATTCGTTCGCGAAAATTGCTACTTAAGATAATAATCGTTCATTATCGATGTATGTTTCACGCAAGAAAAGACATTCAGAATTTTTCTCGGCATTGTGGAATGATGTCCGAGAGTCTCAATGAAAACAAGATTGTCCACGAGTGAGTGGCATAAAAAAATTGTACTAATTTTTCATAGAGTAAGGTCTCAAAATAGGCCGAGTCATTTGTTTATCGAATCGTTCGTGTCGATCGACGTCAGCTATTTAACTATAACATTTAGGTCAAAATCCTTACTTTAAATGCGTGCTGTAATTAGATCAAGGGAAGAGTTATTAACAATTTCTGAATAATATAAAATCATTGAACACTTTAGAATATTAAACGTTACTCTGTATTTCAAACTTCATACCGAGTTCCTTCATTGCAATGTAAAAAATGAGAAAAAAGCATAATCATGATAATAGTTTTAGAAACTCACCTTGTCTCCATCCTAGATTGACCGTATAGATGATATTTTGGAACATGATATCAAGACTCTCGTCGTTCTTAGTTTTGGAGAACGGCGTGCCGTTATTACCCTGGATAATCTCTTGTTGACTAGCAGTCCAAGCCACCGGTACTGCTGCTGGTTGTAGCGTCTTGTGAACGCAACATGGTGCTACTTGCTGCTGATAATTTGACGGTGCATTACCATTTGTCTCCAACTGACTGTTGCTGATTGCCGATTCGCTTGCCTCGTGCATGATTACTTCCATTTTCGGGATCTTTCTGCCACGTGACCTTATGTCTGTAACAGATAATTGACATTTTTAAGTTTTGCCTTATGAAACACGTTTACATTACATTTTGAAGAAAGTTGGTAGCGAAAGTAATGCCATGTAATTTTTACTGCTTATAATTGATGTTGTGTTTGCTGTGCACGTTGTACCCGAATGCGAAGAAAGTAGTGTGACCGCAGGATATTGCATCGAATTTTACAAAGAAAAAAATGGAACAGAGCAATGTACGACGAGTGCAAAAACTCGTTCAATACACACTTTAAGAAATACAAGCAGAACGTTTGTTGATTAAACACACTAGAAAACTTTAATTCTCAACACCTTTATTATTAGCAAATCAATGTATAATAAGCTAGCATTAATGAATTTTATCTGATGGAATGAAACAGTGAGGGATATAAAGAAAACCAGTCCTGTATCTTGTCGATTTATTTGAAGCAAGCACACTTTACAATAAATAATTTAAAAAAAATAACAATAAATATTTATCAATGACAAGCTTATCCATCACAATTCTATCTAACTAAATGTTAACCAAACATCCCTTTAACGTTAAATGTAAATACAACACTGAACGTCGTTTATATTCCAGAATATTTGAACAGTTTTAATTTTTCTGCACTCGATGAATGACTGAAAACAATTGAAATGACCCAAAAAGGAACAAAGTTTACGGCGATGAGCTCTTGGTGGTGTAAAATTTAATGGTGTTCAGGGGTGTCGATATGTTAGGCTAACGAATCGTCAGGTAGGTCAGCTTTCTTCTGCATAAACTATACTTTCGAAGTGAAAATCGAAACATGTCACTTATTGAAAACAAAAATGCACATACTCATAGCTCTGTTGTCGAATGATTTCCCTCGCTCGTTCAAATTCACTACGAGATTTGTTGTGTTCTTTTTATCGCGCTTACGTGAACTAGCTTGTCATTTCACATTGTCGTTTGATAGCTAATTTACATTCACACATACTGCTATCTCGTGTTAATGAGTTGTAAATTTATAAGAATATCTACCTAAATTCACTTTCTTTTTAATAATTTTATAGATCACCTGTAAATCTTATAATACTTCATTTTTTATTATTTTATAATTACGTGCGCCTAAATTCATTAGCAACTTCACGTACAATATCTCAAGACATAAGCATCTTTATATATATACATATTACTCGTTATATCTCGAAAGAACATCTAATCACTGATTATGGATTGTATATCGTAGAGAGAAAAGAGAGGGGAGAGAAAAATACGGAACCATATAATAAACACTACAGATGTGTCTGATAAAATAAATCGAAACCAATCACCCTATCGACCAAAGTCCAGAGGTCTGCGATTTAATGTGAGATGAACTTTCTATTGTTTGATTTTTGCGCCGCTTATTGTTCTGCGACCTTGACCATCAATTCTGTTTTAGTTATAATTTGATGTAGTTCATTCGAATCCGGTCTATCTAAAGATTATTTGTCGTGGAACTCAAAATACCCCAATGCGCTTTGTGTTAATTTATTTTACTTTTTATACAGCAGAATTGATAATTTTTTCAGAGCTGGACGGTCGAAAAAGTAATCCCACTGTAGTTTCCTTGTCACTCATGGGAATGATATGCTGACGTTGAACGATCGTTTTTTCGACCATACGATCAAGAGACGGTCATCCGCAAGTGTGACGAGGCCGTCAGATTGTGACGCACCTGGCTGAGCAAAAATCGCTCTCGGAAAGATTCACGTGAATGCAGTTGGGAAATCAGCGATTTGCATTCTATTTCTAATAAATGAGCATCGATTTCATTAATTCTAGGCACGGTTTTGATACAGATAACCAAGTTGTCCGTCGCGTATGCACCCCCTCCCCCCTCTGAAAGAAAACACATCGATGTGATAAAAATTACGCTACAAGAGACCCACAAGAATTGATGGTCCCCCGTGCATCGACTTAATCGGAACAACAAACAATTCGTCATATGCAATATCTCTCGGTCGTTTGAAGCTGTCATTGCGTGACCTCTTCACCAATAAACAAACCGAAAGTGCGCTGCGGCGCACGTGATTTCAACCGAATGGCACGATTAATTTTCGTCTCGTTTACTTATTTGCAAAAATGAAAATCACCAAAAAATTGATAAAACAATTAAGGAAATGTAGAAATCATTTACTTATTTGGTCACATATCGTTACACAGGATTGTAGATCATGGAAAGCGAAATTTCAACCAATGAACTTTCTTTTCGTTAATTTAACCACAGCACTTAGAAAAAACAACCATGTAAGTATCTTGAATTTAATTAATGCTAGGATGTTAACGCGCAAGTACACGAGTCATCAAAAGCAAAACCGCAAGGTATATAGTAAATAACACGAATTACGACGCGCGCCTAGTTACATGAGCAACTGGTTCTTACGGCTCCATTATAGAAGGTACGTAGCTGCATTCATGTTCGAGAGGTAGGAAGTCTATGCGTATATACCTACGTATTTGCAAACCCGATGGGTTGCACGATCGAATTCCACGATCCGAAGGTGCGAATTAATGCGCAAACCGGATATCGACAAAATGATAGAATTCTATTATTTCGTAATTTTCCATTACAACATCCGGTGAATGTAACTGGCGCGTCTCCCGGATGACCTACCTAATTTTAATAAACACTGAAAATCATATCGCACAAATTATTCATTGTGTAATTAGCCGAAAATGTGATAAAGTAAATTCCCGTTTAAAGAAACAAAGATGATGGGCCACGCGAACAAATATCTCTTAACCCACGTGCGCGTGGCAAGCGATGCCGATAAAAAGAGAGAGAGAGAGAGAGAGAGACGCGCGCGGGAGTTTAAAAGCGATAAGGCAAGCGAAGACTTTGCGATCGGTCAAAGTCCGCTGCGGCGTGTGACTCATTCACTCCAGCACATCTCCGCGCGGAATCTCCTTCGCCTTTGTCATTGTCGTTTCGGAATTTTTCGCGAAACTTTTGTCAATTTAGAGATTCCGTAGCAAATTGTCCTTTTCGTTTGACATATATCGATGTCACGTTCTTGATAGTTGCACCGCGATTCAACATTTGCATTACCTCTCGTACTCTTATTTGCCTAGTTAATGCATCCTTCAAAAGAAGAATTTTACCTTATGAAAGAGTCAAGAAAATCTCTACGGTGAAGTAAGCTAAGTAAGCTTCGTAACGTTTTTTGCTTCTCATCGAACGCTGACTATTCGGTATGATTGATATGCGTCGAGTGTCTTTGTGCCGCGGTGGTGTAATAAGAAAACGATTTATGTGCCGTTGTAATGTTAATGCTAATTTTCATCGCTGTATACAGGCTGCGCGTTGATATGGTTACTTTATCAATACAACCTACTTATTGTCTTGCCTGATACGTGCACACTTATTGGTAAAAATTAAATGTGCAAAGAACTTTTTTCTGCACACTCGATTTCCAAATAAACTGACAATGAAACAATGTCTTATTCTCGCAAGATAATCCGTTTGCGTATGTACACTATAAGATACGTATCATTTTGAATGAATAGCATTACGAGAATGATGAATAAAAGAAATCGCGTCCGTACTATCGTCCTCTGCATATATCGCACGAAATAGCCCATTAAATTCACCGCAAAAATAACTTATTCCGGGTATAAAAACTTTGTATACTTAAACGGAGAAAAATTAATTTAAAATGCTCGTGTCGCAATCTCGTTAACATACCAGTGCAATAAAAAAACATTCGCCAAGAAATATTTTCCGCGCTTTGTTGTTACAAGGGGAATGAAAGATGCTTCGCGTGCACGTTGACGTTTTAACATTGAATAATTATTACGATACAGCTATTTATCAGATTCGATTGAAATGAACGGGAAAGTTTTTGGTCAATTTTTTATTCCGGATATCGTTCGTAATTGAAGTTTTATCGCGCATCGTTGCTTCGCTGCTTTATAAATAACGAAGAAAAATGCAAAAAAGAATTATTCTGCGAAGATTCATTTGCGTAATATGTAAGAGATTGGATTAAATCTTTTTAACTTTGTGATGATTCTTTCAAGCAATGTGTTGCGAGATTAATGCATATGTGTGACAATTTTCCTTCAAAATTGCTTGATGTCTCATACTGAGTCTTCTCTAAAACGAATTATGCAATATAACGATTTTTTCTGTCGAATGCATGTCACCATGAACATTTAAAAAAAGATTTTCGAATGATTGCAAAGGCAAGTTATTTGATCAAAACATTACATTCGTGAATCCCTATATTGTAAAGCATTATATTTTTCCGTGCCAAAAATAAAGTAAAAATCCGTTGAAAATAAGAAATTTATTAATCTCCTATATTGAGTAAATTGTTAATTTTCTCTCGAAATTAGAGTACCTTAATGAATTTTGATCTTTGTATTGCCTTCAATGCCATCAATAATAAATTTCGCAAGCCAAAAGTATATCCTCTCTGACGCAACAATTTAGCACAAATCCTCATTAGAATAATATCAGAGTGTTTACAATCATTTCTCAATAAATTTCCGAACGACCGCTGCAAGCGCGCGACAACTTTTTCTTCTTCCACTCGAGATATGCATTTTAAGGTCACACGTTAGATATATAATTTATGATGTGTTTACTACGTCAAAGACAAAGACAGATGAAGAAGCAGTTTTTGTGACCATAAATGTCAATAGCCCTTTAAAAAAGTCCTCACTTGTATATGTAATATGGATCTCACGGTGTAGGTAATTTAACATTTGAATTGAGTGCACACACAGGCCACGCAGACGCGAATGGCAAACGAAAGGAGATGATGCCATTATTATATCCATTTCGCCCTCTTTCGTTTACAGTGAGTGTATGCGCGCGCGCGCGCGTGTGCGTGTGTGTGTGTGTGTGTGTGCGCAAGAGTGAGAGTGAAATGGAGCAGATGATGATCGATGCGTCAGATCTGGTCGGTCCAGTCCCGCTTACGCAAGTTTACAACTTTCGATTTGATCGTCGCTGCTGCTACCAACTGGAATGTACGTGTGACGACTAGCTTGGCGAAACGAAAATTTTTTTTATTCAACGCAATTTTTCATGGGATTAACGATGTCACGTGGTAAATAAATGACCGTGAGAGCGAAAGTCTTTAAGTTAATCTTTTTTACAACATTTTTTTACAGAACCTGCGATTAATACGAGCCGTGAGACATTACTATTTTGCTTCGAAAATTATTTCATAAAAAAACAGGAAGAAAAAATGATTATAAATTATGTTTATTCATTGCCAATTTTGTATACGTCTAATATTAAGCCGTAAATCAATCTGGTCTGTTTGTAACGACAACGAAACTGAAACGTTACGTCAACCTAACGGTTTTTTAAATAACAATGATTATATCGAATATTCTGATTAAATACATGATTATCACCTGGCAACAGCTTAATCGCTATTTCCAGAAATCAAAGTGCACGATCAGCATAAAAAAATTCGGGTGCAATGCTCGCGCGCGAAAAAAACGAACAAATCATGCGAATCGCCAGCAATTAACGTTCGGCAAACGAGGGAGAAAAAACACATATGTGAATTCAGCCGTTTCATGTTAAACGAAAGATTACGAGTTTCTTTTTGGATCTCGTGAGCAAAAAAAATTGTCACGATGCTATCGGCTGAGTTCCGTGATGTGTACGTGGTCACTTAATGATATTTGGTGGAAATCAGAAAAGGACGTCATTCCACGATAACGCTACTGATAATTATCCGGGAAGTATTTTTGGAAGGCGGCAGAATGATTGCATTTTTTTTTATCGATTCGCTATCGTAATATCGAAGGTCAAGTTCTGATGAGTGAGATTGTGATTGTATATCGACGACAATATCCTAATGTTACTGTTATTTTGGCTGAACATCATATTACTTTAATGATGAAATAGAATTCACTTTAATGACTACGTTCATTCAAATAGTAAAGCATTTTTCGGTCCTTATAATGTTATAACTTTTAAGTCCCCGCGTGTATTCGTGTAAACATCATGTGATCAGTTAAGATAAACTAAATTATTCAAACATTAATGATTTTTGGCAAAACAGCTCGCTGAATGCTGTGCGACTTGAAAAAGTAAAAAAGGAATACTTGGAACAATGAAATCTCACGAAATTAATACGTGATAAAAGTTCCAAAAGCAAATCCATTAGAATCGAATGATTTATCAGTAATCATCGATGTCAATCAAGCAATAGGCGCGCGTTAAAGTTCAATGCATTTTTATCTCATCGCGGTTACGCATTAATCTCTCCGACTCTCCCACTTTTATTTGTTCATTATACATCTCGAAGATGAACAACGCCGATTACGGAAATCTAATCGCTATCTATACCGAGATAATAAAAGACAAAGGGAGAGAGATTTAGATGAAAGGTTTTCAAGCACATACATTGCAACGAAACCCCGATCGTCTTTTTTTCCCGAATATTGATATTATTCGAATAGTGTCCGAAAGTCGTAATCTTGGATTGGATGCTCCATCGACGTTTATTTTGCCTGTCTACGCGGAAAGAATTTCATTATTTCCTAATATTATCAAATTTAATCTTTTTTTTTTTTCGCTTTGATGGGTACTAAATGAATATAATATCTTTCCTTATTTTACATGGAAACAATTATACTACCGATCACGTTATCTGACCTCGATAAATCGCCTTGCTTCCTTGTGGATGAAACTTGACCATTTGTTTTTCTCTTTTTATGAAAAAATTGTTTACGTCAAAATTGATGCGTGCAATACTCGATTAAATATCCGACGTTGAACGCTGAAAAACGAAAAGCACATGGAACAAACGTGTTCCTACCGACGATTTCAATCTCGAAGTGTCAAGTACCCGTAGTCAAATACAATCGAACGAATCTGGGCGGAGATAGCGGCTAATCCGAGAAGCTCGGAGCATCTGGCGTATAAAAATACCGAAAGGACGCGAAAGCCACACGCGTGCGGGAGCGCGTGGCGGCAATAATAATTTTAATCTGACACGATTCCGGCGCCCCGGCGTATCTCCCTCTCTCTCGCTGTTTCGCTCGACTATGCGCCAGCAGGGAACATCGGCTTCCCTCGCGGATCGTCTCTGCTGCGTCGATGGATTCCACGGCGAATCGCGCAGGTGCGCGCGAAAGCGCTTCGCTGCACGCGACTCGCGAACCAATCTTTTTCTTTTCGCTTGCTAAACGATTTTTTTAAAAAATGAGGCAATAGCATGCCACGATATAGACTTGACACGATTGCACACATGCCAATCAAAAAATGAAATTGCTCCGTCGCATCGCCGGGTTATTAGTATTCTCATTTTCGCGCGCGACAACTTTGCGCGCAGTTGTCGTTGTTTCGACGCTGCGACGAGTTAATTATCTTGATATTTTTTTTTCGGGACTTTTGTATTCAATGATAACGTTTGCTTCGATCGACAACACATATGAATACGTATAAACGTTATATATTCATATATATGTGTGTGCTCCAAGTGGATTTCTAAAAATACCCGATGATGCAGCGAAACTATTATGCGAATTGTTTTTTAGAATAAATCTCCTCGTTATTCTTGTTGAAATTGGTTGCGCGCGACGAAAACCGGGGGACTGCTCTTCGTATAAATCAGTCGATGCGACACTTTCTCTGAAAAAGTGTATCGCCACTAGCGAATTTTGCAATTCAAACGCTCGAGCTCGGTCAATTGTGTGTGATTGACTTGCCGAGAGACACAATATAGCCGTTAGATATAGTTTTTTACTAATTACAGTAAGAAAAAAACTATCGATCGATCGCACTATAGCCGGAAAAATACAATCGAGTATATGCATGCAAGGATATTATTGCGCGCGAGACACACAATAACAATTGCCTCCTTCCCCTCGCTCAAAGGCTTACATCAAGATTGCAAAGAGCTAGTTGTTCATTGTCAGCGAACGCCAAATTTAAAGCCAACGCAATAGTGATAATCGCATAAATCATCGTTCGAAGCATCGTCTCAAGTTGGCAGCCCGAAATGAAACGTCGCTCGCTCGCAAGGGCGCAAACCTTACAACGCGGTTGCGTTGGGCCGCAAAGTGTCGCAAGCGCGAGACGCGCGAAGAAAGCGGACGGGCGAACAGCGCGCGAACAAAGAGCATCGTTGCGAGCAGATCATTAGCGATGCGCGATTCGTGTTGCTTGGCTTTGCTCTCGTCGCGATCGCGGGTTCAAAATCCAGCGATAAGATTATCGCGAGAACAATGCACGTACGAACATTTTCGCGCAGCGGATTTTCTCGCTCCCTCCGAGGGCGAGCAGCCTCGCGTGTGCGTGATAGATAGTTCAATTAATTATTTGCCAGATAAAGTCAGAGCGGCTGATGAATTGAGTGCCCTCCTGCGTTTGACTTGACAACAAGGCGCTCGAAAGTTCGTTACATCGCGAACGAGATGATGCTCACGAGTGACTGATTTGCATTCGCGAATACACCTTCCAAAGTAAATGTGTTCGCTGTGAAAATGTCAACGCGACCTTCGGAGAAATGTAATTTGCTTTATGATTAAGATGTCGATGCGAGTGTCGTGAATACAATAGTTACAATAAAACTAGTTTTATCTCATGCTCTGTATATCCTTTCGAATGACTATCTATTAACTCGTTATTTCATTTCATTATCGTGCTGTGTTTCGAATCAGGGGAAAAGCTAAGGAAGAGAGAAAGATAATGTATTTCGATACACTAGCGGTGTAAATCAGGAATTAAACAATGAATAATTCAATTGCCGGCGAGCTTAAATGGAATAGAAAGTATGCTAAAGCTTGAATGTCATGCCCAACTTTTAATGTGCATTAAATGTGAGAAAATAAGAGAAGCACTCACAAACAAAAGTAGGGAGCAGGGCGCACACTGCCGCGGCCAAATCAACGACGAATGCTCCAAGTACAAGGCACTCGAAAGTAAAATATCTTCACCAAAAAATAAAAACTACGCTGTCACATATGAAAGTGGAGAATGGTGTGCGACTGCGAGGGAGAGAGCGCCGATCTAAGTGCGACTACGGCAACTGACTGACTGACTGACTGACTGACTGACTGACTGCCGCACCGCCGGCGATTCCTTTGTCAAACATATACGCACGCACGCGGCTCTCTCCAACGTAGCGTTCTCCTTTCCTTCCGCCGCTCTTTATATTCCCACTACTACCACTCCATATCTGCCAGATCGCATTATTATTATTAAAGCTCACTTTCGCTGCTTGTTTGTTTAACAAATTAAAGAGGTCGACGGATCAGTGCACGCTTTCGTGCGAAAACAAAAAAAAGCCGGCGCGACGATTATTTCACACACTCTCTCTCTCGCTCTGCCTGTGAAGATTGCACGTAGCTCGATTTCTTTCTCATGTTAATTCTGTGCTTGCGACGTCCACGCGCACTTACGAACGAACGACACGAAAACTTGCGAGCACGGTAGACGAAAGGTCAGAGTCTCTCGTTCGAGTTTGCAATTTGTAAGCGCGCGTCTGCGTGCGCGTCGAGAGATTAATGATTCAATCGCCATGCAGGATATTGATGACTGACCTTGAACCTTGTACCAACTGAGAATCGTGGTTGTCCGAGGGCCCAAGTCGATACGGGGCTTGCGCGATCGCATTAATAAATAGACGCGCTGCTTTTCACGTGACTTTTCAGACAAATAAAGGAATGACGCTCGAGAGTGCTTACAGCTCGCTCACAGTCGACTCGATGATAGCTCGAACAGGAAAGCCACTGTAACGTTATAAGTTCGAGGACTCTGTGCGATGATAAAAATGAAAAGTGAAATACGAAATTCATAAGCTAGACCAGCTGTGAAAAGCAAAATTTACGGCTTTTTAAAAAGAGATGGAAAGCTCGATGGAATGCGTGTTGCTGACAAAGGTATACCATTTATCGATCGAGCACAAGAACTCGTGATATTCACGCCCGACTTGCCGGATCGGAAACCGTGAGCGGGCGCGAACTGTTTTCTAGTCTCGGGTTCAACCCAAAGTGCCCAGCGAATGCTATCGGCGATTTTGTGACCGGGGATCACGAAGGGAAAGGTTCCGACCTACCAATGCGATAATCAAGGTTGTCGGCAATAAGCGAATCGTTTTTTCTTATTTTCAGTTGTTCAAGGAAGTTTCCTGTCGCGGCGATGAGCAATCTATTACGCTGTTCTACGCGCCTAGGACGTACATCCTTTCTAAAATACTTACCATTCTATATTTAAATTCATTTTGCAAGTTCATTCGCTACTGAACATTACACTTATCTATATTTGTTTGATCCCATGGTTTTTTCTCTTCCTTGTTTTTGTCGGTACTATCGCGATTCTCCACATGCATTCGCTAACTAGTTCAAGATTAATATTAAATGCAATTACTTTCACTGATGCTATTGAAACAAGTTTAGATGATCTAATATTACTAATCCGTAATTTTTCTTACTTTGTAAATTAATTGACACCGATAACATTTTAATCAGAAATCAAAGTATTATCTCAGTTTTACAACTATAATATCTTTTCACAATCTTCTAAAACATATTTGGAAGCTATGTATCTTTGTAATTACGTAGGGCCTTTTATCGTCGCTTAAACCTTGCTCGAATGTGTGCGTGTGCGCAACAAGAATGAGAAACGTTAGACAACTAAGAATGTCAAATAGAAGGAATCACTTTGATAAGAGTTTCTATTTGGATGTTTTCGAGTCGATTGAAATAAACTGTTTGACACTCAACTGAAAATATAAAAAAATTCCGCAGATATACTTCATTGATAAATAATATTTATCGAAGTGAACATTCCATTCTTCATGCAATCTAAACATCCCTTTTTTTATTTCTAATGTATCATCTTCAAATGCACAATGATCTTTTTTTTATTAGGCCGAGTGTAGAGTGGAAAAAGATAACATCGCGTAAAAGTTTTTCTGACATTATCTTATCCTTACTCATACATTCGGGTCCTTTCTTACTGTACTTCATTTTTTTTCGCGCTGGCTTTGGACTTTGCTCCACGAGTTGCACTTTCATATATACATGTAGTTTTATCAATCGGTTTTTCTTTTCTTGTTTATTTTAATGCTTTCGCGCATTTGAGTCATTGTTCGTTGTATTCAATTGCCTCTAAGTATAAATATTTATCATAATTCAATTCGCACGTGCCTGTAAAACTGTACATGTTTACGCACTTGTTTTCATATCTCACTTGAATGTGCAGCACGTGAAGTTTATGATGCAATAAAAATTTGACATATTTGTGATTTCTCACATCAATGTAATTCGCTTTTTATTTATAATAAACCACTTATGGTTAAAGAAAACGGTTTTTAACGCACTGCGACTGCTGTGATTATAAAATATACAAGGACTTTTGTAAATCTCAGTGGCAGTATTTTATTATAAAGCATGTGTTGTATAACTTCTTATTTATACTATTTGTATTGATAACAAATTCTGAATAATAAAATTTGCGTTATCTATTAGACTCTTAACTATTTAGATTCACTTCCGTTTTCACGGATATCTTTCTGTACTCGAAATATTTTCGGATTTTGATAACAATTAAAAAAAAATAACTAAAATGCATATTCAATTGCAAATATTCTTAAATAGTTAAGCAAATGCTCGATGCAAACATTATTTGATTTTAAATGCGATGGCTCCACGTACGAGAAAACAAATTTTTAATATCCTGCGTGACATAAATTGTAAATTAGCATATATATATTCTATAACAGTGTCCGATTGGAAATTGATTTACTAAAAATAAATGTGTAATCAATTATTTTTGTAAAATAGAGAATGAATTCAGCTGCACGAACAGTCTTGTCAGTGACTTTTTAGTACACAATAACATGAAAAAATGAAATTACATAATTACAAAATTCTTTAGAAAAAATTCATCTAAATTCTTACTATATTGACAAATTTTGCATAATAAAACCTGCTAATAATGCACAAAACCACTTTTTTATAAATCGCATACATAATTTTTGATACTTTCCCGATGTCTCCGCAATATAATTATCATCCACTCATATTTACGAATTCCGTAGCAGCTTTCTTTTAAGGCGCATATCTCTGCACTACAGTAAGAGATAAAATATAGCAGGTGCATAATTCAGCAGCGTACAAAAAAGTGAAAATATACTGGTCGTTTGGAGATGTGACGTCAATCGTTCCCATCATCGTAGCCAGCAAAGTGGCGTTGTCATATAACCATTCATCTCCAAGGTTCAACTACAAAGTTGTATTGCAGTTTTTTCCCGGTACCAAGTCGTTCGGTTATGCACTCGCGTGTCTACCTATGGGGGGAATTCTCGAAGCCTCGATTGCGCGCGAGAAAGGCGATTCGATGATGGCAATGAAATGTCGTGTGCCAAGATCGTTTGTTTAATTTTTTACTTCGTCAAAAGCCGCTTATTCCCCTTTTTATTCATGTTAGTAATTTACTTGGGGTATGATGTAAGCTTACTGAATGGATGATTGATAGATGGCATTAACAATTTTAATAATTTCATTTTGTACGTTTATAATCACTCAGAATTTGATGGCGTAAGTAGAGAAGACTGAAAAGTCGTAGGAAAGAATTAAATCACTTCTCGAAATGATTCTTTTTTATTTGACGCATAGATAGAGAAAAGTATCAAGGTGGAGTTTACAATAAAGATTATATATTTATTATAAAATATTGTATTAGTTTATGGCATTTGACAAGTATTAATAATTATTAAAAATATAAATAACTAACAAATTAAATTATTTTAGACTAATGCTAATGTAAGTGTTTACATAAAAATGATCATGATAATCGAAATTAAATGAAATTCAGGATAAAAGCACATGAACGCGCGGAGGTGACCATAAACGAACATTTCCTAAAACCAGTATCTGCACAAATACCGTAAAAAAAGTAGTGGTGCAGTGAAAGAACGAACAAGCATCATTTACATTGTACAAACAATAAAGCTCGTAACAATGATAATTGAATTAGTTGGAGATTCGAAGCGTTTAATCGCGGTTGACACAAACGGCACAAGAAAGATACACGCTCAAAGTTCAAGGAGAGAGTAACATTGGTATGAGTCCCTGTGCTGCGAGTACGTCGTAAAAGCATGAGCGCGTACACGTGAGTTTGTGCTCTTCACTCGCGCGTTTCAATATCTTTCAGCGCTGCGGATATGATCCAATTTCCTCGGATATCTTTAGGTACGATAAAGGGTTAGTCAGATTCGTTTGAGAATTTTCAAGTTTTTGATAAGTATGACATATAGTAAGTTATTCGAAAAGTATGACATATACGTACATGAATAATTGTGACTTGCATAGAATCTTAACTGGGATTTGGCTTCTTAAACTCGTTTAGATAAAGCTGATAATAGTTATGATGTGAATGTCGATAGGTACAAAGTTTGCACGAGTAATTGTTACAAAAAGTTTCAGTTTTATTTCGAGGATAGATGACGAAAAAAATTGATCGAATTTTTTATTTAGATTCTTACTGCATGCCAGGTATGAAGTTGATATATTCTCGTAAGCTAAGGGAATTTTCGTATTGCGTCACGCGTTTCTCGCTCGAGGATAAAAATCCGCCTTTTATTCACGTACTATGTAAGTCGATCAACGAGTTGCCAAATACGTCATATGTCTGCCTGACCAGCAAACGTGTCGTCGTGTTTCTTCAAGTCGATTTTGGAAAGTTACTCTAAACTGAATACTTCATTTTCTCGAAGTCGAAACGTTGCCATGCGCTGATAGTGGGTGCGATATTTATTGGTTGAAATGTTTAGTAGAATTTACTAACAGTTTTACAATTCTACGAGCACCGTTGATGTCAAATAGTTGCTCATGTTGATTAACAGGACCAGATTACTTTCTCGAAAACTCTGCATCAGAGACATGAGAACAAAAAGGATTCTCTCTTGAAAACTTTCCTGTCGTGGTGTATACATACCAAATTCATATCAAGACCAGAACTTACGCCGTAAGAACTCTTGTTATTCTTATGCACTTATGAAAGTTCCATTATATTCTATAAATCATTCGGTGCCGTCGATAACTTTATTATTAGATGCAAAATAATTTTTTTAATCTTTCCCCTTTTCACTCACATTTTTGAGGCAAGGTTCTGTATTAGGTTTCTAAAGTAAAAAAATTACATGCAAACTAAATTGCTTGGCCCTAGTAACTTTCTTTAACATTTGTTTCTTTCAAATAAATTATTAACCAAATACCAAATAAATTAACCAAAGCACGGTCGCATAATGTTTTATTAAAACTATTCACAAATATCGATATTGCACGCAACAGTAGCAGCTATTACGAATAAACTTTCCAAAGTTGCTTTTCAAATAAGAATAATTTATGAATTACCTGAAGAACGATATTTGCCGTTAATGACTTCACGTAATCAATTCGCGGCACGTTTTCAACTTCTTATCAACAGTATATTTTTCTTGCTTAGGTTTGTATAGGCAAAAACAAACACACTATGATTACCGAAGGACAGATTTTCATTTACTTATTTTCAATTAACTAATGCATATCTGTAAGAAACGAGTACTTGTCATCAGAATGGAGTTAATTTTTCAATGTGTAAACAGCTGAATAAGGAAGTACTTGACCGCTGGTTTATAACTGATAAAACCATATTTCAACTTCTTCGAAATCAGTGGTGATATTTACTTATACTTTTATTCTAGTATTAAAAGTTTTATTGAGCGATAAAGAACCTTTCATCGGTTTTTAAATTACTTGCAAATAATGTGCATTTATGTATATTTATTGTTATCATATGTATTTTTATTGAACGTAATTTCATTGGGACGAAATTGACTTGACTGTTTTGAATAGTAATTAATGAATTGCACTAGTTCAAATAATATTCAATTAAATACATACAAAAATATGGAATATATAAAACAAATATTACTTAAATAGTCAATAGATAACTTTTCGTAAAAATGTTCGGACAATAATAAAATCTTTTGTTACACAATCTTTTTGCATTCTCGTGTATAATGCAAACTTATTATCTTCATTAAGAACAACAAACGGCAAAAACTGCCCACACTCACGCAGAAATAACAAATCGTCCAATGAAAAGACTAATTAGTTATATAAAACGTAGGAGAAAGTCAGATCGCGTTGTAAAAAACGCAGAGACGTTATACTTAAGCTCTTGAACTTTGTACAGGCAGTGTCTGGCACTGATTAGCTGCGAGCTTTTCGCAATTTCCATCGCCGCACACCTATGCAGCGTGTGGCGAAAGCGTCTGTAGACGACCTTTCACATGCGAATGCAGAGAGGAAACTTTCCGATTATCAGCTGCTTTTTTCTAGCCTTCTCTTTTTTGCGTAATGTTCGATCCGATCTTCGAGGCTTTCTGTAATAAAAATTCACATTTATGATTAATCGCCGAGCTTTGTTTTCTTTCTTGTTTCGTATTGATCTCTGAGGTAATGCTTGAGACGGACAAACATTTACATGTGATTATTGCTAATGATATCTTGTGGATAGACGCACGAAATAAACAGACATTGAACAAAAAATCTGAACTATGCATGAGTGTATCAAAGTTTTCTTTTCGATAGTCCTAAGTAGAACGTATTCGTGTATGCTTCGCAAACTGAATGCATTCGGCTTTTGAATTAATATTGAAATGATAAAAATAATACCTCATGAAAAATTATTTGAAAATATAAAATATGTTTTCTGAAAATGTAAATTACGATAGCAAATGAAAAATTGTTTTACAATAAGAGATTGACGTCATTTCCTCATAAAAAATTCATAGAAAAAAGTATAATTTTCTGCATTTTTTATCTATATCCGGTTCTTACAATCATATTTCTTTATAAAACTTTTTACTAAGGATACGACAGCATGGAATCATTAATAAGTCAAGCTGTTAGTTGGCATGTGATTATATTGAAATTAAAAAATTATATTTTGTGATAATTTATTCAAATACTGAATAGTAATTAATCAATCAAATAAAAATATATGTGACAATTATTTATTTAATAAAAAAATATTTATCAATTATTTGTTTAATAAAATAAATATATTGTGACTTTGAATGTTTGTACCTTTTTTTTGGGATTTTTTCATTAATAAAACATTTAATTTGGGACATTCGTGGACAGACAGTAATTTTTTTATATAAAAAAAGAAAAATTGAAATCAAGTTTTGAAAAATATGATCAATTATGTTCAATAACTAGTAGCTTTATTTATAAGAAATTCATGCAATCAAAAGTTATTCTACTTACCACATGTTTCACGCTCTAATAGTGGCTTATATACTTTAGATTCAACTCCTTGGAGAAGACAATTACTTTGGTATTTAATATTTGTATTTTTCTCATCTGTCAACTCTTGCAAATCTTGCAGCATATTTTTAATCATAGTACTCCTGAAAAACATTATGGCAAAATCATAATTTTGTAACACATCTATTACAAAAAAGAAGAAAGAATATTAATTAATTTGTATGTACTTCACATTAACATCAGTCCATTCTTCTTGTAAATCTTCAACAACTTTGAGAATTTCTTCTTTATCCACATACCAGTTAGCATCATCATATTCACAATAGAAAAGATTCAATGGTATGTAATGAGCTAAGTTGTATTGAGGTTTTTTAGGATGATTTTGAACATCCAGCAAGTCATTCATAATTTCTGGCTTTTCTTGTTCTCTTCCTATTAGAAATAAGATTCCCATGATGCAACGAATCTGATGCCATAAAAAAGCATTACTTTTGATTGTTAGTTGACACATATCATACCCTAAAATTTTGTCAAGAAAATCCTTTTCAAACTTATCCATTTTTACATTAAGCTATCAAAATAAAAACATTAAATTTTTAACTACCTGAATTTTTGTCATTGGGCTCTTTCAATATACAAGTTATTCCAGCATCAACTATAGTTCTATTAAAACTAACAACCCCATTTGCCACATCCATTTTACAAAGATTACGAAAATCATGTCTGCCAATAGTTAGCTTAACAGCTTTATTCATTGATTCAATATTTAAACCCCCTCTAGGAAAAAAGTACTTATAGGTTCTGGATTTACAATCAAATCTAGCTGAAATGTTAGGTCTAACAGGTGACCAAGATATACAACGAATATTTTTTGGAAGCAGTCTATTTAAAATTTTACAATATGCTATTTCAGCTGACAAATTATCTTGTTTATCTGGCTCAAATCGGCTCCTAATATCTAGAGAAATAACTTGTGAAAATGCACTTACTCCCTTATCTGTTCTACCACAACGATGATAATTTGCTGTTTGTCTACTTTCTATCAAACAGCTTTTCGTTAAAGCTGCAAATAAATGATATTCTATTGTATTTGTTGTATTTTCCTGTACAGCAAATCCATGATAATCCCATCCTAAGTAATAAAATTTCAAAAGAATATGTCTCTTATGGCATCTGGAATAAAAATTACAATTTTTACAAAATTTTTTTCCTAATTTATAATTTATCTTAGAAGAAAAACTTACTTTGTAAAATCAAATTTTTTCTTTGAGCTTTTGGTGTAATTTTTATTATCCATAGTTCCATTTTTTTTTTCGATAATCTGTTTTAATTGAAAGTTATGAGCTTCTACTTGTAAAATTTTAGCAATCAATTCCTACAAATATTAATCAACAATAATTAAATTTCAAATAGACCAGGATTCCTTGTCACATTGCAATCAAATACCCACATTCTTATCCAAATGTTCTAGTTCTTCCCTAGACGATATTTGCTTTTTTTTAATTACTTTAGCCATTATATTAATTTAAAAAATAAATAATAAATACCGTCGTTAGAATATTGATTTCGATGTTTTAGGTTATATTTACTGACACACATGGATATAAACAAAAATGTAACTAGAGAAATCTGCGCGGTAGTGCCATCGAGTGACCTATTTGATTACTAAACTCAACTAAACTTGCGTATTTTTGAGAAAACCTATAATATACCTACCATTATATTACTATAGTTTATTGATTTGCTTTTCTCAACACTTCTTTTCTCAAAAACAACTTTAATGAGAGATCGACTCATCTCTCATTAAAGTTGTTTTTTTTTATTATTTAGTTCGGAATTTCGTTTCCCGACTGCAAACCTGGAAATGATATTTTTCATACAATTTTGATTGTAAATAATCACCTTTACCTGGCAAGTTTTCGTCTAGGCCGCAAAACCATGTAACCGCACGCGGTTTCGTATTTAATTAAACATTGATTGTATGATTGTTGACAGTCATCTATGTTTATATAATATAAAAAAAAGAAGAGAATTTAGTAGCATCGTGAACTTTGTCACATCGTGATAAAACGACTATCATTATTTAGTTACTTTATCATAACGTTCACATGTGAAAACTGATTTAAAGAAAAATTCTGTTTTAATTATACTAAAAATTTTTAAATTTAAATTGGTATTTATTTGGATAATTGATGAGTAGTTTAATGCTTGCGTTATTAGTTCAATTGAAGGCGAAACGGATCCAAGATAAAAAATATTGAAGCAGAAGTTACAATGAATAATCAATCGGGATGGTAATAATACCTATAAAATCTATTCCGTAATCTAAGTAAAATAAGACTATAATTTAAAAATATATATTTCACTGGAACTCTAGATTTCAAATTTTTTGCCCTACATCGGAGAATTTAATATTAGCTATTTAGAGAAATATGATGAATAGGATACAAAGAAAGTCGGCTTTTGAGTGGTTTTTCTTATCGTCTTCAATTAATTTATCACGGGCGTCGATACAAGTTATTATAAAATATGAAAAATATTAATAGTATTAATAATACGATTTCAATTATAACAACGTTATATAAAATTAGTTGTTAAAAAGCTCATATTTCATTATGGATTTTCATGCAAATTACTGTGTAATAATAATTATTATTATAATAATAATTATTATTATAATAATATGTACCTAATGCTATCTTCTTCCTTTTGTATTCGAAAATTCGTAATTATATTAAGTACTGTTGTCATCTTCAATTATTGCTATAAATGAAATCTAGAGCTTTCATCTAGCACTTGTAAAAGTTATACTATATCGATAAGCCATTATATGTATTCATTTATCCTGAAGTTAACATAAATTAAGAATTGCATAATTTTCAATAAAAAGGCATTTTAATGTATGAAACTGTCGAAAATATAGTCTGAAATTTTTTAACATTCTTTCTTTTTTAAATTCTGCGACTAAAGTAATAACATCTCTAAAATCGTGGAACGGGTGGAACGCACACGTTCCATGTCCGTATGATTAGTTTTCAGTTTCCACTTTCCAAACATTTTAGTTTCTGCATTCATAATCCATATACACATATACACAACATATTATACACTAGAGATAAAACTGCGCAAAGTTTATGTTTATACATGTATGCAAGTTGTTCTGGTGGTAGTCCTAACAAAAAGAGTTGAGAAAAAAGATCAATTAAATGTCGATAATACATCGCTAAATTATGGACGAAGAAGCTTTGGATCAGACGAAATTGAGGCCGACTCTTGAGACCTACAAAAAGCTGTCGACCGACGTCTCTAACCACGATACGATATTGAAGGTACATATATAACCACATCAATAATAGTTACAGATTTTCTGTTAATGTGTCGTTCTAAAACTTTTTCTCAAACTTATCCTCGATTTTCAGGACAAGACAGTGTTATCCTACGTGGCTGTCGTTTTGGAATATCCTGACACAGAAATCGTGAACCTGGCACTAGATATTCTTGAAACTTTTGTCAAAAATGTTGAAAATTACTCTCACATAACTTCGACTTTTGGTGTTAGAGAGGCTCTTGATGCAGTGATTAACAAATATACTTACAATGATCCAAAACTGGCCAAGCGTGCTCAACAAATCAAAGATGACATTGAGCGCATGAAACCACCTATTTATAATTTACGCAGCCGTTGCAGGAGGGTCATTGAGCCAAAAAAACTGAAAACTCATGTCATTACTCTGCATGTTCAGGGCTTATTGCCTGTATGTTTTGTGGTTATTAAATAATCTACATAGCTCTCTTTCTCTCATTTAGTGATGCTAACATTTTGTAATACATTGATTTGCATTTAAACAGGAAACAAGAACAGAATTAGAATATACCCTAATTAGGATTGAAGGATTGATTTCTCTTGTTGTTGATGTGGAGCATCAACGTGTTACTATGAGAACATTAGCAAATGTCACAGCCAAACAAATTGCAGAAGCTATAAGTGATAATAATCCTAATATGGAGGCAAGATTAGTTACAAGAAATAAATATAATCAAGAATTTTTAGTACAATTAGTAAGTTACATGTACATTTTATGTTTTGTTATTTTGTTATATCTAATTTTCTCACATCAAAAACTTTCTTTTTATAGGTTAATGATGATATTGAAGACTATGAGTTACCAGAGTACTTGCCAGAGGATGAAGAAGATGAAGAGGAGGAAAAAAATGGTGTACTATCTTTATTCACAGGCTTAAGGCAAAGTGCATCGTCACTTTATAAATCAACGACGGAATTTCTGCATAATTCATTTTATTGGTGAAATTTTATAGTCTTTGTAGAAACTCTATTTGTCCCAAGAGCTTTTTGAGTAGACAATTCAAATTGCGCATTGACCCAAGAACATGAACACTCTAGAAGTTTTTTTAATTTCTAAAAAAAGATAACAGTAAGATGCTTTAACTGTTTTGTCTTTTATTAGAAAAACTGAATCTCTATTTTCGAAACAGCCTTACTATCATGGTCAGTTTCATGTTTTTCTTGTTTTTTAAATACTTGTTTTTGATACCCATTAGAACATTGTTCAATCCCACTATCATTTAATATTAAGCATTTTTACCTTAATTATAAGAATTAAGCATTAATTTGTACTTTTTATTCACGTTGGCGTTTAAATGTTGTGAGTAAATAAGAAAAACCATTTGCGCTAAAATTCTGTCTGAACATTAAATATTTCAGATTTATCAAAAGTTATTGCATTGACTTCTATGGAAGTTAACAGAGTTTTTAAAAAGATAAATACTACGAGACGTTTTCTGATGTCTCTTAACTATTCAAATTCTATGTATGTATATATATATATATATATATATATATATGTTTTGAAAAAAGGTGTTGAAAAAATGATTTCTCAATCTTATTTAAATCGATCTATAAGAAACGTACCTATGTCACCTAAATGCGATGGGCTTAAGCATTTTGTTATAACTCATCAATCACGAGGCTGTGCGAATGAATGTTTTATATACACGTTATTATTTACATTTCCTCAGATGAAATGTGAACATTTATTTAGAACTGTTGGAAAAGAAATACAAATAAGTAAAGTATTGTTTATCGAGCGCAGCATTGGCAACGTTCGAAAAGAAAAATTGCAATAACATGTGTATTAACAACGGCTGCTTGTCTTTTTGTCTCTGGCACAATACGTTATACGCCCATTGAATGAATCAATCGAGTTGTAAAATATAAAAAAAAGAAATCAATAATTTTTTCTGCCTATATATGTAATAAACTATAAGAAGCAGTTTATGTTTGATTACATTTTAATGCTGTCTAATAAACATATAAAAATTCTAATTTATATTAAATATGGTTATTATTACGTCCTTAAACACTTTAATTTTATAATTACAAAAAAATGTTTATCTGAATTGTTTATCGTGTATCTACTCTGTATGTAAGTAAGATATTCTGTTTACTTATGAAGTATACATTTTATCACAGTAGAGACGTTTTAAGGAAAATGTAGAATTTTTCCAAATTTTAAGCTACACTGTAAAAAATACTTTTATAAAATTACTAGTCTGAGTGGACGAAATGGAGTTTTGTCCCAGTTTGAAAGTAGTAAAATAGATAGTGCATTTACAGAAGTGGTTAGAGTACATTTATTAGCACTAGTAACTTTACAAGTTTCAAGATAGTAAAATCACTACACTAAACGTTGAAAAGTTATTGTAATTTTACTAGTTGGGTAGTGATAGTACAAAACTTTTTTATAATGTCGATAAAACCAGCATAAAATATTAATGTTCGGAACTGAAAGTTGCATTTTTATATCTTACGATCCAAAAAATTATTCGGCATATAAAATTCCATTTTATAATAGGTTAACAAATAACAGATTTACAATAATTATTTTTTTGTACATGTAATGTATGTGGGATATTGGAAAAATGGTAATTTCACTTGATGTTATCTAACTTGATAGGCACAAGAACTGGCTGCACGCAGTCTCACCCTTATCGTTATTCTGGGCCTCACACTCACATTTCGTATATGTCTTGACTTTCAACGCTTTTCCAGATTACTATGATATTCGTTCGAAGCAGTTCGATATTCGACAGATGTTTAACAGCTCACTACCCCCATTCATTCGATGAAAAGCACTTACTCATTTTTGAAACTATAAACTTGCTTACTATCGTAAACATTGTTATTTTTTTTTTTTTATTTAACGTCGCTCTATTTTTATGCTCCATCAGTGCTAATCAGCGATGGAGTCTTGCATGTGTTTGAGAACAAAGCACATGAAACTTTTTTCAGTGGTGCTTGTATCAATCAGCAGGTACTGGGAATCGAACCCGGGCCTACCGGGTGCGAGTCCGTCGCCCTACCGACCGAGCCATTGCAGGCCTCATAAACATTGTTATACTTCATTATATTTCACCTGCGACACATATAAATATACAAATATATATAAGTAAAAGAAAAGCAATGACGAGACTTATGTGACGTAAAAAAGTAAAATTTTGGCAAAAGAATAATAAGCGTGGTTGCGACTTATGAACTTTTAAAAAGTGTATAACTTTTTAAAGCCACATGAAAATTGATATATAGAATAGAATAATAAGGATGATACTTAAATACGCCGAATTTTCAATATGACACCATTTTTCGGGTGTAGCGTATTTTTATATTCATTGAATTCTATCGGAATTTGAGTTTGCTCACAGATAGAAAATTCGAAATTTTGTAATAGCGATACAATTCCAATCCCAATCAGCATTTCGGCGAATTTGTATCCAATACACTGCCTGGAGCCTGAGAATGAATAAAAATAAAAATAAAAATGAAACATGATTGAAACTAATGAAAAAACAGAGAAAAGGTAATGTTTACCCTCTCCAAAAGGCAGAAATGAATATCTCGGACGTTGAGCTCTCGATTCGTCCGTGAATCGATCCGGATCGAAGACTTCGGGATCAGGATAGTACCTTTCGTCATGGTGTATGGCATAAATAGGTATAAATACCCTCATTCCGCGTGGAATGGTAATATTAGTGTCGGGCACATTGAATGGCTTAGTCGCCACTCTCATCCCTATCCCAGCCACGGGATACTTCCTTTCCGTTTCTGAATGATTATGAAAAATGTATCGAAACTGACCGAATGAATGTTCATCGTTAGCAGACATTACCTTTCATTATTTGGTTGCAATAAGTCAGCTTCTGCAACACGTCATAACTTAGGACATTCTTATCTAAAATACTTCGTATCTCAGCACGTGCTTTATCTTGAATAGATTTATTCATAGCTAGTTCGTATAGATAATATGCAAGTGTCGATGAAGAGTCAGCATAGCCTGCTGACAGAAAGTCGAACGCTATGGCGGCGATTTGGGCAATTTCTAAGTCCGCATCAATTAGTGTTTGCATAAAATCGTTTGTTTGTACATCATTTGTCTTTCGATATTCTACAATTCGTGATACAAAATTCACAAAAAAATCTGAAACTTCCTTAGGATGTTTTCTTATTCTAAGCCACCGTGCCACATTGGGAAAGGCGATGGCGATTCGGTTCAAAGTAAACTTTAAATAAGGTTGTTTAGCCTTTGCAATCATTTCGCGCAGACGTTCAGCCGATTCTCTGCAATCCTTGCCAAAGGCAATTGCTTCAATGGCATCAGTAGTAAATCGGGAAAATGTATCAACAATGTCGATAACTTGCTCGCCATTGTACGTTATTTTATTTACATGTTCAACAAAGCTGTCACACATATTTTTTAGTTGCGGAAAAATTTCCTTCATCGTCGATGATTTGAATGCAGGCTTTAGTTTCCGTCGCATCGGCTTCCATTGCTCGTAATCAACAGTGCCTAAAATTCCTGATAATGGATCAATTTTCTCGTTGTGAAATAAGCCTCGGTTCTGGAAGCTGCTAAAATTTTTCACTAATACCAACTCCACGAGTTGTAAATCAGATATTATCACTGCTAAGCTGTTGAAAAATAAGCGAAACCCGATTAAGGGCTGTGGATATTTTTTGTATAGCTTAGATATTTCCAGAGCTAATTGCTCCTTGCAATTTCCATAAATGTATGGGTATTTAATACCAATAAAAGGTATTCCATACAAAGTTGTCAAAAGATAACCATTTATGTATGCGCGGTAAATGATAAACGCTAAAGTGAAAAAAAGGAGCAACCACCACGGTAATATTTCCATTTTCACTATACAATGCACTTTCTTTTCTAATTTTTTTAACGCGTTTTAATCTTCCGGAAAGTTTAGACAATACTCGTTTGAATGTACTAGCGCTACTGGTGCCAGTTTATTAAATGTGAAGTATGACGGTCAGCGTGCAGCTTATATGCCCCCCTCTCCTGTTTGAAAAGTTTTAAGGAGGTTCTCTTGCTCAGCGGTTGTTAAAGAGGGCTCCGCGCAACAGAAAAAGCGTTTCATCGGTTCAATTCGCTTGCATTTTACAGTTATAGATGAATTAAAGTGAAAAAATTTGAAAATACTTCTGTTAGCGTAAACTTTCTATTAGCCTTTTCCAAAAATCGATAAGTACTTTTTTTTGTTAGTAATAATACATTACGATACAAGTGCGGGAAAGTAGATTCTAGTCTCGTGTAGCGTTTACGCCCGAGCGAAGCGAGGGTGGAATGGTATTTTTGAGAATTGAACTTTTTCCAATATTACGTTATTTGTCACATCTCAAGAATGCGTGTATACAATTTTAAGTCTTAATATTGATTAGAAGTAATCATAAAAGTAATTTAGTAAGTAATATTGGAAAAAGTTCAATTCTCAAAAATTTGTAACAGACTTTCGATGATTCAAATAACTCATTTTTTATAACTTTCGACATTATTATTTTTTACTAACAAAAAAAAAGTATTTATCGATTTTTAGAAAAAGCTTATAGAAAGTTTACGCTAACAGGAGTATTTTCAAATTTTTTCACTTTAATTCATCTATAACTGTAAAATGCGAGCGAATTGAACCGATGAAACGCTTTTTCGGTTGCGCGGAGCCCTTTTTGACAACCGCTGAGCAAAAAAACGTACTTGAAAGTTAGAATGTATAAGCCGTTTGTTCTGTACTGCTGATAACAAATGTAAAGCAGACAGGAAGCGAATATTTAATATCTGCTCATATTTTCCGATAACAGTACAGACTGTATTCGAATTATGATATTTACGAAGAAAAGTGATTCAACATTTTATATGTAAAATGAAACGTCTCTTGTTTGATAATTTCGTTTGTTAATAACATGTTTCTAATTCTATTTATTTTCATAAACCATCATTGTGTTATTTTTATTGTTGCGGTTTTCTGTTAACGACCGTGCTTCTGAATAAATACTGACCTAAACTCCTTACACGTATAAAAGGAAATTTATTATAGACGAATATGCTTTGGTCAAAATGAACTATAAGTAATTGCGTAAATACAAATCGCTAATAATATAGAATAAATAAACTATACATAAACGACGAGAAAAATTCGGTCTCTAGTCCTAATATGCAAGGCTTCTACTCCTGAGCTTTCAATTTGTTTTGGCTTGTAAGATTCGTTCGCGTCGTCAGCCTCATCGCTGAGACCTGTCCACACTCGCGTAGTACAGCTATATTCCATATAAAATCTCTAAAATAACTAATAAAATATTTGAACTTTCCTTAAGTCTGGAGTGCAATAAATTAATACGATATTCTAATATGACTATAAGTAAGTTGTTCCGGATGACTTTGCTAAATTTCTTTGTGAAATTTTGCATCGGGATAAGTGCCTAAAATTTTTGAAGTTGTAGCCCATGCGACTGTGAACAGGATTATTTTTGTGTCACCATTAACTCAGACTCATAATAAAGTTTTGTTATATTTTTCTTTCTTTCTTTTTTGTTGTATAATTAATATTCGAATCGTACGTGCCTCTACAAAGGTCAAGTTATATATGCGTCAGCAGCGTATCGAGTGTATTACAACCAAGAAAATATTTTCAGCGTGGAATAGCATGAGAACAGAGTCAGGGAGCGTAGCCATAGCCAGTGTAAATTCATGTGTTGTACTGTTGATGCTTAAGGTCGATTTTACGCATGCTCGGAAAAGAGAGCGTGCTTAAAATCCCGCGTCGCACACGTTGTATCGAAATAGTACATTACGATACAAGTGCGGGAAAATAGATTCTGGTCTCGTGTGGCATTTACGCCCGAGCGAAGCGAGAAACTCTTTCCCGAACATGTGCCGTACCGTATTTTTTGCTCCGTATTTTGATACTCCGCAGGGAGTATCGAAAAATATTTTTTTACGGCACATGTTCGGAAAAGAGTTTCTCGTCTCGTGTACCTTTTCACCCTCGTTTCGCTCGGGTGTAAACGACACACAAGACAAGAATCTACTTTCGCGCACTTGTATCGTGATATACTATTCTCGCACTAGTTTTGAAATATACTATTTCATTGCTGGTACGGTTGTATGACGGTTTTTAGATACCGAGAACAACCGGTTAGGTTATTGGGTTATGTACGACCCACTATATACGGTTTGTAAAATAAAAGTTTCAAAATCATAAATGTCGCGATAGAAAAGAAATATCGAGATGATTCTTTCTTCCTTTTGCAGCTTTTTTTATGTACTTTGAGGGAAAATTATTTCCGAATTATACATATTAGTGTTAACCCGCTAAAAAATGCGGAAAAAACGAACATTGTTCAAAAAATTTTACTATTTCGATTGGCTTTTTTTCCCGGAATGAAGGAAAGTGAAAAGTCAATATAAAAATAATAAAATGGAAGGAAAAGCCTACATTTTTCTTTTTTTACGATCGTTCTAGACCCATTTCCGGTCGAAATATTCAGCTTTGAAAATGGAGTTTCAGTTTTTTTAGAAAAAAAACATGAGTTAAAAACCAAAAGCAATTTACAGATGTATAAAATGCATCAGAATTACTCTTTGCATTCATCTTTGCATATGTGCTTCATTTTAGCAAGTTTTGAGTGCATTAAAATATTGATTAGTTCCTAAAAAAGAATAAAATCAAGTAAATATTTTTTTATAAAAATTAGTAAAATTTCTCGAAAAAAGTTCGTTTTTCTCGTGTTTTTGAACAGCTTAACACTGATATATATGATTCAGGAATAATTTTCCCTCAAAGTACATCAAAAAAACTGCACAATGAAAAAAGAATCATCTTGATATCGCTTTTTAATCACAACATTTTTTCATTTTGAAACTTTTATTTTACAAGCCGTATATAGTGCAATGCAAATATAAAAACCCGAATACGGCTGCCTGCAGTGAGAAGTTTATTACCGAGCGTTATACTCAATCAATACTTGAGTGACCGTAAATGAATCACGTGTGACTAAACCTCTTTGGTTTCCCTCAATCTTTTATTCACAGAAAACTGGCTCTGCAATACGAGATTTACGACCATACAAACTGGCTCTGCAATACGAGATTTACGACCATATATGTGAAATTAAGGATAGTAAGCGGCACGAGAAATTTATGAAAATAAGATCATTTTTTCAACTTGTGTAAAATAAAATGCAAATTGTATTTAATTTATCAATAATTTACAAGCACTCTATCATTTTTTATTGTATTAATGTAATGAGTTGACAAAACTACAAATTTCAGTTCACATTTTGGTCTGTTGCAAATCGATTTCAACAATCGACATATTAGAGGACTTTGAAAAATTTCGCTAAGTAATCAAGTAACATTTTATTAACAAAAAAATTAACTATATGATATTGAAGAATCGTTGAATGTTTGAATGCTGAAGTGTAACTTAGATTTAATAAAAAAATCAATCTCTTTGTTGTTCTCGGATTATCTTGAATATCACATTTTAACACGTATATCAAATTGCATGGTGCGGAGAACGACTGGCGTCATTGATGACGCCCAATAATGAGAGAAAATTGTAAACTTTGTAGTTGTGCACTTTGATAATAAATTTTACAATCCTAGATTAAATGTAAATAATTTCACAATCCTACATTAAATAACGATGGTGATGGTGGTACTTAGATTTTTTAAAACGTATTTTCAAGATTAAATATATGTACAATTCAAATATGTAATGTAAATATACATAGTGAAGAAATAAAAGAACTTATGTGAATATGAAGATAGAATGAAGAGATAAAATTATGAATTAATAAATCTAATTGAAGATTTTATTGTAGATTAATAAGTTATAGTATAATTAACACAAAACTTATAAAGATGTTCTACAATAACTACAAAACCAGTCGGTTTAAGAGTCGCCGAGTGCATAGTAGAATTAACACCATTAATTAGCATTCCTTATAACGGACATAATACGAAAAAATGGCTCTTGTAAAGAAACCAAACATCAGGTTAATTTTCGTCCGAGTACATTTATTTTCACATTCAGCCAAGTAAATTCAATCAGTTTATGACTGTATTGTCTATATATACAAAATATATATCATTGTCATTAAGGCAATCTGAGTTTACTTTCGAGCAGATATTGATATAAAAATATTCTCGTATTTTAAATAAATGATTTCAGTTATAAATGCGATAATTTTGATAACGACATGGATAAATTTTGACATAGGATCGAACGCTGATACATGCTTGAAAATGAGCATTAAAGAAAGATTAAGGTTGTATATTTCATAAACATCAGATTGCCCAGTACAGCATCTTTATTTAGAAGTATACTAACGAATTTTCTTCTTATTTTTCGCCGTAAAGACACAATCTAACATATTACAATTTGCCGCAAGGCACATATGTATATCAATCACTTAACTTTTATTATTATTATTACTGTTGTTATTATTAGTGTTGTTATTATTATGATTATTATTATTATTGTTATTATGATTAATATCATTATCATTATCATTATCATTATCATATCGCATAAACTTTACAATTTCAGAATCTCTGCTTCAGCAATACTTTTTAATGCCGTTTTCATAGAAATGATTCCAATGAAGAATAATAATTGATTCCTTTGGAAAATAATCCAAATGTGTATATACGTGCGTAACTGTACGACTTGATACAAGTGCACTGAAAAATAGCTGCCTTTTTTAAATTTTTTTATATTGAAAAATGTTTAATTTACATTACATCTAATATGCTTATGCGCCTTGCATTAATATATATTTTTCTTTATCTACGTTGATGCACAAACGAATTGTTTAATTTATTTACTAGTTCTATAGGCTTTATGATAGATAATTCAATTTTATATTTGCATTAAATTATTAACGTGGTATGTCACCGGTTACAGACATGTGGTATAGAAGAAAGAAAAGTTGATTATTTATTCTCTTTTATAAATCGTCAAATATTTTCTATTCTCGAGATAATTTCACAATGCATTGGACGTATTCATTTGTTTAATACTTTATTAGTTTGACATCGAAAATAGTCAATAATAAATCATTGTTATATACGAATTCTATGTAAATTTTGTATTATACCGATTTCATTTTTAATTTACTTTTAGAATTTTATTTTACAATCTAAGCATGCACGTATATCATAGAAAATTATAGATTATATAATATTATCCACACAGTGGATACCTTGTGGAAATTACAACGTGTGTACGATAGCTCTATCCATCTAGCATAGTTACTAAGAGGAACTGTACAACTCACAAAGCTCTGTACAAATTTGCGTCAGTAAAAAAAGGATTAAACATGATGCTTGCTAATTATATACAAAATTATCATGGATTTTTACAAAAACCGCATAACTTAGTATCACTTTAAATAACGAAACTGAAAAAATGATATAATTATCTTTCAAATGGCATAACTAATAGTATGTATATATAAATCTACTTTACACATGAACGTCTGGGAGTTTTCGTTATGAGAGTACGAAAGTTCGTTCCTAATCTACAACGTTATCACTTGCAACTTTACGATACTACCCTCAAAGAAAACAAATAGGTTTATTAACAAAGTGATGTGTAAGTATAAATATAAATCGCATTAATATCAAACGTAGTCTCGCACATATATTTTTGTTTTTCTTTAACTACTGAACCACGAAGATACATTAAAGTAACTTACAATTTGGTTCGTAAATACCATTAGAACTGATCATGAAATGTTCAGACAATCACGTAAATTTATTTACAAAATTCTTATATTATGTGTCTAAGTAACGTGTCAACCTAAATGCTGATTAAATTATTGAACCTGAAATACGCAAACTTGACATGAAATTTGGTTGATGAATTCCATGGAATATCAATTAAGTAATATATATGTTATAAAAATCTCATACAACAACGCTAGCATATAAAAAATTAGTAGAACATAGCTGAAAGAATAAAAAGTTATAAATCTTATCAATAATTTAAGTACAATTTTTAATTATACTAATAAAATTAAATGAATAACCATATAATAACTTTTAATTCTAATTACGCAAATTATACAAATGTGAGTTTTGCATAAACTTTTGATGTGTTTCTTTTCCGAAGATACTGTAAATGATTTGCATATACTTTTAAAATATACAGTTTTCATTTCATTGAGATTCGATACGAGGAAAATAGAAATTACTTCATAAAAAATTAGCTTTAATAATTTCAACAGGCTATTTAAATAACAAAATCATAATCAACAAATTTGAAACTCGGTTGCGCGCTCAATAGAATTCGTCAACCAAGCATCATTCATCAATAACAGCGTTTATACTCTGCTCTCGCCTTTCAACGTGACATTAGCTAATTGGGAAGTGATCGTAGTTTCGCTCGCCTCGTCTGTTTCAGATGATGATGATCCATCACTAGTGTCATCGGTGCTTTTACGAACGTAACAGGCTGATAAAGTACGTTTACGTGGTGTGTATTTAGGTGTAGAGTCGAGCGAGCCAACTCGGCGGAAGGTGCGCTGAATTTCCGGATTGCTTTCTAAGGTCGACGACTTACTGGACGGTTGGTGTGAGTATTCTGAGCTATTTTCTTCATCTGATGCCAAGACTCGTTTGATTACCGCTGTCGTTAAGCTTGGCTTCGAACGACGGTGTCTACCTGGACCAATGGGTCGCCTTGCAAGACTGCAAGGAAATATTTTTTTTATTCAAATGAATGCAAAGAATAAGTAGTACATATTAAACGACCAAATTTGTAAGATTACTTTTTACAAATTTATATCGACTCTGTATTCATTATTTAAACATTCTTATGAAATAGAATGGCACGTCTCACCTTCTCCTTCTAAGCGAATAGTTATACGTGTAATTTGGTACATCCGGTTCATCTTCGTCAGACCAGCTTTCGTCCTCGCCAGCGTCACCGTCTTCATTGCATATAACATCAATCACGTCATTGCCTTCCGGGCGGTCAGTACTTTTTTCCTTCAATTGACTAGACAACTTTTGTGCATCATCTTTATTCCTCCTAGATAATGTTACCTTATAATGTTTATCTTGAAAATATTTTGATTCTTGTACAACGAGAACTGATGAAAACAGGAACTTACCCATGAGATACAACACTACAACAGTTGCCATTATCAATAGGTGACATCAATCTATTAGCGTTCAGGATCTCGTTAACTTTCCTTCCAAGGGTCTCAAGGTGATCGTCATCACTACAATCTCGAAGTCTTTCGCTATTTCCATTCAATCGATTTTCATTAAGAGGCTCTGGACTCGAGCAAGGACTTGAGTGTAGGCGATTATGGTACTGCTGTATTGCCATATCGGTAGTATTACCGTTGTTTTGACTATCTAATGAAGATTTGGGATACAGACGATTCGACGACACTTCAAAGATATACCTTTCATGGTTCAATGAACGTCGTTGGATTTCAGGTTGCGATTCGTTTTTTATCGTCGAGTCTGTGTCCGTAGAGACGGGCAGTTCAGTTTGCGTCTGATTGTCCACTAATCGATTTGCTGATAATTCCGCAGACTAAAAGTACCGAATTCAATTTAAATTACATATGCTACAAGGGCTAATAAAAATACCTATAAAATTAACGAATGCTGCTATTAATTTTCATTCCTGAATAAAAAGGAAAAGCTTTGAAAGCATTGCTGTAATTTATTTTGAAAATGAAACACAATAGCTGATTAAATATCCAGTTGTAAAAGGCCTCTTTGAAATAAAGTTGATACGAACCTTTCGCTCTCGCTGCGGACTTGATCTGGGACTAGACGTAATACCACAACCTGAACCAACTCGTCGATGTCGGTATTTGCGTTGCTTGAAATTACTACTGCTGGGCACGATTGTTGTTTCGGGTTTATTCGAGTCGTTCAATTGCGTGCACATTGTGGCTTTTACAGGGCTTTGTGGAGAAATTGGTGAAGGTGGTGAGGCTGGACTAGATGAGGAGAACTGTATCATAGGGTTCCGTGATTGATTTTTCTTTCGTTCCTGGTATTTCAGTAAAGGGCCGTAAACTACCCTTTTTTTGCAGGTTTTGTATCCAGTCTGTTGTTCTCTTCTGGAATAGTACATTACGATACAAGTGCGGGAAAGTAGATTCCAGTTTCGTGCAGCGTTTACGCCCGAGCGAAGCAAGGTTGGAATGGTACACGAGACGAGAAACTCTTTCCCGAACATGTGCCGTACCGTATTTTTTTATACGACGTGTGGAAAGTGCGATTTTCAACGTACGATTTTGGCCGAGCGCGCGGGAAAAACGCACTTTCTGCACGGAGTGTCGAAAAATATTAATTGTTGTGGATTAAATTATTTCTAAGTATCAATAATTGAATTCCTAATAGGCTCCAAAGTAATTCTCATTTTTTAAGTATTATATTATGTCTATTTAAATACTGGATAATTAACGTAAATATGTTAATTAAAGTGTACACGAAATCAGATCTTATAATCCCAAAATTCTACATAAATTTCCATGAATATTTAGTCAAAAACTATTTTCGCAATTAATTGTTGATATAATCGATCTCAATAGAAAAACTTACTTTAACACATCCCTTTCGCGCTGCTCTAACTGTAATAGAACAGCGCTCAGCTCCATGTAAAGATTGTTAGTTCGTTCTAGTTTACGTTCATAGTGTTCTCTAATGTCTTGAGCATGTCGTAATTCGTCCTCGCGTTTACGTATCAAATCTGCCTCGAAGCGAGGACTACTCGAGTTGTCACTCTGTATTTGCTTCATATGCTGCCTAATTTCCTCTTTCCACGTTTGCTATATATAGTATTGACAGTTAATACGTTTAATCTCTCTTATACAATATTTATTTTTAACCGGCACAACGACGTATTCTTATTCTCATTACCTGCGCTTTGAAGTATTCGTTCTGCGTGATGCTTTCAAGCTCTACCGCGGCGATTTGTAAATGTGCTTCAATTTGTTTGAACGATGGTCTATTCCGTGGTTTAGCGGCCCAACATTGTTCGACTAGTATTCTATAACCTTCCGGACACGTTTTTGGAATAGGTAAATGGAGAGAGTTATTGCCAACACCGTACATTATTGCTGACGAGTCTACATCTTTGTAGGGTACTTCTCCACTTAAAAGCTCCCATAAAACCACTCCATATGACCTATTGTGAAAAATTCAAGGATTTAAGAATTTATTTGAGATGCAACGATGCTGTTAAAAAAAATTCATTTTCAAGTATTTACTTACCAAATGTCTACTTTTTCTGAACATGGTTCATTCCTGATTATCTCAGGAGCCATCCACGCAACTGTGCCAGCAAACGTCATTTTCGTACTTTTTTCATTCCATTCGCGACTGGTACCGAAATCACTTATTTTCACAACTTCCTCACGTCCAATCAAAACACTAAAACGATAATATACACAATGCATATACAAAAATGAATTATTGATATTCATTATACCGAATGTAATGTGAGTATGTACTTTGGACTTTTCAGATCTCTATGGATTATTTTGTGGTCATGTAGGTATTTCATTCCAGCTGCGATTTGTTTTGACCAGGACCACAACCGAGGAGGTGGAACTGATTCTCCTGCTCTTAGTAAATCATATAGTGGTCCTGATGGGCAGTATTCCATTATTATGCAATAACATGGAGCTTGTGTACAAACTCCTCTAAAAATAGTCAATCCATAATATGTTATTACTATGAACTATTTACATATACATTTATTTTTGTAAAGGGCTTCTCTGCTCACTTGAATTGCACAATATTTGGATGATTAAGTTTGCGAAGATGCTTAATATCAGTCTCACGAGGTTCTCTTACTTTTTTAACAGCTACAATGTCTTTTTTCAATTTCCCACTGAAAACTGCTCCTTGAGCACCAGATCCTAGCCACTGGAGTTCACTAATTGACTCAAAAGGTATTTCCCATTCATCAGCTAAAATACAATATTCATATAATTAAACATCATCAAAACTGCAAAATTTTGAAATTGAGATAACACTTACTTTGACTTCCTTTGATTTTCTCACTAAATGTCACTTTATTGATCAAACTGAAGAGTGGTTGCATACATCCAGCAATCCATGCAAGTGATCTAACGGACTCTGGAGCTACTGTTGCTTTGGTTGTTGATTCACTGGAATCTGTATTGCCTTCTGAATTAATGTTACTGCAATTTGGCATCTGCATCCTATGCACCCCATTAAGTACTGGTTCCACTCCTTTTGTATTGAGATGTCCTAACTCCTCTTGGATACACATCATACTGAAATTAGAATTTTTGTTTTTCATCAAAACCAATTATAAAGTATTTATTATGTAAAGTTTGAAGTGTTATGTTTATTTTGAGGAAAGTTTCCATAGGCAACTTGAACTTGCAGATCATTAACGAATATATATAATAGTGGACATTAATCTATTGGTAATAAACCAATCAGAGTTTTATCTATGGCATAATAGCTTAGAATAAAATTGTTTTTATTTTTATACTTTGCAAGCTGCATACTAGAGTATAGATATAAAAAGTTTATTATTATTTAAAATTTATTTCACTTGCATACCAACTTCTTACATCAGTATCATCCGATAGATAATTTTATTTATCTCACTCATCATCGCTTCAGCTCTATTCAGCACATAATCTCCAATCTAACCAGTTAAATTCTAGGCATTATCATAATTAAATAAAAATACTCTTCAAATACAACGTTTGACAGCTGAAAGAAGCTGTTAAAAGCAGACAAGCAAATTGGAGTCTCACCTATTGGCGACAATGGCGGTGGGAGCCTGCTCCTGTGGAGGCTCGAGCTTCCTGGTGAATAGACGCGCAAGCACCATTCTACCATGTTTAACATATGGGCAGAGGAAACAACTTAGACACCGAGATAACGACGAGGCCAGTTTCGACGGTCGTCGTTAAATCTCGCTTGCGACTAAACTATCGAGATGTACAAGTTTTTTTTTCTCGCATACTCCGTTATTTTTTTCTTTTCCCTCTCTTCGCCTACGATGTTGTGTATATATTTATACACAACTGCAGTATAGGTGGTGCAGTTTGAAGCTGCCGAAGAGAGACTGATACTAAAAATGTGTGCGAAGAGCGCGTAATATGTGTGTGTATGTATGTTATTTGTTTGCGTTATGTCGATGAAGAAAAGAGATGCTTTATTTGGAAAAAGCAATAAACGAAGGTTTCTCTTTATGGTAGCTGGGAAAGTACGTTTGAGGTTATGTTTGATCGTAGTACATCTCGCAAGTAAACATCGTTGGGTTTTAGCAAGTGTATGGACTTGTTTGGCGAGCAAGGAACTGATAATTTTTATGTTTATTTATTTGGCAAGATGCTGCACTTATGTATGCCGAGACATACGGAGTTGAAAAAGAAAAAAGATCAGTCACTACGCACTTGATTTCAAGGTTAGCAAAGAGACAAGATTGAAGTTACATGACATTTCAGAGCAATGCGATTGTACATTTCGACCTTCGATATCAATAATATATTACACGAAAAATCAAGTATTACTTTTCTTTGAATGACAATCGTTTTATAAAGTAACATCGAGCAAGCTGAAAAAGCAGAATATATTTCGAGATGCGCGCACTTGACGATAATCTCACGTAACTGTCTCTTTCTAGTTTCTGCTAGGCGATCATTCGACTTGTTCACCTACTCACATATGCGATGGACACATGCGATGCCTTCTGAAGATACCTTTTTCGATGCTTACGTTCTCTTTTTCTCTACTTTGTTATCTATCGCGTGGTTACCAGTGTTACCACTAACACAGGTATATAGACTATGAAATATAATCGCTGACTTCGAGAATGTTTTGTTTGCCGAGGTCTATTCTCCTTCGTCCCTGTTTTTTACCGTTTGTTGGGTTATTCAACCAACTTTTCGTTTACAATCGTAAGTGCAATTTTATACTACTTTGAAATGCTTTTATTTATACATTGAAAAATTTACTTAAAAACAGTTATTTACGGAAAATGTTTTTTTTTACTTGCAAGTCAATTATACATTTAGTTTTGTTTGGATCAGTGATGATACTAAAAATGTGTAAAAATGTTTGTTGCGTTAATGATATAGAATTATCTGTACAGCGATAACATTTTCGAATTACGCATGTGCAATGTCAATGCCACATGGCCCCATAAACGTTCTCCGAAAGCAACAGCAATTAGAAGAGAGTGAAAAAAAAGACACTTCGCCACGCGCGGAAATCGCGCGCGCACGTGTGCGTACAAGAGATTTTCAGACGCATCCGGGGGACATTGAGCTGCGTGTTTTTACATGCATTACGTGCCGATAGGAGAACTTCGCATGGAAGAGACACACAGGGAAAGAGCGAAAGAAGTTATCAAACGTCACGTGTGGGGTTTCTCGACTTTTGCACACATACTCGATAATGATATACATGTAATTATTTTTGCGTTGTGAACTGACCGATGAACCATAACAATATTTTTGACGAGTTGTTTCATCATATTGTTTTCTTCACTTTCGTTCAACATTGTCATATGAGTTAACGATTTTATCTTATCTTACAGATTGTGATTATTATCCGTTCCGGACATAGTAATTAAACACAAAGACAACAATCTTCTATTATCCGTAATTTTTTTTCTTTCGCTTTTACTCGGCATCGTGCCCGTTGTAATGCAGACACGGCGCGAGGAGAGAGACGAGGAGTAAGCGAGGTAAAAGAAAAAAGAGGCAGGGAGACGGAGAGACCATGACGGTCCCAACGCACACACGTGCGACAGGTGTATAACGCGTCAGACCCTGAATCCTCACGCATTGAAATTTCGTTCCTTTTTTTGTGCTATTGCAGGTTTTTTCTGTATACGACGAACGAGTCAGTTTTATAAGCTTCCTCTAAGGCTTTCTATTTCGAGAATGTATACCTAGCGTGCATCTCCTTTTGAATTACCGAGTATTCTGTGTCTCCGTATACTTTTGCGACTTGCTGTCAAATTTCGGGTCAACTGTAACTATTTTTAAACAAACGTTTTCCAAAATTCAATGTAAAAAGAAACATTGACCATTATACTCGGAAAAGTTAACTGAGGTAATTTAATAAGTGTAAGTTAATACTATTGTTATAGTTGTTATTGTTATGTAGACCAGTGCTTTCGAATGTATTCAAACATTTACCAGCGAGAGCAACAAATTATAAAAAGAAGTCGAGGCCAGACAAAAGTTTTGCACCTTCGTTTCCCGCCTTTCTCAGCAAAAGGAAAGAATATAATAAAACAGGACCATCCTCGCCCCTCTCGCATTTTATCCCTACTTCTGCCACTCAGCTGGTCAGTCTCGAGAGAACGAGTGAGAGCGCTTGTAGGGAAGGGATTCAAGGACAACAACGCTACCATTTGCTTTCGTATTTTATTCTCGAATGTTAGTTTTCACTTTTCTTAATAATTAATCTATGCGATTAATTTGAGAAGAAAAGCAAAGGTAGTCCACACACGCACAGAAAAGACTGAAGTTTGTCTTTTTTTCCGTTCAAAGATATACACAAAGTAGCAAGACAGTTCACTCACTTGTTCACGAAATCTCCTACTTTTTTCGTTCATCTGCAACCAATAGATACCACCTCCCCCCAATAAACAAAATAAGGCCAATCAACCTGACGCACACACATGACGATCGACAAATACGTAACCATCGCAAAGGTCAAGTGCACATACGTAATCGTCTTTTAGAATATCTTACATAAGTAGAAAACATACTTCTATTTAGATTGCCTCCGAGTCTCACCTGTTAACAATGATTTCCGGCTGGGAGCCTATGGCCGTGGCAGCGGGCAGCTCCTCGTCGTCACCGCCGCCAGGCGCCTGCATCGTTTCCGTTTCTGCCGGGGTGCGCATCGTTGCGTGTCACACGCACGATCCTGCAACGAGAATAAGTCTTCGTTAAAGGATTGAATACATGGTACTTCATGCGGGATAATGTATTTCTGAGGCAGCATTTCTGGAAAAGCGAACAGCGTTTGCAAGATAAACGAACTCCTAGATCTTTGTGGATTAATCGGTCGCTTGTTTTTGCGATTCCAAGTCGTGACATTCTCCTTTGCCAGTTGCACCTTCAAAGTGAAATCGAGTTGCGCGGTCGTTGCTTAATCGAGCACTCGATCAACGCGATTCGCACTACAATGCGGATTAATGTCAAAACTTTAGCGTTTACAGAATAAATTGGTGCTGTTGCACGGCGAACAAACGCAATTAATCTTTCTCCGCGATGCGCAGACTGGAAAGCACGAGCGCGCTGGACTGCGTTTTATTTTTGGCACGCGAGGCGTTTCAGTGTCATGCAAGTAATAAAGAAAGCAGTGGTACGTTTCGCGCGCCGGAAATGTCGAGGATGATACGCAGTGCGCGATTGCAGATAAAACGCACGATCTGTTTCGCGCATGATTTCCTTACTTGCATCTAATAAATTATCGAGTACTTTCTTTCTAACGTCTGATATTTCGGGACGACCAACTCGAAGGAATGTTCGCGCGCACCGACCACAGAGTCCGCCGTCGTTTTCCCCAACAAAATGGAAAAGCAATATCACACGTTGACATTACGCAACAAACGCAAGCGCGCCGTAGGAAAGTGTGTCAACGTGGAAGAGAGAAGAGAAGAAAAAAACGGCAAGCTTTCTTTCTTCGGGGCATGAAAAACACAAGACTAATTAGCCGTTATTTTTGCGCTGCTGCAACGTCTGAATGATATGCCTGCCGGGCGTAGTATGTGAGCAGTGGCTCGCTCGAGATATCGTATTTTTATGGCGTGACAGTCACGCCAGCCGGAGGCTCGGAAAGGCGCAATGAAAATTCAGGTGATATTCGGAGCCAGAGAGGGAAAAAAATGAGTTGCGACACGTTGTCGAGTTCTCTCATGAATTCGGTGCGTGCGCGCGCGCTTCTCACGCGTACGGCAAGGGAGAAAAGGAAACCAATGGAATGCTCAGGTAACCTACGCGTCATACACTCAGCGGTATGGTATGCGACCAACGGCGTCTTACGGTGTAAGGACCCACTGTACCCATTTCTTTTTTTTTTTCGGATCTCGTGCACCTCGAGGCGCCGATCCCAACGTCCGTGGGGAAAAGGGAATGGTCGCACGTCCGAATCTCGCATCCATTCAGCGACAATAACGATAAGGCGCTATCGTGAAAATGAAATTAGGTTACGTGGATCTTTTTTTTAACACCTGTGCGTAGCAGCAAGCGATAAGATAAGCGACCTATTACTACGTAGGTATATAACTGTCACACTCGTCAAACTGTACGAATACAATATCTCTCAGCTGTTGTTGCATGCTACCAGTCATAATAATAAACACGCGAAATTTCGGCTTGGCCATGATATACTTCTGACTCACTTGAGGATCCATACCCCTCCTCTGGTATTGCAATTATTCCGAAGTCTCTTTTTCGGCAGTTGGCCTAAGATGTAAGACTGACGACGATTGGTGTGGTGACTATATTTGGTGGTGGCGAGGGACAGGCGAACTCGCCCTGTGATTAAGTGAATTGTAGGTTGTTGCGAGCACGCGAATCGTTGGTTTAAGGGTGCTACTCGCACTCGGCTGAGTTCGCGTATTCATTTGTCAGTGCAGACTTGACGAAATGTGAAAACACATCGGCAAAGCTTTGAAGCCTCGAAAGAAAATATTCAACAATCGTAGTTGTGCACGGCGGCCTCGACAACTTCGGCGTACGAGATAAGAATCGCAAAGCCGATTAATATGTACACGCTTAGTCCAATCGGGATGAAGCTTTTGTTTGATTTTGTTATATGGTCAGAGAGAAAGAGGGAGGGAGACAGCAGCGTACGAAAAAAAACAATGACAGCACGGAAACGGCTATATATATATATATACGACAGTCGTTCAGTTGGAAATGATGACCGCGCTGCTTGAAGCGGAGGCGAATTTCCCGTTCTCGCAATGATTTTCTCTTGAAACTCGAGCTGATTTCCATTGTCCCGCCAGTGTCTGGATTTTCGGACGTCATGTGTAAAATTAATCACGTACGTTGCGCGGCCTGACGATGAAAAAATGAAAGGAATCTCTTGGGTTTGCGATTACGTATATTACGCGCGCGCGTTCGTGACTTTCTTTTGAAATTACAGTGAAAAATATGTCAAGGTAACAATGTATTTTATCTTCGACGATTCTATAAAAGTTGTCGCGAGGTAACTCCTCTGCGCACTTTGAATGAAACTGCATCGTAAAAAGCAAGATAATTTCGAAAATTATTTATATTTTCTTTGGCGTTACGCCTCGTTCTCTGGTTTCTCCAACGCAAAACTCAATCTCTGAAATGCAATTTAGAAGTAAAGTTTAGCAAGCGAAACTCGAGTTCTTCGCGCATTACAATAAGAATCCCATGAAACTTCACACTAAAAATCGGTGAAGATCCCTTTTGCGGATGGCATGTACGCGCGCGCAGAGCGGTCAGATAGCGGCGTAAAGCCATAACAGATCCTCACCGAAAGTAAAACTGAACACGCGATCGTAAACAATAATTTTCGTCGCAGACATAACCTGAAGCGGCGCATGTACGCACATGCGGCAGAGCGGTCTGACGAAGGGTGCGATGCGAGCTGCTCGTTCGTCCAAGAGAGCGGACACCCTTTTTTCTTCCTCTCTCTCTCTCTCTCTCTTCTCTGTTCCGCGTTGCGAGTAATAGAGCGGGATGAGCATTGCACGTGAGTTTTAGGGTGCGGAAATTATCGTGTATGAATTGCATTTTTATGGCTTCTTTCCTGGCGCATGGATGGGCTTCGGGCGGCGGGGCTAGTTTTTCGGAAAAAAGAAGAGAAGTGTCTGCTAACGCATGAATGACTGCGCGCGAGGGATGATTCTCGCAGTGTATGGGTGTGGGTGCACGCGCGGTAGGTCGACGACGAGCACGTTAACGTTTTTTTTTTTCCTTTTCTTCGGAAGATCATGCGAGCTTGCAAAGAGTTTGAGTTTTTGGTTTACGACACATCGAGTATTTGCCGACTGCGATCGCGCTTTGTAACAGTGATAGGGTAACAAGGTTCGTAACAGCAATTGATCATTTTATGTGTACGCCTTCGCAGAGATATTTTTACGCGACGTTGGGCTGTGCGATTCGTGTCGAGCGAGAACTACTCAGGCGAGCAAATCGCAGCGACAGATCGGACGTCGATTGTCGACGTCGCAGTGATAAATCTACAGCGACAGTTCTGTGAGAGACAATCTTGACGATCCCCTTGGTATCACACCCCTTTGGCACGAATTATAGACACGCGCGACAACGAGTGTACACTCGAACGTGCGAGCTTCGACGCACCTACACAAATACGCTCTTTTGACGAGCGTGGGGATCGATAATAGGGGACGGCATCTGTGTCCGTGTGTGGGAAATTCTGCCAAAGATATTTTTGATGCGAGTAAGTTTCCACTTTTCCGATTGTTCCTTGTGATACATAGCCTGAGAGAGGGGAGGGGATAGAATCCAGCTCTTTTCTAATGCTGAGTAACGAGATTTTATGTTGGTTTTATCTGGGTATTTGTATAACATAATTGTGATACCGGTGGATTGAAACTACTGCAGATGTGCGAATAGAACATGCATTATGAGATTAATTGGTAGAAATTAATTGCCGAGTGTTCCGACAGATATTAACGTTAACAAATCCAAGGAATATGTTGAATAACGTATACCTCATTTTGTAAGGCAAACCTATCTCGCGAAAAATCTAATCTCTATGTACAATTGTGGCATAAGCTGAATATTAGTTTTGTATTTTCTTAAATGAAGACTCAGTCATAACATTAAAAACGCAATAAAATATCATTGCCAGTACAAGCTTGCACCAATAGAAACAAGGCAGTCTCGGTAATGAACGGCAGTTCACGGTCTCGTATGCGTATACATAAAGTGTATAGGGTTAAAGAAGAAGCCAAAGTACATTGTCATTGTCGAAGGGCAATCTAATTATAATACACCCGCGGTACAGCAGTTTCATACTTCTCGTTGCACACCGACTACGCGTGTCGCTCGCTCAATCACCTCGTGAAATGCACAAGTTTTTCGACCACTTTCAGTTGACAGGCTCTTCTTGCGACGTCGTCATCTGCACGCTTATTTCTTTCTGCATTCCTATCCAATAATTTTTGGACGACTGATGCAACTCAACATTGACTATGCTTCGAAGTTACCTTCGAGACGATATATCCACTTTACCTTGAAAATAAACAATTCAATCGGTATATTTTCTAATTCGAATTGAAACGAAAAAAAAGATTGATTACATCCACGTTTTCTCGTACAATCTCGTGTAGCACACACGCTCGCAGTGCGCGGGTATACATACGCGCAAGAAGTTCACGGATAAACAATTATTGCATAGTCATAATGCGCTTTTGCAATGCTGTTATCGTCACGCGCGGTTGCATCATTCTGGCATATGAACCAGTTTAATTGTAAAAGTATTTGTCCGAATCAAGATCGATTATTCTTAGATTTTTGATACACTGTTTTCGTTGCTTACTTCGGGAAGAGTGGTATTTTGTTCGGACAAACCAAGTGAAAAATAAAATATTGGATTTTGAATTGGAACACGCGGATATTGTCCATGAATCAAAAGCCATTGGAATTTCTAGCCTGGCGATGTCGACCCATGGCAAAGGCAAAACTTGTAATCGGGATAAAGCTCGAAGGCAATAAATGAAAGGCAATCTCCCGGCCGCTCGCGCGCAAGCTCGTGATGGAAGGGCGAGAGACGGCATACAGAGAGAGCGAGAGAGCGCAAAGGAATAGGGCGACCCTCGAGCACACGACGCGTATATTTATTGATCGGCGGAGCTTGGCGTTTCTCCTTGCGAGGGTGTATATGTGTGTATACGCACGCACGTACATAGGCACACTCGGCTTTCAAATGCGTACGGGGGATCGTCGTCGCGTGTCCTCGATTCAATCGCTCGACTCTTATCTATATTTTTATATGCGCACATCAAGCAGTTATATGTTGTTATCTCTCTCGCAATGTGTAGGTTCTCTTGTTGTTTCATTTGTCGCGCGTTCTGTTGTGCAACGAATTACCGGAACGCGTGGTTTGCAATTGCGATTGGAAATTCCGCACAGGCGAAAAAAAAATGCGAATTGACGATTGACATAATACAACCTTGAACTCCAACGGGCAAGCTGCCAAATTTCACGCGATTACGATCTAAAGCGTAACCATTTTCTTTCTTAGGGGAAATTTCTTGAATTTCGTTACGCTGCAATCGATGTAATTCAAGATAATTATCTATATCAACATACGTACGTTAGACACGATAGCTTGACCGTTGAACGTAAAATAGGGGCCAGCGATCGATGTTTAAACGCAGCGTAGACGAGTCACGTTAATCCGACGTGATTTCGTCGTCGTGGTTATTGATTTGCAGCAGATTTTCTTACTGCTTTTCTGGACGACGAGCCAAGTAGGCGCACAGCATCGTGAACACTTGGCGTGACGTGTGTATCAGTTGCACTCGCAACGGCGTGAAAGCGCAAAACGAAGCTTCATGAACTGTCTTAGAATATTGAGCGCGACAGAAGATTACGCACAGGAGTGCGAGAGCCTACGTAAATTATGTTCAGTCGCTTGCCACCCTCTGTCGTAACGCAATCGTGTATATAAATCTGGCGCGTTCCCTGAACCATAATTCGCGTGCGAATGCTTTTTGCGCGCGACGCGACGCGTCTCGGGGATGGAGGCGAAACTTTTAATTTCATTATCGTTTTTTCAAAGAGGGAAATTACTGAAGAGTAAAATTGGATTAGGCTTTGGGGGTTCTGTTAGAATCGAATGTAACCAAGTCACGAGCAATATCATCTATTTCGAGTAGATTTGTTAATCGTTAGGATGAATTGCTACTTTGAGCGATGAACAAGTAGATACTATAGAATAATGTTTAACGATTGTAGATTGAATGAAGAGTTCATGCCTTTCGAGCTCTTAGTCCGTGCGATCACTCAATTGCAACCAGAATTGTGCAAAAATTAATTGCAGAATGATAGGTCAATCCTGTGCAAATATATGAACCATATACAGGATTATTACCTCGCGACACAATGTCATTTTTAATTTTACGTGCCATGACCGTCGACGTATCCGAATCCCCACCCGAAAAAAAAAAAACAAACATCGAAAAAATTAATTGCATTAAGTAATTACAAGTACTTGTACTCTCCTAAATATAAATCCACAATCGTAGGCGGTAGCAGCTATTATTATCCTAATGTGTTCCCGTGTGCGCAAGGTAAAACAAAGTGGATCGATTTAAACGAGGGAGTCCCTCTCGGGCGCGTCACCTTATTCTCTCTCTCTCCCGTGTTGCCGACTTCCTGGCGTCGTCGAGGCTGCACGCAATGATATATACACTTGGTGCCTGCGCCAAAGTCGTATTTTTTTGTCGCGTTTGCAGGTTTCGCTGATTTTTTTTTTCGCGAGAATAGGTGCTGCTTTGGTTTTCTCGAGTGTACACCGGTATATCGAAAATACGTATAAACTTTCTTGACGAGACATTTTGAATTATTATGTAGTTGATTGACAAGGGAAAAACAGGAAAGGAAGTCTTTGCATTGTCCTTTAGTTACCGACATTTTTACATGAATTTGTTATTCTCATTCAATATTGATTTAAAAAAAATGTAATTTCCAAGTATGCGCAATTGAGATAATAAAAAAACCAATTAAAATAATGAAATCTGCAAGGTAGATGCTTATAATTTGTTATACCATTCTCTCAAGTGATGCGGATACTCGAAAATCTTAGCTTTGCGCTGATGATTTCGCAGCATTTTTTAACAAATGACATTAGCAAACAAGCGGGAAAGTAGATTTTTAAATTGACGATCGATAATTTATGACACTATACATCTTTCAGATATCAAAGAAAAGAATGTAAACCAGTCATTGATAATGCATTTGTACACGAGAAGAAAGGCATATCAATTAGATTTTCTGAATTATCCAAACAATCTGATACTGTAGAACTGAAATGACCAGTTAAGTGCTAAAAATCCGAAAATTCAAAAGGAAGAGTACATTTCAAGGGCGCAAACGAGCAGCCTTGAAGAACATCTCTACTTACCTCGACGCCCAGTAAACGTAGTCGAATCTCGCGCCTGCACAAGCATCGAAGTCACTAGGATCGACCGGCGTCTCACGCACACAACGCATTCGCACGTACAGAACTCGACCGCTCCTAACAGCAGAATCAAGCTTCTAAGAGAGAGAGAGAGAGAGAGAGAGAGAGAGAGAGAGTTTCGCAACCTGCCGCGTGCTGCACAAGCTGCCAAGAAGGGAAGTCTCTTACGAAAGGTCAATGACATCTACTCGCGCACCTTGAAAACGCTCGAGCGCAGGCTGCGACGAGAGCATTGAGGAAAGCAGGCCGGCCACTACCATCTGCGCTATATCTCTTTGTTATTCTAATGCGTTGGGATGAAGCTCGAGATGATTTTTCGGGTGACGATGCAGATTTTGTTACGCGATTGATACACGATGGGAATGTGTTTAATGTTTTGTCAAGTCAACATCTGCTCCTTGCTTTCATCTTCTTTTGTGTTTGCAGTTATTTGCAAATTCATTGCGATGTTTGTATTGATGTTGACATTGCTGAAACGCCTCTTACTTTGACGATTGGTCTTTTGCACAAACAATCGCAGATATGCTTGTTATCGTCGATAATTTCGTCGACCTTTAGTCGCAAGAGCAATGCTAATTAAGAATGCATATTTTCAACAATTGAAAACTCAAATTAGGTACAAAAGAAATGCATCTCCTTTCAATTAAAAACAAGAAAGAAACACTTGAGACGCAAATGAAAAGAAAATACAAAAGAGTTCCAAGCAACGCAGGACCCAACGAGGCGTAACGCAACGCGGCGGCGGTGGCGGCGGCACCTGTTCCGTTCAAGGAAGAAGGGAGATCATCGAAAACCGAGGGAGCCCTATTGTGTTACACTACCTGCCTTGCGGCACGAATTATTTTATCTGCAAGGAGATAGAGATGGAAAGTTATGGGCTTACTAAGAAGAAAATTAATGCCTGGGTTTTTCGTTCGAGGCGGAGGGAGATTATACGAGTTTGAAGAAGAATGCTTTGAAAGTTTTACGGAGAGGATATTTGAGAATTGTAGGTGTTAGAAGTCATAGATTTTTAGGAATTTTTCAACACCTGGGCTACGCGATATCAACGTGAAAAACAAGTGTTTTATAACGATGATGAATCTCTAATAATAAACCAGTTCGCCGTGCATTCGATTGATTATACCAACCGTAAAGAAACTTTCCGTGCACTTTACAACCTAATGTATAGTTTCTTTTAGAGAGCAACATATAAACCAAGAAATAATTGCCGGTTGCATTAACATAAGAACGCGCGTGTAACACCAAAAAAACCAGTTCACGGCAAAGCATCTTAAATAATAAAATTTTTCACACGAAATCGCTGACTTTCACTTGCCGATAAGCATTTTCAAAAAGCACGTAAAACTGTGGATTTTAGCTAAGACAATGACGATATTTGCCGATTGTAAATACTGGACGCGCATAGAAAAAAAAGAAGATGCTATATCTTCTTATTTCTTCTGTTGCGTGGAAATACCGAATTTTTTTGTTGTATTTCGTTTCGTAACAAGTGAACCAGTGTACTTTTCCTTAAAAAGCATTCCATTTAATTAGCACCATAAATTGTGTGCCTTTCAAGTGAAAACATTCACATGTGTAAATATAATAAGATTTATCTCGCGCGCGAAGACGCAAAATGCTATGTATAATTTATAATTAGTGTCTAACAAAAGGTTTAACCAAATCGGAGATATGGATTTTTTTCCATATAGTACAGTTCTCAAATCTCTCTATAACTTGCGTGAAATAACTTTGAATTTTCTTTGCTCAGAAGGCTATTGTGTCGTAATCGAAACTGTAGGCCCACGGCTTTTCAGTGTTCGACTATAACTGTAATTTGGGTAGTGTTTTGTTGTTTGTTGGTACTGTGAATGAGTATTTTCATCATGACAGTTTCCGTTTTTTTATTATTTAACATTATAAAAATCGCGTTAAAAGCAACTCGGCCAGATAAGCAATAAACGCGATTTATCTTTTAAATTCCTCATCGTCAATAATCCAACGATTCCTTTTCGAGGTTATTTTAATTATAAGTATATTGCATTTTTTTAACCAATTTTCTAGAACTTGTGAACAACACTGTGCGCAGCAGTTAACTTTCAAATAATCCCAAGACTTTCCTCTCTCTTTCTCTCTCTGAACAGCAGTGTCGTAATCATTACATCCGCACGCTCTAAAACTCCAAAAGAAACACCAAGCGAACTTAACAATAAACAATAAACAACGCAAAGTATAATAAATATTAAAAAAACAACAGTCTCGCATATACATTTTTCCCCTTACTATGACGTCGAAGGAGCAACGCATGCGGAATATCGATCCGTTCTTTACTATACTCTTTTTTTTCTCGCTTGCTCTTACTCGTTTTATATATACCTGTGTGTGATGGAGATGTGTTGGGTCCTTCCTCGCGTGAGCGTTACACACAGGATTTCACGACCCTAACAGGGTCCTTGTTCGAAAGCTCTTGCACGACGCCATTCAACACTTCACTCTTCATAAATTAAAAAAAAAACACTTCGAGTTGCACTGAGAGAAGATATACCACAGCACCGAAGTGATTGCCCGTGCATACAGAAGATAGAGAAGGATGTATATAGTTGAAACACACACAGGTCGTCGACGAGAGGAGAGAGAGAGAGAGAGACAGCACAAAATGGCGCGCGCGCACGAGCGAGTGGCTACAGCAACACTGGCTACGTTTGCGTGGAACTTCGAGTTAGAGGCGCGAGCTTCGCTTTTTGCCTGTGCGTGTTGTCTCTTATCCATGTGTGTGCTCAGAACCGGCTGCGCGTGGGCGCGCCTGCTACTGCGAGGGGTTTGTCTGTGTTGATCAAAGAGGGGATCCTTTTACGTTTGTGATTCGTGAACTTCTTTTTTCGTTTGTTTGCAAGCTTTTTCGGGATCAGGGATGAAACTGCAGATACGATTGGAGTACATGGTTTTGGGGCCGGTTTTGGAGCTGCCATTTGTATGCAATGGCTTTCTTTTTTAATGGACGAGATTTGTGTTTTTTGGAAGGACAAGATGAAATCTTATTTATGCGTTGTATGGTAATTGATGGTTAATTGTCGAAGATACTGGAAGAGGGATTTAATACAAATGCGATATCAGTTTATTATATGATATTTACTTTTTTAACTAAGCAAGAAACTATTACATCATTTATTATATTATAATTTACAATATATGAGAATTCCAAAGTTTCTTATTCGATCAAAAAAGGAAACGTTCAGAAAATTATTTTATTACAAGAAAAAAGAAATGAGGGTATTATAAATTACGGGGCTTTGTCTTGAATGGTAAGATAAAGAAGAAAGGATGATTTGTTTCCTTTCATCTTTTGCACGTGTATCCTCTTCGTGTGGTTTTTATTTTTTTTTAGGCGTCAAACAGGTTTCAGTTCCTGTAAACCCTATTACACTCGTCAAATAAAGCGAAGTAAGTTAATTTACTCCCCTAAAATTTATCACCGCGGTGTATCTTTACAAATCATGTCAAATATTTCAGTTATCTTGTCATTACTTGAATTGTTTACAGCATGGAGGATTCAGCTTTTGCAATTAAATAGTATGTGTTTTATTATGCGTTTTTTTATTTGAAAAATTATTAATACAATTTTATTTTATCGTAACATTGTAGTTTCGAGATTCTATTTTTTTTAATTTAGTTTTGTTTACAAGGCAAAAGAAATATTTGATGTTTTATCATATCGATAGAACTAAAAGGGTTCGCGGAGTGTTTTTAAAAGGGCGTGAATGTTGATTTTGAGGGTGAATTGGAAAAAATTAATGCTCAGATATTGATGCAAGCCTATACTTTAATTCAATGGGTATTCCTAATATTCTTTTAATGTTATTTTTTTAATACTAACAGTAAAAACGCTGGCAACGATTTTGTCAGAGTTATTTTTGAAAGAGCAAGAGATTTTCAGATATGTAGTCTTTTCAAAAATAATTTTCCACAATGTTTGTGCGATAAAAATATGTTTAATGCAAAAAAATATTAAATTATAGTCATGAAAATTTGTGCACAATGTTTTGAGCAACGAAGAAAAGTTAGTTAGATTTTAATACTTGTCATATTATAAAGAAACAAAGGTAGAGTTAGAAAACTAAAGTTTCCTAAACATAACATCAGGTATATTAGGATCGGTCGCGGTGTATGTCAAAGAGCGCCAAGATATTCCTTATGCTAATGTAGGTATAGACACATCCGCAACTACATTAGTGTATTTTAAACGCGGCATTTTTGATGATCGCGTCTTCACACAACTAAACGAACCGACAGACGAAATTTAGACGATACAGTAGTTGGAAAAAGATCACGAGAATGCATGTTACAAAAGAGAAGATTAATTAAAATCTCAGATGTACAGATATAGTCGATTACAAAACACTTTAAATGTTAAATTTATCGACACGCGTGTAGGAAAGACAGTTCGTGAATGGTATCTTGAAATGAAAGATCAATGTTCAGCAAAAAATAAAGTGAAGCGGCAGATAAGGATAATAGAACTAAACTTCGATAGTACGAATGAAGATATATATATATGGTGTGTGTATGTATATATGTATATATACACGCCAACGATGCAATAAAAGGGAGTTTTCCCTAAATTCGCAGAATCATTTCTCTTACTGTCTCGGAGGAAACGACGCAGGACTTTCGGTATACTTACTTTGTGAAAGAGAGAAGACTGCGTAGAAAAGTTTTGTTCCACAGCTTTTCTCTCTCTCCTTTGATCGAAATCACAACGTAATAAGATATTGAGTTGTTATTTTATTTGTCGGGCTTTGTATATGTACAAAATATAATCGAATAGAAGCTACGTAACTTTTTGACTTTAGTAACAGTTGCTGGAATAAATTTTGATGAAGTAGTCTTATACTAATTAACTAATTTTTTATTACTAATTCGCGCATTAAAAAAGCTTAGTTGTATAGCAGAAAAATTTCCAGGAATGTAGATTCGATTAGGTACGAAGAGCACAGCACATATGATTGTTATAAAATCATACAAAATAATTGAATATAATAAATATTAACCGAGTTATTGACTCATCTAACTTATATTCGTCTAGTTATGAAAAAGGTAACAAAAAATATAAGCAATAAAGTCATATATAGCTGTTTTTAAATATTTATTAAAAACCATTTAATAACGAGAAAACCAACTTGTCACTCAAGTTTAGCTGCTTCTTTTAAAGCAATCAAATTATAAAACAAAGTATAAAGTATGACTATAAAGCTTGTTCACCCTCCGCCCCATACTAAAGATACAGAAAAGAATAACAAACTGAGGCAACCCTCGCGAGAGTAAAAGCACCTACATAAGCCCTGCAACATCAGTGAAAATGACACTGCAAAACTGGAGTACAATAGCGACATAATAATTCACGATAGCGTAGAAACTCGGCTTCGTCTGTATATATATACATTTTTCTTAAGGCTATAGAAGAGGGCGAAGAGAGAAAGAGACCACCTTACGGTCGATCGTCAACGATAACGACGTGGCATGACGTCACGGCGAGAAACATTCCATAGTAATTTAACAACTCACGATGAATTAAATTAGTTGAATAATCATCTGATTTACATTGTTCAACAATTCTGCAAAGTTAATTAGTCTGTGAATAAGTATTAAATTAAAATATACTGATTTACATTGAACATGTAGTCTTGGATTTTTTAGGAACTGCAGGCTAAAGCCCGAACTTTCGTTCTATTACTATTAGACTGAAAATTATTCCTTTCTACATGTGATTCAGTAATTTTGTACGAACCCAGGCAGCAAAATGAAATCCAATCGATAAACATGTTATTTCCTGGTATTTGAAAATTCTCTCGTCAGGTAGTCAAACCCCCATGATAAGCAAACATTTCGTCTCTCTTTCTCCATTTCTATGTTATCAGCTTGAGCGGTGTACAGTAAAATTAACGTTTCTCGGATCTTATTTTGTTCACTTCATAGGCATCTTTTCTTCTCTTCAAGTGTCTATCGCAGTGATTTATGAAGGCGTACGCGCGCTTATCTTGCAGGCTTCTTCGTTCATTGTTCATGCTCGGCACTATACAAACATTCAGGCGTAGCTCGCTTTTGAGACCCGACAGTGTTCCGAAGATCTAATAGCCTTACAATTGAAGGGTATTCGTGTTAACTGAGCGGATAATGTCCCGACGAGCAACTAGTTAGTTGGATTTTCTTATTTCGTCAAGTACAATCCTAACTTTTATAAGAAATATGCTACACATCGAGCTACAGAATATATTCCATAACGCATCTATTAATCGACAATTATTGAAGTTGCAAATTTAACAAGTTATGAAATATCATGAGTCTCAGAAATACTGTATTATCCAACCAAAAGTTCGCCTCCTATCCAATTGAAGTATAGGACGCAGTCGACCGCGGCAATTTAAAAAACGAACCGCATCCATCATTTGGCTAAGGGATGAAAATAAGCGATCGAAGCAGGCGACCCTACTTATTCTTAAGAGCTTTTTACACCCCTATCGAAGAAAAGTTCTCCTCATTCTTACGTAATTGGCGTTAAGCCAGCTAAAGGGGAGAGTTATAAGGTTCACGCGCCGAGTTTTCTTGGAATTTCTAACGCGGAGAGCCAGGATGTCGACTGCGCAAATTTGGCATCCCCCTACACATAACGGTTCTTCGAACTGTGTAGTACGTACGTGGGAAGGGAAGAGAAAGTGCTTGTGGAATTCTTGGCCGCATTCTAGAGAAAGCAGAAGGGAGGAATCACTTGTATATGAAGGCTCGTGTTTTGTGCAGAGCTTGCGAAAGGAGCTTTCATTCGTTTTTATCATGTTAGATTCAAAACAGTGCTTTTCTAAAAATTTTACTAATCAATCATCTAAAGTCAGACGTTCAATTTTTTGATTCGATGATACAGTGCTTTGGACATTGATAGGAATCTTCTACGATTAACGTCTTGGATGCTTCTGACAAATTATAATATATAGTTACACGGAAATTCTTTGTTATCTAATACAATAAACAATTAATCTTACTCATTCAAATTCTAATTTAAAGAAGAATATCATTAATGTCACATAAACGTAATCATAATTTATTACTTAATAAAGTAGCTGAAAAACCGGCTTTGACTTTTCGTTATATTATTATAACTCCCTCTTGAATGAATTATTATTTGATGGATAATAAATAGTAAGACGGATAAAATTAGTGCATTGAATCACAATTAAATCACATACATTTTATTCTCGATAAATAAATCTGATTGATCACTTTTATACATTGCATTAAAGTATGTTTTTTTATAAAAAATAGCAGATGAGAGCCATCTATCCATAAGAGTTGGCAAGTCAATGGGTTAACGTCAGATTCTTCTATATCGACAATTTTCAAATTGACTAGACAATTATAAATATATATTGGCAAAGTCGTCCATGATTTTCTTCTTTCTTTTCAAAGATCTCTCATCTACGCGTCAAGTTGAAAAATACATCGCTATAAAAATATATTAATATTCAAAATGGCACTGATTTGATCTCGTACTGTCTAATGGTTAATTTGTTTGAACTTTTTTTTTCTGGAAGCTCAAAGATTTTTGTAATCTTTAATTACATTTTCAATCTTTGCAAAAGCTTCTAAAAAGTCATCTTCCTCTAATCCAAATTTTTTATATTGATGCAAGAATGCAGAATGGGTGTAAGTTTTCCATGCCTTGTCCACAATATTATCCAGTGTTTGATGTATTTGAGAGTTGTTCGTAACAAGTGCTAAAAATTTCTCTTGATTAAGGAGTCTTCTTTCTTGATGTAAATGAGTCAATCTATCTGAAGAAGAAATCCAATCAACATAAAGCTCTTTACTGTGTAAGTCATCACATACAATTTTATCAATTTCATTAACTTTGCCTCGAGATATTACAACATTTGATACAGATTTGTAGTGAGCCTGAGAGGATTTTGCATTTGAAGAATAAGATGGTGCTTTAACTTCAGGATCCATTTTATTAGAAACTCTCAAAGTTTGCTTTAAATGCTGCATGTAAATTTTCCAATTGTAAGATGTTTCATACTGACTTATTGAGGGTGATATATAAGGTGTACTTTTAATTGTTGCAAGCTTGTAATTCGGATGACAAGCCACAGTTGAGGATAAAAAATTTGCAGTACACCATGAATTATTTACAGGTTGAAATGTAGCACATAACTTTTTCGATATGATATCATTAATGTCAATCAATTTGGCATCATTGTTCTTTAAGACACTAGTACAAATCTGATGAATCTGTTCATTTTGAAATAAAAGATTCAAGTCAATAGTTTCACAAAATCTGGCTAATGACAGCAAAGTATTATAATTTTGCACTCCAACTTCACCCGTGCTAAATGGCAACACAATTGAACTAATAATACTTTTGTTAGGAAATTCATTTCGTAAAAGATCAGCTGTGAAACTTCCAACTCCAGAGCCTGTGCCACCTGCTGAACTCAACAACATTAATATGCCATCGAAGGAATCAGTCTTTTCAATTTCTCTTCTTGTGACTTCTAAAATTTCCTCCTGTAATTCTGGACCCTTGATCATTGAGCCATATGCCCAATTGTTAGCTGATCCTCCACTAGCTTGATATATCAAATTTTTGTGAGGATAAGTCCAACGGCTCTGAGAATGGTTACAGACTTTATTTATAACTTTGTGCTCAGTGTCAACTAATATTGCTCTTGCTAAATGCTTTCCATCTTTGTTTATACTTGTGAACCATTTTTCAAAACTTTGCTCTGTATAAATACTATTTGCTTGTTTTGTAATTCCTGTGTCCTTAGCATCTAAATCTACAGATAATTGTTTGAATAACGAGTGTCCCAACTGATTTCCACATTGACCAAATTGGATGGTAAGCATTCCTCCAGTACTAATAAATTTTTTTCAAAAGCTTGAAACAACCTCATGTAGATCTAGAAATTAAATGATCAGAATCCAATGTATTTTTTAACAATTGTCAGTCATCTGTCAACTTACCTTCATTAAAAGAAAATTGGATGAATTCAATTCTCAATACTATTTCGTACTGCTTACTTGTTTCTAACTTAGACTGTAATAAATAACAATTAATATTGGTACTTTATTCAAAAGAAAAAATCTATAAAACCATAGCGTATTGCACCAGAAAACTTGCCTACATATTAGCTATTTCACCTCGGATTGCAAATCATGACTGTTGCAGCTACGCTAACGATGACAAATCCGCATCCACATCGAAGGAGGAGAAGGAAAAGGGAGATAGAGAGAGATCTCAACTGATCGAGCTGCTCATTTCCAGACTTGGCAATATTTTTCGCACTTCTCAATGTAAAGCACGTGTAGACTGCAGAGCTACTACCAAGGATGGTAAACACTGCACGCGCCAAAAAAGAGACGCCGCTGGGCGCCACATAGCACAAACTGTAGCGAAACAGCTGTAAAAGCGATGATAGCGCTACGATGATTCTGATTCACATAGATACCGTATACAGTGTATACACACACTGTCACGTCGGAGATTTTTGTTGCGCTTTTTAAAATATCAGAGGTGACACGTTTTTTCGTTATTTCATGAGGAAGCTGTGAATATCGTTCTTAGGAAATATGCAAATTCAAAAAAACGACTCACGATATATTATTAACCCATTATTATCCAAGCAAAATCCAAGCCAGATAGCACTAAAATAACTAAATATTGAATGACTGTCGAAACGGAAAAAAATTTATTCGTGTTTTTTCTTTTTTCGATTCCAATTGTTTAGACGAAATTGTTTAAACAAATTAAAAATAATTTTGCGATTTCAAAAAACTGATCATGCCAATCGATTCTACAAGAAAAAACACCTCTATACCATTTTTCTATCAGATTCTATTTTGTTAGTGTATTATAATTATAAAAAATAACATCTCGACGGGAGATGTACTTTGTTTTACCCCAAGCCGAATCTACGGTAGACAGCATGAAACTAACTACTAAACTACTCCTCACACAAAAAAATCCCCAAATCTCTCGTGCAATGGGTTAGAATAAAATATTTATTTTCGAATAAAGCTGAATATGTATTTTGTTTTCTAACGATAATACATTAACAAAATAGAATCTGACAAAAAAGAGGTATAGAAATTCTCGATGTTTTTTTTCTTGTAGAATCGAATGGCATGATCAGTTTTTTGCAATCGCAAAATTTGTTTACATAAACAAATTAAATAAATCGTATAAACAAATAGAATCGCAAAAACAAAAAACACGGGTAAATTTTTTTTCCGTTTTGACAATGATCCAATGGTTAGTTTGATGCTATCTGGCTTGGATTTTGCTTAGGTAATAATGGATTAATGACGTTATTCCATATGACGATATATGGTAGATACATCGATTGTCTAACGCGTTTCTCGTGCTCTTGTTTTCTTTTTCATTTCTTGTCCTATTGATTAACATATTTAACAATTTACTTTTTTAAAGGTAAGTTTTTCAATTTCTTTTATAAAACCCATATCGCAGAGAAAAATGTATATTAGTAAAACAGTTTCGCATATTCCGAATTCATGATTTATCATATACGGACCAATTCTGCGATGATAACAGTAATGATATATCATTTATTGGAAGTGTTTATAATATATAGTGTTCAACATCGAAAAATAATGACACGTGAGAAATTGAAAGTTCAAAAACAATTAACATTGAGTTGGTGAAAAATGCAGAATAATTTATATAATAAAATTATAAAGTAGAAAGATTGGGAAGTAGAAAATAGTTGGGAATTTTATGTTTATGAATAATTATTTTTAGTTATTTTAATGGAACTTCTCTTAATATAGATTGTAAACTGCAGATTATAAAGTTACAATTGCATACGTGTGTATATGTGTGTACTCTAAGTAAATAATCAGATACTATTTCTTAACCTGAAAAGATAAATAAAATGATTGGATATGCAAACTATGGATGTCGCGAAGAAATTTTTAAGAAAGAGAAAGAAGAGAAATGGAAAAGAAAAAATCTAAATATAGAATACATTCTGTTTTCTTTACCTATTTCAAAATTAAAGACTTATTCAGTGTTCATGTTTTAAAAATGTATAGTTACATAGTGTTCTGTCGATTACACTTGACGATAAAACACGATTCATTACGAATCGTGATTAATGTCAGCCGTATTTTATACGTTTAACTTGAAATATCTGTTAAGTGCATATAAAAAGCGCCTAACCGGACATATATTTTGATTCAATTTAAGTAAGTGAATCGACATTGAAACTATCGGTAATTAGCAAGTAACAACATCACAACTGCAGTTTATACATAGACGCACGCAATCCTCACGTAAGCAGAAAATACAAAAACTGAATTGAACGATACGGTAGAGGGGATGGTGAGACGTCAGATTATCAAGAAATATGGAGGAGAAACGATATCAGAATCAGTCGTTTGTGGCCCTCCAGTCAGTCGCGGAGCTCGACGATTATATAGGTGTGCTGCTTTGCCTTTTTTCATCTACCATCATTTTGCGCGTCTTCCATCTTGACATGCTTGTGCGGTTTAGTACAGCGTCATGATATTATCACTCGGTAATGACGATCGAACAACATCGGCGTCACCATCCTCAAAGTGACGAGTCGAGTGAAGGCGAGGCGATTTGTCTCAGTGATAATATTACAGCATATTCAATGACTAACAATAACACGATAGAGGAGACAGCTGTGATCCACTGTCAACCGGCTAATCAAGGAATCGTCGAAGTTGATAGTGACGATTACGAAGATAGTTCCTCCAGTGATAATCATGACGATGAGAACAAACAGAATTGGGTAGCCGAGAGATCGCAATATAATATCGAAAATAAAGTTTCTAACTCTAAAAAAACCACAATTACGAACAATCATAAGACTGTGATCCAAGCTCCCTCAGTAATTATAAATAAGAAATTTTACACCACATCACCGTTGGCACCTTTAGGCAATCTTGATAGAATTGACACGGCTCCATCGACAGAAAAGAATACTATCGATAACAATCCTGATACTAATGTTGAACCAAAATTGTCCGTCCCGCCCTTGCAACCATTGTGTACCCAAGATAAAGGTCGTATGAAATTCAATCCAAGTGAATTGGTGAAGCATCAATGTTATCTTGAGTTATTACATTTGTTTATAAAAACATTAATATTGAGTATTTTTTCAGATACAAAATGGTATACTAAACAGCGTCATATAATAATTTGTTGGGCAGTACTGGCAGGATTAACATTTATCGGCATTATTGTTTACTTCTTCATTCCAGGTACGAAAAATTCAGTATAATATGCCAAGTTTTCCGAATGATACTTTGATCATTACAGTGATTACTTTTCTTCAATCACATATAACACTAATAAGATTATCGTATATATTTTGGGGCCTATAGTTTAATTTCTTTGTCAGTGGACTACAAATTAATGTGCCGTTTTCACAAAGTAGAAAAAGTTTTCACAAAGTACTGCAACTGTATTCATATAAGTATTGTTAAGATATAAATTTTAATTCACCATTTTGAAAACAATTTTCTATTACCTACATTACCATAAGTAATGTACAAATAAAACAACTAAGAGAAAATTATATATTTTCCTTTTATTTTGCATAAACGTGATAATATGCGTGATATAGAGTTTCGTTAAAATAGAGTATCCGCGTGTCCATTCAGAAAAATAAAGACTAAGAAGATAAACTAGAAATAAAATGAGATCCAAAATAACATTTCTAATTATTTATAAAATGAAATAAAATATATTTAATGTAAAGTTAAATTATTGTACAGCAACGGATATAGGAACAAAAAAAAAAGCCTTTTAATATATTTAAAGTTGACAACAACGTAATTTCTGAGGCTGTTAATTGAGTACAACATAAGTTAAAAGATAGATTAAAATTAAAGAAGTACAAACGATTTCTAAAATTTTAGGATCTTGTGCTGTATGCATAGTATCAAGAGAAAACTGGGGCGCACAATCAGCAAAAGAAAAGGCTAAACCTTTAGCAGTTTTACCAGCAAAATATGTCATAATCATCCATACTAGAACAGTGAATTGTTTCACGAAAGCTCACTGCTCCAATATCGTTCGAGAAATTCAAAAATATAATATGGAGTTGAATAAGACCGACATTGTTTACAACTGGCTAGTTGGTGGAGACGGTTGTGTCTACCAATGTCGTGGCTGGGATGTTGAAGGTGATCATACGAAAAATTATGACAACAAAAGTATAGGCGTTGGCTTCTTTGGCACCTTTAAACAGGAGGAGCCATCAAAAGATCAAATTGAAATGGGTAAAAAACTCATCAAACAAGGCGTCGAACAGAACAACATTAGCAAGGATTACATCTTAGTTGGACAAAAACAATGTCTCCAGACACCATCGGAAAGTCCTGGCGAAAAACTGTATGAAATTATCAAAAAGTGGGACAATTGGTCGCCAGCTTGCATTCCATTGTAATATAGACTTTACATCGAATTTTTCATTATGTCTATTACGTCTAACAAATGTTATCTTGCATTACGTAAGATAATATTTTACAATAGATTATTAAGTTCAATCAAAACTTTTACGTTCTTTAATATTGTTTTTCCGTGCAATTTAAATTATAAAAATTATTACATTAGTTCCTATGTTACAAAGTTCCTATGTACATACATGTTTCTGATGAAATTAATACGAATTGTGGAAAACCAAAAGTGAGGGATGAGTACTACTTTACATTTAAAAATTTGAAATTACATTTGGCACAAAAAATATTTTAAACTTAATAATTTCATATTATCCAATTTGATTTTTATTTATAATTATCTGTCCATCTCTTGTGTATGAGTATTAATTGTTATTATTATTTTTATGTAATATTTATTTTCAAATATACTATATAAATAAGCGTTAAGATAGATTTTTACTCCTGATTTTAATATTTTGATATTTTTATTTGTGGATTATTAAACTTTGTATTTTTTTATAAAAAATCAAGAACGTTGTGATCCACCTTAAGTTTTTAATCATTAAAAGAATTCTTTTAATTAGTACATTGAGCTGTTTTTGAATTTAGTAAGTTTCATACTCGATGGCTTGTTTGTAGCTCAATTGTGCAGTAGATAAAAAAAATATTGTAAAGTTTGATAGCTGTAATAAAGGTTTTGCTGATGCATAAGAGAAAACTTGGACCATTTGCTATTCAAAACGGTTCACGTTTTTTAAATATAGGATAATGACGATTAATAAATCTCATTATTTTCGTTTGATTGAATAGGCTATTCAAGATTTGAATATCAGAATCTGATATCCAGAGCTTTAAATCTTATAACTAAAAAATAGCGAATACAAATTGAAAATTTCAGTAGAAATCTACTTTAATAAATACTATGCATGACGAATGAATTTTATATATACAATATGACAAAGGAGATATTGCAAAATGATTTGAACAACGATAACTTTGACTGACAAAGTATTGCAAAACAGATGCACTTTATCATATCTGTAAATGAAAGTTATTTTAGAAAAGCTTAAAGCTCAAGCTATATAAGTAAAAGCGAACTTAAAAGTAATATTCCCATGTGCGAAAAAACTTATAGTATCACGCATTTTACAGTAAATGCTATTACAAGACTGAAAGAAGATTTGTGAATGTTTGACTGAATTTTTAAGACGGGTAATTACATAGAATTTGTTATTGATAAGATAACATTGTGAGCAACCATTTTAAACTACATTTCTTTCTAAGAAAGATATGTATATCGCTTAAAAAAATTCTTATGACAAACACTTATTGGTAGTTCTATCTACCTTGTTGAAAAAAATAACAATTATTAATTTATAAGCTTTATGATTTCGATAAATTTATTTACACTATAAAGTTCAAGTTTATTAGATCGCTTTTGATTATCTCACTTTATTAATTCAATTCATTTTTCGTTGAAATTTTCTTTTTGTCGAAAATTTTTAGTTAGAAAAATTTTCCGTACTACAAAAAAAACAAAATTGCTTAAAATTTTCTACTCTTAATTTTTTAGATTATTATTCCTTCGTATTATGCTAAATAGTGTATATTTATAAAAATTTTCGCTCTATTTCACTCTAAATAACATTTATAAGCATAAACTCTTGAAGTTGTAAGAGTAAGTGTATGTAAACTAACTTTTAGAAATTCTGTAAAAAAAAATATTTAGAAGTTTTGTCGAGAAAAAAAAAGAAAATATAATATTTGTCAGTGTTGTAAAGCAATTTTTCTACTTAAATAAGGTGGATTTATCAAGGCTACGTTTTTGCAAATAGTTATGAATTTTACATTTTTTATCATCTTTTTACCTACTATAACCCATTTTTAATTACATGGAAATCGATTTAATAATCTCACGTACGTTAGTTTTTATATTACATACAGCTTATTATGATTCAATTTTGATCTAAAAAACTTTTTATAGAAATCAAAATTAGGTTATTGAATCTTTAGCATACGCACTACTTGAAACACTTGAAAATACATATAAAAATCAATTAAATAAAAGCAATAAATTTTGTTATAACGCGCTAAAAAACAGCGTTTAATTCATGAATAAATGTTGACTTAGAATAAACTAACAATTAACATATTCTATTGGAAAACAGATATAACTTATTGTTTGTTTGTTTCTTTTTTGAAATTTTTTTAATACTTTCATCTATTTAATTTACGTTCTTGCAAGAATGGTAACTAAAGGTAAACATAACTTAATTGTTTTTTACGCTGATTGATGTGGAACCATGCACAATAAGAGGGAAATCCACCCCAATTTTCACGTTGATAAAACTCATGAAACTCTTAATTAAATGACAGGAAAATCCGAATTTAATGAAAACACGAAACGGCTTTCCTCATTCCGAAGTATTTTGACACTAATAACATTTTCATTTAGCAGTATCATTATATTCTGAAAACGCAGTGGCGTGGCTGTATTGGGTACAAATTAGAGATTCGATTAAAATTCACAAAAAGATATGATGTTCCTGGATGTACTTTTTTATTAAAGTATTTTATGATTTTAGTAATTAGGAAACACAGTTTAATATAAAGGCCTAGTATTACTGTGTTTCCTAAATACTGAAAAAAATGTTTTGAGATTCATTTGACAAAATTAAAAGATTAATGAGATTAACCATGTATTACTTGGAACGAATCCTTAAAAAAAGAAAAAACTATCGCTGGAAGGGATACGCGTAGATGTACAAATGTAATTGATATATTTACGACACAAGCACAATTCTTCGTAACGTAAAATATTCATGAAGTCACGTGCACCATTCAATTTGCATTTTGCAATGTAAGAATCAACGACAGACAAGAAGTATATAACCAAGGATAACTGTGTAGACGTTCGTACATGTACAGTGTGTGTGTGTTGTTAAGTTGCGAGCAACGTTCTTCTTTTTACCTTGGAGCGACTCCACATATAAAGGCTATCTACTGCCGGTATATGTAGTCGGTGAATGTACGTGTGCAGAACACACTGAGGTAAATATCTCCCGCGTACATAACAATGGTGAAAATTGAAACGTATGTTGTGTTATCGATAGGTACAATGAGCAACGATTTAAAATGAATCATTACGAAGCTCGCATGGTCATTAGTTCGACAAAGTGCTTAAAATCTCTATTATAAATGATCAAAGATGTGGCGTTTAAAAAATAAATCCGCATGAAAAATACATGGGCTTTCAAAAGCGTTCGTCAATAGTAAAACTCAAACCAGTTGGATTAAAAAACCGCATTCTACGCGAACGCACTTTCCTCAAAGTTTTGGAGGACGGAGAGACACAGACACAGACGGAGCGGGAAAGAGAAGAAAAAAAGACAGAAATGGAGATTGGCAGTCATGGCAACGGGGAAAAGAGAATCGTCCGATGTGTGCGTTAATGCGTGAGAAGATAAGGAAGTTGCGCGCGCTCGCAACAAGCGAAACAGTGAGAGACGCGCGAGTTTTTCCTAATAGTGGGTAATGGCATCAGTCGCCTTTGATACCTCCAGTCGCGAGGAACAATAATAACAAATACTTATAAGCCTCGCTGCTTTTTCTCATCGTTATCGAATGCACGAAGCGAGCGCAGAGAGAAACCAAGAAAAAGAAGGAAGAAAATCCTACGAAGGCTTGACTGGCAGTCTCGAGTCGGCATTGAAAACGTATGGATCGATGAAGACACGTTTTGGTGCCAAGCGTCATGATAATATCATCATCTAGTAATGATACTCGCGCAGCACTTGCATCGCCAGCCACAAAGCGATGAGTCGACAAAAAATAACGAGCACGTCTGTCTGAGTAACAACATCGCTTCATGGCAGTCGAGCAACAACGGCAGCAGCACCAATACTGATGACAAAACGATCAAGGAGTCTGCGCTGGTTCACCGACAACCGGAAAAACAACAACAGATCGCAGAAGATACCAACTACGATGATGACGACGAAGATAGCTTTACGTATCCGTCGAGTGACGACGAGGAGGATGAGAACAAGCAGCATTGGGCGGTTAACAGTCTACCCGAGGTGTTACATCCCAGCGTTAACAATCAAATCACTGGTTCGAATAGAGTCAACATCAGCAATACCAATAAAAATGTGTATGAGGGCAATGTAGTGATTCACCAGACGTTTTACAATAATTTAACTGATGGTGAGAGAACCAATGAGGGAAATATCAACGCAGTGCCCACCCAAAAGATTACCATTGATAAGGATACCGAAGCTGCTGTTAGATCACGACTATCTAATGTGTCCTCGCACCCATTGTATCCGTTTCCTCAAGAGAAAGGTAAACCTTTGTGTTTATGTGAAATTTACCACGAGTTCTTAAATGTTTAGGAAATAGTATATTATGATACGTGTGATTGAAGTAGCCCATTATTGCACGGTGTGATATTAGCACCCTAACGTAAGCGAGGCTGATAATTACGCCGCATAATAATGGGCCACTTAAGTCACACGTGTCATACGACATTTTACAGTACTATTGATCTTAAATTAATCAGCGAATACTCTAAGCACGGGACAAAATGTCGAGTGTAGATAAGACTGAATTTTAAATAGTAGTTTAATAATTCTGTTAATAATCCTTGGTCTCGAATAACAAGCAGTTTTTATGATAATATTACAAATCCAATATTATAGTAATTTGCAAGAAATAGTTCTGATATCACATAAGGTACTGGCTCTTCATTAATTAAAGTGGTTTCGTGTGAAGTACACGAAATGCAGATTTCATCATTTAAATTGGCCGACAAAGATATGTCCCCTTAGAATCTATTACTTTATCAATGAAATATATCAAATTGTATTTAAGTGCAAAGATATATTTTTTTTTAAGGCTTGCTGAGGATTTTATAAGTCGTTAAATTAGATTAGTTCATAGGAGATTAGTTCGGGAAACATCAGTGTGCAACAGGTTAAATATTTCACAAAGGTAGAATTGTAGAAATTAAAAGAAGTTAAGAATTAAAAATGGAATATTTCGATTGGAAAGCCTTTAAGTATAGTTCTACTTACATGTGCTGTACGTAAACGTTTATATTCGTATTATTAAATTCGAAATTTTTCAACAGTCATCGACTAAATTATTAATCTAATAAAAGCAACGCCAAGTAGCAGAAATACACACATAGCAAAATATTGATTTCATTTGTAAAATTATTACGTAACAAATGCTAATACAAAATATATTTTCAGTTAAGAGCTGGTGTACAAAGAAACGCCTCTTTATTACTTTTGGAGCAGTATTGGTAGTAATAGTGACAATCAGCGTCATTGTTTACTTGACGATGCCAGGTACGAAAAAGCAAACATATGTTCCGAGTCCGCCGAACGATACCTCAATTACAAACGGTACTTTTTCGTTTAACACTAACCCTTACGGTTTTGGTAACATCTATGCTTCAAGTAACATCATTTTTTCTTTGTCAGTGAGAACAATTTTCGATTTCATTTTTTCAATTTCCCATGGGGTATTAACAATGAAAATATTATGACAAAAAAGTTGTTAAATTGTTTCAAAAATGAAAACAGTCTTTTACCATTTTAAATAATTCAACTCGGATTAATCATTAAAGTGCATGATATATTGTCGAAGAATTGAAATTTGCACGATAAATAGAACATGGTTTTCATTGGCGCTGAAAAAAGAACCTATAGAAAAATTTTTTGTTTTGTAAAAATGTGTTGATTCATTCACATTGAATTTTGTACACTTATTCAGAGGAACGAAGATTACAAATATTACAACACAGAAATTAAATGTGAAAATCATAAATGATGCTATAATTAGTAGAAATCAAATAAAAATACATTGACAAAATTATTGTTGATTTTTCCACTGACAATTATGCACAAGTCTAAAAAAGATGCGACTTATAGCATATTAAAAAATATATATGTTATTGCTAAAACTGTTATGTAACGAATGATAAGATACAAGTTAGATCAATGTGAAAGAAACTTCATTTTATTTTCACAAATTTTAGTTCCAACGTTTGATGATGTGTGCATAGTACCAAGACGTGAATGGCTTGCACAATCAGCAAGCGAAGATGCAAAACCTTTGGCGGTTTTACCACCAGAACTACTCATAATCATTCCTGTTAAAACTGTTAAGTGCTTCACGCAGTCTCAGTGTTCACAAGTGGTTAGAGAACTGCAAGCGCGTGACATGGAAAAAAAGACTGACATTGGTTACAACTGGTTGGTAGGTGGAGATGGTTTGGTATATTATTGCCGTGGCTGGGATGTTCAGGGTGATCATACAGAAAACTACGACAACAAAAGTATCGGCATCGGATTCATTGGCATATATGAGTACGAGAGACCGACACCAGCTCAAATTCAGAAAGGAAAGCAACTTATCGGTTTAGGTGTCAAAGAACAATACATTAGCAAAAATTATATTTTAGTTGGACAAAATAAGTGCACTAATTCGTCAGATAATTCTGCTGAAATTTTGTACAATATTATAATGAGCTGGGATCATTGGTCGCCAACATGTGCTTGAATTTGAAAACAATTGTTAAGGAGATTTTCAAATAGTACCTGGTTAAATGCATGATTTAAAAACAGATATTTAAAAGGGATTGTTTATTGACTTTTACCGTGATAAAAATATTACCATTAATTATTAAAACATTATTAGAAAATGATTAGAATTTATGAATTTTATTTGAATTTGATGAGTGATTTGATATATATGTATAGAAGAATTTTATGTAAAAAGCACTGTAATCATAATATTTAGTTTTTGAGTTTTTTCGTCCTTTATACATCTAGCTATAAAATATAATGTAACAATTTCGTTTTTTATTAATTAAATTTCGAAGTATTAAATAAATAACCGTAAACTTATATGTTCGTAGATTTATATTGCCGTCAAATAGTCAATACTAGAATAACGTACATATTAATTAGCCTGAATTAATTAGAAACTCAATGTACGCATCATAAAGGGAAGTTCAAAAATGTATTCAACAAAAACTGAAATCAACAGTGTCAGTGAAAGTGTTAGTAAAGACTTGAATATTTATTTATTTGAAAAATAACCGGCGATAAAATTAAAAAAAACACGTTATCTACTTAAAAATTTATGGAAATTATTAAATTTTTAATAGAAATACAAAATCAATGCATTAGTTATCTTTCGTTAAGTTGAGTAAAATAATAAAACCATAGTTATGTAGTATACATTTGCCTAGCAAATTACGTTTATGAAACTTATATCTATAGAAGTTTTTAGTAGAATGTAATTTAGCAAGTATATGTTGCGATGATTATGTGGTATCAAAAAACATGTATATCAACAACCTATAATCGGATAAAAGCTTTAGAAATAAAAAAATATTATAATATACTTGATATGAAAAGATTCTTTATATTCATTGTGTAATATGAATTTTTATCGTATAAGTTGCGAATTTCATGTGAGATATTATAAAATAATTGTATTTTATATTTGATGATAATTTGTTGTCCTATTAGTGTTTCAATAATAAGCAATGTACATCATATTTTCATTTCGTATTTATGTAAGCGTGCCACTTCGCATTGTATAATAACATTTGCAAAATTTTATTGCCATGATCATGGATCCACAGTGCAATGAAATTTACAATACTCATTTTTTTCAAAAGTAAATTTGAAATGACTTCAAACAAATGATTTACGAAATGTAACTGTTTTCAAAGTCAGAAAATTTACAATTCTTATAAATCAACTTACTAGTACTTTTTCTACTAAAATTCAATCAGATTTTCTCGTGTTCGCGTCGGTTTGTGTTTATTAAAATTTTTATAACCAAACAACAAGCAAGCTGATTAAATAACATTATTTCAGGTAATTCATATATCCTAGGAGTGCCGTATGTGACGAGACGTCAATGGGTTGCTCAACCTCCGCAAGTGTCACCTGACAAGTTGACAGAATATCCGCCACCATATGTAATAATCAGCCATACTGCAACAGAGCCATGTTATGACAGAGGTTCATGCGTTTACACAGTTCGCTATATACAAACTTTCCATATCGAATCGAAAGGTTGGGATGACATCAGTTACAACTTCCTCGTTGGTGGTGACGGTTCTATTTACGAGGGTCGAGGTTGGGACGTTGAGGGCGCTCATACCTTCAATTACAATAAGAAAAGTATTGGTATATCTTTTATTGGTACTTTTACGAAAAAAGAACCAACTGATCGACAGATGTATGCTGCTAAAAAGCTCATTGAATATGCCCTGCAGAACAAAAAACTTGCTGAGGATTATAAGTTACTGGGGCACAGACAGTGCATTAAGACTGAAAGTCCTGGTCAAGTGTTGTACGATATCATCAAAACTTGGCCTCACTGGTCAGCCACGCCATAATAATAATGTTGTGATGATAACATTGATATTAACCTGATAATTAATTGAATGGTATTGTTAATAATATGTGGATTAAATGTGTAATTATTTTTTTTGTCAAAAATTCCGGGAAATCATTTGAGAATATAATTAACAAATTAGGCCACATAGTTGATCTTCATTTCTGAACAGGAAGCTTCATATTTTCATTGTCTAAGAGTCTAATTAATTACTTTTTTATTTTATAAAATAGTAATTATCTCAAAACAATGGACTCGAAAGTAACCACTATATGAACACGTGACTATTAAATACAAAAACAAGTAAACAAATTTATTTAACTATAACTTTTTTTTGTAATGAAATAATATGTATTTTATTGAAAACTACAATAATACACATTATTATTATATACTGAAAAAGATGTTTTCTATAAAATCTTACAAGTATTATCTCTGTATATATTATATGTTTTAGTTTGTATAAAATATAGCCTTACTGCTTCACGTTTTAAGTGAAATTTTGATCAATTTTTTCAATCAATAAAATTCCCACATAAACTTGCAAAACTTACAATGTGCAATTGCACGAAGAAAAAAATCCAGTATAAAGTATTAAAAAAAATTTGACATAAAAGATATTATTTACATACGTGATCATACACTAAAAATGAAAAATTGTCTATATTTTGTATATTTGTATTATAACATTATGTAAATATAGTGCATTCGTAATAAAACTATATAACTCTGAGTGGCGTTTTGTTTATTTTGAAATTTCAATCAACTATACTACTGTGTTACGTTATAAATAATTAAAAGCTTAAACAACAACACTTAAAGTTGACTTTTGTAACACTGATTTCAGGTAAATGCAATAATGATGGAAATACAAATTACGCCGATGACGTGAAAATAACAATCACAGCTACAACACCAGCAGTCACTACGTCTTCTCAATACCTATCGGTAAATAACATCTCGCGGAACAAATTAATTTGATGATCATAACATAATCGTCTTAATATACTATGAGTAATTCGATAAAATGTCGGTCATTATAGGTATTTGTTTAAATTACGTAGTTCTGTTAACTTATCAACAACAGTTATTTGTTATATGAATAATGCCAATAGTATAGAATTAGACCATAAAAAGTTATTAATACACACACTTTTTTATCTTTAAATGTACAAACTCCGCCATTAACGGTACTATTTACAATTGATGGACACCTTTCATTTCAACGATAGTTTTGAATCCATTTACTGAAAGCAATATATACTTGTGTGTTAGCATCTAATTGTGTCACAATAGAACTGTAACTAAACACAATCCTATTCTCCTATTCTCCTATTTCCTCCTATTTACTTCTCTGCTCATTTCTTCCTATTATTATATTTATATTATTTTTGATTTACATATATATATATATATATATATATATATATATATATATATAAAATTTTATTTATTTATTTATATTATATACATCGTAAATCTTAAAAAAATATCAATATCAACACATATGTTATTTTAACTGCTTTTCAACTGCTTTTTTCAATTATTCATCCATAAGCATTTAGAGAGTTTGTTCTATTTGTAAATCAAATTTCAAAATTTTTTTATATATAATATAAATGAATATAATTGGAGTGCATTAAGATTACTTTCTTGTATTTATTTAAGGTTAAGCCGTTGAGAAAATGTGGGTTGGGTTGTATTGTCTTGTCAATATCTATAAATTATTATACTTATTTTTTTCATACATTCAGTAGTTATAATTTGTTTTCATTCATTTAATTAGTTAAGTATTAATCGATGAAAAAGGCCTCGGTCTGTTACTTAGTGCCAATTTGGTCATAATAGTGACCAGCGTGATTACATTCAGCTAATCAAATCAGGAATAAAATGACTTTACTTCGCAAGCCATCACTTTTATTATATAGGAAAATCAAATATGAGAAGTATTACAATGGTAGTTATTTAATAAATTTTTTTTATTTTAATGACTGAATTCATGCTTTATTTGAGGCTTTGAAAATATATGCTATTACATAAACTATTTCTGAAATAACAAGATCTATATTGCACTTTCGACAAAATATACAAACATTTGACAGATTACAACATGCTGATATTATATTTTTATTTTTGCATATTAGATGCAGTTAATTTTTGATTATCTCGACAGTTATTGTGACCTTTCGTTAATAATCTCACTGAAACTATGTTTCAGTGACTTGAACATAGTTTAAATAGATAGTAGATTGTACAACTTAGTAGATTATATTTTAATAATGCATTTTTAATAAAATAACAATACATTTAACTCAATGATTAATCTATTTTCATTTCATTAGTGCGCATTTTTCGGACATATCACTTCAGATAAAGTGAAGGTTACAAGGTTGCTTGGTAATTGTATTAATATAACGAAAGTTAAATCATTAAGAAGCTGCTCGTAAGTCTTAGTGACAATTCGACGCTCAACAAAGAAACATTAATTGAGACTACAAGAGCTACGTTGTTCCAGTAAGATTTTATTTAGAACAAATATCGTGATTTGTGAAATATTTACCAATCGAAATTAATGATTTAATTATATTTTAAAGATCAATTTACATTACATTAATTATAAAATTTTTAGATATGAAGTCGGCATTATTCTGCATCTTTACTACCTTTTCGATTTGTTTAGGAGCTGTGCCTGATAACGAAGGTAAGCTGATATATAGTAAATAATATATTGTATTATAATTAACCGTTACATTCAAAATTTATGAAAATGTTCTATATTCTACAAAATATTTTGGATGAATTTAACTTTCTAATCGTGATATTACTGCTGATCTATTACTCAATATAAAATTAATTTGTAGTAAAATGTATAAGCCATTATTTTGTAATAAGCGATTGTAGCAATGTAAATTATTTGCATCTTTGACTGCATTGACCGTGGATAAGAACTGATAAGTGTGATGAGCATTTGACACGTATATTCCTGGAGCCAATAAAATCATTTCATAAACTTTCAAGCAAGCGTAATTCATTTTAATAATATTATTTTGAAGTGATAGATTACTCTGTTAGCTATGGAATAAGTCTACGTAGTTGTAAATATGACAATCAAATTTGTGAAGTTCTTTTGATTTTTTCATTGCTTTTATGATGATGTAGAAATATTTAATTAATGTATTAAATAATAAATTGTAAAAAACTAAATATTATTGAATACTTATAAAAATAATTAAATTCCCAACTAAACTGACGCGAAATATAAGCAAATATTGTCTGTTACACAAGTGTAATTTCAAATTGCAACATTCCGTAGAAAAAAAACAATCCTAAATATATGACGATATGATCAGTAAGATAATCAACATTTATTTGCCCAGGTGATGTAGTAATCGTAAACCGTCGAGAATGGGGTGCTATTCGTCCTAAGCATCCGCCAACAGAACTGGAAACATTACCACCCAACTACGTGATCATTACCCATACAGCTTCGGGAATCTGTACGACCAAAGATATATGCGTTTTTCATGTACGTAATATCCAGGAAATTCACACTAAGCAATATGGCTGGAACGACATTGGTTATAATTTCCTCGTCGGCGGCGATGGTAATGTTTACGAAGGTCGTGGTTGGGATATCGAAGGAGCACATACCAAAGCTTATAATAAGAAAAGTTTAGGCATTGCTTTTATCGGCGATTTCACCTACAAGAGTCCGAGCCAAGTACAAATCGATGCTGCTAAAAGATTTTTGGAGTTTGGTTTTAAACAGAATAAATTGGCAAAGGGTTATAAGTTATTGGGATCAAGACAGGTTTCCAACACTAGGAGTCCTGGTAACAAACTTTATGAAATCATTCAGTCCTGGGAGCACTGGTCCGAAAATCCATAAAAATTCTTAATTTAATTTGACAACTACGTACATTTTCTTTTGTAAACTTGTAAACATAAAACTCCACAATATTATGCATATCTATTCCATTATTGTACGCCTGATAAAAGACAATAAATATTATAGTTCAAATGTGTTTGTATTGTATAAATGAGTACATCGCCTTTTATCCACCCTTTAATAGCAGTGACTATGTTTTTTATTAAACTGTCTCAGCGTAATTTCTTATTGATAAGGTTGAAACTTGTTGATTTGAACACTATGATCTACACAACTTTGTAAAACGAGGACGATCTTTTCTTTGTTACTATCAAAATGAAAATTCACACATTGTATTATCTTTGTTTATGCGTATATTTTGATACTACTAGTGAATCAAATTAATAAGCACTGACATGGACACTTGAATCTTATCAGGTCTCATATTCTATCTGACAAAACATTGATAATAATATTGCTAATCTATCAACATTTATTTTCTGACTATATGTAAACATATTTTTTGGGACTTACCCGACAATCTCTGAGATCTAATATCAATAAATATAGAACATATTTTTCCTATATAAGGTTCAACAATATCGAGAAACGTCATTAAATCATCAGAGTTATTACGTAGGTGAATAGAAAATATTGCAATATTAAAAATAGAATTTCTGTTCAAAGAAAATATATGTTAATTAATGTCATAGGAAATATCATGGCTTCGACATTAAAAAACTTGCTACTTATTGGTCTTTTGATCATTGGAAGTTTGCTGATACCAACCAATGGAACACGTTTAAACGGTATGTTTCTATAGAGAAAAGCGGCATATTTTACCCGCTCCACAAAGCTCTCAATTGTAAATATTTCTCAAATAATACGTATTATATAATCACATTTTAACTTTGTTCAGAGTACCTTGACAATGTTTACGATATATTTTTGATCGCATAATTAATGAATTATTTAAAGAATATTAACGATTGAGAGTTTTGCCTTTTACGATAAAATATTCCGCTTTGCCTTGTAGAGCGTTTCAAATAATCTTCTTAGAAAGTCATCGTCTTATCAAAACGAATTTTCTTCCTCGCTACTATCCAGTATCATTTCCACTTGTAACGCGATCAGAGTGGTCTTCTCGTACTCCTGCAAAGCCTGCATCACCATTACACGTTCTGCCATCTCCTTACGTTATAGTAAGCCACACAGCAACGGGTCAGTGTAATACTTTAGCTCGATGCAAATCCATCGTCCATTCAATTCAAGATTATCACATGGGCCAAAATGGATGGGATGATATTGGCTATAATTTTCTCGTCGGTGGTGATGGAAATATTTACGAAGGCCGAGGCTGGGATGTTCAGGGAGCTCATACAAAAAATTACAATAGCAAGAGTATTGGGCTAAGTTTCATCGGAAACTTTAACAAGGAACAACCAACTGATGCACAACTCGAGGCTGCTAAAAGTTTTTTGGACTATGGTTTGCAAAATAAAAAGATTAGTGACAACTATAAGCTGTTAGGCCAAAGACAATTAATATCTACAGTTAGCCCAGGAGATTTACTGTACAATATCATTAAAACTTGGAGTCATTGGTCGCAAACACCGTAAAAGTTTATTTATGTAGCGCGTTAAATGATTGTCGTTGACCAATCCCTCCGTATATTCTGATAATTATTTGCTAGAAACGAATGTTATATAAAACCTTGTATTTTCTTGTAAACATCAGATTAATTTTTACATCAATGGTGAATTTATTTTTACGTAACAAGTGTCAATTTATGGATAAATAAGTAATCACTGTTTTTCTTTGTTGTTTTGTAAGCTTCAACTTTCTGTAGTGCTGGCGTAATCGTTGATTTGGTTTACTCGAGAAACAAATAAGTGCTATAACCAGTGCAACTGGTGTAAAAAATGTGTAAAAAATCTGTGTAAGAAAAATCTATGTGCGTGTGTAGTGTATGCTGAATAGTTATAAGGATTACAATTTCTTTTAATATTGATATCCATAGTATAATCAATAGGATTACCGTCTATAAATTCATCTTCGTGAATAAAAAAAGTATTAGAATAGCATATGTTGATATCTTTCACGAAAAAATTATTTACTGAAGTACCAGTATGTTATATTTTTGTATAGCAGTGAAAATATGTAAACAAAAATAAAAAAATATAGTACTATTCACTATTTTTTTTTAACAATTATACTTATTAAACTAATTAATTTGAATATACTAATATCGGTTTTATTTTTAAATATTAGAATACAATTCATTATATAATTTTAAATTATTATTTTATTGTGCATAGGTATAATAAAATTAATAATAATTAATGTTTTTTTTCAGTGGTATAGTATTTCAAGTACTTATTTACAACATAAAATATAAAAAGGTTAACAAGTCGTTATATTTACAAAATTATGTTCAAATATTTTTATAAGTTGATAACATTTCTCCATACAACGTAGTATTTGCACGAATATATACTCGCAATCGTAGCGTAGGTAGTGCTGTATTTATAGAACTATTAATATATTGTAAAGTTTAAGTAGAGGTTACGCGGACGAGCTCCCCTGTCGAACTATTAAAAATAGTAGCGTGCGCGGACGCTTCAGGAGTCAGTCGTTCGTCAACCATTTGAGCTTGCTCGCTCCAGCATTATAATCATTGTAGTCAAGCTCTTCAGAATATTTTCCAACTCAGATATTCACCTTTGATAATCGGATTTTGACTAGATATTCGAATTATTTTTTGTTTGTGTCCATATTTAAAATTCGATAGAATGAAGCTTTTACCTAGCCGGTGTTTTTTCATTATTGGTCTGTTGTCAATTGACTTTATCTATGTTAAAGCTGGAGAAGACATAATAGGTAAGTTTACAAATATTTGTCTTTATCGCTACTTTGATATAAATCTGATACATATGTCAATTTAGTTCCTATTAGTTTGATCATGAAGTGTACATGTTTGAATTATCGCTTTCAAAATAGACGGCAATTGAACCTAATAATCCTGCATCAATAGCTTTTGAATACTGAAACGTAACCTTGCTTCCATCATTTCGGCAGATAGGCCTAAAGACAACTAAATGAACATGAGCGATAAAAGGAAATTAATGATAATTTTTGGACAAAATAAAAATTAAAAGTTAGTATTTTCAATTTTCAGCGGCAAACAACTTCACGACAAAGTCCAAGGACAGCATTCGAATAATATCGCGTTCGGAATGGGGAGCTCAGCCAGCAAGAGAGCCACCGCGTCCGATGAAAGTGCAGCCAGCCCCATACGCGATAATCGGACATACGGCGACGCAATCATGCTACAATGAGGCCAAGTGTAAGATGAACGTGCGAGTCATTCAGACCTTCCATATCGAGGCCAAGGGCTGGGCAGATGTCGGTTACAACTTCCTCGTTGGCGGTGACGGCAATATTTACGAGGGTCGTGGCTGGGACATGGCTGGTGCTCATACTCATAATTATAATAATCGAAGTATCGGCATTGCTTTCGTCGGCGATTTCATTTTCAAAAATCCCACCAAAGAGCAAGTCGAGTCCGTTAAGAAATTATTGGACATAGGCGTAAAAAATAACAAACTTACCCAGAATTACAAACTTATTGGGCAGAGACAGGTACAGCCTCATACTTCGAGTCCTGGTGACAAATTATTTAACATTATAAAGTCCTGGGATCATTGGACCAATAATGTGTGATATACTCGTAATACCTTACGTTTGGTAGACTTGTTTTGTTAGCCTAATTTTACGCAAAGCTTTCAACTGATAGGGAAACAAAAAAAAATCTTAAAGCGTATATCTTTGTTTTTTGAACTGGCTGTGCTATTTTATTGCCTAAGTCTTGTCAGTGATGGCATTATAACAATTTATTTAATCGCATGTAATTTATTATTAAGTCCAAACAAGAAAATCTTTACTTGCATTATATTTAGCGAACAATTTAGAACAGCTCTATATATTCTTCAATTTAGCATCTGTATTATTTTCTTACTTTCTAGTCAATTATTTTTTTATTACCTTCGTTATCGATTTATGTAAAGACTGGCTGAAAGAGAACGTTTATTTTTGAAGTGCGATATGTGTATACAAAAAATGAAAATAAAATTTTTTGCTTTAATCAAACCAAAGTGATGTTTTATTATTATCTTCTACATAATAATTGGTGTTCAATGCAATATATTCTGTAATGTTTTAGCTGTACACCTGTGTACATTTTATATCGACAGTAAAAAGTCGATTATACGAGTTGATGTGAAAGATAGCAAATAAGAAATTCGGTTTGAAATGTCGAGCTATTTTTTTTTTATATTGCCCGTCAACTACTAGATGTTTTGGACTTTGATATCTTAGATAAAGAATGATATTCTCAAATACAACTGTTATCTACGATTCGTATTTGGCTTCATGTGTACTTTCCCATTTATTAAAAAGTGTCTGTTGACATTTACTTGTTACTTTCCACAGTGTCAACTGAGAGAAAAATAGACACTATATGGATGGTAAATTACGTATTTTTGCGGTTTTTTATTAAAAAAAATATTTTATTTTCTATTATTATGTTTAGAACTTTGTTCACAATCGTAGATCGCAAGTTGTACACGGACGAATCAATCTGAATAGGTATCACAAACATAATCGCTATAACAGGCGCGCTAATAGATGAATCAAGAAGAAAATTATCGTGCGACATGTCGACGGCACGTGCCACGAAGCGATGAAAGCAACGCGCTAACTGGAAAATTCATTGCAGTATGCTCTTGATTCATCTTTACTGGATAAAACTCGAATTATCTTACGAAAAGCTCACTTGAACATTATGCAATTTAATCCTATATAAGTCCTGTTTTTATCGTTTTGAACTAGATTCCTATTAATATTATTATTTTTGCGCGTCTGGTTCAATAGCAGTGTGATTTGCTGATGCTCCGTACAACTAGAGACCCTGACTCGCCAAGGATAATAATCGCTTAAGAGGAAGAGGAACTGATATCATTCGTATGACGCGTTGAATGCAGATTTTGTATTTATTATAAGCATCACTGCGAACAAATGATCTCCGATCTTTAGAATGTTACAACGATGACCTTCAATTGTTCAAGCTTTCGATGACAGTTTTTCGTATACACTGAATATTAATACGTGCATCCATGTATATACATATATGTACTTAAGTATGTAATATATATTACACAATTAACCTTTGGTCCCTACTATGGGCAAATTTGACTCATATTTTGTTTTACTAAAACACATTTATTAAAAAAAATTTTTATTAGTAATTAAATTCAAAATTATTTTTTGAATTCTGCATTACTTATACTATGTCTGAGAGCTTTTTCAAGTCAGATGAATCGTTATCAAATGATACGGCGATGAAAAAGTGCGAAGGGTCAAATTGTGCCAGTGTAGGGAATTGGACCGAAAAAACAGGGAGAGAGACCAAGGGGTAAGCGATGTTATAAATTTGCAAAGTTTATATAGAGTGTACCTTTGAGAAGCTATAGTGCGTATCATGAAATTCTATTTATAACCGCATTGTCTCTTCTCTTAATCGCGTCACTTCGTTTACTCGGTGTTTTTCACAACAGTATCTTATCAAACTCCTCGGCGAGAACACGGTTGGTCCCAGCATTTCAACTTTCCTATACAGAGTTATTTTCTTTGAAGTACAACTTCATTTTTCAAGTTCAACCTACCAAAAATTATGCGCTTTAATTGATTTGGTTATTTAAAATTTTAACAATATGTTTGAAACTGATACAGCTCTTCTTACAAGTACCGGTAAGCTTGTTTTTCAGTTGCAATAATCATCATGAATAACAAATAAGTTTAATTTTTTCGGCTAATAAGAAATATGTTATCTGTATTTCGCTCACTTAGGTAATCACTAATTATTAATTTCATTCTTCAATTTATTTGTAATTTATTCGTTTATTCATTTGCTAATTTATTTATTATCTTTTAGGTAAATATTCTTTGCCAACATGGAAAAAAGTAGGAGTGTGTTTTGTTTTGATTATCTGTTTCGTCAGCCTGTACGTTACATTGTCAAAACTTGATTTTGAAAAAAAATTAATAACCCAATCTTTCTATGGTAGGCATAGTTCATTAACATTTATTTCTAACAATAATTATTTTGTATTTATAATATACTCTGTCTTATTATTTTATATGCATATTATTTTCAATTTAAATAATAAAATTAATCAGATAGATATAATAATCTAATACTAAAAGTATTAATCTAATATTAAAATTATCTTGGTTGTTTCAGATCAGAGATCTGTGGAAATAGTTACAGTCATACCACGTCAAAAATGGATTTCACATCCAGCTGTGAAACAAGTCCTAATAACTCAACCAGCATCCTATATAATCATTAGCCATACAGACACCGACACCTGCTATACTCAGGACCAATGTTATAATCAAATATTAGAACATACATTAATGTCGGAAAGTTATAAAAGCCGATTTAATGATCTAGGTTACAATTTTTTAATTGGTAACAATCAAATATACGAACATCGCGGCTGGGGTGTTCAACCACATAATTATTATAATTACAAAGATAACAATTGCATCAGTATAGCTCTTATTGGAAATTTTAGCGAAATACGTCCTGTCGACTCTCAACTTGAAAATCTCCAAAAACTTATACAATATGGCATTGAAAAAGGCAAAATTCATAAAAATTATATATTATTAGGTCTTAAACAATTTCGTAATACTAATAGTCCTGGTCAAGTTTTATTCAAAATTATACAAAAGTGGGATCATTGGTCTGAAATCCCACAGAATTATTAAATTTCTAATAATTTTTTTTGTTTAAAAACGTTTCAAAAAGATGTAACACATACATTTACATAATTTTCGTATATATTTTCAATAATTATGGTGATATTTTCGTAACGTATATCAAATTAAGTGCTGTCATGAATATAATAAAAATATGGACGTTTTGATTTAGCTGAACGTACTAACAAATCTAACGGATAAGTTGCGATTTTAGAAATTGAAAGTCATAAAATAATCGTGTACTTACCCACAAATTCATACAATTTTCAAATTTTTGTGTGGAAAAATGAATTTACTTTTATGCATAACGTAGTATTATGAGATTTACATGTATCTGCGAAAACAAAATGATTTATTAAAACTATAATAAATATTTAAATAAAATGGATTGTAGGAGCATTAAAAGTTATAGGTTAAATTTTATTAGTACATGTTATCAATACAAAATAATTATGCTTAATGTGAAATAAATATACGAAATATTAGGATAACTATCGTTAGAAATATGAGAATAAGCTGCTTGTATGATATAACGCTGTTTCAAATTTATTTGTATGTTCTTTATAAAAATAATAAATTACTTATAGATCATAGATAGTAAATTAAGTCAATAAATATCGTATATTATAATATAGGTTCCTATTGTTTAGAACTATCGATCATACCTATTGTTAAAAACATTATTATTGATGAATAAATTTTATAATAAAAAATCAACGATTGCGTTTTTTAATGAGAAATTTGGGAAAATACCTAGAATTAATTTTTATTGGAGAAAAAACCTCAATAACATCGCATGGTACATGGACAATTGCACCAAAAAAAGTGTATTAATTGTAAAGTAATTAATTACATTTTTTCAAGCGCATGCCCTTAGTTGTGCGATTTTATTATTCTAATCACCAAATTACTGTATACGTCTTTGATATCCTTTATTTGCCCTCAACAACTTTAATAACGTTGAAAAAAATGCGTATTTTCATGGTTTCCAGCAAATAAATAAAACACATATTTTGTTTTTTTCTACTAAAAATCCAGACTTTAGTTAAGTGTTAACACTGCAAAATACATGAAAAACTTGTTCCTATGATGAAACTGCATATTTTCTGACTGATGAAATCTACATATTTTCAAAGTTATAGTCGCAATTTCAAATAGAATTAAACTTTAAATTTTTATACCGATTATTATGATCTTTGTTATTCGTGTTTTTTTATTAAGTTTTAGAAAATAACCATAAAATATCATGGTTTTGTATTTATTTATGTAATTTTGTAAATGTTCGTATATGCAGAAGTATGCTTCATACATACAAGAATAGTTTGTTAACTTACGACATGATAATCACAAAGAGTTTATACAATATGGCTACAGGCAATCTTGTTCAAATTTTATATGACATTATTAAAAATAATTATCTATTCAAAAACCTGGTAAATATGACAAATTATTTTATTCTAGTTATATGTTTTGAAATAACGTAAGCTTCTGAAAACTATTTTAATGGTATTTTCAAACTCGAAACGATGCATACATTACTATGCTAATTTCATAATAAATCTAATGAATAAAGAGCTTGCATTGTCTTTTCCTGATAGATGTAAATGCATAATTTTATGTAACCTGAGTTGTTCGACCCTCCTCGATATTATTTCTAACAGTACAATTTATTTTATTAATTACGATAGTTATAGAAACTACAATGAAAAAATAAATGAATGTACGATTTACTCTGTATTTTTTGAATGCATTAATTAAAATAATAATTTAAAAAATATACGCGTTGATTTTAAATATATTTGACGTTTCTGCTATGAAATTATGAAGCAACAAGTTTCAAATACGAGTTCGTGTGCACCGACTGATAACGCTCTTCCTTGTATGGTAATCGGGGAGCTCGTCTTTTATATATCTTTATACCAGCAGTCACTTATCAAGAGCTGAGCAGAACGTATTACGTATTATCAAAGATTGAGTTTCTACGAAAAGAAGCAGTATTATATTTTATTTTCAAGGAAGAGTTACGTTTAACGTTTAACTTTTATTTTCAGTGATGTTTTGCTCAGAAAAAGGTGATTATTTTCTTTATCAAACGTATTTCGTTCGTGAATACAAGAGTTATCATAATTTCAATGTGGAAACTGTAGACTATTATCGAAATTTTATTGAACTAGTTATTTAAAAATCTAATACTTCAAATATATAATAATTCAAACACAATAAATGATGAAAACCATGCTTATAAATCTTCTTGTTTTGCGAAGAAAAGCTTGAAGTTCATTGAAAATCTCCATATGCAACATCGCTGAAATTATTAAAATATAAATAATATATTTCAATATTTCATGCAATAAAAAATAATTTTGTTCGCTTTCAAAATCTGTGCAATAAAGGATCTTATTATTTTTTATATAGAATGCACATTTTTTGTCTTGAATTCAAAAGCGATGGATTACTCAAATTTACGTTTCCATTAATATGGCTTGTTAATCATTTAGGCCAAGATGTCATGCCAATATGGGAAAAAGTTCTCGTCCTCTGCGTACTTACAATCAGCTTTGGCAGTCTTTACGTCGTTATATTCACAAAATTTGATTTCAAGAAAACTGCGAATAACGACATCGATATTGACACTCATGGTATACTACGTATTGTCTTAATTTTATAAAATTATCTGAGTCAAAAATGTAAAAAGCGAGTAAAGTATATGTGTGTGTGTGTATGCGTACGCGCGCGTTTGTGTGTAAGTCGAAAAGAAAACTTTTTAATGAAAAATATCTCAACTCAAGAAAAAATTCTTGTCTGTATGTTTCAGAATTCTGGACAATACAAAACTTAAGTGTAGTATCAAGAAAGAATTGGGGTGCTCGACCTCCAATATCTCGCGTAGCTTTAAAAACAGCGCCACCGCGTTATGTGATCATCAGTCATACAGCCACAAGTGCTTGCTTTCACGAAGCTAAATGTAAACAAATTGTTCACGGAATTCAGAACTTTCACATGGATGTCAACGGTTGGCTTGATATCGGTTACAACTTTTTAGTAGGCAATGATGGAATTATTTACGAGGGTCGTGGTTGGGATATCGAGGGTGGCCATTCTCGTAATTTCAATACTAATAGTATCGGCATATCTTTTATTGGTAACTTCCGGCAAAATAATCCTACTAAGGTTGCACTTGAGGCAGTTAACAAATTATTAGAATATGGCGTTGAAGCTGGCAAAATAGATAAGAACTACAGATTACTAGGTCACAGGCAGTGCAGCAGCATTGACAGTTCTGGCGATGCACTGTTTAACACCATCAAGACTTGGGATCATTGGTCGCTTGAAACGTGATATAGTACAGATTAAATTGAGATTGAAGTAGTGATGAAGGATTTTTCAGGGGTGTTTTATCGATTAATTATTTTAAATCGATCAACCGATTCATTAAAAATGTAGGAAAGAATTATCATGCTTATGGTTTCTCGAATGAAGTGCAAAGTGGCTTGATTTTCCTAATATTCTATTAGTTATCGTAATCATTATTTTGCGAAAAATAATTTTAAAAATTGTATGAAAAGAAATGTGGAAAAGGCAAATTATTCTCTCACACTATCTGTTTGCGCGAAGTGCTATTGACATTTCTGGCTTGCCTCTGATGTGCTCTTATCAATCAATATTTTTTACGAGAATTTTGCTCTCTGATAGTGACAAACAAGTGAAAGACTATCGAGTATGACATTTCTGTAAAATGCAATTTCGAAATGCTTTACAAACATAGTGTGAATAAATTTCATAGATAAAATTAACAATAAATTATCGTAGACGAATGAATCAAAAAGTATATTTACAATTATACTATCTTATTCTTCAACAATAAACAAATAGCAAAACAGCAAAACAGTAAACAACAGTAAAAAGTATTAAAAGATTTTGGATACGAATGATACTTACTTTAAACAAATATTTTATTTAATTAACAGAGAATATATAATGTAAAATACGGCTTCTCTCAAAATATCACACACACGCACGCACACACACACACACACACGCGCGCGCGCACACACACACACACACACAGAAAGAGGGAGAGAGACTTAAAGATCGTAAGCTTTCTTGTTATGTTCGTTTTACTAAAAAAATAGTTATGAAGAGCAATTTATTAATTGTTTATCCTGACTTGTTGGATTTTTTTTGCACATCTGAAAGAAATGCTACTGTCAAGAAAGTAAAATGTAATGTTTATACAAAAACTCAAAGAATAAGATTTCAATTCTAAAAATAAAAAAATCGGATTTTTATAAAGCTTGAATCAGAAATACAAAAAAGGTATATCAACGCAGGTAAATACCATGTACACACGTTGACATAGCTTATATACCTAGCATCTGATTGGCCACATCGATTCTCAAGCGCTTGACGAATGCCACGCGACCAGATCATCCTTCGTGCAAATGTCAGCTTTATTAAGCTCAACATTGTCGGGGTAGCATTCTTTTGCTAGTGCTAGCCGTTCGCACAAATAGTTTTTTTATCCAAGTATTAGTCAAACCCTCAAAGTATCTGAACGCTTGTGTTTTTGAAGCGATACTTCTGTAACTTATATATGTTAACGTGAAGGTAAGTAAGCACGAAACTGTGTAGTTTTCAAATAAAATAGAGTTCGTTTGGTTGTTCAACCGTTATTTTTATTTATAATATTAATAGTTGACTACACAAAAATTTTAATAGTAGTATAGAATTGATTTGTAAAACATATTTGAATAATTTTATTAAACTGTGTCAAACATATAATTATAAATATCGTGCATAATATAGGTCTTATAATCATTTATTAATTAAGTATCAAAAAATTGTTAAAAATGTATATAGGTATTTTAAAAAATAGTTACAATAATACTTAAAATATTCAAAAAGGTTCTTTCTTAATACTTGAATAAATCAATTTAAAAACAAAATTTTTATTATTCAATTTATAATTATAGTGTAATTACTATAATATTAAATAATCTTCCATATCCACTACCCGCTACTTGATATAAAATTTTTTAATGTACGTTGTTTTGTCCACGAACTTAATCTTCATTTTATTCTTCAAAAAATGATTACAACTAATTATAATGACCCATAATAATTTGACACAAAATAATTATTTTTTGAATGTCTTTTAATGAATAAAAAGATTGACCGCACAGAACAAGCAAATGCGGATGACCATCAGAAACAAGTCTAGATATAGTAAACGACCGTCAGGTCAATTCGCACGAGGGTAAAAATCACTGCCCGCGCTTCAGCGAATCGTAAACATCCACACCGCGCGCTGTTATTTACAGAACGCATATGTATATTAGAGATATAGGTTATAAACACACATACGTCCGATACGCCACGTGTATATTTGCTTGTAATGCATCGTTGATTTTCTCATAAATACGTATGAAAAACAATGTATTCCGCTAAACTTTCAGGTTGCCAACTGAGTTCTTCACATCGTCATTCGTCATTATCATCCAATCTCTTCATCTTCTTCGTCCAGTCAATGCGCTTGAAAAGAGAGACAGCGATATCGTAAATCTGCGCGCGCGCGGTTTTCTTGCTCCCACGTCACATGCTGCAGCAACTCGGTACTGCGACAAGGATAGAAGATAGCAAGATGGCAGCGTATGTAAGAAGAACGGCGCAGCCGAAAGTATAGTGTAGAGGGAAAGAGAGAGAAATAAGCATCCACAAATTTGAGTTTGTATATAGTATGGTGTACAGTAGGATGGGGGCGTCTAGTGGCGTTAGTGAGAGAGCGGTGGCGGCTGCGACGGCGGCGTGCTGCGGCGGCATGCTCGACCAGCGCATGCGCGACTCAGTTTACAGTTGGAACTCGGCGGAAAATGGCGTCGGCGAAGTTCCTTGAGGAGGCTCTCAGCACGGACGTGGACGAGTCCGCGGTGAACGCGATCGTCGGCAGCCTCGAGACTCAACTAGTGACAAGCAGTAGCACGAATAACGTCGCTGGCCAAGCTCGCAACCACGAGGTTAGCACTGCCGAGGCAAAACCCGCCGTCAATGGCACGAACAGCAGCGGCAGCGGTAGTAGTACCGAGACCAACGACAACACTAGTCCCCGTGCCACTGCTACGGCAAGTCCGCACGGCATGACTGCCAACAGTTCGCCTCAGCCCTCGCCGACGAGTAGCGCGGTGGTGGTCGTCACTTCGGCGCCCCAGCAGCAGCAGGCCAACTTCGTTAACCAAGTAACGACAAATCAGGTCGCCATCGCCGGTGCTGGCGCCACGCAATTAGCCAAGGTTCAGGCGGAACACCTGAAGATCGTTTATTCCGGCACTGGCCAAGTGATCACCGCCGCTAACGTCGTTAACGCAAACGCGAGCAAAATTACCTTTCCCGCGGGTCAAAATGTGGCCCAATTGGCCAACGGCAGCCTAGGTGTCGTCACCACGCAGACGGTTTTGCAGCAACAGCCCCAGCAGCAGCAACAACAACAGCCCCAGCAGCAGACCGCTTCTAATGCAGTGGCTAATGTGCAGACAGTTACAGCAGCAGCACAACAGCAATGCAACACTAATCAGGCAACGATAAACCTGAATAAACCGACTGCTTTGGTCATTAAGACTAGTGGGGCACCTGGTGGCATGGTATCCGTCCCTATGTCAGTCCCAGTCACAGTGGCTGCCAATATCACTAACACACAGCAGCAGGCTAAGCCTGGTGTTACATCCACTATAGTGCCCAGCAATGTACAGATACTTAATGTTAATGCCATGCGGCCAGGTACCACACCAGTGGCTGGCCAGCAGCAGGGTAAACAAGTTGCTTCTCGAGTTGTCATCAACCCACATGTCATGACTGGACGAGCAGGGACCCCTGGGGTATGTCCTGGATCTGAAGCTTCACCATTCTTAACACTTAACTTGCTTTTATATCCTAGATCCTATTATTGTTTGTTTTCTTATTTCAGTCAGTAGAGTAACAATTCAACTTTATACCTTATTTTTTTACTAGAGATAATTATTAAAATTGATTCAGTCAACTAGCTCATATAGTCATAATTTAACTGCACAGATGTATGTCGTCAATAATAGAGTTTAAAATTTGTTGTATAGCTTTCTTAATTCATAAGAGTTTTTCATTAGCAAAGTGATAATTTATACAAATTGACTGAAATAAAAAGTCCTTTAATAGTTGCCTTGGGTTATGGGTGTTTGGAAAAGCTTTAATTTAATCACTTGTTCATAACAACACTAAAATCATCAGATCTCTCATCATTAACCTTCATTGGCATTAATTTCACTTCATTTTTTTAAATCTCTTTCTAACCACTTGAATAAAGTATTTGAAAATGGTTAATTGTATGTAATCAGTATCTTTCAAACAATTATTTAATTACTATGAAGATAGCTATTTTAAATGATAAACAAGCAATTAACATATAGACCAAGTTTTGTTTTGATTATAGAGATTGTTATATTTTTCAGCAAAACAAGTTATAATTTTTGTAAATTAATACCTGGTAAATGATCAAATATATTTTATTAATCTATTGTAAAATTATTTAAAAATTTGAAATGAAATCAAAAGGATAGGTTAAATGCTTAAGTTGTAACCATTATGACCTAGCATGGATTTATACCCTATGATTTATTCATGATTTTTGTGCAAGTTCAAATTTCTAATATCTATTAGCAGAGAATTTTTATGTATACCATATTTCTGTTTAAATTCTTCAAATGCATAATTACACAAATGTTAGGTTAATTATACATTATTAAAGAAAAATTATCTATGTTATTTTGTCCTTCAATGGTTTAGTTATATATTTTAATATTTGTTTGAAAAAAGGTACAGAATTTTTTTTATAACCAATAGGTCAACAAAACTATAAACAAATACTTAATATTTTTAGATAACGCTACAGACTCTACAGGGTTTGCAAGGTAGCGGACCAGGAGGTCACTTGCTATTGAAGACAGAAAATGGTCAGTATCAACTGTTGAGGGTAGGACCAGTCCCGCAACAAGGTACTCCGGCTGGAACGGTAACTCAAAATAGCATCGCAGCCAATACTATGGTTGCTACAGCAGGTGCTGGAGGTACCACAACCTATCGTTTGGCTTCGTTGCCAGCTGTAAGTAGGCTGAACGCACAGTTCACTGGTCCAACACTCGCCACAATAAGAAAACCCATTCAGGTGACGCACATTCATACCTTCTGTGAGACTCGACGTAGACTCTTTTTTTGTAGATGTTTCAATAGCCTGCATAATTATTTGCGTTGGAATGTCCAAGTTTTGTAGGATTATCTTTTCATATTTTATCATTATTTAATAAGTATTTATATCTACTCAATTTTAATTAGCTATAAAACTTGTTTCTCTAAAATAAAAGTGTTTATTTTAGGGTAAAATGTGAATTATTGTTAATTGTGTATTTTTATTGAGATTTTATTTTTTAGTATGCATTATTATGCTTCTGTTTTTTAATTACTGCATACTTTTAGATTGTAATATTGTAATGAGTACAAGCAGAAGTGCATGAAAAAAATTGTTTTCTGAATTTGTTTTTATTTAAATTTATTTCAAAAGCACTGAAATTGAATTATTTAAGTTTTTGTAGCTAGAGTATAGCTTTCGCATGGAATTTTCTTTCAAATTTTCTTATATTTTATCTATTCAGTAAAACAGATTACATTAAAGTATAAGTTTCATTCGTATACATAGAAATACAGTTATTAAAATATATCCAATTTAATCACAATTCACTTGATAACATATCCATAAGCACATGAATTGATAATGTAAAGTTGTTTATTACATTCCTCAAATTAATTAATAAATTAATCCAGTAATTAATTTTGCGTTAATCAAATGAATTTCCACTTAAAATTACACATGTAACATGCACATATCCCACCCTTAATTGAACACTACGAGTCTATGAAAGGTAAAAGTGCGTAAACTTAATAATGAAATAAATTTTATCAAATTATTCTACAGTAAAATTGATAAATATGTAAAATAAAAAAATATCACGTGCTGAACTGCATGCACAAACTATAAAAATGACTATGTAGTCTTATCGTAAATTTAATTTTCTGTAATAATTGTTTTAATTAAAACTTGATTAGGATATTGAAATAATTTGCATTTGGTAAATTATTTAAATTTTATTGTTTAAATTTGTTTTGTAATAAACTTTTTCTCATTAACATTCTCATAATACCAGTATTTTATGAAAGATAGTATTAATAATAACTTTAATAATTCAACAGACTGTAGCTCCAACTGTAACTACTACAACGTCAACTCCGGTAACATCAACAATTAACGCTGCAACAACCACGGCTTCCAATACACCTGCAGCACCTACTCAAGCAAGCCAGGCATCCGCGCAGCTTAAAGTATGATGGACTTTTTTATTAAAATAAGCCCAAATGCTTATAGCTATGTTCCCTTGGAATGAAGTAGCATCATTGCATTTGGGTTTTATCAGTAAAATAACCAAAGATAAACGATTTTAAACGGAATCGTCTTTTTTGTTTGTTTTTGTGCAATAACAGCGTCAAGCCACAGATAATACCAAAGAAAAGTGCCGTAGATTTTTAGCGAACTTATTAGAGTTGTCTAGTCGAGAACCTAGACAAGTGGAACGAAGTGTACGGACGTTAATTCAAGAGTTGATTGATGTTAAAGTTGAACCAGAGGAGTTCTGTGTTAGATTAGAGACATTATTAAATGCATCACCGCAACCGTGCTTGATTGGATTCCTCAAGAAGAGCTTACCTCTTTTACGTCAGTCGCTCGTTACGAAGGAGTTAGTTATCGAAGGGATACGGCCACCACCTGCTAACGTTGTATTCTCGATAGCGACCGTTGTATCAACTGTCACACAAGTAATTCTCATTTTTTGCATTGTACTTGAATCAAATAATTTTTTTAATTTTTGCTTGTTTACTTTCAATTATTTGATTATATTTTACTTTATAGACTTGGAAGTGTGCCTATATGACTAAAATATCTGAAAAATTTCGCTTCAAAATTCGAACTTTTAAAGTATCACACCTATAAAAATATTTTCTAGAATTAAAAATTATATAAAAATTATTTTAGATCTAAATTTCAAAGTAATTTATCGGTATAGTTTGTTTCAATAAAGAATTTGATTGATAGTATTTATTTACATTCTTATTAATTAAATTTAAAGATCGAAATCCAACATTTTTAATTCATATTCATTTTTTATAAAATCATTCTTCTGAAGCCAGATAATTTTTTTCAACAAGATCCCAATTCATACTATCGTTAAAGTCGTCCATATCGCTTCTTTAATAAAATAGGAAAGCCTGTAGGGCAATACTGTGATCCTTCGTACCGTAGATGTATTGAAGGTAATTCGGGTCTAAACCGTGAATACTTCGGTCTACGCTCTTGTCTTTCAACTGGAGCTGTAGTTCTTTCTTTGTAGTAAAAATCTGCTTTTGATTAGATTGTATATAATCAATTTGACTAAAAAATATTTGACTATACGCAACCGATTTTTTCTAACAGAATCAAATTAGGCCGACAGTAGCCGTTTCTCCAGCTGCTACTGGCACGCAAGTTGTTGCTTCCTCAGGAGCTAATACACCTACGGCAACTCCACAAGTTCGCGTGATGGCACCTATGTCAACTGTCACGAATGTTCCGCGGCCACCGCAACCTGTCGTTCAGCAAAGAGTGGTAAATAACTTTTTAATTTCTTTTCATAGTATTTCATAGTAAAAATAGTGTTTGAATCCATTTATTCCAGTTAGTGAGGAACCTTTTTAACACGATTATTTTGTAGGTACAACAAAACGTGGCAATGGTAAGACCTCCAGTGAAAACTTACTCAATAAAAGCACCAGTTGCTTCGACTGTCGCGATACAACAGCATCACCCGACCATCAGTACAGCTACAAGTACAATTCGGCAGGCTTCAGGGCCGGTAATTGTACCGAAAACGACGCAGTTGAATACCGCCGTGAAAACCCTCGTATCTTCACCACACAATAAATCCATCACCACGAGCAGCACGCTCACCAAAACCGTAGTGCCTTCCATACAGCCAAAACCCGCCACCAAGGAGAAAGAAAAAAAGACCTTCTCTTCGGCTGGATACACGTACTGTTATTTTCCTGTTAAATAGATGGTTGGAAAAACAAAAACGAATAATAAAGTAAACTTTTCCATTTCTTAGAGGTGACGACGACATAAATGATGTAGCAGCAATGGGAGGAGTTAACCTTGCAGAAGAATCTCAAAGAATCCTTGGGTCGACAAAGTTTGTAGGGACGCAAATAAGATCCTGCAAGGATGAGGTGTTTCTTCACATGACTCCTCTTCAAGAAAAGATAAATGAAATAGGTAAATTAAAAGTTTAATTAGTTTTAAAAGATCGTATCATTAATTTGACTTATTACTATTATTAGTTACAAGTTACGGTTTAGAGGAACCTAATCAAGAAGTAGCCGCATTAATTTCACATGCAGCTCAAGAAAGGTTGAAAAACTTGATAGAAAAATTAGCTATAATTGCCGAACATAGGATAGACTTTGTTAAAGTAAGTATTGTTTTACCTGAAATTCAATCTCTGTTATTCGTGATTAACGTGATATACTTTTTCAAGGTTGATCCACGATACGAAGTCACACAAGATGTGAGAGCACAGTTAAAGTTTTTAGAAGAATTAGATAAAGTAGAGCGTAAAAGGCACGAGGAGCAGGAGAGAGAAGTGCTTCTGAAAGCGGCGAAAAGTCGCACGAAAACAGAAGACCCGGAACAGGCAAAGCTCAAAGCGAAAGCCAAAGAGGTTGATATCATTTCGCTAGTTGCTTAAATAAACTGAGAGCTTAAAGTGTTATCTTAAAAACGTTATGTTTTATATCTTAGATGCAACGAGTGGAAATGGAAGAGGCGCGAACGCGTGAGGCAAATGCAACGGCACTGCAGGCGATTGGGCCTCGAAAGAAACCCAAACTTGACATTGGCGGCTCGGTAACTAACAGTTTAGGTGGAACTGGTAGTTTTACTTCGTCTTCGGGTTTGGGACGGCAAATGCCATTGCGACCAAGGCTTAAACGGGTCAATTTCCGCGATCTGCTGTTCCTCCTTGAACAAGAGAAAGAAACCTGTCGGAGCACGACCCTCTACAAGTCTTATCTAAAGTGATTGGAGACGAGTGGTGTGTCTTATTTGTTGTTCTTCTGTCAAGCGCCAATTTTTTCGATGAACGCTTGTATACGATTGATCGTCGATGCGCAGCTTCCCTCATTAATGTATATATTGACTGAAAATTTTTCGGACTCTCGTGGAGTGTAGCGTAATGTAGCAAGAATTTGCTTCATGTTTTTTTTTTTTTTTTTTTTTTTTTTTTGATATTTTTTACTTATAATGTACAGTTATAGTTTTGAGTGGCGAGGTTGTACAATTGAGATATACGTATTACCCTGGTTGGAAGATTTCATTTAGAAATGAATGGTTACGACTTTGAGATACTTATGTATGATTCAGCGGAGTATTTCAATACACACATTGTAGGCTGTATCGTGTGCGCTACGAAAGACAGTTTTTAATATCAGATATATACCAAATGATCGGACTATCGACTGACGGTAGATGCATTATTAATTTTTAATTTAGTCACGGTAGTGAATTCAATTTGCATGTTTAGAATATAATCAACCAAGAAAAAAAAATTTTCTTTTAATTGGTAAAAACTGGCCTTATTTCGATGAAGTGATTTAACCAGGGTTAATCAGTGGCATTCATTACACGACTGCGTGAAAATTGTACGATGAGTGTTTTCCGAGTCATCATTACTTGAGTATAATAACGGTGCGTTATGTCTCCTCAGAAACCGTGTAGGCGGTTCAGTAAAAGGTTCATTTTCTTTTGTCTATTTTGTAAAATTTATGTTTGAGAACAAGTCATTTTCTTTTTGTTATTCGACATGTACTTTTGGACATCATACGAGACGTTTTCGAAATTCTCGGTTAAACTACCATGTATTTTTATACATTTGTAAAGTAAGTTCCATATGCGTCATCCTAAAGTATAAGCTATTTTTTGTATATTATTATTTTATTCAGCTACTATTCAGTATGTTACAAATCATTGTTTCTGTCGACATATAAAAAAGTGATAGCCTAGGGGACTGTTATTGTTGTTATATTTATGTATGACTATAGTTTAAAACAAAAACAAAAAGTGCACTGTGTATTTTTTCGGTAAATTGGCAAACTGATTTTCAAGTCAATACCATCTTTCAATCAACTTAAAATTCGAATGAAATTTCTATTTCACATTTGACTACTTTGATCCTTGTGATCGTATTGCATAATCGGTATAAATCAAACAAAATATGAGGAGACCTAGTCTCGTGCTTAGCAAAGAGAGATAAATAATGGATAGAGTTGGTCAGAAGCAAATCAATTTAAAGTGTGTACCTGATTTATCCGTTGGAAGATTAAATTAGCTTTACTATGATGCTAATAAAAATCGGGTGCCTACAATCAGATAGTTAAATTATTTTGCAATGTATCTGAAAAAGTTCTATTTGGAATATATTTCTTTAGTCATATTTTGATAAAAAATAATCAAGGGGTAAAGCGATAAAATTCTTTTTTCTAGGTTTTATCTGAGTGTGGAACATTCTGAATGTATAAAATTATTCTTTAATTATTTTTTATATAGTAAAATTAAAATATGTGTTTTGTTATTGGAAATCCCGTAAGTCTTCAAAATATACTCTACGATTGACGAAAAAAATCTTCTGTAACAAATGTAAAGATTATTTCAATTTCATTAAGATATGTGCAAAAAAGATCTAATCTATTCTCTTTGCATAAGCCTGAGCGATTTTTGTAATATATTGTACAGGAAAAGTTTTTTTACATGTACAGAAATAAAATGAAAATAAACTAGCAAAAATTAAAAATGAGAAAGCGTCAGTGGTGTACTCGTTAATGCACCATTTTATTAACTAGCAGATTACTTGAAGTTATAAAACAAAACTATTGTCACAATTAAATGTATTTATAAAAAGTAAGAGATAAAGAATACTTTTAAGATTAACAATGAAAAGCTTGTACGTAAATACTGCAAAACTCAATGACATCTATATTGAAAAAAAATTAGAATGAGACATTTATGCTTCCTTTTGCACATTTTTTTCAGCAGGCATCTTTTTGAAAAACAAGATTATAGTATAGTTATTTTATGTTGACGTTGCAACGATTGACCTATTTATAAACAAACCAGAGTTGATAAAATGTCAAAGAATAATATTTGTAGTTTTGAAAATTAGACATTTTTCTATCTAACAGTGATTATCGTCGATCCATTTCTAGATGTAATGTCGACGAAAAATATTTTCGTTGCGTATCCAAACTATGTAAATACATAAATTAAGATTCCTTTTTGTTGTAAATTATTTTGTGCAAGTTATAAGAAATACTGTAATGTTATATATAGATAAAAAAAACAAATTTTTCTTTTCCACATACAAATCATCTTTTGTACATACATAATTTTACATTTATTTTTGGGAAAAGAAGAATAATGATCCTTTGTATTATAGAGAAAAAACAAATATATATAACACAAAAGATTCAATTATTTATTTTTGTTTTTCTTTTCCAGCCTTTACAAAATGACTAATCAGTTTTTTCAATTCTTCTGAACTTTACTTATGATTTAATAAATTGTAGCAATAGCTTTATAAACGCAAACTTAAACAAAAAATTTTTTTAATCTACTAAAAGGCTTATGGTAGAATGATTTAATCTAAGAAAATCAAATATATTAGTATAGCAGATTTATTACTACCTACTATTTTTACATAATTTGCGACTCACATGACGATGGAGCAAAAAAAATTACTAAACAAACAACAAATTTACAAAGTAAATAATCATGTTAATTGAATATATGTTATAAATTTTTATTTCTTTGTAAAAAATAATATAAATTTTTCTTTTTTTAACTTTTCATGTAATATTTTTTTGATATTCAAAGTTTTTATGATAATAAAATTTTATGAAATAGAATATCTCGTTTTTATTGGATTGTTAGGTGAACTTTTCGAATATGACAAAAAAGGTCATATGATTTGAAATCTTATTAAAAGTTTTTCGATACATCGATTTTTTTTCGGAAAATGTCGCCATATGTTGTGCGCAATGCGCAAGTTCGCAGTGTTCCGGTTCCCCCATTGAATCGACTTATTAACTATAACGTTCGAGGCGTTCATTCGTTCCGTGAATGTTTTCTTATTCGTAGCAAAGTAGTAACTTTGTAGACACGTGCAAGTGTGTGTTAAATTGCTGTGTCAATTAATAATATAAACTTTATATTACTATTACATTAAAATCTAAAATAATATATATGATGACGACTTAGTGATACACTCATGGGGGCATTTGGCGTGTCGGATCGATTAATGGAGAAATAGGCATTGCAGCGTTCACTTCAGAGTTGCTTTTGAATGATATAGATAATTTGAAAAGTTCTTTCCAAGAAGACAAGTGTTGCTAATTGTTGGTAAATACGATTTTGTATTATTTGCAACTACTATATTCTCATTACTCCATCGTTTTTAATCAAATAATTATCAAGTTTTTATGAAAAACTCATTCATACATATCATTGTCAATTAAGGGAGTATGGTGGGTACGTAGTTAGTTAGTTGAGAGAACGCCTCGACTTTATATTGACTCGCTTAGTACCAATCGTAAGTTTGGCAACGTCGCGCATATACTCCGCTCTAAACGCTCAACGTACGTCTGCTACCGCGTGTATTTATTATGCTTGCGGGCTAACCTATAAAAGGTAACCTGATGTTATACAGACTGAAAAAATGAGTGAGAAAAATAACAAGTGGTTTTGGAAAGGAAAAAGAGTGACAGAAAAAGTTTATCAACAGCGATGCAAGCAAGTACAGATTGGAAAAAATATAAAAAAAGTACGGAGCGAAAACATCGAAAAGAGTAAAGCATCAGTAACAGCATCAGCATTTTTTATTAACATGAACAGAATAATTTTTAATAAAAAAGTGAGCTTCGCTGATCAGAAGTTCGTAGCGTCATTCCGAAATCCGCGCCTATACCGAGGCACATGGAGTACAAGCGACGTTGCCACGTCGTCAATTCACTGACGAAAATCGTAAATTTACGATATAAATTAGTAAATATCTTTTGTTACAGGCTCTGATTGATAGTTTTGAAAGCACCAATGGATTCAGTATTTTTTTCTACGTCCCTCAGAATTTTTTCATAATTTTCTCATTTTTGAATATCTTTATAATAAAAAAAACAGCGTTTTCCCATAAGATCACATGTTAATTTTAAACATTAATTTCTCGGGTTTGAAGCTCTGAAGGGTCACCAAACTTGAACCATAGCTTAAGTGAACCATAATACACATTGTGTCCAAATTACAAGCAATTCTCATTTTTAATAGTCTTAGCCACCATACTCCCTTAATTTAGTGTATATTTAAAACTTCGAACTTACCTTAGAACATGTTTAGTTGTATGTTAATTCGGATTTATGTATTTATATTATTTATTATTTGTTTTCTTACGCATGAATTACAAAACGAATACAAATAGCGGTCAAACAAACTGTTTTCAATTTTTGAATTCTTGAGATTCAAAGTTTCAGCTTTTATTTCTTTTTGGAACCTTCTACAATCTAAGTTATCGTAAATATTTTGAAAAGAAATATATTTTAGTCTACTGACTTATAAAAAAAATTATCCTGACCGAACATTGATTCGCAATCCACGAAGTTCAAAATCCGAATTACGTTTGACTACTAACTGAGGTTAGGTCAAGGGCTTTTTTGACAAGTTATGCCCCCGCAACTCGGCAAAGAGAAGCACTTCGATATTCAAAAATAATTTGAATTTTGGACTTCGCGAATTAATAGTCCGGATAGTGTACAAGGTTTATTGTTACACCGCTTTTCAATAAAATCATTCCATTATAAGCATACAGAATCAACTCACGAAAAGCCAACACTGACGCTCGCTTTATCCACAAGAGCGTTACTTTTGCCAATTGATCATGCAACGTTTATAATATTGAAGGGAGCGATGCGAGCCTATAATAACAATAATTTTAGCAAATGTTCGCGTGCGACTGTATATTGGCCAGAAAAAAAATATAAATATACAGCCGGGCGCTGTCGGATCGATGTTTTTTTAGCCCGAGGAGTCATAACCAGAAATGGAATATAATCAGCAGCGTTCACCCGAGATGACAGCCTGGGGCATGGTACAAAAAGGCTTGAGGGGTTCCAGTATACACACACATAGTGAGAGAACGAAAGCGCGCACGCGGATATTGAGTTCAGCGGCGGCGGCGGCGCCGACGCCGCGTTGCCATGACGACCTATTTGCCGGCCCTCAGGCTACGACGTTCCTGCAACGCCTGCGAGCTTTATTCCCTCGCTGCTTGTGCTAATGTTCTAGCCTCAGGGCTGCTTGGATTCTCTCTGTCTCTCTCTTCTTTCTCTTTTCTTCTTTTTCTTTTCGCTTTCTCTCGAGTTTTGTGGATGCAATGGATTTTGAATTGTTTTTAGCAATGCAGCCAATGGACAGCTTTTGGACCAATACTTAGAAGTTCGGCGGGTTATTCGTTATGATACTATTTTTCTCAACGTCATCTTTGACTCTATCTATATTTATTAGAAATCGCAAATCCATCTGCAATTTGCGAAGAAACGGCAAAAAACAAAAAAAGAGGACGTTCGCACATGTACAGCTATAAACGAAATTTCCTTTTATTACGATAAATCTTTATCATAATTACAATGTATATCTTTCAGGATTTGTCGTTTATATTATACTTATTTATACCTTTCCACTTAATCATTAAAATTACGCTTAAAGCTATATTTTTTCCTCTTTTTATAGTATATGTATAAAACAAATGCATTTTTTTCAATACAAAGACCAATAAAGTTATTTAATATCTATGCTCTGTTGTAATGTTTTACGGAGCAAGCCTGCATGAGATCAAGATTTTATTATTTTATATTTTGGAGATAACAATGAATAATTTATTTCGTTGTTTTGAATTTTCTTTTGATCGAAACTTAGAAACCTCTTAATTATTGAATATTTACATAAGTATATAGTGCGCTTCCAAAGAGTAACTTCATACATTGATAATAATACAGTAATTTCATACACAAGCTTCATTAATTATTGACCGTATTGTTCGAATCAAATTTTTCATCCAACGTATGTTTGATAGTTTTAACAAAAATTTGCGCCGAGCACCACGTACAACTATGAAGCTAAATTTACATATATACTTTATGTAGATCAAGTTAGCAAATATTACAAAAATGGTGTTATATTTATAAGCTAATTTAATTCCTCATTTACATGACATATTGTACATATGATAACGTCTGTAGTAAGTAAAAATGACGAGTATCACGTAAAACAGTCGCAAAATCAACTCGAAAGAAAACACTTAACACAAATTAACATTGTCAACTATGAAGGAAAGGCGTAGGAAAGAATGATATTGAAGCTTTCATATAATAAAATATAATATAAAGTGCAAAAAATAGAATAGAATAAAATAAATAATATCTAGTGGTAAATACGCACTGGGTATGAAGGTGAAGCGATGTTTGGAAATGTACTATATATAATATTATCCGTTTTTCCCTCGAGAATTCCAGCGCAGACTTTCAATCAAATCAAACTTAGTCGAATCGAAAGTCAATCAATATATTACAATTTCGTTCTCCTCGTTTGAAACGACGTTATATTCATTTGATGAACGACGAATCTACACGTGAAATTGATGTGTATAATATTGTCATCCTAAATTCAATTCTTATATTTTCGTCTTGCTGTTCAATTTTTCTTTTGAAACAATCAGTTACTGCAACAAGCTCTGTGTAGAGAAAAAATCAGAAAGCTATCACAAAATGAAAATAATTTATTCACTCGTCCTTGTTTCGTCTAATCCTGAGCACATCATCGATTTTTCGTTGTTTGCAATACCGATTAAAGACCTCGCTCCGTCAGGTATTGTTGCCCGAAGATTGCCTAACAAACAAATACTCGGAAAATTGTTGGCCCTCGACACCACCGCCGTTACTCGCAACAACCCTGAAACCAGCATTTAGTAACCTCGTGATGGCCTGAACACTATTCAATTTACAGTAACCATTCAATGGAAATCTAATGACATGGCGTGCATCTTGTTGGTGCCAAGCGACGCCGGATCTTGCTTCGAGCACAGCCTGCGTGGTTTCCGGAAAAACCTCATCGAGGAGCGTCCGACCACCCGACAGCATAACGCGTTCGCCGAGATCCGGACTCACGTGCAGCGCAACGCATTCGTAAGTCTCGGCTCGGAGTTTGGTGTCCTGTTGAGAATTGGTTGGCGTCGAGCGACCGATATTGTTGCTTATACCACTCGCGCTGCTTCCTGTTGCGTCGCGTCGATTCAGTGACGTCTGCTGATCTGGTGGTGGGCTTGGCGTGCTCGATAATGGACTGCCACCGTTCTTTATGCGCTCTTTCTTCATTTGTTCTAATTGTCGGATCATCGCTGCAAAGACATTCATCTTATGAAATTAGAATGCAGGCGCTTTGCTGTTTAAGCGTGTGGCAATGGTATTATAGTTAAACACATTTTCCATCAACTAAAGAGATTAAAATATTTTATCTCAAGAAATTGAAAAAGCTATTTCTTAATATTTTTAATTGAAGTATAGGACTGAACTTTTCTTATTTTAGGCAGTTGTGTCTACATTTGAATAAAAATGTTCAAGTAGAAAGAATTTCAACTAAAAACAATATAATGTATTTTTTACTATAAAAAACTTTCACGCAGACTTCTAAATAGTAATATTCATTTTGAAAAAAACTATCTTCTCATTTCTAATGTCTTTTACTCGATATTCAAAAGCAACAAAAGCACTTACGAGCAATGTCGAAGTATCGAGCTTCCTCCAGTAACAGATCAAGATCGGCGAAATTGTCAGGTATCAGTAGTCGCGAGTTCCGCATGAAATTTAGTATGTGTCGGAACATTCCACCGTCCCTGTCGATGAAGTAGTGCTGTTTTAGCGAGTCCAACACTATTGGAATACTGCCGTTGAATAACTTTGCTAGCCTCGAATCTGGATACCTGAAAACAAATTTAAAAAAATTCTACATTAGACAACGATAATCGCTTTTTATTCAAATTGTCGACTGAAATCACATGCGCTATCCCTTTATAATCCCCTTCCCCTCATTTATTATCATTATTATTATTATTATTATTATTATATTTATTTTATTTATTTATTTTATTTTTATTATATATATATATACATTTAAGTGATGAGTGTCATGTTGCAGCATTTTTTCGTGATCTGATTGGCCAACCTATGATCAAGTTGTGTGGCGGTAAATAAATGTGTAAATTATGGTTTCGAGATGAAATTTTAGTAATTAAAATTCAATTGATAATAGTTGACATGGATCATTTTAAAGATAATGGAAGTAAAAAAGTAGTCTGCAACGTTATTATTTTAACACTACTTTTATGAAACTACGAGCGAGTAAATCATTTCGCTAAAACAAGAAGTTATGTTCTGAAACTGTTTCAATTATATTCTATTACTAATTGATAATCAAGTTTTTGAATGTATAAGATTGAAATGTAATGCCGCAATATTTATTCAAATAGTATGATAAACGTTTAATAATAATTTGATCCGATAGTTGAAAAGAACTAAAAGATTATCTATTATTGCAGTTTTCGATATGACAAATCATGATTTTGAAAACGTGTAACTGTTTTACTAATATTTTTTTCGGTGGTATGTGTTTTGTAGAAAAATTGAAAAATTCATCTTTATAACAAATTATTTATGTTAAGTAATATAGCAATAAATGACAAAGAAGATAAAAGCGCGCGAAGTTCGTCTTTCGTCACTAATCTAATTAAAACTTCTTTGGATACATTTAAGCTTCCGCGGCATTTTTGATGTATCAAATTGTTTTATTATATATATTACAAAATTCTAGTTTTAAGTATATCCGACTCCATGTACAACTGTATCTACAACTGTGCGAAATACAATGTTGTACAATGTTAATCTGTATAATATGATGTTGTAAATATTTGAAATCAATAAATACAAAAATACAAAATTAACTCATTGATTTTATCGCGAGTTTGTGAAAAATAAGATCTCAAAATACTAACCCACTGAGATCACTTTTTTCTGTGCTCCTGTACGCTCTGCAAGATGATTTAACGAGCGAGCGAGATTATATAGATTTTCTGAAAGCAGGTGATTGCTGCCGGGTTTATGTTTTATCGCCACCTGTACTCCGCGCAGCTGCCGAAGTTTTACCGATATAGGGTTAACAATACACTGTATTTTCTTAACTATAACGACATGCTGTACATCAACGGGGATTTTTACACCTTTCCCGCGGGGGTTGCCGAACTTACATGGTACACCAAAAAATAACAAACTGATAATCGTCCGCGAGGCAAGTTTTATTATACCCGCACGCGAAAAAATCGTGAAGTTTTACTCGCTGCAATTAGTTCTCGTCGTTTCTTTTGAATGCACGATCACGATTTTCACGCCGAACTCTGTCATTTGGCGCGTTTCAACGATTTCACCATTTACACGCGCGGCAATTCGACGCTTCCGAAACCTTTTTTTCCATCTGTCGACGGGAAGCAACCAATTTTTAATTTGTTTCTTTTTCGACCGACGATCTCGATGCGCGCAATGTTTGTCGTCATTAACTTTCGCATCCGCGAAGAAAGCGTTCAAATGTGACTCGGCTAGCGCTCGATTGTTGTAAATTGGAAAAAGGGGGGGGGGGGGAAGATATGGAATACGTGCGATCGCAGTGAGTTTTATTAAAAAAATGAGTCTTATGAAGGTTTTGATGTTTAAAGATTAATTTTGTGGCGCAATCATGGCACATGACTGAATTTACAAAGTTTTATATTTATTTGACGATTCTTACAGCTTCAATCAGCCAGTATGTAAAATTGTTGCTTATTAGCTATTCATGAATAAGTAATTTTCTTGTGATAACAGTTTTCTTCTTCTACAAATTAACGTATAATATAATAAACATCGTTTCGCATAACTCGAGTCCGCACAGCATTCCGATGTTTGGGTAAACGATATCCATCACATCAGCAGCTCCGCAGGCAACTGTTCGCATTTTTTCTCACACGCGAAGTCCGACGACTCAATCGCGCGTGCGATACATATGTCGAACAGTTAGCACTGTCTTGCTCAAATTTTTTTCTCATGACTGTCCTTAAAGGCTCGAATCTTCTCCCTTTTTCTCTTCGAGGTCTATCGTTTTAAACGACGCCTGTCCCTCAGAGATTTTTAGTTTTTTTCGCAAACATTGTTAAATTAAACATTGTAATATTTTGCTAAGCATATGCAATCTCGTTTCGTAATATTGAAATGTAAGTTTGCGATCGTAATTGCAGTTATTAAATTGATACTCTGCTAAATTAACCCTCATAGAAATTAATCATTTTTCAAACAATGGTAATTGTTAATTCTATCGTTGAGATCGCATAAAGTGCACTTACTTATTTAGATAAAAGCGATTATATTGTCTATACTTTCTATATTCCGTTCAACTTTATAATCCATCTTGAAAGTGTGTTGTATAGGTTTGGCTGTTAAAATGAAAGTGATAGATATGGATTGTATAGGAAAAATATTTAATCGGTAAACGTTTACACTTAATTATTGATCTCTCTATTGTGCTACTGTTAGAAAATAGGTACTTTGGGTCATAATATCGCCGTTTATAAAAAGTGAAAATTGCGTTTCCGAGAGCAACCTAAAATATCAATCTGATATGTATTTTTGCGTATGATATTACGTAAATCGCAATATTATGTAGTTGTAATTAATAACCGAGTTGGTATGAGTTTGTTTTTTTCCGAAAGTATTTTCTATTATCGGGATGTATTGATTATATTATATAGCTCTAGTCGAATAACAATATACAATTCCTTTAGTTCGCAAAAAAATTTATACTTGCTGCTGGTTCTAAATTTTAATTATGTGCAACCGTTTTTGATAATAATACCTTATCGACATTACATGATCAAGTTAGTTTGACAGTAGCTTTCGATATCTAATGACTTACACGAAAATGTTTTTATTAAAAAACGAATTACCACAATAGTCAGAGATTAATTTTTTGCGTTTTTATATTGATTAGCTAGAAAGTCAATGCGAGACTGAGATAATCGCCTATAGCATAGAAACAACACGAGGGAAGTTCTAATCAGCAAGAAATGCGAAAGTATAAAAATAGAATGAAAAAAATATTAAGAGATGACAAAGCTTTGCGAAAAGACTCGTGGATTCAAGTCATTTGTAAGCTGGATAAATTTTCGCGTGAAAGTCACGCATGAAAATCTTGATGGATATGTAGGGTAAGTGCACGCAACAACCTCCCTCCCTCCGTATTCGAGCATGTTTGTCATCATCTTTGCGCTATCCATGATCTAGAACTAAGTAACTCGCTAAAACTAATTCAAATTGACGTTGAATGCTTCTGTACAAAATACAATTAAAATTCGAGTCGTTGCATAATAGGCTAAGAGTTTTCGGGATAATAGAAACAGCGGTCGAATATCGGCCAGTCAAATTTTTCTGTATTAACTTCAAAAGATGATTATGAAATCGATTGTATGATCTTTGTAAAAGTCTCGGTCATCCAGATGTAAACCGTAAACGTTTTTTGCATCCTTTATTACAAGCAGCTATAAATTAAAAGTACTCCTTAACGTGGCAGTAATCGATGCACTTGCTCTGCACCAAGTTGTAACTCATCGCAATTGGTAAACTGCCCACTAAGTACATATCCCTTGACCTCTCGCACAGTAAGAGCCTCACTAAATATTTCCCAGATCCCAATGTAAGGCCGTACGTCATCACAGCAGCGCACAGCTCATCAGCATTAATCGTCGAACACTTGTCTTGCTACCTCCTCCTCGTTCTCCCCTTCAACATCTACATATATTTCTCGAATCTGGCTACAAAGGGAGGAGAGGAAGGAAAAAATTGGTCCCACGACTTGGTGAAAAAGCTGCAGGCGCGCGCGCGAGAAGCCAGACCGTCATTATTGTGCGCTATCGGCGGCGCAGAGGGGCGCGAGGAGGTGGAGGAGGAGGCCATGGGAACCGTATCCCCAAGGCTTATATACCACTTGCATATACATAAAACGCACGCGCCACACGCCCGAGATAAGGCTTTTGCGCGAGCGAGGGTGGAGAGAGTGCAGCGCGGCCTAACGCGTCTGCTGCTTCTTCTTCTTCTACTTCTTCTTCTTCTTCTTCATCCAGCGAGAGAGAAACAATGCGCGAAAATTAGCATGCGCTCTGTGCCTTTTCGCCCTCTCTCTCTCTCTCTCTCTCTCTCTCTCGCGCGCGCGCATTCACGAGTTGAGAAAGCTTTATCGAGATTAATGCCTACTCCATATCTCGTTTCTCGCGTTTGGTTTTATACGCGCTACGTGACTTTGCCCCGCGGGCTACTTTTTTCTGAGTGTCACTTGCTCCAGGGGCGAGAGGAGCTGTGAATAGTTTCTGATTGTTACGGCTCATGTAAAATGTAATGATCTACTACAATGGAAATAGACGAGCTGAAGTCAGCTGATATCCAATTTCGGATATTTCAATTGAATGACATCGAAATTTGAAATTGTACGTGGAACGTTCGAAATCAAATTTACTTTAGCGGACTTGTCTCTACGATCTGCAGTATGTGTGCGATGCGCGCCTCGATTGCTAATTATGTTATAATTAACGAACTTGTGTATATAACCGTGCGCCGTGGAAGGTAAATAAAAGGAATTGAGTCGTTAATTCGCAGTCAGCTTATGTGCAATATTGCTCGATCAAATCGAGAAAGCGTGCGTGCTTTACAACAAGCTGTAAACAAAGAGAGAATCGATTGTCGTTGAGTCATAAAACGTGAGTCATCGCGTGCAATGCTAAAATGTCACTATATACAATGTAAAAACGCGCAAGGAGTCTTGAACTTTATGTATCGCTGGGAAGAACGAGGATTTGAGATTGATTGAGATATTTATTGGTTCGAGGATAAAATGTAATTCGTGGATGAGTACATTTGCAAAGGACAGAATTCTTCTCCGGTTAAGTTTTCTACTATAAATTTATCTTCATTCGTTTTCTATTATAAATTTACGAGCTTCTCAAGTCAAACCAACGAAAAAGGAACAACCGAAGATTCCCCAGCAAGTCGGTATGAAGTATCATTGAGGCCGTCGCCCGAAAACACATCGACAGCGACAATTAAGCCGATAATACAACGAACGAACGAAAGAGGACGGGGCAAAAAAAGGCCTAAAGGCGGAGGAGGATGACGAGAAAAAAAGAGAGAGACAGAGAGAGAGAGAGAGAGAGAGAGAGAGAGAGAGAGAGAGAGAGAGAGAAAGGGAGAGAGAGGCCGTGATTACCGCAGGCCATTGGTAGGGCACAGAGAGCCGATCCTCAGGTCAGATCTCTGACTTTCTGCACTGCGCGAGAACTCTCCTCTCTCTCTCTCTCACTCTGGGAAAACTCTGAGCGATCGGCTCACATCACTCAGATTCTCCCGCCGCGCGCAGCCGCGCTCTGCTTTCGGCGACGTACCCAAGGCGTTTTACTGTACCGCTCTGTTTTTTAAAAAATTTTTGTGAATTATTGTGTGCGTATTTAGATATGTTGAGTTTGACTTGTTAATTCGTGGAGAATTATTCGAATGGACTGTCGATCAGGGCGGTATATTTATTGCCATTAAAATTTTTTATACATTTTCGTGTCAAAGCGTGATAGCTTTCCAAAAATTATGAAGAATACGTAATTCATCGAGTAAATTGATTGACAGGTGATATTACCATTGTGATTAGCAATTAGTTTGAAAATGACATGTCATTTGAGAAACTTATACATTCAGATTAGTAAATGAAATGAAAAATAAACAAATTTAATTTGGAATTGTAAAAGTTACGCAATTAAAAAAAAAATTATCGTCTCTCTGAATGTAAATTCAAAAGAACAAAAATCAAACCGCATGCACATGTACACTCCCGGAAGTGGAATTAAAAAACAAACGATGCAACGTTCGCAAAGTGGAATGCAGCAGTGGTGCGACGCGGTGGAAGGCGATTACTATCGCAACGTAATACGAGCAGCGAAATGAAAAAAGTATAGGCCGCGTGATAGAGAAATCGACAAAGCGATCGGGCAACGGTGCTAATGACTGAGATACATATTCAACCTGATATACATGTCGAGCAAGAGAATTGAGCGCGTACACGCTTAGCTTTTTCTTTTTCTCCATTGCGATTGGCTTAGAATGCCGTCGTGCTAGAAAATTTATTCATTACTCGATATGGAGGAAGTTTATATATATATTTTTGCCGGTCTCCTATCGAAGCCTGACAGCAACGCTATTACTGGATAATTGTCCGCGAATGAATTGCATGTATATTTCAAATACCTAATGGTTTTAATTAAGCCATTGCGCACCACACTGAAGTTTGAGTCAATGATTTCCTTCCCTTGAAATTATTCCATTAATTCCGCGCTATTCGCGTAACCCGTAAAAATGTAGTTGTAAGTTCGCACGATTTTCGTCATTTTCCAAGACTTGCTAGACGTCAGCGTATAACAATATAATAACTAATGATGTAAACGTAGCTGACGTGCAATAGATGTATGTTAAAGTTAATAATTTCACATCCGGCGATTTGCCTACGTTCGTCCATGACTGGAATTCAAAAGTAAGCATAGACGGGCGCGCGCGTATCGATAGCGATCGGAATGAGTGGCAAGGACGCGCGGTAGCCGCGGATATCTAATTAATTAGATCGGCACACTTTAATGCGCGGATAGAAACTGGCTTTAGCGAGCTTCAGCTATGGAAAAGATTCAGCTGTGTGTGTGTACAACGTGCTTGCTGCCGTTGTGTATTAGAGATGATCGATGCGTTGCGCGCTTCGCGGATTGCCTTTTGGCGTAATTGCATATGGTTGATTGTTCTCTAAATCATGATTAACTTGCCGCGCATGTGAAAGTATACTTAAGGCCAGCGATTTATAAGTAACAGTTTTAATAAGTAAAAGATGATTAAGACATTTTTTCAACTAGCGATCATTCTACAAAAAAAAATGCGTTAATCAAGCGCGGATTTGCCAAATTTTCAAATTAAGCGTGTCCCCGCTGTTCGTGTTTGTCATACCTTTCATTCCACGCAAATCGAACTAGAAGTCCAAAAATAGCTCAAAGAAACGTATACGATTTTCCATAATTGTTTGGAATTTAATAAAAGATGATAAATGATGATCACCTATACGCTGCAAATCATATCGAGAAATAATCTATCAACGTCGAGTAAAAGAAATTAAGCGAAATTATGGTTTCTGACTTATTTTGGGCATAGAATTTCAATTAGAAATCTGATTGACGTTATTTTTATTGTATTTTTATTAAATTCCAATAAGCAGTTCTAATGTATAAAAATTCACCAGAGATTTTACGTTGCTTTAGCAGTTCCACGAGCAAGAAAAGGGACATCAGAAAATAATAGCTAATGGGTATAAATAGTTTGAAGTTTTTAACATAGCGCGCAATGTAAAAATCGTAAAATGAAAAGCGTGCAGTTTGAACTTTTGAAAAAAAACCAGTGCAGAATTAATCTCCTTGTTGAAGTCGTTAAAATAGAAGATAAACTTACTTGGTGAGAGTTTCGAGGGAAGATGTGTAGATAGTTCCACCGACGTCGATGTGCACAGGTGCAGTGTAACGAGACGCGGCTGCTACGCATGGGATACCCGTCATCTTTTGGCTGTAAGCCGAAATGGCGGCTGGTGTTGGCGGTGTTGGCGACGACGAGTTCGACATCGTGGGTGACGTGGCCGGCGAACTGCTTGGCGACATCAATCTGATGGAAATACTTGGCACATTTTAGCTACAATTAGATTTTTTGTATTCGGTTGTTTAATATTTGAATGTATTTCTTTTTTGTTATTTAGAGTTTTTTCAGAAAAAAATTATGAAATTTATTAAATTTATTAACTGAAGCCTGTAGGTTCTATGACGGAAAAATAAATGTTCACTGTTAGAATAGAAAAATCACGTTTATGTATTTATATTTGTTTTTAATAACAATTTTCATATTTTGCGCCTTCGCTTGATTTGCAATATTATATAATTTGAAATTTTTAATTCGTAGAATTAGAAGGTAAATTGAATGCGCCATTATATTTGATAATGTCTTTTTAAGTGCAGGCTTTTCCGTATTAAAGAATCGGCCAAGAAATAGTAATAGAATTTATTCTTCTACTGACATTAAAGATATATTCGTGTTGTTTCTATAAGTTTATTATACTGTAGTTGAATAACTTTATTGGTTCACTATTGCAATTGCAGAATAAAAGTTTTGCATTTGACACTGGCTTGTAAACCCAGTTAACATAAGCCAATTTAATGGGAGTATTACTGACATTTTTCATTAAAAAGATAAAAATTAAATTACAAGTCCAATTTTTGGCAGCGAGAAAAACGTGTCCCATTTATTCGAATTAGTGTATTATTCTACAAATTTTATCAACTCAGAGAATGTAGCATTTTCAATTGCGTAAAACGTCATATAAGAAAAAAGCATTAATATTAATTACACCACTTTGATTGCGATTTAAAAGAAAAATAAATATAAAGGGCTGTAATTTTTTGTTCAAGAATATTATACATTTCAACTATCGACGTAATATACTTCTATTTTGTCGCATAATCGGTAAAATAAGATTATTTTATAGCAGCATTTCTTCAAAATAGAATATAAATATTTCCATCTAGTAATGAAATACATAATTGCTTTTTAATATTATTTATTAGATCCTAACACGTTTATGTTGTTATAGTAGGTCGTTTCGCTAAAGTTTATTTCAATTTACTTCGCTTCAGGCAAATCTAATGAAAATAAATATTGCTGAAAGAGAAAAAAAAAATTGAAATACATATGTTTAAAGAATCCCGTATATTGTTCGAATAAACGAGTGATTTCAATATAGTCTCGTGAATATTCGTGAGATAGCGTATGCAAGTATGTAAAGGCGTGAGTGTGCGCACCTACCTCATTTTAATTTGAGCGCTAGGGAACATATTGCGTTGTGCCGTCAGCTCTGCTTTCGCGTCCTTCCCGTCGGCCTCACATTTCCGCCTGCAATCAGAGTTCATGTTTGGCAATGTTAATACATCCCGACTATTTCGTCATTTACAGTGCCTTAAACAAACCATTTTCTCATTTCGCCTTTGCACTACGTGTAGTTTGGAGCTTAATACCTTTTCTTTTTTATTACACTAAGAGCTACCTTCGTAAATATACATATTTTTGTGTTTTATGACAGCAAATTATATAATTAGATGTATTGCATGGTAAATTGTAGCGAAATAAATATATTGGACGTATTTCATTTTCTCAAAGCGCAGCAAATTATCTTGCATGGACTTTCATTGAGAAACGCGTTGTTATAAATGATGCTATCTTGGTAATTAATTGATCATTGAAATTTGTATCAGTAGGTCAATGAGATGACGCAGTAAAATAATTTCGTTAACTGATTTTCGAGAACAACTGCATGGGATCGTGCAAATTAACTCTCGATAAAAAGTAAAAGATAAATCAAAAGACAATCAACGTAATTGTTTAGAAGTACTAAAATAATAATAATAACGTCGATTCGATTGAGTCGGTTAATGAATTTTATGTAAAAAGAAAAAAAATTCGTTGGAACTGAAGGGAGTCAACTGATTTGTTTATTGTGTACATAAAAAAAATTCATTTCAGTCTTTTCGAATCCCAATCAATATTTTCACTCTCGAATTTCGTATTTTTCATTCAGCGCAATTCGTTTTTATCGCTTAAATAGTCAGTTATTTCTTGAACTTCTTTTTCTTCAAAATTGAGTTACGATACAACTAAAATACAACTCTAAATGTGAAAAGGCGTTCTATCAATTATGGTATGCATCAGTTACTGAAGTTACGCTCCTCGATTCGAGTAATTCAATCTGGTGTACGAAGCTTTCCGAGTTGAATTCGTAAAAGCGACGTAGCCAACCCACGCCAACGTTAAAAACATCTTCCATGGAAAAATCGATCGACCGCGGCGCAAAGCGCAACAAAGTTCCTGGTGAAAAGAAGTGAAAAAAACTGTCGATAGAAATGGATGTGGAGCGCTTAGGCGCGTTCGCAAGGAAACGCTCGAGAGCGATAAACTATTATAGACTAGCGCGATTCTCCAGCGGCTGTTGGCCCGCGGACATTGGCATCGCATATGAGCCGCAAGCACCAACTTATATGCCGAAGAGAGAGATGGACGATCTGATATATAAGCCTGGCGCATTTACCTGCACAGTTCGTATTTAGATTTATAGGCGAGTGCGATAAAGCATTATAAACATATAGCCGAGGCATCTCTCTTTTTTATATTCCTTCTTCTCGCGCTGTTGCTTTTGTTCTGATCGCTGTGCGATGCCGCAGAGCTGTGAACCGTCATTTCAAGCTTCGCGATATTGGTCTGCGAGGTTTTGAATAAGTATGGAGATCTTGCCTGCGCGAGCGAGCTTTTGTTTGCGAGACTTTTTCATTTTCACGATAGATCGAGATGCTCGTAGCGTGCCACTAATATACTGATACTGATATTGTAATGCTTACGATAATGTTATCGAGACAATCTGGCTAAGTTTTTCATAGTTACCTACGTGATTCTTACAATGGAAATAGCTCGTAGTCTAAGTATCGTGGAAAGTTTTCTAATATTATCAAATGAAAGATGCGATTAAATCCTTTGCGATATAGCAGGATAATCGTCGCAGACATCATAACAGCTGGAAAGGTATGTAGTTTTGAAATACTATGCCACCGAAATATTCTGTAACATGCTTTCTTTCGCCTTTTTTGTATGCACCCTTAATAAGTAATTGGCATACACAGTTTTGTATAATTTTAGTAATCTCAGTGATTACAACGTTATTCCTCTGGGGTTCTATTATGATTCAAATACAGGCCTTTAGATACCTTCACCGCAATTCACAAAAATTGAATTACAATTCAATAATATATACCACGCATGTTGCATATGTACCATGATAGATGTGTTAATATAGCGCAATATCAGGCTTAGCTCATATACTAAGGATCCTCTCTGATAATAAAAATAATAATAATAATAATCGACACTGTTGCGCTGATATAGTTCATTTTTTTCGTATATATGGAGAAGATAATTAAATTGAAAACCCGCAAGTGAAACTCGACGCGCAGTAAACCAATTCGCAAAAACAAAAGAATACAAGAAGAATAAATAAAAAAATCTTGGCTACTGGCCCCGAAGCGTATTAAATCCACCTAATTTTCCTTCGTTCAAGTGCGCGCCCACTTGAAAATTGAAATCGCCCGAGGAAATGGGGATTGTATGCGGATCTGCTGTGCGCGCTCGCGGGGTCATAGGCTCCACCTATACTTTATATATCCTGCACACTTTCATAAATATACTGTGCAAAACTTTATCACTCTGCGCGAATATTCTGGATTTCCGCATTTTTGCTTATTGTTTGTCTTCGCTGTATTATGGAGTATTTTGGCTCGAAATTCTACTAGAAGTGTCGAGAGGATTTTTCCAGAAGAAAACTAATAAAAAAAGTGTACAGCAATGGATAATTGGACATACAAAAAGAGTAGTGCGTGAATGCAAAACCCGGTAGCGCACGCATTCAAATATATAGCGCGCGCATGCAGCAGCAACTTTCACTCGCGTAAGTTTATAGACGAAACGAAAAAAATGTCGATTTACAGCGTGATCTTGAGTTCCGATTGGATATACTCTTTATAAGCCGAGCCAGACCGTTAACTAATTACTCGAAGTGAAAACTGTTTTACGTCGTCAATACATATAGATTGAATTATTATTCTCTATGTAGTTGCGATATTAAACCAGCCACCATGCGCGTAAAATCAATACACGCTATATATACCAATGACGGTTTACTTCTAATAAATTTCCAGACGTCGATTGGTAAATGCCAAAATAGAAAACAATGCGGAAATGATTATTTTTCGATTCGGCCAGGTGGAATTTCATCATGCTTTGGTGGTCTGTAAATTACATCCGAGTGAGCTTCAATTGTTTTGCCAAGGCAATTTCTGCTGCGGTTTTGGGTCGAATGGATATAATTTCGTTATATGCGATTATCGGAACCCTTTTTGTCTCTCGTCGTTTCTTTTGCATATATCTGTTCTAGTTTTTCGTTTTACGTTTGTTTGTTATTCATTTATTCTATACTCTATTCATATGACAGACTATTGAAACACTCGCATAATGTTCATTACAGACAAATTGAGATTTTCAACAATTGACAGAACATTTCTATTGGATCTTCACCAACCCAGAAGAACAGATTGCGGAAATATCTGTCGAGAAAAGTCGGTAAATTATTTATTTATTTCCTCAATTTAATACAACATAATATCATCATTCAAAATAAATATTTGTTCAAGCATAGGAGCGTTATAAAATCATAAAGTTAATTTACATTATGAGGTTGGAACTAGGTAGAAATTAATGTGATAAAAAAATATTATATAATAATTTACTCAAAGTGAAAAAGTAATTAACTACTTATTTACTTGTCTTCGTTTGCACATTTCTTGAATTATCAATAATTTTCCTGCTAAGTATATAATGTTCAATTACGAACTCTCGCGAAGAAAAGAATTCAGCCACTGCAATTCGAAAAATTCATCGTCAAATCTCACTTCAAACAGCAACGTATCTTTCAAAGTCAGCGTGGTAATAAAGCAACTCGGATGCGTCACGTTATTGCGTGCTTGAATAGGCGTACGAGTGGGTGTGTTGTCGATGCGTGGGTGGCAGATTTTTTCGAATATAGACATGCACGCAAAGTTTGATATAACCCCGAGAGAATGTGCACGTGCGTGCGTTCCAGTGCATTTCCTTGTTCAACAATCATTTTTGTTTGTGCAACGAATTTGATTTAATATGTTGTTCTGCGGAATGAAAAACGCGCCTCGCGACTACCAGAAATTCGCATACGTTATTTGACGGTATAAGTAGATGTGAATCGAGTATATTCCCATATAAGTATATGTAGTTGCCGCAAGGCTCATTACAAAATCTTAGCGCTATACCGATAATATCCAATCGATTACCAATCATTCGTTTTTCGCTTTTACGACTCGCGTCATTTATTCTTATTATATGCTTTGAGAGGTGGAATATATATTACTATCGCGTCGTGGTAGCAGTCGTGGTAGTCGTGGTGAGCTCCTTTGCTTGATTCTTTATCCGCGTTGTTACACGTACATCTATACATGAGAGTTTTTTGTTCATGAAAATCAAAATAAATTATTTCTTTTATGTTGTGGAATCTATTAAGAAAGCTTTAAAGTAAGTCTATAATAATTTACCCCACCCTTTTCTCTTCGAGGAAATTCTAATCAGACTTGAATATGTTACTGAAATTAAAATTGGTTGAATCATGTTTGTTTGGCAGTAATTAGCATAAAAATCTTCGATAGTACCCTTACGATGTATATATGGATCCAAAGTGCCTAGAGAACAAAACTGCCGGAGCGCCGTGCTATAGGAAAGCCAGTTTCGCTCGAGTGCACGGTAAATTGTCCTTGCGGGCGCACAAGTCGATTATACGGCCGTTTTATGGTTGCAAGCGAGAAAAACCCTTCTCTCTCTCTCTCTATCTCTCTCACGGCCCTTTGACAGTTCAAAATGACTCTACGGACCGTAAAGACTCAATATGTTTCGCTTGTCTTGTTGCACTGCTAGTGGGCGCGCAAGGCTTCTATAGCAGTCAGGTTTTACGTCGGTTTCACGTAGTTTTGCAAGTGTTTCATTTTCCGCTTGTTTTACACATTCGTTATTTATTGGTCGAGATATTTTTTGAGTAACTAGACAAAATTTTCGAGAAAATTCAAGTATCGTTTTATATTGTTCTCGAATAATCGAATCATTGTTACCAAATCGTACGAAAATTTGTCAACATTCTAAAAATAGTAATTTTAATATCACCGCAGTAATGTATTTCAACAAAATTGAATAGTCTATGTCAAAAACGGAGTTTGATGAATGCTTGTTTTGTAACGAAACTATTTATGAATTCTTTATGAACAAAAAAGTTCATTGGATTTCAAATTTTCTGAAAAATGGACTTTATACATTTTTTATTTGCTGCCTTAGATTTTTACTTTGATTTTTATGTGCGCAAAGTTTCCAAATAAAAATCAATTAATAATTTACAATTAAATAATTTCACGACTCATTTTCGAAAACATATTCCGAAGAAAAGATTTTTTACCACAGATGCATGGCTAGGAATTATCTGTCAAAAGAAAAGTTTTAAACACTATATATAAGTGAGTGTTATACATTACTATTAATTTATTTATTTACGTTAAATATAGTTTAATTTCAAAGAGAAATCTTACACGTCGACAAATAAGTATTATATTTTTTTCTCTAAGCTTCTTACGACAATCGTCATATCGTAAGAGAGCAAGCATGTTTCTATTTTTCGTGGATTAACGGATAATCGTTTCACTCAGCTCTGTTTCTTATTCGATCCTTAACCGGTGATCATTAAGTCGTTTATCGATTGCGACTAGTGTCAAGTAAGGCCAGATTGTAAAAACTTGGATTTCAGAAAACAATGCTCTCCGATTGGAAATTATAATTATATCGACCGAAAAATCAAAGCCAAGTTTTACGTGGAAACCTAAATACTTCTCTAAAACTTAAGTACAAGTGCCGAAGGCTAAGAAATGCGCTATCCAAACAGGAAATTGAAGATTCTCGCTGGCGCAACCCAGAAAACTAGTTTTATTTTATTTTTTCGCATCGTAATACAAATAAATTTTAGATAACCGATAAAATCATTCCGTGATCATCCTAACTGTTGTCCAACGGAGAGCTTACTTAAATTCTAAATCGACTTTATTTCTTATCGGTCAACAATTGAGAAGAAGCTTCATCCTCAGCACCTTAAAAACACGCGTTAGTGCATGGCAGCGTTGACGGGTTTCACCTGTACGTCTCGCACGGCTTATATCTTAGTATTGATTGGTTAACTTTCATCGCGGAGCTAAGCTCCGTTTCAAGTCGCATTAAATCGCCACATGGGAAAAGGACGCACGAAAACCCCTCGAAGATATTCAGAAGCAGAAGCTCGCTTCTTTCGCGCGATTGATAATTAGAAATTTCTGAAATTTATGGCTTTGTCTTGTTTTACTCGCGCGAAGTACTTTTAAGCGCGGCAATTTGGCACAGTTAACAACCGTTACGTACGCGTGACACGCGTGCAAGCAACAGGAGAGCAGTCAGCTTGCTCACAACTTATAGTCGTAATCTACTGGCAAAGCACAACACGAGGAAGCATATATAATCTCGCCGAAGAAAATGAAGGATGAAAGATACTGGACAATCAGTCGACGACGAGGAGTAAAGATTCACCGTGTCGTTTTAATACACTTGGAGAATGCGCGCGCGTGTGCAAATAAGTATCCCGAGGGGCTCCGAGACCGATGCGTGATTTATAGCACGCGAACGAGCGAACCATGGATGGGTTTTTAAGTGGCGCGGTTTATATTGGTGAAAGCGCGCGCGACTTCGTTCCGCGATTCCGTTTCTTATTCGTTTTTTCTCCTTACCCATTTTACCTGCGAGATTTGCCGCTGTTTCTTTTTCAACAGCGGTTCTTACACTTTTCTTCAATTTTATGCCACTGTACAGTGGAGTTTGTTTTATTCGTTCGACTTTCGCGATTCAGGTATTTTTCTTCACACAATAACTGTACAAAACTATATGTGTTGCATTTCATCATTCGATGAATATGCTTGAATAATTGTCTTTGTAAGACGATGAATGTAAATGGTTTCAAAAATGAAACTACTGCTCGTAAATAAAAACAAAGAAAATCCTCGAAATGCAGAGGCTAGGAATTAAATAAACGGAGCGAATTATCCACTGTAATTGAGACATAAATCAATCGTTATGCGTTTCGTTGCTTACATAATGTTTTCTTTCGATTAAATGGGTCATTATCAGACGCTATGATTGAATGGAAAATATTTCTAATATCTATTACAACTGTCAAATTTGTAAAGTTCTTATGTATGCCGTAATGGCTTTAATAATTTATAGCTGCTATTTAAATGACGTGGAATTTTATAGCTGCGAGGTTGTTGAGCCATAATTTTTTCAACAGTATCGCACTGTTACTGTTTTTTCTAAGATTGCCTATTCCAGGCATACATTGTAATCGATAAAAAACACAAAATTCCACGTTTGCCATTTGAATGCTTGCAAACCAATTGCAAGGTGCGCGTACGCGCGAACAATGTACGTGTATGCATCTATAAGAAAAGGTAGAGCGCGTAACGGTGAAACTGCGCGCGAAAGGGGGCTGAAAAAAACGCGGGTAATCATACGAGTCGCTCAATTATCGGATGAACGTGCGCCGCAAGGTGGGAAATGCGTTCGCGTGGTTTTTGAAACGGAAAATTGCTAAAGCACATTGTGACTGCGCGTAATATTGTTGGGTAATGTGCTTTGAACGTGTGATTTTCGTAAAAATGTTGCATTAATAATTGTCGGGCGTTGGTTTTTTTCTAATATTGAACTGATTTCGTTTGCAACCAACTATAACTAAAATAATATACGCACGATTCTTCCCTTTAACCTAATTTAAATCAGGCGTTTATAGTGCTGATCTCTGAATATTCCGCCCTCGTAAATAAGAAATGCTAAAGATTCTTGACCCTGATAGCTCCACGTTTAATGAATCCCATTCTTCGATCTATCAAATAGACAAGACTCCTGTTTTTTGCACCGTTTGTCAGTGATGTCTCGATGCCCCATTGTTATCCTCTCACTTACTTAATTTACCCGATATCAACAGGCTGTCGTATACATCTTTGACAAAAGGTAGACTTTGTTTCGTACTTACTAGTAATAGGGTAATTCCATAGGACTTTATTTTTACTCTGAGGCTATTGAATGTTCGGAAGATGAAAAATTGAATTTTGAAAAATTTGAAGTCTAGTGAATTATTTGAAAATGCTTTAGAATGAAATAACGCGGTAACAAAACGTATTTGGGTAGACACTAAGCTGCAGCAGCACCTAACACTACTTCTTCTGTCAGATAACAATTCCGGGCTCTGTCGAAGAATAATAATTATTTTTCTCAAGTCCGCGACTATAAAACATACATTTTGACAAGTCAAATTGATAGTCTAAAATATCAACCATCACCCGATAAAAGTTTTAATTTGATTAATACAGTTTTGAGAAAGAAAATTTTTTGACAGTCACTTAATTTTATATTAAGACTATGAAAATTCTTCTCATGCATAATGTATTATACGTTGCGAGTGGTGAATAATACAATAGGCAATCCGTCAATCACATATGTTGGACTCCCCTGGCTGGTAATGTCGGTATCCGTACAACCTACAGATACTAGTTTAAAATTAAGACTCAGCTAAATTATCATGCATCTAATAAACAAATCTATTGATATTTACCTTATAAAAAATTTATATAATTTACAAAGCTATCAAATAACGGCATGAACTATAAAAAAATAAATACTTGTTTCTATGAATTTTTATGATCTTACTCTTCAAATATAGTAAAATTTAAATCCCGGCGCTAGGGCATTATTGTAATGATGATTATTCGTACTTGGATGTTGCGCAGTAAATTGTGCAACCATCGCGTCCGTCACAAAACTAATTAACATTGATTAGTTACTCCATTAACAATACAGACGTTGTCCTGCTCTACGATGCGACCTGTGACATTTTATCTTGATTGTGATTGCTAACCATACCGTCATTATTGCCTGTAATCAGCAGTGAGTGTCATTTTATCGATTATCTTTAGAAAGTATGCTAATCAATTATTTTATGCAAAGTCTTTAAGTTTTAAATTTTAATTGACCGCAACTCCGAAGCACTTTCGTAGCGGCCACTTGTATAACGAATAATGTAAGTGCGAGAGCGCAGATAACGGTAAAGTTGGTGCGAAGAAAGACTAAAAAAAGTGAAAAGTGTGAGCAAAGTAGGCTAGTCTTATTTGTGCGTCACTTGATGATCGCGTATCTCGCATATCTAGGTGTGTGCGCTACAGTTGGCTGCTGGTATGGAAATCAAGAGAGAGAAAATTAAGAGTAAGTTGAACAATAAAAAATAAGCGACGGCAAAATTTGCACACGCATTGGCGTTTTATAGACCGCTCAAAATATAGAATTCTGTTTGAATTCATATTATAGTGTGAATGTTCGTCATTGCACATTATGCAGTTGTATATAATTATATTGTGCCTTTACGAGACATTAATTTATAAGCTTGTTGAATATTTTCGGAAGATGCCATCTATATCGTACTTTATATAATAGATACGAAATATCGATGATATATATTAATAATGTTTATAAACTTTTATTTTGTAAATTCTGAATTATATTTCAATTTTGTATTGTTTTTAGTAATATAACTTTTAATCTTTATATACCTTTGTGTTCATTTGTATTATTAAAATTTATGTAATTTACGCACACTTGCTAATTAATTATTTATGCTAATTAAAGTAAATTCAATTATACATGTAGTGAAATCGAGAAGGCACTTAGATAAGATATATTTGCGGAATTTTCTTTCATACAATTTAATAAAAAAATTTTATATCTCGTTCTCCACTTGCGCAGAATCGGAATCGACACGCGTCAATGTACATTATACTTTATTTGACAGTGCAGCTAGATCTTCGCATCACGAGCATTCGATTCCTCGTCGTGTTTTTACTCACTTATGCTTGACTTATGCGTAGAATACGTTATCAATCAGCTGTTGTGTGGGATTACTTTATGCAGAACGTATTTCTTTTTATTGTAGAAAAAAGCAATGGTGTATATATATGTGTACCACTTTTTTGTTTTATTTTTGTTATTTTTCTGATATATTTTCACAGTTTTCACTAGCACACATATGTTTCCCTTACACTTTTGCAAGTTAAACCCATCGCAATTGATGAAAAATTGTAATAACTAATTTTTTTAAAAATTTATTTTTAACGATTGAGATATGAAAACGTTATTTATTAAAAAAAGAAATATTTCGTTGGGTTTTTGGTAACGTAGATAGCCGAGAGTAACATTTTTTCCACATATTCTCAATACCTATAAAGCTTGATAATGTATATGTTTCAAAATTGTCCTTAATCTAATTTACAAAAAAAAAAAAAAATATTTTGTAAGTCTGAGTTTAGACTTGCAAATAGCGACCTTGAAAACTCATGTACTCTTTTTCACGTTTAGGGTAGGTGCTGCAAAAAAATATGCCTCTGAAAGGATTAATCAAGATATTTTTGATCGATATTTTTTCTGGTACTTCAAATGTATTTACAATGTCTAGAACTTTACAATGAATGTTCTACGAATGCAACAACTTTTCAAAATTACCTTCTACTCCAATGGAGAAAAAAGAAAGTCACCACCTTGCCAGCTGGTAACAATCCTCGACCCATTCGACTGCCCCATGGGCAAGGTGGGACAAAAAAAACGTAATTCTTTTAAATTCCCGTGGCCTCGGGAGGCTTTGCGAGCTCGCGGAAATGAAATATTTGCGGTTGAATTTCGTTCTCATGAATAATTTCGAATCGTCAGCCCGAGGCAACGTCCAAAGCTCTTATACACGCGCGGGCTCGCCCGGACTGCATATAGTGTGTGTGTGTGTGAGCTCCGCGGGCACTCGGTTCTAATTACGGACGCGGGGCCGCGCGGCCCTCAGGCCTTTTATCGCTGCGCTGTGTATTCGCCAACTACCATCTTCCCTCGGGCAATGCTACGTTTCTGCAATGGAAGTTTTTGACAGATCTCCACGTCATTTATAGCTGCTGCTGCGCCGCTTCTTTCTCTTTTTTGTTGCTGTTGTTTTTTTTTGTATAAAAATACCGTAATTTTTTGTTTTTAACATATTTTTTTTCTTGTTTAAAATATAATTTACTCTAGCCTAATAAAATCAAATTTTTTTAGGAGCAATTTCATTTTTCGCAGTTATAATCTCTAAGTGAATAATGCTATAGGTAACGATTTTTTGTGAAAATAAAGTAAGGCTATGTTTATGTAAGCTTTTATGGTATGCAATGATAAAATTACTAAATATCATTGAAATAATTTTATTTACTGATTACGTTGTAGAGACAAAAAAATTTCTTAATAAAAATATTTTAAAAATCATTTATCACTTTTCAAGAATCAACTATAATTACGTACTATTTTATGATTAGCATCGAAAAATTGTTAAGAAGATTATATATTTATTAATTCAGTTTTGATACCAGTCATGTACAGTTTAGAATGTGGTATTTATTGCTGATGAAATTCTAATCAGTGGAAACGGTGATCATTTTCCTGAGTCTGAATATGAAGAGTATTATTATTGTAGCAAAATTTCATTTACTCAGAGTTGTTATTTGTATTGAGCGCATTAATTAACTAATTATTATGTGTGCGTTAATGATTTTGAGAGCATCTGATATTATTTTCTGATGAAATTTCAATAAGTTAAGAAATCGAATTTTAATATTGCATATATACATTTATCTTTATTTTAAGTTGCGTTATTCATGTAAATCCACGCGAAATCAATTGTTCTCATGGCTACTGTAAAATAGTTATCCAGAGCATGTGAGATTACAGATAAATAATGTTGAGTTGATCTATTTTAATTATAAACTGTTTGAAAACTATTGGTATGGAAGCATGTTCAAGGCCAATTAAATGCGTAGTCTGTGATTTTAAGCCACATTTCAAACGCTCGAAAGATACTGACAACCTAGTCTCAAACTGACTTATATATATGTATATAGGATCAGCACGACTTAACACGTTACTTCCCTTCATAGCCACACCTAGGAATATATATTCAAATTAATGTGGCGTTTGCTGCAGCAGTTAACCTATCATTTTTCTCGAAATCTTGGTAGGTGGAATGACGAGTACTTGAGCTTTCGTTGGTGGCAGAATCATACAGTGCTTTCAAGGACTCGTTCAGTGGCCGGTAGTTTCAAGTCGCAAGTTCCTGCTCGCGGGATCTTCAATCTCATTTCCGGCGATTATTTTGTTTCATAAAATTGACATTGAAGATGAGAACTTCGCATGTTGGATTACTCGTTAATAATCTCTACACTCACCACTAGTAAGCTTCGAAAATCGCAAATTTATTTCTAGCCTCAAGTTTACTACCAAAAAATTAAAAAAAATTACAAATAACAAATAACATATTCAATGAGGATATGAAACAAAAAAACATATTATGAGTTTAAAATAGTAATTTACATAGCTCTAATAGCTTGATATCTTGTTGAGACTAACACTTAGATTTGATTTTGCTGACGTGGAGTATCACCAATAAGCATAAATTAATTTAATGTTCACGGTACATGCATGAAGTTCGGTGACCCGCTGGAAATAGCAGCTATCAATAAGGTTCTAGGGCAAAATCGTTCTAAAGATAACTCTTTATTGATAGGATCAGTAAAGTCAAATCTTGGATATATCGAAATGGTTTCTCTGGCTAAAGTAATTATAAAACAGTTTGAAATAAAGGCATGAAAAGCATAATAATTTATTTCGTTTATCAAAAGTGATATTAGCTATGGAGGCAGGAGTTATTCCTCCAAATCTGCACTTCAAAGAATGTAAGCAAGATTTTAAAGCTATTCTGGAAGGTTGTTTGAAAGTCCTTATAGCATTTACCATCTATAAAGATGAATGTGTTGTTGTTAATGACTTTGGATTTGGTGACGCGAACGTCCATACTTTGTTAAGAATGAATTTTAAAGAAAAGATTAATTAATAATGGTCCTCCACATGATAATCTTCCAAGATTAGTGGTTGTTTCTGATTGAACAAAGGATACAGTTACTACCATGCTTACAGATTTAAGACTATTTCCACCATTTGTTGTTTTTCTATATCTTCTAAGCAATCAAAATGCTTGACATCTTGAGAACAAACTCGTTGACGTGTAACATTTATATAAAATTTGTTATTATATAAAATAACTCGATTATATAAAACTTGTTCGAACGAGGTAAATGGATATCTTTATCGAGGCTATATCATCCTTCCGTCTCATGAAATTGTAAAATCATATAACAAAGAAATTCATTCTAGAACAGAATCAAAAGACCTGTTTGATTTGTTTTTCCAGGCATGGATTCGTAATGGTCTGAAATGGGTAAGATGTGAAACGAAAAAATTATGTCAAAGAATATAGATGAATATGAAATATGATATTAATATTTTTCGTCTCATAACAGATTTTTATTAGTCCATTAACGATAATGTTTTGAATTACTTATTGCGATCGTATCTGTACAAGTAAACTTTATGTAAATAACAATACTTGGCAACTTTGGTTTTGAACTATATATGTCTTAAATTACTGAATGAATACTAATATGTATTTATAAATGTATTTACGGGAGATTAGCTTGTTTTGCCAGGTGCTAAAATTATTGTTAAGTTATATCGTTCAGGATTTAGAAATGAATACCGAAGAAAACGAGTACATTTATGGCAAAAATGCATCAATGTATGGAAATTGTGAATCCATTGCAGATACAGCAATTAAAATTGCTCCGGTTAATGAAATGTTAAATTTAGCGGTTATTTTAAAAGATGCTTTATAGGAAAATTAACTTTCTAAGAACTTTTAAGAATCCTTTATACCAAAAGCTTGAGTATAAAAGAATTTGGATTTAATAAGTAGAAAATAATGTTCTGAACTTCGATATTTTATTGTATTTTCTACTGTCGCGTGTGCAATCCTAAACAGTTGAATTATGGAATGTCGAATTCGGTAAGCCTTGCATTAATTATATAAAGCAAAATTGTTATAAAAAGAAATTTTCCAAAAACAATTTTTAGGTATGGAATGAATTTACGAATAACAATCTATTGATGGATTGCCTGCTTTGGCAGTGCAAGTGACGTCGGAGTAGTAGCTGATATGCAAGAATTTTGTAAAGAAGTCATTAACAATGGAACAGTTCCGTAAAGTATTTCCTCTTGCTTGGAATAACTCGATACATTTTTGTTATAAAATCGTCCCGTGATTTCACCTATGGTTATTGCTGAAAATAAAGTCACTGGTGCTTCATTTATTATTTTAGACACAGATTTCAATATCATGTGTAAATTGAATGAATTCATAAAATGAAAATCATTATATTATACATTTTGTTTAACTACTAAGATAATATACTGCTTGATTGCAGGTTTCAAAGACACGAAAGATAAAAATCTCCACGCATCTCATCCTGAATTGGGTATGGATTCCATAATGGCTGTAGATATTAGGCAGATGCTTTAGGGCGAATTTGATGTACTTCTTAGTGCTCAAGATATCCATAATTTACTTTAGCCAAACTTAAGAAGATGTCAGACGCAAAAAATTCTGATGAAATGAAAAAGAAGGACGCTACAACATCAGAAGAAGAGATAAACCAATTATGCTAAATATGTTTTATAGATTTTTTGTTTATTACATATTGATTTTATATAAAAAATAGAAGTATCATATCATTACCACTAACTTTATAACAATGTATTACAAAAAATTAAGAGTAAATAATTCCAAAATATGAAACATTCTAAACTTTGTTGAAACGATCATTCATAGATTATACGAAATATCAGATTGGCGAATATAATGCCAGTCATCGTTTCCAGCGTAAATTCAAGTTGTACAGCTGATTTGAATTATAAATGATGAAAGCTTCTTACTTAAATTTTGATATTCGGTAAGAACGATTTTAGTTGTGAAACATGCGGCTTTGGTTGGAGTCACAAAATTTGAAAGAAGACGTGATTGGTTTTATAATTTGTGCAAATTGAGCAGCAAAGTATCATCATTATCGATATTAGCCGATAATAAATTTGTGATAAGTAGAGTCTCGGATTGTTTTTCCGAATGTACGTATTCTGTGATAATCTCATATAAAGGCGTGTCATGATTGTACATATAGTATGAAAATCTTAGGTGCATAATTAACGATCAAACAATCATGTTCAATAAGGACGAATTCATTTGTACGATGAGAGTAATAATAAATATGTCTTTAACACAATGAACTAAATAATATATTGAGAGATAATTAAGTAATTCAATTATCGACTTCATTCGCATTCCCAATTATAAAGTTGATAAATTAAGGCTGAAAATAATTTACTGTGCCGAAGAATTATATCTAATAGTGACCCTATAACTCCGATCTCCATTTTTACTATTTCTTTTTCTCTCCTTCTTACCCTGATCCTGTGAGCGTAGCCCGAGGATTTTATAGATGTATATACATATATTTCTCCGTTTGGCGCGCAGCGGCTGCTTAGCCCGAGGGAACGCGTTGCGAAAGCGCCTAGCTGCACCTCTGCTGGCATGCCTCCGTTGTCAATTTCAGAAACAAAATTTGAACTTGCTTGAGAATTCTATTTATACTATAAGTCTGATTAGTGGATGGGAGCCAATTGCTTGCCAAGTAGCACCTAAATTATCTGATACTTGTTTCTAGTTGTTGTTTGTAATTTTTTTGTTCATTTAACAATGACTGGTTGGGAGCTTATCGTAGTAATTACCGAAGTTGCAATAGTTGCGAATTATGCTTTCTTGACATGCAAGTTAAAATCGATAAGGATATGACTTTGGTGCGAAAATACTAACATTATATTAATAGCATACATACGATATTGATGAAGAAAAATTCAATGTAATAAAAAATGTTTGTACATTAAGGAAACAATTCGCAAATTTCTTCTACTTTCACACAAATATCTAAGTAGATCGCTTTTTTCACTTTTCGCTAGAGTGAAATTTCTTATTGAAAGCCAAGAGTTCAAAATTCTTTTTCTTTATAATAATCAAATTGTAGGAAAACCGAGAGCAATATCAGTAAGAGGGTTCAGAGCAGAATAGCTATCAATTTTTTTTGTGAACTGACGCATTTTTTTAAAGTTATGGAGAGTAGTTTCCAGAATTAGGAAAAATTTTAAATCTTAACCGAAAGTTTGCTTCGTCTAAAAACAATAGACGGAAATCCATTTATTTCCTTGACAAAAGTTATATCAAGAACCGAGGCGCTGACATATAACCTGCAATCACTTTGGAATTGAAAATTTAATTGAAAAGAAATGCACTGACCGTTTGTGACACGTGGGTTCCAGGTTGACGGCCGTGTTGTCGTCGTCGTTGTTATCGCTGGATATCGGAGGCACTCACGCGCACTCAACGGCATGCAGAGCTCCACGAGGACGAGGGTATTCACTAATTCGCGTTACAGGTGGATGTTTAACAACTCTGTTTTTCCCTTTATCAAAAGCGTATGAAAACTGTTATATTGAAAGAACTGGTTTTTTTTCGCTGTCCGGATATTCGCGCCGTGTACGTCGCACGATGGCTCGATCACTACTACGCTCTCGACGATGTTGCTGCGAGCGCAGCGCCGTCGTCGCGCGCGCACACACATTCAACCTGCACAAGGGGAGGTGCAAAAAAAGGGTGGGAGGTGATCCCGCCAAGCGCCGCTCTCTCCCTTTCTCTACATCCACGTGCTACTGTGCATTTTTTTAACGCTTGGTTAAGTTTGAAGGGAGGCTTACAGCGATAAGTTTTCTCAGGCTTTTCCTTGAGTTTTGATCTTTTTTCAGTTTCACTTAGGTAGTACGGTGATTTGCTTCAATAGGGTTACTGAAATAAGAAAGCAGTATAGCTAATACGGTAGATGAGTATGGCTTTTTATATTTTCAGTAAGAATGAAGATTCATTCGAGATGAATTAATTTACTTTACAGTCATTAAAATTATTATATTGAGCTTTGTATTTGGCAGCGACTGCATTTATTGTCAATGCAACTGAAAACTATGAAAAGAACTATGGTTAAAAAGTTTTTAATTTTATCTATATTTTTGTCCCAGTGGAACAAAAACCGTTAAGAGTAGTACTGCAAAGGCATACATTACTAATTAAAAATATCGGATTTCGTCATTTCCATTGAATTTCCAGCTACGCAGGTAAAATGGCTTGAGGCGTTTTTGAAAAATGAGTTTCTAGAACGCTTTCGGCATTGAACTGAAAGTGTTGTCGCAGAGCTTCAGGTTTTGGAATACTCGGTTCAATTATGTACAAGATAGCCAAACCTTGCTATCCGAGAATATAACACAAATATATATTGCATTTAACGTGGAAAATATGTCAATATCATTATGGAAATACATATGGCACCGGTATAAATATTCGAAAAATACAGTCTCGGGCCAAACAGTTGATTTTCCTTTTCCGCGCGAGTTAAGTACGTATATAGTAAAATATGATATTTTACGCGAAAAGAGAGAGCCTGAGATATCGCAAAATCCAAGAAATATTATTTAAAAAACGGTCTGGCTGCCGTGACTGCGTATCCCCAAGCGCTGCAGCTAACGAGCAAAGGCCGAGGGCTTTGGAGGGCCTCTCTCTCGCGCGCGCGCGTACTCTCTCTCTCTCTCTCTCTCTCTCTCTCTCTCTCTCTCTCTCTCTCTCTCTCTCTCTCTCTCTCTCTCTCTCTCTCTCTCTCTCGTCCTCCGCGCTGTTCTCGTTGTGGCCCGCGGCGACGCTGTGCGCGAGAGTCGAGCAGAGCGTGGTGCGGTGCGGCGCAGTGGCTTTGAAAACGCCCGAGGCCACATTCGAACGACGTTGTTGGCCGTGGCCGCCCGACTTTGCCTTCCAGGCACGATGTGGGCTTCTTTTTTTTTTTCTTTCTTTTTTGTCGATTTCTGGCGTTGCGATGCGCCCAGATATGAGACCGCCCCTGGCGGGAATTCGTTGTTGCTCTATTCGCGTATGTTTTTGAAATATATGTGTATATAATATGTATACACATATATGGACATACACATACACACACATATATACACTCAGATGAGTAGGCTTTAACTGGAAATGCTATTTGTCGGGACGGGATAACAGGTTTTTTATTATACTTATATATATGTGTGTGTGTGTGTGTGTGTGTGTGTGTGTGTGTGTGTGTGGGTGTGGGTGTGGGTGTGTATGTGCATGTATATGTATGTGTGTATATGTATACATACATACATACATACTACATATGACACGGAAAAAAGCTTTTAAAATTTTATATGAATTATTGACATTTATATTTTTTTATGATAAATAAAAATTTACAATTAATTATTTCTAATTGAAGTCAGTCATTAGTTTACACGAGCACGTGAATTCAGTTGCTGGAAGGTTGATAGATATTCCAACAGACTTACGACTGCATGTATATTGTCATTGACAATATACTTCACCATAATAGCCACATGGTTGAGTAAATGCTGTTGATAAAAAGCGTTATATTCTCATGAATTTGAAAGAAATTAAGGTTTTATACAAAAGTTAGTAGAATAAAAGGATACCTTCAAGAGGTCTTTGTTATATATATATCTTCTATATATACATTACAATTGTAAGAAAATAATAGTATCGCAAGTTCCAAAAACATGAGTAAAAATTTGATTTTTCAACGCGTTATTTTACTCTAATATTTCGATTAATAAATCAAATTATAAAGTTTTTCGATAGAGGATTGAAGTGTTTAACAACACTACTTTCATCCCCAACCGATCTACTAAAATAATTTGCTAGTCTGCGTTACTACGAAGTTACTACGAACTAAAATAATTTGCTAGACTATGAAGGTAAAAGATCTCAATAACCTCGTGATTAAAAAGAGTCAAATAATTTTTGTACAACTCTTATGAATTTATGAAAGAGTAAGAAAAGTGAATATTAGTAGACACAATTCTCATTCTCGAAGCGCCGTGCTAAAATTTTTAAGTACCATCAACACTATCTGGGAGAGGCCAGAATAGTACCGTGACAATAAAATAGAAAATTTTCTATGCTTTGGTTACTTATTGAAGGAAGATTGACTCAAGCTACTTTTGTCTCAAAAAAATACAAGATTCAACGTTTAATCACTGAGGGCAACAGACACGTTTCCATTACGCTCTACTCGTAATGGTAAAGAAGTAGCTAATCAAGTGAAGTAACTGATATTTACATATAATCAAGTTAATATAAATTTATCTTTTAATAATATAATAAAAACAAAGTAATTGCCAAAATGACCACTCAAACAGGGCACATAATATCTACCTCTACTCAAAACAACACCGAAGCGTGGAAAACTGTAAACAGTAAAAGACAACGAATTAGTCCAAACAATCAAATACCAAATAAGAAACGGCAAGCCTAGTTATCAGATTACTTTAGTTAATTCACCAACAAGTACTAGGTTTTTTGTGATAATCAAAATGACGAAATGAATACAGCCAACAAAGAAATCAACACATTAAAAAATAAATCTTCAATCCTTGTATGTAACATAGAAAATATTCGCTCGTTAGAAAATCTGTTAAAGGCAATAGCAAAAGACAGTTAGACACTTAAAGTGGTGGGGCAGAATAAAATAAAAATACAGTTGATAATGGCAGAAAAATATCTACCAACAGTCACTGTATTAAAAGGAAAAAAACACTCAATTTTATACGTATTAACGTAAAGAAGATAAGGGATTAAAAGTGGTATTGAGAAGTTTGCACTCATCAGTGGATATAAATGATTGAAAATCTGCCATAGAGGAACATGAACACATAGTAATAAGAATTCATAATATTCAGCATTGTGTGACAAAGATATCATTATCTCTATTTTTCGTAGAAGTGGAACACGATTAAAATAGCTAAAACATATATAAAGTAAACAGGTCATTGAATTCTGCAATTAAATTTTTACCATCACTTTTTGAAAGAGGCCCATCCTAATATCACAACTGTCAAAAATTCGAGCATACTAAAAATTATTGCAATAAAGACTTTCCAGTTAAAGAAAACATTAAAGATGTCAAGCGCGCAGCTTACGGAGCAAACCACAGCGCAAATTACAAAGGATATTGAGTTCGCAAACAACTGCAACAAAAATTATTTCCCAGATTAAGAGAGAAACAAAACTTTACCTCCAAGCAACTAATGTTATAATAAACGATAACAGAAGGCCGATAACAGTATCAGCTGTTTGCAAACTGCCCTCCGTACAAAACAATAACAAAAGAAACCTGGACAGACTTCCTCCAAACACTAGGAAATCGGTTTATAACAAGAGGTAATTATAATGTGAAGGATCCGTGGTGGGGATCAATATCAACAATCAATATCAACAACTCCAACATTCAGAGGCAGAGTACTATATAACATATTATAACAAAATAACTGCATTCCAAATCCACTGGAGAATTAACATATTGGCCAAAAGATATAAACAAACTACTCGATCTAATTAACTTTGTAATCGTAAGAGATATGAACAAAAATATTTTGAAGTATCATCATGCCTTGACCTAACATTAAACCATTCACCAGTATTAAGTACTCTATACTCTCAAGTACTCAAAACTGTAAACAATTATGTAAAAGTTGATTAGAAAAAATATTCTCTTTCCATTGAGGAACACATAACATGTGACGTTCCTCTCAAATCAACTATTAATATATAAAACAGTACTCAAACACTCAACTTACTTTTAACCAAAGCCATCAACAAATGCTCTAATACTATAGATAATGAAAACCACAGCAAATTATATCCAATAAAATAGCTCCAAAAATTAAAGAAAAGAGATTACTTAGGAAAAGATACCAGACAACCAGATCTAGTCAAGATAAAACTAAATTAAACGGAGTATCCAAAACCTTAAAAAAATATTGTACGAGGAAAAGAACAGACAAAGAAGAATAATCTTAGAACATTGAGTCCAACAGAAGCAATGGATTATTTACAATAGAAAGCGACTAAACGACTTAAAAGACCAACTACACATGCATCTTACCTATTAGAAAACTTTGCGGTAAATGGGCCATATCAGACGGTGAAAAAAATTATATTTGCTAACCACCTGATGACAGTTTTAAAATCTCACAGAAGAATAATCATTGCACAAGAGAAAGAAATCTTTCTAGAAGATTTTGATGACCAAGAAAGCACACAAATTATATCGATTAAAATAAAGGAAGTAGAATACGTAGAGATTTATGTATCTTTAATTAATTAAATATATTGCAAAAGAAATTAACTGAAAATGTATCCATCTGTACATTTGAAAACGGATAGTGTTTCTGGATAATTATAAACCGATCTTCTTGCGTTGTCGTATCTACAAAACGAATATAGCAACATGATCTCGTCAGCTTCCAGAGGAGATCGTAGGACGAAGAGAAGGGATATCACCCCTTTTACTAACAAAAGGTTTTGCGGACCGGGGTCCAAGCACTATCCGGCAAAACTCACAGAACGATCTCTTCTTCATTTCGGAAAGGCTTTCCTTAATTTCCAATTTTGATTTTTATATTATCTTTCTTGAGAATTCCCAATTAAGTTTGCAATTTCCCAACTTGTTTTTCAGTCGTACAGTGAACAAGTTTTCTCTATAGTTTATTTTATTTTCCCATTATCTTTTTTGCTCTTTAGTTTGAATTATCAGTTTCCTAATATGACGCTATATGGTCTTTACTCGTAAAGTATGTATATTGATATTACTCTTAAGACAAGATAAAATTGCTTAGTTGGTCATATAATTATCTATTTTTGACTTAAAAAAATGACACTGCATAAATTAATAGTAGACTTTAAATTTCAAGAAATAAAAGAAATGAACGGATGACTGTAAGTAGTTGGTTCATTATGCCTTTAAATATGGAGACCGAAAGAAAAATTGATGTCCAATACGTGCATCAACGTGTAGTTTACAAAGTAATGAGCCATAAAGTGCATGAAACAACATCTAAAATCTTTGAACGAAGTGCACGCGAGAAAATTCGTGGGCTAAAATGAGAATCAAGAGGGAATCGCATGAGCGAGGCCGAAAGCGCAAATATGATTCCAAGTTCACCGCTACATATAGCCGCGAACTTTCATGTCCGAGTTCGTGAGTTGTGGAAGTCTGCGCGCGGGCGCGAGAGAGCCTGGGAACGATCAGGTTTGATCGAAGGCGCCGATTCACCAGCGATTTGAATTGTTTAGCGCGCGTATATGAGCCTCGAAAATGATCAATGCGCGCACGCTGCTCCCGAGAGAAAATCGCTTGGTGGTTTGTCTGATGACTTCACGAGAGACTAAGAGAGGTCATGAATAATTATATATTGTGTCAGCAACAACACAAAACGATTTTTCTATCGAGCATCGTTCTTACTCTTTCCTGTTGAAGATCCATTTTGTAATAAAATTTGACAGGGTTATATATTTCTTATCAATTTTTCAAAGATAATTACATCATGTAGAGATACAAGCACGGATGTCCTTAAAAAAAGAAACTAGAGTCCGTAAACTAACATTGACAAGGTTATAATCTAAATTTGAATTAAAATTCAAGGAAATATTGCATCAAGAATTAGTGTCACAAATCGAAAATCGAAAAACATATTTTGTGAATTACGAATTCATTTCTGGAAGGCAGAAAAAAGACAATTTCGATGAAAAAAATATAGCGCAGCCATAGTGTCTCCATGACTATATCAGATACGAAAAATTTAAAACGATTCTCTATACATTTATAAGCTCGCGTTACTCTGCCAAAGGCGACCCCCGCGCCTCTCTCTCACTCGCCTCGAAATTATAACAATCAGCTTTATCACGAAAATTCCTCTCGCGCATATAATGGTGGTCGCGCGCGGATAGCCTCAGGTCATTTATCTCTCTTTCTTCCTTCCTCGCTGTTTTTGTATATCATACGAGAGAAAGAGAGAGAGAGAGAGAGAGAGAGAGAGAGAGAGAGAGAGAGAGAGAGACAGAGAGAGACAGAGAGAGACAGAGAGAGACAGATAGACAGACAGAGAGAAAGAAAGCGAGAGAGAGAGAGAAGAGTGCAGCATCGGTCCGATCTGCCCGAGGCTTTGCGATATAACGAGGAGAGAGAGAGAAAGAGAGAATGAGAGGACTTAAGGCCTGAGGTGATCCGCATATTTTAGGACAAGCTCGCGCGACGTTCAGTTTTTTTTCGTACATCGCTCCCTTCTTTTTTTAACGTGCTTTGCGATGAGGAATAAAACTGTTCTGCGTGTTTACATTGCCGAGTGTTTATTTAGGGCTTGCAATATATGTTGCCACAGAGAGCAATACCAAAATTCGAAAGTTCGAATGTTAATTCGAACGTTTTATATTACAAATTTGTGGAAAATTCGATGTGATTGATATTTGTTAAATGTTTTCATTTTTCCTACGTCAAATATAACTTTGAAAGAGTGCATTTTTTTCATTTTCGAATCGCTGGATATCATTTTATTTGCGCAAGGTAAAGAAGAAATTCATTGATTGAGAAAAAAAATGGCTATAAGCGGCAAACTCGGTCGACTATGGGAATAATAGGGAATTTCAAACTTTGTGCTTGCAGAGTGAAGAAATTTTAATTAAATTTTCTAAGTGATAATGTTTTCAAATCTAAACATATCATTTCTTATAAATAATATTTTCTTTGTTTAAATTTTTATTGCAATTACACTTATGTAATTAAAATTTAATATATGAAATATTTTTAATTAAATCAATATTTTATAATCGATACGACGTTATAATATCTACGAATCATTGGCATCAAGTAACGTCACGTCAAAAAAAAATCTTCTACATATTTTATTTTATTCGAGCATAAATATTTCGACAAAGGATACTTTTTAATGTAAACGCTGATGATTTGTCAGTTTTCCCAATCGCTAAAAATGAGCGGTGTATGCACTCGCCTGCGCGTAATTTTAATTCGACATTTTTTAAATTCCGTATCGTCGTTATTCATCGATTCCAACAAGAGTCAAAAAATAAATTCTTCGCAAAAGAGAGGCGAAAAGAAAGTCTGCATCTTGTTGTCAAAATCATCTGTGACGTCCAAAAAACTTCTGCGGGCCAATTAGTCTTGGCATTTTCCTGCCAATACACCAACGAAAACTGCACTCGCGTGCATTCTTTCGTTATTCGGCTCTCTCTTTCTCTCTCTCTCTCCCTCTCTTTCTCTCTCTCTCTTTCTCTCTCTCTCCCTCTCTTTCTCTCTCTCTCTTTCTCTCTCTCTCTCTCTCTCTCCGTGTCTTTGAAACAGGTCGTGTCAAGCCCCGGGCAAAGGGCTTCGCTCTCTTTTTTTATATATTTTATTTTCTTTCCTGTGCACCGTCTGTCCGCGAATATATTTAAAGTGAGCGTATACCTTTTTACGAGTGGATCGCGGCGAAAGAGAGAGAGGCCGCCCATCGATCATTCGACGATGTGTAGGCGACGCTTGAGGGTGCGAGATCGCGGAAGTTTCGGCTCTTCTGCGACGAGCCAAACCTTTCGCGCATCACCGATAAAAAAAAAAAGAATTTACCAGAGGCAAAGAATAAATTGGCGTGTATGTGTGTGGTTTTAATTTTTTTAATGACTGCAGTCTTGTGGCTGGAGACTTCATGAATTTAACGGAGTTTTGTGTCATGAAAATTGGCTAAATTTAACGAACGCCGTACATGCCCATGAATTTGTAATGAGAAATATGTAAGTTACTTTGTAGTGATTTCGGAAACTCGCAGTAATAAATTTTAATTTGAAATTAAATTGGTATTGTTCCAATTTAAAATATTGCATGTGTCGAACTTAAGACGGTTGAGCCCTGAATACCGAGAAGTATTCACATGAGTTACGCTTGAGACGTACGAATAAACGAGTTTGAATTCTAGTTACTGTCCAATTTAAAATAAGTGTCATCCGTTCATTGAAATCCGTATATTCCGCGAATTTACGCAAACTTTTAAACGCAAAGAGATACGTAATTATAAATTATTTGCAATATTAACTCTTTTTAGCTTTATATGATTGAAAAAACTATTTATTGTATTTGATTGTACAGTTACAAGCTCCAATATTACTATTAAAAGAATGAGAGATGAATCGGATAGATACATATTCAGTTTGGACGCTTCACGCGAGTAGAAACGGAAAGTCAATCAGTCGACCGCGCAAACAAGCTTTGCTGTTCGCTCTTCGCGCTCGCGAGCAGATACCGGAATTACCCGCGAATCAAACCGTTTTGGCTGCAGAATATAATATTGATATTCCAGGAAAGACACGAGGTGTGTGCTGCTGTTTAAATTTGGGAAGCGAGTGAGTTATTATTCAAGCATCGGTTGGTTTCGAGATACTCACTAATTACTCGATCTAGTGATAATAATTCTGTGAGTTTATGCATATAAACGCTACAAACAGTCCATTTAATTGGGAATTCAATCAATTTGAAATTAGTAGCTTATTTTAAATGAAAGTCACGTGTACATTCTTGATCAGTACATTTTTTTATTGAAGCTGCTAATTTCAAGAATAATAATAGCACGAAGACAAATATAATAGTATAATTGACTCCCATTTACGCCCAAAATTGGAAACCTTTGTTGGTTTCACCTTGGGTTCATTTTCCAGGGGGTTGGGTTACGTTACTAATTACGTCGAGCACGATTAATTAAAGAGTTCCGTGCGTTATATATATATACACACACCCCTTGTTGCTGTCAGTTGTCAGCCGTTGTCGGACAGAATTTGCGACTCACGTTTCCGCGTGGTCGGCGAGCTTATCAAAACTTGCTGAAATTTCATCAGCCCGTTGTCGGACTTTTCAGACAGTTTTCCGCGGTCGCTGTTTTATCACCGTTGAGAACTTTTCTTTCTGATGTTATCGTTATCTGAATTATCCATTAGTTATCTTTTCTCCTAAATATAAACTACTTTTTATTAATTCAATAGTATAATCCCTAAACTTTTTATGATAATAGTTTTCTTTCGTATCCACAGTTTTAAAGCCTATCTGAGCTTTCAAAGTATCAAGCTCTCTATCTGCTAAAGATAAAAAACTTTTAGCATAAACTTGCACTAACTTTCGACTTTTAAACCTTCACAGCTAATTCAAATATTTCTAACTTTTCGTATAATTTGAGTTCTTTACATTACTAGAAATGTTTGAGTACTTTTTCATTCCCTTTGCTGTTTAGTTCTTCGACCGTTTCCACCAAATTAGTAATCGACAGACCAAATTAACTTTCGACGGTTATATTTTCAACTATATTAATGAATATTTAAAGTTTAAACTTAATTTCTAATATTTTATCAACTAAATAATTATTGATATGTAATCAATTGCATAAAAATTATACTCTATAATATTTGTTAAAGTTTAGAAATTCTATGTTAAATTACAAAAAGAACTTGATCAAATTATTTTCTATATTTATTTACTAAAACTCAACAGTATTTATAGATCACACAGGTGTTTTTTAAGAGAACTTGAAGTCAATAAAATATCGACCAATTAGGGAATTCGGTGCTCAAGTTCATTCCACGGTTATTTATGAGTTTTAATCGTGTGGTTCAAAGTGTCCACAAAAAGTTTCGTATTCTTGTCTTTACATAAACAATGCACTTGTTTGTTGGGAGTTCACAACATCTATACATTGGATAAAGATCTATACATTGGACTGAAGGGTCAACAGTAATAAGATAAACTAAAGATGTTAGTTTTTTTGGATTTTGTTTACATAATTAAATTTGAAAAAAAATCAGCTCGTGTGAATGTTGAACAAGCTATGTAATGATATTCATTCCAAGATACAAATCATACAAGCGGATGTATGCGACACGAAAAAGAAATGGAAATATAAAAATAATAATTGTTGAAGCTTCATTAAATCTATGGTTAAGTAATCAACACAGCCACCATTAATCATTTTCTTGTAGGCTAACGATCATCGAAATATGCTTATCAATAACCGTCGAGAGTACAAAGAACAAGAAGAAAAATAAAAAAGAACGAGAACTTTGAAAAACAAAATAGCCAGCTTCAAAGTAAAGCATAAAATGCTCGAGTTGAAGGCAAGTTGCGACGAGGCGGTGCGGGTACCGCATCGGTAAAGCACCTTCAGGCCACAAAAGCTACAGATACGTTTTTCTCTCTCTTTCTCTTGCAGAGCTCGAGTTCGTTCGTCGACGTGCCTTCAGGCAATTCTCCTCGAAAATGATTCACAGCCCCCGGTAATTCATGCGTGGGTGATCGACTCGACTGTGTGTGTGAGTGAGAGAGAGAGAGAGAGAGAAAGGTTAAACACACACGTACATATACACCCACAAAAAGCCAGGTCAGAGTGTTTTGCGCGTATTATGTATGCGCGCGAGACTAAGGATATGGAGAGGGAGGGAGAGAGACAGAGAGTGTGCAGCGCTGGGAAAAAGTATTATACGCTAATCGGTTATCGCGAGTGCTGCGCTCTGATCTTTAGAAGAGCTTTTGTTCACTTTTTTCGGATAAATTGTGGATAAATGTTGTCAATTTTAGGTCGTATATTTTTCTCTTCGAAATGCAAGATAAAATTTGACATCGAACAGCAATGACCATTCAGCGAGAGTGTTTGGAAAGCCCATTTGACGCTCGATATAGATGTATTTGAAATTTGTCAATTGGTCAATTGAAAAAAAACACTGAAATCTGACGATCATAACGAGCAAATAAAATCCGTATGGAGTACTCGAGCGTAAAAGATACGGAAAAAAAAAGAAGTAGTTTGGAGGCAGAGAGCGCCTGTGCAACAAACGAACGCGCGTCCGCCTACAAACCTCTCGAGGATTTGTCCGAGGGCAAATCAGCGCTCGCGCGCGAGAGAGAAAGAGCGAAATGAGAAAACATCTCTGGCGAGTAAGCGAACCGCGCGCTCGCAAGCCTGAGGCGTGCTTTTGGATGCCGCGAAAGTCCCTTGCAGTGCGCATATGTATGTATACCTATACACGAGTATACCAGCACCGAGAGACTCGCAAGTTTTCGAGCTGCCCCACGGGCTCGATCTCGTAATAGCGCGCTCCTCTTTTCGCTTTTATAGACAGCCATTAAAAGCGCCGCCTTGTGGCATTGAAAAGGTCGTGAGAAGACGTGTGCGAACGACTTGTCTTTTTTTTCTGCCTTGCATGGACTGGTCGGCAGCTATCTGTCTTACTCTTATAGGATCCTTCTGTCGATTGCGACCAACCCAGCTTAATTTATGAAAGCTGTGCTTTCGTTTGCGATTTTTGATTTTTCATCTTATTTCATTGCTTTCTTTTCTTTAATTTATCTCATTGTTGTCATCTGCGGGTATGGTGAAATAAACTACGCATAGAGCTTGAAATTGTTTAAGGAGCAAAGCTTCTCATTGCATGATACTAATTGGAGTACCTCGTCTTTTTTCAAAGAAGTCCTCACCTAACGCTTGTCAATTTAGAAAATCAAAGGCTTTTCCTCGACTTCAATTGAAATATCACACAAAATTGTTACTGTCGTGGTCTTCATAATAATTACTTTAATATTCCGACTTTCATCTTGAAATAAACTAAAAATGTCGGTACAGTAAAGCTAATACTCGATGATATAATTTCCGTTTTCAGGTCACAAAGAGTCAATAACAAAATGTCTGAACAAAGGAGAAATCAACGTGATAAAACGGAGGCAAACCAACTAGACGTCGATGAACTAAAAGATTTCACAAATTTCCAAATTAGTGATGATGATGAATTGAAATCCATCCAAATTTTAAACGATGATTGTTTAGAAATAATTTTCCGAGCCTTGCCTTTGGTCGATCTTTATAGAGTTCAAAGGGGTATGTGTACGAAAATATCACCTAAAAAATGAAATATCACCATTAATGACCATATCGGCTCAACAATAATATAAAAATTTGTTTTATTTTATAGTGTGTAAACGTTGGAGATCAGTAAGTATGTCCATATGTCCCCGAATAACGAAGTTATATATGTCAAGAAGCTTCTGGGGAGTCAGCACTCGTTTCAACATACACATTGACCTTAGTGTATTAGACAAGGTTCTATGTATTTGCGGTCGTAACTTGCAATACATTGGACTTTCAAACGACGAAGATAGATATCCACAAAGAAAACGCAGGATTCACGTAGAGTCTGACAAAAAAGTATGGATTTTGATTCATAACAGATGCCCGGGAATCACATCAATTGATTTCGGACAATCACGTTCAACTGTCGCTTTAAAATTCGTTTCTAATCATTTCAAAAATCTCACTTACTTCAAAATGCATAAATTTACTTTACCTGGAAAAACTCCACCTATTCACGAAATACATATAAGTCAATTATTTGCCAATAACGTAAATCTTCAGCGAGTTGAGTTGTTTGATGCAAGGATAACGACCGAGTGTCTTATGACGTTGAATTCTACTAATATTCAAGAATTGACTTTACAAGATTGTATGATTAATAATAATGAACATTTGATACAAGTTAGTACAATTATATATAGAATTTTTTCGTTGGATAGCTTTTTGTGTGATGATTTTAATTACAGGCTCTTAAGGAATTGACAAGATTGAAGTGTTTAACGGTGTCTCGTTGTATTTGCTTGCAAGATAACTGGATAAATGCTGTATTAGAAGCAATAACCTTTATGTCCGATAGGTTAATATATCTTGACTTCTTTCTTTACAATCCTGCGTACGAGATAATTGACACTATTTACTTGAGAAAATTGAAAAAACTGGAATACTTGAGCATTGCTGGCGACACTGTAATTGATGATGATGCGTTGACAAACATTGGCGAATGCTGCATAAATCTAAAAAAATTACATATTTACAGTAATTATATTATTCAATTGGTTTTCTATTAACTGGTAATAGTTAATTAATATCAATCATCTCATTTTTCAGAAACGGAAAGTATCACAGCAATGGGTTTTGAAAAATTGACAGAATTAAAGGAACTTGAAAGTCTAGTTCTGACTGAGTTGGCAATTTTAAGGAATGACGTTCTGCGGAGTATGATAAACCTTGTTAATCTAGAGGTTCACCGTTGTCCTTATTTTGAAAATCAAGGTTTTATGGATCTCGTTCGAAATTCACAAAATATTAGAACATTGAAAATATTCAACTGTAAAATGGTCCGTGAATGCCAACTGATTGAGGAAGTTAAATGGTGCTCAAAGGACAATATAGAATTAATTATTGATAGTTCTGAGGTAAGAGATTATTACTTAAAATGTATTTATAAATTAATAAAATCTAACGGCAAAGTCACGAAAATAGTTAAAAAATTATGCTACGATTGCTTCATACGGAAAAACGAAGAAAATATTGATTGTAAATTATGTTGCGATATCTTCGAATAAAATTTCTTAAAAAGTAAAGCAATTTTTGAAGTTTAGTTCATTATATTTTTATTTATATCAATTTTTGTTTTTTTAGAATTACATTGGTTAATTTATTTTATTGAAACCAAATACATAATATAATTCAGTAATAATCATCAATTATTGAAATGCGTATTCAACTTATTTCTTTATAAAATAGCGATGGGTGACATGACGAAACATTTTATTCGTGATCTGATATACTGCTACATGGTGGCAAATAAGCGTATATGCATAGTTTCGAGTTGAGATTTTAGTGGTAAATATTCCATTTTTCCATTTTAAAGATAACGAAAGTAAAGAAAAATAGACTACAGTGTTATTGTTTTAACACTTGTTTCATGAAACTATCAGCGAGTAAATAGTTTCGTAAAAAAAATAGGTTTCTCTTTGAAGTTGTTTTGATTATTTTCTATATTACTAATCAATAATCTGATTTTGTAATATTTATGATTGAAATAAATTTTGTGTAATGCTAATTTCTATTTAAAGAGTAGGATAAACGTTTAATAGCAGTTTGACCCGTATATCTGAAAAGAACTATAAGATTATTTATAGCAGTTTTCGAAATGATAAATCATGAATTTGAAACACGCGGAACTATTTTTCTGTCGTGATATGTGTTCTTTTTTTAAATTAAAAATTCACTTTTCAAAAAAGTATTTTACGTAAAATATGTTAACTAATAAGACAAGAAATGAAAAAGAAGATGAGAGCGTGCGAAGCGCATGTGATATTTCTGATAACGTAATATGACGAAATAAAATTTCATTATCGTCAGCGATAAAGTACTATGATATTTCGATGAATTTCACACGAAGAGATTTATCAATTCAGAAAATTTAAAAATAAATATGTTACTTTGACTTGTTATTCAATAAATTTATGTTCTTTAAACATATGTCGGAACAAATATAATGCCACAGAAACCGATCATATTGCTTTCTTTTTTCATCTACCGCATAACAGCAAGCGCGAGAGTATCTCCGCCCTATTTAACAGCCTCACCTTTCCGTTTCCCGCGAAGCTACAAAGTAAGAAAAAAAAAACAGAGAAGAGAACTGGAAAAGGTGCGACTATCACGCGGCTCTTGCTACTAATTGTCGAGCGTAATTAGAGCCCCCGGCAGCCGCCTACTCGTAAATGACGCTTCGATTGCAATCGCGAACGCTCGCGCCTCTTCCTCGTAACTTCGCTCGCTATTAAAAGTTGTGACTTCGAGAGTCCTACTGTCTTTTTTGTCGGAGGGGGCTTTTATGACCCCTTTTACTCCGACGTTTTCGCACTTTCATCGAGGTGTTTGCGGCACTTCGGCTGCTTTTGTTATTTCTAGACACTTTCTTGTGGGATCGACGTTACTGCGCAGAGTATTGTTTTTTGCTCGATTTTTCGAGGAAACGTAATTGACTTCTCTATTTTCATTCTTCTGATGATAGAATAACAGATCGTTATTTTTAGCAATTTATTGCGCGGAAAGCTTTTTCTACGACTTCTGTAGTAATATACAATGCGAATGATTCAAGTTCGAAAATTAGATATGGCCATCGTAACTGTACTAAATCCTTTTCAATGAAACTTGTATAAAACACGGTCTCTTCAATAAAGATATTATTATTTATGATTCCGTAGTAATGTCATCAAGTTTATTAAATATCAAAATCATTAATAAATTTCCATTGCATGATTATTTTGCTTGTATTACAACAAATCAATTTTTCGATTTTGCACCTGAAAATTATATCGAGTGTAACATGTACAGAAGCAGTATGATGCTCACTGATTAAATATATCAGGAAAATCCCAATACGCTCTGTTTATTTCACTGCATCGTCAATTGTATTTAGCATGTATCATCACTTTAGAAAAAATATAGGTCGAATAGGCGCGGTTTTAGGCCTGTATTTCAAGAGCGTATCGTATGTCCGTAAATCGCCTGTGAAATTTCAAAACACCTCTAAGTACACAGTGTCGTTTCTTTAATATTAGGTATTGCCCCGCACACGTGTGCAAAAATTTATGTCGTGAGAGCCGATTGTCGATTGACTGTACGCGACGCGCACGAGTGACGAGCGCATAGGTGTACTCGTATTGCACGTCGGAAGAGAATTATGTACGCCATGAGATGTCTATTCCGTCGATCTTCACTACTGATTATTAGTTTATGTAGCCAGACGAGTCTCTACGGATTACTACTTTGAGTTTGCTCAAAGTAATAGAGTTTAATCATCATTAATACGGTAAAATATATAAAGAATTGGATATTTATTTTCAATGAAAACTCAGGTATATATAGAGAGCGAGGGAGTACGAGAGAGAAAGAGAAAATTAATCAATTAAAATCCCGATACTTCTCTTCGTTGATTTTGATGCAGTAGCACTAACGTTAAAAAATATATTTCATATCGATTTTACGCTGATCCAATTTACTGTCAAGTCTAATAATTGAAAGGTTCCATGTAATAAGAAGTTCAAAATGTTTTTACCTATCTTTTAAAATATTGTTTAAATTGAAATGTTATAAGTTTGTAGATCTATAAGTTGATATTTAAAAATTTTAAATTAACTCGTATTTTTGTTCTTAATCATAAATGTTTAGCTATTTTGATCAGGAAATATTCCTAGGAATCTTCCTATTAACGTAGTAAACTCTTCACCAGTCGACTTATTTTCTTCGTTAGAAGAATCTATAAACATTATTGAAAACATTTTCAAGAGTAATTGTTTCTTTTGTATTCTGTTATGATTTATAATAAGCGTAACGTCAATATAAGAAATTCGTAACATTAGTAACATTCCGCTATTGTAAGAAAATTTTAAAGTGGAAAATATGTATATTGCTTATGCGTACTGTTCTTAGTATTAGGCTTCTATATTTTGAGGTTCGTTATCTAATTTATTAGAATTTAATATTATATACATATATTTCAACATGAATTACAAAACATTGATTTCCGTTCAAATTTGAGTGATTGAAACTTTCAAACTGTGAACTTTTTACATTATCGAGATTTTTATTCGTTACAGGTAAAATTTATTGAATTACTTTAAAAAGTGCATATTTTAAGTTTCATCCTAAATTTTTGTATGTGTGTTAGGATCTGAAATTTTTTGTTTGTATTTGAGTGATTATTATGGCAATAAAATTATAGTTTTTTATTAGTAGAATTATCGGATTCAAATCAATAAGTTTATTGAATTTTGAAAAATAACATTTTGAAGTTTTTTTGCATATATTTTGTATGTACGTTAGGATTATGTTTTATCCAAACTTTTAATACAATTACTTTGATAATATGTGTTGAACTGTTGTTTCATTTATTATTGCAAAATGATTTTGTTACAGATAAAAAGACATTTTTATATTTTTTCTTCACAGGAGAAATTATAATATAATTTATAACTGAACAAAAAAATTCGTGAAAGAATTGTTCATTGCATAAACCTTCAATAAAGAAAATATCTATATACTCATCGATTCGTAATAATTTTTCCAAGCCCGCTAGTAAGACTATTTAAACGAAAAATAAAAGGAGCCCATAAACATGCGATTCCTAGTTCTAAAATCAGGATGAGCTGCAGTTCTCACGTGATACATCCTCGCGAATGACGGAAAAAGAGTAGTGTATGGTGAGCGCGCGAATGACAGAGAAAGAGCGGATCCCGAAAATGAGCCCGAGGCATCCAGGACGACTGCGGTGTATACAGTTTGAAATGTAAAGGCGTAGCGAGTGGTGCACGCGGGCCACTATATACCTACCCTACTTCATTAATATTTCATTTCGTTGCTTATCGTTATATACTCCTCGTGGAGCTGCACGCCACTGCGCGCGCGTGCGCCAGCTAAAAAGCCTTGAAGGCATCGTTACTGCCTCTTAGTGCACGATCGACCGTAGCTGCAAGGGACGAGCGACCAAAGACGCGTGAATACGGGCCTGAAATGCACACAATGTGCGCGAGGAGAGACAGAGAAATTCAAGGCGAATAGATGCACGCGAATTCGCAGTGTTTTTTCTTCTTTCTTCGCAGGTAAGTCGCTTGCGAATCAATCAGGTGGAACTGCCCTAAATTTACGATAATTTTTTCCTACTGCAGTAAATTTTTACGTTCAAGTTGTTCGTTTTCTCTTCTTTGAGCCAAGGGATAAATTAAATTAAGTATGCAAACTTGGCGAAGCTTATGAACGAGAAAAAGGACCTGTCATGCGAAAATTCGCAGTTGAAAAGATAAAGAAATTTCGAAAACAAAGAATTTGAGTATCTTGGTGCTGAGGACAAAGTTGAAGAAAGAACAAGAAGTATTAACGAGTGCCGATAGGCAGTGATAAAAATATGACGAAGTAAAGGATATGCTAAAAAGAAAGGGGCAATTGCTGTATATACACGCGCGAAATAAGAAGAGAGAGAGAGAGTGAGAGAGATAAAACGTTGAAAGAGAGGCCTTGGTCCGACGACGATTAGCTCGAGGCAAAACTCGCTATATGCATTGTCTCGCTGCCTGCTGCTCTGCTACTAAAGCCCTTAGGCTACTTCCCCTTTTTCTTCAGCTCCATTTATCCGCATGTTCGTCTTTCTCTACCCCCACGTGTATATACATACGAGAGAGAGAGAGAGAGAGAGAAAGCAAGGGAGAGAGAATATGATGGAGAAAGCCACAACTACTGGGTAAGTGTGTGCATTTGCAAGAGCATGAGCCGACTGTTAGCTGGCCTTTATAGGCTTTGCGAAACTGCCATTCTTGATGCTTCACTTAATTGATCTTGTAATTTCAGCGGGAACATTTGGAAGCAAATGACATTAAAAGGAGTATTTTATGTTATTGTTTGCTGCATAAGTCCATTACGTTGTAGGTTGTTTTCAATTTATTCACCGCGAGATGCAATCTTTGACGATTTGTCAAGTGATAAACTTATTAACTTAATTATGTTAATTGATGTACACATAAATCGCTAAAATGCAAAGCAAAATAATTTTAGACATACTATAGCGAGGCTTTTTCACAAGTAAATATAAAAATATGGTCTTAGATTTCGGGCTTACATTTTGGCATTGTGAACGACTGCAGCTCGTAGCAAAAATCCCGGGACTTACGGATGGAAAAAGAAAGTAATTAATGTTGGACGTATGACAGCAATCAAGTTGCATTGCAGAAAAGACTCATCTATTATGACTTCTGTAAAACGACCCAGTGGATAATCTTGAAATTCGTTAGAATATTTCTATTTTATTTTCATTTTATGTTAGATGAACTATTAATTTATGAATAACATTTGACAAAAACTTCAAAATATAATATTGCGTTAGTAATTACTACTATTTGTCCTTGTCAAGTTTTGCACGAACCTCAAAAAAGAACAGACAAATCATCGTCGAAGCGTGACACTACAGCCGCAAAAATGCCCATCTTTGCTCGTGTGCGATATACATGTAAGCTCTTTAGTTGCAGGTGCCTAAGGTCTCTCTTCCCCTTTCCTAGTCAATGGGGGCCGTCATCTGCTCGCGCGTTCTCACTCTCTTTCGGTTGTGTATGAACGTAGTTGATGCCTTGGGCAGAAATTGGCCATGAGAGAGAGAGAGAGAGAGAGAGAGAGAGAGAGAGAGAGAGAGAGAGAGAGAGAGAGAGACCCTTCGTTTGCCTATCTTCTTTATTATCTAGGTTAGATGTTAATATTGATCGACCTATGGGTAGATTGATTTTATCCAATTTCATTACCAATACGAATTAGTATTCTAGCTCTCCATTTTTTGACGAGTTACGGTCAAAATCATAATTATCCAAAAAAATGTCAGACATGTTTTCTTTTATTGGTAAAATTTACTTAACCTATCGTTTTCTAAGCTTAGCCTGTTGTTACACGTTTTAAAGTATCATATACGATGTTCTCAATAATTCAGACTTTGCATACATACGGATATATATTTTGAACATTTATTTTTTAATTATTTTAAATCGTAATGAAATTGATAGTTTAATTAGTCTGAATTATTTTTCATGAAATAATATTTTGATGGTTTTTTTTCAAAATTTTTATACAACATTAACTAGAACGTTGTAATTTTGCTAAAATAAGTATAAAAAAGTTAGTAAAGTATTTTTTGTTAGTACAACGAAAGAAGTAGGTTGACTATAAAAAAAGCCGTCTTAGAGATAATGATATATTTGTTTACATATATTAAGACCATTGTTATTGAGCTGATAAACGTGTTCACTAATAAAAGTAGTCATTCACAAAATTTCGAAAAATAAAGATAATCCATTGTTCGTCATCATCACCAAGATTATGAATTATGCTAGTCGATCTTCTGCACATTATTTATTCAGTAATAAAGTTTTTGGCTTAGATAAATATATGATTCTTAGTCTTTCGACAATGAGCGACAGCGTTGTGTTTCTCGAGGGCATGATCGTCACTAAAATAAGAATAAAAAATAAGAATCCAAATTTGTTGAGATTATTCTGCTGAGTCGCAATATAATATCATTATTATTTACAATTTACTTGTATCATTCTGTCTGTTAAATAATAGTTTCAATTTTGCTTGTATATTATTTATTTAAACAAAACATGTCCAAGATTTTCAATTACGATTTTTCATTGGTAAAGCTGGCGATTAAAATTTTTTCAAAGCTCACCTTGAAGGTAATCACTTTTTTTCAAAATGCTGTTTTTGGAAAGAAAGTGTAACTATAGTTAGAATTTCATCAATTAAACACATCGAGGAAATATCATATTGCTTTAAATAATTACGGTCAATACGTAAGGAAAGAAGCAAAGGTGATAACTCTGAGGAAACATCACGGCAAAATTAATACCGGAATATGCAAATTTGCGTTGATCGCAAAGAAAAATATTAGAGCTGTTTTTTGATTTTTGACAAATCTGACGTGATGGCGTATTGCTTGATAAATAACTAAAAAAATTGAAAAAGTTCTGAGCGACGTCAGACATTTGATTATTTGGGAAGGAAATCAATGAAAATGGAGTAATTAAGAAAATAATTGTTAAAGGTTTTTTTCTATTTTTTATTTTTAATTAAATGACTTCAAGATTTTAAGCTATAATCATAATAAATTTAATCAATATGTTTCAAAAAATAGTACCGTGTGTAGTAGAAATCAATATTATTATTTAATTTACACTTAGTTTTTATAAAAGTGTTACATTTTTATATACCATGTGCTTTGCTTTTGAAACCATTCTTACCTTCTGGCAGTTTACTCAAGTTTTAAATTTGTATTTTCTAAGTTTTGTACGATAAGTTTTGTAGAACTTTTTACTGATGCATTGTGGTAAAAGGATAGTGGCTTACATAACAGAATGTAAACACGCTATATCTTCATTTTTAAACGTATTCATCAATTAAGTTGAAATATATTTTGAAATCCATTTTTTACAAACATATTAAAATATTAAATTTAAGAAAATTTTAAATGTAAGAAAATAGTTTTTTAAATAAAATCTTTAAATTACTTCTAGCTTCGACAATATACAAAATCAGAGTTTAACAGTTATGAGTTACACAAGAACGCAACACGTCGTCCCGTCTTCACAATCATCAGCGTTTCTCTTCAAAGTTACCGTGTTGCAACTGGCCATACATTCTCCCAAAAAGTGTCGACATCGATGCCTGTCTTTTTCTCTAACTGTAAAATAAAACATTAGAATAGATAACGGATTTGTGTTTTTTGCATTTTCATTAAATTGAAATCATTCATCAATTTACTTACTCATTGAACAGCAGACTTCGCCATTTTCGGGACAACTGAGGCGACTAGTTGGGGTAGTACATTTACTAGCTTCAATACAAGATCCTGGGAAGCAATGTTCAGCTTCGAGAAGATCTGCAATATTTTGTCGTTTTTTTCATGACCATACAATTTAGGAAGCTTTTGAAATGTATTATTGCAATGTATAATTGAGATAAAATCTTTTTTTTTTCTGAATTGGAAAAGTAACCAATTTAAAGTTAAGTTGATTAAAATAGTAAATAGTCTGTTTAATTAACTCTTTTTTTCACAATGAAACTGTTTTATAAATATTGGATATTCGATAAAAAAACGATCTCTCTTGTATTTTGTAAGGTGCATGACGGCACTAAAACTGTTATCATAAAACTCACAATTGTCATCGACGTCAACGGAAATCTCCTCCAGCAGCGAATTTCCAGATTTGATGACGCACACGTACTTTCCGTGATCTTTCTTAGTGAAATGATTGATTAATAGAGCTCCATTAGCCGAGACCGATATGCGGCCTTTCATCTCAGGGTAGTCTGACAGTGGTGACGAGGAAATGCCGCGAGACCATTGATATGACAAATTATGGCCTGACTTTGTTCCCTTACAAGGTATCAACGCGTCATCGCCCTTTGATGTTGCTCTTCCGGCTTCGCTTAGAACATCTGTTACAGTAATGGCAACAGTTGATGCACATGTAACTATGAATTTATTTTTATAACTGTAATTTTATGTTTTTCATAATGACGAATGCTTGCTCATATACTACATTTCCTCATCAAGGGTCAATAGTCTTATCTGATATTCGTCAGAGTACAATTTTATCTGGAACTTTTTATTTTGTCTTAAATATTTATGGAAGCGTTAATTCACTTTAAACCTCGCCGTACTTTTTTCTTTATACATAAACAACTTGGGATTTTTCTCGAGGAAAAAGTCCATTTTTTCCTTAACTTAATTCCTCGACTTTGAGTGTTGTTTAAAAACTTATAGTCTCGTGTAACATTGTTTCTTTTTACTTATCTATGTTATTTACATTTTTTGCTGACATTGAATTATGTATTGCAATCACGTAACTAGCGATTGTAATTTTTGTTCTGTTAAACATTGGTCTTACGAGATCTAAGCATTTATGTTCGACAAGTATATTTGCGTATGTTTATACACATTAAATTTCGGTGTACATATGTTTAAATCGCACGTACATTTTTAAGTACCGGCATTGTCCCAGTTGAAACCAGTTTGAAAAAGAGAAATTATATAGTAACGTAAAGAATGTTCAAATTTAAATCTTAGAACTTCGAAAAATTATTGCACGCAATATTTTCTACTTGATATTTTCAAAATTATCGTTAAAAGCTAAATGTTCATTTCATGACTAGGAGGTGAACGATATGAAAATTATTATTATCGCGATCGAATTATATTTGCATATAATTTCTTCGATTAATAAACTGCAAAAGCTATATCAAGCGCAATAAATTGATTGCATTGTTATACTATATGTCATAAAATGTACTCACTAAAAATTGCGCAAACGACAATCGTAGCCGTAAAACCAGTTGTCAATCTAGCCATGGTGTTGTATCCTCGTACGAAAATATCAAGAAGTATTCGGCGTAAGTTGTACCTTGAATACTCACAGGTTTCCGGCAAGTGACAGCGTTTTATACTTGAAGCGCATCCGCGACGTCATTCCGTTTACGTAGTTGCGCGCACCATCAGAAAAAGAGAGGAGGGTCGATAAAGTAGAAAAACGTGAGTAAGTCAGATAAACACGCTACTATCGATATGTTCCTTACCAGCAGATAACACAAGTGCGCGGTTTGGCGCTTTATATTCAAGGCTTTTAGAAATCGCACGTGCCAATTTACTTTCACCTTTGTGCCCCTATCGTATTTTGACTCTTTTGATAAAATTTGCGCAGTTGCTTGTTATCTTTACGATGTTCGAAGTAACAATGGAGGTTTGCTTATGATGGAGGTTTGCTTATGATGGAGATTTGTATACAATTGTTAAATACGCGTTTACATTTCATTTTGATTCTACCGGATTATTTGGATTTACTGAGAAAACCTTTACTCTCATAACGTCATTATCGACCAAAACGGATTTGTTAAAATTTTCATCAAATTTTCATTTATGAAATGGAATCGCAGTGCTATTCTGTATTAGTTCTTTTCATTTGAATATCTTAATTGCAATGTTTCATACACTCTTTTAAAAATTGTTATCAAATATGTTGGACGCGTTTTTTTAGTATCATCATATCATAAGAATTTTCTTATGTATAAACAATTTATATAAACACTTGTTGCACACATATTTATTAAATGTAAGTAATTTAGATCACTGGGTAAAATATGTCAAAATTAAATAAAAATTATCAGTGCTAAGGCAATCGTTGTATTTATATAAATATAATGTTTTGAAATAACTAAAGATTTTTCATTCTGGTGTACTATTGTAATTTACTTAAAATCAATAAATATATTATATAAGTAAAAAATGTATCAACGATATGTATAAAAATTTTACACAACTACAAAGCAATTACTTTTCTCTCCGCGTTCAAAAAGTAAGGAGACTCTGTATTCTTGTAATTATTATTACTACTGTTGTTGTCGTTATTATTATTATTATTATTATTATTATTATTATTATTATTATTATTATTATTATTATTATTATTATTATTATTATCATCATCATCTCGCTTCGCTCGGGCGTAAACATCACACAAGACAAGAATCTACTTTTCCGTACTAGTTACTAATGTACTATTTTTAAATATATGTCCGCGTAGATCTCTGAAACGGTTTAATAAATTTCTATATAGGTTGGCTCATTTGAAAGGGTATTCTTCTCAAGTTATCCTATTTCATTATTAACTTACTTGAAGCATAATTTTGTGACAAATTGTAAAATGTTTTTTAAATGGCTTTTTTAAAATTTATTTTGGATAGAAATGGTGACATTAATAAAAATGAAAATGCAACTTTTGTGGGTTTGTCATAGTTATTTCGGAATTTGATTTAGAATGAAAAATGACAACGTTAACTTAACGTAAGTTCAATTTCTATGGATAAAAGTGGGAAACGAGTAAGTCGAAAATTATACTTGGTTTACTTTCTACTAATAATTTTGACTCTTGTTTTATCAGAGGAAAGTTTTTAATGCAGTTCTATAGTTTTTAAAGCTCTGTATATTTAACAAATAATATTGTTAAAAAAACTAGATATATTGTATGCGTAGTGTAGTTAATAAGTACACTCTTAGACATAAAAGTCATGAAGACAATTTACCATGCACTACTTCATAACATTAACAAAAGAGTACTTCTAATAAGAAGCGATAAAAGATGATAATATTATACTAACTTACTAATGGAATGTGCCATTAAGTAAAAAACAAAGTTTTTTTAACGCTAATACAGAAAAAAATAAGGGAGATAGAAGAAAACTCTAATGAGAAAAATGATGTAGTTGTAGCTATAAAACAAAGATCTACAATTTAAATTTGAGTTTGAGAAAAAAAAAATTTTTCTCATCAAACATAATTGTTTTAATTAATTTTTTTAACATGCTAAAAAATCGTAAAAAATGTTTTTTTCAAGAAAGAGTTTCAAATGGACTCATTTGTGCTTCTCAGGCCTTACCCATCGTTGCCTCAACACGAACTTACGTTTTGAGACTTATGTCCTATCGATTCTTACACGATATTTTACGTTGTATGCGTATCATAAACATTAGGATAAGTGTAAAAATTAAAAATCTCTTTAAGGTCATGATACATGTGTGCTTCAATCGAGAAAAATCTAGTTGAGTTGCGTCACACGCGTATACATCAACTATGAATCCCTACTTTCTCCAGTTTCAAATAAATTGTACACGTACACGCACACATTATACTTTAGCTAGTGAGCGTGATTCTAATTGTAATTAGTCGTCGGTTAGCCGCTACCCTGATGCAAGTATAGTCTCAACTCTGTAAACTCTTGGTTATCCGTCGCACAGACCGTAAGTCTGGCGCTTCCTTGATTGTCATGGTCCCGCGGATTATCTTGGTTTTTATACAACTCATTTGTTTTAATTATTAGCGCTTAACTCAAGGTGATCGAGTAGCAAAAGTGTTTTTTACATCATTAATTTCATATTTGCATCCTGACGTCTCGACAAATTACTTGTGTGAAACACGTTAATCAAATAGTTACCGATGCTGACGAGTAATAATAAAACGGAGGGAAGGCGAGTGTCGACGAAACAAATGCGGAGAGGTAACGCGCGGAGGTTTTTAGATTCGGCTAACAATAGGCTATGAAACGTTGCTCGTAAGAGGGAAATTCGCGTCTCGGGGCAAATCCGCTTGGTCACACAAGTTGGCAAGGCGTTGGACATCTGTCTGGCATTGCTCTTGTTTTGTCTTTGCTGTGTTGTTCAAACTTATGTCAAAACGATTATAATTTTCTTATCTTATAATTTCTTATTGATCTTCGTTTATATGTACTCATTTGCGTGCGCTTATTGTAAAAGTAAACCGCAACGTAAATTGAGTAAAAGTTATATGTACCTATATCGAACAAATCAATTCAGTTGTTGCGGTTGATCAGCAAGTAAAACTAGAGATGTGATTTTTTAAAGAAATATAGTTAAATCAGTCGCTTTATGTAATATTAAATGGAAAATTGAAATACCAAAATTGATCCCTGCTCGCGATTAATTCATCTCTCTCTCTCTCTCTCTTTCTATTCTATTCGATCCATCGACGAAGATGAACGCATTTCACGTATCGTTCCCGTATTAGCCACATTAATATTAGTTCTGAGATTAAAAATTTCTGGAAGCTATTAGGTCGATCTTCCGGGAAGTAACATTTCCATGTTTTGAAGGCAAAGACTGAACGGAAAGGGAGGTGGTATGGCCCCACGACTGTTAGTCGGAGAGCGATGGAAGTGAGAGAGGGACAAAGAGGGAGACACAGATTCATATTACGCATGAAAATTGGGCGTGGCTGAGGCCCAATAGCGGCGGTACAGCGAACGAAAGAAAATTTGAGGGTGGTCGGCAGTAATTAAATAGTCATCGTGTGAAGCAATAGGCTCGAGATAAATAGCCTTTAAAAATAGTAGCTCTTGGGAGCGCATATATCTCCTTCGTCAAATTAGTTGATTACGTAGTTTCATTAGTTGTGACGGGGTCTTCGCTACAATAGCCGGCCCTGTCTGGCTCGCTCTGTCTCTCTTTCTCTCTCGCAGCCTCGCTCCTTCGCTGTTGCCCTGGCGAGCGTTTGAAATTACGAACCGATACCGATGCTCGTACCGCTTCATTTCAGGACCAATACCTGAGCCGGACATCGTCATCCGGAGCCAATTGGGAGCGAAAGCGGTTGCGGCAAGAAGAAGAGAAAGAATGACGCGTCGCGAGTAGAGAGTAAGCGAGCGCGGGTGACCCGCGGCGATCCGCTCGCGAGAGCGAAGCCGCCGGCGTTGCTCGAGCCGACGCGCGAACGATTAGGGGAGAGAGTTCGAGCCGAGATTCAGAGTTAGACGGATCGTTTGACGGCCGAGCGTGCGCACGTGAAAGAGAACAAATCAGACCGAGAAGCAGAGGACGATTAGCAGGTAGCAGCAAGGAAAGAGGACTTCCAACGACTCTAACATCAAGGAATCCACATCCGAGCCTACCACGAGCCTGTCTGCAGTTCAGCAGTATTTCCTGCCTGCGGCGGAATTACCAGCAACAGTTCCTGCAGCGGCATCAGCGGCGATTCCTGCCAGCAGCCTCACCAGGTCAGGTCGTCTCTCTCTCTCTCTTTCTCTCTATATTCGCGAGTGCGCAACGCGTCGGCGAAGTGATCGCGATCTTCCGCGAACACGGCGAATTCCACGATGGTAACGAGTCCCTCCTTTGTACTCTCTCAAATCATTGTACCGTGCTCCCGTGCGATTATCCGCACGAGCGCAGGCACGCGGCGTTGAGGACGATGCGTGAACTCGCGTCGTCGCTCTTTATTGTTAAAGTCGAGAATAAATATTGTTAACGGTTATCGCGAGTAATTATTGTGTGCGCCTGTCATTCCTTTCCCTTCAAGCCTAAGCCCAAGACGCCAATTTAGTGACGAGGCCAATCGTCATCGTTCAGAGGAGCGAAAGAGCCTCCCTTACCTTCCCCTTTAAAAATAATTTGTGATACGACGCTTGGGCACGGGCCTTCGCATTGCTCGTGGGAATTAGCATTCCCCATAACGCGTTAGATTTTTAATCATCGGTGTCATATAGTTATAATTTTTTTCATGAAATAACGGCTTCTTCACTCTTAAAGTTTTTTAAGCCGTTGTTTAGAATAAGTATTTTATATTTATGTATACTAACTCTTGTGTTTTGTGATTTATAATTTTAAATAAATTAAGGCTAATTATCATTTCATGCGATCTTACCTTTAACAACTTGATTTACGATAAACATCCTATCCTTTAGTTATATATCCTTCAATCTCTCGTTCTCCTCATTTTTCACGCAGCGTAACAATTGTCAACAAGATATGACTTATTATGGTGCATGCATAAGCTTTTGTTTAAAATTTTTACTGAACAATTTAAGAAAAGCTTGCATTGAATTTTTATATATTTACATTGTAACAAAAATAATTACCAATTATCGTGATCTGAATAGATTTAATTTTGATCGTTGTCTTTTATAGTGATTTAGAAATTTGATATATGAGAAAAAAACGAAACCACATTTCTTCGTAACTATCATTTATATAATAACATCAAATTTAATTTAAATAAAGTAAATCATTGACTATACCTCAACTATTAAAATCCATTAGGTCATATTTTTTGGTATAAATAAATCAGTTCAGGAGCGAAATCTTAATTATACAAATATCAAAACCATTGCAGAGTATTACATTTAAATTTGACACATTTGTTGGATAGTAAGATATTTACTAAGTATCTACATGAATCAGCCAATATAATATTTATAAGTTATCTAATGAAGAATTAAGAGTATTTAAAATAGTATTTGTGCCAGAACAGATTCAGGGATGGAATCGAGGTATATAATGATTAACGAAAGCTATAATAAAATTGAAACATAAATCGGTATAGCCGGTGAAAAACTTGCAGTTATATGTACAACTTTCTTTTTTTACAAAGGCTCATGGTTGTTACATACATTTTTCATTTTTTCATAGGTAATGATTTGATTCTAGATGGTCCTAACTTTATGTCTATATTAAAAATTTCGTATTCTGAAATTTTGAAACTTTGCAAATTGTATACTTATTTACTTAACTAAATATTCATAACAATCAGAATAACATAAATAACAAATAATAATATCAATGTCTTTTATGAAAGTCTTTTGCGATCTTAAGTACTTGACAATCGAATGTTTGCTCATATTAGTATTACCGGAATTTTATATGCAACTTTGATTTCCGATAATGCTACTTCATACTCCAGAAATAACTAGACAAGTTCTAACAAAGTACACTTATCTAAATATGTATAAATAATTTGGGATAAAGCACTATCTTACTGTCTTATTGTTACTTTATTATTTTTCGCTTTTATTAAAAAATGTCATTCAAAGGTGGTATATAAAATGAAAGCTTAAAGAATCAGATATCACGGTTTTAAGAATCTCACATATCACACGTGTCATAAAATATTAGTTTACTTTAGTGCAACAATTCTTCATACGTTGGAATAGTATTAAATCAATTAGAGATAAAAATCAGCATTGAGCTTTCAAATAGGCTATTTGAAGTTCAACATTTAAAAAAAAAAATCAATGATTAATTGGAAAAAAATTGAATCTATATGAAGATTATTTTTTGGTTTTAAAAAGCGTATAGTCAATGAACTTATCTCTTCTGGTTGAATGAAGATCATTGAACCAGCAGACGTAGATTTTATTAGCAGCGATAATAAGATTTTTGGAAAATTTTTAAACATACGATAGTAGAGTTTACGATTACGGTAAATAAGACATATGTACGTGTTATCAGTATTATCTTATGTTTATTTTAGTTTTTTTTCAAAGCTAAACAATTGTCATGGAACATAATATTGCGATATGTATTTTGTCAATGACACAAGATAATATTTTAATCCAATACATTATAAATTTCCCATTACATTTCATAGTACTCGCAAATAAATACAATTATCAGTATAATCATACTGACTTTAAACTAATTCTTATATTCCTTTGGAAAAATACGAGTATGTAAGAAGACATGTTATTGATCTTACATTCGAATTTGTTTGTTTATTCTTTATAATACAGGCATCATTTGGGAATAATTGCTTCACTCATAATATATGTTATTATTTTTATTATAAAAAACTCGATAATAACTTAACAACTGGCATTGACTCTTTACTTTTTATTACTCATTGTTAGTTAAGTACTTAGATCCTAAATTATTTCTTCAAAGAAGACATTCTGTAATCGCTCCTGTAGAAATCGCATTTTGGCTATATAAAATGATAACTAACACAAGATTATCAAAGTAAAATATCACTTTTCTTAATTTAATTTAATATTGCAATCCCAACAAGTAGAGTAATTATTTAACAACGAAAAGTCTTATAACTACTTATGTACTATATTCATATTTACAACGAGTTTTAGTTTCTGTATTTTCAGAAGCATAGTATACACATTATTTTGTCAATACTAGCATACTGTACACTTTTTGACTTCTACCAACTCAATCACTGCACTAAATAGATTCTTTTTACACTTGGTATTATTTTTTAATACATAATTGCCTCTTTATTTTATTCGTACGTCATCTTTTATAGTAATAGCTGCGCGATTTTATTTTGTTTGCCTTGATGTTGTAAAGTGAAAACTTAACTGACAACATAATTGAAATTCTAATATTTTAAAGCAATTACTTATTTTATCAAAAGTTTTGTTTTCAGCGAAAAAATATTCCTCGCATGTGTTTGAGTATATTGTTCAATAGATGTTTGGAAATAAATAACAAAGTTGTCAAAAACACCCTTCGTAAATTTCACTCTAGTACAACAATTCTAGTTTCTTCCTGGTACTCAGAACATACTTCACTTTTTCTGGCTTTTAAAATATTTCGCGCACGTATAAACTTAACGATTGTACGGTTGCAGGAATGAGTCTGGAGTCTTTGACTTATTTCTCACGCAGGCAATGTACAAATGGCCTCCTTAAACCGTTCGATATATATAGTACTACTCTCAACCTTACTTTTCTTTTTTTCACCTACACAAAAATTTTTTCTTTTTTTTCCAGAGTCTTTACTTTATAGGTCGTCGATCCTATTATTTTCTTCCTCTTCGTTTCGCTTTTCAATATCACAGTCAATGGATAATTACGCTCTAGGTCGATAGTCTGCAGTAATACTCTTGAGAAACGCGTAAATTTCTTTGAAGCTTGGTCGTATAGATTCGTCTCTCTTCCAACACGAGCACATTACGCTGTAGACCTCCTCTGGGCACATCATTGGTTTTGGTAAAAGGACCTTCAATCGAGACAAATAAAATAATTAAAAATTTATCGTTTTACAATAAAAAATTTAATCTATTTAAATTTTGGCCAAGTAATCAATTTTTTAGCGTTTAATGATTTGGAAACACCTAATGGAACCTGTAAAATAAATTCATTCAAAAATTTTTCATTCGTAAACTCTTTAGGATCTTTTTAGATGATGTAAGTAGATATTGGCTGCTTAAAAACTATATTGGATATTACTTATTATTAGAGAAAAAAATAACACTTAATAATCAATAATTTTACTAATAATTTTCCTCAAAAATAAGATTCAGCACAGGAGTTTATATGCACAAATTTATGTACCAATACCAATATGATGTAGCATTTTAATATTCAGAAATTATTTATAGAACCATCTTGACTTTTATTAAAATTTTTTTATAAGTTTTGACATATATATTATTTAAGCCAATCTATTATCAACGATCAAACTACTGTGAAAAATATGACAATGAATTTTCATATTTTATCTTTGTCAATGAATACAATCAACTGTAATAGGGGTTTGTCATGATAATAATCTGATTATAATAGTCACAACGTTGCTTTGAACAAGCTATTAGAAATTAATATCAGATAATGAAACTTTCAATTTTAACTTTTAGTTACCTAACTACAATGAAAATGATCTGCTTACTTGTAATTCACCTCCGTAGTACATAAGCTCGGCATTGTGAATAACTTGTTCATTCGTCAAATGTTGAAATGGCTTCTCCCGGGCGAAACTCATTATTTCCCAAAGCGTTACGGCATATGACCATACTGTGCTCGAATTGGTGTATCTATCCTAAAATAGTAAATTCAAGAAAGATGAAATATTTTTGACAATAACGTTTCCAAAAATAATTGTCAAACAAATGATGTATCCTTACCAGTAGCATGCTCTCCCAAGGTAGCCATCTAATGGGTACAGGACGTTTGCCACCAATGTCGCTGTAATCCTTCTTATACAAATCGCTGCACATGGCTATATCCGTCACTTTCACCGTGTAAGCCCGACCCAGTAAACAGTTTCTCGCTGCTAAATCTTTGTGAACTAGATGTTTAGACTCGAGGTAACGCATGGCTGATACTACTTGCATTCCCATGTAGAGTAGGCAGTTTTGGCTACAAACCGACAAGGGAATAGCCAAATTAGTCTAAGAAAATCTAATAAAGTGAATTTTTATTTTATTATATACCAGAAATATGTTAAGCAGTTTTGTTAAAATACTGATTTGAAAATGATCAAATAAGTAATAAATGTATTTCCAAATAGGACGAAAATGGTTTTTATGAATAAATGCTGTTCATCAAATAATTCATTCATTTTAAGAAAACAAAAAAAATATAATGAATTCATCAATACTTGAAAGTTAATCTTTTAATTCATTAATTTTCTGATCTAAATAGCGCAGAATTTATATATTAAATACTCACTTATTCGCTTCTATTCATATTGGAATATAACTTATTCGCATAATTATTCATCCTGGAAGGTGCAAGCAGTAGAAAAAGCAAAGTCTGGCATTGCAAAGTATTCAATGTAATCTAGTGTGACCGGATGGAAAGCTTGAAAATATTCATCGCGGTATAACGCAATCTCGAACGGACTGTTAATCTTATCGGCGAGGAATTGATTTCTTGGCGACACCATTTCATAAATCGCTAGAAAATTGCTCATGAAAAATGCAGTACTCGCCTGATGAAATTGAGGCTGCAGTTGGGCCGTTGCGTGCCGACCAGTGGCTCGCTGTATTGAAGGTAATGCGCGAGGTCACCAAGCTCGGTATATTCAATAATCGTCCATGGTCTCGATGGTTCCGTTGCGTCGTACACTATACCGAGGATCCTCGCGAGATTCGGATCTGACAAGCAGGACAGGTAACGAATTTCTCGTAATGTATCTTCGTCGCTAGGCGAACCGTCTGTGAAATCAGTATTGGGTATTCTTGCTACTGCTAAACGTAATGGTTCTGAACTAATTAGAGCGTTGAATTTCGAAGTGGTCGAATCTTTGAGTCCTAGCACTGCGCAGATTATCACCTGGTGGCAGGAAATCAATTGTATTTCATTACGAACAGAAATAGTATTTCAACGTTTTCTTCACTGCTATTTGCGACTCATTAGAATTTCTCATTCGTTCACTGAGTATATCATTTCATTCGCACATTTACATTTTCGAAGAATCATCAAACCTTAGTAGTATAACCAGAATTTCCAGGCTTTTATGACAAATGATTTTCCTGAAGTATCAGAATCAGCTATGATGGTAAATGTAAACTAATTTGTTATAGTTTTAATTACATAGATGGCCACTCGTTAGAACTACTATGTAAAGAATTTTTATTGTAGAACTATAAATATAATTAACTGTCATTATAATTTATTTATTGTAAGCAATCTAAGAATACAATATTAACAATCTAAGAAACACTATATTAAAATTGCTCGATTTCCCATACAATTCACGTAAATTATTCAGACTTACGAGCTTATTCCAAGTTTGAAATAGATTCAACACGAAGAAAAATTATTTTAAAAATAAGCTTTTAATCATGACCTTACTTCGCTACATACATTAAAAGATTCAATTTAATATGTAATCAAAGTTAAAATCATGTCTCATACGCTATTCCACTCAATAAAACTCCATATAATGAGTTGTTAGTGTTTTTACACTTATTATATCTCCGGAAGTAAGTCCCTAGAAAGTCGCGTAATTCTAATCCCACTCTGTTCAACCTCCAGCCAAAATTATATCGATCAGTCTCTCTCTCGGCAAAGTTACGTATAATTTCAAAGCCGAAAAGTTGCGCGGAAGCTGAGGGTAAACGCGTAAGCGCATAATACGCGCATCCCTATTCCCCCGTGGTGGAATTCGGTTGAGCTAATATTCCAACAACAGACGGTGAGAGCACGAGTACAGTAGTGGTGGCGCCTTTATCACACATAGGCCTGCTGCAAAGTATATACATGTATATATATAATACCTCGCCGATATGGCCGGCACCAAGTTTCTCCATTGTATGTAGGCACTGGCCGGGTATGTCGACGGGCTCTATCTCCTTGCATTTGTAAGGCTTGCTCATGCTTGGAGCTATGTTCCATCTGGCAATTGGTGCTGGTACCTGCGACAATCGTTCAATTATCATACGACTTCTTATCGTTACCAGTCTAAGTTTCACTTTTCGCCTGACGAGAGAAATGCTTATTTTGTTATTGTTGCATGATAGTGAGATATTTCGAATTTTCTTATAGTAGTACACATTTATTTAGAACAATAAAATAAAATATAATGAAAAAACTTTTTTATTGCGATGATCGTTGCTCAATTAAATAATAATAACTAAAAATGAGCTTTCGAATTTATCATCTTATCTCTTGAGACTGCGTAAACGTATGTTAAAGTGCATGCTCTTGTCTACTTAAAATCACACTTCAACTCTCTTCAAACATCAAATATTACCTTGTGCTTTTCCTTAGGTGCAGTATGCCAACGCTTGATTCGTCCGTATTCAGGCTCTCGTTGTTGTTGATGAGTTGATGTGCTTAGTCGCTGTTGAACTGCTGCGGATGGCGAAGATTTACCCTGAAGGGTACGGTAGTGTTGCGAGCTACGTCGCGTCGACGGCGAATAATGAGATGAAAGTACAGGCGAACATGAACGGCTGCTCGATTCCTGACGCAGACTACCGCTGCAGTAGCCTTTTTCAAAACTCTTACTAGAGCGCAACTCGTCCATTCGTTGCAAATCTCGATTCGGCGTGTCTGCGAATCGAAAAGTGGGCGAGATTCGAATTTTAGCATACGGATGAGTGCCTGTTGGATGACATTGTGAATTTCAGACTCTAATGATTGTCACTGGCGGTTATCAGAGGAAAAGTTTTGCAACTTTCAATAATAACTCTTACATTTCAGTTAGCAGAGCAAAGTATATCAATAAGTATACTTCATCTTTTTATCATACTTTCGATTCGCATAACGATGAAAAAACGTACTATACGTAACGAAATAATGCATTTCGCTAATCGCGAAAATTGTAATCGACGGTCAATTTCCAAATTAAATTCTTTCCTTTTTTTGTATCAAAGGCACGCATGCAATTATTCAGCTTTTGCACATCGTTGGCGCTGTACGTACGAATCGTTGTGGGTTTCGCCTAACAATGTGTGCGAATATACGTACGGCACGCATAGCTGACAATATATGGAGCTGGACGTCGAGCACAGCAAAAGCAACAACCTACTCGTACACACGATCACCGAGTCACGCTATCCTTTATTTTATGACGGTCAGCGTGCGGGCGTGCGCGCTTTCAGCCTGAAAAGCTACTCTATACGCACCCCCCCCCCCCTTCCCCCCGTACGTCCGTGTGCGACGTGTAAGTTTCTTTAGTTTAGCACTTGTCCTGTGAATTTACTAGCTCTGAGAAAGCAAGTGTTACGTCTCTTGCCTCGAATAAACTTTGCACTTGTTTTCGTAGGGAGTATATACCTACAGGACGACTTCTGTGTAGAATAGTAATGATGTGAAGCTAACAATTTCTATTTTTTCTCTCTATCTTTCGTTTACTTTCGTTTAGAGTGTTTATGATAGAAGAGAGTTTTAGTATGGCCGTCTATTTAGGTTTAGGCGAACTTTGATGATTCTTGAGTTCGAATAATTCGGTCTAAATGGACCAAAGTTAAAATTGATGTTATTGTTTTTACAAAGACCTTACGGATTTATAGTTCTTATTTCTAATCAATTCGATTTCAGGTTCTATTGATGCTCGAGTTATCAAGGGCTTTCTCTCCTCCGTGAAATGATTGAAAAGTACCGAAAATTTCTTATTCGGAGTTAGTTTTTTTATACACTAGTGGATATTTCTTACTCTCAGTAACGAACCAAAACTCATATAATAAAACATGTAATGTAATTTTGAGAATGAGCAGCTTGCGTACGTGATATATTTATTCTAGAAGTAAAGTCAGGTTTGGAAATGATCGAAAATGAATTTTTCCCAAAAACAACTGCTGCCGAATATTGTAAAATAGTTAGACTTGAGTGCCAGTAAAAAGTGTATTGAAAGGATTGTTTTTATCCGATCTGAATATTGTAACCAACCGGTATTCGAGACTATAGCGTAGGTAGATCTGTACTGAGACTCGACGAGAGACGAACTGAATTGCTCCATAGTGAGCGAGCCTTGAATACTAATTCCCTCAGCGACACCAGCCTCCAATCCTTCCACGTCCACATCCAAATCTTCCTCGTCGCGCATAGCGTCTGCTTCATCCTCATCCTCCTCGTCAGGAGAGCCGCGACCGCTGTTGTTTAGTACTCTGCCTGGTGTCAGATTCAGCAGAAAACCCTAGAGCCAGCGACGATTATCAGTCAAACCGTAAATTTAAGCATTCTTTCCAAGTTTCACGTTGACTTGAGTTATTTTCATTTGAACGGTGATAATATGTCGAAAGGAAATGAGCAAAGATAACCGTGGGATCCTCACCTTCATGCTGATTGCAAAACCAAAGGGATTTTTTAGCACAGTCGGTGAACTCTGCAGCTTCTGGCGTCGGCTGAGCAACAAGATGATGATAAAAACGAGCAGCAGAAGCAGAGTTATCGCCGTTAATACTCCAATGAGAACTTCCACGTATTCTTGATCTTCTTCTCTCGCTGTAACTGCAACAATAGCGTCCGCAAAAAGTCCATTACTAATCTAACAGAATAAAGGGTCTAGCCTAGATTTTTTTTCAGCACGCCAGGCTCGTATCTCTATCGCGACTGCACACGTGTGCTGGTACTTTTATTTCAAACGGAAGCTTATTCTCATCTCGCTTTATTCAAGTGGCCCAGCCAAGCCCATTCATGTAATTCCGGGGGATGCGCGCGCGCGCGCGCGCAAAAGCTATTACGCTTACCGAGCAAGAGAAAGATACCGTGGCAACACGCTGTGCTCATTTCGGCTTGCTTTTTTTTTCCGACCGCGCATATCAGAGACAGCTAATTATGGTTGAATGCATAAGCGACGCCCTAGTTTTTTTTTCAGCTGTCCATTGTCCTCGAGAGCGTTTATATGGCGTTTTTAATCTACGCTGCCATGTTTTCATGATGATTGCAAACAATTTCAAAGATACCACTTTTCACAAATACGAGTTTGAGTTTATTAATTAACATCTGTGTGAAATCAAAATGAGGTCGTGATATGAAAAATTAGATTATTCGAGCCAACCTACTTTCTCCGATGCCGCAATATCTCTATTTCCAAGCGCGTTTCAACGCAGTATGCCAACACTCGTCCAAAACTTGGCGACACGTCTTTGGCCCGCGCCAGCTCCTCGTGCGCTCCAGCTCTCTCTCTCTTTCTCGCTCTCTCTCTTCCACTTAATCCTGCTAATTGTTTACGTTACGCGAAAGTTACTCGTTGTGAATTATAAAGTAGCTCACCGCGCTCGCTCAAAGTGTTTTCCCTGCTCTGACTTACGTCGCTCAAGCTCTCGACGGTTTAATCGCATCAACCCAAGAATGTCCGTTGCGTCTCTCTCACCCTCTCTCTCACCCTCTCTCTCTCTCTCTCTCTCTCACTTCCTAATTTTCTTAATGAACTTACCTGGATACTCAAAAGTTCGCCCATCAAGGTATAATTTAAAATCGATTCGACCGAGCGTGAAAGATTCAAGGATTTGATCCGGGAAAAAAGCAAGAAAAGACGGAGACTCGACTGTTTGCGTTTTCTATATATAGAGCGACATGGCGACAAGTTTGATTGCAAGCATACATACGTACTCGTTTGTAAGTTGAGATCCGCCTCGTGGTTGACCGTAGTGCTACTGTTGGCGCCGCTTCCGTTGCCAGACGACTCCTCGTTACTGATTTCGGACGAGCTCTCCTCGCTCGCGTTTGCGTTGGGATCCCCTGCGAATTAGATAATTGTTGATTTAGGAGAATTTCTTGCGCTCTCTCCAAGTTCCGACAAGTCTTCCACCTTCTGTGGATTCAACTCTAGGTAGTCACGACCTTTTTACTTCTTGCATATGCATGAGAATCCCCCTGACCAATCAGACGTCGTCGGTGCTTATGACTCGAATAGCTCGACTGATATGAATGTCGGACAATTTTCGATTTTATTCGTAACTATAACTCTGTTGTTTATAGTCCAATTACTCAATAATGCAATAACCTAATAGCTGGGTAGCATTGATAAAAGCAAGGTATGCAAGCGAACTGGAAGTCTCATTTATCTTGCGGATCCAAGTCGACAATGCGTCGTTGCGCAGTGCAATTTAGCATAACGATACTCACATGAGTCGAAGGTGACTTCACTGATGATAATCCAACGAGCGGCAAAGTGCAGGCGGAATTTCAAAAATTTGCCTTGCCTGCCGTGCAATGCGATGGAAACGTTACGCGCGTTTTCTAAATTGGTGTCCGGGATGTAGGAGTAGGTGACCGCTTCATCCTCATCGATCTGCTCCTCGTCGCCGACGAACCACACTTCCGCTCGTGCGAATACCTGTTGGCAAGAAAATTGCTTTTCCTGTCCGCTCTCTCTCTCTCTCTCTCTCTCTCTCTCTCTCTCTCTCTTATATTCTTAAAGCTTCTTTTTCTTCCCTTTTCCTCCCGTCGAGCATGATATCGAGCCACGATGGGATTTCGCGTTTAAAGTGCGCTTGCCAAGCGGGTCTGTGTTACCGGAGGCCCCGGAAAATTGAAATCTTAATTTCTAGCTTAGATTGCTCTACGTGTGATTTATGGCGCTCGCGATAAGCACGTGTGAAGTCTAATTATTGATTTTCAAGCTCTTTATAAAAACAGCCTCTATCGCACGGTTTTTCGATTGCATTTACTAGCTCCTCAACAGATTAAAGTTCGATGCAGTTGCCGCAAGTGCCATAGATTTAAATAGTGAAATCTATCCAGAGGCTTTTTCCAAACGAAATTAAAAATTTCATTAGCAACTTTTCGCAGGAAAGCACTTTGGCGTGATCTAAATTTAAATGAAATTAAAATGTAAACTAGGACATAACTTTTCGAAAATTCCACAAAAGCCAGCAAGTTAAACTCGAAGTTTATAAAAGATGAATTGAACGGAGAGTAGTAGTAGTAGCCGGAAAATTGAGGAAAAGAGAAATTAGTATAATAGCTTTCCTCCTCGAACAAATTAGGAGCCATTCGATAAGATTTCTGTATCAAATACATTGGTAAATTCATAGGTGCAGAATGTAAGCGCTTGAAATGCCCCGCCGTCATATTGTTCACGCATTGATAAACTAAGTATAACCCAATTCACGAAACAGATCGCATCTGTAATGCGGTATTCGTCATCGTGGTAAGCCGATATCGAGCAATGAATTTCAAAAGACGTATCACGAGAGAGGGAGGGACTATGCTCGTTCGCGCGCTCTATTTTACATTTGCGCTCGAAATGTGACACATATCGATCGGTTGTTATGTAGCTCCGCAAAGTGCGAATGCCACATTTTATACATTTGACGTACAAGCGTCGGTATAATCATCGCTCCAACTAGGTCATACCTTTTATCAATTCTATTATTCGAATTCTCGTTGATTACGCATTAAGCAAGGATGACGGATGGGCATTACCGCTTTTCTTTTTCGCCTTTGCTGTTGCCGACCGAATAATTCGGCTAATGAAATCAAACAATGCTTTCTATTTCTGTTTCTGTCTGGCCAAGTATGATTTTTCAGCGGAAATTGTTGACTTTGACGCTGATTAAACAAGATTAATACTATTATTCAATTTAACGGATTCCTTCCCGTCAACAATGGAGGCGCATGGGGCAATGGCAAAATAAACGTAAACGGATTAAAACGTTGCGGTCGTGCTTAATTTATTGTCAGATTCTTATACCTGCACGTCACGCTTGAAATAATTGTTGGTGTAAATGTGCACAGTATTGAAGCATCTTAGTGTCTCGAAGAGAAACGACATCTCAACGTAGTTATCGGGAAAACTGTCTCGCATCCACGCCACCCATCCTGTCCCTGTAATTAAAAAAAAATATAAATTCATGACGACGTAGAAGAATACAAGTTTAGAAGAATACATATTTCTACAATGTTTCTTAAAAAAAGCACTAAAATATTAATCGTGCTGAAAGTAATCTTAAAACTGACCTTTTTCTAAGCCTATATCCTGCTTGTAATTGTCAGCGCCAACCTCACCATCCATCAATCGTCCAAGGCCACCTGACAGATAACCACTCTCGTCGCGTACACCATCGTACCAGGTGTCATTGAGTTCTTCTACCGGTGATTCGGGTATCGTATAGCTCACTATTCCGCCTATGGCGATAAAAAAGTCATTTTTTTCATTATATTATTTAAGGCATGTTGGCTCAATGTGGAGCTAGGAATATAGAACTGAAACTAATATGTTATTTTACATTTTATTCTATAAATGTATATATAAAATGTAAAATTGTTAGACTCTTTTGAATAGCGTAGGAAGCTGTACCTGGTTATTATTCCTTTTACAGCATTCAAATATTTTGCAATAGCATACGTTAAAAAATATGTAAAGAAAATGCGTTTGTAATTTGCTCAGACTCGAGTTTGCATTTAGCAAAGCTTACACTCAGTTGGAATTATCAACATCCATCGGCATTAGCAATAAACTCTGCAGTATTCCCATCACGCGACTACATCATCAATGCCTCGTCTCTGCAACCATCCGCCAACCTTAAATAATTCTCATACCAAGGCTTTCGCATTTCCCTCGCAAATTGCAAGCCTCTCGTCGTCTCGCTCTCTCGTCGGAACTAATGATTTCCTCCACGTAAGTTCACAACGCTAATAACGACAAGATCAAGAAGCTCGTAGACACTTTAGCTAAGCTTTTGTAATATACTCAGTCAACTTATTCTTTTTCCCCGGCCTCTCTATCCACGTGGTAGGTATGCGAAAGCTTATTCTGTCAAGATCGGGATTGAGATTAAGAAAATGGGATTATTACGGTGCGGGAAAAAGAAAATAAAAACAATGGCAACCTCTACTTTTATGCTCGTGCGCTTTCAATTGTCCGTGTATTGATTCAGGATCTAGTCTGTGTTTTTTGGCGCGAAGGGGACAATAACTGCGACGAATGGAAACAAATCCTTTGCTGTGGGTATGCGCACGGGAGCGCTCCTTGCGCTAAATTGCAAACTATAAAGTCCAATTTCTCGTTCATTAGACAGCGAGAAAGGGAGCTCGATTAACATGGATATTTATTCGCAAGGGTGGGAGTCGCGAGGACAATTTAAATAAATTCGTTGCTCGCTCGCGTGTGTTGTGTTAATTATCGGGAACAGCGGCAATGTTTATATTCTACTAATTTTAAGTGCTTTCCGTATAATTTTATAATTACATTAACATGCGTGCGCGTATTGTCCGGATTGCGCGGATTACGTTTTGACGATTAATCTTTTCATGCTTTTACTTTGTCGTTTGTTTCTCTTTCCATATCGTTGACTTGTGTCGCTTGAAATTATTGCTCGATTATACAACACTTCATGTTGGTCTTTCCACATAAACTAAATAGGTTACGCGACCAGCAGTTATGCAACGAAACATTGATTTGTAAAAGCGAAGGATTGTGCACTCGCATTCGCAGTACATATGAAAACCGACCACAATATGATAATTGCATATTGTGGTTGCACGTTCGCAAGGGAGTGCTCAACAAAATTCAAAACTGAATTTAATTAACTTAGCAGTCTTGCGACTAAAGAGGATAGCATTCGAAACTGTTGCCGGAAAGCTCGTGCGCAAAAACTTTTAGACGCGGCAAACTTGGTGAAGTTGTAAAGTTGGAAAAGGAGCAATGGTGTAATTGTTCGCGCGTCGTTTTTTTTTTCTCTCGGCTGGAAAAATCAACGAACCGAGCTATATACACGAGTGAGAAGGTTTTAACGGCAATTCTGCTTCTCCTTCCACGGTCGAATTAATTTTCGCCCTCCTGCTTGTCAAGGGTATATTGTTTCGCGAGCGCTCGCCGCAAAATGAAAGCTCGTTCTACGATCTAAAGCCTTTCGCTGCTCATGGCCGGTATGATCCTTCGTGCTTTATTCTCGCTCGCGCGCGGCCATGCTTGACGAAATAAAAATACAAAAAAACAACGGATTGCTATACGAGGGCATGGTTGTAACGGCATGATTGATCTCGAGAGCTTTATTTCGAAGTAGTTCGTTGTTAATGAGCTGTAAAACTTTATTCATAATTGTGGGGTATTTCAAATGTTCACCAAGGAAATTGGAATTCTTGACTCAATTGAAATTAAAACATGCATTGTTTGACATCGATGACTGAGTTAGTATACATAAAACGTTCGAAAGTTTATTTTTTCAACTTTGTTCATGTTGTAGTTATGTAAGCAAAATTTATTAATTTTTTTAACTTTAAGCTTCCATTTGTCTGGTACATTATGAATTTGTAGATGAGGACAATTACAACAAAATACTGGAAATGGCACGACTACCAGTCACGATCCCACTTTTTCAGTAGAACAGCTGCCTATTAGTCAGACATGTCATTTTTATCTTTTTAAAAGTACCGCCAATGATTTACTTCATTTTATTCACGTGTAAAACAACTGTAAATTTTGTGACGCGATAGTGAAAAGAAAAAGAACCTCTTCGCAATGTTCGTCTCAATGTATGAACGAGGCGCTGTCGAAAAGAACAAGATTTAAGCAGTGCTCTCGCTGAAAAATCGGATCTTAGTGAAAAGTAGGTTAGACGCTACATAATAACGTGTGTTTTAAATTCACATGAAGAATCTCAGGTACTTGCGAGCACGCAAGTATAAGCCTGAGCTGATACAGAATTACGTATTTTCACAAGCGCCTTAACATCGACAGCAGCAGTAAATAAAAAAAATTTCTGCTCTGGAAGGATAAGTTGAATTCCAGCTTTTTCTTGATCCCCAGTGTACTTATGCGATCGTTCGGACAAGTCTCGTTATTCAACGACGCGAGAGAGGACATTTAAAAGTTCAAGTAGCAAAAGGTGAGTTGGGCTTGAAAGGAAGAGCAGAGAATAAGAGAAAAAAAGATAACAGAAGCCTGGAGTTTATCTGATACTGACGGAGAAAAATATATCATATCTGCGAGGTAGAAAAAAGTACTTCATGTTTTTGATCCTTTGATACTTGAAAGTTTAATCCATCAGATAAGCTTAAAGTCGAATCGAATGAGACATTGCGTGAGTTGTTTTTTTAACAGCCTGCTTAGTTAATTTCAGGATTTTATGTGATCTTAATTTCGAATTCAATGAATTTTTGAACAATTTTAAAAATGAATGTTCAAAAGTTTTCTAATGTACAGTTTCTGTAAAATAATCTTCCCCGAGATATCTATAATTTTCTCAAATCAAATATTTAAAATTATTAATAAACTTTGAGCATAAGTAAAAAAAATGATATATCAATCGAAAAAACAAAAAACTTATCCGAACAAGCTTCAAAGACACGGCGTTCTGAAATTAATAATGAGTCGAGTGGCGCTGTTGTAGTGGTCTGTAAACTCGACGAGTCTCCTCGATATTTCACGGCGTCACGCGATGTGGTTTTCAGCAAACGTACTCCAATCCGGCCAGACTATACGTCGATCATATAGCTTTAGAGTTCTATAGTCGTATGAATTAATCCTCTGCGAGAGAAATGATGTGCGATAGAGTACTGCTGTTGACGTAGAGTCGGCCAAATTTAAATGCAAATGCTGAGTATGGTAAGGTAAATTTACAGTCCCTGCCAGAAATATTCTCGTACTTGAAATATTAACTGCGCCGAGAATCAATTTCTTTAGCTTAATTTGAATTAGAATAATGTCTTTAGAATGAAGTTTATAGCTACGCATATCTAATTCCATGTTCACGTCATTTTGACTCTGCCCTTGAAGATTTACATTAGTTAGTACCAAAATAGTGAGCGAACATAATTATGAAACCGAGTTTAACTGTCGTCTCGAAAATTCAATGTAATCTGCTTATGTAATCTAGAACTATGTTTATCTCGAGTTGTAGTCTCATTGAAAACTTGCTAACTGTATATTTAATCATAAAAAGTCGTCAAATACATTAGAATTTAAAGAATTGAGCAACTTTCGCCTTCGCTTTTCTCTAGTTACTTATCGGAAGGTTATGAGAAGAGTTAATTAATGTTTAATTACAAAACGAAAAAACAAACATTAAACTCTCCATTAAGATAAATATATTAGAGGTTGATAAAGCATAAATTACAAAGAAGAAACAAACAATAAAGATCCTTGATTTGTCAAAGGACAGGCATTCGCGGTTGAACAGATAAGCAAAAAGTCAGTGAGTAAAGGTTTTATACGACCCTTCTAAGGATGACTTAATGCGGTGGTCAAACAAGCGAATTCCGCCAGAAGCCACCTCCACGAGTGTAATGAGCAAAAAGCATGCATTCTACGTCTGCGATTCAACCAAGATAAAAGTGACAATAGAGCTTTTGCCTTGCGAAAAAGCGTCAATTAATAAGGGTGCGTTAGCTGAAACGAAGCCGATTGTGTCAGCGGGATTTTCCAAGTAATCACTTTTTATCCGTCGGCTTCGGAGCTTTTCTTCTTTGTTTTTATAGCTTTTGACTGTTTTGCTTGTGCTAGCTTATTTTTACGCAGACGAATCGTATGTTTTTCTTCGTTTCTTTCTTCTAATGAAATTGTTCTTTATTGCTTTATAGTCGCTCTTTGCTTTGTGAAAATATCAGAATGAAGGTTCAGGGTACCTACTATCGCAGTAAATAAACTTACTTTTTAGTGGTGACATATTTAGTTGATTTCGATTTCTCGTATTAGATTTGGAACAAAAATAGAATTTTCTTATTTAAGGACTGAAAACCGATCGAGAGATAACAAAAGGTGAAATTGGAAAGTCATTTGTTCTAGTTCAATGGGCTCACAGAAACCCTCTAGTCGCGAAAGTAGTCTTACATAAACTCAGTCGTGCCTGCGCAATTTTCGGAATAATATTCCGAATTTAGCGAATAGACGTCGCCTAATAAATATCAACCCTTTACGTTACCTTCGATCGTCCATATCAACTTTTCAAGCTTTAAGAGCGCGTTTCACACAGATGCCGTGCGTGGCCTCCATAAATCTGCCATTTCTACCCAGAGCGCTTCTTACCGTACAAGAGTAAGAAAAGTTTCGTGTACTCTCTTTTTCTTTCTCTCTCTCTCTCTCTCTCTCTCTCTCTCTCTCTCTCTCTCTCTTCAATTGGCGTTGATTTTAGTTTCCATTTGTTTCTTTCATACTATTCGACTTTCGTTATGAAAATAGTATATGCTAAAGATTTTGTGATTCGATTGACGGTTCAAATATTTTGGATTGCATAGGCACTAGCTTAGATGTTTGATAAGTTTAACTTATAGTTATAGAAATAATTAAAAACTTTTAAAGCGATGGAAATTTAGTTATTTTATAAACAATCGTCTTATATTAGTTATATTTTAGAAATATTATTCAGCTGACGTGAGTAAAGACGTCTTTTCCATGATTTCAAGAATAGTCAATATGTACGAAATAAAGACTGTAGTTCTAACACTGTTATGTTCTCATTTTTAGCAGAAATTATGCCGTTTCTTAATCATATAAGTATTTCCACAGAAATACGCCTCTCCTTGTCACCAATCATTTTCTTTAAATTGTGATTAGTGCGATTCTAGTAGCTACCACTTGAAAGTAAATGTTAAGTAAAAACTGTATAAGAAATTTTATATTTAATAAGTCGATATTTCATAACCCATACTACGAAAATGCCCGAAAAAGTTGGTAAATTATTGAATAATATCATATCTCCGCCAATGTTTTTTTCTTTTCTATTGTACTTGAATACTGTTTTCTATAAACAAATATATAAAAATAGTTGTTTCTATGTTATTTTACTCCGCTGAATACGAATTTTCGTATCCCAAATGCGTGCTATCAATATCAAAGGTGTGGCAGTCACTTAAAGTTCCGTCGCCAACTTTTTCCTAAAATTTTTTTTAAGTTTTTGAAGCTTGTACCATCAGTTTCATGTATCAGTAATGATTGCATCGTATCATATAGTAATGATTATCGTATACAAGTACGGGAAAGTTATTTCCCGAACATGTGTATCGTACCGTGTTTTTCGATACGTGTGTGTGGAAAGTGCGATTTTCAACACACGTTTTTTTGCCGAGCGTGCGGGAAAGACGTACTTTGCTCATAGAGTGTCGAAAAAAAGAAAACAGGCCTGGTGTTAAGGGATCAATGTTCATTGATTACGTCTAAGATAAAAATTACTTGCAGTATCGACGATCTTATAACTAAATTGAATACAGAGACTGAAAGTTACTTAATGCACATTTTAACACAACCTATCAATCTAACGTTCTTTCTAGCATGTACAAAAATTTATCTACGAATGAAATTATGCTTGTTGGTGATTTTTCCCAAAATTATAATTCTAAATATTCTAAAGAAGTGCATAGTGTCCATTTCGGAGCTTCAACGAAACAAATATCTATGCATACAGGTGCTTTCTTTTATAAATCAACATTAAATAGCAAAATTAAATGTAGCTCATTTTGTACGACTTCTGAAAATCTTTGACACGACGCTTCAACCATTTAGGCACATCTACAGCTAGTTTTCAATGAAATAAAAAAAGTAGTACCTAATGTTATTACTTAACATTATAATACTGATGGTCCTACTTCTTAGTATCAGAACAAAATTGGTATCTTTTTCAAGAACACAATAAATTATTTGAAAAATGCAACGTAGAATTTTATAATGTTTGACCATGGGAGAAGTGTATCGGATGCTACTGGTGGTAATGTCAAAGGCTTGTGCGATCGTGCCGTGTTACACGGAAATGATGTAATTTCAGTTAGTGATGTTGTTAAGGTCATTGAAAATTCAAGGGAAAGACAAACCTAAATGTATGTTATTACTACAGAAAATATTGAAATAATTGATGCGAGGTACCGAAAAATTTAAAAACAGTTCCAAATACAATGAAAACTTTGCAGTTACTGTAGTTAAAAGATAAAAAGGATTGTCTTTTCACAAACTCTTTATCGTGTCCATCCTACTTAGATAAGTAATTAAGCAATGCATATATTATGCTCTATCAACGAATGAATTTCAGTTTTACAAAATGAAAAAATATCGAAAGTATGAATAGTAAAGAAAAAAGAGCAAGTTTCAAATATTAGTAAAACAGAAAAACAAAAACAGTCAATAGTATTACAGATTTCAATTAAAGGGAAACAAAAAAAATGATAATTCTTTAAATTTGAGAAATTCACTCAATAAACAATCAGTAGCTACAACTGATAGAGCGAAAACAAGAGACAAGGAAAAAAGATCAAGTTATGCATGACGTAGAAAAAAAAATAAAACTATAGGAATAGAAATTGTATTATGAGAATCAAAAAAAGACTGATGATTAGGTGATTGTTTATTATAATTTAGTAAAGCAAAGCTTATTGTGTTCGACCTTGTTATGTAATATAATATTGTTATAGAACAATGTATTAATGTACTACCGACATATTACACGTATGTGCAATGGAGTAGTTCATTGTTGAATATGTAAAACACATATACACACACACACACATATATATAAACTTGCAGACAAAAATATGTTGCAAGATTTTTTTTTGTTGATAATAAATTTTTTTTTTTAATTTATGTCGAAAAACTCCTGTTCTTCGTTAAAAAATGAGTGACGCGGTTATGTTCTTATTCTGCACCTCAAAATATACCTTGAAAAAAATTTTCAGAGCAGTGCCATCAACAATGAAAAACAAACAAAAAATTCTAATAGTCCTATTTCTGTGGAATTGCTCATACGTGAGCTGAGAGCTCTATCAATGACGTTAATAATGGGCTTATACAATACGTATAAATACAATTGATCATTGTAGAAAAAAGTTTGAATAAAAACATTGACTTTTACAACAGTGTAAACGCAGCTCTAAATATCACTGTTATTTCGTTCAAAGAGGAAGGTAAATTAAATGCAATTTTGTTAGCGAACAGCTGCAATATTATTTCAGGTAAAAACCTTCAACTTATTTTGCAAATAATATTACGAGTAGCTTTTAATCAAGATTAAAATGAGTAGGCAAGACTTTGCGACAAAATAAACCTAGTTTTCTCAGCGTCCTAGGACTCGAGCTCTTCGATGACGAATTAATGCTCTCGACTGGTAAAGCGGAAACCTGCGCTGAATGATTGAGGAGTCTGCTCAAGGCAGCTGCGTTTGATCCTTCACTGAATGAATTGATTAGCGAGCTCCCAGCTTTGATTGCGCTCGGCTAATTATTATACCGTTGATATCTAGAACGTGCTTCCTACTCAACGGAAGTGTGTTGTCTACAAACGCTTGACTACTTTTTGAATGGCATTTTATTTAATCTTTTCTACAATAAGGAACTCGTCCGGAATAGTCAATCGTGCACTACGACTCCCTTATTTCGATGACTAGAAAAACATTTGTGTTCTGAACGTCCATCGTTTTCCGTGCGCAGAGTGAATAGCGGCCCTTTTTATGGGCAGTTTCCCTAATTAGGACTGTCGCGACGCAAAATAAAAATACGAGACACGGACCTCGGTTTACGGCCGCCGCCGCTTTCTGGGGAAATCCCAACACGTGTTTCTTTAGTTGAAAAATCACATGGCCTGAATGTGCGGTACAGAAATTGTAAGCGGAGCTGCCTGATCTCCCCCTCCTCTCTCGGCTCGAAGTTAAGACGCGCACAAGCGCAAGGCGCTTCGTGGCCGTCAAGCCCTCAGCTCCAGGAGTTCGCTTCTGGAGGCTGTTAGACCTCACGAGGAGCATGCTCCTGGGTTTTGTAAGGTCGCGCACGGGAAGGAAAGCCGCGGGGCTAACCTTGGCTCGGAAGGCTACAAAACGTGAGAGCAAGAGAGAGAGAGAGAGAGAGAGAGCGGACACGAGGGGTGCGAGGGCGTGACCAATGCGCGCATCAAGGCCCTGAAGTTCCCGCGGAACCCACTGCGAAGTGGGGATGAATTTTCCTGTTTTTTTGTAAGCGACGCAGCGAGCTCGCATTTTGTATTCATTCTGTTTTCGGTCTTCTTCGCTGACACCCGGCGGATTTTTCTCCTCCGCAACCTTTTTTCCTTTGCCGTGCGTTTGATTAGCGAATAGACTTAAGTTTTTTGTTATCTGTTTGCGCTATATTTTGTATTGTTTTCTTTCTAATAAAAGGTTCTTGAAATTTAATAAAAAAAAAAAAAAAATAATAAACTTGATTTGGTTTCCGCTCACATTGTCCCTTTTCAATTTGCCTTCCTCTATTATATTAAGAAGCTAAATGGTAAGAGTTCATCTCGCACCATGAATATTTAACTCACTAATGTAGCCGTCAAACAAAGAATAAATACGATGGTTTATTGATTGCATATAATTTTCAATTCTACTGTTCATAAAAGTTGATTCTATTGTTGCATTTATTAAATGATTAGAAGAGTGGCAAATATGACGAAATATTCATATAGTCATGAGATATATTATTAAATGATATTTTGAAATTGAAGTACAATATATAAAACGAACGCGATATTGGAAATATTTTCAACTTTTAATATTACTGGGTAAATGTATGCTATAGCACAAAGTTATGGTTTTCATCGATGCGGTTGTTTGATGGATATCGAGTTAAAAAACTAAATATTAAGTTACATTCTAGAGCAACTCAAAAAACATATACGATTTGTTAAAAAGAACCTCGACTATTATTGTAAATTTTCAAGTTGAAAGTTCCTTTGAATCTACAACTTTTAAAACTCTTTACTTGGATGAAAGTACAAGTCTTTGATGTGATACATGGCGGTGAAGTAAAGAGAAAAGTTTTCTAAAATTGTGCGCGCGTATTTACGATATTATGTAGTTTACAACTGAAACTGATGACGCTCTAATGTTCTCTTTGGAAGTAACATTTTTTTAATTTCAGAACTATGAAATGTTGTAATATATACATTACGTATTTCATTTGAAAAAGCTCAACTCTTATCAAGTTGAATTGTAAAATACACTTCCGACATCCGTTATAATTCTCGTGAATACGCTGTTCTTGAATTTCCAATCAGGTATAGACGTATAGAAGAAATTAGATTCCGTTTAATCAGATCTGAAACAAAATTTTCACATCGCTTTGACGCAAAAAGGAAATCTGGACCTGCGTGTGTTATCCAAGTTATTTCAAAGCCGTCTTCTTATCAGGAGCTTTTTATTTTGTCTTTTTCCAAGATAAAATAAAAAAGAAGGAACTGGCCGTAAAGAGAAGGTAGGTAGAGAAAAAGTGAGGAAAAAATGATGCAACTCACCTCTCGAAACTAGAAAATAAAAGTAGTACACTCAGAGCGACAGAAATACTCGACTGAGTGTTATTCCATCGCCAGTCGATATTTAACGGTCATTAGGGCCGTTTATTTTTTAATCAATTGTACTCGACAGCTACTTAGTACACTAACGATACTGTAAATAAAAGCCGTTCGATATTATTACCCCTTATTTACTTTTTACCGTCAAACTTTCAGCTGCGTCATTGACTCTAGAAAATTGCCAGAGACCTTGCGTAGATTCAAATGGAACCTTTCGTTATTTTAAATGAATGAAATCTTTTTCTTTAAATCCACAATCCAGAAATGTATGCGCTCTTCGCTGGTTTTATTGAAAGCACGTACAAAATAATATTTCATATTTCGAAATCAAATTCACCACTGAAGATATTTGAATTCAAAGAATTAATGGAACTCGATGCTTATTGAATAATACTCAGCAATATCGCATCAATCTATGAATGGAATATCGAACGTACCAATAATATAACAAATAATAATAATAATATTACGCGATTCAACAACGTTCACTTAACGAGATGAAAGTCTTTTTGTTAATTCTTTTATTCAAGAAAGAAATAAAGAAAAGCAAATAAAAAGGCGAACGAAAAGCAAATGAATTAATTCCGCGAACAGTTATCGAAGTTCTTTCAATTTGGAGCCACTAGATAATTAATAGCCAAAGCAGCTCGCCGTCGGTGCATCATTATAAACTGGCTGCACGGAAAGCTTGAAAAAGCTTTTCCAAGTTTCTCGTCTATTCTTCGCACGACTGCTCGGCAATTAAAGCAACGGACGCACAAAGCCGAAAGAAAATCAAAGATCGGAACGACCCCCGGAAACGAATGGAAATAAGTTGGATCCGTTTAAATCCCAGTCGTTTTACAATTCTATTCTTTTCTCTCTCTCTCTCTCTCTCTCTCTCTCTCCTCTCCTACTATTTTCTTGCATTTCTTTAGATCTAGATTGTAATAAACATCTCGGAGCACTTGTCCGTAAACTTTTGACTAATTAAATTTTGTAATTAGTTGCGTGACTGATTTTGTGCTGATTACAATTTTTATATAATGAAACTTGAGAAGAAAATATGCAAGAGATAATTATTTATTCTGAAGAATAACTGGGTAAAAGGGCATTTAATTTGGTTCTTTACAATATAGAACATTAATTCTGAAATAAGTCAGAGTCCGAATGAAAAATTTTCTGAAACTAGTTGGGCTTTAGCACGAATATATATTTAAATAAATGCGAAGAGTTATTGTCTATTAACCCGAAAAATTGAACAAAGAACTATTTTCTTTTATTTCTGGCTATACCAGACAAGAATTTCTTAGCTGTATAATAATTAACATTGAGAATTTGCTAAAGCAGACAGTTAATTAAATATCACCTTATGCTGAAAACATACCTTATCAGAGATAAAAATAAGATGTAAAAAATTCCATTTATCAATTTTGACTGCGTTAACAAATCAACACTTTTGCGATGTTAATGAGTAAGATTAATCAACTGCGTATACATCTGATCAAGTTGATTAAACTTTCCAATACTAATTTTTAAGTAAACGTCGACTCTCTCTGTACGTTATAATTATAGCTGCGCTGGTTAACATTTTACTTCTCCATAATACATTAATTGAAATTCAATTACTCTACTTATCGTAAAGTTGACTCCCATCCCATTTTAGTAGCGCATTTATAACATGAAAATAAATAACTACGAATAAAAGTTTGTGTTTCTTCCATTTTTCCTTCATGCGTCTGTGTGATAGCTCCTGCTATATAATTCGCACTGTGAATTTACTAAAAGCTAACTCGCTTCCTCGTCAAAAACTGTGTTAGCGGTGTCAGCCTCGCGAGTTATTCCAATAGCGCGCTACATTCGTTATCGGCCAGTACAGTGAACTCCGTTTTTTTTGCCACGACAAACTTGAGATACATCTTGGTAATTTGTATCTTGAGAAGCGCTGCCAACTGTTTCAAGATATTACGTCGATAAGTGGTAGATTTTTTAAAAGTATCTGTCGACCTGAAGTTATTTCTATTCAAGACCGCGATGGAGTTGACTTTAAACTGGTTTTCCACTCACCGAATTTCACGAAATCAGTATAAAGTCTTCTCGTTTTGAAATTTTACTTTGATGTTTTTTGCAAATGGATTTTAGTAAATAGTCGAGTGTATTATAGCTTGTAACGTTTTAGCGTTATTTCAAAATAACGTTAAGTATTATAATAATATATGATGAAAAAGCGAACAATGCTGCTTTATTTCAGTAAATTAAGTTCAGCGTAATATGACATGTAACGCACATGCGTACTTTGATTTAGCGGCGTGCGGGGAATTCGTAGTGTTCACTTTGGATTATTCATTTGTTGATTATACCTGACTACCAGTATGTTTATTTTAAAATAGACCATAAATCTCATCGTCAAACTCGCGTACCTCATTAAAAATAACAATAAGCAAACGGGCGCACGCGTACTCTTTTCACAACTTTTAATATCAAAGTGCGAGCGCATTATAAATGCAAAAGTAAATCCCGCATAACAAGCGCGAGTATGCTGAAGCGACAAGAAGAAGAGGAAGAAAAAGCGTGACGATGTAGGAGGTAAACTCACGCGTACAATCCTCGGCACGAGCAACGAGGACACAGCAGCAGCATATGAGCGTGTCTTTTCGCGCGCGCACCCATCGACTTTGCGCTAATGGGTTTTGCTCCAGGTCTTGGAATTAGAGCGAACTTATCTCGTGGATATACCGGAGTCGGGTTTCCTTTCGTTTACATTTTCCATTTTTCCGTGGCCTGCACGTCGCTCGTATATATTCTTTTACCGTTTTGACTTATACAGCGAAATTGCGATACCTTCCGTTTTCAATTGTTATCGTTTGTTTTATAGTGCACGCGTGTATGTATTTTATGGGATATACGTATGACGCGATTCATACGATACGATATTCTCCATTATTTTTCTTATGCCATGTTGAAAATTTCTATTTTCATACACAAAACATGAAAATCTTAATACATCTGTGATTTCAATTCGGTAATTATGAATAAATGTCACAAAGATTGTGCAATTATCTTATGTGCTCTAATTAAACTTCCAAATAACAGAAGCTCATTAACAAAAGTTTAAATGGTGTATATACATACATCTGTATAGGTTCTTTTGTTTCATTTTCAAACAGGATAAATTTATATGTGTAAATTGAGATTTGATTATTGATTTTATATTCAAAAGCGAATGAGCCATATACAGTTCAGTAATCCTGAGCGATTACGCTGATGGGAATGATTTTAATGTACAACTTATAATGTAAAGTAGTGTAACCTATTTATCCAAATTAATGATTTGGGCTTATTTTCAATGCATGCTTGGATTATTCAAATGTGTACAGATTCAATGAACGTAACTGTAAGTATGTTATAACTGTAACCTTTATTTGCGTTGAAAATATATCATTTTTATTTTATGGTAAATATGTAATTTCACTAACACTGCCTGGAAAATTGGATATATCAATAATCAAAAATGAATATGCAAGAACAAAAGTTAAAACAGATTTCTTTCGACACAAATTTTGTTTTTCAAATATTTGGGCATAATTCATTGTTATGTCATTAGTAATGAATAAACATATAAGTAGATATAAGATGTTAATAATTCACGTAAACAAAGTTTGATAACAAATCTTCTAAAAAGCTTAAATATTGAAAAACGATTCTCGGCTTTCTCGAAACGCACCGCAGTAATCTTCAGTTAACGCAAAAAAAAAACATTCAGCCGCGTTGCGATCCTCTCGAGTGTTCGACTCTTACCTAAACCTCGCCGTAATGAAAATTTCAGGCGTCGGCACGAAGAGAGGGCGGTTGGTGCTGCCGCTGCTTGTAAAATGCGCGTGTAGTGCCAGGCCTCGATAAAAGATGAATAACTGGATGCCGCGCGCGAACGCGAGAGAAAGAGAGAGACTTGCGGATGCGGAGCTATATGGTGGTTGGTGCACAAGCTCCTCGACGAAAATTTTAATGAGCCGATGAGGCAGCTGCTCTATCCTAAATACACATACATACACCCAAGTTTGCCGGAGTTGTTAATAAGTGAAGGTTATTAGTGCGCGAGCTTATACTCCAGAATTTTCGGCAGAACGCTATGGCGGTTTGAGAGCTTTTAAAAGCTGCGCAGCCTCATCGTAAAAGTCTGGTAGGACGACTATTTTTAATGCACTTTGTTTAATGTCTTGATCAACTTTCGCAGTTACTGAATATTCGAGTGTGAGTCGTATTCTTTTATTCAGGAAAAAAAGAACTGATGTCAACCAGAAACAAAAAAACTTGAATTTTCTTAGAGTTTCGAAGGGACTGGTAAAAAGAAACAAGTTTTAATTTCACGATTTGCTTGGATAAATTTCAGAACTACCTTTCCAACAAGGACATTCAACGCGCCAAAGTTTCACTTCGAACTCGCGAGATAATTACGTCACTGACCTCGATTATTCCAATCAAGAGGTAAAAATGAAAAGTTTGCATATTTTTACGATAGTATCAAATGAGAATACCATTGTATCGCAATTAAATTTTAATAATCTCGTTAACACAAGTATTACTAATCTAATTACAACAACACTCGGGCGAATGCACGCTCATTAACAACATTAACACTTCCAAGTGACTCTCCTATTTGAAAAGTTTAAAGTTAAAAGCATAATTAGGAGAATAAGATGAAAACTAATTTGCCTCTGGACTAAAAAAAGAGGAAGAAGAACACGGCCCACATAGCCCGTTGTCGTTATTTTTTTTTCAGTTTACTCCGCACACAACTGTCCAGGCAAATAAAAGCAAAACAAAATGTCTACGGCGTGGGAGCACAGCAAAAACAACCAGCAAATGGCACAAGCGCGTAGCCTCCGAAATTAATTTGGAAACTAAATGCGTTGCGGAGCAGAAGACAGTAGCAAAAAATGTTGTTTACGTAGATACTCACTGTGGTCCGGGCATCCTTTGAGCTCGAGTCTCAAGCAGACTGTGCGTCTGTGTACCGAATGTGGTAGAACTCGTAACTGCTGAGCAAAGATCGCTGGCACTAACTCTCTTGTTACGATCGTCGATGTGTCGACGTTGCCCGCCAACACCTGCCACATATAAGATCGACGTATCAGTTGATGTGTTTGGGCGCACGACTCCAAGTCTTTTATTACTTGAAATTCGAGGGATGAGGAATTAAAGAAGATATCTTTGGTCATAATTGACTTAGTGAGTATTCAAGCTTTGGATCAATTGAATTGGGTATTTGCGAGAAAGTATGTAGGATTTGGCGGTGTCGCCTTGTCTTTGTCTGTTGATTTCAGCACAAACGTGTGTTTAATGTGCAAATGTTTAACGTACAATGCATAATGTCAGACAAATTGGCTTAATTATAAATATTTTTGTAAAGTTATAGCTGTAAAAATAAGGAATTATATTTTTGTTGTAAAAATTCATTTCCACAATGTTTCGCAAAGCAAAAAGCTTTTAATATCATTTTTCATGGTAATTTACCGTCGACTTTAATTTCTGCTTTTTTCCGTTTTAGAGGTAAAATTGTTCGCTCTGTCATAAGAAAAGAAAAGATTGTCGAGCGTGCCAACATTTAACTACTCTCATCAACTATTAAACCCTAGTCTTTTCATTGCCGTATGTTTTTCACGCCTCGAGCTTGCAGTTGTAGTGGTAGATGTCGCGTAAAAACTCGAGACGATTCTCGAGCTCCGTGTAACTCAATGATTCTTGGCGCTGTACAAATTTGCGCAACTTTTGTCCTCCTTGTCGGAATTAAGGGCTTTTTTCTTTATCTCGACGGTGAGCTTTTGCGTCAAAGGCCAAAAGCACTCGTTACTATTTATGTACTAGAATGATAATTTATCAGTGTCTTTTTGCATTCCTTATGAGAATACTTGGTAAAATAATTTCTAATTCTGAATATTGTTCTAATAAAATTCATGTAGAAAATGATGAGTTTCATTTATACGATGCAAAAGTACTTCCAAATAATTGTTGGAAGTTCATAGTGTTTTGATTGAATACAATTTTCAGTATCAATTTTATATTGCAAAATTATGCCACATATTTTAAATAACAATGTGTTCATCAGATCAACATAAAGCAATTGTTAGAAAAAAATACAAATGTCAACTTTTTTCCATTTGCGGAAAGCTTCATTAACAGCAAGCACCAAATGAATTGAGGCATTACGTAATCTAAGTAGCAGAGAAAGGGAGAGATAGAGGCAGAGAGCATTATACCAAAGTCATGTATTCTCATGCGTATAAGGCTCGCAGATATTTCGAAAGCGACTTTTTTTGAGATTGTTGATGACCAGAGTTTTCCCCGCCATAAAACAATAAAAATTATCTATGTCCCCTGCTGCGCGTAAATAACTAGAAAAACACTAGAACAAATTGAGTCTGTGAATTCTACGGGGGAATTTCGACAGTGTGGAATGAATGTATGGATATAGCTGGCCTGAATAATTGTATGCATCTTAACCAAAGAGATATTATTATATTCACTGCTCTCTTGAGTGTTTGGTATTTCTTGTGAAATAATTGTTAAGCATTTTGTTCCTCACCTTAGAAGTTTTTTCAACATTTTATTTTTTTCATTTCCTAATCCACATCGTTATTTTGCGATTGACATTTTATCATGTACAGTTTGACCCAGAAAAATTCATTGTCCGAGGCAAGCGCGTAAAACGTCGGCGAAGCTCGTAATTTTTACGGGCTCGCGGCTTGTTACTCGCTTCTCGCTCCGTCGCCTCGATATAAATCGGACAGTTGGGGAGGGGGGAGGGGGATGACGGTAGTGCAACGAGTTCAAAAAAAAGAGAGAAGAAAAAATATACACACCCACCCAAGTCAGCCAAACGTAACGCGTGTAACGAGCGATATTTACCGGGTTGAGTTGCCGATTTCGTTTTCCATTTTGCTGCTGCTGCGCATGCAGGGATTTCTATAGATCGCTTTTTTCGTTGGAGAAAATAGCGACGTTAAAAATGAACTGACCTCCTAAAGCACTTGTTCACACTGTTAGATTGGCTCTGATTGCGGTTTAGCAATCAGCACATTTGCGATTGAGTTTAATGGCTTCTTCTTTCTTTTTCTTTAAATAATAATAAAGTACGCGTTCATTTATGCTACAATAAATGAACATAAATACTAAACACGGAATTGGAAACGAAAACTCGTTGCAAGAAAATCAGAACAATAGGATTTGCCTGCATCGATAATTTACGCGTAATATCACGAATAATAGACTTATTAAATAAAGAAAAGAAAAATAATTTATTATTCGAGTCGTCCGCTCCATCCAATTTAATACATTAAATTTTATTGTTCAGTACCTTATAAAGTAAACTTTACATAAATATTCCAAGCTGAAAGTGTGTTATCCGAAACCCGATGAAATTCTGTCAACGTTAAAGCAAATATTTTCGAAATACCGATTGAAGCACCGTAGAGATTAACGTACGTGCATATCAACTGCGAAACTATTTGTCATCGAAACGAAAAAAAAAAACAAACAAACAAACAAATCCCAAAGCGATACGGAGCAGTAGAATTTTCAGCATTCCGCGGCTTTCGAAAGCTCATCGCTTGCCAGCAAGATATCTATATATGGCGCTTGCAATTTCGCGGGTTCTGCTCGGAGTTTGAAACTGCGCGTTACAATGCCATCGCGTGACCGAGCTTTTTTTTCGAGCATTCTTCTCGAGCTCTACGGAATTCCCTTTATCACCCCCCTCCCCTCTATTTTCTTAATGTTCGACAAGTGTCGAGGTGATTGTCACTTTCTCTTCCTTAAAGGGACTTGATGAGTCTTGAAAAGGCGACGGCTTAATAAATTACATACCTATAAGCCGGAAAATTAGTAAATCCGTAGCATGTGAAAATTGTTATACACCTGCTATGGGTTTGCCAATACCCCGGTATGTGCACGGTTTTTTTGCCCAGTGAGGCCGAAACTACCATATTATTGACCGACATACGATTGGGAAAATGCTACTTTTGAGCCGTTGGGCAAAAAAGTCAGTTGTCAATTTTCACGTGCTACAAACTTACACTTTCCCGGGCTAGGTATATAATCTACTATTTCAGCTTCACCTCGGGTGTCAATTTACACGCCTTATGGACTTGCCACACTTTCGCGTTCTTGAGTTGTAATCTACTATTTTTTTAATATTTTTTCTTCTTCCGTTTTTAGTAAGATTAATTTTATAATTTTAACATATCAGCGTACGGTATTTAGTTCGAAGAAGTATTATTTTGATATATTTTTCATTTAAATTAAGGCTTCTCTACATAGACACACACACATCACCAAGATATCTAACGTATATGATGTGCATTTTAATTGAGGTGATAAAAAAATCAAAACCATTCTTTGAACTACTCTTTATTTTCCTAATTAAGTCTTGCAAGCTGTGCACATATGACGAAAAGCCACGCACATACTTTAACCTAGAACCACATCGCAATTATATAGGTACATGACTCGGTAGTCCCGTATATTTATTTATCAAGCGGATCTCCTATTTAATTTATTCCGTTGAATGTTTTCATTCATTCTTCGAATATGAAATAATAAATTGACGTTTCAAAAGCACTTTCTGAACTTTTTAATAAATTATCAAAATAACACAATAGAACGTAATTAGATTAATGCAGCCGTAGCAAAGGAACCGTTGTAGACGACTCGTTTTTATCTTTAAAACAGTTGTGAAGGATCGGACACTTGCGTGACTATACTTTTGATCTTGAGGACGAGGCTAGATAATATCATTCCTTTATTCGTTGAAAATCATTTTTCACTTGCTAGAAATAGTAATATTTATCTGGATAATATCTTTAACAAAAGTTTTTACGTTTTTACTAGTCGCTTAATTAAAAAAGAATGGAATAACTTCATAACTCTTTTCGTTCTTTCATGAAGCACTCTGGTAATGTAGTTAATAATATTTGTCTTAAGGGGATTATATTTGCACTCATTTTCAACTTTTTCTTTTTTCTCGAAAGAGCACATCAAAAAACGTAATTTAAGATCAATTGAATGTTCAAACATGATATAAATTATTTTTATATGTTTTCCATTGTACTTGCAATTACTATATTATTATTACATTAGTCTAACGTAATATAAATCCCTCGTTCGATAACTTCTACTGGCTTATAATTTACAATCATTTCAAAATTGGGTTTCATCATTCAGGCATGGCGTCTCGCATTATAAATACATGTCACACATTGCTTTTTCTTATTCCTGCGTAGTTGCAGACCTTACGACAGGTAAACACGATAATATTGTTTAGGATGGGAATAAGTGTGATAAACAAATAACTTAATTGTCTACTAGATCTGAAAGTCTCTATTAATATAAAACATAATCAAACTTAAAATTACCTAAAATACATTGAATAAATAAAATTATAGTAATGCTAATTATAACCGTGAAAATTATACTAATTAAAATATATAAATTTACACTGTATATCACACGCGATAAACTTAAAGTTACTGCAGTCAACTCGATATATTCTGATTCATAAGCGGCGAGCGAGACGAAACTCGAAATTTTCCATCCCCACTATACGGATTCGGTTCTCCTCTCGTTAACTGAGAAAATATAGGCATTGCTTTTACAGTATTTATAGTTGTGGATAGCTCCTCGCTACCCCGCCACCCCGCTCCTCGCTACTATAAGGATCGTGTTCGATGTTGTCACATAGCACCGCGCTTTAAGAGAATATACGGCATTTATGACGTGTACAGATCAAGTGCTTATGGCAATTATTTTCTTTTTCGGCTCCGGCTGTTATCAATTCGAAGCAGATCAAGTTGAAGCAAGATGTCAAGCATGTGTTTAGCGCGCAAACTATAGCCGCGATATCGCTAACATCTGTTTATTTTCAACGTATCAATAATATATTTTGAAAAATACTACGTATTAAATGCTGGATAATGTCAATAGGGATAACGATTATCAAGAATAAATATCTAAATTGATGAATATTTTTTTTCGTAAACATTGCAATAACAAAAATATAATTCATTTTGATTTTTAAGAAGGCACTTGACTAATTCTGTTGTCAGACAATTCTTTTTTTCTTTTGTTATTCTCTGGATGGTTGTAATCGTTCAAGTCTTTTAATAATCATGAGTGTCAGTTTCTTCGATTAGTTATATAAAAAGATAAAATGTCAAAAGGATTGGCATTGTTAAATAAATGTCATACCTCTTTACCATTCCAAAGTTTGTAAGGCCGCCAGTCTGTAAATCCAGGCCGCCAATATTCGACGGTGTATTCCTCGGTGTATTCTTGACCACGTCCATGGTCGAAACGGCCTTGTGTCTCGATAGCTGTTACCATGTGAGTACCGCCAAGGTCTATCTGTATCCATTCGCGCACACCATTCTCGATCTGACGTTTCGGACACCAACCGCCACCTGCTGTCTCTTTGCGAAGTCTGAAAGCCATTTCACAAAAGTTTTTGAATATATACTTTCAATATTTCATTATTATGACAATCTGTTATTAGGATACAAGACCTCGATTTTTTATTGTCCACCGTAGTGCAATATTTAATGCCGGAATGAGAATATCGATCATAAGTACATGATAAAGTTGTATGGATAAAGCGCTGATAAAAACTTATGAGCACTAAATGACAATATAAACTTTTATGTCTCTCTTCTCTATAAAATTAACCGTGTGGTTCAGCGTAAATCAATATACCTGAATATTGAAATACCAAAATAGTATAATAATATATTTATAAATTATGAATACTTAGTGCAGTTGGTAAATTTAATTTTTGATTTACAAAATGGAATAATTATAATGCAATTAAAGCTTTTTTTGAATTTTACTGTGAAGAATGAAAGGCACAGATATTTCCTTCAAAGATCGTTCACACAGTGATATGAATTTTTCAAAATAGAAAATTCTTTTCTCTGTAACTGCTCATTTACTTATATGAAACCCGTCACTCCGAGATTTTAATTTATTCATTTTATTCTGCGACCCAGAAAAATCTCGGAACCACATTTATAAATGCACTGCGGTCAAAAAAAAAACGAAACAAGTTTCATATAACTTTCAACCATAAATTATGAAATATTTTTTAATCATGCCACGCAATTTATATTGTAGAGTTGACCATTCTAGAAACTTTTCATTTCCAATAAGGTATGTTTTAAAATCTCAGGATACTCTTTAAAGAGGGTCGTAACACAAAGATTCAAAATGTATGCATTCAAAATGTGTGATACTCAAAGAGGAGAGCCCTGTATTAACCAACGTATGGCTATTTGTAAAACTTTTGCTTTTCATTAGCTTGATCACAAAAAAAAATCAGTAAATATTTAAATATTTAAATCATGAATAACACGAGCTATTTTGGTAACTTGAAATTTATTTCTATGTTATCCGGATTTTTAATAGTGAACTCAAACATGAAATCGAAACATCGTACTGAATTTCATAAAAACAGAGATTTGTTTATATTTTATCAAATTGTATAGAAGCGTATGAAGCATTTATTTTTTTCAAATTATAATAAAAAAATATAACTTTCCAGCAGCGTAATTGATCCTACCGATATTACATTTCAAACAATAACACAATATCTTTAGTTAAGGAAATTATTTGATAATATCGTACTCGACCTCACGGTATCGAATAGCTGATTTGAGAGCAAGAGAGATGAACGGTTCCAACATCAACCATGTTTACGTGTCTTAACTTGCCATAATTGTCAAATTTGCGCTCCATTGACGCATGTTTTATCAATCAAGCTATTTTTCTACAGAATAGAATTAAATTACGATGAAACAAAAAAAGATAATTTATTGTAGAAACGTATTATATTACCCATAATCCTCTAAAATTATATATAATTTTATGGATCATCATTTTTAATTATAATCTTAGTATATAAATGTCAAAAGTTTTCTTTTTTAAAAATACAAAACAATTCACCTCAAATCTGTTTATTTTGAACATTTTTTATTGTTTTACATAAGAAAACATTTACATAAAACTAAAATTAAAATGACTCTCCAACATTGAAACAGTAATTAAAATTAGATAGATGTAACGGCAATTTTCTATCGAACGTTCTATTTAATCTAAAATAAAGAATTTTTTCGTTAAAAAACATAGTTCTAGATGAAAAGAAAAACTCGAAATATCAGCGCAAAAAAGGAAAAACAAAAATGTTGTATGGCGAATATTTCATCGCCGTGTCCACATCCATATAGAGATATCGGTCAGCGGGCAATAAAATTCAGAGGCCTCTACCGCACGATCGGCTGTCATCGCTAGTGCGCAAAAAAAGTCGCGCTTAACGACCCGCATCGACATAAAAATTGATTGCTTGTTAAGCGAGGATCTCCAATGGCTGAAGCGAATGGCAAACTCTTGCTGATTGGGTGTCGTTCTGTTCCGCGGATTTCAATTTTTATAGCTATCAGCGCACGGAGAAAAGCGATGCTTCCCTTGTTTACTTATTATCACGCGCGAGTCACTTGAATCTGTTGAGGAATATGACATAACCTGGTAGTATAAATTTGCTGCAGATGATCAAACGTACATATTATTTTCATCTGAATATTTAAAGATTTATTTACTTTTCGTATTAAAATTCTACTTTCCACATATAAATCTAATAGACATTTTCTGTCCTCCTATCTTAAAAAAAAGAATTCTCACAGATATGCAGCTTTCTGATTGATTGATGGGAAAAAAAGAGCGCGAAATTTTTTTTGTGTATTTAAAATAGTTGTATTATAACTCTAGAGATATGAGATTGATATTTCAGCGGTAAATTCAGTTTATACATAATCTAAATGGACAATAATCTAAAAATAGAAGTATGCTGTTGATAAATCGTTTTAAGAGAATAGAGATTACATATTTGAAATTATCAGGACATATTAATAATTTTAGAACCATCTGCGATAGTAAAAAATATATTGTCTTAAAATGTGGTTGAAAGAAAGGGAAAGTGAATCGAATAAAATGAAAGGATGTACCCTTTTATCTTTTGTACATTGTGAATTCAAAGATATGCGGACAGCGGATATTAATTATCAGAATATTAAATCCGTTAAATTTGAAGAATGTTCACAGGTATTTCAACGAGGTAACAAAAGAACAAGATATTAAATGTAATACTCATACTAATATAAGAATGGAGCCGTGAGCACTACTATTAAGTATTTAAGGTTTCCTTTTGTATAATAGAATAATAGCTTAGCATATTTTGTTATATATAACATAGGTTCAATCAATATTTTGAATAATTTTTTCAATATATTTTGAAATGAATAAAAATTCATCGGTTTTTGTGAAAAAAATCGGTGCAATTTCTATTGTATATATCAATGAATATCTATGAATGTGGTGTATTTCAAACAACATAATTTGTCTACGCGTATATACCATTAATATCTCAAAATTATCATGTAACAGATTTAAATAATGTAATAAATAACGAAAAAATATATATTTAAAGAAAGAACACGCAAAGCACGCTAAATAATACCACTGTACTTTGGTAGTGAATCGTTATAAATATTCAAATCATAAAAAAACTATGCATTTTCAACCTTTCTTGTATGCAAAGTTATAATGAAATCCTTTGGGAATATAAAACGGTAAAAAAGTACATCAATCGTATTTTGTGAATGCAGTTACGAATGGGCTTTTTATCCGTGCAATGAAGGCAGGATTGTAAATGATTGATTGTGCAAAAGAGATGTAAGAAAGAAGCATATGAATTTGATGCCTAAGGGATTTGAAAGTCGAATTGGGCATACTGCTCTCATATAACTTTTCATAGACAGCTGAGATATTCTCGCTTATCAAGTACAGAAAATACCTGAAATATCTCAAAAGTTTTATTTTAAGAATCATCAAATGAAAATACAGTTGTAGCTATGTTAAGAAAATAACTAATTTTAAGTATCATTGAATTATAAATCCTTGATAACAAAGATTACTCTAAATATACATTCGATAGATTATTCCGAGAAAATCTACTGGCGACAAATGTTCAATATCGCTTGGATCATTGACTATAAGGAAAGATGTATATAACACGTGGAGACGCCAACGGTTTGCAAGAAAAGTAAATAGATAAAAGGAAAGTGGAAACAAAGCGCTGGACTTGCCAGCATCTGGCGCCATGAAAAATTCGGGTGAAACGGTATGTGCGCGTAAAGACAGATTCCCAGGTGTGCGGGTAGTTCTCGATCTGTGTCAGCGTCAGTCGGCTCCTCATTACTCTGGCGAGCGACTCTCCCTCTCTCACGACTGATATGGCGCTCGGCCGGGCACTACTGGTCCTTTTATCGCGGCCACTTCTCGACGCGTCCAGGGAATAAATCAACTGCCCCACCCACCGCCTCCCTTCTCCCTCCTGCTAGCTCGTTGCTGCAACTTCATCATTTGCCTGTCGGACGAGTTGATATTTTCAAAATTTACGCGCGCTGCTATTTTTCGTGACTATTTTTTTAGTGAATTATGCGTGATGTGCCAGTGGAATTAAACAACTTTTTCATATTCAAGCATTATTTCGAATGATTCGTAAATTACATCACTGGAATATTTTATAAATTTTTTCTACGACTTACGATTATAAGCAAATTGTTTCTAGGTGTGTAGAATTCTTACATGTGCTGGAAAATAATGTATTAGCTATAGGAAGTGATATTGAAATATGTATCGTGCGCTAACTACAAAAGAATAACGAAAACGAATAAAAATAAAATTGCGAGAACATTCCGTGTCATATCTGTCCGTTGGTCTCGTCAGTGTGCTTCAAAAATTGCATAAGAAAAACTTTTACCCAACAGCTTGCTTCCAAGCTACCTGACTTAAATCTCGCATGGTTTGGTTTCCGCTCGGCTCTGTTAACCACTTGCCGTCCGCTTTTCTATTTTTGTCGAGCTATTCCCTTTTCCTTCGCGTCCTCGCCCATTTCGAAACTGATGCCCTCAAACCGATATTTCTCGAACAATTTAGTAGCGCAGTAAGAGAAAAAGCAATATTAAAATTGAATACGAAACTATACTTATTATAGTTGAAATCGACACATCCAACGCAGCCAGACGCTAATTAATCACACTTCGCTTTCCCAAGATTCCTCATTCAAATACAGACAAGCATATATTTAATCTCTTGACTTATACCTGACAATAACACTGGAAACCACACACAAGAAGGATGCTTTGACGTATACGTACTGATACACACACACACACACACACACACGCGCATGTATATTTATATATATAGTTGCTTCGCTGTACACGTGTAAGACATGAATATTTCTAAATACGGATGCACTTGGCGCGGATTACCCATGAAAATACATTGTTCACCTTTTATTGTTATATCACGTATTCTTTCGTCCAATTCGCGCAGTAAAATATTTTTCTTTGGTTTTATTTGGAAATTTGGGGGAAAAAATAAGGTCAACGAAATAGGAACTCACCTAGCGTATCGCGGGCCAACATTTGTCACGTACGACGACGAGGCGTTGAGTGCCGAATCCGCTATGGCGCCTGACTCCATGCCAAGGGCGGAGTTACAGGATCCTGAAACAAAAGCCTTCGGTTGAATCAAGAATGTTTCGCGAATACACCCTGCTGGCTATGTTGCGTGTGTGTATATGCAGTAACAAAGAGAGACAGAGGTGCGTCGCTCAAAGCTATATACTTTTTGCAAGTTATTGTTTGCCTACATGAGCTGAGTTGGAGGGGGGGGGGGGGGGGTTGCTGACTTTTAGTTTTTGTAATGTTCTCATTTTCATCTAGTATTTTGTAGCAGTCTTTTTTGCGCTGCTACTATTTGCTGTCCCATTAAAAATCAATTGTCGCTAGGGGTGCTAAACAAGTTTCCAAAACGAATTTCCATTTCGGAATATATGAATCAATATAGAAAGAAATTTATTTGTTTAAGCGTACATCTTGAATGATTGCATTTTTTTACAAATATTCAATTTGACTAATTGCTAGTACTAGGTAACAAACAAACTTTTTTATTCCATTTGCAAAATTTCTCTCTTTTTCTTTATTTTAATTAGTTAAAGCGAACGCAGTCGTTATTGATATCAATTCAGAAGACCAATTAAAAAATTTCAATCAGAAAATGAACTCGTCATCTGACAACTACGTAAACGCAAAAGTTATAGCCACTCGCAAATGTTTTTGGAAATTGCCATCAAATAGCAGTAACTCTACTATGTTTACATAAGAAAGACGTTTGGTATACAACATTTTTTAATTTCAGTAATCGTTGTGTGCTGCCTATCTCGGAGAGTTGCCAATAAAAATTTTTCATTGATGGTGATTGCAGTTTTCCACTTGGTAAACTTACGTTGGTCATATAGCTCTCAGGAAACCAGAAACGCAAGCACTTAATGGCCTCACGGCAATCATGAAAATGAAGCGTACATTTACATTGCACCAGGTACAAGCAAAGAATATCTTGATAATTTCTGTTACTAAACTCGTTAAGAGTGATAAACATTTTTTTAACAAACATTCGATGGTTTTATCAGCTATTCAGCTACTCCGTTTGCGGTTTGATCTTCTGTCGTCTCTCAAGCGTGATTTTTCCATTAATGTTCTTTTGCCCCTTTATCGGTTGATAGAAAGTACTGCAGGGAAATCTCGTTAAACAAGAGACCACGGTTTCCTTATTCTTCATCCTTTTGTTTGCTCTCGTTTATTTCAATTCCAAGTGGGTCGTCCGATCAAGGTTTCTCAGTTGTTCAATACTATTCGATTCTTGAATTAAGAGCTCTTTCCCGATGTGTACTTCCAGTGAATAAAGAAACTTTGATTGTTTTCTTGGTGTTTTTGAAAGTTAAAATATGCAATTCACCTTGCTCAAAATGTAGATTGAAAAAAAATTTAATTATTTGTTGCAAATCAATGAAGTCAATAATGAAACACTCAATTGTTGGTTCGTATCAATTGTGTAATCTACAGAATTTTAACGTTAATATTCGAGTATCTATATAAATAACATAAAATGTAGTAAAATATTTACTTTTAATGAATGATTTCAAGCGTAAAGCGTCCAAGTTGTTCGCCTACATATCTTTTGCACAATAAGTGATGACCACATTGACAAATATACCGTTGCGAATGTATAGTATATATACATTTATTACTCTACATAGCTTTATAGAAAACATCATTTTGAAGAAATGTCAAGAGAACTTTAATAAATAAAATTAATTTCAATTTTATGTTTTCAATCAATAGTTTGAAAATCAGTAACTAATTACGAGTGTAGCCAGAAAAGAAATGATGTAGACGATAGTATGTATTCTATGTCAAGCTGTCGGACTTTTCCGCAAAGACATCATAAAACCTGCAGCCTTCAGAAAGCTTCTGGGCTTTATTAATACAATAACTCCTTAATTCTTCTAGTGCGGAGAGTGCGCACTCGGACGTGGGACTCAAACGGAGCGTATAATCGTGGCAGCAAGAGCAAGAGAAATAAGGGGAGGGTGCAATTTTACGGCCGAGGGAGGTAAACACGCCGACGAAAGCTTTTCTCCGGCTCTCTCGCAAAGCAGACTGTCCGGTCGATTAACCTTCACGCGCGTTTGCGCGTGTCAGAATTTTCGGACTATTTTTCATTCGAGCTGCACTCTCTCGCTGCTCTCGCAAGTGCCGAAGGAAAACAGAAAACTTTCGAAAGCTTTTCTTCATGGGCAGAAAGAGAGAGAGAGAGAGAGAGAGAGGCGGAGAGGAGCGCTGAACCTGTACGTGAATACCAAAAATATCTCGGTGAGAATAAGAAACAGGGATGAAGAATTGCGGCTTACAAAAAGAATAAATCGTATAATCAACGTATGCCAATATTTGGCTATGACGGCTATTCCCAGACGAGGGAGTATTATTAATCAATGCTGAGAAATGGGCTTCATTTTGTAGTTTACTGATTCATAAATTTTTGTATTCTTTGAAAATGTATTTTTATGCTTTAATAAGCTTCTATAATTGAAAATTTCATTAGATATGAAATATTCTATCTGCAAAGACTGATACTAAATAATGAACTCAATTTTGTAATGTAAATTTCAATTATCTATAAAGTTTTTTGTGCTGCAATGAATAAATTGTTTAATATTTGAAATGAGTGCAATATTGTATCAATAAACTTTCTTTCTATGGCATTACGTGAAATAATCATTAACTTGACTTCTTTCGTCAAGAGGTAGCAATGAAATGTAAATTGAATGATATTAAATGTAAATTAAGTGTAAATTGAATAAAAACGATCTACCATATTGGATTATTTATTACTTTTAGTCGAATATAATATAAAAAGAATTAATAGATTGCTTCTATATTCATTATATAGATTTATATAGATTTATATAGATTTATATAGATTTATATCTATGTTGTAAAGAAGGAATTGAAAAAATCGACTATCGCTTCTTATTTCCAAAATAATTGGTTTGAAGTAAATCATTAATTTTTTAATAAATTTCAATTTCACAAAAATTATTGATTTGTATTATGTATACACAAATAAATAGTAATAATACGTGATTAAAAATAATTTCAATGCATTACGTCTTTAGTATATTTAAAATATATACTGTGGCGAAGAGGCGCGCGACACTTTAAGATCGAATGAGGGCAGCGACCCTCGGACAAGTTTGACGTCGGCGAACGAAAGGTCGGGAGCCTGGAGTTTGGCGATACGAACGCGAAAGTTTTGAACTCATTTGTATTTTGGTATATGTCGAAACAGGCAAGTCGTCTCTTAAAAATTGTACGTGTGCGTTTGTTTGTAGTTGTCACGATTTAACTCTTGGTTAAAAATAGGTATTTTTCCCTTGCAAAGCGATGGTTTTATTTTTGCCCGTATTTCATTTAATATCGTTAAATACCTTTTATTGATTATAAATAAAGTTCAAATTCATTAGTATCGAAGCTATTTTCAACATATCTTTGCTCATCCACATCTTTTACAGCATAAATACATTCATTTTTAAGAATTGAATTTTGGTATTAGATTTTTAGTTTCATCTCTGAAAAATCTGGTTTCCCGAAATAATAGTTTGCAAAAAATCATTATAAAAGTATGTTTGAAGGTACAAGAAGTCATGATACAACATTTAAAAAAATGTTTGTACGTACAATGGCGTGTATAAGTGTATGCTTAAAGCTTAAAGCTCTAGCCGTTGTTCTTTCACTTTAACGCGAAGAAGAAAAAACTCTTTACTTCCCCTCCCCCTTTTTTTGAAATTAGTATCTCACTCATGCTTTGGACTGGATAGAAAATTGTGGAATAGGAAAGGTGTCAACATAAAAGAAACACTTAGGAGCCAAATGATGTATAATTTTGGCTCCAAGGAAGAAAGCCTGTTGCCAGGCAAAACTCCCTCGAACGGAAACAAATAAAAATTACAAATGATAATGTGTGATATTGTTGTGTGTGTGTGTGTAATTTGTGGGTTGTGCATCTGTTTGGATAGACTGCGAAGTAGCGGTTGATCAATTGATGCGTTGTTCGGATAAGCTGCTAAGCAGCGGTTGATCAATTGATGCGGTTGTTGATGTGTAGACTGCGATGCAGCGGTTGAATAAGTGAATGTTATGAATGTTGGCACGTCACGTCAGAAATTAAGAATAGAAATAGCTGGAATGCAGGAAATAATGATAGGAGAATAGAGTTGAAAAAGGTCAAGAAGATTTCGTGAGATTAAAATGTGCGTATCGCGACCGTGCACACGGACGATTTGCGAACAAAAAACCCTTTTGTACGATAATATTGAAAACTACTGATTGAAATTCAATGTTCTCTCGCAAGCGATTAATATGTCCGGAAACGTTCGATGCTGAATCTAAACTAAACTAACTACTTTTTGTTCCTTCGACACGCGACCTCTTGTGAGAGGGGGAGAGAGAGAGAGAGAGAGAGAGAGAGAGAATAAAAAAAAAATTTTTTTTTTACATTAAATTTTTAAACCACAACTATAACAACTTTTAACAATTTTTGAACGGCTCAATAGATTTTTAAAATCGAAAGTGTAAAAGTTATATATTTCGTCTGCTATCTGTAAAATCAGCGGAACAGGATCCATTTTTATTAAGCCGATAAAAAGTTAAAACGTTTTTTGTAAAACAATCCCCTTTTCTTCATCTTTGATTATATCGGACACTATGCACTGTAGAAAAAAACTCCAAAGAGAAAAAAAGTTGTTTTTTAATGTAGAATAATTATTCACTATCAAAATTGCATGTGGAAAAAAAAATTTTTTCTATTTTTTCACCGTGGGTAAAATATTCCTATCGATAATGACTACGAATAAATAATATTATTTAAATTCTATTAATTATAATTTATCAATATTCTTTTTATACACATATTTTCATAACATAGAATTACAATAATATCTATCATAATACATCAAACTCGTGTATTTAATAGTAGTCAACGTAATTTTTCAAATACTTCTGTTGCAACTTTTTATTGGCTCAATAAAAATGGATCTTGTTGCGCTCATTTTAAAGATAACAGAAATATACAATTTTTACACTTTTGAATTTTTAAATCTGCTGAGACGTTCAAAAGTTATAACCGATTTAATGTAAAAAAAATTTTGTAATTTAATAAAAAAATACCAGCGGCATATTAAGGGTGCTTTACTCTTCAAAATAAGCCTGCGCGTGTTCTTCAAGAACTATTTTAGACGGAGCCGCAAAACTTTAAATTTTAAATGATTTTTTTTGGTCAGAAACTTATGCAAGCCACTGTATATGTAGATGCATGTGCAATTTATGTATGTAATCATTCATACTCGAATTATATGCAATAAAAATATTGTATTATTAATCTTAACTAAACGAAGGGTAGAAAAACAGATATTTATAGGATTCTGATAAGAGTCTCTTAAAATAAAGGTTTTTGTGAGTTCGATTAAAAATTTTTTTTATATAATGTATGACAAGCATGAAATTTTTTAATATATTTTTGTAGTGCTTTAATTTTCTTTCAGTATGAATGTGGCTCTCTATGCTCTAAAAAATGGTTACATTTAAAATAGTGAGCAAAAATTAAAAATCCATAACTTCCAATCCTTCTGATATATTTAAGATATATTCTAAGAAGTTATATGAATAACAAAAATTTGTTTCAATCATCTTTATTCAAGGGTTATAAAAATTATCAATGATTAAAACATAATTTCTCGATGGTAAAAAAGACAAAGTAGAATTACTTTATTTAGTTTCATAAATATTCAGACTACCAAACTCTTTCATCTTATTAAACCAGTTGAAACATTTGAAAATGTAGCAATATATTGTTGTTCTTATACGTAATTAATGTTACTTGACATTTAAATTTTCAATGTTTTCGACTTCATATGTTTGAAATTAATTTTCTTCATGACAAAAGTAATTTGAATGAAATTTAACAAAATTCCAATAAAAGAAACATCTATTTATTCTAAAATATCTCCGTATTCCATCAGTTTACTCTCTATCCAAGGAATGAAACTCGCAACTTTTGTGTACAGATCTGGTTGTATTGAATTGCAGTATGTATCTGTAGTAGAGGCGATTCCAATTTGAACTCCGTTGACGACAAGGGGTGAGCCGGAGTCTCCCTGTATTGAAATAAAATTTAAATACTTGTATTACGGCAACGTGAGTTATCGTAAATATTAAATTCAACTTACGTTACATATACCTCTTTTCTTATTGGAAGTACACACATGCTTATCGATGTATGTCCACACTTGTTGGCAATCCTTCATCGCTAGAACAGGAACCTCGGCGTAATGCATATGATCACTTGTTTTATTATAATTCTAAAATGAATTTTATTGAATGACTTGTTCTTCCCGAAGCCACCAAAAATATATAATTTAAAAAATACATACCTTTTTTATTCCCCACCCCGCAATTGTAGCTATGTATTTATGATAATTTTTCGTTTCGTCAGTTTCTAATTTTATTTTGTTCACTTTGTCATTAAATTCTATTTCTGTTTTTAAGTGTAAAAGACCAATATCATTATAAACTAATTCAAGACCCTTGAGTGACAGAAGTTTCAAATTTGATTAGATCAATTTTTGAATAAAATATTCTGAATATTAGTTTCTATACTACAAATTATTTACATTGTTCAGCGATTCTGGTAAATATGTATAATTTTCATGACTGTAAGATCTGTCGACCATATAGCCAGTACCTGTATCAAGATCGTTTACTGTTCCAACTACTAACAGTGGGCGCTCCTCACTAAGAAAAATAAAATGATATATTTGTAAATTCCATTCTTATGAGCAAAATAGTAGTATAAAAATTAATAAATTGCTTCAAAATGCAATGAGCTGCCGTGATCGCCCAACGAGGATGAATAATTCCTGCACCGCACGCTTTCGAACGTCCAGTCCTGTGATCATATGTCAATAGTGCCACGTATGGAAACTGTCCGTCGTAAGCATTGTGTCCGTTATAAATTTTTGGTCGCCTTCCTGTTTTATTAATATAAATTTGATGGTAACAGAATAATCTTGTGGTATCCGTATAATATTCAAATTAAGATAGTGTTAATAGTACAACTTGCCTTGTGAAGAGGCAAACAATACGAAAGCACTGAAGCAGAAGAGCTGGAGCTTCATATTTGATAAAGTAACACTTAAAATTGCCTAAATTTTTAAGCGCACGGTATTTAAATAACGAATAGCAATCATTCAAGTGAAATAATGTATGCCTTAAAATTTGATTATCTCAGATAAGGCATGTGATGAATAGATTAAAAATAACTGTGTACTGAAGAAGATACAATTTTTTTCCACACCCTATACGTAAAGTGGTGGCTGTGCATCCTCCTAAAAGAAACCATGAGGACGGGATTCTGTCACAGATCTGCAAAATAAGGTGTTGTAATTGTTCTTATCCAACTAAGAGTTATTTTTGAAGTAATTTTTTTTGTTAAATTTAAATTTGAAGTTAGAATTTGCCTATCACGTTAGGTTTTTGAGATATCCTAACCTAAAAAGGCGAAAAAGACCATTTTTAGGCTATATTGGAGAGCCCTTAACATCGCGAAAAAATTATTTTTCCAGAAACTGGTAGGAGCATCTCAGAGGTCTATTTTTACTTTTTAAAATCCATTTTTAAGATTTGAGATATTTTTTTTTCATCGAGATATCGTTAATTGAAGACAAGTATTTTCGTATGTATACATACGAAAATACTTGTCTTCGTCATATATATATATATATATATATATGTATCGGAAAAATTAGCTGTTATGAGACTTCTAAAATACTTTGTTAGAATAATCTGTTACTGAAGAAGATATCATATTGTGCATATGACATTTTTGAAAGAGAACGATGCATATTGCAGTAAGACTAGCAGATTAAAAAACGATCGAGGAACGCCAACAAATCATTCTCCCAGACTAAATGAACTTGACACAGCTCAGAAACGATTTCCTTCTGCTTCCTGGGCTGAAGACCTTTTACATATTTGGAAATAAACAATTTTGCCTTGAACAACAATTTTATTATAAAATTTATGTAGGAATGAGATTGTTTGAGGTTTTGTGTATATTAATTTTATATGTGATTATCGGTGTAAATAAAATTATTCCAATAATGGACGAGTGGTTAGCTGTTAATATAGAGAAAATATTGCAATAATTGTCTGATAAGTGACGTATCCGCACGACTTCAAATGATTTAGAGTAGTCATTAATAATTTTGATGTACATTGCTATTTCAAGTGTTCAATCTATAGTTTGGCGCACAGATAACTATAGTTCTGAATATATACTACCTTTTCTAAGAAATTCATTTGGTTTTAATTTTACGTATAATTCTATACACAGCACCAAAATGTTAATACAATGATAATTCTATTTGTACTGTTGTAAAACCAAGGTCTTTTTCCTGGAATACAACCAGTTTGTTTAATGATTACGTAGGAGTCTAGTATTTCAATACTTTTTTATAATTTCTGGAAAAATTTTAGTGACTAATATTGCAATTTTCGTATCATTATGATTCTGTTTCTGGTAACTCGTTGCATGTACTATATCGTTTGCAGATATAATCTGTTCGCGTTAAGAGTAGTGTGAATAAAACAATTATTATAAAATTATATCTGATTTATTATTATGACAAAATTATTAGTAATTATTAATTATGAGTAAACAAATGAAATCAAGTTGTAAAAAAAAAAACAAATAATATCTTTAGACTATCGGAAATTATAAGTGCGCTTGAATAGAGTTAGTAACGAAAGAACAACTTGCCTCGCTGATAGCCAAGAAGTTTCTGCCTAATACTTGAATGATGCTTGCCGAACGAACCGAGAAATCAAAGCATTATTCTCCTCCATCCTTTTCTTCCCCTCAAAGGGGCTTAGAGGTGGAAGGCGTCAGTTTTCGTTTGTAGCTTATCGTTTGGACTATACGCGTAGCTATGCGCACCATACTGCTCGCTCTATCAATTGATCGTGTGCCTTTGCATGGCTTTTCAAACGTTCAAGTGACAGTGTAATGTTACACGCTAAAAGTGCTTAAATGAGAATGTGCCTTTGCACGATAAACATTCAGCAATGATGTGCCTTTGCACGATAAAATCCAACAATGATGTGCCTTTGCACGATAAAAATCCAACAATGATGTGCCTTTGCACGATAAAAATCCAACAATGATGTGCCTTTGCACGATAAAAATCCAACAATGATGTGCCTTTGCACGATAAAAATCCAACAATGATGTGCCTTTGCACGGTAAATGTTCGAGGTTGCATATATTGCGGTATGCATGGCTCCCATCAGATCTATGGATGTGCATGCGATTCGAGTTGCGAGCTTGAGAGCAGGTGGCATTAGATTTTTGTATTTTTGTTTAAACATGACATGTGGCAGTTGTACGGTTCTCCTTCCGATCAAACTCTACTCTATGTTTGTTATAATTCAGCTCGTGTCGGCCGGCATCATTCTGTATAGTTTTAATCGCTCGGTTTATAATAATTCCCGCCAATAAAATTATGATTGCGCTCACTCATTCAGCTTATGTCTAGGTGATTGATATTACGAAGGTTACAAGTTACAATCGCAGAGAAAACGTGAAACGGTTTAAAATTACACTAAACTTAAATAAATGGCCGGCATAAAAAACCTCGCCGTCTGAGAGGAAAAAGCCTGCCATTTTACAAGCCAAAACTTAGTCCAAAAAAGGCGCAGAGACAATATTAAAAGATTACATAATCGCGTACATTTGGTTACAATTTATTTCTCCGAAGAATTTTTCGAATGTCGGCTCGGCGACACTTGAGTGTACGGTCGTAGATTCGAGAGCGAGGGCTTTATCGGATTTTGTATGCGTATATAAGTTGTATCGTATATCGATTATGAATCATGGAACAAAGAGAGAAATTTGAAATAGAAACACTATGAAAATTAAGACTTTCGGGCACACGTCATCGTCAGCACGAGTTTCGATTTTGACACAAGCATCTTGATTTCGTTGCAAGCAAACTAAATTATACTCGGTTAAATTATACTCGGTCGTACGGAACATAATCTAATCTCGTCTTATAAAGTAATGTTGGTACTCATACAATCCGCTTTTAATTGAATATTTATGAATTTTCCTCCATTAAAATCGTAAAATTATTTACTTGTAGAAATAGAATTAAAGATTGATATAAAATAGTTTTGTCCTCGGCTATATAGGATGACTTAGTCGGATAGGTTTGTGCGGACTATGACGACATTCCGAACAAAGTAAATTAATTTTAGTATGAAAATTTGTTTTCATAATAGAAATAATAACACAGTCGTGGAATTGAAGTATAATTACGTTATTATTAAAATTGTTACCTGCAAAAGAAGTCAGTGAAACTAAGATTACATCAAGTTTACTGGTCGAAAATTCATAATTGACAACTTGAGTACGGTTTAGTAAAATTATTGTATCCAAATTCTGAAATTGTTTAAATTAAGAATAGCCTACTTACTATTTATGTGAATAGAATTAGTTCAAATCATGATGTTTGATGTTATTAACTGATCTGAACTATTAATTTATTTTGGTAATACTAATGTACTTCACTGGTAGTACATTTAAATTAATTTCAAATATTTGTGACAGGGTTGATAGCGATACTCGCTAACCCTGTGTGCGGCACTCTCCTCGCACGGATGTAGCGGCCGAGCGTGGCTATGGTTGACATAGCATTCACGCGCTCGTGTCGTTGCAGGGCCTGGAGAGGGGAGAGCGCGACTGGCGGAGAAGACGGTGCGAGAAGAAGCGAGAGCGCGAAGAGCGTGAGAGAGAGCGAGAGAGGAAGAAGAATAGGCGAGAACGCGGAAAGCGCGGCTCGCGCCGCGAGAATTATGAGAGCGGGAGAAATTGAGGACAGTTGGAGAGTGACCGTACGTTAAGGAGGTCACGGCGCGAGAGAAGTCTGAGACGACGCGCCAGGGGAGAGGAATCCCGAGGACGAGAGAAGGCTTCGTGAGGCAAATCTCCGGCTGCTGTTTGAGCAGCCCCCGGCGATCATCATAAGGCGATCGAGAAGCCGATCCCGGCCGCCTGCTGCCAACCAGCCGCCGCCGGTGATCCAGCGAGCCCCGCTGCCAGCCGGACTGCGATTTCGCCGTCGTCGGCTTTCCACCAGCGAGCCGCGGGAGGGGCCACCCGGTGGGTTTGTTCCCTCATTATTTTGCGGATCTCTCTCTCACGTACTAGCTCTCGCCCGGTACAACGCCGCGAATTGAGTTGTCGCGATTATTAGTTGAGCGAATCCGCTCCTAATCATTGTACATTTGTCGCGTATAATAGTTGAGCGATCACGCTCCTAATCGCCGTTTGTTGTCGCGTTTTGGGGATTGAGCGAGCGCGCTCACCATTGCGTTTGTAAGAAACCGTAGCTGTAACTTTTATTGGCGTAAATAAAAGGGATCGCCTCTTTGTATTTATTTCGATTCTGTCTGTTCACCTTCCCCGTCATCGCGGTAGGTTTGCTCCTGTGGAAGTCAGCGCCGGCTTCCTTCACCGGAAAAGGACCCTTAATAACTCGCAGGGGGCATAGCAGTGGCGCACTTCGCTATGTTTCGAGGATAAATCCCCCCCCTTTGCATATTCTTTACAAAAATATAAAGCCGTTAGCCTAATTTATCAACGAAACAGAGGCATTGCAAGCCAACAGTTTGCAAATTCGTCTTCGTCTATAGCTATTGTCAATATCGATGTATATTATAGCAATACATAAAATCGGCTAAGCGAGTTTCTACAAGTTACAGCAAGTTTTCTTTGGAAAACAATCGAGTATAAATAACCGCACATGCACATAATTAGTCGATGCTAATAAAATTTTTTGGACCAATTCGGATCCAATGTCATAAAATTGAATTTTTATACAATATAATTATTTCGAGACAATATATTGAAATTATATATTGACAATATATGCACAATATATAGAAATTATATTATTAAGATACGTTGAATCTATAGTATTACTATTTTTGATATTATTTTTGAGTAGGTGTTTAGATGTTTAGTGGTGTAAGCCCATACTTTCTGAAATTCATTAAAAACATTTACACCATTTATGTAATGATCATGACCACGTATACCTCTAGAAAACTGCAGTTGTTGCATTCGTTCCAAAGATAGACATATTTCAAATCATAAATCGAAACGAATCGTCATACATACTATTTCAAATGCCCAACCTGGTAAAATTGCTGTAGAGATTTTAGATGTAATTGGTAGAATTTTATTATTGTATGATATATTCAACGTCAGCCGTATAAAATCAATATAATCTTCAACATATTGCAGGCCCATGCATAAACTATGATTTGATGAGCTTGCTTATACCGCAACGATGTGTAAATTCCATGACTTACATCGTTTAAATATGTAAATATAGTATTGAAACTGAGATAAGCAGAACTGATAATGACGGAATGAGCAGAAAAAAACTGAAACATTTTATTTGTATTTTTTTATTTTGATACGTATTTAATTACAATTAAAAGTGTAAAAACCTCGGTTATAAGCGAGGAAAACAATACGCTTATATAAAATCCAGAATGCTTTTTATTCACACAGAGGGAAATCGCATGAATTGCTTTATCAAGTGCAAGATACAGGCGGACTGACTAATTATCGACAAGTAGGTGTCAAAACAGCTCACCCTAGCCGCCGCCGCTACGGGGTGACAATCATTGAGGCTTGTTTTCCGCTCGCAGTTAGCCCCATCCTTCGATCTTTCTCCCTTTTTTCTCTCGCTTATCTACCGAAAGTAGCCTCTTTCCTGATTCTATCCGTACCTAGTTGATCCACAATATCTAGAAGCATACTTGTAACGGGATCTAATGGTCTCTTAAGAGTTTAATTCTAGGAGCTAGAATTTCACGGTCATGATAGTTTTATTGCGTTTGTGCACGTTTGAAGCGTCAAACTTCGAGAGATATAGGCCGATTAACCGTTTTTTTTTGTTTAATTTCATAATCTACATAGGAGCGCACGCATGCACTTTACAAAGAATATTACCAAATAATTACGTTATGGGGATCCAAGAACAGCTACGTGTTTTTACGATTTTGATATGCTTAGATAAGCATCGTACTATTCGAGTATCATCTACAGCACATCTGCTATATCTGGCTTCCACTCGAACGTATTTTTGACGCGCAACTTTCGCTATAGCCTGCTCTCTCAACGTTTAGTACGCTCAACTCGTCGTTGCCTGTCCGCTTGCATTTTTCTTTTTTCAAACAAAGATCTTACGTACTAATCGCTTTCTTACTTATGATTAATTTCATGGCCTTATTTTCTACATTGAGTTCAAGAATATTTTTCAATCTTATAACTAATACGAAGCAATTGATCGTTCCAAGTTTAAACAAAGGTTACTAATTTATTTATTTATTCATTTTGTTTCGGTGTCGAAACTTTGCTGAATATAGAAAATTCAAAAATTATATTAGTCCAGTTGGAACAATAATTTACTCTGATAAACTGAGAATAGCTATAAGAGACCAATGCTTCTAGATGATTGATGTACCGCAATATCCACAACCGTTGCACTACAAATTTGGCTACGAAAGGAAATTGATCATCACGAGCTTTCGTGCCTTCATTCATACATTATCATTCTATCTTAAGACTTGATGATATTGTGAGAGAATTTTAAGTTTTTTATAACATATAATGTTGTTTATGTAATATTTTATGTGGTGTGAGATTGTTTTCATTAATTTAAAAAAGTTTAACCTAAATAAAGGCTTATTTTACAGATGTAAAGTTTAATCAGGTATGATAGTTGTCATTAATGGAAGGCAATAAAAGCAAAATCACACTAAAAACAACAATCCTAATTTTATAGTTGAAAATTTGCCCTACTTGTAAATGGAATATTTCGTAATTGGCGTATTCTATTAACGAACGAGGTACGAACATTTTCATTTCAAAGTAGATGTGGGTCTGACGCATATGCCGAGTATAAAATTGTTTTAATGTAAATTTTGCAAGTGGAACGACCTGCACTTGCATGTTCAATACATTCAAGTTATACAATGCGCGTACTTTGTTCAAATTTCAGAGGTCATGATTATAAAAAAGAAAAAAAATTAATAATTGAGATTTACACAAACAATCTCAAAGTTACTTTTCATCTTTATGACATTTCACGATAAAAGGATTTTCCTGTAAAAAAAATCCTGGTTTTATCAAAAATGTTATTCGGATTACAATGTGGACATAAAGAGAACAGCAATGAAAAATAATGTTTAATGACTAGATTTTTGTGCTTATCAGCGCATTCGTGTAAACGGGTTAATTTTATTTTTCAATTTCTCAATTTAATCGTGTGAGATAGCAGTATGTGTATGTTTTCAGTGCCAACAACCGAATGGAATACTGATTTTCATTGCAAGGTACTTACAAAACAGTTTCTGGTCGAAAGAAAAAGTTACGTTACAGATCTTTTGATGGTTTGCTTGTACATTTTTGTGCTGTAGTTACATATTTGGCAACGAGTTTCCGTGCTTTTACAGAATACGCTTTATCCAAGGTACAAAATTAGCTACTTTCGTGTATAGATCTGGTTTGAATGACTGGCAATACTTGTTTGTAAAAAAGGTCAAGGAAGGCATTAAAAGTCAAAGAATGGACGAAATGGGTCGCGTGAGACGAGACATGCGCGTTCACGAGAAGTGTGAATCATAGTCACCGCACACACTGCTCGACTTCGAACCTTCGGCCGAAATCCGAAGACGCGCAATAAAAATTAACTGCTGCTCTCGGGTCTGGGTATTATCACGCGGCGCGACAAGTATGAAAATGAATCCACGGCTGAGTAATCGATAAGTTACTTTAATTATGATAGTTAGTTTAGCTTGCGGTTAGAGGATAAGCTTTTAACGAACTTAGGATCGAGCGGCTTGCGATAACCTATTATAATCGTTTGCTAGAGAGGAGTGGACGTACGAGTGTGATCATCGATGTAAAGTGTGAAAGGATAAACGAGAACGAATGCTGCGAGGATGTACACCGGGGCGGCTTGTTGCGAACCCGCGATTGAGCCAGCGGTACTGCTCTCGGAGCTCAAACTCGACCCATGGACGTGCACGAGCGCGGGATGCGTTACGTGGCCGTGAAGCCAGAATTTTCAGATTCGCGGAGCTTGCTCCCCGAAGGCTGCAGACCCCGTGTGGAGTATTGCTCTTGGTCGTGTGGGTCACCTCATCTTACTTGATGAGTTTTCCGGATAGGGCAATGATGAGATTGCTTCTAGGACCGGTAGGCTGGCGAGTGAGAGCGAGCGAGAGAGTCGGAAGGCGAGAGAGCGGGAACGCGATAAGCGTGCCAGCGTGCCAGCGCCTGCAAGGCCCAAAAGGAAAACATGTGCACGCAGCGGGGCAGCGTTGGCGGCGAGTCTGGCGAGAAAATTCGGCAACATGCGACGTGAAACTGAGATGCGAGTCACTTTACGTCCAGATTCTAACGAGGCGAGTTGTGCCTCTCTTTGGACTCGTGCGTGCTAACTCGATCCTAGTTGAGATCTTTAATTTGTAAAATAGCGGCTTTTTCCTCGCACGGTGAGGTTTTTTATGCCGACCATTTAGTCCTAATCCGATTGTAATTGATTTATTAAAAAGAAAAATATAATAAACTCAGTGTCCTTTTATCAATCTCTCCCGCACAATTGCTCACCCCTAACATTGTCTGTTGTAGAAATTACTCCTATTAATAAATTACCAATAAGTAATGGAGAACTAGAGTCGCTCTGTAGTAACACAAGATAATGAGAGTTAAAAATACTGAAAATTCTATATATTTATCGCTAGTTTTCGTTAGGGCACAAACTTACGTAACACACTCCTTGCGATTCTCTATTAGATGTTCATAAGTACGTGTCTGTGTATTTCCATATTTTTCGGAGGTTTTACTGGCTTATTGAACTGTATATTTAGGAGTAGTTGTCAAACTGCAATATTATTTGTCACATATTCAATGCCTTAGAATATTGGAGTTTTTTGCATTAAAATGTATCTAACGATAGATCATTCAATTTAAAAATACAAAAAAAAATTTTATTGAAATTGGTTGTACCGGAAAAACATTACTTTTTTTGTGGATATAGTATTTACGTGGATATGGAGTACTTTCGTTATGAAAAAAATAAATAATCTTTTTAATATACAACGGTGTTTTGTGTTGTAATATTCTGTTCGAGTTAACAATGTATTTCTAGGTACAGCTATTATTTACTTTGTTCTATTTTTCTGGTATGAGTGTATAATGATTATCATTATGAATATGAAACTTATCTATTTGATAAATGGTGTTATAATAAAAGTCGTCAACTTTTCCTATTGTCAGTGATGAATTATAACCTCTAAAAATTTTAATATTCTATAAATAGTCGAAATTGTTTTTGACTATTTTTAAAGTAAATACGGTCGTACGCAATGTGCAGCTGTGAGCGCCCAACGCTGATGGATGATGGATGCCCCGCAATATCTTCGGCCACTGTAAGATATGTACGCCATGAATGGAAATTGGCCATCGCTTGCAAATTGTCCTCTATATATTCTGAACTGAACTGCCATATATTTCAATCTAATACGTCAATAATCAATTTTGTAAGTAAAAAGTGTTGATATCAATTATTTCAGTCTTTAAGTAAGTAGAAATGATGTAAATAAAATATCTTCTAATCCAAGGTAATTACCTTGATTAGAAGATATTGGACCACCTTTAACTGAGACGTAATATAACATAAATAACTGGTATAGTAGCATAAACTTCATTGTTGCAGTGCCGATTGCATCACAATAGTTTTTTGCATCGCATGAAAAATTATTACAGGTGAGATATGATATGTTTTGATATAAAGCTTTATTTTTTCAAACCTACAGTTCCAGGCTCATAAATATAGACTAATGTTTAACATTCAATGTTATGACTGTTCAATATGCAATTGCCGTTTCATGATAAATGGTTTTAGTGCGAATTAATGATAATCTAGTTATTAAATATAAGAGCTTGATAAGACAACAACAATTGATTGAATATGATAAAATAAATAAGATTGAATTCAAGTAGAGAGCGAAAGAAAATAAATTAATTTAAAACGAATTGTAAGATGTTGATAATAAAATAGTTTGATGAATGAACATAAGAAGTAGATGAAATAATCAATACCAATGCTAATATTTATAGCAAAATGTATTCCAAATTTCCGCCAAATATTTGTTGCAGACGGTTAGACCATCATATGGCCGAACATCTAGAACGCATTTGACCGTCAGATATCGCCCGTTTAAGACAATATTAGGGAAAACCCGGATGAAAAGAAAACCAGGTCATTAAGGGAAGTTTGCACCGCGAAAACGTATCTTCTTAAATAGTAAGTGTGCAAGCTAATTGTTCCGACGCTGCAACCACAATATTAGTGAATTCGGCATGCCTTCTCAAGGTCTCGCTCATCTGGCGGTGAGGCTGTTAGCCAGGACCGTACGCTACAGCTTGAGTTGAAATCAACATACTTTTAAATTTGCTTTTTTAATTACTTGCTCCAGTCCCCAACAATATTCTTAAAGTTAAAGAAGCGGAGTCAATCGCGCGGACTGACCAAATATAAATGAGACATCTGCGGATTACAATTTGTTTCTAGAACGAGGAGTGTTCGCGCTATTTACATTCGGTTTGAGTTTGATTTTCAATTCTTTTCTAAAAAAGAAAACTACATTTCAACGGGGCCTTTTCTTTCCAGGCTAAGTTAAAAGTGAATTCGCTGCATCGAAAAAGGTAGTTATCAAAAATCAATTTGTTAGAGATTCAATTTTTCAGGCGAAAGCTGCATTTTCATCCAGAACAATCTCTTGCGTATTGTTCGAGAGAGGCAGTGCCGTGATGGAGAAAGGGACTGTGGAGGAGGGGAAAAAACGAGAGGATAAGTTGTGGCTTTTAGCGCGCTATTGTCCGGAAAAATTCGATTCGCAAATTGCGCGGTCGAACGTTTTTGAGGAGAGACGGAAAAGAAAAAAAAAGATAAAAAAATTATGAATTCATGGAGTAATTTTATACCTTTGCTCCAGTTTTCATAAATACGTGAACGTAGTTTTCAACTGTGTTTGTGCAAATAGAAAATAATGTAACTAATAAACTAATTAATAAAGCATCATACATTTATTCGAGATACTGAATATTTGAAGCTAAAAGCGGCCGTTAACTCGAATGTATGGAATTTATTGCGAAAGTGATTGCACCCGATGAAAATTTAAACATAAGTGTAGGCCGCATAATATAATACTTGGGTGAATTATCGATCAGTATTCGAAAATACGACTTTTGCATTAATTTTGCATCCTATTCATTGGAGAACTCGGCTGTACAGCAGTTATATCCATAGATATGACTGGTTTCCGAAACAATAACTATGTAACGGTCTTTGAGTGTGTTTTCAACACATAAATATGCTTCTGTAGCAATTATAACTTTTAGAAGAACGAGTATTGTAAATGTGTTTATTTTCAAAGTCATAAAATCAACATTAGAAAAATATTAATAAAATTAAGAAAGAAACATGAATGTAAAAAGAAGAGCCGAGCTTGTAATAGAATTATAAAAGAAACCAGCTTTGCAGCATAAATCACCTTGTTTCGCCCTTATTTCGCCGTGTAATCGACAATTAATCAAGGTGTACGAGAGCTTATCAAAGAGTTACTATTAGAGAACAAAGAAAAAATATGCTCCGGTAGTTACGCGCCAAAAAGTCATGCAACTCTCGCAGCTAACAAAAATATTAGGTACAAGTTACAACGTTCCGTGTAAGATTTGAATCTCATGTAGATGTCTAAAGTCAGATTTCGAGAAGGTTTTGTATATGGATGTACACGCTGGTCGCTCTCTGTCTTTCTCACTAGCACATAACCATTACCCGTATACATATGTATTAGAGCTAACTAAGTGTGTATTCAAACATGTGTTGCCAAGTATGTTTATACATATTCATGGGATTCTGTAATACCTTAACATATTGCGCACCGGTTTTGCCTGCCAAAGTAAATATAAGCCGTTATTCTATATATAAATGGTATACACATATATATTTTTAATTAATAGTACGTTGGCGGTCCAAATGACTTTAAAACTATGACCATGACTCACTCGGTAAATTTTCAATGCAAAATTACAGCAGGGCTCGGATGAATTATTCCGTAAAATGTACATAGAGTCTTGCTTTTCGCTGTTTCGGATGGTATTGTCATTAATCAGTGCTTGCAGTTAATACTCGCGCTTTCGCATTTAAAAAGTAAAGCAACGTCAGGTAACAAGAAGCGCGCGAAAGGGCAATTCCGAATCTGTAGGACAGCCCACGATGATTAATGAACCGAACGGGCAATCTCGCCCACGGAATCTACTTCCTTGAGTTCGCTTCGAGATGGCAAAGTTCGACGGGACATTGCCGCTCCGCCTTTCTGTTCCACGCCCTCCTCTCGGTTCGGCTACTTCGTATCGTTTCCTACTAATTTAAGACTCGCTGCTATTGGACTTTCAACGGATTGTGTTGCATTCGGATAGAAGCATATTTTTTTTAACTATTGATCGAATAATGAATCAATACGAATGTTCACCAATTAAGAAACGATGACACATTAAAGGAGAACTCGAAATCTGGAATATATTTGGATTTAGGTGCTCGTATTTTGACGTAGCTCGTAATGGAATATTAAATAGTGATATATTGAATTGTTAAACATTTTATAATAAATTTCCGCTGAATTATGAGTATGGTTTATTATTTTATATGATTATTCATATAAGACATTTATACTTTCATGCTTCATTTATACTTTTGATATAAAATTTTATTTGTGAATATGAAAATTGAAATTATATTGAAGTTTTCAATGAGATTGATTTACCTAGACAAGAATTAAACAACATGTTTGTGTATTGAATAGGTAAGTAATTCATTGCAAATGAATTAAAAAAATATTCTTATTAATTTGCCTTATGAAAGATATGAAAATTTGTAATGACCAATAAGTTAATATAAGTAGTCGAAACAAATTTCACCTCGACTGCATTCGCTCAAGGTAAATCCTTTTTAAAAATCAACCCAAGGGAAGAAATTCAGCTGTATTTCTTCATGCTGATAAAACTTTGCTAGGTTGGATGCAACAGTTCGACGCCTGAAAAGCTCCTCTAAATTTCCAAAGCGATTGCGAGCAAAGATTTACAGCTTCGGAGAGGGTCATTGCAAGTCCAACCCATATTTCAAAATCTCTTCACTCTCTCTCATCCTCTTTAGTCTTACGGAAAGAGCCAAGAATTTTTCATCAGCCAGATTGATGATTTATCCTCTTTCTTCGAGCCACTAACTCAAATCTTACGTTCATTTAACGGCATTATCATTCGTCGAACTGGGTCAAATTGTTCGAGATGGATATTCTCTGATCGACACATATTCAGCACTTCGCGGATATGAGATAAAGCCAAGTGATATTAAATTTGCCAGAAGTTTGAAGATTTGTCGCTGAGACAATATCTCGCGATTTTACGATTGCTCTCTTGTGCTTTTAATAGTTTTGACGGCGCAGCGGCGCTGAAGCTCGATATCCGATGGAACTTGAATTATTGCTTCGAAAAGTTTTGCGTGAAACGCGTGGAATTTAAGTGGAAGATTAGGATTGTCAAAAGTTTTCAACTAAGCTCAAGTGAATATTCTGCTTTTACATAGGTTTTTTCTTTAAATTATTGCTTCCGTATTTTACAAACTTTCTTTTTCTCTCTTTTATGCTATTTTGATAGTATTCTCATCTCTAAAATGAAAAAATGACATTTACAAACTAATAATGTACAAACTTTCTATCGTAACATTCGCATTGCTGCGCAATTTTAGCGGGAATAGATTTAAAAAAACATCGATACTAAGTTTCCTTATTAAAAATGTTTTCAAATTGTGCACAGTATAAATATTTATCTAGTTGCATTGTAATGTATTCGAGTTCTTCATTCGAATTTGAAAATTTTCAAAATCATGTCGTTAGTCGAAAAAATTAAGCTGGTTGAAAAGTAATTTGATATAAGCGTAGAAGTCAACGGGGTTCGAGTTTGCATTTTCAAAAGCTCACGAGCTAGCAAAAAAGTTTTAATTATATCGCACGGTTGATGGTTCATAAAGCAAATGCATTATATATCTGCTAAAGAGCTGACTTTTGGCTGGCTGGAAATTGAAACGAATGTGTGTCTACTTCGTTTGGTCCGCTCTCCGTATAACCAGTGCACGTCATAATTAAGCCATAATTACGGCGTAATTTATTCTATCGTGTAATTGCATCTCCTCGCTAAATGATAATTCATCATGTAATGAATAGTTGACGCTACATAATATATGCACTCGCCAGTATACGACTCATCGTCGTGTTACGAAACCTAGCTTTCGGCATTCGTCGCTCAATTGCCATTTATACGAGTGAGTACACTTTACTTTTCAAATTTTTTATTTGACCAACAAAGATCTTTCTTTGAAAAAAAAAAAAGAAAACCACCAAATTAATACAAGTTTCTCTTTCTCGCGACTTTTGCCAGCAAACGAGGCAGCTGACCATTTAATTAAAAGCAATTTTCAATTCTAATTAATGCAACCTCTCTCTGTTTCTCACTTAGCCAACGAAATCTGTTTGCTCGTTAATTATTTTGCTACGGAGCGAGTTTTTAATTCCAGAGGATATTATGGCGTCTCTCTCTCTCTCTTTCTCTCTCTCTCTCTCTGTGCGCAAGCGGCAAACGCCAAATTCAATCAGCCAGTGGGAGCTTCAGCCATTTCTTTTCCATTAGCGCCGTCGACTGAAAGTAATAACCACGCTCAACTCCCTACTGCGTCGTCGTATAAAGTAAGACGGGAAAAACTCGCGATGATGCCGACGACGACGGCGATTTGACCGGGAAATGAGAGTGAGAAGGGAGGAGGGTGATGCTGATCGGAATATCGAAAGAGAGAAGAAACAAGTTCGGAAGCTTGGAAAGGATATATTCCGCCTGAGCTATATATCGACCGCCATAAGGACAAGTTTTCTGCACCTGCTGACGTTTATTAAGGTGCCACTCCCACGATATTCATGGAAGGATTCTATATTTTACTTTGTCGCTTCTCCCGCGATATTTGACATGGCAAATTAGCATTTCTGACGTGTTTCTTTCTTTTTTCGACGTACAGTATTACATTTTTTCTCTTTTTCCTAGGAGCAAATATGATGACACTTGAATTAATGAAATCCGTAATATTACATTTTTGTTTCCTCGTCAACAGAAATTTCATTTTCATGCAAAAAATTTTTCTTCGAATCATTGTAGGAATACGTTTCAAAGTATTAGGCACAATACATATGAACAAATCATAAAATAAAATGTACTTTTCGAGGTCCCGGAATTGCGAAATTTTATGCTCTTTGTTAAATGTACTTTTGTTAAAATAAATCAAGAAAAAAGTAACAATAAAAAAGCTAAAATTGATAGGTTTCAATGGAATATAAAAATATTATGAGAACTATTAATTAGGCTTAAATATAATTATATAATTATTTCTAATATCATAATATAATAATATAATTATATCATAATTTTCTTTCTTTTGCTATCTTGATTTTATATAAAACAAACTTGATGTTTTTAATTTCAACAAATTCAACGTTCTTAAATAGACTGCGTAATCAGTATAAAAAATATCCATAAATTTTCCAAACGGTTACTGAAATTATTTTAATGATAAAATTATATTTTAATCAAGATAATGATCTTCTTAAAATCAAAGTCTATCAAAGTATGTATTAAATTTGGTGACAACGACACGCCGGAAATTATTGTTAATCGGGCATATAACTGATTTACGAGTCGAGAATCAAATACTCGAGTATGTTCAAGAAACAAGTGAACCGAAAAGAGAAAATGACATTACAGGGCTAGGTGACTTCTTTACAAAGTACGAAGTAAAGCATGAAAATTTAGAAGCTCAGCGACGAAGAGAACGATCTCATAACTCACCTGCAACAATGGGATGGCTTTCTCTTTTTCTACACCTTCATTTGCCACACCCTATTTTTTGTAACTTTTTGCGTTTCATGCAGTCCTCCCTGTATCTTTCCTTATATATGCGAATAAAACAATTGATGACCTGGTTAAAAAGAATGAGCTGAACAGACGAGGGAAATATTTAAGAGATCGAAAAACGTTTCGTTTCAATATGACTTGCATGTACATTATCGAGAGGAATCGACGCTTTTTGAATGCGTCGTTCGTGCTTGCGACTCAATCGAGTTATCGAATCCGAAACGATATGCAATAAAAAATTTTGCTCAATTCTAGCTTGTCTATAATGAAATTTTTATAATATTGTTCAAGATTACATTCAAGAAACCACCAGATGTAGGTGCAGAAAAAATTTTTTATAGTATCACCAAGTTTACAATTCGCAAACCCCATAAAGAAAAATACTCGAGCGTTTTACACTGTGTAATCTCGTACAATAATATCAAGTCAGCGTGTAATATGAAAACCCTATAGAAGCCTGGCTCTGAGAAAAAAAAAAGAAATCCAGACAAACCATAAAACCACAAAGAAGAGTATATCGTGGAAAATAACCGAGAAAGAAGAAAGAAGAAAGAAAAAAGTCGGCCACGAAATCGTAAAGCCGCGAGCTCGCACGGTAAAAAAGAGAGAGAAGAAGCGCGAAGAGGAAGGAAGATGGTTGAAAGGCTGCTACGGATAAGGGTATTATCGAGGTATTGTCTACGAGCGACCAATCCGAAGTAATGAGACACAGTCAGGCAGCAAAGACCAATTGAGCTGCACGATAGCGGCGCGCGCGCGTGGGTATCTACTATGCCCGTCACTTTCTTTTCCACTTCGTTCTCGTTCTTGTGTCCTATGCTATATATAGCTTATATAGCAGCCTTCTCTGCGCGCGCCAACATTTTTACGACCGTCTCAAATCCGCTCTGCAGTCTTGCTACACACGTTAAACAATTACTTTCGCTTTTTTTCGCCTGCTTCTTTCTGGGTTACGAAATTGATGTATCCTATATAGTTTCAGACTTGAATTGATACTTCGGGGTGTTTCATAGTATTTTAAACAAGAAAGTTGCTTCAATAGTAAATACAGTTTCTCTAAAACTCACTGAAAGTCAGCTTGACGTAGAAACTTTCAACTATCGTCAATTCCTACTTCCAAATCGTATCTGCATAACTGCAAGGTAGTAGCCGTCATATCACTAAGCAATGCTACTGCATCTCAATAAAATCCGATCAGAAAGTTGGTATTTCGTCATCGGAAAATGGTCACAGCGTGCGACGAAGTTGCGTCACACGCGGTTTTCTTATCTTGAAACGCTCGTAACGACATGCCATTAGCGTTGGCATTGTTCGCTCTCCCGCAACAACACATCACACACTTCGCACTCGGTCTCTCTAATCTGCATCCGTCGCATGACTTGGACCGATAAGTTTAGACTTAGAGCGCCATCGATCGCGGTATACATATACCTGTGTGCGCTAGTCATCTACATTACTCGAGAATGCAAAGCGTCTTCGCATGGCTAGTTTTGTTTGCATTCTGAATGCAGCAGATAGTTGCGGAATTCGAGCGGACCCTATCTGTCCGCATCATTCCTCCTCCCAAGCGAGCTTACGAGCTAGCCAGTTTTCTCTGTTCGATATTGACTGTCGATCGTTTTGAAGTTACGTGATTGACACAAAAAAATACCTGTTACTCTGATCACATATGACATAACTTTGAAAACTTGGTATATTTATCGTGAAGGATATTTTTTGTAAATTTAATAACATTTATCGTTGGGTCGTAATTCGAATATTTTTATGAGATAAATTAGTCGTGCAATGGCTTTACGGAAAAATACAATTTCACATAATTTGGTACGTTATTAGTATCAACATTGATGTACGTATTTATTCGAGAAAATAAAATTCATTCGATGAAAAGTTGCAATATCGTTGTAATCGGAGGATTTTTTCATTTGATCTTCGTCGACACCACCAATTATAATAAGCTCATTAATTAATTGAGAAAGTACTTCTCTGCTTATTAACTTGGTAATGTTAAAGACATTGAAAGGTAACAATTCAATCTCGAATTTAATTAAATTCAGCTCTGACATGGTACTCTATTCACATGTTAAATAAATATTTTATTATCCGGATAACGGGAATAAAGTGTTATAATTGTTAAACGCTTATATAATTCATAAAATAAGAACGAATGATAGAACAGAAGTGTTACGAGCGATATAGAAGAATAATTACAGAAAAGTTGAAGAACTAATAAAGATTGATTTTTAGTTATTGTTTTCGACAAATCTTTTTTAATTCTTAAAAGGAATAAAACTTCAGACAGTTTTCGTTTTATTTTTAAGCGTTTATTAGAGCAAAAGTCACAAGCGACCGCTCTCGACGCGAAAAAAAAGCCAAGAAAAAGCCAAAAAAAAGGGGCGAGCGCAAGCTCGTGTGTCGTTTGTTCAGAAAAAAAAAAAAAAAAAAAAAAAAGGTAACAATTTCATTGCTATGACTACAAAAACAATTCATCACTATGACTAAAGAACAATTGCTCGCTCTTCGAAAAATCAAAACTTATATTAGCCTGTCGGTAAATCGCAAACTTCTTTATCCTATCGGTAACATCCTCCCCACCTACAAAATTTTATATTTTGTATTCTTAAACTTTAATAGTAAACATCAATCATAAATAAAACAAATTATATAATTTACAATTGCGTCTTATTTCATATCTATTACTCTTACCAACTCTCAAGAAAATTAAACCCGAATTTGTCCAGCCAACCGTCCGTAGACAAGCCTCTGCGCTTAACTACCCCGTAGCTTTGCCTTTTACTGAATCAAAATTCATTGGCAAAGATTCTGCGCCCACGAAAGCAATTCTTTCGCGACGCGGCCTTGACACAAATTCAAAGAATACCTTTCTCTTTTTGAGTGAGGTTTTACAGTCAATTCTCAGACAAGTGATCCCGCATGATCTATTCATGCGTACTTAACTAATTTATTACTAGGTCTTGTTAACACTCCGTTTTCCGTTCTTAGTTCAACAACTCTTACTCTATTATCGGCGCCTGGTAAAACACGAATTACAATTCCCTTTTTCCAACAGTTTCTTGGTACATTTTCATCGGTAATTATAACTAAATCGTTTATTTTTAATTGAGGTTGGTCCTTTTGCCATTTCTTTCTAGAATGTAATGTTGGAAGATATTCGCGTAACCATCGATTCCAGAATTCATCCGCGTACATTTGAGCTTTTTTCCATTCTTTCTTTAAGTCTAAATTTTTATAAGTATATCGTGGTAAACATAATTGTCCTGAAGAGGATCCAATCAGGAAATGATTTGGGGTGAGAGCTTCCAAATCATGAGGGTCGGCTGAAACGTGCGTTAATGGCCTAGAATTTACACTATGTTCAATTTCCGCTAAAATGGTACGTAAGGTTTCTTCTTTTGGATGCCTATGTCTAATAGTAGCCGCTAACGCACACTTCACCGACCTGATAAGTCTCTCCCACGCCCCTCCCATGTTGGAGGCTGTAGGTGGATTAAACTTCCAAACTATATTATTTTTTGACGTAAATTGAAACAATTTTGCATAGTCAATTGATTCGATCGCCTCTAACAATTCTCTATTAGCTCCAACGAAACATGTTCCATTATCAGAATAAATATACACCGGGAAACCTCTCAATGCCGAAAATCTACGTAAAGCCATGATCGCAGAATCCGCGCTCAAATTATCGACCAATTCGATGTGTATTGCCCGAACCGTCATGCAGGTAAATATCGCTCCCCACCGTTTCTCTTTTCTTCGTCCTATTTTTACCCAAATAGGTCCAAAGTAATCGAGACCGCAATGACTGAAAGGCCTCATTCGATAAGCCAGCCTAGCATCGGGTAGAGCACACATTCGTGGTTGATATGGTTTTGCTCTTAATTGTCGACACGTCGGACAATGCGCAACGATACTTCTAAAAACGCGACGTAAACCAATAATGAAATACAGCTGACGAATTTCATTGATAACCGCTTCGTGATGCATGTGAAAAAATTCTTCGTGATAATGTTGAATGATTAATCTCGAAAGTCTTTCATCGCCATCGAGTATTATCGGATCTTTTCGAAGCTCCTGATTGATTTTATTTTGGATTCTACTGTCCGATCGCAGTAAACCATTTTCATCGACGTAAGGAGATAAATTTGTAATTTTACTATTTTTACGAACCGTACCCGAATATTTTAACGAGGCAATTTCAGCCTGAAAGGAAATAACTTGACTTTGAATCAACACTAATTTCTTTGCTCTTTCAAAACGTTCAGTCCGAGTTTCGAATAAGTTTATATTTCTTTTCATCCAAATATCAAGAATCTCAAGAGCTTTTGCTAAAGTGAGCGTCAAACGTAAAAACGTCGAGAATCGATTAAAATCAATTAATGGAGAGAAATGATTAGTCAATAAAATAAATTCTTCTCCAGTAATAAATTCTTTTTCCGTCTCGACTGTCTTTTCGGTGATACTCAAATCTAATTTATTGTTTAAGTCAATTTCCGAATCAAATAGAAAGGGTGGACCTGATAACCAGCGGCTTTTATTTTGCAAAGCCTCCGGCCTAAAACGCGTACCGTCGTCAGCTGCATTTTGACTTGAGCTTACCCAATGCCACTCATCCGGATTTGTTTTCTTACGAATTTCACCAACACGATTCGCGACAAAACTTTTGAATTCTAATGGATTCTTTCGAATCCAACTCAAAACAGTTGTAGAATCTGACCAAAAGTATCGCTTTTTAACAAAAAAATCATGTTCGCGTACGACAAATTCAGCTAATCTCACTCCAATCAGGGCGGCTTGTAATTCTAATCTAGGAATCGTACTTTTGTCGCTAAGAGCTATAGCACGACTTTTCGCCATCACAAAAGCTACGTGAAACCTTTCCTCGCCTATATGAAAGCGCCAGTAACAGACAGCTGCGCAAGCATTTGAGCTTGCATCGCAAAATACGTGTAGCTCGGCATCTTTTTTTTGAAAGTCTCGCAACTGATAACAACGATTAATTTTAACTGACTCAATATTTTTTAACTCGAGAAGCCATTTTTTCCACACGATAAATTCGTCATTCGAAATCAAATCGTCCCAATGTATTTTACTTTTCCATATTTTCTGCATTAAAAATCTTGATTGAATCAAAAAAGGTAACAAAAATCCTAAAGGGTCATAAATAGACATAATGATACCTAGAAACTGTCTCTTAGTCGGACTTTGAACTCCTTGCAAAATTTCAGGTGAAATTTTCTTGCTGTTAAAATTAAAGGTTAAACAGTCTGAGCTATTAAGCCATTTCAAACCTAACACCTTTTCTACACTCTCATCCAGGTTTAAAACTATTTATAATCTCTTTTGATTGAGCTGACGAATGAATATCAACAAGAGCCAAACGACAATTACTTGACCAACTGTGCATTTTAAAGTCTGACTTTTCATTGATTTTGATCACTTGTTTTACTATGTCATTCGCTTCTTGACTAGACTCAAAGCTATCTAAATAATCGTCCATGTAACAATTTTCAATTAATTTTTGTGAAGCTATAGGAAATTGAGATTGAAAAATCATCGCATTCTTATTTTTAATATACAAAGCTGTGCTAGGTGACGATTTGGCTCCGAATAATAATACTCGCATTCTACAAATTGTCGGCTCATTTGTACGATCCGAACCTCTCCATAAAAATCTCTGCGCGTCGCGATCCGAATCAATAATTTTGATTTTCATAAACATGTCTTTTATGTCCGATTTGACTGCAATTTTGTATTGACGAAACCGCATTAAAATTCCTGGTAAAGATTTTAAATAGTCCGGGCCAGGTAATAAAAGGTCATTGAAACTGACAGATTCGGATTTCGAAGCCGCATCGAAAACTAAACGAACTCTACCGGGCTTATTTACATTGCGAACTCCGAAATGAGGCAAATAATAAATTCGATTGTCACTCGATTCTTCAATGACCTTTTCAGCAAACCCACACTCAAACAATCTTTCCATTTCTTTATAATATAAACCAGCATATTCTTTATCGCGATCTAACTTTCTTTCAAGAGATAATAATCGAGACAATGCTTGAGCTTTTCCGTCTGGGAAATTACGTTTTTCGGATTTCCAAAGTAAACCTACTTCCCATGAATCGTTCACGTAATTGCTAGTTGAATCTAGAATTTTAATTGCACGAGCAATACCCGGATCAACACATTTAAACTGAATAATTCCGATAGCATCGAGATTGAAATAATTAAATACTAATTCATTAAGCTCTTTGTCATTATGTGGTTTCGACGGTCTTTTCACAACCCCTGTGTTACACAAATTTATTGATAATGTTTTGATAGAAGAGTTAAAATGACCGTGGATGGACCAGCCTAATAAACAGCGCGAAACAACTAAATCGTCTTTCATAATCGTGCGAACTTCTCGTGTAAGAATAAGACGACAATTGTCTTGACCGATTAACATGAGAGGAATTTCATTGAATGGCTCCACGTAAACGTCAGTTCGCTGTTTGCAAAAATCAGCTAATTCTTTAACAATAACTTGTCTCGACAATGGAATTTCATTGACAACTAATAAATTATTTACTGCGAAAAGATCTGATTCAATTTTGACATGCAAACTTGTTTTATAATTTGACTTTAAAACTGCTTTTTCACCTGCTATACCTTTGATATAAATATTCGTTTTGAATTTAGGAGCTGATAAACGTTTTATTACAGAAGCATCTATAATGGAAATTGTTGCGCCATCGTCAATCAAAGCGTAGATTAACGCTGATTTTTCGTTTACTGAGAGTTCAACCCGAATAGTTTTTAATAAAGAGCACGAAGCTAGTCATGAATCAGCGTTGAAAGAATTGCTTGGAAATTGATTTTGTTTCAAATTTTCCTCACTATCAATTTGAGCAGTCTTTTGAGCTTCAACGGACTTTGAAAGTTCATCTTTTGGAGTGAAATGTAATAAGGTGTGATGATTTCGTTTACAACGAGCACAAGTGATTTTGGATTGACAATTTTCACGTGAATGACCCTTTTCAAGACATACGAAACACAAACGTTCGCTCCTAGCAAATTTCCAACGCACATTCAATTTTTCTTTCGCAAAATCGCGACAATCCTTAATCAAATGATTTCTACGATTACAAAGAAGACATGATTTCTCAGTTTTTCGTTTCTTTGCTTGCGGTTGTTGATCATCATCGTTTTCATCAGTTTTATTATTAGTATCGATCAACAAAATATTTCTCGAATTGTCCCGATCGTTGTTATGCGGGCGTTTGTTTTGAGCAGATGCCGTTTTCAAAATAATTAAATTCTTTTTGATTCTCTTATTTGTCTCTTCGAAAATAAAATCAGACAATTTTTCCAAATCAGTTTTGTTTTCACAGTTTGTTGAATCAAGATGCGCGTAAATTGTTACAATTGAATCGGGCAATTTTCTAATTATGTTGTCAATAATTTCAGGATTTTGCAAGTAACCTTGCCAACCATTCAACCCTTTTATTGCCGAAATGGTGTTTCTCAAAATGGTCGCAAACTCAATCATTCGCGACTCATCTACGTTCAAGTTTGGTAATTTTCGAATGTCATCACACAATTTATCAAGAATCAACTTCGAATTCCCGAATCGCATTTCTAATGTTTGCATTATCAATTTCGTATCTTTGCAGGACATAAACAAAGATTTTACTGCTTCAAAAGCTTTATCTTTTAAGGCATCCGCGATACGAAGAACATTGTCTTCTTCGTTATAATTTCCCGTCGCAGTTGAAGTCTCAAAAGCATTTTTGAATCGCAACCATTCGAGTGGATCACCCTTGAAAACGGGCAACGATTTTGCAGAAGACATTCTACTCAAAAATGTTGAGCTTTCATTGCTCGCTATGGAATTGCGCGACATAATTGAATTTTCCAAAATATCAGCTAATCTATTTAATGGATCACTAGAATGGTTCTGATTCAACCTAACCCTATCGGGAATATCGCTAGTCGTACTATGGAATCGATTGTCATAATTATTTACGTCTCTAAAGTTCGCGTCTTCATCGTTGTTGAAGTCCTCTTCCATGGATACGTCGAAAGGTTCATTGAGAGCGTAGTTGGGGTCGAGGTTCTCGTCGCCGTTGTCAGCTTGTGGTACGAAGTCGTAGTCAGACGCGTTGATGGGCGCTGCATCGACGACTCGACGTTGTACAGCTCGACGACGAGCGTTGGCGAGCGCAGCAACAGCTCGCACACGAGCGGCGGCGGCCCGGCGAGCAGCGCCAGCCCGCTCACGGGCGGCGACGGCGGGAGCCGGCGCAGCACCGACGCCCCGCCGAACAGCAATGGCCCGACCTCGGGCGGCGGCAGCAGGCGCGAGCGCGGCGGCCTGGCCACGAGCAGCAGCAGCAGCCCGCGCAGGGACGGCGGCGGCGGCGGCTCGGCGACCAGCAACGGCCCGACCTCGGGCGGCGGCAGCAGGCGCGAGCGCGGCGGCCTGGCCACGAGCAGCAGCAGCAGCCCGCGCAGGGACGGCGGCGGCGGCGGCTCGGCGACCAGCAACGGCCCGACCTCGGGCAACGATAGTAGGAAGAGCCGCGCCGCTCTCGCCGGCAGCACGCCGCCCCGGACCTGCGTCACGCCTTGGAGCCGCTCTCGAAGCGGCGGCCCGGACCCGAACTCGGCCTCGAGTTGCAGCAGGAAGACCGCCGACAACTCGTCGAGGCGCCGCCTCCCGGCCACGAGCAGGAAGATGTTCAGCGCCTCGGACACGAGCCCGGCCCCGAGCGCCAGCAGCTCGAGCAACTCCCGGTGCAGCCGCCATGACAACGCCACTGTCAACTTGACGATGAGCATCGTCGTCATAAGCGACCTCCTGCACCTGACCTCCTCGACCGGCCATTCTTCACTGACACTTTTTTTTTTTTTTTTTTTCACAACGAAAATGCAAGAATTAAAAAAAGAAAACTCGGAAACTTTCTTTATTCCCGGGTTTCGGCACCAAAATGTTTTCGACAAATCTTTTTTAATTCTTAAAAGGAATAAAACTTCAGACAGTTTTCGTTTTATTTTTAAGCGTTTATTAGAGCAAAAGTCACAAGCGACCGCTCTCGACGCGAAAAAAAAGCCAAGAAAAAGCCAAAAAAAAGGGGCGAGCGCAAGCTCGTGTGTCGTTTGTTCAGAAAAAAAAAAAAAAAAAAAAAAAAAGGTAACAATTTCATTGCTATGACTACAAAAACAATTCATCACTATGACTAAAGAACAATTGCTCGCTCTTCGAAAAATCAAAACTTATATTAGCCTGTCGGTAAATCGCAAACTTCTTTATCCTATCGGTAACAGTTATTTTTACTAGTATTTTTAATATAAAAAATTACATCTGTACATCATATACATTTCAGTTAAAGTATTGCTTGCATAGATTTTTATAATGCAATAATTTTATTTTAATCTCACATAAATTAACACTTATATACATTTAATTTTTCTCAAACTGTTATTTTCGATGGTATCTATCTGTTTAAGCTTTCAACGTCGATGCGCACGTTCTATTCATAGTACCGAGTAATACAGAAGTAATATCTTTTAGAAATAGAATTTCATCATTTACCAAAAGCGTACGGCGACAATAAAAGTTACTGCATTGAAGGAGTGCTAATGAGGCGAATTGTGCTTTTTAACGAGTTGCCGCGCGGGAGAGTAAGCTTCACCACTCATCGCTATGCGTAAGACTGCACGTGCGTTATTTACCAGGATCACCTCACGTGATTTACCAGGGAACTACGGAAATGAAAAATACCGTTTGAGAAGTGCTATTGTAAAACTAGACGTGAAAATATTCTGATAGAATATTCTTACATATGGGATTAGATTTGATAATGTGCTGTGAAGTTTGTCTTTCTCGCGGCAACTTGTTAAAAAGTGCGGTGCGCCTCATTTGCACTCTTTCAACGCGGCAACTTTCTTCGCTGCAACATTTGCTTGGAAAATTTTGTTAAAATGTTGTTACGTACGACATGATGCCTATACCAAGAACAAATTTACGAGGGTAAAGCTATTATAGAGAGATAAATATAATACTATTGATTTTACAAGTTAAATTTGAATAATTCTTGTATAATACATTATATTTTAGTTGTATGTCATTATCATATATGGATTTGTAATGATAATACTGTAAAAAGTTTTACTTATTTAGGGACATTACTTTTCGAATAATCAACATATGCAATTTATATGAGTACTCGGTTCGATATATATTTGTTTTTCATTTTGAAAGCAATCGATTACTTTTTTGGGTAACTGGTGACTCAATTCGAGTAACTTCTGAGCATAAAATAGGTGAACAAATGAGTATTTATTATTATTTTTTTCTGAAGAGAACTTTTTTGCGTAAATTTTATTATTCAATTCACGTAAAATTTACTAAATAATTTATTCGTAATGAATTAAACCTTTACCACGTACAGAATAAGTTTGTGTTAAAAAGCTTCGATATATGAATATTGTGAATGTACGATACTTGATAAACGAAAACTAAAACATTTATTCAATTTTAGCGTTTGTACGAATAGTTCAATAGAGAAATATTCACCTTTTAATTTAAACAATCGAGATGAAATCTCAAAGATTCTAGATTAAAAAATTGGATAAATGTGAATGATTGAATATTAAGATACACATAGGAATGTGTCAATAACTTTAAAATCGCAAGAGTATCAATAAATATAGAGATTGCACTTTGTCGATAATTGCTCAACAAATAGATACGAAACTAGCAAATCCAGATTCAAAAATAAATAAGATAAATGACCTCTTCTGTTACATTATCAACTGTTGTTCAAAGTGTATAGACATGTTCGTTTAATTTAATTGATTTGGAAATAAAAAATAAGACATAGAATAAATGATGTATAGCTTGCAATATTAATTGAGCGGCGTGAGTTCTTCAAGAGCATGTAAATGCATTGAAAGCCTAGAAAATGCACATAAAAGCTTGTTCAAATACCAATGTTTAATTAACTATATTGTGAGAAAAATGAAGCTATCAACAAAAGTACACCTTCATCTCGTGTGTAGGTACGTATAGAAGTCTGAAGAGCGCAGAAACGAGCTCGCGCGCGCACACATACTACATCTCTGCCATTAAAACGGGCCGCGTATGTACATGGCTGGTATTAAAGGATTATATATGGTGAGAAGGGATTCGGGCATTTCCATACTTCGAAAAGGGACAAGCCTGATTAGCCAGGTTGTAAAATGACCGCACGTGCATGCGAATTATATTTTCGACATGACCAACTTTAATTTATATAGATATATATAGTCATTATTCATTGAGTTGAGGAATACGCAAGTGAGGATTGAGGTGCTTTTTCTGGTATTGTTTTTCTTTGCAGGTCTGCTAAAGCATATTATGAAAATCCTGCGCGTGGGGGAAATTGAAGTATCAGATTTTATGGACTGCGCCGTTTTCCAAGTAAATATTATTCATTGATTTTTAAATTTCACCTCACGGTTTATGCAACGTAGAGCTTTTTTACGGCTCTCTTGCCCCCGTCCCTCTTGGGTTGTGTAAAAATTTTATATCCCACTCTTGAGCACCTTGTTGCGCTCGATGTTCTAAAGAAATACATCAAGCATAATTTTCTTTAAGAATATCTTTCTATTACGAGAATAAAAGTGTGTAGGTTCCTTTTTTCGTTAGATATCTGCCGTACTTTTTTTTCTGTGTAGCGAAAAAAATGTTTCATTTGCTTGAAAGCTATTGGAAAAGTAACACTTCGATTCCAGGAATAGCAAGACCGAATCACAGGTGAAAAAGCTCTATTCGAGCTTGAAATTACGGGCTTCACGAAAAATACCCGATCGCGTGACGGCTTTGCGCAGTAGGTCGTGACTAAATAACCGTGAGTGTAAGAAAATCAAAATCCTCCATAATCAAGCTAATGAATACTAGTACACGCCGTAATTCAAATCTTATCTGAAAATCTCAACTTTCGCTTCGATTTTTCGATGTAATGCTTATGATTTTCTTTTCCAAGAAGAAAAAGAAAGCTGGAGCTCGGAATATTTCTATCAGTTTTGAATCAATATTTGATTAGACAATATGGAAACATGATTTGATGATTTACTAGGAATGCTATTCAGTACTATCAATTATTGATCATGTACCGTATTGATCATTTCGTAACTTAAATGCTCTCTGAATTCATGAATACATCTAGTGCATAATAAATAAAGCGGTTGTACAAAATGTCAATAGATAAATAATCGAATAAGGTTTATGAAGAAAATTGTTTTTCAAATAAAGCTATTGAAGGCGAAATTGACGCTTAATTTTCTTTGAAATTACAACACGTGAAAAGTCACAGGAAATTTTGCAAACAATACGCACGGAGGAAAACTCAAAATAGCCATTAAATACGTTGAATTCTTACTCACAACTGATGACATACTTTTCCATCGCTCAATCACCTCTCATTTCCCATGCACACGTCCTCATTCCAATTCCATTTTGCTGTCTCTACTGTATACTCGATTCACGTATACGTATGTATACATATACACGTGGAAACGTGTCGACTCGTATCTTTCCCTCTCTCTCCCTCTCTCCCTCTCTCTCTCTCTTTTGTATCCAGCCTGTTCTGGGGCTGCTTGCTGCATCCTTTCTTTCATTCCGTAAGCGTATAACGCCTGTAGCGACGTCGTCGCCGCGTGCGCAGAAAGCTCGAGAGCACGGTGCGCGCGTGCACATACATTCGAGTTATTGGATCATCGCGACTGCTTGTTTGCTATTCGATAGTACGAAAGACTCGAATGAGAAAGGACTCGAAGAGTGAGATTTACTGGAATTTTGTGACACTATGCGCGCATATACCAAACTGATGGCTTCCTTTGTTTTCCATTCGCGTAATGTAGATACTATTGTGGTGTATGCTGCGTTCTGCATTTTCACTATTTCTTTTTCCTTGCAGATAATGCGGTTTCTGCATTACATCTTGCTAAACATTTTTCGCAATATCGAGTGATACTCTTCCTTTCTGAATTCTATTACTATGTTTGATATACAATTTCATTTGTCGCGAAAGCATCAAAAATATACTTATATTGTAAATTATATACATATAGATAAAGCTATTTCAAAATGCCTGCTAAGTTTATTGACATTGACTGTGATCGTTAATACACATTATGGTAGATATATAGTTGTCGAACGTTCATAACGCAATGAGAACTTTTTTTTTTTATAATTTCCGTTATGGTAGTAGAGCCATTGGAAATAAAGCTGACACTTACGTGGACCTATTATTATGCAATATCCGTACGAATATCAAACTATATTATAACTCGTTAATTTTCTAAAATGTTTCACATTTTTAATCTTTTGTTCTGTGTTTCAAATCGTTTAAGACCTTAGATATAATTGTCCTAGCTATATCGAAATAGTTTTGTGCAATAGATACGTATAAAATAAAACGCCAAGAGGATGATTTTTCGAGAATTTGTTCCACTATGTGCTTGGTACATGATCTCTTTGGTTTTGAATACTTTAATAATATACATTTTTTTCGATGAATGAGAATATATTATTCTTAGAAGCTATCGATAATCTAATAACGAACTCCTAAAAATATAGTTAACCTTATGGAATTTTCTACCTGACATCGGCTTATTACAATAAAATATTCACAGTCACGAGCAGTAAAAAAATGAAATATATCGTTTTAGAGTATACCACTCAATATCGATTTTCTAATCAAATTCAATTATATGTATGTTATAAAAAATATGCATGCGGTATGCATTGCCAATTGACCGATCGACTCGTTGTTTATCGTTGTATAGTCAATTTTCGACTAAAGAATGTTTGCTGTGGAAAATAGAAATACACACATCTATAATCTGAACTTTATGATCACTAATATTAACAAAACTTACTCTCTGATTAGCGGTGTACAAATGATTGTGAAACTTACCTGAAACAGAATACAAACAAACCAATCATTTTCAGTAAAAATGTGACAACCGAAATTCGATTGGAGTTAAGGCATATCGAGAAAATATATACATATATATGTTGATTCAAACAATAGGTTGCATGTAACTCGGGTCTGTCAGTTAGTGTGACGTAACAATCGATTCTCTGGGGCCGTTTGTTGAAATGAAAATGTTTCGAAGCAACACTGTATACGTACAGCATGGCCGTACAACATGGTTTCTGTAGCGTTTGACCTGGAATGGACGAGGCCCCTTTGCGGACAATTAAGCCGAATCAACAGTTACTACAGTGTCTGTCGGTGGGATTTTGATCCTTATTCATGTGGTAATTGAAAAAGAGGTTAGTGTGAATTCTCTTGAATAATTCAAGCTGGCTAAGTGAATTGCGTCAGCTATTTAGTATTCTTGATTGAAAATTATAGAATATGTATTCGGGTGCAAGTGAGAGAAAGAGAAAGAGAGAGAGAGACCTAGATTTTAAACTTTCATTTGCGAGTTCTCCCATGCGCGCTTTTGTGTTTGACTTGGCTTTCATTAAAACTTTCGATACGCGCCAGCTACAACACACATTCGACTACCCTAGTTATACGACTAGTTTATACGATCTATTCTACCGCTCAGCTAAAAGAATAATTTTTTGATTAATCCAAACCATTGCTGAATTAGATATGATGATAACTTAGCCAATTTTTTAAATATATACTTTATGATACATCGGATCATGCTTTAGCTTTTGTGATACTGTAGAAAAATAAAGTGACATAAGTTTTAAAATATTAAATATATTAACTAATGTAATGACCTGACTATAAGTTGCACAACTGAATTTTTGCTTTGTTGATAATTTCTTTGTTTCTTTTTAGTAGAAGAATATGCGCACTATATGTCGAAACAAGTAACAAAAAATGATGGAATTATTTTCGAAAAAAAATGTTTCAGAGTACTCGAAAGGTCGAAAAACATTTTTTCAGATAAAATTTCGAACGCATTCTTTATCTGGATCCGAATATTGCGCCGTTGTATAAATGCAGCAGCAGCAACAACGGCAAACTACCGAAATACACAGGCATAAATCCGACGAGCTCTCAATTCGCACTCGTATAGAGACAGAGAGAGGGAGAGAGCGAGAGCAAGCGCTCGGAGAGTTTCAGTTCGGGCGGCACGTTGTAGCCGTTAACGTTATCACGCGCGCAGCGAGCCAAAGCTTACCTGCGTATACACGTTCAAAATAACCTATCTCTCTCTCTCTCTCTCTCTCTCTCTCTCTCTTTCTCTCTCTCTCGCTGTCTTTCGTATGGACCTCTGTACTGGGTCAAAAGTGTGCCCGAGGCTATGGATGGCTTGAACGAGTAGCAGCATCACCTCTGGCGTGGAAATAATAAAAAGGAATGCTAGAGAAAGAGCAGGAAGAAAGTCTGCTGCTGCTGCTGCCTCGTTCCCTTTGATGCTACTGTCAGAGGAATGTAATTACATGTGTCGAAGAGGACGACGACGTTCCGACGCGCGGGAGCGTATATGTGTGGTAGAAGGTGACGCGATGGATAGCGACACAAAAGAAGAAAGCGGCCGTGTTTTGTTTTGGCGGATAATGGAATTGGATTATGTTTAATGCTACTGTCTGTAGATTTTTTTTGTTTTCGTTACCAAGAGGTAATCTTATGATATGTTGCGAGTTATTTATCATAATATATTCACAGCGAGAGCTGTTACAGTACAAGAATATTACGGAAAAACGAAAAAAATAATTGTATAAATATTTATTTTCGATACTGACTACAGAATAATCAAACGTTAGTTTCAAGTAATCTATGGTAAATTTATACGCACAGAAGCATAGAAATGCCATATATTATAAGATTTATGATACAGAATGTTCATTAACTGTAACGAGAATTGGACTTTTTATTGAAATCTACCAATTTTATCCAAAAGAGGGAAGTAATAAGAAAACCATTGAATCTGACATAAGAATAATAAAACGACGAAATAACTAGTCAACAATAGAGATATGGGAAAATTAACGCTAATAGAGAGAGATCAGTAGCGCTGAGCAAATAAAATTGGTCAAACGCACTTGGACACTGGTAAGTCGTAAATGAGAAATTCAGCAGTCTCGACCTTTTGAGATACAGCGTCTTGTGGTTAGCTTTCCATCCCCTTTCTTTCTCTTTATAAGGCTGGAAGAGAAAATCGCGATGGAGACCTTTGCGGTCGCTCGCGCTTGATCCTCTAATCGGACTGCGCGCGCGTCTCGCGTTGCATAAGCGATCTCTGCACTTTATCCACGACCAGTCTCTCTTACTCTTGTCGATGGCGGTTTTCCCTGAATCAAAGTGCATACTCTCTGTTCGTGGTCTGTTGATTTCTACCTGTTTGTCCTTTGGCTGAGATTTCATTTCATTTTTTTTTGTTTGTCTCAGAAGTTTTATTACAAATTTTTTTAAAAGCATTGTTATTTTATGCAAATTATCAATACCGATGCTAGCAGGAATTGTTAAGAAAATAAATTGTCCCATTTCGTGTTATCGGCACGGTGCCATGACTTTTGAATATTTGATTTACGGTGTAAGGATAGAAATATATCGACTCTCAACAATCATCAAAACTTGTGTGTATGTGTGCAGAATGTGGTTTTACCATGAAGGTGTATCGAACAAACTTGTTTTTTCTTTTCCAATATCAACGTGGAAGAATGATATTTCAAGTTATTATCTTTTTTATTACAAAAATCCCCCCCCCCCCTCCACCTTCGTTCTAGCAGTACGCGCATTCTATCGAAACTTAAGCCATAAACTGTACAATTTATGAAGAACTCGTCCTCGCGCGCACGCGGTGAAAGTAGTTGACATCCATCTTATCGTGCGCGATATCTGCAGTCAAAGTGCTGCCGTGCATGTAACCTCTCTTCGAGAGATCGCCGGTAACGCGGAAAGAAAAAAAAAAGCCGATTCGCAATAAAGACTTCCACACGTCTCAGCCACTCACTCAAGGCTGCAACCGGTTCACGTGAGTCGACATAATAATACGTGCGGTCTCCCCTATATAACTCGGCTACGTAGAAGCATATTTATTTGCTCTATAGCGAAACGCGCTTGTGGCACGAGAAAGAAGAAGTATATGCTACTGCCGAAGTCTCTCTTCGTGGTCCCGTACTACCCGCGATAGAGCCATAGATTGTATTTATGTGCTTGTGTGTGTATGTTGTTCCGAGACGTGCCAGACTTTCTTCTGTTCTTCCGCAAAAGGAGTGTTCCGAGGCGAGAGCATATGGTCTTGTTTTTTACTTTTTCGCTGGCGCTGTTTATTTTGTGTTTTCGCGTTTTTTGCCAGGATGTTAGGATGCAGGGAAATATGTGCTGGCTGCAAGCCGCAGCGTTGAGTACTTGCAGCCAGTCAGATGTAGATCGCGTTGAGCGCTAAATTTAAAAATAACATTGTACTTTTTGAGAGAGTTTGAGGTATTTTTTGGTATAATACAATATAGAAGCATTAATAACACAATTTGTTATAATCTTGAATGAATGTTACTCATAATACATGTACGTCTGACTATATTCGGCTCATACTACTTACTCAACATCAGTCTTTTTTTTCACTTTCTTTCGCTACGTTTTATAAGTACATGAAAAAAGAACAAAATAACAAATCAAAAAACTAGCTCACGTAAAAAGAAATAGTGCTAGGTTATGCGCTATACAATTCTACTTTGGAAAAACAATTTGGGCTCATCAAAAGTCACATGTTGGCATATTCATCTCTCTCTCTCTCTTTTCGTTTTTTTTCAAAAAATTTTCGCAATATCTCAGCAGAGGAAGCGCGCATCTCGTTAAAATTTGCCAGGGTGCGCTACCACTGCCGCCAAGTTGCGTATATGGCCCGTATATCGCGCCCGTGAGAAACACTTGGAAAAGAAGCCATTAAAAGTTTCGCCCGAGTTCGTCGCGGCAGCGGCGGCGGCTCGAACGTAACGAGAGAAATTGGCCGAGCCGACGGTACTCGAGATTGCACGCAGCTTCTTTTTTCGTATCTCTCTATTTTTTCCGGTGGTAATTTTAGGCCACACCTGATGCCGCAGCTCTGTGCTTTTGCTTTCTTTTTTGTCTTAGGTAATTTTCGTTTTCGATTATTGTATTGGTTTTGAAACTCTATTCGTCCACTAACTATCCACATAAAAATTAGCTATAAAAGGCAGTCAATTATTTTATCGGAAAAACAGCCAGTTAAAAAACTTCCTTGTCGACAAGTCGAAGAAAGTACATCCGCGCATCCATATAGCAAGCTTACAGCAGCGTCCCTCCAAAAAACGTGAAAGCGCCTTAGGTAGCTAGTAAGCTTGGACCATGTCTCTCTCTCTCTCTTTTTCTCTTTTTTTCGGCGGAAAAGCTCCTTTTCGTCTCATGTAGGGCTTCGTTGGATTAAGTTTCTCCTTCTTCCTCATTGTTTTGCCCGTGTTGGCAAGCGCATAGTGTCGCTTTGCTCAAAGGCAGAGCAGTCCAAGTTTTCCCTCTTGTTCGTTATGCAACGAGCTTTTACACGTAAGAGGTATTACGAATTTGGTAATGAGATGCTTTCGCATTGCGCGGAGTTTGTATGTGCAAACGGGAATTAGACGCGCGAGACGAGAGAGAGTTTGTTTTGACGAATTTCTTATTGCTTTTGCTGGGAATCTGTTACGCGAAAGAGCATGGAACTACTCTAATTCGACTTGAATATCATTTTTATGAAACTTTTTACTAACTTTAGTAGTGAAGTTTAATTATGTATGCATTTACGCATAGATTGTAGTTTTCTTCCTTTTTCTTCGTCTATCTTGAATTATGCTTAATGTATTTTATATAGTAATGTTATTTAGTAATGATTTATGCAGTGACATTTGTAATTATTCATTCGGAATTCTATGATTCACTAAACAAAGGACTTTTAATCCTCTTTATTTATACTCCGGCAAATCAAACATTGATATTTTTTATCTAGATTTACTAAGAATTAGTATTACTCTCAAACGTATTTTTGATTTTTATTTTTTTTATCACAAAGTTTTGTAGTTTTGTGCAAAGCGTGGAATGCTGTTCGGGATTAACACGAGGATTTTGCGATTGGACAAAATGTGAAGCGACCTATTTAATTATACTTTCATTTCAACTACGCATGTGCATATAGTAGAATTATAAAATGAATTTGCAGAATGGTTTGCATTTCAATTTTTATGTTCTCTATCACTATTGGCACTTGTAGAAACAAATGCAGTTTGTTATTGGCAAGAGTTTTTGTGAAAGCTTATTTACATAGGGCGGTCCATCTTTCCAAGACACACGCGCGCGCGGACGTGCGCACATACTCAGCAGAGTCTCCACCTTGAAGCTAGTGTTTTCGAGGGGGGGGGGGGGAGGAGTGCCTTTGTGCTTGGACTATTTACCGGCCTTGAGGACCGAGACATTTACCATAACGAGGCAAGCGTGGAAGCGTCGTCCAGCAGCGGGAGGAAAAAGAGAGTAGCCTCCGAACAATGCTACGAGCCAAGAACTCGTCACCCAGACTTTGTTTTCGCTTTTTCCGATCTTTTCTCTCGCTTCGCTTTTTTTCTGCTCTTACACACTTAGCCACTGCGTCCATTTTCCCGGGCCGTTTCGCTTTGGTACTTGTACCGAGCGAGAGAGCACTGTCCGGCTGTTTCGAGTGTACCCTGTGAACTTTTCGAAAATTAGTTGGGCGAGTTATTCCGAGGGGTTTTGACGTTGGCAGGTGTTGAAATTATAATTATGAAAGCGACGAGAAGTGTCCTTCAAACTTCGAACGCGTTACCCTTTTTTATTTTTAAAATCGTTCTACGAGCCAGATGTAAATAGCAGGTTAAAACTTATTCAAATGTCTGTTTTTGAGCGACATTCAAATTTTCACAATTTCAATGATATCGTTATTTGATTTATAATTTTTGTCGAGTCCTTTAATAGAATCAATATCCTTCTTTGCGAATGAAAATGTTTTCTATATGCATTTTATGGTATCTTTGTTGAATTATGAATAAAATGAATAAAAGCCCATCGAATATCCATTTTTCAGTTACTTTTACACCTTATTCAAACAGTTCTTAATGACGCACTCCAAATGCCGAAGAAAAGACACTTTTCGCGCCTTTCATCTCTTAACATTTCATCGCCTCGTCGTTTTCTTTCATCTTTTTTTGTCTGGCGACAAGCATGCATGCAAGTACTCGTCGTCCTCTTTCTTATCACTAACGTTCCTTTCACGAGGGTATTCCGTGAAAGAGATCGGTGGACATTAGCAACTTTTATCGCTACTGAGAGGGAAGCAGCAAATGCCAAGAACCGCATTCGAGAAAGCCACGAGATTGCAGTTGTACGCGGAGGGGAAAGGAGAGAGAAGAAATTTATTGATTTTTACCATGTACGTATATTTTCCATGCAAAAGCCTATGCTTTAATTGGCGGGATTACGAGTTTAATTAAAAATAAAACTAATTTATTATTTATCAGAGAACTCTTGATCTGGCTTTGACGTCGTCAGGACAATTAATCACTACTTCCAAGACATACCGTGCCTTTAATTGACTAATCTAACTGCTTCTAATTATAAGATTTAAAGCTGAAATGTAATTGTATTTTTGGATGGTTATTGAAGTAAATTTCTTCTTGCTCGTTGACAGTGTTTTCTTGTTGTATTTTTTTAGAGTAATTTAAGAAGACAAATTCGCGAAATGGTTTTTAATTTTGCGAAACACGAAATTATAACTGAAGAAAGTTGAAACAACAAATAAGATTTTATACAACGAAAAATATCAGTAATATCACTTATATCAATATAATTGTTTATTTTAAAAATATAAACAAAATATGATAATAATTTTGTAAGTAAGAAAATTGTCGTGATAAAAATTAATAAGATTCTGATTTATGAATCTGATACTTAATGAACTTTTACTGTAAGACATTTTCAAATTTTTATTATACTTTAGGATACTCACAAGTTTTTCAAGAAATAGTTACTTGAAATCAAAAGAAAGCCTTGTAAAATATAAGTTTCGTTCTGTGAATTTCAATTTAACAAGTACAAGAAACGTCTACAAGCTTTTGTAGAACCCAGAAGATTAAATATCCAGAGAAAATGAAGTTCCTTTCTCTTGTCTTTCTACAGTATTACTTTCTTCTGGTTGTATTCTTTTTCTGGTATTTGCATTGTTTTCATTTAAAGTACGCTTCTAATAATAATGAAAAAAACTAAATAATATATCCCTTTATACTAAGCTCATTCAATTATAACAGATTTAGCTAAACTTTTGTTCGCATTTCATGTCTATATTATTTCTTTCTCACACAGATTCCACCCGTCAACGTAATCTCTCTTCTTTTCTTCGTATTTCTACTATAGAACTGTCAGCTCAAGTCTTCAAGTAAAACGCGATTTATTCTGTCAAATTAGATTCGGAATAATTGATCCCCTCGAGCGAGAAAGGATATACACAAGAAGTCATTACCTCTGCGCTGTGTAAAAGGAGTCAAATAGAAAAGAAAAAAATATAGGCTTTGAAGTCGCCCGCGCGCTCAACCAATATTCTGCTACGGGAAAGAGAAAAAAATTTCTGTAGGAAGGGTTTCATCGTCGACGGACGGTCGATGCACATATACACACTATCAAAGAAGGATATGACGAGAAAAAGTATCTTCATAAGTATATTTTCCGAAAATTCAATCCCAAAGGCAGGATTTCCTCCTTAGGAATAGAGCAGTCAATTTCATTTTGAACCATTCAATCCATATACTTATAACATTTTAAAGGCTCATACAGAACATTTTCTATAATACAAAAATTGATTAAATTTTTAAAAAATACAAAAAAAAATGAATATAAAGAGTAACCGAAAAACTAATAAATTGAGTTTCAGCAAAGTTTTGTATGAAATAGCTTGAGCTTGACGCTTTGGTTATCCTCGGTTCAGTGCCTGGATAATTACTCAGGAGCTTAATAAACAACCTATTAAGCATCGTGCATTCAAGCAGCTTGTCTCGACAGGCCCGGTTAATTTACATCACTTTTTTAATTAATAAGCATCAAGTCTCAAAAATTTATATATTTAATTGAAATATTGATAATAAAAAAGAGTGCTGTTGTTGTCGATATCTCCCGACGACAACGAAGGTTGTTGTTAAAAATGTCGACAAGTCCGTACAAACGGAAAGTATCCTGGCAAATAATTCATCATTGAGAGTGAAGAGCGAGGTGTAAGCGCCTTTGAAAGTAAACCAAAAGCCTCAGGAAAATCCTGCGTGAAGGATTAAGCGGAAATGAAAGGCAAGGAGCAAAGTATGTGCCACCCTTGGGATAGCCGCAGTCTATATAAAGCAACCAAGTCCAAATGGAAGATGCCAAGAGTGAGAGAAGGAAAGTCTCTGATGCTTTGCGCACGAGCGTCAAAACTAACGAAACGACGTGCTTTAAGATTGAGGAAGGGTCGATTCGTGTACACGTGTAAGCGTGTGATGGGCGTACGGATAAAGGTGGGTATAATTCTGGCTATCTCTCGCGCCGCATGACATAGGTGTTTTATTGATACGTACATACTTCTTTTTGTCGCTTCGTCATTATGGTCTTTGTAAATGTGAGACTTTTTTTTTATTGAAATAGACTTTGCCACACTAGATATTGGTTCATTGTATCGCTGAATTTGTGCAAATAATTCTATCATATTCTACAAACAAAAGCAAAGCATGACAATCAATTACTATAACTTTATTGGTTCGAGTGGAATTCAGCCGATTCGTTAAAATTAACCAACGATCGATTAGTTGCTCGCCATTGATCAAGTTACTATCATGCTGCTTTATTAAATAAATGCTTCTTCGGTTACACTTTGCTGATTAGAAATCAAATATTTATAATATTGATTCATGCCAGAACCAGGAATGAATTTAATCGCGAAATCTACTTTGTTCGCAATCTTTCGGATTTTTAATTTACTGCTCGGATCAATAAGAATAGAAGCTTTGTTCATAATTTTGCCACTTCACCATTAATTTTCAATACACACATCTGATTAATACGAGTGAAACCTGACTCCGCGACATGTTCATGTAGCGAGCTTCGTTTTCATAGAGCTAAAGGTTAATCGATCGTCTCATCGTTGCACACGCGCACGTAAGCTGAAAGCCCTTTTAAATATTTCTTTCTTTGATCTCGCAGAGCAGATCGAGAACACATGCTTTTTCGATACTGTCAAACGCACGCTCTACCCAATATACCTTTCGGTGGCTAGATGATTTACAAGTGAAAGCTCGCGTGAACAATCGAGAAATGAGTTGTGTAAGTGAGACGAAAGTTTCAGATTACGACCGTAGAAATAACGTTGTTTTTACCGAGTATTGATTAGGTTTATTTTGTAAGTGTATTAAAATATTACCGCACTGCTTATCAAATTTGTTGTTTTATCCGTGTTTATCTTACACAAAAATAAGCATAATATGCTATTATGCTTATTACACACTACGTAATTGAAATTACGTATATTTACGTCGTAGCGTAAATAGCAATTCATCATACTCAGCCAAGTGATTGTCATTGACTGGGCAATATTCTGACTAAGCTTGCGTGCCAGTTAAAGCCAAATAGAAAGCTCTTAATATTCTTATTCAATACAGTAGAGCAGATATCGCATTGTGAGGCTCATGAAAAATTCACCCCGAGTATCCCTTAATTCATCACATTAGGTCTTATCGTCTTTGAAACATCCACGCCTCGCATAAAATTAAAAGCATGATCGAGCGACACAGGAAGAGAAAGGAGGGACGAAAAAAGAGCAACAGAGAAAGGGTCTCGCGTGTTATCGATAAATGTAATCGTGATATGCTCATTATGTGTACTCACGTATGTCGAGGGCAGTCGCCGTGGCTGCAAACAGCAGCAGCAGCAGCAGCAGTGCAAGCGGCATACGATCCGCTCTCATGCTGCCCATCGAGCCGTGACTTCAGGCGATCATAAGACCGTCGGCTGAAAGCACAAGAAAAGAATAATCGATTTTTATTTTTATTATTTTTCTTTCTTCTCTTTCTGTTTCGTGTTGTCGGTTCGTTTTTACAAATAACACTGCGGGATCGCTGCTTTAGTAAATAAATAATTTTCTTTTCTAACGTACTATTGATAATAGATCTTTCCTATCGTTGAAAACGAAAATGTATGACCGAGTTACATGAAATGCCTTGGGCAATTCAATTTTAAAAGTACATTTTGTGCTGTCAGTTACATTTTACATAATGTTTCTTGGTTGAAAGGGCCGAGCATATTTTCAATCTTTAATCAGGAAAATGATTCGGGTGTTATATACAAACTGATGAGTATCTGACCATTAAATCACCTAATAAATAAAAACAGTTTATTGGTTTTTTTGATAAGGAAAAATGACGCGGATACGAAAATTACAGATAAAGAAACTTCCGTGTGTATGTATATGATAAACTTTTTCTGATTAATTCTGTTCAAGCAGTTCAATATACAATTTTGTATCTTTGTAATCTTAGTGAATTAGAAAGTTCAGTACCATTGATGGCCTTGTTATTTATAGTTGCGACATAAATAACGTAAAACTAATAAAACATATTAGGTGGTTTATTTGTTTATCTATCACATGTTAATGGATTTTCTTGAAATCGTCTGTGAAAATTTTAAAAAAGAGCTTGATGCTCTCTATTATTAAATTAATGGGCTACTAATTGTTTTAATTTAACATTTATCTTAACTAATGTACTGTTACTTTAAAATAATGTGTTAGAAAATAAGAGTTGTTCTCGTGCGTGGTCGACAGTTGATATTTATCTATATAGTGTCGATTAGATGTCGTAAAGAAACACAGAGAATATTTCAATGGAAGCTCAGCAAGTAGTAGTAGCAGTCAGCAAACAGTCAATCTTAGGAATAGCTATTTTAGCAATCGATATGGAGTAGCGTTTGCGATTGCATCTACAGCTCGACGACAGAGGCGCCAAGGGCACGATACTCTCTCTTACTTCACCACCAAATCAGGTCAATGACTCACATGTCCATATCTTTATGACGATCTTAATTCCCTGTGCGGAGACCGTATTTTGCTCGCACACCCACTCGCTAAGGATCTCATCGGCGTTGTTCGACCTTAAGAAAAGTCCCTACCCAATTAGCCATTGCCACCCTTCGGCTTTTTCTCTTTTCTTTGCTTTCTCATTTTTTTATTCCACCGCAGCAGAGAAGAGCCGGAAGAACGTTTCCCTTTAATTGGCCCTCTTGTTCGGTGCGATGGCAACGAGGGGACGTGAAAAAAACAGTCGCCAGCGGGCTAATTTGTCATAGTTCGAAAACAGCCGCTGATTGACGGGGGATTTATTAATGCACTCGCGCGCATACGGCAGGCAACAACGAGAGAACCAGTCTGCACAGAAGGGAGTTTCATTTGTAATTAAAAACTGTTTTTTCACGCGTCTCTGCTCGCGTCGTTAGTCGAGCTTAAGGGTGGCTTGTTGATTGAGTGGACATTAGTTTTGATGCCGTTTGAGCTTTTGCTTTTTAAACAAATTATTGCAAATAGGTAAACAATTTTCTTAAATAATTAATTCTTAATCAAGTTTGGCAAATCAAACTTGAGTCTGATTTTTTTCACACCATGGGGTGCAAATAATTTTACGATCATTGCCAAAGCAACGTGGAAATTTTTTTATAGATAATGTTTGTAGTAGTGCATTTATACGGTGGGTTTTTTAGTGTACGGATACCAATTTTTTCAACACTGTTTCACTAGTGATTAGAACTCGAATATTTAATAAAACATCTTTATATGTTTTTTCACTATATGTATTCTTGTAAATACAATGTTTGCTCAATGAATGCTATCAAATGAATAACTGAATATTTGGTATACTTTGATATTTGACATGAAAAGAAGAAAAGTAAAAGTTATAACTAAATTGTACCTCACTATAATGGCTATAACACATAGTAATGAATAATATTTTTCTTAACGTTACAACTGATCCCGTTTGATCAATAACTACCAGAATGGATTAAAGAATATGATAAGTAGTCAATACTTCGCAGGAAAAATAATGTTGAATAATAAAGCCAGCACAGTGTTCGAATTGTGCTCTCGATTCCAAGAGGGAGCGAATTGGAAGAGAAATTAAAGGATACTTCAGACCTCTCGGCCACCTCTTTTCTCTCGGAGGCACTTCGTTTATTCGAGGAGGCCGATTTGATTGTGCAGCTAAATGTTTCGGTAACTGGGTGCGCGAGAGAGCACGAAATAATTGCATTTTCAGAGGGCGAGAGAAGAGGCAAAGGGGGGAAATCACTGCAGTTATAGGGAGCCACATGCGATGTTTCTCGAAACCTTAGAGCTTGGTAACCCGATCAGTGAATAATGTACTTTCTCGCCGAGCGCCTGCTCTGGAAATGAATTTCGATTAGGGAGCTTAGCAGAGCGCGAGACAATGCCAGATAGCCTACAGACAAGGAAAAACGAGCGGGAAATTGCGAACAGTAGCTTCAAGCATCAACTGATGAGGAGATTGGAAAATAATTTTTTACTCGATTTTGCTTGATCGATTCTTATGCAACTCATATCTGCGATCAAGATTGTGACTATCAATTTTCAGTTCGTACATTCATGTGCATTTTATAAGTCATTTATAACGTTTTTATAAATTAAAAACATGATTTAATGGAGTTATTTTTTCTGGTAAATATGAAAATTTAAGCTTTCAGAATAATATTCATTTATTAGGCAAATAAAATTAATGTCTGAGCAGCTGGTTAGTCGAAACTAATTTTTTACCTGCTAAAAAACTATGGCATTTACTAAGCCTAAATAAAAACATTGTTAATAGCCTAAATGGACCTGTGGTAAACCCATCAAAACATTCGTATTTTTTTACAACTTAAGAAGATAAACCGACTTATATTTAATTTGATTATTGAAAATTACTTAAAAGTGTAGAATAGTTAAAAATAAGGAAAGATAAATTAAAAGGCTAAGATGTTAAATTTTAATTTATAAAATCTAAAAATTATTATTTGAACATAATATATAAATATTTTTATTTCATATAATGAATATATGTATACATATACATATATGATATATTCAAAACAATTTTGAGACATTTTTGCAGAAATATCTATAAAGCGTAAAATAAAAATGTTTTCAAGAATGAATCGTTCATGATGAATTGTGCCAGCGTCTTATTGGTACTATCACGTTCCAATTGGATAATATTTCTTAATAATATGTCAATTTTTGTACCGAATCCATTACGAAATCAGAAAACAAAGTTTGTAGTTTATATTGCGAGGATTTAAATCTTTCAAATGAAAAGTCTGTTCAAAAGAGACCTTTTCCTTTCTACAAAAAATCTATTCAGCGAAGTTGAAAATAGGCAATAGCCAGAGAGTGAGGGAGAGAGAGAGAAAGAGAGCTCAATAAATAGTGCGTGGATGTGAGAGTAGACTGAATATTTTCTGTAAATGCACGCGCCGAACAATGAGGATTAAAGCCGTGCTATTCCAAACGTTAACCACGACCTACTTTTCGTAGAAAACGCAACGCTCGATGAGAAAACAAGCTTTCGCCTTATTGTCTGCAGGTAAAATTGTCCCTTAGAGCGTATACATCCACATATCTCTCGGAAACAAGGAAATAGAGAAACTCATTAAAAAATAAGTGTGTTCGTTAATGTATGTTAGTGACGTTAATTAATCCGCAAATGACTTTATTTTTGTAAGACAATTTTACGTAGGTAATTGATGACTTTTTTTCATTAGCGTAGAAGAGTTTCAACGAGAACTTCTCTACAATATAATTTAACTTTACAAGGATGTTTGTCTTACCAAATTTATGCTTAGTGCAGTATCAAAATGTCATGAAGTAATTAAAGGAAAAACTAATTCGTTTAACTAGCTATTTATCTGTCTCAAAATATATACAATGTAACGAACCTTTATACCAAAAACTTTTGGAAAACTGTTCGAATATTTAATTTGCTTCAGAATCGGCAAACATTCAGAAAATTTCTCGAAGCATTTGAGCTTGAATCTCTGACAAGTATAGCTTCCATTCTATTTAAAAAAAAGCCGAAAAGCTTTCCGCGCAAAATACTTGTCAGCCAAGCTTCCGTGAAATCTAGCAGCTTCAATAAATACCCTTCACACTTTCTCGGCCCCCTCTTTCTCAAGCAAAAGAAACATCAGGAACTTCGAATCCCATCATCCAACTCCGTTTTCTCTTCTTCAATGGTCAACGAAGCGTTGACTCCCGTTGACTCCCTTCCACAAAAAGTTTTTTTTTTCTTGACCCCTCTAGAATGTAAAAAATAAGAGTTTTTTCTTTTTTTTGCTGACATATAGTAGGGGCTTTGTTAAATCTGATTCGACGAGTGGAAAGATTGTGTAGAGAAAACAGATAGCGAGACAAAAAAAGCTTATTGTTAACTTGATTTTTGCCGTGCTATTGTTTTTTGAAGTTGAGTTTGTATTGGATTCTGTTGTATTCTCTGGTTTTTAAATATTTTCTTTCTACAATAACTCAGCAAGGAGAATAATTATTTCCATTATTTTGTTGACTTAAAGAAGATGAATATCCGATTGTTTTAAATAACTTTATGGTTACTTTTCCGTTGTAAATACATTTCACTCTTAAATTATTCAAGAATCTTTTTGAGTCTTGGAAAGCTTTTAAAGTTTCTTTTCGTTTTATAGCTCTTGAAAACTCGTTGAAATGTTTATCGTAATAAAAGAGAATGTCTGACAAAGGTTGACTTATACTACTTATCTTAACATTTAATAATTTATCTCATCAGTGTTATACGTATGTATGTATGTATATATATATATATATATATATATATATGTATACACTCACTCACTCACTAACACACACACACACACAATAGTATATATAATATACTATTATTTTTTTCCAAATGGCTACTTCAAAAGTATGTAAGCTTATTTCTGTAATTAATTATTTACATATTAAAACACATTTGATAAAAAAAATACTTACAAGTGAAAATAAAATGTCCCAATACTTAAAAATGTAAATGAACTATAAGTAATTCACTCGATCATCTAATTCAACGAAAGTATAACGACGGAAATTATGCGAAAAGACTCGCAGCATTTTCTTTTTTCAATAGCGTGCTTCGCGAATGGCTTTGACTATTTGTCAAGCAAAAAAAGACGTAGCCTCGTTCGTTTCGAAAAACCCGTTGGCTGTAAAGACCTCGTTTCTTTCGTTTTTTTTTCTTCGCCGTCACTTGCGTCACACGAAAACGGCCGGGCCGTTTTACGATCGTTTTACGCTTGGCTCTTTTGCACCTATCGCTAGCCATTATCGCACTGCCTGCGGTTTTTAAGCTATCGCGCAAGTAAGATGCCCGCAGGCGTATTCGAAACGTACTTAGAAAGAGATGGTAAAAATCCAGCGTTTTTCTGTTTTTCTCTCTGAATGCGCGCACGTGTCTGTGTGGAATTGCGGAATAGCAGAAAGAAGGTCATGTGTAGAACTTTGAAAGAAATGACTATGTAGGACGTGGAAAATTTAGATTTTGGGATAAACCAATCGCTGAATGTTTTTTTCTACAAGTAGAAGATTCGATTATTTCGATATTTGATCGAAAATTATAAGTCTGCGGAAACATTTATTAACATATTTCCAATCACGAAAATTTGGTAACTTTTTTCTCGGCTTGAACGTAACGAGTAAAAGTTAGCTTTGATTGGTCACGTGAAAGTTAGACATTGATTGCTTATAAGTTCGTCGGAAAGACGGAAAAGTTAAAAAAACTTTAATCTAGTTGAAAACTCAGAGCTTTAAGCTACGTAGTAATGACTTCTTATTGGATCAAATGTAAAGAAGTCCGACAGCTTACTATTGGTCGATAGGACTAGTTTTAGAAATCTCCTTATCACTTTCATACTTAGGATGTGTATAAAAATATGTGATCAAAAAAAGAACAAAATAGAATGATTTTATTATTTAAGATATTATTCAAGCATTTGTTAAGTGAAGTTAAAGATATTAAATTTCATTATCTGCATTTTATTTCGCGTATTAGAAAAATTGCATTGCTCCTTTGAAGAAAAAGTAAAAGAGATATGAACCGTGAAAAATTGGAGCAAATCCAAAGCGGCGTGCTTAAGTAGCTGTCACAAAAAAATGAGTAAAAGAGAACTAGCTCCGCGTGACAAACAAGAACTAGAAGAAGCGAATTCAGAAGCATAAAAGAGCGCATCGCGTCGTCAAATCTCTCTCCTCCACGCCCAAGCGTTTTCTTCTCTTCAAGGAGGGAAGGCAGCGTCGTTACCGCGCTCGCGGCTCTTCCGTCGTCGCGAGATAGCGCACGCTGCTTTTGCACCCACCCTCCTCCTGTTTGCTCAGAGCCACAGTCATTTCGCGTTTTCGGAGACTCAGCACGATGAGCCGCGTGTGTGTGTGTGCGTGTGTATGTGTGTGTGTACGCGCGTGCTACTCGATCGATATTTCTCGAAATTTTGCCGCTTGCGCTTGCTTACTCTCACGAAATTGAGTAGGAGGATGAGGTCGAGGAGGTGGTTCGTTTTGCGTCGATTTGGGAATGGAAATTTTTGGTTTTAAGGCATGAGGGTAATTTCGGATAGCGATGTGATTCCAAAATATTCAGCGGGACTGATACTTTTGAATGTAAAAATATTATTAAATAACTTTTTCACAGCGTACTTTTTTCAATTAAATTGAATCAAGGTGAGTTCCATATCCATAAATTTTATAGAGCTTCATAAAATTAATTTGTGTTTTTATTTCAATATTGAACGAATATGAAAGTTGACTATAGACTTGTTATATAGAGTTAATTAAATGGATTTCATCAATTTTCATATGTATTTATTAAGTTGGAATCGATATTGCTTTAAATGCCATTTTTATTTATTCGACTACCGATATAGTAAATAATATATAATTATAGAGATTTCTGCATACTCAAATTTATTGATGGTCACAAGAATTCATCAGATTTATTTATTTTATGACAAGATACAATCGCGTAATACAAAAAATTGAGCTACGCTCTTATTCAGATGAACTGCTCTTGTAATACAAAACGTTACGTTAATATTCTTTGGTGGGAGGAAAGGAAAATAGCATAGCCAAGCGTTGAACAAAAACTAAATTTCTTGATCGGTCGCTAGAGCTTCGAGGGTGGAAGATTTTACTCGTCGAAAGTGAAAGAAAAGCTCGTTATATCTCGACGGGATAATCGTTCAACGCCTATATTTACTCGTCGCAGTTTTTTTCACCTTGGCATTCTCATGTTAATGAGGTTTTCTTCACAGCCGGTCAGTCCGCAACGACATTTGCAATGGTAATGAGAATAGGAACGCCAGTCCTGTCATCGAGGCGTTTGCGCGCATTCACGAACGAAGCTTGGAATTTGACGGGGATTTCTCTTTTTGTCTGTCTGGATTCTTCTCGAGCTTCGACCGCTCAGACAATTGTCTGTATACAACATTTTGCGCAAGGAAAAGATAATTTTCTCGGACGTAAAGAATTTCATTAGAGACTATCCAGGATATTGGATCTTAATTTTTTCATCTTTTTTGATCTTTCATTATAATTGTTATTTAAAAGTTAGTTTGGACGTGACTGAGATCATTGATGTAAGAATTATGTATGAGGTTGCGTAATCAAATGTGAATGACCGGTTAATGAATTTAAAACGTAGTTATTCAATATGTAACAGTTTTAAAAACAAAAAAGGGAAGCTTATAAATATATGTATGATCCCAAAGGAAAAAAAAAGTTCGTAAATATATGCATGAGCGCGAAAGATAAAAATAACAAGAGATTATTTAGTTTTTTCGTTCCCTAACGGCCATTTGATTTTATGATCGACTCCTATTCTAATTTGTTATCAGAAGAATTTTCTATAACTTTTTTCTCACTAGCTTACTGAACTTTCCAATGCTTTTATTGGCTAACAAGATTTTTTTCAAAAACGCATAAGTAATAACTAACTGAAAAGCGAATTTGTTTAGTTAAGCTTATTGAACAAAATTTTCGGATACTCTATTTTTAATTTATCAATTTGTTCTATTTCTTACTTTTTAAATAACTGTTCGTTAAAAATACAAAAATAATGGAGAAAACAACGACAATTGGTCATCAAATTATTGAAAATTCATAGTCCATCAGAAGATATTGAAGCTCACCTCGTTTTCTCCACATGCGCATGAAAAACTTATTGTAAAAACATACCGAGTTTATTTTTCCATCCTGAAACATCTCTAGAATTTGTTCGACAATGTTTTCAACCAGTAGAGCCATTAGTAATTTTCCATAGCTTCTACTACTACATCACGACTCCCAAGATTGTCTCTCTCTCTCTCTCTCTTTCTCACTCTCCTTCGCGTAAAAGCCAAGCGATACGAGCTCCTCGTTTTACGATAAGGTATATATAGCGAGCTCGCCTATTGTGACGACGAGGCTCCTTTTTCACGCGAATGACTATATCTCTCTCCCGACGTGTTGTTATATGCGCGTAGCACCAAGGAAATTTATTTTGCTTTGTTGAGAGAGAGTGGTGGGGGGGGGGGGAGAAAGAGACAGAGAAAAAAATAAAGAAGTGGCGTCGGCGCTTCTTTTATTGTCATTAGGGCTTTGGCCTCAATTGAATTCTAGAAAGAGAGAGAGAGAGAGAGAGAGAGAGAGAGAGAGAGAGAGAGAGAGAGAGAGAGAGGGAGGAAGTGTCTAAGAGAGGGAGAGAAGTCGATTAAGCTCACGGGCGAAAATGCATATTTTTACGAGCCACTTCGCTGCGGTTAAATCATCTTTACGATAGCGCGATGTCTTTCACGAGGCCGTTAGATTAACTAGTGGCTTGCGAGCTTCTGACGTTGTTTGCATGAGAAGGAGACTAAACTTTTAACTGATATGGTTACTCGATAATGATCACGTTGCTGCTATTTCATTTTTTCTCTTGTACGCTTTATCGCCACGTGGATATTGATTGCGAAGGGTACGCAAACATCTAAATTTTGTGTGTGACAATGAGAATTCGATATTTTTCGAAATACTGTAGAACTATATGAATTGATGTCCGAAAAGAATGATCTTTCGAGTGAATAATCTTTCAATAGAATTGTTCAACATCGAAGCTTGTGCATTGAACAGAATATAAAATGATTATTCCTATCGCAGAGAAAAAGACAGGCCTAGTCCATCCCAAGATCCGGAAGAAAATCCCTGAGCGCGACGAGCAACTTAAGTATGTGTGTTGTTCACGCGTGAAAGCGCGAAGGAAAAAGCAACAGCTAGCAGCGAATCTCGCGACGAGTATACAATGGAGCATGTGCTCGACATCCTAAACTGTGTTCGACACTGACGCGTGAGAGTGATGTAAAAACCTTTCCCCAGGGATATATGAGATATATACGCAAGGAAGCAAGCACGAAATGCTCGAATGACTTAGCGCGCGAGTACGAAACGTGTGCATTGGAAATAAGGGTAATAGAGGCAGAGCGTAAAACGTGCTAAAGATGCACGAGCCAGGAGGGACTTACGAGTACATTTTTTCGAAACTGTACTGCTGTTGATTGTTTGACTTTGATGCTGTGCTGTAGAAATACCTATTTGGCAAATGTAAACCATTTTTCGTTGAGAATAGTAGAAATGGAAGAACGGAAATGTGCAAGTGAATAGCCCAATTCAGCCAAGAATTATTTCATAGCCAGAAAAAGGTTAGTAAAATTTTTTTAACTAAAGAGTTTTTCATCCATGAGAGAAGCTTTGTGTGAATAACAAAAGTAGTACTTTCGATATTTTATACTAAGACTTGCGTTAAGCTTTTATCCCTGTAGGGTAGCTTTTCTAAAATTTATTTATTCGTCTATATTTTGCATCAAGTCATTAATAAATTTATTTTTTGAAATAATTTTCAACCACGAGATGGTATAATTTCATGCGAGTAGGGCATCAATGATTCTTAATCTGGAGTACATTTAATTAGTTGTTGAGAGAAAGCTCTTAACGCGAAGTAATTACGAAGTTTCTCTAACTATTAGTAACTTGAAATAGCCCTTGAAAAAACGTAAGAGGAAAATGTTTAATTTGAAAGAACGAAAGTAAAAAGTATCCTTGCTTCAAACATAGCCATTAAGTCATAGCTATTAATTCAATGAACGAAAATGTACGAAAATATTATTTATGAATCTCCAAATGCCGGAAATATTAATAGATTTGAGATATACAAAACGCAGCGAAATAAAGTTTCTTTTTTCAGAAATCTCTCCTGTATGGAAGCAGTAAGCTTTATTACATCACTAACGCACGAAAGCCTTTGCACAGAGCGAGTGAAGATAAAAAGAAGAGAGCACAAAAGCGTACATATCTATAGTGCTCGGAAAGCGCGAAGAATAGAGGAGGCGATGATTCCGGATGCCGGACTCGTCTGCTATCTACATACATTTTCCAGCCGCCTCTTTCCTTCCGCGTACGTGAAGTTGGAGGAACTAACCAATCAGCGCGAGTTGAAAGTCCGAAAGTTTCGTACGAATATATATCCGCGTCTTTACCCGTGCGACTCTTCTTCCAGCTTTCATCCCTCCGCGCTCGCGCGCTACCTTTATAGATGCGCAAAGTTTCCGCACTACACGCGAACATTGCGATAGGCATATTTATATTCACGCTTTTTAGTTTATTTTCATAAATATAATGGATTCCAAAGTACAATTATCCTATCTTCCTTTTAATTATAACTATACTAATTTACCGGAGTAACATCATCGCCAACTTTTTCAATATTCGATGCTGAATTCCATCGTTTCTCACTAAGTTTCTCAAGGATTCGCAGTTCCGTGAATAAGAGAAGCAATGAAGCAATATGGAGATTCTCTATAGGCGTTTTAGGATTCAGAAAATGAGACTGTGATTTCATGAATATATGATATTGTTGGCGTGACGGAACAAGAATAACTAAATTAATGAAATAGAATGTCTAACAAAAACACACTTTAAGACAAAGTCGCATGCAGATGCCAGATGCTGCGTGGTTATATGCTCGGATACATTTCAAAAAGTAGATCGCACTCATGGTATTACTACGATCCATTTCCGCATCTTTTATACTAAAAGTCTCGCAACGGCATTCTTATAGCTCCACGTCGTTTCTCATATCTGGCACGCATGAATTGTCGTGCACTACTTTTCTTTTATCCCCGCACAAAAGCCGCACGCATAAAGACCTCGCGTAGATGAGATTCCGGGTAGTGTAGTCCGCAGCTACTGATGTCGTTGTAGGCATATCTCTGTTTTGCTTTTTCGCACAAAAGTTGCCAAGTGAAACTAAACTTGTGATAACAAAAATCTCTTCCTTAAGATTGAATCTTGAGAAAGAATCGCCAAAGAAAACATAAGACAATAAAAATGATGTTAAAGTACGATAGAAATTATGTTAAAATTAAACAGGTACGATAATATATGCGGAAATTTATCTAAAGAAAGAATATCTACGGCAGTAACAGAAAAGGAGATCACGTTGCGTGCACTATTATTTTGAGGGGCGAGTCGCTACAGAAAAAACAACTACTTTCGAAAACTATCGCTGCCAGCCGCGCGCGCTCACGACTTATTGGACGATAAAGCGTGTTGGAACCACTGAAATATTCCTCGACCCGACGCACGTGGATCATATTTTTCATGGATAGAAAAAAAGGTCTGTATGGCCTGCAAAGGAGCTGCCGTTGCTCTACAGCACTAGCGTGCGTGGATTTTACATACTGCCAGCATAAATTCCAAATTTAATCGCATCGATTTGTTTACGTGCGTGTACGCCCATGCTCTAAACTGTTTTCTACGTTTCATTTATAATAATATTTTTTCAATAAATTACACGATTGTTGAATTTCACATGATATTTTAGCATAGGCAAAAATATTTTTTTAGATACCTCAATCAATATGTTGATATTATACATTATATTTGAGTATAATTACTACAACTGTATATAGATACAGTTAACAGTTTATAGTTCATTTCAACAGTAAAGATAGTAATTATTCTTCGTTCAATGAGCTATTAATTAGGTAAAAACCAAAATGTCGATACAATCAGTTTCAATTGAATTTAACGTGATTTAATTAGAATGATATACAATTTCAATTTCATTAATTTTATGTTGAATTAAAATATTGAAAAGTAGAATAAAAAAATTTAACTAGGTCGTTTCATCTTGATTGTTACATAAAATAAATCAAAGAAGGTAAATGCATTTATGCTTTACACTCGTCAGTTTAAAGTATGATTTCAATTCATCATCAACTTTTATTATTTCAATCAATTTTTATTCATAAAACTTTGTTTCACATCTTTAATACATTCTAGTTCTTTAATTACTCAATATGAAAAAAATAATCACAATAATAACTTTCGCTGAGAAAATAATTTATTTGTTTCTAAAACACATATCTAAGGAATGATAACTATTCATCAGTAAAAACGTGACAGATAAAAACTAATTTCTTAAGCGTATCAGAACCACAGCAGTCAAGTCACGAACAAAAGTCTGAATGTCAAAGGGTTACAGAAGTAAAAAAAAAATACAAACGGACCAGTGTCTCTGCAAACTATTCAGTCAATGAAACAGAGCTACCCTTACGATTCCGTTTCTCTCACTCTCTTTTTTGGCCACGTCAATGAGATCCTATCTTTGAACGCCATGAAGAAAAAAAAAGAAGAGAGGGTAGGAGAACAAACTCACCGGATGCTTTCTCACTCGTCTCACGCCTGTCGGCTCTTCTCTCGCGCCTTCTTTCTCTCTCCCTTAACCCTGGTAGCAACAAATGAAAGTCGTATACGTGAGCGTCTTTTGTAACAAATCGTCCGTCAACGTTACCTGTCTCACCCTGTGCTGTTTAGACTCTACGCGACGATGCTACTGCTTCTTCTATTTTTTATTCTTGTACGCTTTTCAGCTCTCGGTTACGAGTCGTTGCCTCCAGCTCGCGCGCTCGTCAAGGATAAGGATCGCTAGAATTTTGCACTATTTGTCTTGTCGTCTGGAGTGGATTCTTTTTAAAAGGTATGTTGCGGTTAGCTCAGGTGCCGCACTCTATTTTTGTATTTTTTCTTTGCAACAAAATTTGAAACTATAATGGAAGTCTTTAAATGCATTCGAGGCAGATATATTACTAACGCCATTTCGTCTTTATCGGATTTCATTTTCAATAATAGTTTTTCAACTTACTTTTTTAGGCATGACATTATCGATTGGAAAAACGTTTATTTGCACAATCAACTATTACTTATGAATAACGATAAGATAGCCCGTAGACGATAGAAGCAAGAGTAAATATTTCAATGCAAAATGCTCGAGAGATAGGAAAATTGATTCATTGTGTAACAACCAAGAGGCAACGAATTCAAATCAAACTGCAAATAACTCCATCGATATTTTCACTAATTACCTTCTTAAGTGTCCGATTATTTCCATGTAAAATACGATTTTTGTACAACGCATTCCTAAAACAGCAAACAAACAAACAAACAAAAAAATGTTTTCCACTCAGAATTAATATCTGTCAACCGATTCTTCCATTGAAGTTAAAATAACCACAGCCATTGCAGAGAGCGAAGAAACCACAAACATAGCCGCACACCACCCTCACACTCGCTTTTGCGTGAGAATGAAAGAAAGAGAGAAAGGAAGCCGGAGGCTGTAGAGGGAGAGAGAGAGAGAGAGAGAGAGAGAGAGGGAAAGACGAGAAAGCTCACGAATCTCTGGCTATACAGCATAAACAAACATATCGCCGGCGATCAAAAGAGTACGGCGTTGATCCGGTGAATTATGTACAGCCAGTTACCATTCGTCAATGTCAACTTCTCTTTCTCTTCTACTTGTTTTCTTCAGGTTTTATTTCGTAAAATTACGAATGCACGTGCAGAATAGGGTGGCGAACTTTTTAGACTATTTAAGTGATATTTCGCGGTCCCGCGTAATTAACTCTGAAGGTCGCTTTACTTTGGAGAAATGGTACTCGAAGCGGGGCTATGTAGTGGTATATAGCCGGGTCGTCGGCCGCTCGTGTTTGCGCGAGTAATTAATTTTCAATTGCTGCAGATGCGTTTGTCGTTCGTAGAATGTGTAAAATCGTCGAGACGACGAGCGATCGATACGACGCGTCCGCGGTGACGGAAGAGGAGAAGGGGGGCTTGAACAATTTTGACTAGACGGAATATTTGTCTCGTGTGGTTTGTGAAAGTATTCAATACTCACTCAGCGATGGAAATTGTTTTTCTTTTTTAGAGAAAATAACTGAACTATATCGTAAAGTCGCACAGATGTGTTGACTCACCTGAAACAGAAAATTCGTATAATTTGAATGGCTTGCAAAGTAATGTAGCACCGGAAACAAATATTTACATTTTACTTTTTTCAAAGAGAAACTCTTAGCGCGTAGGAACTTTGGCCTGACAAATTTGCTGTCAGAGTTTGGTTACATTTGCATTATTAAAGCTCGAGAGACTTCGCAAACGACATGCCATTACCTAATTTAACGAAGTCTTTTTTTACTTATTTCCCTTGCTCGAGTACAAACAAACACACATATTCTTTACTTAGAGTTGTTAAAAACGCACGTATTTTTCAGCTCTTTGAAAAGAGAGCTCAAGTCATTTCGCGACGGCAGCGCAAGTCGCTACGTAAACTCAATCTCGGCCTTTCGTCCCTTAGAATTTTAATTTTCCTGCTTATTCATACACGAAAGAAGACGTTTTCTTATTTGCATCTCATTAGGACTCCTTTCCCACTCCATCTCTCATAACGTTTAGGTATATATCTGTATCAACATCTTTCCTATCTCCAATTGAATCTCTGGGCTTATAAGGACATCATGCATATGTATTCAGCGTTTGAATATCTAAACATATTACGTCTTTTCCTGACGTCGGTGAATTAAGATCAATTTTCTCTCGCGTGCATTCCATTGGATCAAACCCCCCAAATTAAATTCACCTGCTGTCGCGACAACAACGTTCATCATCGCGACGTCGTCAACCTTTCTTTTTTTAAAGATGTCTGCGAAAGAAATTATGTATTATGATCGTTTTTACGACGTTAAGTTATTAGTGGTAATTTGAACAATAGATAACTCGATACACCCTTTGTAAAGTTCTCTGTAGTGTTTTATTTACAAATATTGTTTGATCTACGTGGTATCATTTTAGAAATGTGTCTCATTAAAATTATTTGATAAGCAGTCGATAGAAACACTATTTTATTTATTGCGACTTTGATCGAGTATATGGAGAAGATAATCCAAATAGCAATGTTAATTGGGCTTCATAATTTCCGTTTAATAATGTTTCAAAATGAACAGAGCTCAGTACATTTAATTGCAACATTTCATTTTCACACATCACTCACATTGGAATAAACAAGAGCATTTAAGTGCGAAAAAATTCATAATCACAGAAAGAGAGCTACTGCTGTTGCTAGTGAAAAGCATAAAGGAAAAAAGGAAATGATGAAGCGTTTAAAAAATTTATTGGCAATCACTCTTGCGTGGTATGTGTTTCGGGCGGGAGGAAGAGAATGGATTTTCCAAGCTCATGAAACATTCAATCGGCATTGCGAGCGTGCGAATCAGTGGACTGACCGTAACGCCTCGATTATTCGATAAGCCAGCGTCGGAACTCTTTTTCTCTACGAGGCCGCGTTGGCACTTTTATACCGATAAATTCGTTTTGTCCTAGTGGAGTATGTTTATGTAGACGTTTCTCCACCCATTCAAAATAGCCCTTTTCATTTTTTCTGTCTTTCACGCTGAGTAACTTGCCAAGGTCAATCTTGAAGCGAAACAAAATGATAGCAATTATTGGCGCGGTCTTCGCCCTTCTCTTCTTTCTTCTCCCCTCCCCCTGAAACTTCGTCTATCATGTGGCATTTTAACGTTTGGACATTTTCTTATTATTGAAAGCCATCAAAACTCCTGTAATCGGTTTACTTTTCAGTAATTTTTTTCGGTTATCATTTTTTGGAATTCAGTTAAAAGACTATTTCTTATGATTTGTATTAATTTTTATTAATATCAACTTTGCAAATATAAAACACAAAATATGTAAGATGGATGGTATTGTAGAAGACTGAATATTTTTAGCATAATTATTAGAAACATTAAACATATTATATAATTTCTTATTATATCTCACCATATGTTAAAAAGATTATTTTTATACCATGTAATTTAATATTTATAGAAATTTTACTGTTAAAAAAAAAGTATTATTATTTAAACTCGTTTTAAATACATTTGTTTGAACTTAAGTAGTAATAAATATAGTTCTTATCTAGAGTAAGCAAGTGACATATCGCGTCATTATTCTAAATTGTTCTACTTTTTCAATAGAAATTTACAATTAACTAAAATCTGGCTTTACTCACTTCGTATGCTGTAAAAGGCATATTATCACTCACACGTGCTGTTTTCGTTCAATATTCTGGTGTCAACCCGAGTCCGTAATTTTACGACCACAGCTATTGACTATTTTTCCTATCGACACTTGCATGATTTTCTTTCTTTTTCTACGATTTCAAATCCACGATGACTGTTGCACGAGTCAGTTCAGTTAACTGAGAGCCATCGATGAGGTTCTATGTTCTCAATAGTACACGTTGTCTACTCTACAAATAAATTATATTTTTCACCTTAATCAAAATCATTCTTTATCAGTAACTACACTAAACCTAAATTAGTTTTTACCTGACGAGCACCAAGTAAGAAATAGGTATTAATTAATTGGGTAATATTCTCTTGCTTTGAACACACACACACACGCACAGCTGTTGATTTATGCTTAATGTTGATTAATATTCAGATCTGAACAAAATTATGAAATATGATTGAAACGTTATCAGAATTAAAAAAATTGATTGACAGGTATTCTGCGTATATCAATTTAAGTGAAATTTGTTTGCACTGTTGTACTCGATTGGTGTATAGTTATAAAGGAAAAATAACAAACCTTATGACATTTCGTTAACAGAGTCGTTAATCTCTTCAGAAAAAAATTAATAGCATTCAATGCTGTTGGTCAGAATAAATGCATTTTGTCGATAAAATTATTTTCCAAAAGATATGACAGATCTGTTAAAGAAACGTCATAAGATTTATTGTTGTTTTTTTATTGTCTACACCGATCAAGTACAACATTGGTAACATATCAGAAAAGGGCAGGTTATAACAATATTACAACAAAAACTTCAAGTAGACTTTGTTTATCGTTATTTTTAATGTTATCGAAATATTTAATATTTTAGAAAACAGACTTATTTGATTTAATGAGGTGCTATTTATAATACTAATAATGTAGCAAATAATTTAATTTCTATAATTTGATTTTGGAAAAAATTACGTATAGGTTGAAGTTATTGAAGCAGTGTATTTTTAACAAATCAATAATGATATTCTTGGCGAAGCATTCACTTATCCCTAATCAAATATCAGATATTTAGAATTTAAAGATAATGAATTAAATGATAATGAATGACAAATTTTAAATATATGATATTTGATTACTATTTATTACATTACATAATTATTATTAGCTTTCCGGTTGTTTAAAAGGTTTTAGATGCAAGAATAATCAGACCATATATTTTTTAGGTTGTCATAAAAAGTTATTTTTAATCTAATGATAATATATAGTATCGAAGAAATTATTAGTAGTCTAAATTTTTTTGGTGATATACTTCTCGCTATCACTTATTTATATCGAATAAAATTTAGAAAACAGTATGAACGAAGTACATTCCTATTTATTTGAGTTATGATTTCAAACTCTATTTAGATCTCTTGTCACCATGCTTATTTCAATGTAAATGTTTACTGAATTAACAAATTGTGTAATTTTTCTTGACTAAAATCAAACAATGATTGATAGTTACCTATGCTCACAATTTACGGCAGCATGTAACATTAAGTAAAATAACACTTATACCAAAGTTGTTGGAAAAAAATAAAAAACGTACAAGTTAAAAGACAGGAGCAGCAGAAACTATTTATTTTCGATAGTAATTATTGATTTTAAATTCGGTTTTTAACGAAATGATCATTTTTAAATTGCAATGGTATTTTATCAGCTTACTTTCTAGAAATACAAGAAATAAAATCCGCACTATTTGCTTGAGTGTACGCTGAGTATCGGTCATTAAGTAGTCAAGGTGTGCAATCGGTCAGACGAAAGCCGAGCTTCCCTTCCGCTCCAATTGAATATATCTCTTCGGGCACCTTAATTCGTGAAACCTGATAAATAGAGAGAGAGAGAGAGAGAGAGAGAGAGGAAGAGAGAGAGAGAGAGGGAGAGAGAGAGAAAGAGGGAGAGAGAGTCGATTGCTTGAGGCCTTCAGTCGAACGTAACTTTTATGCACGTGTAAGTGCATCGCATTCAAAATCGAGAATAGGAGTGGGCGCGAGTCGAATTGCAAAAGACTTTGGATGTATCGCAGTGGATAGACGCGTAAGATGCTCGAAGGATATATTCAGCGCGAAATAAAGAAAAAAAAATAAAATACGTGAGCTCTCTGCGAAATTTCGCTGGCGTTTTCCAGGTCAACTGAACGAAGCTAGAATGGCAGATTACGGCAAGTCGACGCGCAGCCTTATCACCTAGCATACCGACAACTCTATAAGGGATCTGTGCGCGTCCTCTTTTCTATCTTACCAACTTACAGCGTATAGCCTCACTTCTGCACAAACCACGCAAGCGAATTTTGAGAGGTTTGTGTTAACCTATTGGTTTTCTATTGCGCGTTGTTTAAATGTATATACGTGTGTGTCTTAATGTTGTTGGACTTTAAAGTACTCCTTGTTTGTGAGTTCGAAGATATTTGTTCGGGTTAAGAAGGAGTGAGAAGTATATTACCGAATGGCGAGAATAATTAAAATTTAATTATCAATTAATTAAAATTCAAGTACTCATAAAAATTAAAACGCATTACAATCAACTTAGTTTCAAGTCACAGAGTACAAATCAAACAAGTTGCTGCAGACAACTGTAATTAGAGATGGCAAGAGTCTAGCGCTAGAAATGCTACTTGCTTTATTTAATTCTGAGAGCGTTCTGAGCGAGTCGGTCCTTCCAAAATTTTTCCTCTTTCATTTCGGGTTATATTCTCTTCTTCGTATTTTGAAAACTACGGGGCGTAGCATGTTTTGACCTTGCCGTCAATGGTGGTGATCAGCCTACTGATCCGCTATTCCTGCTTCCATAAAATATATTTGATGGAATTTAATTAATGCTTCCAATTTTTCTCAATAAAACTTGAAAAAATCAAAGTCTCGTTTTATCGTAAAACCTATTCCATAACGGAAAGGGAACTCTGCATCTCTTGTCACCACTATGCGATCCCAACTCTCGAATCATGTCAGTGCATCGCAAATCTATTACTCGTGAAAGATATCGCTTAAACTTGTTCTCTTTTCGCAGATGACATTCTTTTGCTTGTATCACAGCATAATATTTCGACGATTGATTAGAAGTACATCGCTTGGCATACATGTTTTCTTAACTACTTTTATTTTTTAAGAGCTGTGTTTCTCTTTTTACTTCGAGAAACAAGTCAAATAAATTTTATTTGGTAATTTTCGAAGAAGTTGATGGAGACCGAAACGCAAATATTCGAACGCGTGCAACTCGTCAGTCAGAATTGATTTTCTCACGAATGACACTTGACTAGCTGTAAATTTTCGTTTGCACACGTTCAGCGTCTTTCGGTCGTAAAAATTAGAACTAAAGAAACGGCGCTAGCGCATAACTATGGGATACTTGGAAAATAAGGGAAGGAAGTATCAAGTGCTATAGGCAAAGCATTTTATTTGGCGCACGTGCTATTCGATTTACTTTATCTCCGTTACTGTACTTTGCTTATTAACCGTCTAGAATAATACTTAAAATGTATTTTTATTCAAATTTCCTCGTGTATTATATAAAACTGTATTTCTTCGTTTCGATTCTCTTGCTAATAATGAAATTTCCTAGCAATTATTTTTGTAATAATTTTTTTATCCGACTTTTTTTTTCCCCCTAAAAATACTATATATTCCACGAATAAATTAGATTTTTTCTCTGCAGCTAAATGTACATTTGATATTTACTGTACAGATAACTGATACTTCATTATTAATACATTTATAATAAGCTTCCAATAACGACAAACTTAAACCGAGATAACTGGAAAAAATGCGTTTGTCACAGCTTGAATATTGGATGACTTTCCAAGAATTTCGACGAGCTTTTGTAAACTTTAATGAATTTCGATGAATAAATTTTTATCAACGTTAACACCATTTTGCCGAGTGTTTGTGTAGATCTATTATTTATTCTATAGCAACGATGTATGACGTAATTTTTGTTTCGGCATATTCATGAATTCAGTTCATGATGCATTTTTCTGTGATCTAAAATAAAAAAATGTTTATTTTCTATAATTGAAAATAAATAGTTCCTATGAATTTTTCTAATATTCATGAGCGTTTTTAGTCCCTTATTTAGATACACATCTTATTAAGAAGAGAATAATCTTCGAAAGCTCTAGCAAAGAAAATAATTTTTCATTACTATACCCTAGAAAAGTACATTAATTTCGTCATTCGAATGAAGATATGAAGTCAAAAACTCGAATAAGTTTAGTATATATATATATATATCATACTCACGAACTTGTAATGAAAGAGAGATATTGTCATCGTCGCACGAAGAATGAGAGATAGAAAGAGTTTACTTAGCGTATATATATATATATATATATATATATATATATATATATATATATATATATATATATATATAAGCTTGGTAGCAGCGGAGGAACGGCGATCGCGTGCCACTGACTATACCGGTTTTGTTCCTCTTGGCTGTGCATCACGTTACATAGGCTTCGCTATGCAACACACTTATATAGACTTTAGCTTTTCTTCTCAGTTTTCTTGTTGCATAATAACTTTCTTTGTTTTATGCGCGAGATAGAGAGGCAACACTGAAGCACTTTTTTACGATGGTACTCGGTGAATATTATACATCTTAACGATCGATACGTATACATACATGTTGTTGAATAGGATTAAAGTTTTCATACACGCGTATTTTATCAGAAACGTGTACAACACTTCAGAACTGTTAAGATCAATCATCAGCCTTATGGTTAATGCAATATTGATATCCTATCAATTTCGCAGATTGTTTGGCTACTGGCCAGTTGTGTATACGTATATAAACGGTTAACGCATAGCTAGAGAGCTCTCGTTTGGCTAGCTTACTGCCTGTCATTTACATGCTTCGCTCTGTAATGCGTCATGCTATTCCGAAAACAAAAAGTTATCGCTATGCGTATTGCGTAATACGTTTGCTTTTGATAGCGACGGAATGGATGGTCAGAGATCGGAAGTGACACTTTTAAATAGTGGTGATGACTTAATATGATTTTAAAATAAATTAGACTATGTTTTAAGAGCGATGCCATCAATTTTTACTGTTTTATATAGATGGATCGTTTACTCAATGCCAATCACATAGCGCAGATAAAAGTAGTATTTTGAAAGTTCAAAGATGTAAATTTTAATTAATAAGATTCGCTTGGGAAACAAAAATAATACATCTTGAAAAAGAAACCACAATGAATGATGGTAGTAGACTAATAATCAAATTTCTTTGGCCCACTTATCCATGAAAGAACAATCAAAATTAATTAGCCCATATAAATTCCGCGAGGCAGTCGTCGGAGACGCCCTTCTTCCGAAAAATAATTAATTTTCATGACAAGTTTTCTTCTGCTGCGAGCGCGTACTTGACACACGGAAGATTGGGCGACGACAACGGCGGCGGCAGGTGTAAGAAACAGCGCGAAGGAAAATTTGAAAGGAACGCTTTGGAGTGGGGAGTTCCTCTCTTTCTCTCAGTCTGTTTTGGACAAAAGAAAATAGAATGGTCACGCGAATGAAAAGACAGAGCAAAAGGTTGGGAGGAGGGGTGAAAATGAGCACGCGACTATTCAAGAAGTGCGAATCCAAAGAGAGCAAAGGAGCTTGGTGACTTGAATGGGGAGGTACGAGCGAGAGACTTTCCTTTTTCTTATCCTTCCTGCGAGCGTGAAATGTACGAGTATATATATTCCGAAAAAGCAAGGAGGAATAGACAATAAAGAAGCTGCAGCCGCGAAACAGTCCAAGATGCAAACAATTCTGCGGGCCTGGAAAGCAATTTGCGCGCGAGGAAAGTAAGGAGAAGGCGGTCGAGGCGGGCTCGGTGTTCAATCTGCTTCCTCTTACTCTCTCTCTCTCTCTCTCTCTCTCTCTCTCTCTCATGCCGGAGCATATCGTTGGCCTAAGGTAATGAGCTAAGCTACTGCTGCAGGAGACGCCCTAGACTACTACACTACTGCCGTTGCTTTACTGAGGTGAAAAAGGGATTGAATGCGACAGATACGTACAGAATAATATGAAAAAAATAAGAAAATATCAAGCAGATTGAAATGATGATTTAGAAAGCTGATTAATTAGAGTATCGATTCAATCGCTATTAGTGAAGAAATTCACATTTCTAAGAATGGTTATATTCATCAATAAATTAGGAGTGTGAATATTCAATGTAATTCCAACGATGATGTGTCGATAGCTACCCAAACTATGCATGGGTTTGAAAAATGAGATAATAATAATAATTATCTTACGAACTTCATAAGAAATTAGTATCTCTTACTTATATAATTTTTTTTCAAGAATTGTCATTTTTTTTATGTAATTGACAAATATAAGAAAACGTAAAGACGTTAATGCCGTAATTTTTAAAAACAGAAATTGGAAAGCAAAAATAAACTAACAACAAAAAGGTTTAAAAAATAGCAACAAGGAAAATCTTACCCGCTATCTCGAAAGAAGTGAAAGAAGAATCGGGAAAGTATCTAATGATAAAAATTACAAACTAATGGTAGGAAACCCGTGAAACCAAATCTGTAACAGCCAGCCGGAGTAGCATCGAAGAAGGAAGATAGATAGAGAGAGAGAGAGAGAGAGAGAGAGAGAGAGCCGAAGGGAGAGTAAAAGATAGAGAAAGCAGCATCGAACCGGGCGTCTCACTCACTGTGCACAGCACAAAGACTCATGGTAGGTCATCTCGCGTTCAAAGCGTTGAAATCTGAAGAGGTCGTGCTTATAAGCTCCCAGCCTCTCTTGGTATTAATCGAGCGAAGTTCACTGCGGGCGGTTTGTGTTAGTCTCCCCAACGCGGAAACGCAATCAGTCTAGAGTATCGAAAGATACCGCGAGAACTTTCATTGTTCAAGAGTGGGAGGGAGAAAGCACCACAATGGTGTATTACGCTTCGAGAAAAATACTTTCGGCCTTTTGAAGTGATATCTTTCAAGGACTCATGGCTGCTTTTTAATAAGGAATCCCTCGATTTCGGAATTCCGAAGGCTTCGAGAGCTTGCGGGCGCGATTGAACATTAAGGGCTATTGTTTTCATCGAGATTGGCGGGTCAGACCTTTTTTTATTTCATTTTTCAGTTTTCATTGCAAGTTTTCGTCTTAGCTTTAATGATCGCTTGTGACTTTTATTAATTAAAGAGAGAACAGCATTCCATCTAGTATCATTTTCATGTACAGGTATCTTTATCGTGACTTTACTTTTGAAACGTACGAGCTGGAGGAATTTATTGAACAGCGGAGTCACATAATTATTCTTCAAGTATGATCGATATGCGGTAAGATAATGAAATGTACCTCGGATTTATCTCTATATTAAAAAGTTAAGCCTTAAAAATGCCTGGTAAAATATAGTTACAGGAGTAAACTTCAGACACTGTTACTTTATTTGTGGTTGAGTGTGAGTTCAAAGCTTAAAAGTCCTCAGCTCGTCACCCCTTTCATCCACCTAAAGCTCGTTCATATGTGCAATTCGATATCGCACTGAAGGGCTTAACGAGATTCACTCTGTGGCTTCTCCCGCTCCTCCTCCTGCTCATACAATTTTACATTCTCTCTTTACAATTTCTTTCTCTCTCTCTCTCTCTCTCTCTCTCTCTCTCTCTTGCGAGCGCGTGCGCGCTTTCTCTCCCGATTCTCTCGTTTCCTCATTCTACGAGTTTGACATTCTTTTTGTGGTTGTCAATCTTTTTTATTCGTCTGTCGCCCAGTGCTTGCATGAAATATAAATTCGTGCAAGTTTTCTTTATATAAAAGTGCTTATGAGTGTACAAAAATAATACAAAAATAGCTTGATGGAAACAATTATACATCTATACTGAAAAATTTACATTTGCAAAAAACTATCTCTGAATTTTCTTTCAGCGCTTTTATAGATAATTATATTTACTTCGTTAAGAAACGTTACTATGTTAATTATATAAATACAGATACCTTTATTTGAAGCTTTATTCACTTAAGCGCATCTAAATTGAATTGCGAATTCTATTTTTAAATTCCAATGTACGGTAGAACCACTTTCTTTTTTTAAACTTTTCGTGTTCGCATAACATCTGCATTCATTTGAAAATTTCAAAGGCTTGGCGTTTGCGCGTGAAAAATCTGTGAATATGTAAAACGATTCCTCTAGCGTACACTGCCTGTTAAACTGTTTTGAAAAAAGAAAGTTCAACATACAATTTCGTGATACTGAAAAACCGGTCCAAGCTGGATTCGTTTGATGTAGAAAAAAGTCGATGTATACTTTTGCATTAGTTTGTTAAAGGATAATTTTACACATAAATACAATAAAATGTTGACATCGAATTTATTTTTTCAAAATAAACAAACAATTTGTGTACTCATTTTAGAGCTCAATTCCTATAGTGGTAATACAAACAACCTACTAAACTTTAGTATAAGATAATTAGATTATCCAAGTGAAGTTTGTACAAGTTTCCAAATACAACCGCAATATAGAATACGTGGCTTTGTAAATTTAAAAATCGCAAACAAATCAATACATCAGTATTTTCGAGTTTAATCAAAACAATTTTTCAAATACGTAATATTGTTCTTACAAAAAAAAAAAAATGCCGCATTCCCATGAAAAGGAAAATGAGAAAAAAAATTTTATTCTCCTCCAACTCTCCATAGTATGAACCAACGATGCTCGACACAGATGAAACTTTAATAGCCGCGTGGCATTCACGAAAAAACGAGCATGGCTGTCTCATTGTTTCCTCGCGCCTGTCTGGCTTAAAGAAGCAAAGGAAAAATTTTCCAACAGTAGAAGAGGGTAGAAGAAAATGAAGCTGCGCGAGAAAAAAAGTGGACGTGTGTCGAGAATAATAGAAAAGCTTAATGACGAGAAGGCAAGAGAGAGAAAGTTGAGACTCACGTCTGCGAGGCTAATCATAGCTTGGCGGCGTGTCATCGACCGAGAGACGAACCTATTATACTTGTAATGTTTCTCTTTTATTTGCCTGTAGTGGAAGAGCGAGGGGCTCGTTGCCATATACACGGGCCTATTCACCTCTTTATTGTGTATACTCCCGATATAGCACACATATAAGCATTGTGCTCGTTACCTTTCTACACTGCTGTTGATTTTCTTTACGAGGCTTCCTTCACTTTGTTAGTTACTCGAAGAGTAGATTGCGTCTAACTGGCTTAATCCATGCTGATACAAGAAAGAGAAAAACTATTTCAAGTGGAATAGAACAAAAGTTAACTGATATTTTTAACTTTTATACTAAATAAGTCAATGTTATGTATATTTGCAAGCTTTTTTGACGAAAAAGCATTAATGTATGGTAAATAATATGGAAACAAATGTTTCTCCCTGGACAATGTGCTCTCTTGAGAATCATATGTTACGGCAAATTGGGTTAAGAAGCACGTAATTTTATGAGCAAACATTTCACTGGAAATGCGATCAGATATTGACGTAGTTAAATTCATTTATTAGTACGAGCTTTCATCTGGAAAGTGAAATATTTGCCTTCATATTTTTAGAATAATAAAATGTCGTGAAAATGATATATTATACCAGATCAGTTCATTTTTATTAAAACTTGCCCTCGTAAAGGATACTTTTCAAGAATTAGCAAAAGGTGTAGCACCGAATGGTCGCAAAAAATGGAAACACGATAAAACGGAAACAGTAAATTTTTTACAGACATAAAAATATTGTTTATATAAGTACAACTCTCCATGGTCCTTGACAATTCCTAGGCTAATCTGAAAAGTCACCAAGTCTTTCATAGACGCTCGTGCGAGCGAGTGAGCGACATGCAAGCACAACGACAAACACGCCTACCTATAGTGTGTATATAGGATTTGGCCAACGCAAGCCTGGAGTTTTGCCTCGTTGTTGTCGGCGACCCTGCGATCGGCGGCGGATAAGCTTCCGAGTCACTGTCTATAAATACATATATACCCTCTCTTTTTTCCTGTCCATTAAAAAGGAAAAGAAGCTCTACGAGTGAACTTCAATTTTTAAATAAAGAATAAGCGAATTCTATACTCTGACCGGCTAGGGGCCAAGGAAAAAAAAAAAGGAAAAAAGAAGGAAAGGTATAAGGCGATCAAGGAAAAAATCGAGCAGGTGAATGGTTAAGCTAGACGAAAACTACGAAGAGGCGGGATTCTCATGCTAAAATTGATAAATGAGGATAATCCTCTCCAGGCGTAGAGAGAGGTAGGTGGGTAGGTATCAGTTTCCTGCAATCTGCAGCGGCTGCCGAGAAAACGATAAAGCGCGGGGTATATATTTCTGCCGAGCTTTCGCGTGTGTGTGCGTGTGAGCTTTTATATTACTCAGTGCTGCCGCCGCGTACACAGAACCGATATCGCCCACGCCACCGACGTCGTATTCTTTGTGCGCCGTATACACCGGTGTGTCGCTGACTCATGGGGCTGGGCCGTTGCTGCTGTTGCTGCTGCTTGCAGCAGTCGAACTTTTGTTAGCTACCGCCGCACCGGTCTGTCTGCCTAAAGGGACGAGCTACTACTCCTTGTGAAGGTCGAGGTGCTTAAAGGCGCTGTTTATCAATTTAAACTCGCGAAGGGTCAAAATTTCCCCTTCAAATTTTTTTTCACTCTCTTCCTTTCTTTCTTTCGTTGAATACGCTTTTTTCCGTGCACGCTTATTTAATGCATCATTACCGAAAAGTAGAGAGACGAAAATTATTTATGATATTGATGAAATTAACTTTTGGAATATTTAGAATCGATCCTTATCCTTAGATAAATTTTAATGTAGTATTTTGTTGCTTCTTTCAGGCAAGACAATAAAAATTATTAAACAACATATTAAATACGAATAGGATAATTTCACGCAAAAGAAAACAAAAATAATGAAATAAAAGCTTACGACATAATACTTTCTTTTCGTTTGGCTCTCTCTCGTAGTTCATTTTCTGGCAATGACCATTGGAAATGTAGCAGCCAGTTGCTCGGTGGTTTTCCACCGAGAGAGGTCACATACAAACCCTCACATAACACACGCATACACACACACACACAGTAGCGTCGTACTAATCGGCGCATTAAACATTGAATTACAACATCAACCCTCTTCGAACCTTGGACCGCATATACGACTATGTTTTGCCACGTTTGTATACATATATACATACGCATTTGGCGAAGCTTGCGTTTGCCGCTATTCTCGCGTTTCTAATTACTACAATACCGTCAGAATACGCTAATGTCACATGTCTTTTTTTAATTTATTTTGGGAATTTCAAGTATACAACGACGTGGAGTATGATTAATATATTTCTAGAAAGCAGCATAGTTTCTTAGTAAACTTTTTATGAAATTTGCATAGTTTTGTGAAGAAAAATGTGAGAATATTAGTCTTCGTTACGTCAGTGCTGATTCGAACTACATTTTAATTAATAATAATAAAGTATTATATTTTATACTGTTGTATGGAAAGCACTAAAATGTGTTCTTTTTAGTATCTGAGAAAAAGTCACAGTTGGTTGTAAAACAAAGCCTGTCTGAGTCGACGCGTAGTATTCGGAGCGTTCAGACGAGTGCTGTTATTGCTGGGCACGCGTGTTGTCATTTGCGTCGCAGGTGTACAGGCTTAAGCCTCTAAACTCTTGGCACTTACACGAGAGATTATCAAAAGAATTCAACCATGACTATATTTATCAGAACGATAGGTATAATATCAACAATAAAATGCTACTAAGCTTACTAAACCAACTTTCATCACCTTTTATAATACTTGGTAGTTTTATTGGAGCTACATAACTTCTTATGTAGCTCTAATAAAGCAGAGAAACAATTATAGAAGAGTTCATTACAAACGATATTGAAATACTGAATATTTAATAACGGTGCTTCAACGTATTGTAGCGCTTCTACCGGAAACTTTATCGACTTAACTCTTTGGAGCAATGAGTTAGCTTTACTACACAACTAGGGAGTGCTCGATTACTTATATGGCTCGATTACTTATAGCGATCACTTTTCTCGCGTTATGATAATATACTCCACAGAAAAAATAGAGTCGGCTATTAAAATCAATGGTTTGAAATATTATAAAATCGACTAGAGAAAATATAAAGAATTTTGCGAAATTATAGAGCAAAGAAATAAAAGTAATAATAACTCAAATACTATAAATAAAAAAAATAAAAACTATCTCTATTCTATTTATTTTTGACACCGTTTCGCTCGTTTGTTTTCCAGCTTCATCAGGTCCTTCATCAGGTCCTTCAAAAAATAAATCAATCCGTTGTACAAACATGATGAAAATTTTGGCAAAAATACGAATTGATTTATTTTTTCAATAAAGGGCTTGATGAGGAAGACAAACCAGCGAAACGTTATCAAAAATAAATTGAGTGGGGATAGTTTTTATTTACAGTATTTGGATATCACTCTCTTATTTCTTTGCTATACAATTTCGCAAGATTTAATATGATTGAGAATAATAATATGGTTAATTATCTAAAATATAAAGAAGATATCAATTTTGAAACTAACATGCTAGAATTATTTATTAGTGAATTCACCTGCAATAACAAAAACATAAATAATATCATAGAAAAATTCAAAGAGATGATTTTATAAGCAGCAAATAAAAGTATACGTACTAGTACTCAGAAAACTACACACAGAAGACTACCAAGTATAACACACCGTGGGGGAACAAAATCTGAAATTGCCGTCAAAAATTATAAAAGGTCGTTCAATATTTAAAAAAGCAAAATTGCATTAGAAAATCGTATTGCACACAAAAATTTGAAAGCAATAGCAAAGAGAACAGTTAAACATAGTAAAAAAGAATAATAGCTAAAGTTCTTAAGATCTGTGAACTATCAAATGTCATTAAACGAAATTTAGAGAAAAATAAAGTCTATCGAAGGTAAAAGCTCTTAATAATTGATAACACTTAAAGAAAACTACATCGTAGTAAATGATCCTTACGGAATTTCCAACAATTTAGTGTAAACATAACGCAAACCTTTTAAAAAATCTCTATCTCTACTGAAAATTTCCTGAGATGACATCAATAACACGATAAACCTCTATCAATGAATCAACATTAATACTCGAAGACAATGAAAACACAAGCTGGACCAGACTTAATACCTTACATATTTCTTAAACTACAATATGAGCACCTATGATGTTGCTTTAATGGCCTGCCAACTAACCTACCACAATAAATATAAAATAAAAAAAATAATTAAAAATAAAATTAACAATCGTTAAATAAACGAATAAAACTAGCATTTATTGCTAAAAAACAAAGTGTACATATTTTTAAATCCAATCCTGCTACCAATTTCAACAGAAAAGACCAAATTATCATTAATAGACTCAGAATAGAACACACATCTTTAACTCACTAACACCGACTAAACAGAGTACAAACCAAAGTGCAAAATATATCGAACATATACTATTACACTGTCCAGAATTTCTAAACATATATGCCAATGCCAAGATATAATAAAATTTTTAAAAAGATAAAAAATTATGAACATTCATGAATTATAAATGTTGTATCTATTCTTATGTTATGTAAATAAGCTCATGTAACTATTTCATCCTCATACTACTGTCGCTGATACTAAATTTGGATGATACGATAATAAATAAATAAAAAAAGCCTGTTTTATCTTCATTTTATTCACGTACGATTATAAAAATGAAAGATTCGATACAAACAAAATATCAAAATTGCCGACAGCAGAGCAAGTTGGAAGAAAAATTGCCAAATGCATAACAGAACTATTAAAATTGATTTTATTCTTGGTCGAAAACGTCGGCCAAAGTCAATTCCCTATTGGGTATATGCATCTAGTATAAGTACAAGAGCCGCGAAGTCGCAAAGTGCATGTAAGCCGTGCTGGTGCCGGGGATAAGGTCATTGTGCATGTAGCACGCTGAAGGGATGAACGGCCGAACCAAAAGGGCGAACGCCGTCGCTACCGAGGTAGTTGAATCCCTTGGAGACCAAACCCTTCTCTTCTTTCCTGTTGCTTTTGGGACTTTGCAGTTTGTTGCGATGAAATATGAGGGATAATGGTTTTACGCGATAAATTCTTATCAGACACTGGTATTTCTTTTTTAATGAAATTTTGTTGGGATACCAAAAAAGCTTCTAGGAACAATTTTTCATTGTATAAAATTGTGATCTGCTTCTCTTGTCATAAAAATGCTGATTGCTCAAAGAAAAAACTAAAAATTCGATCCATAAATCATAATAAAGTTAAATGAAGTAGTAATGACATTCACGACATAAAAATTCTCATAGCCCACACCATTTCACTTTTAATTTCTTATGAAGTTTTAAAAATTACATAGTCCATATTAACAAAAATAAAACGCTTACACATTTTGGTCAAAAAGATTTACTATCAACGGAGCTGTGCTACACTAACTGTTCAATTTCATCTGACATTATTCGTCGTTGGCAGTAGAAGCATCAGCGGACCGAGTCTCTTTTTGAGGCATTTGACGCCGGTGAGAAAGATCGGAGAGCGTAGCTAACTCTATCACGGCAAATTAGATTTCCATCTTGTTACTAGATAGGCGCAAACATTCTCACTGTCGCGTGCGCGCGTCAACGTCCAACCGAGTTTTAGCTTGATTAGTTATACGTACACGTCGCGTCACGAGCGCCATTTTGAAAGCGACGGATTATAATTAATTAATGTGACTTCTCATCCTCAGCTCTCAGTCGTGTATTTTTTTACGACTGTTTATATCACCGTACAATTCTTTAATTGTCGACGACAAGCCAGTGCAAAAGTACGCTGAGGCGAAAAGAGAAAGAGCTGGATAAAAAAGGAACTAACGAATTGCAGCCAGTCCGACGAACAAACAAACTCGGGAATGCGGACTTTTCGCATACGCTCTTTGCTAAAAGCTTCGTATAGTATTGGAAATCTTTTATTAATAGAGATCGACGAGATCGTCGTGGCGTAGTCATTGTTAAAGATAGGATTTTGCAAAGAGCAGATATCTACTGCACTGATTGCAGAATCATTAATCAATATTTGTCATCATTTTGAAGCCACTTTTAATCCCATTACAAGCACGAAATTAGTGTTTGCAAGTGGACGTACTGAATTTAATTGGTATAAATATCAGATACGTAATCATGTCAGGGTTAATGTCTTATTAAAAGCTTCTAAACATAGATTGAACTTTAGATTGAATGCATATTTTCAATAACTTTTAATTGTAGTAAAATGGAATTATTTCAAAATGAAATTAAATGAATGAAACGTCATGCAGCAGCACTTGTGAAAATTAACAATATCTGGAAATGTTGCACATGCATTTTTATTACAAATGCGAATATAGATCTACTGAACAACTTGTAGAATTCGTATATCAGCCAATATTCATTTATTTAATTGCAGGCGAATATCGCTTTGACGTTTGAACGGCTACAATGAAATTAGCCCTAATACCGTTATCGTGCAGTGCGCTTACGGGGTAGCTATTGGTTGGTAAATATCTGAAATAATCGATGTACATTAATTGTACTCAAAAAGCATCGCCAAATATTAAACGTAGAATACGCATTGATGGTCTGCCATACATTCTGTAGCAGAAGAAGCCAGAGAAAGAATTTCTATTTGTGCGCGTACAGGTGCTTGTTAATTAAACAAAAACATCGTAATTAATAACTCGCGCGCATATCTCTCTACCTCCGAACTTTGGAATCATCACCAATCAACGAAAAGCGCTTTCAAGCTAATTGCAAAGTTATATCCGCAGCTGCGATAAGCCGAAAACGTGCCGAACTTTTCGCACTCTTTTTTACTCTGCTTAGCGAGCAAAGAATTTTTCTACCTCTGCCTAGCTTATTTTATCTTTTTACCTCCACCGCTTTTTTATCAATACTTACTTACCCTCCATTACCGGTCTCATCGCATAAGCATTTTATTTTTTTATTTTGCGATTTCATTTAACTATTATAAAAAATTTTTCTAATAGTAATTTATCATTATTTTTTCACTTAATGATTATATACGAGGAAGAGCTTTCAATTGTACAGAATCTTTCGATATTTTTGCACTATAAAAAAGAATTTTGAAATCGAGCTTTTTTCTTAAAATAATTATGTAGCAAATTTAAGAATTTGCCTCTCTTTTCAATTAAGAAGTTGCAAAAATGATGTGAAAAGATGTAGGTCTTAACACTCAGGTTACCAAATGTTCGATAAAGAATGATAGATCTTCATAATGATAATTTAGAGAAACAAATATGATGAAAAATACGAAAGTTCTTAAATTTGCTAATGTGCACATTTGTTTCAATTTCCTTGATCAAATGAATGTTTTTTCTTCACAATAAGCTTTCTAACCTACAAAGCTTTGATATGTATAACAGAGTCTTGTTCTTCCAGTCGATTCCTCAGAACACATTCAAACAACAGTATCCAACTCACCAAAGAAAAATCAGCAATAGCCAGCACAAGATCCCACCTCGATCCGCAAGTATGTGAATAAGTAACACCCTTGCTCATCGATGAATCATTCACCACCAGTTCAACAAAAAGAACGCACCTTCTTATAATTTTTTCTGTCCGCGTCTTTTTTTCGTAGTGAATGAAATGAGCTCACGCGCACACGAACGCTCGACTGAAAGAGCGCGCGCGACTCGAGTCGTGCGAATACTAGCTAGCTGCGTCAAGGCACGCGAGCTTCCAAGCTTTCTATCTCGCCCCCACCCTTGAACTCAAAACTGCCGGCGCGCGCGCCACGCAGTCTCTCTGTTATACTACTTGCCGATTGGCCAGCGAACACATGCGATTTTTGGCCTCTAGCGTATATATATCTACATGCTTCACTTTTACGAGATCACGTCTCTCTCTCTCTCTCTCTCGTTGTCGTTTTACGACAGATGCTTTATTTTCTATGTCCATGCACTTGATATTTTCTTTTAATTTACGTCCAACGTATGATTTTTAGTAAGATTGTAGCTGAGTTTAATCATTGATATTATGGAAGTTCGATGCTTCCAATATAATAATTTCAATTTTTATGAAAATACCAATTCATTTAATTGATAACTGGGATAATGAAGATATACCTTATAATTCCAAATGCAAATAACATATAACCAGAACATTATAGCTTTTATTAACAACATAGAATACGATCAACTCATAAAAACTATAGTACACCGATAAATGAAGCGGATATCAGTTATCGTTTTTATTAAAAAGTTGGACGGTATCTCGTGCGCCTTTGCAGACTAAAAAAAAAGGAACTCAATCTTTGAAATAACAATGATAATAAAAATAATTTAAAATTTTAAATCATTTCAACTCTCATGATATTAATCACCTGTCGTTAACTACGATCGTTATATTTCGTCAAACGAAGAACAAGCTAGTTAGTACTCTCTTTAGTACTTCTATAATTAGCACCAGCTGGTTTATAAGCATTTTGGGCTTCGTTAAGAGGATTTGAATTGTAAGGCATGCGCCCGCGGTGTGAAGCACTCTCCAACCGCGAATAATTAAAAATCGAGCATATTTTTGAATAGAGCTTATTCTGAAATTTAAGATATATAGATGTATGATGAAAAGGGAGCAATGAAGTTTAGTAAGTTCCTTCGAAATATATTATTAATATAACAAAAATTATTTATGAAATGAATTAAAATATAATGAAGGTGATTGATTCCTGCTCATTTAGCTATGTAACTTAAGTTAACTACGATACTTTCCAACATATCAGAAAGCATGACTCAGGAACTGGCATCGGATTAATCGTAGACATTCATCATTGATTCTTGGATATCGTTGTATACCGAAACAAATATTGACGTGACGGTAAAGGTGACAGAGAGGGAGAGAGAGAGAGATCTATGCGTGAATGTTCTACGGAAATCACGGCAATCGTTGTTCTATGCATGGTACTCACAGCAATTCGCTAACTTCGTTTCAACTGGCGTAGCATTAATACGATACATCGCTTTGAGCGCAACTAGAAACAGAACGCTCTGCTTCAAGTCTTAATCAGATGCGGTAACCTATGTCTGTCTGTCTGTCTGTCGCTTCTCTCTCTCTCTCTCTCTCTCTCTCTCTCTCTCTCTCTCTATCTATCTATCTATCTCTATCTCTCTGCAATACGATTGCATTGACGAACGCAAGCCCGATTCGGTTTGCTTTTGGGATTTGGCTAATGAGATGGTTGATAGAGTTTTGGTACCGTGTAATCCATCACTTCATTATCCTGTCTTCGCTATTTTTTTCGTCTGGATTATTGATTGGAGGATAAATAAAGTTTTAGAGATATTGAGCTTTATTATACTATAGACTACTTGAATATTCATTTATGATTATCATCTTGACTTGATTAATTCTTAAAGTATGAAATATTTAATATCAATGTGCAAGTAAACTACATAAGCCTTTTCATTTTTTTAAATATACGAGCTATTTAGACGAACGTGAAACCAAGGTGAAACTTCATTTAATTGCGATGAAAAATTTATAAATCAATGCAATATTTTTAACTTAACAGTCATAATTAAAAAATGTCATGTACACAAAAACCATTCCGTAAAATGATAAATGAATACATAAATGAGTTTATTCAAAGCCTCTTACCGCTACTAATTTGTCTACCCAGCGCCAGATAACTTGCCTGAAGAAGAAGAGAGAAAAAAAAACGCGCGATGCTGGTACACTCTCACACATATAAACACACGCGAAGAGATTTACCGCAGTGGTTCGCCGCCTACATCTTGTTTTCACTCGCGGAGTACGTGGAAGGAAAAAAAAGAAACAAAAGCACTAAAAAAAAACAGCACGTTTGGGTCATCGCAGATTTTTATTGTGAACTTACGCAAGCTCTACGATCTTTTATTTATTCACGTTTACCTAGCAGCATCTCGGGCTTCTTATGGAGAGACACAGACAGACAGCCAGGAAAAGAGACAGACAGACAGAGCAGAGAGAGAAAGAGCGAGTGAGAGATCGTACCTCTTATCTATTATTCAAAGCTAAACATCGCCATCGGTCATGGCACCAAAGCGGCTCGACCTGAAAATACCCAAGCTATTTAAGAGACCACGATGTTTCTTTGAAAGGGAACCGTGAAATTTGGATGGACGGCTTTTTTCGGATAGCTTTTATGACCCGTCCACAGTGCGCGATGGCTACATTAGTCTTGAATACAGACTTACATTCAACCAACCGTCTTTGCTAGTCTCTTTCAGGATATTTTGTTTGACCGTAAAAAAATATTTACTTGAAATTTCTTGTTGTACATCTTTATTTTCAGCAATCAAGATTACCGTTGAGTACGTATAAAACTGAAAAATGTAAAAGTAATGCAGACGTTTAGTTTATTAGAAAAAATTTATTCAAGTAAAACTAAAAAATTCAAAATAAAAATTTCAGAGTATACGTAAACATTATGAGTCTTCTTCTGTCCAGGTAAAACATTAAAATAAGTTACGGTATTAATCTTAATTAGCAACGCATCTACATCAGAGCCACTCTCATTCTTCTAAAGAGAAAAAGAGAGAAGTTTTACATTAGTATCATTCCGTGTGATTTTTTCACAGACCTAGAAAATAGAAGGTAAAATAAAGACTTCGCGGTTAATGTAGTTTCCCTATTCGAATCTGAAGAAACGAGCTATATCGTCAGTCTAATCATCCTCTATTCATTGACTTCTACTTCATCGACTCCGCCCCTCATCGTCTCATCTTTCACTTGCGAGCTTCCACCACTCTGTTCCAACATCTGCCTGAAACCTTCCATCTCGGAAACATGTGCTAACTCAGTAGGGGTGCGAAAGGGATTAGGGCGCAGGGTGGTTTTAGTTAATGGATGCTCTTGTAATGAATCTCACGTTATATACCCTTTCTCTTTTTCTTATCCTTTACTTAGCTGAGTTGAAGCTATGCTCGATTGGTAGAGGCAATGCGGACAAAAAATAATTTGACGCTTCAATGACCTCTTCAGAATTTTTATTATGAAAAAAAACAGAGTGAAACAGAATGAAAAACAGTATGACAAATAACTAGACCGCATTAACACGAATCAACAAAACAACTTATCAATAAAATAATAAATCGAAAGTGATTTTACTCTTAGTATGTAGCATTTCTAAGACCAGACGCTTATTTTAGTTACATTCGAAATCCTGAATGTTGACGCCGATCTAATCGACTCGTGATTACATTTTTGTATTTATATATTTATAATCGCATAGTTGATTCACGTTGATGTGTTCTAGTTGTTTGTCATACTGTTTTTCGTTTGATTTCATTTTATTTATTCATGATAAAGATTCTGAAGAGCTGTACGAATCGGTTAACGAAACGTCGAAAGTTATTTTTTTCATATTATCTCCATCGATGGAACATAGGTTCAACAAACTTAAAACTATGGTAGGTAAGAACAGTGATCAATGATCCTTTACTTACGTCAATCATGTGGAAGCTTAGGTACGCTTGCAAGAGAAAGGTTTATTTATTTTTTTTTATTTATCGGGCCCAGCTGGTGCATATTACAAAATGCAATTCTACGGCAATTTATGGCGCGGTAAACACTGGCGCGTCTGTGTTATCTTGCGAATACATGTGATTTTATATCCCTCTCTTTTATGCATGTATACGGGCTAGGCAAGCGGAATTCAGTTAATTGATTTAAATTATCTTTTCACTTTTATTTTCAATTTTGTTATCTAAAATTCTTCCGTTTTTTAGAATACATATATATTTTTATTGATCAACTTGTGCTTTACTGTTGCAAATCTTCTGTACTTCATTGCATAGCGCACGAACAGAAGATACTCGTGTTTCTTTTTCTGCGTAATGATTATTAGCCGTGTAAATAAAAATCCATTAAAAATGCAATTTATTAACATTTGGTAGACTCAATTATGAAATAATTAATTATATTGTGCCTTTATTGATTGCCATTTCTTAAATTTTATTCATTAGTAAGTTTCCAATGTAAAGAGAGCACATTACACGCGAAATGCTAATTACTTCCGCAATAGCAACTCTTCCTTGGTAGATAGTTAATTTTAATAAACCTCGGCTTTTGTCGCTAATTTGCCTCATCATGCCGAAAACGCCGATCTACTTTGGCTTATATATAAAACATTTTGCTTCTCTTTCACCTGCGCGAGGTAAGATAAATCAAATATCTCAAGTTTGGTGAACTTTCAACGTAGTCAAACTATGCCGACACTATAAAGCGTGGGATAATAAACCCAAGTCTGCTTAGAATAATTTGCTCATTACAACAGTTTTACAATGAGTCTCGCTAGCAACAATCTTAATTCCATGCGGAGTTGCACGCGTCGATCATATACGTAGCACTACTTTCCTTAACCTTGCGTTAGATTTGTTAAATGGTGACAATATATCAAAAGATCAAGCTTCGTTATTTATTGATGTCATGGGTTGGCAATATGTTATCGCTTGCTCTCTCGTGTCTAGCAGATGGTTTGTGTCTGTATAGTATGTGCGAGAACCGATGATCGACCACAAATCTCTCACCAACTTTTCTTAGTTCTGCCAATTTTAAAGTTACTTTTCTTACAACCGAATTTCAACGCCTGACGTGTTTGCTTGCTCTATCGCTATCTAGCCGTCATTTTTTCTGTCCGCGTTTAATTGGTAGAAGGGAGTTTGCACTTATTACTACGGTGAAGTTTAATTATTATCGGTGTCACAATCAGAGAGTTTGCCTTTGTGTGTGTATGTGTATGTGTACGCTCGAGGGTTTTGGCCTGTTTCTTAAACGAAGGGAGAAAGCTTTTTCCAGGCGTGCTTTCTTTTTTTCTGTTTACCTAATCATGAAAAAAAGGCCAGACCGATTTAGAGATAAGGGACGCGACGCGCGCACAAGTGCGACCTGTATGAGCTTCTCAGGTTTTTTCATCGCTCGCTGACTTTTCGTCGATGAAAACTTGTTTAGTATACATCATTTCTATTTTATGTAGTCAATTAATATGATCTGGAAAAAATTTAGAGTTGTTATTGATAAAATTTGCTATTCATTATTTACCATATTGCTATACTCCTTTGTGATTGATTTATTGCAAAATTTTATTGATAGACAAAGAAACATCTTTTCTCCTTCAGAGATTAAAATACCCTAAAATAGTTAGGAACATTTATATTTTGATTTTCCCGAATTGATAGTACATTAAGAAATTATAAGTCTATATGAGAATGCCACTATCTAATAAATGTATCAAAATATTGAACTATTAAACTTGATAACACAATTGAAATGGATCCTTTCGTTTTTTGGTATGCGCGTAGATTTTTGTCTCTAAATCGACTAAATGACTTTTGTGAAAATATAGGTTTTGGTTATTTTATATTGATGCTATTTACATTTCGAGCAGATATTGTCAAACAGTTTTTATCAAAACGTTAAAAATCGCGAAATATCATTGATGCACTTCTCTCTGTGGGCATGGTCATAAATTTATCCAAATAACATAAATCATGCGCGGGGCTTAGAAATGTTTCCGCATCAACAAACGTGCACACCGAGGAATTCATAATAGTTGAAAACAACGTCACGATTCAAGCGAGATTTCGGTATCCAGTGCCCTACTGCGTGCTTTATTCATCAACGTATCATACGTAGGCGCGTCATATAGTATATACGCTATTGTAGAAAGTGTTGCATTTTCCACCCTCACTCGGCGTTGTTCTCTCTCTTTCTCTGTCTTTTAACCTACGAGGACATTGTACTACAACAACTCAATGTAGGTCAGCATTCATATAAGCACATTTGCTTACTAAGCATCATATTTTCATTTGACAGCAACATGTTAGTGAATGTCGTCAATCAATGCATCTTATTTGCTGAATACAATAGATTTCTTTCACTAGTTAGTAATATTTCCGTTGATTTATAGAAATAAAAATTTTCAGTTATATGGTTATCAGTCCGTATTATATTTCTTCTAAAAACCTTAAATGCATATAATTTATTTGCATTTCGCTTATCCAGCAAAAATTCTCCGACTTAACGTCGTTCACGTTTGATCTATTGTTTTTTTTTTCAGAGAAAGATAAAAATAGTCTGTGAATATTTGAGATGCCAGACGTGCACGCGTTGTCGTATACTTGATACACGTCACGAATTCGATAGTTTTGCAGACGTCGTCGTCGCTTTCCTTGTCGTAGTCATCATCCTCATGAGTTTCGATTTTGACGCATATATGCGGCATGTGCATGCCATGTGCAGCTCACAAAGCTGACTGTGAACTCGCGCGCGGCGCGTTTCATGTCAGTCGTAAAATTTAGAGCCATACACGAGTGTGTCTGTTATATGTGTACATCGCTCGCTCGATTGATCGGATTTGTATGATGAGATGGTTATTGTGTACGTCGTAGCGAGTTTACAGTGCAAGCTAACAGATCTAGATACAATTTTTTGCTAATTATGTAAGTCTAATTGAATTAAACTACCAAAAAATCTTTCTGTTGTTATATCTAAAAAGTTACGAAGCAGTTTAGACGCTTGAACTGATTGCAATAATCTAATAAACTAATTAACATTGATTCAATGAGTTTTTCCTCTTTTAAGATACTTTCTGATAATAATTTGTTAAGTTTGAAGGTAATTGAAAAAATTCAAATCCTAAGGATCCTTTCAAGCATTTATTATTTAGTTATTGCCAACTTTTCGATGATATAATTAATCATTCTTATTAAGGCTGCAAATACACACAAACAATTAAAAGTATAGCAATCATTGAGAGACGAAATACTAAACAATTATTTACCAAATAATCAAAAATCACAATTTGTCAATTCACAAATCACATTTTGCAGGGTCGTCAAACATTTTTTCAAATAATGAGAGAGTGGATATTTTTATTGTTACATTCTCATGTCACAGATAAACAATAATTAACAGTTTTCAATCCCGAGGATATTTATACCAAGATGCTAAACGATGAAAAGTGAGTGGAGAAGGGGTGTAGTTTTCGGTCACATCAAACTTTGTTTCTTACGTAAATCATAGCGCCTAGATGGTAAGATATTTTTGTTAGTTTTGTTCATGACATCTACAGATTCTTTAGTGTAGTGCACTTTTTAGTTCTTTAGTATCCAATTATGTGTTCAGTTTGTCTCTTGTATTGTAAATATGTATCATTTCAGAAAACAACCGCTTGATTTTACTTATTTCAATATCGACAATTTTAAAATCATCAAACCAAATATTATGTATACATGTATTCGCATGTTCAACTTACTTATTATCATTTTTAATAATATTCTGTTTATGTTCATTAATGCGTACACATAATTGGCGTCTTATTTATCCAATATACGAAAGATCATAATTAGCACAGTCAGTCTTATAAACAACTCCACTTATCTCGTATTCATCAACAGTATCCTAACCTGGTTCTATCAAGAAATTTAATTTATTTATAAGTTTATCTATTCTTTTGAAATTATTTTTTTTAATCCTTTAACGTCAAAAGGACACTTTTCGTGTTTCTTCTTTTCCATGTTATTTTTCGCTATAAAGTCATTAACGCTAAAATTCGTAAAGTACCTATACCACTATTTTCGAGGTCGTTTTTTTCAATGGTGTAATTCAATTTAAGTAAACATTTCATTTTTTATTATTTTTTTGCAAATAACACAAAACAACGCAAAATTGTTAATCTCATTTCTTTTCATTCTAGATTTTGAACCCTTTATCGTTAGGTTTCTAAACCTTCAAGCACTCTAATCGTGTCCTTGATTGTTGTACTTTCGAACTATGGACATTTGCAAAATAACGTGCAAAACAATTATAAGTTTTTGAAATTTTTAGGATCTTTAGGATTTGAAATTTTTCAATAATTCTTACACTGAAGATATAATAAACATTAAGTTAATTTTACTGCTTTTCTTGAAGCCAAAGAGTAAAATACCGTTATGAATGAAAGGTGAAGTGTCGTCTTCATCATTGTAAGTTATCCGATATAATATATTATTTATTCTCTTTTTCGAACAACAATTATTGATGTTATCTACATATCTAATAAATTGTCCACAGGAGTAAGGAAACACTTCTTTGTTTATTTATTAGTAAAAGTTCCTTTTTAAAAAATATAATTTTTCACTTCTAATTGATATTGCCATGGCAAGAGCAACAGTGAGCGTCCTGCAAACATCGGACTTTCATTGATTTGGCGAACCACGCTTTCCTGTCCTTCGCTGGGAATAGTATCAAAAGGACTCTTACTAAATTGAATTCACTATGTATATACATATACATATATATATATATATATATATATATATATATATACACATGCGGGCACTAGCGTTCCCTCCATTCCATAACTGTACTTATTTGCACGAACGTTGTTGCGGGGTCTACTGCGCACCAGTATTGTGTTTATCAGTTACGCACTCGTCCTACACGTTTGTTCATGAATACAAAATTCCATTGTTACTAAGTTACGCATTTGCTGTATATTTAGATGTTTGCTCGGCTAACTATGAAGTATCATTTACTTCGCTCTACACACCCAGTATTAGATTTTTAATTCTAATAAGCGAGTCGAGTGTTCGAGTCATTTATTCATAACCTGAAAAATTCATGTAACTAAAAATATTTAAGTACGGTATTTATACTTTTCAATACTTTTTCTACTTTATGAATGAACTCTATTAATGAAAAATAGCTCAGCTTGATTGACAAAAAAAATTAATTATATAAAATGAATCTTTTACGTTCAGTACGTGATTGTAAATAATTGAAAACGTCGAGAGTGTTCTATTTAAATTAAATTGTCTTCAAATATTAAATGCAATGGGTTCAGTTATAATACATAATCGATTGGGAAAGGTTGGTAGACATTTTAATACTTGTATACGTTACATAACTAAGGACAAAAAAAATAGTGGCGGTGAGTTTGTTGCGCACTTAGTTTTCGTTACCGTTAGTGGCTGAAACAAGACATCGCGAGCGTGGGGACTCCCTTGCCGCAACGACTTCGCGGTCATATTAATCGAGAGCTCTTGACGCTCTCTCTCTCACGTCCAAGTTAAGGAACTTCTAAATAGAAACTTGCGCTCGCGAGGACTTCAGATCTGTCTTGCAAAACCACCGACTTAGCTAACATGACACTTGGCTAGTCACCAGCATCCGAAACCTCTTATAAACTCTGCGAGTAATACTGCTTTCATTAATCACGAAAAGTATCTATCCGACTGAATAGTTTTGGCGCTTTTATGATTAATCGTTAATTTAGCACGCAGGTTGATAGGTTATTGCCATTCAATCGTAATTTTTAATAAATCAATGGAATGATTTTCTAAATGACAAATGAATCATAGGAATTTACGATGATCCCAACAGATCTGATAAAAATCAGAATAAATTCGTAATAAATTAGTATTCTTGATAAGGTTCGCACAATATTATAATAATACACGAACGAATGGTACTCAGCAACTGCATTACTTGAACTACTGGTTACTCTATAAACAAACTTGTGCGCTCTAAATTGCTAAACAGGTTAATACAGAAAGTTTTGATCTAATATATCGATGATTATAAAGTTGGCGCGGCGGCGCGGGCGCATGCCAAGCGTAAACTCTAATGTAATTATTCAATATCCTGACATTGTTTGTAAGCGTCTTGGAACAAAGCAAGTTACAAACACAAACGCCTATAAGCCCATGAATGTGCGAGTGGTTTGCCTTCGGGACCAACTCATTGTTCGAAATGGGCTTGCGGTCACGAGACGAAGCGGTGTCGAAAGATAAGTCCAATATATCAAACACTACACTGCGTACCAAGTGGCTTTCAAGATATACACCGTAATTGCCGCGTGCAGCTACGCGCAATGAACTTTATTGCGTTGGAGTGTGAATAACGATTTTGAAGCCTTTTATTATATTACACTCTCGAAATCAATTTGTTATTGAAGAACAGAATACGATCATGCAAAAAACAGTCAGAAATAAGCAATAAAAGCAACACGTTACCCATTTGCTGACAAAGCGCCATCAAAATTCCCGCTCCAGCTCGCGCGACATTAAAAACATTCCTTCTTCTTGTATTATAGAGGGACAGAAGGACGCGGCATGCGGATGATATACATGAATACCAGTAGTACAACGTATGTGTGAGTCGGCTATGCACCCAATTTAAAATCTCATATTCCCCGACGCCCGCGAGACAGATAGGGCTGTTTTATACTGCGGCTTTCCAATAAAATGTAAATGTCTGTGCTGGTCGACTCCTTATTTAGTGCCTAAACGTATAAATGGGCGCTAAGGTATGCTACGCATTTTTCCGCGCGCAGATGCAAATATGTCGTGTGCGAAGACGTGCAACCCCATTGAGTTGAATTTCTGAGGTATACATTTTTCTCAATTGCTCGCTATTCATAAATTTTGACAGTTTTTACTTTTCTGGTTGGTTTCATCGCATCATTAATATAAAGATAACATGAAAAATAAGAGATTTCCTTATCTTGATTTTTCAAAGCGGCAAAAAACTATAACAACGTATAAATAACCTTGAGTTTACATCAAGTTTTAATGATTTAACCAATAAAATTTTAGATTATGTTTACCTGGAATATTAGTACTGAAGATAGTGTTGGCTTACTCTTTTGGGATCGAGTGGGGTTAACTTCATATTCTCGCTGCGTTGATGCTATACTACTTGTGTTACTTAGGTTATTGGTCTATTTGCACCGAGACGCCGTTATTTGCAGTCTGGAATCAACACTCGATATATACTAATTGTACTAATTGTTTTCTTGCTGAATGAAGAGGAAGTTCATTCTTTAATGAACTGTATATTTTCAACAGATTAGTAGTTTTCAGTTTCTGATTTAATCATAATAAATTGTTTCAGCATACGAAATACGTAAGAAAACAGTGAACCTGAAAATAATGGGCTTGAGTTGAACTGAGTGCGTAAAGCAGAAAAATGATAAAATGTTACACTTTCACTACTAGAATTAATCAAGGGAAATTTAATATCGCAGTACGCTAAACGGCTATACATATTTAATATCGCCACGCGAAATTATGTTCAACGCATAAATGATGAAAAGCTTAATCCTCGCTGTCAAAGCAAAAACAACATACAAAACTTTAATATTCTAAGCGCGCATACACACACACACATACACACACACACCTGGATTCTAAAGGTTTTAGACTATCTAGGAAGAGAGAGACAGAGAGAGAGAGAGAGAGTGAGAGAGAGAAGAGCGCTTTTGCTTGCAGCATATAACGCGGTGGTGCGGTTCTGCTTGTGCGCTTTCCGCCGAGATTTATTCCAGGCTGTCGGGAAGGGATTACTGTTTACCGTATAAATTTGCATGGTTTCCTCTTCGTGTGGCATTGGCTCAGAGAGAAAGAGAGAGAAAGCCACGAATAAAGAGAGCGAAAGGCTCAACGTACGTACACGTCGCGTTAGCGACTCCCTGTGATAATTCTCATGCGTACGTATACACGCATTCGCAACTCATTCATTAGCTTATGACAGCCTGAATACACACATACGTGTTTTAGCCTAAAACGGGATCCTAGAAGATTTGCATGCACGATGTTTAATACTTTAAACTTTTGTGAACTAATGCCGTGATAAATGAATTTTTCTTTTTTTCCCTTTCCTTTTCATTTAATGATTCATCGCGCTAGGAGGTTGAGAGTATATTTCGGTATTGGATAATCTATACTCAGTTAATTGGAATATTCGAACTTTTTCAGCTGCATTATTTCGAAATCCTTAATAAGGCACGATTAAATAGTCTCTTGCTCTCTCCCCCTTTCCTTTTTCCTTCATTCATCGTTAACGATAATCTCGGCCAGACAAAAAAACCGCAGACTCGTAAGAAGGAATTTATTAATTAAGCATTGAGGTCTTCGAACTCCAATATTCACATTGCAATAAAAAGCCACGGTTATGTCGATCAAGTACCTCGCTCTTATATAATATTAATCGCGTATGTTCATCCTTCTCTCCCCTACTTATTTTCGACTTTTCCCGAAAGCACACATAAGCTAGTTAATACGAATCCCAATTTCTCTTCTGCGGAGCGTAGCAAAGTAGTTCATTTTGCGCATAAGAAAGAGAGAGAGAAGAGAGAGAGAGAGAGAGAGGGAGGCGCTTAGAATGAGAATAGGATTTTAAGCAGAAAACTTCTTTGGGCAGTGAGCTTCACTTTTGCTGAGATTCTGCCAGGTATACGGCTGATGAGAAAAGGGGCTTTGTTAATGATGCCGGAGTGACTATTAAAACTCGATGACTGCCTCCGCGCGCTTATTGTTATGCGAATGGAGCGTCGCGCTTCCTACAAAGTATTACGTTAAATCTCTGACAATAATATGATTGTTATTTTTGTTTCATTCCTCAAATGCGGAGACTAGGTAAATTATAGGTCATAATTGGTTTTTGAACAGGAACGATAGCATTTATTTGGGTTAATTAATCGTTAACGAGAGCAAAATAAAATATAAAAATAATTATTGTCATTCACATACCTAAAATCTTATTACATCCCAATATTGATGCAATAGCTCTAATTGGCAGGTGAGTATACTTTGGCTTCAAATAGTACAAGGCTCTGATTCTTCGTATATTATTAGGATACAATTGAGAACGATTCTAGTCATTACGAAGGTGGGTCGATAAATCCTTAGAAAATTTTAGAGATGGCGCGCAAGCTATTATAACTTATGTTGCTACAGCAAATGTCACTTCTAGCTAGAATGCTGTCAAAGTTTCAGCCAGATTCAAGTGGTTCCATTTTTATCGCCGATTAAAGCGAACAATTTTTTCTTATCTTTCAACAATGAAAAAAGTAAGTTTTAAGCAGTTACAAAACATTTCTATTTAAAAGGCTTTACACCAAAATCAAACTTAAGTTAGATGCAGTTTATGGCTTATCGCCCATGTACTTGCAACTGTTTACAATTGGGTAAATGAATTTAGACATGGCTGTAAATCAACAAAAGATGAACATCGTTCAGGACGTCCTATAAAGATGAGTATCCCACAAAAGTGATCGACAAAATCCACGATATGATGTGGAATGATCGGGAAATAAAATTGCGTGAAATAGTTGAAAGACGAGGATATTAAAAAATAATGTCATTTTGATTTTGTATAATAAATTGGACATGAGAAAAATGTCGACGAAATGGGAGCCGTGTTTGCTCACAGTGGAGAATAAACGCAGTTATGTGGTTGCCACTAAAGCTTTCTTGGCGTGCATCCACCGTAATTCGAACGACTTCCTCCGACGATTCATAATTTTAGACGAAACATGGACACACCTGTACATTCTCGAAATGAAGGAACAGTCAAAATAGTGGATTGTTAAAGGCGAACGAGCTCCTAAGAAGGCAAAGACGGTTAACTCGGTCGACAAGGTTATGGCCCCTGTTTTTTAGGATGCACGTTGAATTATCTTCATCATGTCGAATGAGATCATGACACAAATAAGTAGCTATTTTGAGAAACTCCGAAAATCACATTTTTTTTATGGCTTAGAAAAACTCAAAGGACGTCTGAAAAAGTGTATCAAGCTAAAAAGAGATTATGTTAAGAAATAAAATTAAATCTACCTAAAAAAATAGTTATTCTATCTTCTTCTAGGAACTTACTGATCCACCCTCATATCTACGAGTCAGCCGTATATTTTATAGTTGTATTTGCTGCAGGTATTATAAACGACATTATAAATTATTTATGATTGAAATACGCGAATAATCTCAGAGACTTCATTCGTTAGTTGATATTTTATTGTAGAAATCTCTTGAATAAATAACATCTGAAAGTAATCAATTGTAAATACGAGATTGGTAGGATAATAAGCGAAAATCACAAGCTTTATCTACCTCTCAGTTCTTGTCATGGGATATGAAAAAAACTTGGATCTTTTGTGCGCGTATAGCATCTCCTTTACAGATATATATGTACGTGGAAATTTTCGATTCAGACACAACTCGTCTTACGAATTCATGGCAATCGCTTCCATTTTGCGTTCGCGCGGAGAAAAGCCTATGAAGAGAGCGTGGAGCACCAAGCTCGGCTACATGTTTAATGCGCACATCCCTTCTACCTCTCTCTCTTATTCGCACGCGACTACTCTACCAGCGTGATATTACGTTTACTCGTTGCTTGCTTCGCAGCCGCATCAGTGAATTTCAATTAACCAATGACGACATCCTATGTGTGTGCATACGTGCGGCAGTATGGATATATAGAAACAGAAAAACGCCGATCGGCATCGAGCTATGATCTCATTAAAGTATATTCCTGATCACGACCTGATTATATGTTTGATATCTGTGATGAGAATGCATGGATAAAGAACGTATGGATTTTAATGAGAATAAAGTTAATTTTATTCGCACTATAGCAAAGTCATACGTGAAATAACGTTCTACAAAAATGTGAATACATCTTTTAAATCCACTGGCTGGTTTTTGTAAACTTTTAGTTTATTTTATTTATTCGACATATTTAAGAATTTCATTTAAAAACGATATTAATTTACTTTCAGTCAACTTTTTCTTAATATTATTAATCTCATAAATGGAATTTTATATTTTACATTTGTTCGTTATTTTTTTATAAGCTGAAAGTTTATTAATTTATGATATTTATTGCGTAATTATAGTATTATTGAATAACATTTTACCATGTGGAAATCATATTATTTATCGAAAATGCCGAAGACATATACTCTCTTAAATGTTAAATGTAGATACTCTGTTGTTACAATCACATAAATCTTTGTTTCTGCTCTTCATTTCGCAAACAGTAGAATGAGCTCTTGTTCGTGAAATTCCATTGTATAGAACTAGAGTTATTAATATCATACATACGTATATACTATCCTCACGTACATCAGCAGATAAATATATGTACATACCAAAATGATTTATTCTGTAATCCTAACATCTCAAAACATGTTTTTACAATGGTTTTAAGAAAAGATTATTTTTCATCAAAACAAGGCTTCCCCTACGAAAAAGCAATAAAAGCTACAGCATTTTTGAGCAGAATAAAAGCTTTTCATACGATGCATTCTATTTTGTGTTTGTAAAAATTATTAGTTCTATACCAGTCAACAGCGTATTTGTTTACATAATAACGAACAAGTCATTATTTTTTATGTCATGAAATTGAATCAAATTTTGATCAGTGGACAAAGAGATTTCTTTTTCAGTCAAAAAAAAATTCAGAGCGACGCATTTGAGTGAAGCTTCACTGTGGGCAAAGATTTAGCGCCCCAAGCGGCCAGCTCTGTGGAAATGAAAGAGAAACATCGGCATCCTGCGCGCGCCGGATCAACATCATCGCCGACACGGTCGCGCGATTGCTCAAACTCGACTCCCACTCTACTTCAATGCAAATCCGTTGAGTGCAACCTCATGCTGTTGGCCCTCCCACTGGTAGACCCCTTCGCGCCGCTTTTTTTCCCACGTCTATTCATTTGTTTTTTCGCGACAGTTTGTGATAACAAAAAAATAAGTTTGAATTTTTTCGTAGTATCGTGTGCTTTTTTCAACGGGTATTTTGGATAAATTTTATTTGATTTTTTATTTGACCAACAAAATGTCCGCTTACTAGCACTTCCATTCGTTTTTTTTTTATTTATTTTATGTTGGATTATTATTATTCTTTTTTTGATAGATAAATGCAAAATGTGAAACGTATTTCTCAATCATTTAATCTAGTTGTCATAGTTTGAATGAAAAATGCTATTTTCTCAGTAAAATTTTACAAGCTCTATTTATTTTTCTTTCAACGTATTTATACATTTTTTAATTTCTAAATGATAATTTCCAGTAAATAGTAGTATTTTAAAAAAATTAAAAATCCAAAAAGTAAGTATACTGTAAAATATGTAAATATGTATAGAAATAAATGTTTATGAAAATTCTTATATTATTTCTGAACAAATTAGATCAATACTTTTACTTATTTATTATAGCGAATATATATATTCATTAAGATGCACGCGCCTATGTTAAAGCATATGTTAATAACGCATGGATAGCGCGAGTAAGATAGAGACCGAACGAGGAATTCAGGAGTCTTCGAACAGTGGCGAGAGAGGAGTGGAAGGAGGAGCGCGGCACGCGACGACCAGTACAGCTTGAGCAGGCAACACGTGAGCCCGCTGTTCTGCACTGTTTTTTGGTACTGTTTTTCGTCGGCCGCGCAGGTGACCCGGCAAAGGTCATGGGTGCCTGAGGAAGTTGCACGTGAAGGTGTTCCTGAGGAAAGAGGCAGCCGTTGAGCGATGTGTCCGTTGAGGGCTTAACCGCGCGGCACGGGTGGTCGAGGAAGCTGCGATTTGCCGTCCGGGTCGTCGCCATCGGGGCGCAGTTGTACCAGCAGCGACCCTCAGGAGCTCTCGTCCGCTTGTTTGCCGGTGGCATTGTCGTCTGCACCGATAATGCCCATCACAAAGTAGGTGACTAGTCCATTGCGTCATCTATTCTTCTTTTTTTGCATGCGCTGATAGTGAAGTTTAGTTCGCGGCTAGTTTGTGATTTCAGTTTGATTCTCTCTCTCTCTCTCTCTCACTCTCTCTCTCTCTCATTCTGTTGTGTTTTGTAGGCGCGAACGCTTGTTGACTTTTGTTTTGCGTGCGCTCAAAACCTCACGGCCATTTCGCAGCTACATGTTCTTGCAGCGAGACGTAATAAACACCTCGTTATATTCAAATTTAAGTCATGTTTGATATTCTGCGCGTAGTTGACACCAACCCAATCATCGCTCGCAATAAGATCCCGCATCCAGTTCAATTTGTCTCTAGCTTGATCACGAGCTTTCGCGCTCCTTTTCAGCTACGTGAAGAGCATGCGCAGCGTCATATTCTAAGCAGGAAGTAAGTCGAGGTGGCGGTTAGCATCGCGGCGAGGGACAAGATTTTTAATGGCGTTAAACAATTATTGTATTATTTAATCCACCGTTACATTATTAATTAATTAAATAATAAATAATCTTTTATTTTAATGATTATGAAGCTTATTATCTATTACGGTAATTATTAATTATTATTATCTATACGGAGAAGATTGCTCAAGAAAAATAGTTTTTTGCCTCAAACGTATTTAAAGTATAATACTTTTTCCGTTTCCTACGTATTGTCTAGAAAACATAACGTATGCCACTCGAATATTACATACATATTTAATATTTATTTAATAATTACATATATCGTTTTTTCGAAAAAAATCTTGGAAAGATATGCAGATTACTATCAAAAACGCGTCATAAAAGATACTTGCTCGCTTTTCTATCATCTGATAAATCTTTCCTTCGTCAGATCGATGATCCAATAGTGTTTTCCAATCGACCCTTTAAAGATTATTGCAAAAATGTTCGAAGCTGTTTTAGAAATGTAACATTCTTGACATATAAATGATGACTTACTCCGATTTATTTCTCGGCTAATCTATCGGAATGAAATATCACTGCAAAACTAATTTTTTTCGTATATTAATAGAAATACATATTGACAGATATATCAATATTTGAGAATATAAAAATACATTGAATGGCGTGTATAATCAATTTGCGGAATATTTTGTCATAATAAACAAGAGTTTGCAGCATTGAAAATTATCAGATTTGATATTTTGATCAGCACCATGTATTTTAAATGAAAATACCTATTTAATGCTATTTCAAGAAGTAATACTAGCAAAAGTCGTTGAACCCTTTTCCCGCATAAAAAAGGCTGTATAAAAAGCTTGTCCTCTAACCGTGTAATCGTAAGATCTTACAGTTCAACGGTAAAAAGTTTCATGTCGGGTCTTAAACGTCGCTTGTTTTATAAATTGGTTGCACGCTCTGTACACGGTTGCGTTTGTTTGCGAGAGCATGAAAGAATTCAAACAAAAAAGTCACAAGTTCATTAGCTTAAATACCTAGCGTGTTTGTTGAATTACGACTCACTGTTATTTCATTTATATATGCTATTCAACGGCATTTTCCAAAAAGAGTTTTATAAACTACATTCAAAATTCTAATTAAACGCTGATTTGAAATCATTCATGAAATTTGTATTAATTTTACAGACTACATCTAAGCATTATTGATCTGAATCTTTATATACAAATTAACTTTTTACTTCCGATGGCGTAACAAAGCTTGTAACATTTGGAATCCAGCCAATGACAATTTTCATAAACTTCTACCTTTTCGCCGTAGCAATGTGCAAAATGTGAGGTGCCAAGACTCTCTTGCCACGAGGAAGCAGAAACGATGGCCACTTCCGCTTTCACTTAAACTTGACGCGCGCAAACTCGTCTGTTCTCGTTGGCTAGCGAAGCCAGTAGCGTTTGGTTTTCATTAAGTGGTGCAGTAGTGAATTCTTTTTTATCTCTTTCAAAGAGAAACTCTATGTTACTAGGTCAAAAAACTTTAAAAGCAACATTTATCTATTCAAGATTTGTAAGTAATAGGAGCTTATAGAGATCTTGTTCGAATTTTTCAGTTAACAAAACAAAAAAACATTTTAATATTGAAAACGCAATTTTCTTTGAAAATGTATCCCATTCTTGTTTTAAGCTTATTGAGCCTTTTCTTCAATTCTGTGAGCAAATATATAATTTTTATGAACCTACTATTGATCCATTAACTGGTATGACTAATTACAAAAAAAAGCAATAATAATTGACACAAGATTCAACATTCATGACTAAATTTATTGATACAATATACAGTTGGAAGTTAACATTTTCAGATAATTATTAGTTTTTTTTTCTGAAACCGATATTTTAGAGGCTTGGTGTAAAACGGAGTAAAACATATACATCTAATGTGTGGATTATAGGCTTGAAAAAAAAACGGATACACCTTGATGTGGCCAACAAAAGCAAGTAATTTTGTCTTTGATTGATTAGATTTCTCGCGTTTTCTGTGATTGATTGATTTTACAAGGATGAGTAGAAGAGTTTGAGTTTTTGCAATAAACTGGCAATCGTATAATTACGTATTCTATACTATTAGTTTGACATTTTCAGTATACCTTGCAAACTAAAACTGTGTTGCTGGTATTATTTATTGAAGCACTTTTGTAATATTGAGAATGCCATGACTATGTTTTATTTTCGTTAAATCAATTTCATAACCTTTTGAATGAAAGCAAACAAAATTGAATTACAATTTGGTACAATTAAAATATTGGTGACAAAGTTAGTTTTATCTTGTTTCGGAGAAAAGTTTGTTTGAAAATGTAAAGAAATGCAAAATAAATAAATAACGGCAGTAATAATTGAAATCGTCCGCATGACGCTAGCTAGGAATTGGGTCAGTGAGTTTCACAAATTCATTTTTCTGTAAAAACAAAATCTTTCAATGGGAATATAGTTGAAGGCCACGAAATTAAAATTTTTTTCACAATTATATTATTATAACATGATTATTTTATCCCAGAAGCTTATGAATAATTATCTATAAGAACAACAAGAAAAATACAACGTTTATAAAATTATACGGGAATTTTCCAGTAAATTATAAATGCCATTAAATATATTACTCAAGCTATAATAACCCAATTTTGTGAATAATGATTAGTTCTAAGCCATTTTATCACTCACAATTTCAACTTAAATGAGAGTTCTAAATAAATTATGCAATATTTGTTTTAGAAAAATCGATATTGCAACGATAGAATTTCTAAGTTGTAATTAGTGAAATATTGGCGTGGTTCACAGGCATATACACGGCGTGTATACACAAGGAATGAGTTTCCTCGCTCTTGACAACAAAAGATTTCTAATTACTCGGCTCACGCAGCCGCCACACGTAGTACGTCTCACACGCACCCGATATTACTTTCAAATGGGAACAAGGGGGAGAGAGAGAAATCCTGGCTGCACGCTTGAGCGTTAAATCCATGCGTTATTCGACCGATAATGGGACCCGGGCGTACAATTGGCTTGTCTCGAGCTCCAGCGTAGGTTAATAAATTTCCTGGAAATACCTTCCCCTCCAACGCCCTTTTCTCGCGTTTCGAAGAGGGTAAGCGTTGTTTTGTTCCGCGCTCGTTCTCGCCCTCTCTCTCTCTCTCTCTCTCTCTCTCTCTCACACACACACACACACACACGCGCGCGCGCGCACGTATTTGATGCTTTTACCGATGCACGTCGGAGTTTACAGTTGACGCGGGCGACTGCTTGACATGAACGTATACGTGAGTGCTACTAGTTTTGCTGTTTATCGTCTATAATTGAACCTTCAATAAAAGAAGAATAGATACAAAAATAATCGACAAATCAAATAGGCATTATAAAAGTAAAATAATTAACTGCGAGAAAATTAAAGTAAACATTGGACAAATGCGTAATGTTCGCAAGTCCGAATACTCTCAGCTTTAACGGTGAGTGTCGTTGACTGTAGTCAGTTGTCGTTGATTATGGTCAGTCTCAATGACCTCCTTAGGAATGGTAGCGTTTGGCTGCTGTTGAACAAGACCTAAAATCGTTTGATCCTTCGACAAGCGATTTTCGACGGTTCCTAAACTAGCAAACTTTTACGCCGTGACACGTGCTGAAACAAATGACGACAGTTTCAATCTCCCTCCTTCCACCCAGCGTTCACTTTGATTTTTGGCTTTGCCAAACTTGTTTTGTAATTTAAGCAATTTCACTATCGAACTAGCACGCCCAGTGTAACAAGTAGTCCAGGCAAAATTCATGCATTCATCGAAAATCATATCGGATGAAATTTTCTTTCATAATCGTGTTTTTAAGACTCTACTAAATAATAAACCTTAGTTTTCCGGCGGCTAACCTGGTTAGTATTTGTTGAAATTAATTTTTTTCAACTGATTAATATTTGTTTTTCAGTCTCAAAAAAAATATTTTTCGATTAATTGAATCATTTGGAACCAAGAAGGTTCTGATTCGTTTTTACCTAAAGTTAATAGTTTTCGAGTAAAACATTGTTGAAAATCGAAAAAATTCTCCAATTATGAAATTTTAGAAGCCTTTAAACAGCGTGAAAAACAACTAATTTTGAATGGTAAATGACCTATATCTGAACTTTCAATCCTCCTCTACAGTACCTAAAAAAAATAGAAAACTCAATGGCACACCTCATTTTTGGCAATAAACATTTAGCGCGCGAGCACGTCATTTATGGGAATGCAGTACAAGTGCTCAACCGACCGCTTCTCTGAACTGTAGCGTCGCGATAAACTTTAGGTGAAAACGAATAAAAACCTTTTTGGTTCCAAATTAATTAAAAAATATTTTTTTCGAGGATGAAAAACAAATATTAATCATTAAAAAAATTAATTTAAACAAATATTGATCAGGTTAGTCGCCGGTAAACTGAGGTTTATTATTCAGTAGAGTTTAAAAAACACGATTATGAAAAAAAAATTCTAAAATGATCTTCGACGAATGTGCCAATTTCGCTTGGACAAAGTGCTTTCTCGGCATAAGTGCTGTGAGGCATATTGTAGTTTATATGAAATTTTGCGTCCCATTTATTTTGAATGTGCACAAATATAATTTTATTGGCTCTTTTGATAAACGATACGGAATCGAACGACCGTCCGGCCATCAATTCAAATACTATGTCGATAGTTTGTTCCAGACTAATAACTACAATCTTGTCCTTAAACTAATCTATAAACTATAAGTCAATTTAGGCGGCATATGTACCGAGGAGATAATATCGATTGCAACTTGTACAAACATGGTTTAATATTAAACCACTGTACCTCAATAAAAGTTTCTCATTGGAAGCACTATAATCGACATTGGAAACTCTCCAACAATGCGTATTATTTTCTGGTTGGTACAGGGGAAAGAAAGAAGGAGAAACTTCGACAATGATAACAGAAAATACAATATTTCACAAAATGCTATTAAATTCAACAATTTGTCAAAATATCGACGATTAACCTTGTTCCAAAAGCGAACTCTCGCTCTCGTAATCTTTTACACTTATTATCGAAGAGAGGTCGCGCTGTAAATTTCATGCCGGTAATTCAGATGGGAGATGAGGCGTGCAGCAGCGACTATGGGATAGTGCAGCTCGTCGACGCTAAATTAAAGAACTGACGCACTCCTGATCATAAGCGAGATCTTGAGCTCGATAGAACGTCGTCGTCATCGTCGCTCGCTGCAGCTGGATGGTAATGGACTTGACTTACTTAGCGATGGTCCCTTGGCTCGCTGTGTCCCCTAGCTTACTACTCTCCCATTGCCATTCCGTCGTTGATGCGTTATTGACTGTGAGCTTAATCTTCCGTCCAAGTCTTGATGAGTCTTCAACGGAAATGATTTGCACTAAAAAATAGCGTAACTGATAACTTATTTCGATTAATATTGACGTTCTAAAATATTTCATACTTTTATTATAATCTCCTACTAGCAAATTAATTGTAACAAACGGTGGATACAAATTCGCACCAAAGAAGAAAATTAATTAAAAGACTGATATTCCAAAAAAAAGTTTGAATGGTATGATGGTGAACACGGAGGTAAATGGTTTTGCTGTGCATATAGAGTTGAGTCCTTCGTTAGCACATAGCTATATAGCCTTTGTGTACACACGTGTATATTCATATACATGAGAAAGAGATTAAACTGCCGTGGCGTTGTCGCCCGAAAGGGATACAGATCGCTCGAATAGATAACGCGCCTGCGCGAGACTCTGATGATTGCCAACTTTTGGGTATAGCCTGGTGTTTAAGGGTAAGCGTAATGAGCTCTTGAATTGCTAATGCAGGAATTGATCGTTTCAACTTTTTTGTCACTAGGACTTCGTTGTCGTAACATTGTAAATGATTACGGCTCACGATAATATTCACACCTTGTACAGTGAGTAGAGCGGATACATTTATATCACCTCAGCCAATATACAATACGTATTAGCAATAATAATACAGCACGCTTTTATAAAATACTGCATGCAGTGATCAAGTTCACAATATTCAATCTTGCGTGTGAAAAATATTTAAGCGAGTAACGTATGTTTGTACTTATATTCATCTACTATCAATGATATAACTGCACTGAATGAAATTTGTCTTTTAATAAAATTATTTATTGTTACATATGGATATTGACTTACGGTGAGTTTTCGATGAAAAGATTTTAAGTTCGAAACGCGAGGGAGCGCGAAGGAATAGCGGAAATTTGGGTCGGAATGGATAAAGTGGAAGCAAACGAATGTTCAAACGGAACTTCCGAAGCGAAGCGATCGATGGGCTACGAGCGAACTTACGGACCCTGGACGGAAACAATCGACACTGTGAATTATCAGGTAGCGTGAAAGTTAGGTTGATACGGTAAACCTACACGAGTTTTCGCGTACGTGGCTGTGTTTGCTCGTCATAAACATACTAACGAGACCGACTAGCAGACATGGGATGAAAGCCTCACGTATTGTTTTAAAAATTTACATCTGTAACGGTTATTACAATTTCAATTAGAAGGTTCGTACACAATATTTGAATTTATACACTGTAGTATATATGAAAAATTACTAGATATTTGAACGCTTCACTGAAATTCATTTTTAACAAAGATAAAATTGTTAAAAATCAATTATCATTGCAACTGCTCGCGTCACTCAAAATTCATTTACGCGAATCCCAAATTGCAAAACTTTCTCAAAGAGCCTGTCTCTCCCTGCCTTCTCTGAAACCCGGGAGCGCGATAGAAAGAGAGCACGCGATGGCAAGTGAGCAAGACAGAGAAGAGAGAAAGAGCCGTAAACGGGTGTGAGCACAGTCATAAATGCGAACGTGCGCGCTCGAAAGAGAGTCGCGTGTAAACGGATCGAAGGGCTTAAAAGCTTGAGCGGGCGGACGTAGGTGCAAGCTCTCGCGCGCGCCCCGCGTTAATTATTGCTCTACAGCGAGTCGAGAGTAGGGCTTATATGCGAGCGCATGAGTTTACAATTGAGTCGCAAGCTCGTGCAGCTGCGCCACCAATGCTTTTGCTGCCCCATCCCTAACCTTGTCCATTTTTTTCTCCGTTTCTCGCTGTCTTTCTTCTACGTTTGCGTGCCTAATGGAATGATGGCTTGAATGCGAGTGTAGGAAATTCTTCAAGGTCGCTTTAGTTCTTTTTCTTGCTTGATGTCATGGTTTAGAATAATTTTTATGACTATAGTGGGCATTCGGAGCTTGCGGTTGTCAATTTTTTAGTAAAATCTCTTTTTAAGATTTAATGCGTTTTGTATTCTATTATTATTTATTTAAATTTAAAATAAAAAAAGTCACAATAACATTTCACTATTCTTACAACATAGAGTTAGCAGTCCATGCTATTATTTATTCTTCATGACGAAGGTACTTTGAGTTTTATTATTTAGGATACAAACGTCAACAAGCTGTTCAATTATTTGTGTTAATAGCCATTAAATTCGCTGGTATCCAACACCTAATAAAAATTCGAGTACAGACTATTATCTGCGAATGAAATAATGAAAAATCATTGTACCTACGATCACGATCGCAAAATATTTTGTTATACCACGGGTGGAGAAAAGTAACAGTAACGTCTTAATAACGCACGCCATACGGTAATTACAGGTGTAAAATAAACTGGCATCAACTTTACGATGAATGCGGTAGCAACACTCAAGCCATGAATACGAAGATAAAAAAAATATATATATATGTATATACTTTTCCCGAAGTGCAGGGGGGCATTTGAATAACGGCTCGTCGCTGGCACGTTAACGCTCATCTGGGGTAAGCTCTTCGCTCTTTCACGGAAGTGGCACCAGAGCGTTTTTCTTTATGCTATGTTGCCAGCAAGCTCTTATATATATCTACGTGCGAGTCTCTGCTTCCGTTGTTCGCTTGCACGTTATTACGGCCGAGTAAATTTTTACGGCTGGGCGACAACGCCGTAAAAACTCAGCGCATGCGCGCAATTTGCTGAAATAAAAGAAAACACTAGTAGCGCACGCGTGTGATGCGGTCGCACCTCTATTGCAAAAATATAGATTTACATTCTACTTGCGGATTGTTTGGTGGTCAGTTAAATGTACCAAATATTTTTCTCGACCAGCTTCCATACTTCTCTTTTACTTGGTCCTGGGGAAATCATGTGAGAGAGATTTAACTAGTATTGTTGAGGTAAGAGAATGAGTATTAATCGAGATTTGTTAAAAGTTGGCGACAGACTTATTTTTTATTTAAAAACTAAGGAAAACAACAGAACGAACTTAAATTAAATACAACGATGAAATTAAACTAAAATAATTCAAATTATCAAAAATAATAAATCGATCTAATTTGAACGAATTAAAGTGTAAGCAAATTATAAACTTTTCTAATTACTATTTATTTAAAACAATGTTCGATAAAATAACAAAATACGGCAGACAGAAAAATTCAGAATGCGCGTTAAACAAGTCAACTTGCCTTTTACAAAGCCCAAAGCTTCCTGATCTGTTTTGTTCAAATGTTCTGAGCAGTACGACCGAGCCTCTGAATTTCCTTGCTCTTACTCATCATACCCCACTCCAGGCCCAAGAGCCGTGAGCGTCACTTTCCTCCGCGCTAGACCAATTAACAGCCACTTTTTTGTTCCATCCTCGCTCAGTCTTTCGATTTGGTTCTAGTGAGGCTATTATGATCCCCACCCCGCAATTTTGACAGCAGTGAAACATAATCGCCTTCTACTTTCATCATTGTGATAAAAATCAAGAACAATATATCTCTATTTGATCACCACTTATATTCAGAAACATCTGATATCAACCTGTGCGCGTGAGGCGAGCTTTCAGTAGCTGAACCGGCTGTGCGAAGTTTTGGTCGCATTTGTCCAAGCGCGGGGCAAACTCACGTAATGGCGAAAAACGGACTCTTTTCCTTTGTAACACACAATACTGTAAACTAAATTTTATACTTAGTTGCGCGCACTGAATTCATTCTATTCGCCGCATTGATTTTTCTTTCACTCATTCCAATATTTTCAATACTCATATTCCTTACACGTTTCTTCTTAATTCTAACTTACATATACATTATCAATTTCACACGCAGAGCCGATCATACAGACGTCGGTGCCAAAAAACGGTACTTGATCTCGGAAACCAAACATCTGGACGCGAACAATTGTTTTGCTTATCGTTCCTAGCAATCGAAGGTTTCCGGTCGTGAACCAGCGTCGCCGGGAAATTCTGGTCGTCGGCAGAGGTGAGTCAGAAAATTATTTTAATGCGTGAGAAACATGAAGAGGGTATGTAACCTTATTACCATCCTGAATAATTATTTTTACATAAAATTGATGCAAAAATTGATGTGATTTGAGGTAGAAACAAAAACGTCAATAATATATTTATTAAATATTATTCTGACATTCATAGTTATTTCGTTTTGTGTCAAACTCATACTACGAGCATTATAAATTCTAATGTAATATATTGCTAGGAAAACTTTTCCACGATTGAATTATATTCGAGCTTTACGAAATCCCGCGAAATCAAATCTTTTCAAAAAAGATTGGAAAACTTTGGAAAAACGTCTCTTCTTGATCTTACCTTTCTCTGCAATTTCAAGTTCAAAAATAGAACAATTTCTTTATATTTTTCACTGTCACTCTTCTTTGTTTCTTTTGCAAAAAGTATATAGACCTGGGTACAGGCGTGAACAAAACCCCCATCAACTCTCTTCCTTTCTTTCTTACGTGAGTCGTAGGTATGCACGCGTAATGGGCGCACGTGCGCGCAAATAAGGGCGTCCCCCACACACGGGCACAAGTGAAATTTATACCTAGCCGGCGGATTTCTTCGTTGCTGACGCGCTTCGTGTGCCTGAATACAGGATCAGCAGAGAAAGAGAGAGGGAGAAAGAGAGAGGGAGAGAGAGAGAGAGAGCAACAGCACAACGCGACGAGTGACAGCGATATGAATAAGCGCGCCATGGTGCGCACTGTCCTATCCTATGCGTCACACGACCGTTGGTTTCTCTCTCAAAGGTTCGCAGCTAGCACACATCCACGTTGAAGCAGCAACGATGAAATTTCAAATCCGAAGGAGAGAGACGCCGTATATTACTAGCGACGTGACCTATTGCAGCGGATTTGCTGGTATCAATTTTAGATATGCGGACGCGAGCTTTCAAGATATATATTTACCGCTTTTGTCACTACGCAAAGAAAAAAGAATGAGTAGAATGCTTGTATGATCCCTGTGCTATTTGAAATTGATTTATATAGCTTAAGCGTATCACTTGTATACTTTGTATGATTTTGATACTAACTTTCAGTACGTCAAATATTTGTCTGTTGTCGACTGTTTGTTATTTATCCTTTTGCTCTTTGCATACAATGATATATAGAGAATAATTTATTTGTACGTAAAACAGGTATTTTGTAGAATGCTCTTTCTTATCATATTCTGATTACTAAAAAAAGTAAATAAATAAAAACAAATATTTGGAATTTGTAAAAAACGTTGTGTGAATGAAAAACTACAAATTGCCCCTAATCAACGATAATATGCAAATTATTTTTGAGACCAAAATGGGATTTGTATTTTGGTCTCAAAAATACACCCGAATATCACAGTTGCAAGCCCGATAATTCATTACAATTGAACTCCATTAATAGCGCAGTCGTATCTGCGTGAATAATTTTTACTGTATGTATATGACACAAGTAAAAGCTCCAAAAGAGCCAAACAAGAGCTTTGATGAACGTTGACACTGCATGACAAAGATCTGTAATCCAATATGGCCAGCGTTGCTGCCACTGTGTGTTGTTTCTTTACGATATTTCGGAATCAGTCGAGTACGAATTGTCGCTGTGCACCTGATGAATCGTCATTGTTTCCCGGATTTACGAATCGACGCAAAAAAGAGCTGCAGACAGGCAAATTGTACCAACGCATGTTCGGTAGCTCTCGCTGCACTGCAGGCCTAATAGCGAGTTTGTGTTAAGGCGGATTTACTGAGAGAGTTGTTTGCAGTTCACTTCTGTGTAGTGCGTTGTTTGTTTATTTGCAGAGACGGTATCAATATTTCGTTTAAAGCTTTGCGAGAGCTTTTTGTCTTTTTCAAAAAACACATTTAAAATATTTTTTATACGTATCTTATGAAATAAAGAATTTTGTTGATAGCAGTTTCCATCATTTATTCAAAATTATGATTTAAACCTTGATACCAACGTATAATCTAGTTATTTATGACTGTTCCATTTTTTATTATCATTGACAGGAAAGCGTTGTATTGGAGTCAAAATTCAAGTGTGTACGTTTCAAATCCGAGTACTATTGCTCGTTTTGTTCTATTATTCGCTCGGTGCACTTCGCATTCGGATAAAAGATGAAAATGCAATAGTTAGTCTGTATTGGTCTCAATTCTTTTGAAAAGAAAAATAAATCCAAAATTGGTTTATGCAAGTCGATACGATGAAATTGGACTGACAATTGATTGACTTTTGAATGAAAATAAAAGATGGAGCTAAAATTTATCACACGTTGAATTATTTTGACTTTTAAAATTATCGCAACGCAAAAGCCAATCGAAAATAGATAACAGTGCTACTCTATTGTCACAAATGCATCTGTAACTGTTAGGGGCATAGTTTCATCAGATATCAACGGCGAGAGCATAGAGCTGTACATACGTATACGTACTTACCAATGCTTGTATCGATACGGTGAGATAAAAGCCTGCAGTTATTGTTGCGAGATACTACTATTCTATCTCATCGTTGTCATGAATCCAATCCGCAATGCCCTCGTAGTGCACACTCGATGACAAAAACGGACTCGTTATCGCTGCTCACGGTTGTTGCATTTTAATTGATACAATGATTTGCTGAGTAAGGTTTATTGGTGCTATTGCTGCTTTTTTTAAGTTTGTGACGACATTTTTATTATAAAAGATATCTATGTAAATATCTATAGCGATTCAATTTAAATTAAAAACCTACTTTTATCGTTTTTATGAAAATCAATCCGAACTTAAGTAGTATAATTCGATTTCGGTCAGAAAGAACTAAAATGATCATAAGACTAACGTCATTACATAGATATCAGAGTTTATTTTGAAAAAAATATTTAGTGAAATCTGGTCGGTAGGAGGTAATGTGTAAGGGAATCGCAAGTGCGATCAACTTTAACTTCCAGCTTATACAATGAGTTATCTGACGAGTTTAGCCGAAGTAGCAATAGTGACGCTAGACGACGTAATCGCGTTACGTTGCTCGGCTTTTCAAATTCGATTCTCGCGCACCCGGCAACTTTGGAGAAGAGAAGAGTGTCTGCGAGTAGTTTCCATAAATCAGCCGTGGACTTTACGCAGGAGCGCAATATGCACTTTTCCACTTTTTCCGTCCAGTGCTCTCTCTTACTCTTTTCTACTTCAGTTCCTGTCTCATTACGTAAGATTATCTATATTCTTTCTTTTTAATATTATTACATTAAAAAAAATGTATTTATTCATTAAGAGTTTATTTTCTGAGATGAAAATATCTTATTAAAATAATTATTTTGTTCTTCACAAATTTGATTGACAATAACAATAACGATTGACTAACTACTCGCATAATTAAAACCTGTCTTCTTTCCTTTATAATTGATTGTAACTGATAATTACTATGTAAAATAAAAAAAAAACTGTTTAACTAGATTGAGAATGCAATTTTAAGTATGCATTTTTTTATCAATTGCAACAACATTCAAACATTTTTTACGTTCAGGCTTTGGAAATAAACACAAACAAAATAACGAAATAAAAAAATTCTTATTATAATTTACAGTAACTTCTAATTTAAAGTGTAACCGCCTGCTACAAATTAGGTAACTTTCATCTTAACATGTAGTAAAAAAGCAGCGTTTTTGCGGTGGAAATGTTCCCTCGTAACTTATGTAAATCATACTAAAGCCGAAAATTGCGCGACTCGGAAAATAAAATGACAAAAAGAGACAGGAGAAACTATTATTACAAGACTGTGTCTCCTTTTTCGTTCCCTGCAATTTCCTTTTCCTCATAAGCAATTTAACCCGCAGCAGCATAAGCGAACTCAACTCTCGCTGTTGCATTGCGGTAGCATATAGGCGAATGAACGGTGTAGTAGCTATTTCATTAACTGATGTGACATTGGATAAATGATGATCGATAATGAAACAGTAATGATGCGCAGGAGATTCAAAAGCGAGTTTGCAAGTTTCATAGGCTATATAGAATACACAAGGAAATAACCAATGAAACTGCCACGCGCGGCTGATCGGCTTTCCGAGATTAGACAAAGATTAACTGCTACTATCCATTATATCGTCCAATGAGTTTGTAATATTGGACACTTTCGTTAATCTAGTACGAGACAAATTATTTCTCACCGGCTCCGGCTAGCTTAACAATAATGATGGTTTACTTGGAGTACAAGTTCTTGAAAACCAAATAGATATTTCATATTTTCATTTTTCAAAACGTTTGTTGATTACTAATTTATTGTCGGAATACCTAATTACGTTATCTATGAACATTTGAGGAATCCTACAAACTGTTCACTTTATGACATTTTTATTCCAAAGCAACACCGACGACGGAAATCCAGACAGTTTATCGTTGAGATTTCAGCTATAAAGGCAACCAGTCGAGTATTCTGGAATCTGTTATTATTAACTCGGAAATTGGTTGCGAGATTGTCTTTTCTTTGTTCACCGACATAGAGAGAGAGAGAGAGAGAGAGAGAGAGAGAGTGAGAGAGAGAGAGAGAGAGAGAGAGAGAGTGAGAGAGAGAGAGAGTGAGAGAGAGAGAGAGAGAGAGAGAGAGAGAGAGAGAGAGAGAGAGAGAGAGAGAGGAGAGAGAGAGAGAGAGAGAGAGAGAGAGAGAGAGAGAGAGAGAGAGAGAGGGAAGAGAACTTTAAATAAAGCTCAAAATGACGAGCCCCTGCTCCAACTAATTTCGCTTGATGCTCGACCGCAACTTTGTTCGGCGTGTAATATATGCCAAAATTGCATTTGTCAGTAGCTGTGCGCGTGGAGTGTTTCATTTAACTTCCAGGAAAACCCGTTATTGCTTACACTTCAACGCGCCAACGCAGCACAAAGCTCATTTGTGCGAATGCCAATAAAGTATTGTCCTTTAGTTCAACTCAGGTCATTGGAACCCGATGCATTTACAAAGAAGTAGTAATCAGGGAAGAACGGGCAAAATAAAAATCACTACGATTGAGTGCAAAAAGGTTGCTTTATTGACACAGACTTCTACTATACTTCACGGAACGTGTCAATTGAACTAGGCGAGATAAAAGAGATCATTCTCACACTTGACCGGTGGAGCACCCCGTGCTTCTTATACAGATTTGTCGGGACAATTTGTCGAACATCTCACTTGCCTCGTTCCAAAAATGATGATACTTAACCAATAGGTTTTGATCCATTGACGCCGTCTTCGTCGTCTTAGAAATAGAATCAGGTGATCTTGACTGTCGGCTTTGTGTACTCACCTGTTGCAGTTTTAATAATGACTGTTCAAACGAAACCATCCAAACAGTGGAGATGATTCGCCCGAGGCCAATATCCTTCCGGCTGATGGAGTGGAAGGTGAACTACGATGACGAGGTCTCCAATTTCTAGGTTGAGTTGGGACTTCTACTACTTTGGCCTCTGGATGTTACGATACTTACTGAAAAGTGTTTTCTCATAGCCTGGACCAACTTCCAGTGATTTATTTTGTTAAGGTGGATACCCGATCATGTAGGCTGAAGGTATAATGTGGCTGATGTCCTGATAAGAAAATGGCTGAGAGTGAACGCCTTGAGATTTCCCAAGTCACCGACCAGGAGAATGAGATGACGACTGTTGATAAGAACGCGACGACACCCTATGAAGCTATCCTTGAATAGCCTTCGTCGAAATCGCCATTGACTCGGCCACGGGCACAGATACGTATACGGACAAATAGCGCTACTGATCGTTAAGCACATACGGCTTAAGAAATGATCTGCACACGTCGGACTCTTATATTCGACTCGACTTTGCGATCGCATCGTCTTTTTCGAGAAAACCGTGAGAAAAGCAGGGAAGTTATCCTCTTTCCTTGGGCCCTTACGAGGATGGTCCCGTCAGAGGTTATGGGAGGTGAATGGTGCGACGCAGCGAGTTGGCAACAGCAACTTTGGGTTTTTTCTAAACGTGCGGAAATCTGGATTTTTTCTAGGTTTTCCCCAAGCGCATGAAACCTCGAGGCGCCTATAAAACGAGTGCGAACGACGCGAACAAGTATTAATAGTGTTGCTTCGATCGACATACCAGTGATTTTCGTTTACAATATTTATTATTATTATCAATTAATATCAGCGTTTAAACAATTAAGAGATTTGCAAAATTTTTAAAACAGATCAAGTTTTTATATAGATATCTAGTAATAAGTTAGTACGACAAATAATGTTGAGTCACCTATGTAAAAGAGGCAATGTTTGTGGTTGTATTTATAAAGTGAGCGCACAATAAAAAACAAGAACCTTGATAGAAATATCCTAAGAGAGTTTTTACATGTACCACATTAAATATTTATTGTCAATTTAGATCAACACGAAAAGTATTTACCTGGTACATTAAGCTGAAGAAAAACTTCAACAGAGATAGGAAAAATATTGGAATAGTTTGAAACATTCTAAATCTTCCCAACGAAATAGATGGATAAAAAAATAAAAAAAGAATGATTAAGCCATTCACTCGTGAAATCTGTTACATGCCATATGGTCAACGGAACAAAAGGAAGGGAAAGTTATATGCGAAATACGGGTGAATATGGCAGGTGGAAACAGGTGGCTCGCGCGTTAAAGGGGATGTGGCATTAATCGGTACACGATTACCAAACGAAACTGGGCATTGACAATTGATCACCTTTGATCTCTCCAAACCGATCGCCTAAACCAACTAGTTTGGTTTTGAACAGCTAAGTTATTGACCTTTGTCAAATGATTGAACGTTTGCGATAAGCGTTTTACGTTTATTGCGTAGTATTTTAAGATTACACTAGCTTTATGATTGAATGAATAATAAATTATTTATTCGCGTTATAATCCTACGACGAGTAGTCGTTAATTCAGCTTAGAATCCACATCGCATTTTAAAAGCATGAAATGTTAAAATAGAATGTGTGAATAGTTGATACAGAGTAAAGTTAAATTTTAGAGAATAATTTTGAATAATATACTATTTTCATTTATCACATATATGGGTAATTTAATAAAAAATGATACTTTAGCAAAGATTCAACGATAAAACATAGCAGAATCATTTTAACAAGACTGAAATGATTATTACCATAGGTACAGAGCATAGGTCCTTCAATCGTCATGAAAATTCATCCGCTATATAGTCATTTAATTCCAACTTATGAAGCTGATTAAGTCTTAGCAATCGCGCGAAATTTCAGCTGATTGAAAAAGCTTTCGAAACTACGTATAAACAGAATAATGTACCAAGGGAAGCCAATAAAGCGCGCTTGGTGCAAGTATTATACACTTGGTAATATTTATACTCCATTCCTCTCTCAAATACGATTCTATAAATAACCTCTAATGAATTTTCCAAGACTGACAGTTATGTTGGGCTATAGGGCGTAAAGGCATTATAATCAAGCTTTATGATTAGAGTTAATAATTGGTTCCACGTAGCCACCATTAAAACGACGCCAAGTGCACGCTCTCGCGCGCAAGTGTATATATACTATTGACTGTGAAAACTGCCTTACTCTATGTAATCCGAATGAGCTTATGCCTCATAAAATTTTACCTCTCTCTCTCTCTCTCTCTCTCTCTCTCTCTCTTATTTGACATTTTCCATGGAATATTTAGCTCTATTAGAATAGTTTTTGCACGTGCATTGCTGAAACATATCGTAAAGTCAAGTTTTCTACGCGAATGTCGATTTAATTATATACTATATACAATGAATATGTATATTTCGTTTTATTTTACATGCGTTTCGTGATAGTTATTTTATCACGAATGAATAAGGCGTAAGTCAAGATAAATCGTTCAATATTATATTGATAAACATCGAAGTGAGTATTGCGCTATTCGTAATAAGTTATTTTTTAAATAAACTACTTCCAATACTCAAAGTGGAAGTGTCATAAATATCAATCAAAGTGCAAGTGTCATATAGATCATGATAGATTTGATGAAATATATATATCAGTGCAAACGTAATTAAATAGTTATTTCTACTAATTAGTCTGAAGCTGGAGCTTGCACTATAAGGTACTTCCACTTTATAGCAAGAAACCCAACCTCCACTGTTTGTTCCTTCCAGATACCTCGTTCTAGATGCTATTTACACTGCGGCGTTACACTTAAGAGTGACAATACTGAAACTTATAGACAAATCAAAAGTGAGAAGTGCAACTTAAAACTGATACCTCATCGAACGCGCAAACAGTTGCGATCCGAGTTTGTATTGACGAGTGTAGTGCTGCAATTCTCTGTTTCGAGGAAGCAATTAAAATAGCTTTAGAATTTGCGAGCGATTATGCTGTGTATAATTGATGAACGAGATTGAGATTTGAAGATTTAAAAACAAGTGATTTATCGAAATGACATAAGTATCAGTATCTTATGATAAATTTCACAAGCGAATGAGGCCGGCGGCGAGCCACATGTAGCGAATTTATATCTGTTGGTACATATACGCAGAAACAAACATTTATTACTACGAGAAAATAGAGATTTTAAAAACATGGTATGAATCGCTGAATCACTGCTAGATAATATTAGTGTCTTTTTTTCTGTAGATAAAAATTATTTCTTTTAATAAATGGTAATGCGCATATAATTTTTTACAATTATAGCTAATTAAATATATAATTTTATGCGTCACAATAAATGCTATGTGTTCTGTAACACTGTGTTATGTTAACTATAAGTTTTGGAATAGGCATTAATAAATTATTCATTAGACGTGTATTGTATAAGTGTAATATGTGGACTTTATGAATCCTAATTTCAGTAATCAGCACTTTCTGTCGTTGTTTTCTACAGTAATCAAATATGTTTGTATCTTTCAATCATATAATTTGAGTAAATCATAGATTATCGTCTTCATCATCAGCACAGCACGGAATGTTATCTACAATAATACAGAATTAATTATGATACAACTTTATTTACTGGTTTACATTTACGAGATTACAATACTGAATGTTGAAGCTTCATACATTTAATTACATTGGATATGATGTAGAATTAGCTTCCATGCGTCAACTGAATAATATTAGCAGTGACTACTTAGAAATTCCAAATAATAGATAATAACTGTTACATTCTAAAGAAAAAATAAAATTCCTGTTTATGCAAAACAAGAATATATGCCTTGCGTGAAGTTAGCGATCACTTCCTTTTTTTGCGGAGGGTGCGAAAATTTTCCGCACTGTTTAGCATCGGGGGCTCATCACAGTCTGCTAGGTCTGAAATCACACCTCATTTGTTCGTGTGGCTTGGTAGATGCACGAGAGAAATATCGATTTTTCAACGCAAATCTACCTGCAGCAGTAAAGCGATGCTTGTGAATAAATATTATGTATTTTTTACTACGAATTGAGTGAATATTATGGTATACGGATATTATTTTTACGTAGCAACTATATAAAAATTAGCAAATTAATACATTAAAATAGAAGTGCGGGTAAGTAAATTCTTGTCTCGCTTCGCTTGGGCGTACACGCCACACGAGACGAGGAACTCTTTCCCGAACATGTGTCGTACAGTATTTTTCAGTACTCCGTGCGTAAAGCGCGTATTTTTCGCACAGAGTATCGTAAAGATGGTTTAAATTTTTAATGAATTTGATGTAGCTACTAAATATCACTTACTTGTAGAATGAGATCGTATATGTCCTAAAATAACATAGGAACGAGTTGAAAAGGAGAACAAAGAAACAGAAACGTGTAGCTTGTCAATCTGGACATTGCATCAGTAGAGGGATCCACCTTGGCTAGCAATGGCAGTAGTAGTATAGCACTGCAGGGTAGCACTTGTTTGCCATCAGTAACAGTCAGTCTGTTGCGTTTACACGAGGTTAGCAAACAATTTCGCTGGGAGTCTGTATAAACGAGACGAATCGGCCGATCGACTATAAGCCGACTCTGCGTAAATATCTCGGGCGGGGCACACTCGGCTATGTGCCCACGGATTTACGGGTTGGGTGCAGCTACGGAGAAAGCTTTACACCTTCTTGTCGTATTACACTACCTCTCTATATGTATACTCGCGTTGCGCGGGATTTCACAGCTAGTGATGTAGTTAATTTATATTGGCAAACATCCGTTTTTTTTTTTTTTTGCGATATTTTATGCGGTTCGTTTGGAAAATCACTTATCGAAATAAAAAGGAGATCAATAGTTATCATAGCGAAATTAAGGCGACAGTTGAAATATTCATTAATGTAGTTTTGTTTCGGCAACATTGTGTAAATATATTTGTATGCTATGGGCAGTAGTGAACACCTAAGTACTTGCAGCAGATAGTTTGAAAGAAATCTATTTCTAATTATACATTCGCAACTGCCACTTTATAAAATTTTTAACTCGCCGTTAACGTCTTCCTGATTTTTTAATTGTTTACAATACAAAAAAGCCTATATTTATAAATGCGAAAATCACATACCGTTCTCTATTGCATAAAATCCGTTAATTGTCGTTGTTTTCTTTATGTTAAATGTTGTTATTTGATTAGTAAATTGAATGGTTCGTGGCAAACTTTGAGGTGCGATTTTTTCGCTAAGTTTCAAGAGAATCGTTGACAGATCGTAGCAAAGTGAATTTCGAGCGATGGTGCAGTCGAGTCGAGAAACTTTCTTAACCATACAAACCTACGACGACGTTTAGTTCTGCGGGCAGGGTGTGCCAACAACACTAGAATGCTACAAGAGAAGAAAAAGCGAACGTATTTGAAAAAGTTCAAGTCACACGGATACTTTGCTAATGATAGGACGATCAAGCGATTTATATAGAAAAAACGTATTTCTCATTAATAAAAATATTGCTTATTACATAAAAATATTTAAAAAAAAATTACTGATTTATCGTTACAATTATTAATTTTCTTCTTGTTTGGGTTGTATTTCGATTTTCTCCAATATGTGCGTGAACGCTTATGTTTATAAGATCCAAGAAAGCCTTTCGTGCAGATGTTGGGGAAAATCCAAAAAGAAAGATTTCACTGCGGGATTTTCCCACACGTGCCGTATAACCGAGAGCCTAATTGCCGTGAAGTCCAGCTGCGAAATAGACCGAAAGAGCGGCTACACTGTCGACGGGGCCAGTTCCGGATGAGACTTACTTCATTGGTCGCTCGTTAATATATAGGCGGACACTTTGCTTGTGCGATGGCTCGACTCTCTTTACACTCTTAGTCCAGGCAACAGAGAAATTTTCAGACAAAAATTCCGGGATGGGTTTTCTCAACGGAAATCGCTTAAGTACAATGTAAATAGAAACTCTTGATAAAATGCAACTCCTAATTTATTGTCAGATTTTTTTTATGAGCGTTCAAAGTTGACGAAATATGGTTTTTTCAATCTGCAAGCCACGGTATGCATTTTAGCTGAAAAAGTTTCGTATAAAAGTTGTAGGCAATAGCAAAAGCTACAATTTGAGCTGTCGTGCAATTTTTTTCGTTTGTTAGTTATTGAAAAAAGCCCCAAAAACCCTTAAAAATGGCCATTTTTACTATATCGAATATTTATTGCAAAAAGAACTTTTTTTAATGTTTATGACTCTTAAAAGAAAGCTCTTGTGATTCTAAAAAAAATGAATCGTCGCACGACTATTTAATTTTATTAGTTACTGATATATTCTAATTAGTTAATTAAGAGACGTCCAAAGTACGGGGCTGTAAATTTTTTTTGGCCGAAGATATCGAGTTGTAAAACAACTCAATCTCTTTGTCAAAACGTCAATTTTAATAAATGAATGGGAACGAATCAAAAAATTAATTTGCAACCCCTAAATTTTGACTTTATAAAAGTGCACCTTTTTTCTTTCATAAACAATTAGAATTGCGGCTTCCCTATGCATTATAGAGATTTCTTTTTTAGAAATTCACATATCTGAGATCAAGGTGCATATTTTGAAAAAAAAAAATTGTGTTTCGACCAATAGGAGCCGAGATAATTTTTTTTTTTGTTTAAATCGCCATTGTTGTAATAATGAAAATTAACAAATCGGTCCAAGGGCATTCGATCGTTATTAAGTTATATTTTCTCATTACGATACAAGGCTTTACATATTTTGGCTTTTTAACAATTAAAATGACGTTTCATTTCCAGCACGAGAAAAGCCAAAGGCCGGAGGCGGTGGTGGGGGGTCTCCCTCGCGCGCTTGGAAATACTGAAAGTCCGCGTTCAAATCGACGCGCTTCGCGAAAATCAGGCTTATCTCGCGAACTATTGCATCAAATTCGATCATTTTTTTTTTAATTTGGGGTAGCTTCAAAATTTATTGAGATTGGTGTAGTTGTAATTAGTATATTTAGTGCCAATCGTTTATTATTAACTTAATTGAATTCATACATATCAGTGTATGTATAAATTCCAATTAATTATTACTTGCTATCCGTAAATATGGATAAGGATAAATAATAATCAATATATTTTCAATTATTAATAACAATATTTTAATTTATATGCATACGTAGGCTATAGTTTACATGATTTCTTATTTTCTAATTGTACCTAGTTCTTTTCGGCGCAGACTCATTTATTTCGTTTTCATTGCATTCTTCATTTAACATTACTTCTACATGGCCTCAGCAAACATGCAGCAAACATGCAGCAAACATGGCCTCAAATGTTCTCGCTTGTGTGTATTTTGCTGTACGAATGTAAAAGATATTGACAATGAAGAGTACAATTTAAGTAGTCTTGTAGAAGTAATGTTAAATGAAGAATGCAATGAAAACGAAATAAATGAGTCTGCGCCGAAAAGAACTAGGTACAATTAGAAAATAAGAAATCATGTAAACTATAGCCTACGTATGCATATAAATTAAAATATTGTTATTAATAATTGAAAATATATTGATTATTATTTATCCTTATCCATATTTACGGATAGCAAGTAATAATTAATTGGAATTTATACATACACTGATATGTATGAATTCAATTAAGTTAATAATAAACGATTGGCACTAAATATACTAATTACAACTACACCAATCTCAATAAATTTTGAAGCTACCCCAAATTAAAAAAAAAATGATCGAATTTGATGCAATAGTTCGCGAGATAAGCCTGATTTTCGCGAAGCGCGTCGATTTGAACGCGGACTTTCAGTATTTCCAAGCGCGCGAGGGAGACCCCCCACCACCGCCTCCGGCCTTTGGCTTTTCTCGTGCTGGAAATGAAACGTCATTTTAATTGTTAAAAAGCCAAAATATGTAAAGCCTTGTATCGTAATGAGAAAATATAACTTAATAACGATCGAATGCCCTTGGACCGATTTGTTAATTTTCATTATTACAACAATGGCGATTTAAACAAAAAAAAAAATTATCTCGGCTCCTATTGGTCGAAACACAATTTTTTTTTTTCAAAATATGCACCTTGATCTCAGATATGTGAATTTCTAAAAAAGAAATCTCTATAATGCATAGGGAAGCCGCAATTCTAATTGTTTATGAAAGAAAAAAGGTGCACTTTTATAAAGTCAAAATTTAGGGGTTGCAAATTAATTTTTTGATTCGTTCCCATTCATTTATTAAAATTGACGTTTTGACAAAGAGATTGAGTTGTTTTACAACTCGATATCTTCGGCCAAAAAAAATTTACAGCCCCGTACTTTGGACGTCTCTTAATTAACTAATTAGAATATATCAGTAACTAATAAAATTAAATAGTCGTGCGACGATTCATTTTTTTTAGAATCACAAGAGCTTTCTTTTAAGAGTCATAAACATTAAAAAAAGTTCTTTTTGCAATAAATATTCGATATAGTAAAAATGGCCATTTTTAAGGGTTTTTGGGGCTTTTTTCAATAACTAACAAACGAAAAAAATTGCACGACAGCTCAAATTGTAGCTTTTGCTATTGCCTACAACTTTTATACGAAACTTTTTCAGCTAAAATGCATACCGTGGCTTGCAGATTGAAAAAACCATATTTCGTCAACTTTGAACGCTCATAAAAAAAATCTGACAATAAATTAGGAGTTGCATTTTATCAAGAGTTTCTATTTACATTGTACTTAAGCGATTTCCGTTGAGAAAACCCATCCCGGAATTTTTGTCTGAAACAGGCCTTTTTTGCCTTTGTTGCCTGGACTATCTCTCGCTACCTAACCATTACGGGAAAAACAACAGTGTCTCTGCATCACCGTCAGTTCGATATTGCTCTATTTCTTCTCATTTTTATATATAAGTTAGTCCTTAGTTTAACGTGCTACTACTTTGATTAATTTGTTGATGTTTATATTCGTGTGTGCATGCGTGTATTGTGTGAATGTTTATTATATTGTCTAAGGACTGCACCCTTCTCCTATCCACAGTGTTGTACCCTGCTGGACTACTGCTCAGCTTCATTGTCTCAAGTACGTCGTCTATACGTCATTGTGTTGTAAGTGTTTTAGTTTAAGTTCGGTTAACTGCAAGTTTAGTAAACGGTTTTTTCCTCCAGTCACCGAGTGGAGGTTTTTTATGTCTCTTTCTTTCTTGTTAAATATACGTTGTTTTATTATTCTATCGAAATTATTCTCTGTTATTTATTTTCCTGTCTACACAAGTACTTGTTGAATGCTGTTGTTTCTGTGAAGTGATTCAATGATTGATATTTCTTTTTAAATTTTAATGATGGTTGTTTGATAATGCTTTTATTGACAATAAAATCAATTTTGGACTGGGACTGTCTTTTGAGATCATATAAAATAATTTTTATTTCAACAAAAAGCAAGAGATTAATTGGATCAACTAATAGCTAATTAATGACTTTCTTTAAAAAGATTAAAATTTCAACTTAATCAATGTACTTAGAAAAAATTACGCAATATATTTTCTTCAACAATTTTAGTGTTGTTTATACTGTTATTTACAAAATTAGTGATATTTAAGGCGCGTCACGTGCTCATCTTTTTCGTTTTCTTTCACATTCATTTTAGTGCATGAATATAAATCAAAACTTTTATTGACAAAATTGAAAATTCAATATGTATTGAATATTCTCTTTATTTGATATGAGATATAGCTGACGATATTACTTATTGGTAAATAAATATACAGTTACGTTGATATTCATGATTTAAAAATGTTATCAATGAAGTTTGAAGTTTTTATCATCCTAGATCCTATACTGAGAAATCATTATTGAAAAGTTTGAAAAACACGATAAAAAATGTATTATAAATTCTAAAAACAATATAGTTTTCTGTAATCATATCCTTCACGATGTAAATAACATACTTTGGTATAGAACGTTTACTGTTGTAATTAGTGCTTTTTCAATAACTATTTCCTAACATTTTACGTAACTTAATAGCCAAAATTATTGTACACTATTTCATCGTAATAATTTATCGATCTATATCTTTTATTACCTATTTTGTTTATTTAAATCTAAATTTTCGCATAGAGCTATATCTCTATCAAGGTATCAGTTGATCGTTATTTTGAAGATAGTAAGATGAGAATAATTAATTCATATTAATTTATACCAACTATACTGATACACTGTTCGAAAATTTAATCATCTACTAAAATTTGCAGTAATCTTTCAAAAGCGTACGCAACACATCTATTACATATTACATATTATCTATTACACATCTGATCACGTAACTATCTTTCAGCCAATGAGATCACGAATAAACTAGCTTTACTTTGTCAGGCTCTCTTTTTTATAAGAGGAGAAAGAGGAGAATAATTTTTGTTCTTTAACAAATTATTATCGACATTAAAAATTTATCATTCAAGTAAATATATGTCGTATCTTCATAAAACGAACACGACCATCATGTGACACATTGAGTATTCTTTATTGTCGTTGCCCGATCTTCGAAGATAGGTTTGAATGTGTGAAATAAATAAAATTAAAATTGCAATTAACTGTATTTACTTTATTAATTGACGAAAACGAAAGAGATCATGTGTGGAAGCGCCCGCCTACTGTCCGAGTTTCAATACCTCCTAGACGCGCCGAACCCTTATTGCGGATTTTACCTAATCGACCCTACTTAATTGCCCTTGCAGGAGTGCATGTATGCGCGGGTCGAAAAAGCTATCATAGATCCTCAAAGGTGAAAGAACGGGGCAAGCGCGAGTAAAAGTGGAGAATAGAGTCGATTGACCTTTATGAGGCTTCACCCATGACAATGGTCAAAATATTCAATATGCAAACGGTCTTTTGGGAACGGCTTGGCGGACCAGTGGTATCAGCGTAACATCTGCTTCGCTCAATGGCTAATGTGCAAAATACAGCAAACATGTGAAAGACCATAATGCGGCCTTCATTGGTAGAACGGCATGTACAGTCTGCCTTATCTCCGGCACATTTTGCCGCCTTATCGTGCCTTCCCTTCTTGCAAACAGCCGTTAGGTCCTTCGGAAATTATCGGTTTTATAACAAACAATATTCGTGGTGGAGAAAGCGTGCGCGTTTGGTGAAAATGGACTGGGAAAGGATATTATTACTTTTTTAATATTTAGAGTAAGTTTAGTAAATGTAAAATAAAACCGAATATTTTAATGAAGGCATTGATAAATTTAGTTTTAGTTTAAAGAACATAGCAGCTATGTTTTGAAATCGATTTATTAGTGAATTAACAAGTGAAATTTCCTTATTAATGAATGTTAGTAGTGTGGTAATATTAATTGTCATCTTAGTAGAAATGAAAATTTATTTATTTAGTCGTCTATATAAATTTCATAATATTTACACGTAAATACATCTACAAAATGAAGAGATTGGATAGACAGGAAACCAGTTATTAGAATATCCATTGATTTTCGTATTGCAACCCTTCATCCGGAAGTAGAGAGTATGTCGAGGTGGCCGAAGGTGTTAATTTCCGCTTACGGGGGACGCAAGCGTTGTCGTCGTCTACTCTCCGTCTCTGGCTCTGGCCACCCCTCTACGTGGTAAGTAGCTCCAGGTCCGTTTAGATAAGCCAACCACTTAGCCATCAGAATTCAGCGCGAATTTTCTTATCATTCGCGAGATTTTCGCTGCACAATGGAAATCTCAGTTCAACTTTTTCTCTTTCTCGACATCCTCATTTTTTTCTTCTCTCGCGATAATCTTTGCAGTTGTCGTCTGCTAAATTTATTTGCATTTGTAATAGACTCATATTTTTTGATACACAAATATTTTTTAGAGGGAAATATTGAATTTGGAATAAGGAATTTTTCAGGTTTGTTATTTCATTGCACGTAAGCAAGAGTAGCTTGCAAACTTTGGTTGTGAAAAGAATCTGCATAAAATATAGTTTACCAAGCGCCTTGTAGTTATTGCGGAATCTTGTTAAATTTCAAAAGCTGAAAAGCATTATTAAAGTAGCTTCGTAATAAACTATTCACTCGAACAAACTTAACTGGTGGTGCTGAATTAGAAAAAAAATGAGAGACGAGCTGGGTCTACAGAAAAGGAGGGAAAGCCGAGCAAACTTTATGCTTCTAATTAGCTAGGGCGCGAGCTTTAGCGCGCTGCTGTGCCGTAAGACGTAACGGATATTCAATTCACGCTGTCACGTCGTTAAAGGGCGGGCGTTACATATTCAGGGGACGCTTTTGGCGCGAGCACCAAATTTCCATAATCCAGTCCGTCAGTCTCTCTCTCGCTCTTACTCTCTCTTACGCTCTCGCAAATACTCGACTAGGACAAAGAATGAGCAAGCCACTTTTGAAATAAAGAGAAAATGCGGTAGGAAAGAGAATTTTGAAACCCATTGTGCCGGTAAGATAAATACCAAGCAATTGTATGCTTGGTGAGAATGTTAAATTACTAGGTACTTCGGCTGCATGAACGTTGTATTTTTGTTTTCATGCAGATAAGTGGATTCATCAAATGATTTCTTTACCATAAAAAATTTTTAATAAATGTTTTCGATAATAATTGCAAATTGGAAAATTCAAGCTTGTTCGTTTGTAACTGACACGTATAAAAATGTATCGAAAAATAATTGTAGTCAATTTTTTTTAGACAAAAAACTTGCTCTCTTGGTAGCTGATTACTACTCTAGAATGATTTACGACATCCATAGAAGTCGTTCGTGTCGCAAGTGATTAAACCACCCACGTTGAACTTCTAGATGGCAAATATGACTAAATGTGCACAAAGAATCAATTTTCCTGAAACCTTACGGCTTAAATTAGTGGATTGATATCAATCAAAAAACCATAACGACACAGAAAATAACTAAATAGTAATTTCAGTATGATTATATATTATCTGACCATACTCGCGGTTTTTCACTGAAACCCATTTCAGTTACACGAGTATTTCTCGACAAAAACTACAATAAGTTCTTACCTATAATATATGTGTCAAAGAGCAAAAAATCACCTTAGCAAAAAATCCACATTGACCTAATTCTCAACAGGTTATGTGGCAGTTAGCGATTCAGACAATATAATGTGGCTCTTCGCTTTGCATTGCTCAAAATTCAAGACGAGCATCGTTGGAAGCGAAGTAGCCTCGGCAAAGGTCATTCTCTCTCACTCTCTCACTCTCTCTCTCACTCTCTCTCTCTCTCACTCTCTCTTATTCTCTCTCTCTCTCTCTCTCTCTCTCTCTCTCTCTCTCTCTCTCTCTCTCTCTCTCTCTCTCTCTGTGTTTAGGGAGACAAAAAAGAAATTGTGTAGAACACCCACACACGCGCGCACGCACACGCACAGGAGGTATATGATTGCGATAAGAACTAGGCGTCAAGTAACCAGATTTAACTGGCAATCTTATCATGCGCGTACGTTGCGGCTTTGGCTTTGATAATTGATGCTCATTTTATTGTGTTTTGCTCATTGTTACCTGGACGAGGAATACATATTGTAAGATTCTTTCATTTTTTTCACGCGAGGAAAAGAAGTATTGCGTAGTTGTTATGCGTGTTTTTCTAACGAGCTTTCTCATTTAATGCTAGTTCGGCGAAGTGGAATTTTCAATACTTAAATGTATTTTTTCAAAGTCTCTTATTTTGTACATTAAGTGAACATTTTTTATATGTATATGTATGAGATAATATAATCAATAATCATATAAAGTTTGAGTAAATAATTTTTTAATATTAATCTTCAGTAAATACTTAATAATTTGATAATTCATAAAAAATAATGTGGACAGTGGACACAATAGACTTATTTGATTGTATTCTTGTTAAAATCCAAGCAAGTAAAAAGTATTTTTAAAACTAACAACCAAATTACCGATTGTTAGGTACGATCTACAATAGCAAATATAAAAACAAATTTTATTTGAAACGTTCTGTACAATTTCGAATGTTGATTTTAACTATTGATATGAACGAATTGAAACTTCGTATTTGAATATCTGCAGAATTCAGATCATTTATTTTTATTACATATTTAATAAAAATAATGGCATTTGAAAGGGAATATTCAGCAAGCATTTGTAAATATCTGATGAAGAGCTGTATAATGACGTAGACTTCGGTCGAGTGAAAGTAAACTACTTCTCCAATGGCTATTTGCTTCAACCAGTGGATTAAAGTCGATTAACTGGCTTGAAAAACTCCTTCGATGGCACAATTCACTGGAGGAAACAAGCAGCTAAAGAAAAAAAAGGAAAATAATTACGCCATTTCGTAAAGTAGAGACAAAGAGCGCGTACGACCAATTAAAGCAATCGATGCTTTCTTCTTTTATTGCTAGACTAGAATGGATCTATCCAATGTTCTTACTTCATTCTAATTTTACAGTCTGTTTTACCTCAAGATTTTATTCTAGGACTAGTCATCTCAATTTTCGAAATGACTAATTAACATTTTTAATAAAATATAAACTTGTAGAAATATTAAAAAAAAAAATAATTATTCAATAAAACCATTTAATAGGAATAATATTGTCCTCGAATGTGTTGTATCAACTCATATATAGCTTTGCGGGTTCAGTGCACTAGATTTTTATCGGAGAAAAGAGACATCCAGAGACATATATACTCGCTGTTAAAAGCAGTTCAAAATCTCGTTAACTTGGCCAATCAATTTCCGCTTGCTCGCTCAAGCAGTCTACGCTTCTGTCTAGGGAGCGAGTTCTAAAGTGTATGTGACTTAACGCAGCAAGGTATTTCTGGTAAAACGATGAAATTAAATGTGTTTTCTCTTTCCAATGAGCTACCTCCCATTTATCAAGTCTCAAAGAAGTCAACTTCTTGTATTTTGTTTCCATGAAGATCTAATCACGACTATAAATTAATCGTGACAAGAGAAAATGCAACGTGTATAGATGAATTACGGCAAATTGAATAATCGCAGACAGCAAGCGGAGAGTGCAGGATTTCCGTTTAATTATCTACCAATTTATGTAGCATTTCGATTGATTAATTACTGACGTTGCCGTATTTGCTGTGTGCACGTTGCAAACAAAAGATCTAATCTGGATTTCAATGTTGTTGTGTGTATGCCATTCGCATGCAATTTTTTATTCAGTCAATAGTGCACATGCGTACGATGGCGCAAATGCATCGTGTAATAAGTGGGAATTCTCACTAAATCGATACACCTGTGTCAATTTAATACAGTCGTATTTTTCTCAATGGCTAGTAAGTCATTAAGGATAATATACATGCAAACAAGTAAAAGATTCATTTGGAACGTAGCAAGCACGTGGGTACAGTTATGTCCCGCTAATATGGCTAATAATTTTATTTGTATGAAAGAAAAAGGGATACAAGAGGTAAAGTGCAATTTTTCACGGGGAAGAGCCACGCATGCCCAACAAGCGAAAATTTCCATCTAAAAAAGATTTAAACGGCGCAACTAGGCGCGTTAGGACACGCGCATTTTTCTCTTTCAAGTTGGGCGCGCGGGCGCGTGTGCAGGAAACCGCTGTACTAAATAACGCGTTGGCCGGAGAGAAAGAGAGCGAGAGAAAAAATTAGCAAGTGCGCGGGGAAAACCAACTTTGCCATTTCTCTTAGGTCTCTCTCTCTCTCTCTCTCTCTCTCTCACTCGACCCTTCTCATTTTCAAAATGAAAATTTAATTTCGCACAGGCTCACCCTTGCCCACCACTTTCTTTTCTTTCTCTTTCTCGTTTTGCTATTTACCCGCATAAAAAGCACGAGCTCGCCAGCAATGAAAGAAACCGGCAATGTGCATGTCGTGAGCGAGAATAATTTCTTACGCAGGAGCTCTCTTCAACGATTGGCAGCTATAGTGCACTCCTCCCCCTTCTCCACTTTTCACTCGGCGCTGCGTACTTCTCGTGGGAATTTACAAACTCATACACACAAACACACTGACTTGAGAAACTAAAGCTGGTTGTGTCGATACGTATACGACCGTGCTCGCGCATCGTGTTGTACCTTTGCCCACTTAACTGCTTGACGTTAATTGCTGCCTCAAGCTTTGGCTTGGAAATTAGAGAAACGAGACGCTAGGACTTTGCCCGAAGATATATAGATATCTAGGGAGAGAGTGAGACAGGCTAGACTTACTAAGTAAGTATGTCCTTTTCTTAGGCAAAGGTCGCTTTTTTTTAACAAATATGCACGCCGTGTTAATTGCCTACAGGAACGATCATGTCTGGCAAATATGAAATAAAGAGACTAGTTACATTGTTTTCTTGCCATTCATAAAATATTTACGATTTTTCCATCGTGTACGAGTAGTTTATGAGAACCATTTGAAACTTTCCATGTAATTGAATTCTACGGCTCACACTTTTTATGGTCTATAAAATTTTCCGTTCATAACTAAAATCCCAATCATTAAAAATTTCATACCGATATGAAAAAGTATTATTCGATTTGTTCTGTAGATTCTCATGTTTTTTATTCCGGTGAAGCTTACAAATCATTTAACATATGGTTGTTATTTGTACGCTGCGTTCTCAAAGAGTTTCATGCTTTTTTGTCGAAGTAATTTTTATTACTCTAATAGATCCAACAAAAACAAGCCTAAGTATATCGATCGCTCATATTGATCAACTCACTTTTGTAAGTAAATTACTAAGTTCAAAATAATCCAATTAAAATGTACTTTTTTTACCTCCAGCTAGATGCTGCAAAAAAAGTCAATAAATATTTTAGTCGTTTATAAATACGAATATTTATCATTTAACATATATAGGATGAAAATATTATATATCCAATTTCTAAGAAAGAGTTTTGGCAGTAATGTGAATGCGTACGCGCTTTTATTACGTTGCTTTATCGACGCAATGACGTTTCATTTGCCGAAAATTATTTATCACCCATTATACCGACTCGCTCTTTACCTCTGTGCCATGGCAATTCGCTCAGGCCCAGAGGGCGCGATGACCTGACATTTATAACATGGAATCCGCTTCCCTCCCCCCTCCCGCGGCCCCTTCTCCCTGAAACAAACGACCAAAATTCGCGAATGATTAATGGTAAATGTTCTATGTCTTTAACGTATGCTGTTTGTATAATCGGTTAGCGTGAAGCAAATCAGAAGTTTTCCTGCATTATATTTAATAATATTAGATTTTATTAGGAAGGATTTAACATGTATAATTATTTTAGCTACCAATTCAGGAGTATAAATCATATAATTAAAATCCAACTAACCGATTTTTAGCTTCTAAAATTCATTAAAAAATATGGAATCTCAAAAATATGTACACTTCTTGATAAGATAAGCAGCAGCAAATAAAACTACTATTGTCAGCGACAACAAGAACTTGTATTGACGTGACTAATCGACGGTTTTATTAAAAAAAAAAAAAAATCATAGCGTCTGCTCAATCCACTTGAACAGCTTGAGATGCTGCACAAAAGACATTTAACAGTGCTTCATGCTATATATGCTGCTTCAATGGATGAATTTTCAGCAGAGATACTTGAATCTACGGAAGTCCACTTGTTTATACAATTGCCGCAACGTGGAGGATCTAATTACGACTCTGGAGCACATTCGATGTCATGAAATCTTCATTGAGTGAAAGAGGTGGAAGAAATTTTAGTTGAGTGTTCTCGTTAGTACGCGGTTAATTAGAGAAAAAAGAGAATTTCTACGAAAAAAGCAAAATCACTGAAATGAAATTTCTCATGGCACAATACATCAATCTATAATGTAATCTAGAAGTAATAAAAACGTTTCGTTAACCTAATAACAAATAAATATGAAAACGGAATTAGCTGTGTAAAAAGTTTATATCCTCTCAGATATATTTATAATTCAGATTTTGAGAGTTCAGTTACGTGGTTTACTCACATCTATTTTGCATTGTTTAAGCGGATTTGAACGATTATTTTTTTATAGTTATGAACGGCGGACTATACTCCTTAGAGTCTTAGAAAAAGGTTTCTGAGAAGTAGTTAAAAAAATAAAAATATCTACGTGTACACGAGTACAGTAAATGTAGATGCGCGCATGAATGTATCAACAACGAGACTTTTACCAGTCGAGAATATAAGCAGCTCAATTTCAATATAAATGAAAATCAAAACGAATCCGTTATATGCGCAAACAGTCATTTTGCTCGTTAAGTTTGACGCATCCTTGATCTTTTTAAAGTAAGGCCTTGGCTCCTACTCCTGCTTGAATATTTGCTATGAATTGAGTTGAATAAATTTAAACAAAATGTATATCTAGAGATAATAAATAACGACTAAATAAAGATTAAAGAATATGATGTAGTTTCTTTTTAACGACGTTGCGAAAAATGCGATTCTTGCAGTGTATTTAAATAAATTACAATAACTCATTAATTTTGTTCATTAAATTAAAATGTAATCAACTAATCGTAACTTTTTTTTTACGCTTAGTTTTAGTTTTTTTGTGATTTACTAAGTCCCTAGACATTTTAAAACTAAGCGTAAAAAAAAAGTTAAATTTCTTAATTTTTTTAATGCGCTAAAAAACCGAAAAAAATTTTTTTCTCTATTTCTTTATTTTGACTTTATTTTCATATTCTTGGACACAAAATGAAACTTTTTTCTCTTTGGCATTTTTTTCCAAAACGTACGCAAGTCGAAGTAATTGAGGATTGGGAAAAAAGGTTACTTTTTACAAAAAACGCCGTAACTCGGTTAAAAAATATCGGATAGAACCCCGCGGGAGCTCATTTTAAAGGGAAAGACATTACCCTCCGAACTCCTCAGGTCGATTTGCCCTCCACCGCCTGGTTCTAAATTGGCATTGATTTAAGTCGAGGTTAAAAAAATTGAAATTTTTTTAATCAGTTTTTTTACTGTAAAAAACACATGTTTTCATTTTTAAGTCTCTGTACGTCTTAAATGGAAGCTTTTGCAATTACCTTTAAAATGACCTGCGGTTTTTTGTGATACGATGATTTTCGACCGAGATACAAAACTTTCAAGTTTGCCTAATTTTGAGGTAAGCATGGCAAAAGTGATTGACGGGCAGTGTACATATTCATTTATTTGTTTAGATCCTTTGTGTATTGTGTTATAGCATATAGGAAAAAGGTTAAATGAGGTTAGTGTGTTTTATTTCTCCAAGGAATTTCAAGTCATTTACACTTTGCTGTTGAGTATATGGTGTAGATTGCTTATAAAATAAAATGTTATTCACTTATGCTTCTTCGGAAAATATCAACGAAAGTTTCTCGAAAAATTTAACTAATTAGAGGTCATAAAGATTTAACCAAATAATCTAATTACATTAAAATATATGATTATTAATTAAAAAAAAATTGTTAATAAAACAATTGTTCACTGCTGGCTTTATTTAAAATTTACAAGTCATTCTGACGATTTCCCTGGTGTTGCTAACATTAGCGGTCGTTAATTCTTTCCTCTCGATGGATAATCGAGATACGGCTGCGCAGGGCGCGAGTAGCCATTCGAAATTAACTTAGATTAAATTTATGATCGTCCGAGGGAAATGCAGCTGGGGCAACATTAATCCAGTGCGGAACGACGAGCTCGTAACCAGAGCTTTTTCGCGAGCGACCATCTGCTCTCTCGTATAGGCGCTTCTCTCTCTTTCTCTCTCTCTCTCTCTCTGTCCCTCACTGACCGGTAGTATGAACGACGCCTGTACTTGCGATCTGATCGCTCGCGGCCAAGCTTACCGCTTATTTGCCTCACTCTCCACGACGGCACGATGCAAAGTAACGATTGTATTAACGACAAGCATGCGTAAGCTCACTCACTCCCTCTTATGCCTATGAGCAGAAAGTGGGATCATTTGCAAGCTGCTAAAAGTGTCTGTTATTATGTAGCTATTTGTATAAAATCCTGCTCAAATCTAAAATAAGATCTTGTTGAATTGTCGTTTAAATATCGATAAATATTGCACAACCATACGAAAATTATGATATCATGACTCAGCCTGTTAGCTAATCTCATAAATACATTAGTTGTTAGTACTGGAGCTATCACTTTTAAGAGAAACAAGAAAACTATTCAATATTCAAATATTAGCCAGAAACAAAATATTGCAATAAACTATTTCCGTATTTTAAATAGTTTAGATAACTTAAATCTAACGATTCTCGTTAAGTCGTTCTAATAACTATAACAAGCACTTCAATCAATAGATGTCAAAATCTCATGGAATTCTACAAAATTCTTTTACAACCAATAAGAATAACAGTTCGATAATTTCATTGTATGCACTTGAGACCAACAAATTACGACAATTGTCGGTTGCGAATCGATCCAAGTGGTGGTCATCCACTAGGCTCAATGGAGCGTGTGTTTATAGCCGTAGGCGGAGAGAAAGGATCTTGTGCACATCTCGACCTCATTTTCTCTCGAATCCGATTAGTCGGCACTGGAAAGGGAAGAAGGTTCTCGAAATGCAAATCTCAGCGTTAAATCTACACACGCATCCACACACGCACACAAGACAGAAAGCGTACCATATTCTGCTGCGTTTTTTATTATTTTCGCTTTTTTGAACTATGTAACCGAAGCAAATTAATTTATTTTTATTTAAGTAGCACATCCATGGTCAGAATGCTTAATTTTGTATTTATTTGATAAAAGGCTTCAACTGAATATATTGATCTGTTACTGATACTTATGATATATTGATCTGTTACTGATACTTTATAGAAAGATTAACTGTAGAATATTTAGTTAAAATATGCAGTTTATTCGTGAATACGCCATAACAAGTTGATAGAATATCTTTCAGTAGTAAAATTTGAAAATAGTCAGACATGAAATTTTCTGGAAAGTGAATATTTGCTTATTTAAGACTGCTTCAACTTTTTGGATAAACTTATCAGAAAATTAATGATTTATTTATTTATTTGTCAAGCCTACAAGTGTAAGAAGTGAGAAAGATGAGATAGTTAGTAGGAGAATCACGTACAAAGGTGACGTTGTCGTTGGGAAGAGCAGGCTTCGTGTATACATACGTGCGCTTGCGTATCAATTTTATGTCGGTAGGACGACGCGACGCGACGCGGGTATCTGCTGCTGCTGGTGGCCTCGAGCTGTCAGCTGGCCTTGTTTATGGGCATATTAATTATTCGTATCGCGTGGGGGGAAGGGTATATGGTCAAGTGGGTGGTTGGCACTCGACGTCGACGCGCCATAGTGTAAACACGTGCTCGCACACTTTGCCACTTCCGCTATGACGCGTCCATCGTGGACACGAATTCCACCGCTCTATATTTGGTTGTTGTCGGCTTTTGTGGTTTCGTTACTCTCTCCTTCGCGTGACTTGTTATCTCAATATTTCTTCATCAATTTTTACGTCATATTTATTACAAAGAAAGTGTTTTTTAGTTATCTCGTTGGATAAGAAAGACCGCGGTATAACAAAAATTAGTAATTACCGGTGTTACACTAAAAAAGAAATGTTTGTTATTGTTATAGTTACTTCAAGAACAGCGTTCGTTGCGAAATTCTTAAAGAAAACTTTATTCTGAAAATAAGCGTGCAGCCAATCAAAAGCTTAAATTTTTCAACCAAGGAGCTGTCAATATGATCTGCAATTGATATATCACTTAGATCGACAAGTATTCGATAGAAAAAATTCATTTCATTATTAAAAACAAGTATAAAAAGAATCAAAAATAGAAAAGTATTTAAATTTTCCGCATATTTATAATGAGGACATTTTTTATTGTTGAATTATTGTATCTGCTTCTACGTAATCCTCATCACTATTGCCGTGGACATCTCAATGAAAACGTTGTCGGAGGAAATAGTCAATCGATCAATCTCGGTCTTCTTATAGTACAAGCCTTAGTTATCCGGGTGCCAAGCAAATAACTAATACAGGTAATTTGAAGGGAAAAATCTACGAATATGTCAATGTAGCAAGTTATGGCTCCTCGCATGGTGTGCGCGGATAAATAATTTTCAAATTACACGCCGTTGGCAAATTGAATAAGGCTCGAGTTTGCGCATACAGCCAAGTGCCACTTGCCCTCTCGTGCATGCGTTATATTTGCATGTGCTATAGCTACTATATACTGCTCTCTCCTCGTATCTCTTCTCGCGCGGTTAAGTTCTCTCCTACGCGACAAGTAGTAATGGTGTGCATGCGAGGCTCTTCAACGTATGTTAGCTTGTATATGTATGAAAGGTAAGAAAAAGGTTAGGATATTGCTATTTTATTCAAAGGAACTTTCAATGTATTTACAAAAATATTTTTAAAATGAAAATTATTCCAAGTTCAAAAAATTACACAAATAAATACTTTTGTATTTTTATGAATACTTTCAGTTAATATTTTCGTAACAGCAATGACTTCACAGAATGTTCGAGGTGATTTCAAATTGAGTTAAAGTTGGGATAATTAAACACAACATTTCTTTCAATATTAATAAAAATTAGACTGAATTAATAAAACTTGTAAAAGATAAAAAATAAACTGAGGGATAGAGCGGTGAGAGGCGCCCATCTTCGCGACAAACCGGGGAAACGTTTCCTCTATTTCCTCTGTTAGCATAAACCGAACAGTCATAAAAGAAAAGGCGAGCCTTAGGAAAATCCAAAACGCGTTTGGTGTCGCATCGTCGGAAGAGACGATAGGAAAGTAATCGGTACGTGCCATAAACAATGGGGCCTGACACACTCCGGCGGGTATCCGTAATAAATCGCGGGCTACGATGCGGCCTGAAACTTAGCCGGCATGATGGGGTAGAGTGAGCGACATGTATGCACCAGCTACAAGAATGTGCCTTTAAATCTTTGCGTGCCTGCCCCATTGTGTTTAGGGGAGCGTTGGTTTGGGACAGGCGAAAAATGTGTGAATGATGTGTGCGAGCGAACTTTCTCAGATGGACAAATAAAATATACATGTGTGCGCGCTTATGTGTGAGTATGCATGTGTAGGTGAGCCATATAGTCAGTGTATCTATCCCAGGGAGAAGAAAGGGATCAAGGAAGGGTCGGTCAACACGGCACTCAGCTATATAGGTCGCGAACGTGGGTGCTCAGTAGTCTCATTCGGCTGGCTTTTTTGATTGAACATCGCCGATGCTACACTCTGGCCGCTCGTGTGTGCACTGGTGCAACAGTGCATCCCGTGGCTTCTCTCGACAAGGCGGTTCGGAACATTTGTTTCAAGATTGCACTTGACTCTACTATGGGAAACCTTCCCTTTGCCTTGTGAGTCACATGCGTGGACGGGACAAGCAAAGGGGTTGTACCAGGGCCGTTTAACGGTATGACGGTCAGACGAAAGCGAGAGACCCAAAAGGCTCCGCCCTCACCGAAAGTGGGGGTGGACGCTGGAAAGAAAACAGGAACGAGCTGAGTAAGCGGTGGCCGTGGCGGCGGAAGCTTCCGAGCACTCTAACGGGTAAGATCCTGTGGTTTCGCGAGCTGGTTCATTGACTGCGACTTGTACTTGTATCGCTTGGATAAGGAATTGTAGCGACAGTTCTGTCACTGTAGTTTCGCACTGTAGTAAAGTTGAGCGTTGGTGTATATATTGAAAAAAAAAAGAAAAAAAAACGCAAAATCTTATTTAGCTCAGTATATCTAGTTTCTTCGCGCATCACCACACCCGAACAAAGCGAAAGTTACAGAGAGAATGAAGAATGAATGAAAATACAGTATTTTTTATATAAGTGTTAGGGTGAGAAGGACTGAGAGTGGAAGTTTTAAAATATTAGATATAAGAACGCCGGATTTATTCAACTCATAATAAAATAGCTTAAATATAACAAATAAACCGGAACACTCGCAACCAAAGTAAGTTTGCAATTAAAACTAACGATACAAATTACATTTATAAAAGTTCGAAATCTCAATCGCAAACTGGGTTAGTTAAAATTAAGAAATGATTAACTTTATGTCGGCACGGAAATTGTATCTCTAAATTTTACAAAGGTATATGTTTAGTATCAATGCTTATAAATGAGATGTTAATTAAAAGTCTCATAAATAACAAACAAAAGGGAATTCAGATCAGGATGGGAAGGCGTGTGCAATTTATAATAGATACGCTGAGATTTAGTTTAACTAATGATTGTAATTTATTTAATGAAAAAGAGAAAATGCATGAATGCGTTATATTTAGCCGGCATAAAAAACCCCAGTCATGAGTGGGGGAAAAGCCATTTAAATACAAGCCACAAGTACAACTAATGATATAACAATTACATAGATGCAAACCGGACAAAATAGTTGTTACGCTGGTAAACTATTAACACCTACCAGTGAATTTCGCGGACGGAATTACATTAGCACAGCAAATGCAGGTAGAGAGAGAGTCCTCAACTGATAAATATAGGTACATACGATGGTCAATTGAGGCTCGCAAAGCCTATGTCGCATCGCACGCTTGAATGGCCATTCAGGTAGTTCTTACACTCACTCGTCCTCGCAGGTGATTAGGAAGGAAGGTGTTGCCCCACACACACACGGGCGCACCGCAGTCCCGACGTCTCGGGCACACACGAACTGCGGTAACACCTAGGTTGCCGAGCTAATGGGCGGAGTTGAATACCGGGCAACACCTCAGGGACGCGCAGACGTCACCAGCCAACGCAATTGGCCCTTACTCACAATGACGATTACACTCTACGCCTTTGATGACAAAACACGCTCGATCACTCTCAGATCACACAGTTTTCGTCGTCCGATGATTCTCAACCACATACCTTCTAGTTGATGCAGGCGCGGCGCGGAACTGAGCGATCTACGAACCGGCAAGGATAAGCGGAGTTAGCCGTGCTTAACTGTTGAGTGTTCAAATCGAACTTACTCATAATACTCAATTTGGCATCGAGGGAACCGAGGGAAGCACGGAAAACTCCTCCCTACTCTCTGGGCCCATTCCCTGTGGGCGAATCCGAAATCAGCGATTTTATGGCGCGCGTCGGTCATTAAGTAATTTGAGTTTCCTCAGACGTGATGAGACCGAGGATTGCTAGATGAAAGATATTCTATCAACTTGTTATGGCGTATGATGTTTCGCTGTTATATTTGTTGGAAAACATCATAAATAGCGGACAGCAATTCGAGCTGTTTAACTAGACGAAGGACATCTACAACGCGGGTTGTTAAGGCGAACGGACAAAAAGTGCTTGAAACCTTCTAATCGCACTCATTCCTAACGGATGTCTTGCAGGCCGGCGCGGCATTCGTGATGATTTACGGACCATCGTTGATTGTTTTTTTTTTACAGTTTCTGCTCTCGGAGCATCGTTTTTTTTACACAGGCACACTCTCTCTTAGCCTTGAAGCGCAAACGGCGCATACAGTATAGTTGACGGAAGTACAATTAATAGAGTATGATTAACGCACACGTGCTCAACGATAAGCGACTTGCCTTTTTTAAGAGCCGGATCTAGAAAGTTTCAAGCGCGTCGCCGCGCCAGCTGAGTCCGATGCAAAAAAAATTTATTCTTGTCTCAATTCCCTTTCCTCGCACGAAGGTCGAAGGCGTGAACTTCTTGACCTCCTGCCAATGGGGTTTCATTATTCACGTATCAACTGCTCCTTACTCTGTTTGATTGGCTCGAGTCGAAGTCTCTGATGATTCCGACCGCGCGCTAAAGATTGTGCCGTGTTTTGGTGGCTCGTGTTGCGTTGTTTGATATTGCCGGCTTTCGGCTCAAACAACGGGGTGACGGGCGCTCAATGTCCATCGTCGGCAATCAGCTTTGAAAGGTAACCTTTCAACCAGTCTGGTTGCCACAATGCATTTGCCATCTTTTTTAGCGATGTATGCATTTTGGCGAGTTTTGAGGCAGTGATCGTAGCAATGTTAAATAGTAAAATCTGATTCTAAATCATAACTCAGCTTGATGCGGCGCACGCTTCTCTCATACGCTTATTTTAAGTAAACAATATTCGTAGTGTTGCTTAAGTTTCGAGTTTCGAAGAGGCTGTAATTGAATTTAACAATAAAGGGACCAACTGACAAATATCGGCAGATAAGAGAATCTTTTAGAAATGAGAGTGTCGATGCCGCTACGCATGGTCACTCGATCTTGTTTTCGAGTTCGATATCGCACGCGCGCATCGATTAGCAAAACAGTCCGTGGCGTAATGAAATGATCTAAGCTCAATGTCTTTGTCCGAAAATTCTGTGAGAGCATATTTCAAAATACATCCGTAACAATAAGGATAACGAAAAGATCAGTTAATATTGTATTTTAACAAAATTAGCAGTATAACAAGAACTAACCTGTCGCTAGCGTGTCAAAAGACACAATGACTGTTCTTGTCGACGCTAGTTTTGTCTGGGTCCTCCCTGAGGAATCCCCGCCTTCGTGTAAAATGAAACTCCGCGTCATAAGTCTTGCTGCCCGGCGACTCTCAAATTCTGGATCTGAGAGTCACCGAATTTCTAAGTATTCTCTTCAGCTTTCGAAAATGCCCGAATCTCCTGGTTAGAAAACTCGAAGGTCAACCTGACAATTGTACTACAGCTTTCAAGGGATGACACTCTTCCGTCACGACATGGAATGTACAATTGTGGATTTGATGTCTTAGAATCCTCCCCTCGGAAAACCAGTATTTTCCTGTCACAGAGAGCACGGCTAGGTATGACCTCAAAGTTTATTTGAGCACGTGAAGGGCGGATGCAACATTTACGGCTAAAACTTGTTTTCGTAAACGGTAATTTCGCATTTAAAATTAGGCGGAATTGCTGATGGACCAAAGGCAACTTCATAGCTTGCTAATTATTAAATAAATAAAAACAAATTATAATTTTATTTCAAAAACATTTTTGTATCGTGTGTAGATAACCTTTCATAGCCAATACATCTGGCGTCAAATAGCAGAACAAACTAAAATTTATAGATTTATAAGCTAAAGGTCAACGTCTTGTAATCTTGTCGCCTCGCTTTCGCGTGTCTCTTTTTAAGACAAAATGAATAATTGTATAATAAAATAATAATAATCCATTTTATAACAGTAATAACAGTTTATAATCTAATAATAAAAATCACGCATCCTATTTCTAACACAAAGAAAGCAAAAATCTTAATTTGTTTGGGAGCTGAAATTCTTCTGTAATTGTCTTCTTTTTTTATGTTAATAATATGCATATTTTGCGCGTATAAAGCCAAGTGATAAGATATTTCTTTATATATTTTTATAGTATTCCATTGTCTCATGAAAATAAACTATTTAGAAACAATTTAATTTGATAATTAAAATTATTTTAACTTCTGCGTAGATCAAAATACATTAAATTTAGACAAGCATCTAGAATTATTTGTAAAAGGAGGTTTTTGATTTTGTTAGTAAGCATCTCATGCCTTTGAGTCTCCATTTCAGATGAAACTTTAAGGTAGGTTAGCATCGAGAAGTAGGTAAACAAAGAGCTTTAGGCAAGGGATAGATATATAAGGAATACGAAAACACGACGAAGAGATGTGTATTCAAAAAGCAAGCCAGATTAAGCAAAGTTTAACTGAAGGTGAAATTTCAATTTAATAAGATAAAATTGTCAGTATTAAAAGTGGATATAGTTTCAAATCTGTTCATTAAATTATATCGAATTTATAAAATTTATTAAATAATACAACAATTGCACAGAAGAATTGCAACATATTGCATCAATAATACGTCAATACGCGAATTAAGTTCATCAACAAAGACGTCGTAAGCTAAACAGCAAAGTAGGTGTCATTGAGCTCAAAATTTCGGAGAGAAGCAACGTAGACTAGAGTGAAGGAGGGAGAGAGGAGAGAGAGAGATAAGTGCATAGTGAGATTTCTCGTGGGCAATTTCGCGATCTTAGGTACCTAGGAAGGAACGTACTTGGCCGTAATCGAGCTACAATGGATTATAGTGTCTAGCTCGATTATATTGTGTACGTGCTTAGTTGAAGCATATCTCTGTCTCTCTCCCTCTCTCTCTTTCCTAGTACACGTCTACCTTGTAGAAACGCTAAACTTTGCTTGTTTGAGCATCTTCTGGTAACTCATCATCGCTCATTCATCGGCACTGTAATTGCACTAATATCGCATGTCAGGAACGTATATAGGTTTAAAATTTAAATATTTAACAATTTTGTATTTTTATTATTTTTAGAATAATTAAATATTGTACATAAGGAATTTGAAGACAATTATGATGAAATAATTGAAACCCAGAATATACATAAATGAAGGACTAATTTAAATTTAATTGAAAGGCTGGTATATTTATTTAATATAAAATGTTTTATTTTATAATCTACTTGCATATGACATGCGTTTGGGAATATCATTTTTATAAAAATGATATTAAAGCTTATTAGCTTAAATATTTCTCTACAGCTGTTCATTTAAACAATTTTACTTATGTTTCACAACGAACAATGATAATTCCTATTATTGTTATGTTACGTCTCGTGCATCAACTACGAATAGCTAATGAATGAGACGTTCCAATATGTTGACTAGTGGTCGGATATGTCTCACTTATAATAAATATATGTGGAAATGTATGTCTGATAATTGTACTACCTTGATAATTGTAGCTTTTAATTGTTGATAAAATGTAGCAGGCTCTAACTGCTTGTTGGATTGTATGAGTGTAGCAGGCTCTAACTGCTTGTTGAATTGAATAGGATAGGTTGTTGAATAATACTTGCACGATATTACTTTGTACCAGTCGTGAGTTTATTAAGTAAAATGATCACCAATTGTCGGACCAGTGTGTACGGAGTTGAGTCTTACAGGTACTTATTGACTGACTGACTACTGATCAACTGACTCGTAATGATGTTCATTGCTTTTTATATGTTAATTTTCAGGTCAGTATTGAATTGTGACATTTTGTTTTTTGCTGAATATACATTCTTGTGCTCGGTGGCTTTATTTCGGAGTGCTATTTGTTTTGCGTTTTGTCAGCTTTCTGCTAACGTGTGAATATTTTAGCAGTTTTGAATTTCCTGAATATGCATTTGTTACAAAAGAGGATGTGTCGCAAGGTGTAACAACTTTATTTCGGAGTGTCATTTACCTCGCGTTTCGTCAGCTTTCTGCTGACGTGCGAATAGTTTTAGAAGCTTTGAATTTCACGAGTGTGCAGTTGTTACAAAAAGGATGCGTCGTAAGACGTAACAGTTATATTCTATTGATTATTGGAATTTCATCTGTGGCACCGTCTCGATATTTTGAAATCTGAAAATGAAAATCATTTATGTTACTGTAATTTATGAAAATTAAATAATAAAGTTCAATAAAAATAGAGGCAAAATATAACGTTAATTTTATTGCAATTAATCACAATTGAAAATAACTAATATAAAATAATAATTTTTTAGCCATCGAATTACATTTATAATATCTATTATCAATTAATATCGAAGGTATATATTGAATCAAATGAAATATTTCCATGAAAGAGTGATGGTTCGAATTTGATTGAAAATCGATGAAAAAAATTCTTAATAACCACTAGGATGGCTTTCAGATAATCTTTTCTGAAAAAAATTGATTTATCCACTAGAGATCGGCTCAGAGATATGCATTTTTCAATTGATCTAATATTCAATAATGACGAATGTTTTCATTTTTCGGGAGTACCTGCTTGTAGGTCATGTGAAACGAAAAATCAATTGCTAGTTCACCGCTTGATTCGACAGCTGCGCCTTGTACGTGCTTTACATCACAAGTAAACTCTCTGATGCATCATTCACAGAGGATAAGATGGTTCTATTTGCACTTTCTCGTAAAACAGTTACACTTATATGTTCCATCAATGACATTTATTTACGTGGTTTGCATTATAATAAGAAAAATAACTTCTATCTCGTATACAAAAGCATGCACACTATAAAAAATTAACAGTGCTACAATATTTTGTGTGTACTCTTATGATTTTATGTCCATACCAATTAACACAAAGTTATTTGAAAAACCATGCAAAGCTTATGATATTTATAATAGCTGTTTATTTTAATCCATATTAAAACTTGAACTTACACATTTTCCATAAACTATTAATTTCATCGCAGCAGCGGTAAAAATCGGTACAAATACATTCGCAATATCATTGACAATATAAAACGAAAAACTTGACAGCACTTTAAAAGCACTTCGAATAAATTTATCTTATTGGCATGCATTCGAAAGGATCAGATGCTTACTACCGTACAAAACACTGTATACTGGCAGCCCTCATTGTAGCATATGGAAAAGCTTTACAAACCTATATATGTTCATGCGCGTGACATTGCTTCACACCCTTGCGTTTCTTTCATGGAAGTTTATTATTAACGTCAATGGATAACGATCAAACGCAAGAGAAAGGTGTAAAAAAAGCGATAAAAACTGCCAACCTTGCTTAAACGACTTTATCGATTGATTAAATTTAGCACGAAATTACACGCGTTACTTTATATTAATTCTTTGTGTTTCATCCACTTCTATGTCATTTTATTTTTACAAATTATAGACTTTGTAGGGTTTGTCTAATGAATTAATTTTGAAAAAAATTAATAGTGAGGGAAAATACATAAAAATATCCATATTTGGGCATATTTTAATAATAAATATTGATTAACAAATATCGATTACATTAAAAATATCCAAGAAAAAATGCTATATCAATTCTTTCTTAATTCGTTGTAAAACCTCAATTTCAATACTGAGAATGACTTGCCGGTTTATCGGCATAGGAGGTACAATATTGAAATATGCATGTCTTGAAATGGAATCGATGTACAATTCAAAAATACTCTTGTTTTCTTATAAGTGGGTGACCGATTTGCCACAGGATCATGATCTCACGTGTCCGGTTGTTTAGCGTGGTTTGCCGCTAATCGATTCGCCACCTAATAGCTAGAGCCTAGCTCACACGGGGAAAAGCTAAATAATTTGACCCCTAACGTTCAATACCAATGCACTACCGCAATCAATTATTTCAAACCGAATGTCTTGATTTGACTAACAACAATATTAGAAGTCAGAAGTGATAATAGCAAATAAATTTATTAAAAAAAAATATTTTTAGAAGATAAAGAATACATCAGAAAAGAAAAAGATTAAAGTTTTTTCGATAGATAATTTTGTCCTGACACAACGGTTGTCTATTGATTACCTTACGAGAGAAAATCGCGACGGAGACGTTCGCGGTCGAGCACACTCTGAATTGATCTGCGTACCAGGGAGCTGCATGTGCAAGCTCGGCACTCCATCCTGTCGATAGTGGTTTCCCAGGGTAAAGTGCACTTTCTCTGCTCTATCCTTGATTTATTCCTGTTTATTCGGGCTCCGGCTTTTGTGTCTGACTGAATTGGAATCATTCTACTGGACACTGAAATGATTTACATATAGCACTTGGAATTAATTCCATTTATAGAGATAAATTCAGAAATTTATAAATATTTAAATTACATCTTTTCTTTTGTATAAAATAATATATCAGAGCATGCTCACTAAATTTCGCATATAATAATTGACTGAACAAACAAACTTATCATCTCAGCTGAAGTAAAGTTCAGTTGCAATTTAATTAGTAGCTTCGTCCGAATAGGTTACTAAGTAGTTGCGTAATCTTACTTAGAGATATAAAGTACGAAGATACGAAATATAAACATGAAATTAGATGAACTTACCCGGAAGGGGGGTTGGGTCGAAATTATATCTGGATACTTGTAAATAACTTGACTTTGAAGACTTCTCTTTAGTGGTTAGTAAAGCAAAGTAAGTAAATGATAAAGCTTTAAGATAGAAACTTTTTTATTTTACGCAAACTCTTGCGAATAAAAAGCAATAATCTCGAAAAAAAAATTACCGATTTCTGAGAGGTAAAGTCAAGAGTTTTTCGACCTAGAAGAGTTCTGTTACACGGCTTAGGGGCTTTTCTCTTATGCTGTCTCCGCGAAATCTGACTTGGCGGAGCTTTCACTCGGATCTTATAGGAGATTGCAGAACAGATCAAGAGGAAAGAACTCGGCAAGCTTATTGATTACATTGTATATTTTGATTGCTCAGAAAATTATTCTGCATGCAAATGGAACAACCAGTTCATTATAATTGCTACTTGCAGTTGAAAACTCATGTTATTTGAAACTCGTTTGCTATAAATTTTATCTACACTTATTCTACAGCAGAATCATAATAATAATTCTTAAGTAACTAAAGTATTTTGAATTTAAAAAATATGATGATTTGAAACAAATTAGAACATACATGCAAACGTAATATTGAAATAATTTAACAAGCTGAAGAAATCTTCAATTAAATATCATATATTAATATTTAGTATAGGTATAATATGTGAACGTTCAACAGAGGGAAACTGGAAACTATTCCAACTATCAGGTGGAACAATTGCTCTAATATTTTCAATGTATATATGAACAGGCACATAAAAGCAGTTATATACTTGTGCGGTTTTCCTCGTTTCCGCAAACATCTGTAAAACCGCAATTACTTTGCGGGAACCCACATAACGTGATCTTAAATATACATAGAGGCAGCTTAGAGAGCTTTAATTTGTTTGTAGAACAAAATATTGTTCTCAATTAGTTTAGTTATTTTCAAAATTATAGCATAAATTATTTAAAACAATCAAGGATGGTGACATTTCGTACATTCTCGCAGATTCAAAATAATTTCAATAGGAATTATCCGATACGTATTTCGTTAATGATTTAATTACAATAAGTCACAAGTTTTTCCTATAAAGACAATAATAATTATGCGCAAGCAAACATCATCCTTGTCTAATTAACCACTAGAACATTCGATAACCTAATGCGTTCATATGGATGATGTACAATAAATCATTGCATTGAGGCTATGGGTATACATAATTAAAGTCATTGAAATGCTATAGGTAACTAAGACCCTTTAGTGTGTGATTAATGATACGAGCTTTCATAACATTAACTCAGAAATTATTTGAAAAGTCAATGGTCCGAGTTGAATAATGATCGATTGAACTTCACTTTCCAAGTAAGCAGTGATAATCGTGTGGGTGCAACGATATACGAATGAAAAGAAAATAAAAGCAAGTTCTTAATGCATGTCATCGTGATCCTCACTGCGATTTATCGGCCTAGCAGACTCTTCTGCACATAGATACACACATACTCTAGGTCGAAAAGCTCGAGCTAAAGGAAACTGAGCGAGAGGAAAAGGACTGCAAGGTACGCCTGTTTGAAAGCTCTTGAGCTTTACAGCCATGCTTAAGCGGACTTGAAGAGAGTATGAATAGCAATAAACGTCGATGCTCCTCTCTCTCGCCCTTCTCTCACTGGTCTTATGAGGGTTAAAGTTCGTTAGACGCCAAAATCTACCCGCCACGCGAAATTGCATTTGATTGACGAACTAAGCTTACCGTTAATTCCAGTCGTTCACTTCCCTTAAATCAGTTGAAAATAATTCCCTTCAACGCACACTTATACGCGACTCTCTACTTGGAAGTACCCATAAAGAACGATTTGATTGCTCTTTAAAACAACCAAGTCTCCACGCTGCGTCAGTGTCATTTTGCTAAAAATTCACGCTAATGCAGTCGTCAATGTAGAAATTATTCCAAAGAAAATTTTAAATACTGATTGAAATAAACTGCTATTGAGTATTTTGAATCAATTGCAAACAGATCATTATTACAAGGCTTAATATTAATATCTCTAATTTTAAATAATATTAAAATCTAAATTTACTTCTTTCTTGATAAAAACCACATTTGTGATTATGTTGCAACTCAATTTATAGAATATTATTTCTTCATTCAATTAAACGTACAAATTTTGATTCAACACAAGAATTAGAAAGGAATTTTGAGCAGATTAATGATTTACATTCATGGTGGCTAAATGGACTCCAAACTGGATGCTCGCCAATGAACTATTACAATTAGTGGAATACAGAAGGAAATGTCTAGGCTGATTGTGGTTTTATACGAGTTTCGTGGCGTACTGAAATGTATGGTTAGTTTATACAAATACCAGCTAATGATAGAGAGCCTTTTTCAATAGATATGTAAATTCAGTATTCTTTGAAATGTGTGCGTAGGGCGTTTTACTTAACTTGATGATAAACTACTCAACGTGCAATCAAAACAAAAGTGTAAACGATATTTGCTACAACACTGCATACCATAAGAGCAGGCAGTGCAATACTGAGAAATTCATATATATATATCGTATAGCGCACCTATGGTTGCGCAGCCGTCTTGGAAAATCAAAAGATATCGAGATAGAAAATGTCATGACGCACTGCACAACCGCCTTTTTGTCTCAAGGGTCCCGAATCGTTTTCCAATACCCAGCACGCGATTTCATCTGTTTTCCAAGTACATTTGCAGTGTTAAATATTATCCTGTTACCGTAAGAAAACTATTTATTAAAGATAATTGGGAAAAAAATGTAATGGCTGAGGAAAATTGAAAACTGCTCCGAGTTAATTAAACAAACAAATATAAGTAGATTTTTTTATGTATACGGATGGAATCCCAATGAAAATATAAGCCAATTGTTTGTTTTTACTTTATGAGAAAAATCTAGCTGATTGATTTTTGAATTCATTCGTATTTCGTGATGCAATGTTTTACGATATTATAAATTTAAAATCGCATTATAGTGACGCCAGTCATTATAGAGCAACGGTAACCTTCAATTCAATTACATTACTTTTTTTAAATGTATCAATATTTACATTAATCAACAATACAATTTTAGTAAAAGTTGCATAGCGCTCTACGAATTTTTGTATTATGATCACGGTATTTGTGTTAGACTTTCACATGTCACCAGTTCAATCTATTTCACGTTCATGCTTGCCGTAACACTCCAGAGAATAATTGCTCGATCAATATTTCCAAGTCTAGGCTATCGTTTCTCCTTCCTGCTATGAGCGAGTAACTTGACAACAATCTGATGTTATTAAATTCTAGTTTATTTAAATCTATGTTTTGTTTTTAATTTCGGAAATGATAAATAAATTTCTAATTAACTCAAGATTTGATAAATAGGACTCCAAATTAAGCATTTAACATCTAAAAGTTTTTCTTATTCGCATTTATAGACGATATTCCATAAACAGCGTATCAACATTTGTGAGTGGCAGAATCGTTTAACTAGTTGATTAAATATATTCTTTGATAAATTGAGATTCAATATTGAGATTCAATATTGAGATTCAATAATAGAGATTCAATCTGACTATATAAACGGCTTGAGATTTTACAAAAATTTATACGCATAAAAATTTATAGCTAATAAAACATTAAAAAAAACTCAAATGAAATCGTAAAGCTGCTATAATAATTCTATTGGAATGCTCTAGTTTTCATTTCGCTCAGAGTAAGTAACATCAATGATCGAGTACTAGTTACATCTTGCGGTGACATAACAATGTAATATATTTCGAAAATAATTTAATCTCTGACTCATTTGGTCTTTTTTAATATTTAAAATTTTCATAAAAATCTTTCATAGATACAAAAGTAATTCATGACAACTTAATTTGTATGCAATTAATGAGTTCCTTGTATCTGTTAATTACAGATAGTATCATACAATACAGAGAAATATTATACAGCATTGTATCCCGTAAAAAGTAGACACACCTACACACGGAATCGCGTTGAAGTGATTTTGTATTTTCATGTTTTTACAAAAAATGAAATTTCTCGACACTAAAAATTCAAAAATTATTCTAATTTTACCATGTAATTTGATCCAACACAATTTTATAGCATGCATATATGTCGCTAACGTAAAATAGTACTTCACACGCGAACATCCGACAAGTCTTCAGTAGTATACATCAGTGGTAGTCGCATGCAATAGGGTCAGTGCAACTTTGTCATTTTTACGACTAGGGTCGTTTGAAATGAGTCTCCATTTATTCGACGTATTGCCAATAAAATACACGAGTGACCTACCTGCAGCTGCGTTGTGTTGTATTCTTATATTTCCAATGAACGTTGGCTCAGTTGTTTTCAACGTAGCGTGTATGTTTGCACAGCTAAATTGCAGATTTCGGCGCACACGTGTGCAATTATAAGCTAGCTGTGCAATCGTGTATGTGTATCCCAGCTCATTGCAACTCGTGATGTTAGTATAGGAACGTACACGATCTGCTACGGTAATTATGAGAACTTGCTGACCTTACCAGGAAAAAGGCCGGTGTATGCATACCTGCAGCTATGTCATGCTTCAATCATTGTTTTACTTACCTTTATTTGCATTTAAACTCAAACTGCGTTTACAGTTGAGTGAATAAAATGTTACACTATATATCTTATATTTTCATTTTCCAGTTCGTTGATTCTGACATAATGCATGAATTGAACTATAATTTTATGATCAACATAACAATAAAATAATTACGGAGGATAAAAAAGTATGGAGATAAAATAATATGATGAAATTATTTGATTTAAATATATCTGTCATGTATGAAATTGATTAATTTTTAATTATTAATTTTGTAAGTTTTGATTTCATACTTGTTCCGGATAACTTTACTGAATTATTTTATGAAATTATGAATCGCAACGGCTGCACAAAATTTTTCAAGTCGTAACCATAGCAACTGACAACGTTATAACCTGATATATTTCTAATTATCACGTACTTCAGCGTAGTAATCGATTATCGATTTATGCATGTTTTCAGAATCTTTCAACTCAAATTTTATGACTGCACGATCAATTGTCATCAGACCTACTCTCAAACATTTAAAGAGAGTTATTAAATGCTTGAACGATCATAAGTATGTTACTGCTTTGATTTTTGTTAGCCTCTTCGACAAAGAAAGACAGTTCTGCGATACAATGTTTACAAGTATATGAACGAAATTTAGAAAAATAAACGGCGAGAGAAAATTATAAAAAAAAAGAGGAAAGTATAATAGGATTAATTATTTGATTTACATTTAATCTGAATACTCTTATTCCATTATTGATATTAATAATAAATATATTTATTTATACCTGTGTGACGATGTAAGAAGTCTAGCTAGCTTGCTAGTTGAGGATATGATGGTCCTCTGAGGTGGTCACTCTTGCCCTCGAGTCCAGGGTCGTAGGTACTGATCATGGGATGTTCGAAACATCGCCACCGCGTAACACTTACTGGAGCACCTTCTCTCGCCCGTGTGCATTGCATCGTTAAGTAAAAATAAAAGAGAGCTCTCGATTTTTGCCGCGTAGTAAATTCGCCGTTTCATAAAGAACAATCACTTGTACAGACCAATCAAGCCTCAGTTACATTACATTTTATTAAAATTCTTTATTATTTTGTATGTATAAATAGCTTCCTCCTCATTTCAAGAAGATTTTTTATGTCTAATAAATTTTATCTGTGACATCAATAAATTTGTTTTACAATACACATACCTTCCTGATCGATAATAATAGATGGAAGTTGTGCATTTAACATAAACAGAATCCAAAAAAAATTATGTATATCAGCCGCGCCAGATAAATTTAAGTATCCACGTATTCAATAATAGTAGTATTAAATAATCATTGCTTGTATCGATATAAGTCAAAACTTATGATTATAATGACGCATATACATTTGATAATGGTCTTCCTTTTAAATGCAAATTTTGTTATAAGTAATTATAATAAAATATGTGCAAGTGAATTTTGATTTATAGCTAAATAAGCAAATGTAATTAGTAACTGTAATTAGTTTTAAGTAATAATTTATAAGTCGTTTTGCGTGAAATATTTGTATACAATAGTATCATTATTGTTACAGAAACGATATGTTGAGAGCCATCTCTGGAGGAAAAGGTTCAAATTAAAAAAGAACTGACCTCGCTTTTCGGAAAAATTCACGCCCTCTAGCCAATTAGGTTTCCTAATTTTGAAAGAAGGAATTTTTCACCATTCCCATCATCTAAAATGAAGCTGCACCAAGGGCCTAAAAGAAGGGATTTTCACTCACTACTCCCAAAGGATATAAAGCGCGAACGCGTGGCCCAGGAGTTCTCTCTTCCACGTGTGTCCGTTTTGCCAGCCAACTATAGTTAAGACCGAACGCGCAAAGCTCTGTTTGTAAGAAAAGATAGTTTCTAACTAAGGAAAAATAACGAGTAAGTTTTACCTCAGATAACAAATCCTTAATTTGTTTTTCTTCGTATTTGCCTAATTCTGAGTTGGTTTATTGCTCCGCACGGCAGGTTTGTTTGGCTCATTCCTGAATTTTAATATATTGCTCCATGCACCTGGTATATTTTTATATAATCTTAATATATCGCCCCGCGCGGTAAATATATATTTAGTGTCTGTGCATGAAATAAGGGAAAGAAAAGAGAAGCAATTCTATTCATTGAGTCACCTGGTTGAGATAGATAAAGTATAAACCAAAGTACTCAATTTTGTCCGAATGACGTGATATAAATGATTTATTTTAAAACACAAAATAAATGATCTTATACGAAAAATAAATGGTATAATAAGAGAATACAGTTTATTATCATAACTTTATTCATTTACATGGGGTACAATCTTATAAATTTATAAGGTAGTTAACAGAGTTATATTTCAAACGTGCGGTGGAAATGCCAACTAACAATAAATAGTGTTCAATAATTGCTGCGTCCACTTTTTTTATTTTTGGTGTATGTTCATATTAATATTGTAGTATTGTATTCGTATCAAATAGTATAAAACTGAATAGAACTAACCGTAACTAATAACACAAATAATAAAACTTAAAATACAAACTATAAGTTTGCATAACATCATATTGTACAAAACACAATGAATTAACTTGACCTCACTAAACTAATTTACTCTTGTCGACGATCTATATTATTTTTTTCTTTTTAAGTTCACAGCGTATTGACGTTATGCTTATTTACATACAATGATCGTACGCGTAGTCAAATTATTACAAAATTAATATTTCATTGCAAATCCGCAAAGTATGAACACAAAACTATCAACGAAACAGGAGAGAAGAAAAGGAGTGACACATCCACAATGGCACGTATAATACATCGCGGCTTCGCCAGTGAGAGAAGGTGAGAGAGACTGAAAGAAAGTAGAAGAAATCAGGGGTCTGAGAGGATCGCGTTATCGAACATCGACTCGAGGACACAACTACGTAATCTCATATACACATCGAGTAGGGAAGCGCGCGGTTATTGTCGAGCTGCTGCTGTTTTGCTGTCGCTAATGTGTCAGCACCATTTTTTTTATTTCTTTATTCTGTTTCTTAGTGTCGTTCGGCGCGCATTATTTTCTTTCAACGGAGCGTTTCATTATTACTTGGCTCCCACCAATTGCCATTGAGCTCGCCCATCATAGAAAGCCGGATCAAATTCCAGCCTTCGAGTTCTTTGTATCAAGTATCATTGCGCTGATTAACGCTGCCTGGCTTGTAGCCCAGATTTTTACGTTGCAGAAACAGATGTATCTCACGGAAGCTTGGCCTGTTTGTTTCGTTGCGCTGCCAGCACTCGCGTATCAAGTCGTAGATTTCTTTTGGACAGTTCTTTGGCAGTGGCAGGATTATCTGTTAAACGTATATCGAACGATTTTAGTTAGACAATGCGGAAAATGTTGATAAAGTGCTTGAAATGTGTAAAAATAAAAAAATATTACCCTTCTCTCGTCTTGCTGATAAAAATAAGTTGCATTTTCAACTATACGGTGGTCGGGCAATTCTTCGAATGGCTGCTCACGCGCAAATGTAAGGATCTCCCATAATGTCACGGCAAATGCCCAAACATCACTTTTGGATGAATAATTTCCCTGAAAAAAGTAAGAAAATTCATATGTATTATATACAAAGAGTGGAATCTTCGAGATAACATTTCTTCTACTTTATTAAATGATATTTGTATATTTACTTGATGGAATTGTTTAAATAATAAAGAAAAGCTATGTTGTATTGAATCTTCCATTAAAGAAGAAATAAACAATACCTTCGTTCATTGTTATTTATGTAAAAGCATGTCAGCCTTATAGCCGTTAACTTCATAGAAAGTCTGAGAAATTAAACTTAATTAATTAAATTTTCATCTAGCAACCTATATTTATTCTACAACTTATGTTAAATCGCATCTATTGACGGTTAACAGTTTCATTTATCTATAGAAAAGATAAAGCTATATGAAATTCTACCTTTCTTGTCGAAATTTGTATGAAAGCATAATTTTAGCAGTAAATAAATCATACTATAGAAAGAGAAATGTGATTAATATTATGTTCATTTTTAAAGCAAAAAGGTAGAACAACAGCTTTTCAGTAACATTAATAATTGAAAATAATCAGTACACTCTTGTTTCAGAACTATAAACCAAACTCTCGATCAAAGTGCACGAAAGAGCAATCAACCCGTTCATTCGTAAAACTCACAAAAACTAACTTGATGGACGTTCAAACAATAGAAAAGTAATTTTTTTTTTTTTTGCGAATGGACGTATCAAATGGAAATCATTGAAATGTACATATAACAAAGGTCATAAAAAATAGTCTATCTATTTACCAGAAGTAACGATTCCCAAGCCATCCAGCGTATGGGTAGTGCTGATCGACCTTCAATCTTGAAATAATCCGCCGAATATGCATTTCTACCTGGCCCGAGGTCCGAGATCTTTATGAAATGTCCTTGGCTTACGAGGCAGTTTCTGAAATATTTTCCAAAATCAGATTTATTTCTACATATCTGATATTAATCACAGACGTTGTGATGTATTTTATAACAATCGATGTTTCACTAATTTATTTTTATCACGGGATAATATTATTCTATTTATTGATCTCTAATATTTCATTATCGTAAATGACAAAATTCTCAATCACGTAGTTTTAAAGTATTTGAGAATTACCATCAGGGGTTGATTTATTGCAACTGCAAACTCTACTATCTCATATTTGCAGTTGCCAGTGCCATGCTAACGACTAGCATTCGCTTGGAAACTGTTTGAAAACATAAAGTTGTTGAGGATTCAGTTTTATAAAAGATAAATAACCCAGATACATGTAGTTATAAATTCTCAAAGAACCATTACAGATGACGATAAAAGGATAATTAAAATGTTTAAATTGTTGAAGAATAATAATTGATGTACGGCATCGTTTAATAACAATTCTGACTGAATAGTCAATGGCTGATAAAAATAAAATCTAAGCCAGATTATATAATCAATCATCCCAATTTAATCCACTTCATTATTTTAGTACTGTCATCGATCTTCTCATTAGATCAGAGTAGTTATAATTACTGCACGTCATTCGATGTAGATATTGAAGAAGGAAGCTATATAACAAGTCGCTCTATTTTCCGATCAATTAGTTAAAACTTTTAATCTCCCTCGCTCGACCGGAAAACGGAGCTTAAAGCTCACCTTCGAGGCTGCAACTTGCAGATAAGTTAAGATAGTTAACAACCTTAGTCTGTGAATTCTGCTTTTTCAACAGAGTGTATTGTTGGAAAGATAATTACGTCAAAAATTTCAAAACAAGACACTACTTGAAAGTTTCTTTTGAAATAATAGATATTGTTGGTGCTACATTAAATGAATTTAATTAATCGCAAAATATTTGCTTTTCGAACAAAAATTCTCATTTCTTTTTCTATCGTGATTTCATGATATTCCAATAAAAAAAAAGAAACCTGTGTACAATTATGCAAACGAGTCTTTTTAACCTTTTGATAGAATAAAGCAAATATTGGTAAAAGTTAGTGGTATACATGTGGTGGTATACACAATGACATTTTGAGGCAAGATAAAAAGGAAAACAAGCCCTCAGGCTTAGTGGAGTAAATTTAGGACGCCAACGAGTCAGGTAAAGTCATGGAAGGAATCCCGAGCTGTCGGCGTCACTTTGTGAATCGCGTGTCAGGCACGCTTTGGTGAACTTTCTTACCTTGTAGCGAGATCCCGATGCACGAAGTCTATTTCCTCGAGGTGCTTCATGCCCGATGCTATTTGAGTAGCCATGTATATCAGAGTACCAAAACTGAAACAGGCAAATTAAAGCACGATAGACGCTGTTCGCAATCGAATTGAATGCGTTGAATTGTTGATAAGATAATGGAAAATCTGGGTCAGTAGCCGGAGACAACTAGACAAGCATGTACGCGACTAAAGCCTGATTGCGTTAGAGCTCGCGTATGGAAAGAAAGCGATCCTAAACAAAGAAAACCGCAGTCGTGTCAAGCTTGGGGGCCAGCTCGTCAATCTCGATATTGCATCCAACCACAGTCCACCTTGGCAGTATATACCCGTGTAAACTCGTCGCGTGCACGTGTTTGCTGGCAGTAGTAGTAACAGTCGGTCTCTCCCTCCCGGTGTTGCGTTTGCGCAATGAGAGCAAACAGTTTCGCTAGGGCGCGCACAGTAGATATGAGCTGTGTGATTCGGGCTGTGCGTGTATGTGACTCCACTCCATAAATATCTTGAGTAATTACGCTTGTGCGTGTATGGATTTGTACCCGTATGTCACGTAATTCCATTCTTTCAATGTGATAGTACTTCAATCTTATGGTAGATCTTACTGAATTTACGTGGCTTACAAATATTAGTTTGTATTAATTGTTGTTAAAGTTGTATGCAAGTGAAAATATACCAAAATGTGTAATTATTTACATAAAGGTTTTACAGCAAATCGATTTCCAATTTCCCAGTGTACCTAACGTACGTTCGCTTCAAGACTTTTACTACGCTATTTAAATTTAAGTACAGTCTCTTTATCCGTGTAATTTTCCTGTAAATGTACTTTACATGATCATAGACAAGAATATCAGATAGCGATCCAAGATTCAATGTAATTTTTTTATAACTTTATTTATCTAATAGTTTATCGATTCTTACTTTTCATGGCATTTTATTTTCAATAATATGATGTTATTTTTAATTTTTCGTATTAATACTATTGTTTTAAAGGTAAATAGTATATTTTATTGAAATGACTCTTTGTACAAGTAAGACTATGAACACATATTCTTGTATTAATTATTTACCTCAATGTTTTTGCTGTCTGCACGGTAGTTGTCTCGGCGACGTGACTTTGCAGGTACTGGTTAAGATCTCCAAGTTCACAATTTTCCAAAACGACACACATGGGATCATTGTCAAGGCTGGCGCCTAGCAGCCGTACGACATTGCGATCGTTGATGCGCGCCAGTCTTTTGGCTTCTTTTCTAAACTCTATCCTGTAATACAAATACAATATACAAAATATTTGCTAAGCTAATCTAAATTAATCTAAAAAAACGTTTAATTTTTTAAAAATTAGTCAAGCAAATTTAATCTAGCGTGAAATTGAATGCGAAGAAAAAATTCTTTAGAAAACTCGTGCAATTGTCGTCGCGATCGGAGCAAAGTGAATTTAGAACGATCGGAGCAAAGTGAATTTAGAACGATCGTAGCCGCGGGTACAGCAAACTTTCTTTCCCAGATAAAATTGCTGCGACATTTAGTTCGACGGTCGTGGAGTGTAAACAACACTTGGGATCCAAAAGGTAGGAAGAAGAAAGCGCTTGAGTATCGTGGAAAGTTTTAACGAGAGTGCAGTTCATTAACTGGAGGGTAATTGAAGCATTTATGACTATATCTGTACTTTATCTCTGCGAGTGTTATGCCTTTTTTTATCATTCTATTAATGGTTAATAATATAATATAATTTAATATTCTTGCGTTTCAAGTGTCACTTTATAATTGAATAAGTTGATATATTTTTAAAATTGAAACGATAAAGAAATTGAATTTTTAACGTTTTGTCAGTTATATAAGCAAAAAGATATATAACCTATTTTACTCTTCCTGGTAATCTTTGGTTTTAATAATATTTCAACCATATTGCTACCCTCTTTGATTGGTAATTTATATTTCCATGCTTATATTTAATATAAGCATTTTATTATATTTCATTTATTATTATATATATTAAATTAAATATTATATAATATTTTATTATATTTAATTCAAGTAATTGTATTTAATTCGAGAACACTTACCTAAATAATTCCGATGAGCCCGGTTTCAATGACTTCACAACAACAAGATCGCTAGTGGTATTTCTAAAAACTTCATCGTAACCGGGAAATCGATCGATCTCACAAATATGTATTTCGCCAAAGTAACCAGATCCATAATTTTCAACAATATTCAGCCTTTCTCGCGGAAAGTCAAATATTATACAATCAAGTAGTCCAGCAACAGCATCATCATCGTCCTCAGTCATCATATCTTCAGGACTATAACTATTCAGACTACTGGAAGCTTTCCCACTGTGAGGTGGCGGTGTGCAGCTCGGATTCGGCGATGCGGGTAATGGTGGCAGCGGTGGGCTCTAAAATAAAAATAATTGAATCTTATAATCGAACGTATTAAGCTTGCTTGTACACAAATATTTGCACAGAAATTAAAAGACAGCTTATGTTCTGTTTCTGTTTTATACAGTTAATTCATTAACCCATTGACGAACAATTAAACTACGTATTTGTAGTAAAAAACATAAATTCTATGAAGTTATACGATTAAAATGCACTTGATGAATATTTAGCTAAACCTATTATTTTTTACACTTTAATAATAAAACCCTTCAAGATTAACTTTAAAATATTCTTCACATTCTGAAAATAAAATCGTCATTTTAGCCACGAAACAGTAGATGTGTAAGTAAACACAACAGGAAAAGAATAGAGCCTTCCACAGCGTGCATTAAGGTTAACGAACCCCCTGTGATTAACAAGGTCGAGAAATTTGCATAGGTAGCGAACTCTCGCATGTCGAAGGCGCTTCTTTTATTTTTTTTCTCACCTTGCCGATCTCCGAACTGGCGTAATACTTTTCCGGTGGTGGCGGAATAGGCGGTGCTTTGCCTGATGGATACTCCAGTGCTGCGGGTGGAATCGGTCGGCTTAGATTGATCGCCGTGTTGAGCAGTAGTGGAATGACTGAACGATTCTCTGGTTCTTCTACTACTAGTTCAAGAATAAACACATGTAAAAGTTTTTTTATCTGCGTCAGCAGTTGTATTAAATTATGTTTTGTTTATTATTGATAAATTACGTCTATCATCATTAATTACTATAAAATTTAATTTCAATATTCTTCAATAGTACAATTTGTGAGAGATATGAAACGAAAAAATTGGCAAGAAACAAATTACCTCACGCAGTGCAAACTATATTTTTTATTACGCTTATTATTATTTAAATTCATAACAGAGTTATTTTGTAAACTTCAAGATGGTAATTCTATGAATACTTATTTAAAGCGTAAAAAATTCTCGAAATAACAATGTTGACCTGAAAACTGGATGAAATTCTGCTTTCGCAAATGAAATTACTTTATAATAAATTCATTTCTCTCTAATTAGAAGAATCCGATGAAATACCTTAATTATTCAATAACCTATCTAATTAATTATATCGATTGCTTGTTAATCATTTCAACGATATCTACGTGATCGCGTAGTATATGTATACATTGTGGGGAAAGTGTACAGGAGGTGGGTTCACGGTATGTAAATTCGGAGTGCGACGTAGCAACGCGTTATTCCTCTCCGCCCTTCATCCAAAGCACAGTATGTGCGAGTCGACGGAATAGTTGGCGTGTGAATTTCACGCCTAAACCTCACGTCCCTCTCTCTCACCGCCTCCATGCGCAATGAGAAAGAAAGAAGAGCGGGCGGACAGTAAACTTGCTCGTTAGAGTTTCGAATGGAACTATTCTGTGAGTTGTTCTCCCGCATTTGCCCAGAGTAAATATTTTAACGAAGATATTTCACTTGACCCTTGGCTTTCTTTCTTCGTAGTCCCTTTCAGTGAATATTTTACAAGCATAAGATAAGAAGGATTCATGGACGTCGATTAATTATTTAACGTTGACTTTGGTTCTTCATCTAGAGTCGCAAAAGCCATATTGAATTTTTTCCGTGAGATCATCGAAGATAATAATAAGAATGTAAATCCACGAAAGAAGATCCGATCACCAAAATGAATAAAAGCTTGCACGGTCAAATGAGTATTTAAGCTTAGCATCACCGTGTTTCCGTGGACAATGAGGTGTAGTCCCCGCAAGAGCAAGCAACAACAAATACGCAGCCGCAGCGACAATACTGACTCCCGGATGTAAACAGCAGCGTCGCTATCTGGCAAGCCACTATAGTGTACTTGGTAATACTCGTATAACGTACCAGCATAGTCCGAGGCAGTAGTTTTGTGAAGCTGCGGAGTGGTCGTGGTGGCGTAAGCGCTTGGATGGTACTGCAACGGAAGTGGGGGGCAAATTGGTCCCTTGTCCACGCCGCTACTGCCCACGGCGAAACCTTCATCCACTGAGACCTGTGTAGACGAGAACCCGCGCGTGCGTTAGAATATTTTAGTATGTGTGTACGCTCAGTTGATAACGCATCTTGGAGCTAGCTACTATTAGTGTTTATATAACCATTTGTCTTTATACTTCGTATATATATATATGTGTGTGTACTGAATCTCTTTGGGATCTATTTATCAACTACTATGTGTAGCCAATTTGATTTCAACTATAGCCGTTGACTCTCGTTTTGTTTACTCTTCTGCACGCTTGCTCGTATATTTGACTTACTGCGAGAGAATGCAATTTCATTTGTATGCCGGACACACGCGAACTCGTAAGTTTGGAATATCCAATTAAAATTTCTTCGACGCCAGTGAATGTTATTACTATTATTATCATTGTTTCATGCATAATGTATTTTATATTTTTGAAATATTTGCATGTATCTTAACTTGAATACTTGATTTAGTCTTTCGATAAAATCTAAGAAAACTACTCTTAATATATCAGCTGTTCGTAATATATAAAGCCCGCTTAATAATTAATATAGCCTGTATTAAAATAAAAAATTAGAACGTTGAAACTAGAATTAGCCGATTCAAAAATGATATTACTGCAGTATAGTACAAGACATAACGGATATTCAATTCACGCTGTCGTGTCGTTAAAGGACTGATGTTACATATTCAGAGAGCGCTTTTGCACTGTTCCTCGTGAACTCCAAATTTCCATAATCTAGACCGTCAGTCTTTTTCACTTGCGTATACTTTGAGGACAAAGGTTGAGGTGCATTCGGTAAAAAGTAAAAGTGATAAGAAATTCTTTAAAATTCTGGTAAATTCTGCTAAAAAATAGTGAAAAATGTTATTAAAATGACCTTGATTATTTATTAGTTATTTATTAGGGAGAGTTATCTATTTTAGAGAAATAATAAATTAAAGTGGTTACTTTAAGTTTACTATATTGTCCTATATATTCATTTAAAATAAAAATTAAAGAAATAAAATTAGAATATTTTACTCTTTACTTGTAAGTGTTGTCGAGCATAAGCGAAGACTATTGCTATAATGTAGTCTGTACAATAATTAGAGCATTATTGGCATTGCTTTCAATATTTGAATATGAGATTAATGATCAGTTCTTTCGCAAACAGGTGACTGATGGACACTAATAGTATTCTTTAATCAATTAAATAGTTACAATCTGTTTATTGATTTCTTTAGCTTCCACTTATTATTCACGCGGCAGATGTGCTCTATTGTTCGATATATATAGAGTGATATTGGTTCTTTGCAAATTTTCAAATAATTATACAAATAATTGATGAAAAAAGTCAAATATTAGTAACGTAATATTTCTTTCACTCAAAACGTTAATATTGTTTTTGTTGTTTCGACTTTCAATGTCTGACAGTATTAAATTTATACTACTGAAAATGATAATATTTGTAACATTCCTACTTTACGATATCTTAATTAATTGCCACGATCATAAAAATCTTATATAAAAATCATTCTAAAACGACTATACAGGCACAACAAGGTAACCGCTGGTTCTATTCTTGAATCCCCAGGTAATGCAACGCGCACGGCAACGAAACGCTTTGCGCCTTTGTATCGTCGGAGGCGAGATTCAAGACGAAGAGGTATCGTTTGAAGACGGTCGGAGTGGGGTCTCACGCGCGCCGGAATGTCTTCTCCCGAGACAAGTAGCAGGTGGCTAATGCTAGAGTCGCGCATACGCTCTCCCAAGGGATGATAGGGGATACTGCTGTATACAGCTAAGGCAACTCAGGCCGTCGAGTGGCCCCAATTTAACTGACAGAGATGCTCTTAGAATGGTTTGTCTGATGACTGATGCATATTTTATCGATCCTTTTTTATATATTTTTATTTTCTTATCTATGTCGATGTAACTATATATGTACGTTGCTCAACTTTTCATAAATATTCCAGATTTGAAGTATGTAATTATGTATTGAAAATGTATGTTAAAATGAAACTAAAAAATTATCAATTCTTAATAAGGGTAAAGAAGAGTTGGTCGAGCTTTACTCCTTTTTGCTTTTCTGTAATAAATATTGACTTTCACATAAAAAAATAATTTCAGAAGAAATAAAATTCAATATGATCACTTAAGATATTTACTTTAAAATTCAGTTCTTTCTCAACCTCAGACTTTCAATTATTTAAGCTTTGTTGAGACATTCTTGAATTTCACTTTAACTTCTGTTACTACTCACTAGATGGTTAAAATCATGACGTTAATGACCGAAGGAACTCGGTCTATCCGTCCATAATGATCTTGCGGAAAGCTTTAACGACTGTACTTCGCGTCTTTGGCCGAGAGTAAACTACTCCTTCTCTCTGGCTATTTGCCTCGCCTAAGAGATTAAAGCCGATTAAGTGGCTTGAAAAACTCTTCTCCCTGAATTACTTATTCGGGTGAACAATGAGTAAAGAATGAAAAGAAGAAAACGAGCCATTGAATAAAGATGTAACCCACATTTTTGCAGTTGATAACGATAATGTTTAGTTCGTTCTGATAATAGTATATAGAAGGTTATAAATCAAACATTGTAGTATATGAGCTTGCAGATGATTAGCTTTTACGCATCTTGCGCAGTTGATATGCATCTTTTTAATTTGGTAAAGTTATTACAATAAATATTTTCGTTGATTTTGATAATATTGAAGATTACACTAAGAAAGAAAGGCATTGAAAGGTCCACAATGATTTAAAAGAGAAAGTAATATTTACGATCATAAAACTCGTTTTTCTTGGCAGATACCTTTTGACAGCACATACTGTGCTTTTATGTGGAGGTATACGGAAACTCAAGAAGTTCAAACTAACAGCGTCGATTTGTGTGGCTACGTCAGTCTCAACTTCTTGACGTTAATTGTAGCTGCCAGCTGCTGCCTTGAAAATTAGCGAAAACAAAATACAAGCACTAACAAGAGTAAATAGGATGGTGGAGAAACTTGAAAAAGGGCCGAATAGCATGTTGCCATCAAGTTATTTATAAAGCTAACATAATATTTCAATGATACTATAAAATAGTATGATTACTTAACAAGCATAAGAATAGATGTTTTTTACAACTGATATTACATGTATTACTAAATAAGTAGATTATATAAACGGCACTAATGTTGGCATTTCTAATCTCTTGTTGTTTTCTTCAGCCCTTATATTCTTACTTTTTTCTGTGAAGTGAAAGGCAATAAATAAATAACAGCACTAGTGTTGGTTGGAACGGAAAATGAGAAAGAAGCGCCAAAAACAGAAACGTGACTGGCGCACGTACCGGAGCTCTAGAAAAACAAGCAATGAATCATTTATTTACAGAACTAGTTCGTGTTTAATCGACTGTAAGCGTTTAGATTGAAATGGAAAAAGCAGAGAATGAACTGTTTAATCTTTGGAGCAGCAATGGGTAACTTGGGAGTTATCAACCTTTTTTATTTTTCAGTGATAATTATCTATATTATCAATATTTACTTACATCGCATTATAAATTGTGCTGAGATTATAATTTGTAGATGTAAGATTTTAATGCATTTATATGAAATTAATTTAATTTAATGTCGTAGAGTTTGAAAAAATATTGTTAAATATTCTATTGTTACGTATAATGAATCTTCTACAATAACTTGATACGTGATAAAGTTTTATAAGTTTTATCATTTATAAGTTATATAATACTAGTTTTTGTATATACCTTTAGTTCACCTTGTTGGTTGAAGAAATTCGTTGGTGAAAGAGCAGCTTTAAGTCTTCGGTTTCTATAAAAGATGAAAGCGATGGCAGCCAAAAGCATAACGATAACAGTCGTTAATATCCCAATTACTAAACCGATAAGCTGTCTTGATTCTGGTTCTTTACTTTTATCTGGAACTAAAGTAGGCAGTTGGGCATAGCTCATAAAATATGCGATGAAATTAAATGTAGATCGATTTTTAAACATAATAAAATATTGATATAAAACAAATTAAGTTATAATTCTTTAGTCTAAATCATTAGTCGTATCGTCAAAAAATGTAACCAAGGAAAAAATCGAAATTTACTTACAAACGCTGACATTTGTGTCGTCCTTATTGAATGTTGCTTGTACTTCATCTCTTTGAAAAGGCCCTTCCGTGTTATGGGAAGGAATCACTGTTGTTAATGTCGTCACATTTTTTACCTTGACATCTTCTTCCTCGGTGCTGTTATTCCAATCTGAGACAACTACAAAAAAAATCAAAAATTTTTTAAAAACAGGTTGGTGAAATTATGTCATTATGTTTTTCCAAAAAAAGTAATGTTTTAATTTTCATAGTTTTACAAGGGTAAATTTTAACTAGCTTCTAACCCTATGCAAAGTTGAATATACTCGAAAAAATTGCGTGACGGATTACCATGATACATTACTTACACAGTAGCGCAGCAACAGAATTTTATCCATTTCAACGTTAATTATAATTTCTGTCTCTATATCCAAGCTGTACTGCGCTACAGCCGAGTAAAAATAAAAAAATTATGCAACTGACATTACCTGAATCAAAGATAACTTCACTGAGCATAATCCAACGTGCTGCAAAGTAAAGTTGCAGCCTAACGAATCTCCCAGATCGTGAGTGCAATTTTATGGTGACGTTACGAGCCTGCTCGAACATAAGATCAGGAACGTATGAGAAGTGCACGGGTTCGCCATTGAATTGTGTGTTGTCATTACTAAAGTAGACTTTCGCGTGGCTGAACACCTGTAATATCGTTTTTCATTAATCAGGTCTTCATGAAGGTATATTCTATTTTTTATTTTCTCTGTAGAGGTGTACAGTCATAAATTATTCGAAAATACTAAATAATTGGACGTCTCGAATTTGTAAGTATGGTTGCCCAAAATCATAGCATACCACTAATAGTTACTCTTCATATATTTATTCATTTGTCCACTGTTAAAACTATTACCAATGATATAAAGTTAAAGTCTAATATAAAGTTAAAGTATACAGTAAAAATCTACAGAAGAGAACTTAACTCTTATACGTAAACTTGAATTATAAGTATATGATTTAATTAAAACTCTGTTAGTATTATTTCAATTATACTTCCATGGACATCATTGAATGAAGCTGAAGTTAACAATAATTTGTATTAATAACTAGTCTCGAGAAAATATTGACCATAATAGGCAATGCATTAATAAGTATTTATTTTAAACTCAATTTAAGTAGATTAATGATAACTTTTTTATACTTGCCTGAACGTCTCTACTAAAAAAGTTATTAGTATGAAGGTGCATTGCTGTAAAGTTTCGAGTGTAATCAAACTCGAAAGTGATTTCTACGGGTCGCCCTAGCATATTTGGCGTGTCATTTCTCCAACCAACCCATTCATAGCCTATGAAAATAAATTGATATAACAGTTATAAAAATTTATTTGGAATAAATTACGATGCCAAGTTTAATAAGAACTTAATTATGCTAAACATTATGTAGGTATTTTATGTATACAAAACATTTAATTGTTCAATATTTTATCATTGCAATAATTGAAAAAGTCAAATCACGAATATAGTTTCTGGGAGAAAATCAACTGAATTGGAGTTACGTAACAAGCTGTCAAAGAGATTTTTAATTGCTTCCACAGAAACCACTGCAATCCTCTATTTTCTCGAGTACAAAAGCATTAAACGACGTTAAACTCTATACAGTTCCTCTCAAAGCATCCTCTTCGAACAAAACCGAAACATTCGCTGACAATCGAGTCTACGAAAGTCCGTTTGTTTATACGTCGGTTACCCTCACCACGAGTTTAACATTTAGTTTTTTTTTTTAGCTTCATAGAAAAGCCGTGATTTATCATTTTATTCATGAGCAATTTAAGTTTTAAAAGTATATGGAACTTCAAATCAAGATGAATAATAAATCTCCATAATATTAGAAATGAAAAATAAAACCGCAATATTTATATAAGAAATGTTATTTTTTAATAAAAAGTACACACAGTGCAGCCATGTGCAACCTCTCACTGAAATGTATCAACAGTAGTAGAGTATAAGCAGCTCGACTTCAATATGTATGTAAATCGAAGCGGATCCAAGCGCAACGAGTCTGTTTGCTCGTTGCATTCGTAACAGTCTTCGCTCTCTTCCTGCCGCTCTCTTTACCTCTCTCTATACCCTCCTTGACGATTCCAGTATCGTCGCGTTTCGTTTTTATTTGAAAAGTGCTCAGTGTCTTTTTCTTTCTCTCTATTTCTTCAACTCGACCATACGAATTTGCATCGCGTCTGCTAAATCCGAGGCACATCGCCGACGCAAATTTCGCAGCTGAATGAAAATTTGGAGATGCACGCATATACGAGACATCGAGAGAAGTTTGCAGAGCTTCAGTGAGTTCGGGTTTTTTTTTGTGAAAGTTAATATATTCGTGATGAAATATTAGACGACCACTTTTATCCACATCATCATTCATATTTTGCATGATATAATAATCGTCTATTTTTTCAAAACATTTTTTTGTCGCTGCAATAAATTCTGAAATATGTCAATTTAATAAAATTGTATTGAGAAAGATGTTAGTGTTTGTAATTACAAAATAAATTTTAAAAATAGACAGTTGTCACTTTTCTCAAATTACATTTACTTGAATTAGAATATTATTTCGAATTCATTCCAAATCTAATAATGAAGATGTTTCGAGAACTTGAAGGAAGTAAGTACTTAACTTACCTTTACCATTGTTATTGAGGTCTGCTCTAAAGTTATCCGGTCCTTTCTGACCATCTGTCAATTGGCCAAGACCTCCAGTAAGGTATTCGTCTTGTTCAACTCCATCGTATGTACGATCCGTGAGATCCAGCTCCGAGCCGCGCTCTACACCTTGAGGCATCGAATATGAGACAAGACCTTCTATAAAGTAAAAGAGATATTACAACATATAGTTAGTTCATATAAATAAAAACTAATATTTCTAACATTTTTCAATGTTAGAAACAAAGCTATTAGAATTTATTGAGGATACTTTTTCAAAAGTTTTAAATTAAGTAAAATAAAAATATGTAGTTCAATAACTCATATGAGTATTACAAAGATCTAATATTAGTTTTCATTCAGAGAATAACGCAGCGTCGAATCCCGAAATTAATGAGCTTTTTTTAATTTATCCAGAGTAAATCCGGATAGATATCTACTTGTATTTTTATAGCCCGTAGCTTCTTTTTTTGCTGTGTCTTAATCTTTATTTTCCAGGGAAAAATGCACTTTGAGGAAGAAAATCCGAGGCAATAAAAATCGGCCTGAACACATAAAAAGCAGCTTTGAGCTGGAAAGGAAAGAAGGGTATGAAACACAATAGAGGAAGTAATTTACGATTCGGCGAAATGTCGAATATATATATATATATATATATAGGTGTGTGTGTGTGTGAGTGTGTGTTTCTATTTCCTTCCGTTATGTATCTCGTAAATCGCGTATTACTCGGTGACTCGTAGAGCCTGCTGTTCGTATGTTACCGTATCAAGACGCGTATAAGCATCGGGTCGTCGTCGAAGTCTGAAGAAAAAAAGATATTGAAAGGATATGGAAGGCGAGACATAAGAAATGGCTCAAAAAGAATTCAACATCGTAAATTTCACTTACCAGTCCAAGGACAGCCGTAAAGTTCGACCCGCATGCAGACGATGCGTATGTGCGATGTGTAGGGGATGAAACGGATTTTGGTAGCCACGATGGGTGGATCGAAGCTCTGCTCCTTTTCCGTCTGTGGATTGTCGTTTCCTACCAGCAACTGCAATCAAAACGTATAGCCGTGAGTTCGTACAAGTGGAAAATCTACGAGCAAAGGTAGATTTTTCTTGGCAAATTATGGTTGTATGGACTACATTTTGAAATATTTTCAAAAATGCTTTATATATTTGTGATTCTATTCCACAAATACGTAGACATCTTTATTTCAGGTTTTTTCCAGATCCAATAACATTTTGATTGAAGTACCAGTAACGAATGATTACCCTTTCCAAATTATACGGATACAACTTCCTCCTTCATCACTATAATTTCATTAAATGGAATGATCAAAATAGGAGATTCCATAAAGACAGATGAAATTTTGATAGCTCTCATGAAGGAAGTTAAATACCCTCCAAAAAGATATTAAAATGTCATACCGCTAACAAGAAAAGCATGGCGAAATAGCGGCAGACAATACGTATACAATACATTCAGTGGCCGAACGAATTACGCTAATTGGCGGTCGCGAGGCGGCGCGAGTGGTGGTTGGCCGCCAGACCCAATGGAGCGTGTGTTTATTGCCTCGAGAGAGAGAGGAAGGGAGAATCTCGCCTCGCGCATCCTCGACCCCGTTTTCTCCCTGAATCCGATTAGCTCTGGGGATGCCGCGCGATGGCACCGGAGCAGGTTCTCTAAATGCAAATTCGAGCGTTAAATCTACACACCTCTCCGAGAGAGAGAGAGAGAGAGAGAGTGCGCCACTCTCCCAAAGCTTTTTCTATCGGACTTCGCTTTTTTTCATCCTTTGCCCCCCCCCCCCCCCCTCTGGATCTGAATCTACGTCTCCATGAATGGCTTACGTAAATCTTCCTATCTTTTTTCAAAGTGCACTCTCACTCGCGAGAGAGATTTTTACTGGTTTCGTATCTTTTTTGTTGCTGCTCAATGTATTTGATTTTAGATGACGGCATATATCAATACTTATCATCATATTTATTATTGAGCTTAAAAGGATAATCATTCTAATCCAATCTAATAAAAACTCGTTTGGACATTCTAATAACGTTCAATGTTCATGAAGGATGTTATTCAAACAAATTAAATTTTTTTGGTCATTGGTAAAATATTTGATTGAAAGTAAAATATATCAATTTTTATTATCTCTATAATATTTATTAGTTCTGTCATGTAATTAATTTATATGAAATTCTTTGTAAATTTATCGTTGCTTTAATTTGATTTTTCTGCTATGCAATTCAAATTAAGCAAACAGTAAACGCAGGAGATGAGAGATGTAATTTTGGTTAAATTATATAAAATACATAAAAATTTCTGAACTAAAGCAAATTGAATTTCAGTATAAACAGTCACCTATTTATTTTAAAAAGAACAATTTCCTAAAAGAACGTTTTTTTTCTTTATTTCAAGGATAACATTCCTGACCTTAAGAATGAAGTGATGATATTTAGGAAGCATTGTTCTTATATTAAATTCTTATATTCAGAATTGAATAAAACTCAAGCCACAAGAAGTAACAAGCGAGCTATACTTGAGACTAAGCTCTCACGTGGTAGAGTAATCCTAATTTGAGGTCATCGTGCGCTAGCTGGGCGCGAACGTGATAGGTCGCGCAGGCGACTCTGTGTGCGCGTGTATCAATTTTATGCGTCGGTATACAGGATGATAGTATCGCCTGGCCAGGAGCTTTCTCTCTTGGACCGAAGCTTGTTTATAGCCGTATTAATTATTCGTATTACGTGGTTGTACGAGCGCTCGTATTCTCCACCTCCTGTTCGCGCGCTGCATCCCTATACGTATACATAGTTTTCGATACGTCTGTATACAAGGATGGTTACCTCTGACGCGCCCGCACACACGTTGGATGTTCTTGTGGTAGGTAAGCAGGTATTTTGGCTTTACCTTGGCTATCTTTTCTCTCGTGCTATATTTCTCATGAACAGATTATGCTTCTTATGTTGTGTTTGAGCACACTTATTGATATTTTATTATATCATCGATGTTTAATATCTTTTTTTAAAGCTTTTCTTTCGATATCACCTGCAAATAATCGTTGAACAGTATCGATATATTTTTATAATAGAATTATTGACATTCCAGAAGATTTGAATTTTATTTATAATCTAATACTTGCTTTAATAATTTTTAGACGTTGACTGAATTCAAGAAGGAAATAAAACGTTCATTCATCATCTACTCGCTAATTAAATTTAACTTTAATCGAATTCGCTCTAAAATCATCAACTATAATTTTCAAGTACACTATCGAAGCAGCTGATCAGACTTTCCATTCAAGCCGGTCCTCGGCTCCCTCTCTAATGCGCCATAATATTCGCAGTACACGGTGTGTGCTGTTGCTATATAGGCGACAAGTTCACCACGCCGAGAGGTAATTTCGCTTCTCGTGTCGACAGCTTCTAAGGGTCGACTAGAACGCATCGATCCTCGTAAATAAGGCCGCCGAGGCCCGCTCCTACTAGTAACGTATGTCATAAGCGGGCCAAACAATTTTCGAATTAGCCTCCGTGTAAATTCAATAAGGCTCAAGTTTGCGCACCCGCGAACGTCCCCGAGTGCCACTTTACTTTCAAGCATACACATACACACGCGCGCACGCGCACACAGTTCGTTGCCGGAAATGCACGTCCGATTTTATCGGCGAGTCTTGCCGTAGCTGATTAATTTATTTTTTAAATTATAATGAGGAAACGTATAAAATGATTGCATCAATTGAGCATGAACGTTTATATTTGGATTGATAATGAATTGAAATGATTAATTATATATTCCGAGAACGAACGTTCGAATTTAAGTTTAGTTAATCAAAGCAGCATTGGCTTTTCAAATTTCCGCTAATCTTTTATTTTATTAATGCTATGTATTGAATAAAAAATTCAATTTATCTTTAAAATATCATATCGACGACTTTGATATTTTGACATTAATATAAGCTTCAAAAACGTCTATTCTCTTGTATTACATTCAGCAAGTGAAGAAAAATCAATCCAATTGACTGTATGTGACTTTCGTTTGCAGCATATAATTGTTTTACACGTAACCGTATAAAAAGTGCCAAAGAAAAAACAAGGTTAAAGGCTGCTAGAACGCAAAAGAGAATAACACGGTATACTCGTATACGGGGAGGGAGAAGCGCATCGGTAGACCATAGTTTGTTCTTCGCCTCGCTCTCGCGCAGACGTTCTTTCTGCGGCAGGATTTTTCGAGCAAGTGAAATTTCTCACATCTCACGCTAACCCATGGAAACATCCGGGACACTGGCTGCTATCTGCTGTTGCTCTGCTTTGCTCTTGAAAGAATTTGCTTTACTGGCGTCGACACCTTAGCGAAAAATTCTTATTGTTGCCATGCACATCGCAAGTGTCAACCGATAAATTATGTTTTCCATTTACAAGTTTTCTATTCCGATTTTCGATATCGTGACGGGGAAAATATTTTAATACAAACATTAGAAATACCTGAAAATTAATATTATGCATGACATAATTTACTCGGGAATGATTTTCTTATGATTTAATGAGCAAAAAGATGAAAACAAGAGGACACGATGCACTGCGAATTGAGTTGATCCACTTGGCAAGCCTGACGCGGTATGCACCATTTCCGTAAACAGCTCTGCAACCGCAATTACTCTGCGTGCGCGCATAATTTAACCCTGTGCACACATAAGAGGCGAGCGCTGCCGGAACTCTCATCTGTTTGCGGGTCGAAATTGGTCTCTGACTCTCTTTGTACCTACTAATGAAGAACAATTTAATTTCAACACCTCGCAAGTGCGCACTTTGCACGACTCACTTTCAGGAAGCAAGGAGCTTCAGAATATTCCATTATATTCAAGCATTCGTAAGCAAAGTCAAAGAGCCCACTGAATTCTAAGACAATGGCGCTGGCAATAAAGATGATATTCTAGGCATTCAGTTTCAAAATAATTGGATAAACAATTCGATGGAAACCTTATTATTTATCACACTGTGCCTCTCATTCGGTATTATGTTATACTCCGAGGTTATAATCTAATCATTGGTTGTCTTTATTCCATTGCTTTAAAGTGTACGTTGTATTTTGTGAAACGAAGAAGTATACAAGAAGCTGGATGTTTGTGGCGTTAGGTATCCCTCGAGGGAATACATGTACGCTGTCAGCATCCACAAAGGAGGATTTGGAGTTCGTTAGTAAGCGTCTCACACCTTTAAGTAGGCAGCATAGACGAGTGGCCCTCCTGTCGAACGAACGCGACTCCCCTTCCGTTGCCTCACAAAACGAGCAAACAAAGAGCGTCGCGCCCAAGGACGGAAAGCGCAAGGAATGCAGAAGTGAGATGACGGAGATGCTGTGTGCAAAAGAGAGACGAGCGCTATTTGAGCGTTAGATTAAGCAAAGTTGCCTCTGTATGCGCGAAAATGTCTTGGGATGTATGATGAGATTTTGCTATCATGGAAACAGTAGTGTGATTTTCAAGGGGAATCACTTCTATTTCAACGTATTTTTGACTCTGAGATTAAAAGCTAAAATTTTAAGATAGCAAATGGCCGTCTTTTCAGATATTTACAATCATGATAAGGTTTTGATTAAAATTATTTTCAGATCGTTTGTGACAAAAATATAAGTTAACATTGAATCGTTCATAATTTTACAATGCTTCTGCCCAATAAAATATTCTGAATAATCTCACAAAGCTTCCTGAAAATATCGATAAAACATTACGATTTATCGCTGTAATATACTGTAAACATATTCCAGAAATGGAACATTTTTGAAAAGTTGACAATCACACGTCAATCTCAGCCTATATAATCCACTACCTCGGTACCCCTCATTCCAGTAGAGAGAATATTGATGAAAGCTCACCGAGCTCAAAAAGCTTCGTATACGGGGTCGGATAGATGCACGAAGAGAAATGCAAAAAAAGAAAGAAAAATAACATGATGGGTGGTTGCAAAAAAAAAGAAGCAGTACGAGTATGACGATGGAAATCATCTGCCTCGGGGATGGAAAAAGGCACAGGGCGTATGCGCCTCGTGAGCGAGAGGACGAAAAAACGGCGGACGGTGGAAAATTGTTTCCGCGCCACTGCGGTAATCCGCTAATAGCGCGCTCGCATTCGCGCTCCCCGGTAATCCGTAATCCGCTGATACACGTCTCGTGAATTTCCCTCGCTCTGTCGTATACCAAGCCGTCAATCCAGAAGTGGTCTCCTTCCTTCTCTTTCATTGCGATTCCACTATCCCCAAATTTTTTTAATTTGTTTACTTAAACAATCTGCTCTGAATTCTTGCTATTCTTTAAAAATAGAACATTTTAAGTTAATTGCATAAATATATCGCCATTTATAATATTAAATATGAATTGTAATACTTGGAAGAAACTAATGTATTTTATCCTTAAATCTTTAATCTTTAGATCAATCTAACATTAGTAAAGTCGATATGTTCGTTATAAATTCATTTACTTTATTTTACAAGAGGACTAGCCTTTTATTTTCTAACCTGAATATCGTCGAAATCCCTCTAATACACCTACTAATATGACACTGTACAATTATATAATTTAATATTACTAAGCTTCTAGAATTCATCCCCGTGAGACTTCATTCACTGTAGAGACTTGAAATTTCAAAAAAAAAAGTACGTTATAAAAAATTAAGGTAAGCGAACAATAGCCTTTCAGTATTCGTTAGCTTCAGCTTCGTTTCTCTCTCATTTCATTTTTGACGCGTTTTCACTGCTAGAACTTACATGGCACAATAAAGTATTCAGCATATTTGATGTAGTTATGTATGCGCGCATGCCCCCAGGGCCGGACTCTTGACTTCTATTCTTCGCGCCAACGTCTCGTAGAAAATTCCAGCATGTTACACAATAACTTCGGCGAGTCTTTCTTAAAAAAAAAAGAAAAGAAAAGATCAACGATTTTGTTAGTATTAAAAACGAAGAAACATTTTTTTCTGCTAATTCATTGTCCTTATTATTTTTCTTCTAGCTTATAATATCAATGACACATTTGTTTTGCTCCAAACGTTCTATTATATTTCGTCAGCTTTACTTTTGCGAGCTTTCTAGTCGAGCGAATGCTGTCTGAAGGCTTTTCTTCAAGGCTCCACAAAGATTCTCGGGGTCTCACTTTGAGCAAATCTGCGTGAAAATGGGAGCTACGTCTTTGCGGGCTCAGTGCCATTCACTTTTCAAGGCACATGGATATCAAGAGCGCCTTTTCTTCGGAGGCATTGCTCGAATAATGAAGAGCAGAAAAGCCTTTCTTGCTCTTCATCTCGCTATAACTCTTCTCTATTTTGCGAGATTTCATAGTTTTCTCCTCCGCGTAATATTTCCTACTGACTTGGCAGAATTGTTCGGGCGAAACAGCTATTATTCAATGAAAACTCTTCCGAATCGGAAAAAGTTTTAGAACACTATTTATATGTTGTGCTTTATTTATAGCACGAAACTTAAACAAATTTTTCGTATGTAGAATGATAAAATTAAATAAAAATTAGCAAATACCGATGCATCAGCTAATTTACGTTTTTGCTTAGTCGCGTGGAATGACATCCAACAATCAACATAAATATGTGATCAAATGAACAGTAGAAAAAAAGGAAGAGCCAAGTAAAAAATAACAAGTGCAATCGGCGCGTGCGTCAATTGTTGTAACGGATAGTAGAGAACAGAGAGAGAGAGAAAGAGAGAGAGGAGGGGGGAGGGTGAGTTTGAGCCATGGCGAAAATCATCGTCATCAGTCGAAATCGATAGGCGGGACGCTTGTGCAGCTACATGTTACAAGCGGGGCCAAGCGTCGCTTTGTCAAGCGTTGCACACTGGTCTTTCGGTGACAGAGACGCATTACGTTCGCTTAATCAAGCGCGCGTGGGAGTCGCATACTCGCAGATTTACGATTAATATGAACTGACGCCAGTAGCAGCCGCTGCTGGCGTATATAAACATATAGTTATATACGTATGTGAATGCGAAATGAGGAGCCGATTTGAGCGCCGCAATTAGTGAGCTACACAGCCTTCCCTTGCTTAAAAAATCATACCTTTCTGTTTTACGATCACCAGTCGTTCTACATAATTCTTGTGGGTGTTCATGCTGTTGATGAGTTTTCTCCGATCTAACCGAGTTTATATAGTTATTGTTGCGGCTTAGGTATTGATATAGTGGAACAGATCAATATTTGTGGAGACGCAAAAAAAAAAATTTGATTAATGAATATTCCACGTAGTCTCTACAATAATATATGAATATTTGTTATTTATTTTATTAAAAATTTCTATGGAGCTAACCAAATGCGAGAAAATCATATTGCTGACGAATACTGCGGACTAAGAAGAAGACTATGAGCCTTGCGTGGCAATGAAAAGTCAGCTTTGCTCGATACTATTGATTAATTTGATAGCATAATAAATGAGCTGTGAGCCATTGAACTCTCGTATCATAAATCACATGCGGCTGTCGATCGTCGAATTATGAACTTGTTTATAATGCACAAGCGCACTCGCAGTTTAATGTATGAACGACATGATGAGCCATGCAGTTTTCATAGACTTTATTAGTCTCTGCAAACTTTAAAAGTTATGTTCATGGTACTGAATGGCATGACCACTAACATATATAAATATTACATTCGACAATAAGATTAGAATTCCGTGAACAAAAAGAACTCGACACTTACATCCATACCACGCCGATTTTTCCAGCGACGCCATTCCGTGAATCCAGTCCGCCAGTATTCGATGTAGTATTCTTCGGTGTACTCAACGCCATGGCCATTACCGAAACGACCTTGAGTGCGAGTTTCCGTAAGAACTTTTGGCTTACGTAAGTTTATCTCGAGATATTCCTTTCCCTCTTTCGTGATCATGTTCTTCGGACACCATGCGCCTCCGCCTCTGTCTTTTCGTAATCTGAAATCACAATTTTTTTATTTATCATTATCTATTCCATGAATTAATTGACCTGTAAATCAATATAGATGGTATGCGACAATAACAAACGGACTTGTAATAATCGGTTTCAGAGTTGGTATTTAATATAACAACTTAGTGCTCATGAAATTTAATAAATGGAAGAGATTGCGTCGTTAGTTTGATGATTTACATATTCGATGTTTTCAATCCCAAATAATCAGGATATCGATCTAAATTACTAAAATCGTAATTCTTATCACAACGATTAATGTGGATCCACCCGTCCATTTAACCGGGATCATTTGAATTCGTAAACACAGCAAAGCTAGTCGAGGCTAATATGGCATCTGACGATTAGGAATAGCTAACGTCGCAAGCTGTGCTGCAATCGGTCAGTAGTAGTGCCACGTGGTGATAACGATCGCGGTGATTAGTAATGCAAATGTGCTTTGCGTCTGATGAGACCGAACAACGTATATGCTAAATCCCCCTTCCTTTCTCGCTTGCTATACATGCCGCACACTTACGTGGCTAGTACCGTAAATTTTGAGGTTGGGGATGCGCGACTCCTTCACCATAATTAGCTTCCACCGCAAGACACCCACCTTTCCCTACTCTATAGTCGGAAGCGTATCTTCCGGGAAAAGCTTTAGGTTTTCCCGAGCTTTCGTTTAATTAGTTCACGCTGTGTGGCGTCTAATTAGATTTCTTATTTGTTGTGCCATGTAAATTGGCTAAGCGCGGGGGCTGCGTTTTTAATTCGAATCTAAAACGCCACTGGACAACCTTATTTACTTTAATGTCCGCTTATCAACGATGTTTTTCTCATCCATAATTTTGAATAATCAACGGAGCAATCACGGAAAACGATTGAGGCACTATTATTATTTCATTCTCTTGTACGTACCACTTTCATCGGCTGATAACGGAAGAGCAAACTGGTCGGAAATGGAAATATACGTCAGAGAGCCGTTTTACATTCAAACAGCGCTCTACTAAGCGAAACGCAAGCGACACAGCCATGTATTGGGATTATTCGAGGAAGGGGCGGGAGGAGGGAGGCGGAGTTGTATTTCGTCAACGGTATGATTGCGACGACGGGCTGTAGCGCACGAGATCCAGGAATGCCTGGGACAACGCTAACAGCATAGCTGTCTAATTAACCGCAAGCGCGCTCTAGGGCTATACTGCTCTCGATGTCCAATTGTTGACCATGCCTCTAGCCGCACGTATATGACTATATATGTGCGTCTATGTATGCTCGGACAGTGCAATATCCAGATGGAATTGCGTCTATGCGCGTGGAAATTCGCTGGATTTCTTTTTTGTTTTCTTTGTGGAATCAATCTATCCGATAACGTTGGTAAGTTGTTATTTATAATTAATTGTACGCAAATGGTAAGTTGAACCATGTGATTGACTGCAATTTCAGCATTTTTGCCTAATTCAGCGCTATTGAAAGAGGTATGGATTCGCTTTACATGCAACTAGATCCGTCAAAGAATGATTGGATTCTTTTTTCGTTTGTAATAAAAAAGTATGTAAATCCTTTGAACTTTTTGACATTATGTAGTAAAAGGGACAGGTAATCAAATTCGAGTACCTTTGACTTCTCCTTAGTCTACATTTTCTTTTATTTCGCTTCTACAACTTTACCAGTTACACTATATACCGTATCTCAAGTTCCTTTTTGCTTGAAATAAAGAAAATTCAGATAGAATCTGCCGTTTTGGCCTCAACCCGAAGATACTAGGCTTTGAAAAGTTCTTTTCTCTTTTTTCAAATGAAAAGCGCCTATTTGCAATACTCGCAATTACAGGATTTTTTTTTGTTGAAAGCAAAAACTTCAAGCCAATACACGTAAGCACCATCTTAAGCAAAACGCAAATTAATTGAATTACTTAATGCTGAGGTAGCTGTTACTTGAATTCGTCTGTACAAACAGCTTAATAGAGCTTTGCAAAATAAATTAAGGATTTATTTGGCGTTTAGATAAAGCACATAGAATGACTTTCAATGAAGCTTCATGAAGTATATGTTAATGTTTGCAATAAATTGATACTCTGTAATGGAGAATACTAGTGAACTCATTTAAAAAATGAATAGATCTTTTGCACAAAAAATGATATTACAAGCTGTATTTATTATTAAAACTTACTCACTCTTATTATAATTCAAAAAATTTTATTTTCTACATATTTCTGATTAAATTATAAATTAAAAGTATTTTTAAATATATAAGATAGAGAGCAAATGTTTTTCACATTTAAAAATATTTATGAAACATACTTTTCAAAAGCAATTAAAAGTTGAGTCATGTAAAGAAAATTTTACAGTACTTATGAGCGATGAAAGGTAAATAAAAACGTCGAGTATTAAGTTTTTACTAGGTTGCGCTTGAAGAAAATTCAGCTGGTCCGAGCAGAATCTTAATCAACGTAACGCATTCACGCTGGCAATTCCACATCAGCACCCAAAAGGCTGCTGGAGCAGTGAAAGCAATTTGGCGGCGGGGTAAATGGAAGAAGAAGGGAGGTGAAGGGGTAGAGCGTGGCGACTCGTCTTTTTTCGGCTCTTTCAGCGTTCAATGGGGCAGCGAGCAAAGCTTTCCCCTACCCGAAAAGAAAATGGGCCAAGCGCAAGAACCCGATCCCTTCGAGGTGGAGAGCGAGAGAGAAAAAAGAGAAAGGACCTTTTAAAGAGTCACGTTCTCCCGTCTACCTCCGTCACGTCTTCTAGTTTACTTAATGCCTATTGAGAATCAAATCTTCCTTTCCATCTACCGCGAATATTATTTTCCTCGCAAAGTGTTGTCGACGTGTATTTATGCTCAAAGCTGTCGTAAAAAAGAGCAACCGAGATGAAAGAGAGAAAGGGAGGAAAAAAGTGGGAGGCAGCAGTCTGTTAGTCATCAAAGAGAAGTAGCCAGCGAAACGGAGAGCTAAAAGAACAGAGAGTTGCCCGAGGGAGAAAACATTGGCTGGAAAAGTTGTGTGCACGTGCGAGCGTGTCGCTGTAAAAAAAAGAAAAAAAAACGCCGAATGCTGGAAAGAATATACTGGTTATAATTGCCATAAAATTCTAGAACTCATCCAGTTTATGTTGACATCTGTAAGTGAATATCTCATTAAATGTTTTCAAAGAGTAAATTGACGTGGGAAACTCATTAAAATTTTATAAAAGTGTTTTATTAAATGCGATTGCTTAACATTTCTCAATAGTACACAATTATAAGTTGTCGGTGCAATAAGAAATACTTGTAATATGGACTGATTTAATTTATTTGTAACGATTATGTCATACTTTGAAGTAAGAATACATTCATATACGCAATCAATATAAAAATTATTTTCTTTTTTATCTTTTTACCAAATTATGCATTTAGAATAAAACGTGATTGCATTTTTCATAATATCCTCATTATGAAGATGAGTTCAAGTACATTACCTCATTAAGATAATCATCGAGGTCGAGATAAATAGTATCCTTAGAATTTGACAGAGATTAATTCCAACTGCAATTATTCTAGAATAATGGCTATAATGGCATATGACATGCTCTGTCATTGGTAAATCTACTACTGTTTAGTCGTGGATAAGCTATAGGTTTCCTTCAAGATTTCCAAGCCTCTAGCTACTTATTATTCTTATTTGCACATTAATATTAATTCTTATTCGAATATTGAGGGAAAAAACAAAATTAATTTCTCGCACAATAGGAGTATTGATCAAATTCAATTAAATTAACCGTCGAAGCAGATCAGCAGTCAAACAAACGTTTCAGTTGGGGCCACCAACAGCATTTAAGAGTGGCTAACAAAATATAAGTCCACGCTGTATTTTCGCAGCGATCTCTTTCCTACATTCCAAAAATGCACAATGGCAAATATGCCATTGGCTAAATGATCTGTAAAAATTCTTTCTCGTTTATTCATATACTCGGCATATACTCGACAAGAGAACTCTAACCTTTAGCTTCATTCTCTTTCATTCGTGCTCTGTTCGTTTTTCATCCGTTTTGCATTATTTTTCGAATAGCTTTTAGCTGATGCTTTTGATATTTCAATTTATTCATACCCACTGTCAAAGGACAAACGAAGAGTATTTTTCTCAAAAAAGTTCTCTACTATTTGTAAATAAAGAAACGCCCTCTTCGAATGCATTGCAAATGGTGGTCACGATTTCATCTGTATTTACAGGAATGCCGTATAATCAGATTTCCAAATAGAAATAATTTACATTGAATTTTATTTGTGGCGTTCGTCACGTAGTATGCATACGCACACGTGACCCCATTATCAAGCAGCGTGACGTTACAAGCGTGCGCACCTGGGTGCGGCCAATGTACGCACGCTCACATCACCGAGTGAAATCGACTGGCAACATTCGCACGTACGGAGGGAGAGTGAAGCGCATGCAGCGCGCTTGCGATACGCGAGAGAACGGAAGTGAATGAAATCGATTTTCGTTATCGTGGCTGTAGCTTCGCCTGTCCTCGCGGTATGACAAAAAAAAACGCCAGGAAGAAGTGGATACATGCCGTGAGTGTTTCGTCTATACAGGGCAAAAGAGAAAGAGAAATTTTTCGCTGGCTTGGCGATTTCAGATTTTTCGAAATACTCGAACCGTCACAAATATTTGTTTGTTCTTGTTTTATTTTTTTGGCAAGTAATATTTTTATGTTTGTTGCTTACGTTTAAATATTTTAACATTTAAAGAAAGTATAAATATTTTAACAATTTATGAACATCCGGCAGTGGAATTTACGTAAAAAATTTTAGAATTTTTTCTCTGCGCTCGAAAATCTCTCATCCATGTTTTCAGAAAAGAAAATTTATAAAAAATATATATTGTTTTATATGCAGATGATTTTATATTCACCTGTAATACAACGATAGAAAAAGTTATTTATATCTGTTTTCGTTTCTAAACAACAAAACCCCGAAAAATTGATTGATGTCGATTTGAGTCTTTTATTCTTAAATACGTAGCTTTGTTTATGTGATGTTTATAGTGCATTTTTATACAATTACTCAAAAATAAAAAATAACATACGTTTGTTTTGGACGCTGTAGAAGTATACTATGTACCTATATACATTATATTATCGGTTTCCTATAGTTGTGAGAGGCATGTAATCAGTCTTCGCCACCATTCGGGAAGACTATGGGAGCAGAATTTTTACATGGATCGAGACTGGACATACAGGTTAATCGCAATAACAAGTATATTAAAATGTAATTTCTGAAAATTTTCATACGTTTAGGGCTTGACCTCGCGAATTCTTCCACACAGGATTCAGTTCTTTCCCACTGGACTACCGTGACTCTAATGTATTATGTTATGTAAAACAATGATTAATTTATGAATAAAACACAAATACATCTACTATTACTGAGCCGTTGTGTCAGTTAAAGCAGCAGCAGCAGCAAAAAAAATAAAAAAATTAAAACAGTAGGTAACATGACAAACAGCCCAGATAAAAACCGTTCCCTTTCCCTCTTGCACGTGGCGGTAGCAACGGCAGCTCTATATTTTTATCAAATTCTTATTTTTCGCAAACCTCGCGAACTTGCATGCATACACGTGCTAGAAAATACGGGCCAACTGACATTCTTTTTTTTTGTCCGACCGACGACCCACTTTTCACCTTTGTGCACAGTGATAGTAGCAGTAACGCGCGCTTATCTGCTCTCCTACTTGCGCGTTTATGCTTCATTTTTGTGCACAAGAGACGAGATATACAACGGCGTAACAATGTGCTCACGAATAGTTTTACGCTTGGATAAAAAAAAGGCTGACGTTTTGAATTTTGATTCGACTGCTTTGCATACATGGAAGCGGTGCTGCGCGCGCTCGATGCTCCTGCTATTTGGTCGGATTATGCTGGCTACGTATTGTTCTTTTAAATTCTGGATGATAAGAGATGTATTATTTTATCTGCTTTGGATCCATGTAATTTTGTATTTAAGAAATCTACTTTAGAATCTGCGAATATTAGTTAATTTAGTTATTTGATATTTTGTACCGCATGGTACCGTTGCATTTCAAACTACAAGAAATCGATCCATTGACGGTCATTCAGAATACGCCGGGATAATATAACCGATTTCATTATAAAATCTCTCCCTACAGATGATGCTATCATTCGAACGAGCGAGTAATCGTAACATGAGAATGGTTATCCTGCAACTTTGGTATTTTCGGACTGTCGATAATTTATGATCCAATTATTTTTGATGAGAAAAGTTCAATTACGTTAATCACAAATTCAATGATTGATACTAACAGTTTAATTATCAATAAGGAGTCTAAATTGCAAAATTCGACGTTTTTAACAACTGCTAAAAATATAATTTTATTTGTTGAAAGACCTCTCTAAAATAGGCAATGGCTTAACCTGCGGAACCGGAGGAAAAGATCAGACCACGTGAATAAAGAATTAGCTGCAAATAAGAAAGCTCTCGGGCAGAAAAAGAGTTTGTACCGGTGCTAGTTACGGTAGAAGGAGAAAGCTTAGCGTTCCGAAAAACACGTATTTTCAAGTTGCGCTCGGCTCGCGGCCACTTTCATCTTCTCGCGTCTTTTTCTCAGGGGCAATGCGAGTTTTGTTATCAAAAGAATTCCAAGCTTCTTGCGCCCTCGCACTTTCTCTCTTTCTCGTCTAAATGAACGTACCACCACTTTCAGAAAAAGCACGCACTTTGATGTGTTCACATTGTTAGGGCGGCTTTTACTGATGATAATACTTCACGCAAGAGACAAACGAGCCGCATTGGCTTTTACAAGTTCAATCAGTTATACTGTTTGCTTTGCTTTTGATGGTAGCTCGGCAATTCATAAATTAATAGAAGTGGAGTATTATTTCAAAGCTTTAACGCTTGATGTATTATTCGTTTTCAATATTTTTTTCGCAAAAGATTGTTGTAAGTAATAGTAGTAGTGCAAGTTAAGATTTATTCTTCTCATTCGGCTGAAAAGCTATTGCAATTTGAAAAAATTGAATTTGAAAAGCTTATAAAAAATTCAATGTGAATTATCACAAAGTCAACGGGTGACATCACTCGGAAAAAAAACTCAATGAAACAGTATTACTAGCGGCAGCGCGTGAGAGTATTTCGGGGAAGCGCGAACGATGATAAATCTTTGAGGTAGGTGACCGTGTCGCGAGCTATTTGCGTGATACGCGAACCTCCCTCAGTTATAAATCACTCAGGTGTAACACGCGCCATCGTTGGTGAAAGACGTGTATAAAAGGTAAATGCCGTGTAAATGAGCAACCACGACTGGAAAATTGAAAGGCAGGCGATGTAGAGAGATAATAAAACAAGTAAGCTCAGACTTTGCTTCTTTTCATCAATAAACTCAAAGCAAGGAATCTTTCGATTGCTACAACTTCGAATAAATGTTCTACTGGCTAATTTCTTTTCGCAGTGCGAATCGTAAATACAACGAAAGAGCCGCAACGGTGGAACTCTCACGACGAAGCTGTCGAAAGCGAGATTGAGAGGAAAAAAAGCTAATATACGAAAGGGTGTATGAAATGGCACAAAAGAGCAAGTGTGCAAGGCAAAAGCGCCGAGGGAATAAAGGGCGTGCGAAAAGGGAGAGCGAACGACTGAAATCGCGTACGCCGTTTTTGAGCCATAACAAGAGGAAGGGGGGAGGGAGAGAGGAAAAAAGCCTTCAGGCGCATTCAATCTCCCTCTCACCTTCCCCCCGATTTTCTCTCTCTAGTTTTCTCGAGCTCAAGTCTGAAAGTCACCGAGTAAACGTATCATGCGCGCAATACTTCTGCGAGCACAATTCTTCCATCCTCTTTGGCCACGACGTTTTTTCTCTCTCGTTTGCGCTTTCCGGCTTTTGTCTCAAACTCTCTCTTCGCACCAGTAGCTCTCCCACAGAACTCTTCATTTCTAATGCTCATACACACTCTCTTCCTCATACACACTCACACACATGAGCACGCAGACGCGGACGCGCAAGTTTCATTTTATTTCTGCTTTGTCCGCACGCGTTACATTCTTCGTTGTACTCGACGCTCAAATTAAAGCTGAAATTGAAGTTGAACACCCATCGCTGTACTGCAATTTTTAATTGAAACTTTGAGCTCAAGTTGCTTTTATTGAATGATTGATAAGTATTTATAAATACGATTGCGAATAGCAACATTTCCAGCAGAGATAATTATATTCAAGATAATCTCCAATGTATTTGATGTATGTACTTTGATTTTTCACGTTAATCTTTGCCTACACTTATCAGAAACTTGTATCTATTTCATCGAGATACATCCCTCTCACCCTTCTTTGGTGTAAAGCGTTTCCCTTTGAACCCTCTACGACTTCCCTTTAGACTCTGCTGACCCGTCAAGCCTTTTCTCTTTTCCTAGCCCCCCTTGCGCGCGCTTTGTCGAATTTTCAATGCGCTTGTTGCTTTCAATCCCATTTTCGGCTAAAGCGATGCGAATGGCCACTCGGGACTTGCTCAAAAAGTTTCTCATGTTTCCATGGTAGACGTGAATGTATGTATATATAGCAAATGCTATTATCAAATGCTATCCTCTCAAATGCTAACTGTACCGAACGTTATCGATCGCTAACCAGAGCGCGCGGCTGTTATTCTCTTCCTTCAAGACATGCAGCTCTGTTTCTGTTCCTTTGATCTGATTACTCCCGTTAGTACTTATAGAGTAATGAGTACAAGCGGATCTCGATTTATTAGACGATTTAGCACGACCAATAGGACGTGCTAATTTTTTTTTCTTTCACTCTTATAACTTTTGCAAACCCAGGCTAAACCGCATTATCTCTCTCTCGACGCAGCGCATAATTATACCGTGTAATTGCATCTGACGAAATGCTGCAAATTACGAATGCTCCGTGCACGTTTCAAATAACGTTTGTTTCATCTCATCTCGTTCTTTTTTTCTTCACTCCGAGAACGTGCCCGCGTAGTCTAGATTATATAGCTAGCCCGCTGCAAGACGTAAACACAATTACTTCTCGTTTCTCTCTCAAGACTCGCTCATGCATCATTCTCGCTTCCGTTAGCCGCGTAATTTTTAACGTTGTTTTCAAGCGCTCGACGTTATCGCGCTGCTAAAGTCAAGAGAGAGAGAGAGAGAGAGAGAGAGAGAGAGAGAGAGAGAGAGAGAGAGAGAGAGAGAGAGTGGGATTTGAGGAAGGTAAAGAAAGGAAAAAAATACGGAAATTTCGCTGAATACGAATTCACCAGAGCCCAGTCGACCTAATACAGATTTATTGCCGCGTAAGACCCCCAAGCTCGCGGCTCTAATACAGGTATTATGCAGAGGTGCCCCGTGGAAATCGGAGGCAATTTGTAGATGTAGCTCTAACGTGTTTCTCCTTCTCCATTAGACGTCTCAAGGCGATGCAATTTGCTGTTTTTTTTCTCCGCTCTCATCTATTCTATTCCGATGTTATTCAAAAAACTTATAGGCATAAATCAGGTCAAGTTTCCGAAAAATCGTCTCTCAAAGATTGTACGTATGCTCTTCTCTTTAAATCTTTCGTGCACTCGAATCAATTGAAAACGAAAAAAAAGTTTTCTTAAACCCGGTTAAATAAAAGTATTTAAAGAAAAACGATGATAGCGAGCGAGCAAAAGAAGAGCAGAATTCAAAGACTCGCCGGCAAATAAACGTCGTTGAAAAGCAGTAGAGGTCCTAAACGGCATATGCGAAGAGCGACATGAAACTTATCTAGACAGCAATATTCAGCTCGGCCGATACGTATTCAGCGAAGCATTAAACCCGTGTATCGCCGCACCACGTCCATCAGCCTTTCGGCGCGCATGTATTTCAATTCACTCGAGACTCGACGTGCCGCTGATATGATTGTTGTTGAAATTTTGCGTATGTATATACAAACGTACCTGGCGTGTTTTGGCCCGAGGGTTGGATCGTACATCGAGCTCGCTGTGATGTCTTCGTCTGGTATTTCGCCGCTCTCCATGCCCAACGCCGTCGTGCATTGTCCTGAAACAATTGTGCGATTTCTCGATAAAAACACTTTGACTTTCGACAGGGAATTTCCTTGCGGCGAGTTCTCGAAGGAAGGCAACACTGTAGAATAGTTATAACTCTGTCGATCGATTGTATTAAAGCACGTGAGATTATTTATAATTATATCGTCTTTTTCAATTTAGAAGCCGTCTGCAGATATGGATTTTAATCAAATAATGCAAATAATAATATAATTATACTGTCATCTCGAATTGTCATTTGAAAAGTTCTTTGAAAAGCTCGCTATACTTAGATATGCTTATAAATGTGTGAATAACTAGAATTCATAATCAAATAAACGAACGTCAGAACTCCTAACTAATAAAGAATTCGATGATACGTAGTTTTTCGTTAAAATAGTGCAGTTTAAACTAATTAAAAGTGAGTCGTCCGCAAGTTTCTAGATCAACTATATATCTAAATAATATTTTTTCACAACCGACGTTTAAATATTTAATACATACTAACTACAACGTTGAAAATAATTTGAATAAAAATCTCGATACAGGTAATTAAGTAAAAAAATTACGCAAACGATCGCGTATATAAAAACGTCAGCAAGCTGGTGCAAATGGCAATTCATTGCGTTACACCAGTAGGCAACTAAGCCGTACAGCATTTAAGCTCCAGCTCGTTTATGGCGGCACTGTGGCAAAGTTTCAAAACTGCACAATTTACCGGATGTCGGATTAGCCGGACGCGTGAGTATAAAAATAGCCAGGCTAGCGGTCGCTAAACGGAGTTAGCTCTCGGTGTGTATGTGTGTGTGTGTGTGAGTGTATGTGCCTTTTGCGTAAACTCAGTGTCCGCCTTAGTCTGCGCATTACTGGGACAAACTCCCAGGGCAAAGGTGAATTATGTGGGCCGGCCTGCGTTCGTTTCAAGTTAAATCACCCCGAGCATCGTTACGCTAACCCACTACTCGTGTTTGCTCTGTTTTACTGCGCCAGCGACAATCCACTCTCTTTTCTCCCCCCCCCCCCCCATTTTACTCTCAATCTAATGCTAGTAGTTTCGTGCACTGCGCCTATTTGATGTATTTTGAGAGAGTTGAAGTTGCTAGGCTTATCAAACATTATCAAAAGTTTTAGCTAGCTTTTCGAATTTAACTACGTGCAGTTGAATTTGATGGCTATGGATTACCGAATTCGTATCTCTAGAGTTTAGATGATTGTCTAGAGTTTCGAAAACACGAGATGAAATATTTTATAGCAGTAAAATGTTTCAATTGTATAATAATAAAGCAGTAGTAAAGGAAGATCGTAGCATCAACGGTCAATGTTTTGATCAATCAATCAGTCAATAAAATAAAATATTTCGAAACATAATAACATATGAAGTCATTTCCAAATGAAACTAGTGAATCATTCTATGATGTAAATAATTCACGATCATTTTCAAGATAATTTTCAATGAGCAATCCTTGCTGAAATAATAGTTGTTGGAGCGAAATTTCTACCAATATAGTAAAGCAAAGATATTCACAGAGGATGGCATATCTGATACAAAGAGCGAAAATCTCATGGTGAGAGAGGTAAAAAGAGATGGCGGCGAGAGATCCAAGGAGTAAGCAAAATGAAGGACCATAACGAAAGGTTCGCTCTGACACGCGCAACGTGCTTCTGGTTTTGAAAGACCATTAGATAGTATTGTTAATTCAAGGGTGCGCTTGACATTTCATTTACGCCATAACAGAAACACAATGTCCTCTCTACTGGTGGCATGGCGCATCGCGTCTGATTCTCACGAGCTTTGTATGTCGTCGTCGCGCTCGCGTCTCTTATGATATTGCCAAGCCAAGGAATGCTGATGAGTAGAGGATAAACGGGCAAAATTATTTGAGGAATTTAAGAAAAATTATCGCTTACGTGTTCCATCGTGGTCAAAAGACGAATTCCTTTAATTTCGTGTTTTATCAACTTACAGTTTTATTATATTAATAAATACAATATGAAGGTATTCGTTATTCCTTAAACAGTTTCACTTTTATGTAGATGTGACTTTATCCTTGTAACTTCTTTTATTTAATTCTTTTTTGAGTAGTAAAAATTAAAGAATTGTTTAATTGGAGGAATTTATTTTTATTTTGAATAACTTTTTACTAATTTGAAAATAAAGTGAAACCATCACTCAAAAGAAGAAAAAGGTTTTTTGATTTCATCACATTACGCTTTAATTTCTTTTTTAAATAATCAATCACTCAACTACGGTGATAATTGTTTTAATTTGAGCAATATTATTAATTTTTTGATACAGCATAGGTCAATAAATGATTTATTTTGCAATTTAATTTAAAAATTTTAAAACAAAATTTCTTACAGTGTTGGAATTGAAGTATTACAAATGACAAATAAATAAATTCCGCGATCATATCGAAATAAAAATGTGTACTTGAAAAGTGTAAATACATTGGAAATCTAAGATCTAAAAGCTCAAGCAAACGGCTGAATTGGAATTTAAGTGAAAATATAGAAAAATAAAGGTCGGATATATTGACGCATACGAAGAGAGAAATCGTGACGATATTGGATGTTCCTCTAAGTGGAAAATGTACCGTCTAAGTTTGCGTGCGAACTTTGAAGACAAGCGCAATACGTTTCGTTGTCGGGAACGGAGAAAGCTGTTATATACAGCTGCTTTCCGACGTATTCCACGGCTATAGGTTATAGGCTTCGGTAGATCGACGCTCCGTCTCCATGTTTACAGACTGTTCTTACGAGGAGCTGCGAGCCTGATAGTAGATGTTTCTCCAGACAAATATGTCAACGTAACCTCGATATCTTGAATAAATATCTGTCTTATCTAACCTATTTATTTTATTCGTCGTTTTCCTTGTTTTCTAACAATTTTCGTTGGGTTTTTTGTACTTGTATAACAATGTTTTGAATTCAATAACGGAAAAAGTTTGGCTTAAAAAAGAAAAATCATCAAAATTTTCATTTTTCAGAATACTCAGCGGACGCACAAGTTTTGAAAGTACGTTAAAAATTTTACTAACTGTAATTTATATAGGGGCAATGAAAACTCGCTGTTTATGGTGCTAGTAAAATTCTCAGTATCATACAACACTGCCGAGAATTTCGTAATAAATTCGAAGTAAGTCTGTCGACATGTTCAAGTGCTTTATGACGGGGACGGTAAAATCAAGTGACGAGCTCGCGCGCGCGGCGGAAATATAATGTAGAAGCAAATATGCTAAGTACTTCGAGTGTGTTGCCGGTCAAACTGGCAAATTCAGTTTTCATAGACGTGCGAATATTATTTGCATTTTAAAACGGATTTCTATTCTTGTGTTTAATGAACATTTTTTTCGTAGTTTTTCATATTAAATATTTATAATTTCATTTCATTTTATACTCCGTGTTGGTATTATTATTATTGGAAAAAATTTTTTAATCATGTTCTATTATAATACCTCTAAAATATTTATTCCTCGTTCTAGTAATGTATATTCTCATTTATTAAATTTAAGTAATGATAATCTAATATTATCTTAAGACTTTTTATGAATAAATAATTTCTTTGAAACATTTTACGTTTATAATTATAATACCTTGCTTTCAGCGAAGAAAAAAAAAGGAACAAAGTACCGAAGTGGAGAGAAAAAAAAGAATAATAGCTTCAACTCACCAAGATCAAGTCCATAGGTGGTGGGCGTGACGGCGAGAAGAGCAAGGATGAGTGTGAGGGCCGGCATGTTAACGAGCATTAGTCGGCGGCCCTCCTCGTCGATCGGCACCTCATCCTCGAATCGATCGCCGCCGGTAACTTCTACCTCGTCGTTGCCAGTCTCGCGAGTCCAGCACTTTCATTATCGCCTTCTTCTATCTGAATCTGCAATCAAACCCGTAAATAATTGTATCTAGAGAATGTTATTTTCTCCATATATGCACATATATGAACGATATGAAAGTATATTTGTTCCCGTAAGTCAAGAGAAAATTATCTTCTAGATTAGCGAAACAAGGAGACTATCGATTAATATTTCTATTCATAAGTTCTTTTTTACTCTGAAATAAAATCTTGTATTATCCGTAAAACATTTTTAAAAAGTATTATCGACTGAAATACTCGAATAGTCTACATTCTATTCATACTACACGAACAAAAAAATAATGTTACATTCAACTCATTTGCATTGATAAAGCTCTCAATAAAGTTTCAGACTGACGTAACTTTACGAGCGAGTATATATTCATTCCTGGGGTTTGTGTGGAATTGACTTTTTAACGAAGCAAAAACTTATAGCGACTCAGTGAAAAGCTTGACAATTAAAAGAGATTCGTTAAAATCATTCGAGTCCGAACTCCATATAACAACGCATATATGTGACTCAAAATCCATTATAACGATTCCGTAGCTTATGAAAGTTTTCGCATTTCCACAAAATCCATTCTATAACTAGGTACAGCGAAATTGTTGTTCTGAAACGATGGATTTTCTAGCCGCAGCATTGTTAGAGCACAACAGCCATTAGTTGGCATTCTTTTTTTTGGTAGTCTTCCATTTGAAAAACAAAGAAATCAATCGCTAGATTCGAGGCTTCTCACGGGTAGACTGCGCGAAGCCACGTACGTGATCAGCATTACGAACGCACAGCCTGATGCATCATTCACACGGGGAAAGACGGTTCTATTCGCACCCCCCGCGACGAACGTTACACTCGTGTGTACCGCCAATGACATTTACTTACGCGGCTTGCATCCCAATAAGATAAACGCTTTTATTTTTCTCACCAACGGCCTGGGAAAAGAGGAAAATTTATTGAAGAATTGCAACGCATTCGGCATTGTTGCGGTTTCTTTAACATGGGAATGTGGCATATTGGATAAAAACTATGTAGTTCTCCTGGATAGTGAAACAAACTGTAAAAGCGCAGAAAATTTCTTTGTTAGTATAAAGCTACAAGTACCTCTTTTCGTTTCCAACGGTTTTTGCACCACTCTGCACAATTGTCAACTAGCCTTTGACGTGGTGAGTCGCTTTAATCATTGAGCCTAGAACGGTTAAACGTGCTAGTGTTCGCAGTCATATGACGCGACTGAGTGGTGCATTACGCTGCGAACCAGCGAATATTAAAGCAAGCGCGATACAAGAGCTTGTTCGTCTGACTCTCTATGGCTGACGCGATATACGCATATACCACTTGCACTGTATAGTCCCTGCGCAAATCATAGTATACCGGCGATATTTTTTGGCGGATTCTTTTGATATGGCCGACGTTGAGTAGGGTTATGTATATTGAAGTAGCACGTTATCCGTGGAAGATAAAAAAGAATTGAAAATAAATCAGATCATGTTTCCAAAGACGAGACTTTTTCATACGTTAAATGTGACTGCGACGTGATGAATATCAATTATTGTCGGTGTTTTTAAAAATCCTGTAAAAAATCTGCAGTGAAATACAAAGCTTATAAGAATGATAAATTATTCTGCAATTTATACATAATCCAAATGTCTATGTATGATTGTTTGAATAGTGATCAATTACTCTGCATAGATACTACAATGCAATCGTCTAGGCACACTTGTATAAATAACAGTTCTATCGTCGTACTATCGAATTGATAGTTTCGTTATTGATTAATTTTTGACTCATTAGTATGTAAAGTATTTGTTACGCAATAGTATTTTATTTCAAAATCATGCAATTACGTATATCTACAGAGTTGTATAATTTGAAAAATCGAGTGTACTTTGAGGATTGAGTAATCCATCAAGATTTTATTTATCTTAAGCCTACTTTGTCTAGCTCCTTACAAGACACCTGCTTCCCGGTACTTTTTCAGTCGGATGGTAATAAATCCAGTCATAATTGCCTAGAGCAAAAGCGTTTCATAGGCACTCGCCGTAACAGATAGTCTGAGGTATTCCTCATTATCCCGTTCGAGGAACCGCCAAATCCTCGCTTAACGAGATAGAGCCGAGGAAGCGACTGGAAAGTTTTGCAGCTGCACGTCTTTCTCTTACTGCTCATCTCCTATCGCCTTCCCTCCTTTCGCCAAGAAGCTACAGTTTGTCTTGTCCGCGCGTCTTTTATATTTTTCTTCATAAATCCCAAGGATTAAGCTTAGTCGCGTTAAGCGACAGACGTCGTAATTGTTTGTTCTCTTGCTGCGTTGCTCAATTTAAAAATAAAAAAGCGCCCCAATCAGAAATAAGGCCTTAGCCATTTCCCGATGAAGAAACGCTTGCGCGCAGAGAGGTAGTTACGCGAGAACTGAGGATTTCTCCCTCTCGTGTATAGAAAGGAAAAGAGAGAGAGAGAAAGAGAGAAAAAAGTGGAACACGCCCGTTCGCGCAACGAGGCGCAATTGCATTTATGACGCTCTCAAAGGCGCCATGAGCGCGCGGACGTTACTTAGTCGGGGCTTTGCACGCGGAGGAAAAGTTTAATAACGTCACGACGCTCTAATTTTATGAACTCGATTTTCGCGACCCGTCAAAAATGATATTACGCGACTTGGCAAATCTATCCTTTATCTTGGTGATTTCTCCTGCGTTTTAAGAGACCGCGCTTGTACTTTAACGTAACAAGGGTGGAGTGAATTTTCGAGTGAAATTTAATATGCGTTTAATGGTTTTGATTCCTCTTGGAATCATATAATGAAGTGACAAGAGGATAAGTATGAATTTTTTTTTGCAATGAAATGAGTTAAAATTCATTGAAATAATTGGCTCGTATATTTTAAATAAATTATCAATGAAGCCATTTTATTAATAAAACTCGATATATTTTCACTATCATTTCATTATACATTTAAGTTTTTCCAGTTTCAAAACCGTTGCCGGTTCTGCCACCATTTCTTGTTCAATTTCCATACAATACATCTGCAGCAAGAGAATTATGAGCCATAAACAAAAATATAAACATTTATTTTGGTTATAATGCACCGAAAGGTCCATTATCCTGTAAAAGAGAATTTTTCACAGGGACTTTCGGAAATTCATCGGCAAATCATCCGCACGCGCGTGCTTGACCTTATTTCTGTTTGTCTGTGACTGACAATCGCGCGACCGACCAGCACGTTTCAAGAATACAAGATGTGCGCGCTCTCTCTCTCTCTCTCTGTATTCCCGTAGGTGCATCTAGAAAACGAGGAGCACGCACACCTGCAGCAATAGCAATGGCGGCCAGAAAAATGTACTTTTTCTATTGGTATTTATGTACGTGCTGAGCTTAAGTAAAGACCTTGCATCGAAGCGTGAAAAGAGATGCGTTAAGGCAATTTTTTATGGAATAGATTTTCACAAGAGTAATAACGTACTCTTTACAATCAAAATAAATATCTTATTATCTTTTTAAAAGCCATAATTAAGAGATATAAACTTGAGTAAAGGTCTATTCATATTTTTCCAGAAAATCAGTAGAAAATTATGGAATGGTGCGTACAATTGAAAGCAGCGAAAGACGAAAGAAGAGGCCATTGTAATTTCAGCCGGAGATGCCCTTCAATTAGTTGATAACGACTTTTGGGCGCACGTATGCGTACTTGGACTACCTTTGAAGGCTGGAAGTGAAGAATTAAGAGCTCAATGAAACTTCACTGAGTTTTGCTCTATAGCAACTCCTTTGTTCTTCTCCGGCATCGATGCTTTGTCAGCTACTTACTTTGATTACCCCATTAAACCTTATACACTTGAACTGCTTAAATAGAGACGTGCGGAAAGCTGAATGGAGTTAAAGTGAGTACAAAGTTATAAGCATGAGATTACGAAAATCAAATCATGTTTACTAGCCAATGGGCAATGAAATAGTTACAGGATAAAATTACAATGCTGAAGCGCATTATGAAATATTGTATAATAATCAGTTGACAGGGCAATGTTCCACGCCGGCGAAGCATCTCATTCGGAAGAGTGGAAAACCCACGGAAGTGGACGCAAACAAGCGCGCGCACGCGGAAGCAGACGCAATCACTCGCCAGTGGTAATTGCAGCGGCCATTTGCGATTTCGCGAAGGGAATGCATTCCCTCTCAGCAGCAGTAGCAGCAGCTGCAATTACGGCGCCTCTCTGCTCGCGCGTCGTCGCTTAGCGATTCTAGCCTCGACTCGGGCTGCGCATCACGTCTCTGTCTTCGAGCCGCGCGATATATATAGTGTACATATAGTAGCGGCTGCCTCGGGAATTCAAGAGGACTTTTAAGTACGTTAATGACTCGCATTCACGAGGGCTGCCTGCCTCTCTCCACCGAAAAGCGTCTGGATACTCGCCAATGAGCCGCGACAATTAGCGAAATACGGGAAGCCTGGCAGTCCTGCAGTCTCGCCGGCTGATTGTGGTTTTGTGCTTGCTTGGCGTCACCCAACCTTATACGTTAGCTACTGCTACGTAAGTGGACTGTAACGAACCTTCCTGAACAATGAAAAATCACTAGTGCCTATTACTATTATACGAATGTGCTACGACTTTCCACAAGAATCTAAGACGATTCTGTAAAAATATCCAAGCATTCTCAAATAAACTTTGCTCATAAATACTAGATTAGGATAGCCAAACGGAATGATTAGGTAAAAAGCAAACTTTCAAATTTCATTTTGTTGATTACAAGTCCCAGAAGTTCAATTTTATGTTAGTAGAAGAAGCTTCTGTGCTGCTGCGTGGCCCAATGAATATTACAAGAGCTTCAATCAACTACTGGTATATATCTTACAGGCAAATCATGCTTTAACTGCGCAACGAGGGAAAGTACACGTGAAATTCGGGCGCGTAAGTTTGTAGCCTCGTAGGGAAAAGCTAGTCATGAAGTATGGAGAAGACGACTCGCGTACACAAGTTTCTCTTTGAGAATTCAGAATTCGTGCTCTTATACTCGACTGCACATATATAAAGAGGGTGTAATATTTGGATTTTCAAAGAGCTCAAACCATGCTCATTTTCAAAGCATTTATTAGAATACTGGCTGGTCACAAAATTACATTTTCGTACGGATACACGTGCAATTTTCCATTTTATCTTACCGACAGTATTTTGTTTTAGATTGTAATGCAACTTCATTTTATGTTTTCGATCGTGAACAGTAAATAATATTAGTATATAATAATAATAATATAGCAATGAAACAAAAATCAGTTTTTATCAAAAAAGAAAAGTACAGTAGCCTTTTCGTCGTATGAATCGTAGTATGCCATGTCACTCGAGCATCTAGCAAAACAGCAATTGGGTTCTCTTCTAAATTGACGTCAAACACGACATCGCCATATACGCGCCATTGCAAAGTAAATTTTTATCATCTTTACTCATCCTCTACACATATATATGTATATATACACATATATATATATACACTACATTCCATCAACATCATCTTTCTACCCTCGCACACATCAGATGCGACTTTGTAAGCCATCAACAAACGCTGTCAAAAAAAACGATAAAAGTCACGTACATATATATACAAGTTGAATGACACGTACACACGTTTATCATCGCCTGGTCGGGCGTTGATACCGCTTAGTGGTGGCGATGTACTGCGGTTTATCGTCCTCCGCTGGCGTATTAAGTTCATTACTCATCGCGTTAGGTGAGTAAGTGGCTCTTTCTCTCTCTCCTCGGGTCGCATTGGAATCTTCATGCCGCTCTTTTTTCTTCACTTTATTCTGACAGCCAGCTAACTCTGCTGCAGACGAGAATATCGATTACGTACTTGATAGTAGATGCTTTGTAAATATTATCGAACAGAATAACGAATCAAATTCAGCATTCTACGTATTGACAGCACTTATTTATTAACAGAAACATGAATTCTCGATACATTTTAATCGTTATTTGTTATTGAACAATAAATAAACGAACTAACATTACATAAAATCTCTCGAAAATTTTTTTGCGAGCCCAAGCAAAAAAGTACCTGCAAAATAAAGTAGCGCGAGAAGCAATCAGAGGTCACTCAAACCCACTCAGTCTACCGTAAACTCAGCACTATAAAATCCGACATCGAAAAGTACTTAAACACAGCGCAGCAGCAGCAGCGAGACGAAAAAAAAGAGAAAGAAACCTAAGTAAAAGAAAAGAGTAAAAACGCAGAGGAGAGAGAGAGAGAAAAAAAGAGGGGGGGGGAGGTACTTCTCAATAACGCGAATAGTAGTGCATGGCGTTGTTGGCATTGCCGTCACGAAATTTTCCAAAGCACATTACTGAGTGTTCCGCGACTGCTGTTGAGAATACAGAGCCTTAGATATATCCGAAAGTAAAGGTGTGGAGAAGAAGAAGAGAGAGAGAGGTGATTGCGACTATATATATCGCATCTTATCGAGTGACGGACCGTCGATGCAACCCTGAAAGTCCTGACTGCCGGTGCGCCGCCGCGCTGAGAAAATGTTCTCTGCAGCGCGGAGAAGAGTAAACGAAAAATTACTTGCAACGCGTGACTGGAATACGCGTACTTGCTACTTACGAGTTTAGGCGAGAGGGGTAGAAAGGTAATAAAGTGCTAGTGTCGCTTTCTTATGCACTTTTCCCTTTTTTACCCTTGCGATTGCCTCTCTCTCGCTTGAATTGTAGTTGGACTTCCGAGGGTAAGTACCGCATTGTAACATTTCGGTTTGGTTCGTATGACAATGGCACTTTCAATGTCATATTGATTTGATTTATTTCTTTTTCAGTTTCCATAGATGATACGTTATTTCACAAAAATTAAGGTATATATATACCTGAGAGTTTCCTACTCGTCACGTGGAAAATGATTTTCCAAAATTGTAATATTGAATCTGATAATAAATGTATTAATTATAAGTAAACAAAATCAGCGGTAATGAATCGTAAGTCTACTGATTAAAAGCGCGAAACACAGTGAAAAATAATAAACTCTCGAGGAAATTTCTTTTCTCTGTAAAAGCCATTCAACCGCGAAACAAAAAGAAAGAAATTGCACGTTCATTGACCTGTGTGTGGTATACGCTGCGGAATATACGAAATATTTATTGCCGATCGTCGATTCAATTGGCCGAAATGGTTTCACTTGTGTATATGCAGCATGTATATATACAGGTCCCGCTTTATTTTCTTTTGAATCACGCACGCGCCCTCGGTGAAATCGCAAACTGTCAGCGCGGTTTATTTGCACTGCGGAGATCATCGATCATCGAAAATTTACACTCGACCTCGGTGGGCGTGGCGTGCTGCCCTCAAGCGAGCGACAGCGTAAAAAAATATCCCAGTTTACAAGCAGGTTATTTCGACGGATCCGCGTCACCGTTTTAGATATGTATGTGGCACGTGCATGTACTCGCGTCAAGCGTATTGGTATATTTTCAACACGCGGAATCTTCGATTACAAAGATGAAAATACCGTGGATTTTTTAAAGAAATCGTTTATTTACAGTATCGAGCGTTTTATTCTGACCTTTTATCATTCATTTCTTCGGAATATACTGAATATTTGTTAATATCGTTTTGTGTCACTGGAACATAGGGAATATGCGTCGACACACTATTGTTTGGAATAAAATTGTAGCAGGCCTCAAGTATTTTTTATGCAGTTTGAAAAGAAAATAAAACAATAACAATCATCATGTTTCCTTTAAACTTTAGTACATTCACTTCAATATTTAAATCAAACGTTCAACGTTATATTACCACTTTACAACTTATAAGAATATTAACAATAATAATTCAAAAACTCTAATCCACGATCAATCTCTTTCAGCTTTAGTAAATTATATTATACATGATTATTTAGAGTGGCAGATTACATGCATAGTATAATGAATTCGTTATATTTCGTTCGAAATGCACTGAAAATACAGTTCTCTTAATAGACGGTAGAATCAGTTTCTGCATTGAATATTTTTTATTTGAATAAACATTGCTTTAGGACGTGGAAATTTCACTAACACCGAATGGAGCCGCTTACGATTTTAATTTCACTAAATATTGAATGTAACAATACGTTCATCAACTCCATACTAAATGCTTATAAAGTTGTAAAATGTAGAACAGAACAACACTATGAACTATTTTCTTTTATTTTTTCCCTCGCAGGCAATATTTTGGCTCGTCGACCAATCATTCGTTGTTTGTCCCGAACCCGCCCCTCCATTTTACCTCTCTTTGTTTTTCGCTAGTCTGCACATTCGCTACAGAATGTGCGATCTGTAATATCGAGCTTTGAAATTAGAAACTTCGAAAGCTCAGACCAATTCGCTGACTCAGTGCTTGGTGTCGGAGGTTGCGATTTTTTTTATTGTACTATTTTCGATTGATACAGAACAATAGCTCTTTATTTCGGGTTCTTTGTATCAAAATTGTTACAATGACTATAACAGAAACACTTAGGTGAAATCGTTGTTGGATTAGTTTCTCGATTCAGTTAATAATTAAATTCTAGCTAAATTGAAAGTAAATAAATATCGTATCGTTTATTTTCGAGCAATATTTCTGCTCTTCTATTTTCTAAAACAAAGTTTTTATATCAATATATCGAAAACAAATATTTTGTGCACGAATCGTTCTATTTTATTCAGAAGATGAACTACTCTTGCGGATGCGTTCAAAAAAGTAAACACCAAAACTCCAACATGAAGGCTGTATATTTTTTTACATCGCACTACCAACAGCCAGAAGGCATTTCATGTGTCTATTCAAGCACTTCAATAATACGTGTCCGCAAGACATTTTTACGTTTTCAACCAATGATTCATCAAAAAGTCAGAATAAAACCAACAAGAGATAAAAGAACAATTGCACGGTGAAAAAAATTCCATGTAAAAAAATTTCTACTGCAAATGACGAAAGCCCATCGAATAATATGACGGAGTTTTTTGCGTCAGATGGGATGAGGAACACAGTCACTCCAGTCTTTTTTAATCTCTCCGTCATCGCGAAAAATCAAAGGAAAATCTTCGGTGCGATATTGTCTGCCGACGCATCACGCACGAAAGAAAAGGGAGGCTGCACGCGAGAGAAAGAAGAGATGGAGAGAGGGAGAGAAAGCACGACGTTTTTATCTTTAAGCTTCGAATCGTTTTCCAATACGTACCACCACCGTCGACGCCGTCGTTGTCGTCTTCCTCGGAGAGCATTTTCCATTTTAAATAATATCCCGCATATTCGAGAGAGCGGCAGCGGGAGCTAGGACAAAGATTTGCTAAAGGCAATCTGAGTATGTGCCGTGGGGACGCTGAAATATGCGGTAAATAAGCTAAATAGAAAGGGGAAATTCGGAAAATGCGCTTCCTCGATGGAGATTGTCGAGGGAGTTGAAGGAAAAACAAAGATGATTACCGCGCTCGCCAGGTTTTTAAAAGTCTCTTGCTGTTTCGCCGAGCGAGAAATTCAGTTCGACGTTTACAAGGCGTGTGCCCTCCATTCACTGAAGGCTCACAATTGTTGAGTTCATCGCAATAATAATCCAACAGTTCGATATTTACAAAATTTGAATACATTCGGTTATCGAGTTCAAAAATAAAACAATTATAAACGTCGATTTTATTTTCAACATCTACAGATTGACATTCTAAACCATGATGCATCGATGTAATAGCTATATTGTCTGATATTCAGTTCCTAACTTTAAATATAGCTTGCGGAAAACCAATGAGCAGCATTGAATATTGCAATGCTGTTCCGAATAATGTAGTAGTGCAAAACTTGGAAAGCATTGAGAGTTTAATTGATTTATTAGGTATTCCGAAATTTTCACAGTTAAATTTAACTTGACTGAATGAGTGAAATATCATTTAATAATCTATCGCGTACAATGTTCAAAGTTTTTGCATGTCCATAATCTGATAAACTAATAAGGTAATACAACAATCCCTATACATTTACCAGAAAATATGATGTAATTTAATAAACGATTAAAAGTGTGAGCGGTAACCAGTGAAAACCTCATAGCCGCAAAAATATTTTAAACTTGCCATGATCGTTATAGATCAAAGCTTCACCTACAGCAGTAAAACAAAAAGAGCTTCAACTATCAGAAAAATTCCTGCAGCGTACGTAAAAGCCAAACATCTCAAAAAGCTGCGGCGAAACACTCTATCCACTGGAAACTCCATTCGCAAAAGAGCTAAGTAATACGTCATTTGGCGTTCGCCAAAAGAGCTGCAAAGAGAGAGAGAGAGAGAGAGAGAGAGAGAGAGAGAGAGAGAGAGAGAGAGAGAGAGAGAGAGAACAAGAGGAATGGCTACATTGTTAGGCGAATGGTAAGGGTAAAAGTTGAAAAGTTTTCAAGTGGCTGCTCGAAAGTTCGGCTCGGCAAGTCCAGTCTATATGCCCCAGAGGATAAGAGAACGAGAGAAAGGGGGTAGAAGAATGTCGGACGGCTTTATGAAAAATTTTAATCACGCCTGCTTTACGAGCCCTGAGCGGACTCGCGCGCGTGTCTCGAACGCTCAAAATATCGCTAGTGGAATTTTCTTTTGCTGGCGTGTGCAAGCTTGACGGTGTCGGTATCGGTATGTCATATAAAGGAAAAGAACGTGGCTTGTGAAATGTTACTTGAATTTCAAACAAGTTTCTTTTTTTTTCTCCTCTGTAAATGTATTCTCCACTTTACCATTTTAGACACCTTTCAATTCTATCAGCAGCGATAGTAAACAGTTTTTAATATTTATCGCCATTTTCGTGATTTCGTAATCAATATTCCTGGAAAAATCATATATTTTTACAAAACTTTAGCAATATTCGACTAGATTCATTTTGTACGGATATAAATTCTACACAATTTGATTTTATACAAATTTATTGATCACAAAAACAATGAACTACTATTTTCTTCAAAAACGAAATATTATCTGACATATTTTTCTGCAGTAACATGAACAAAAAATTAATTAACATAAAATATTATATTTGCCACAACCGTACATTGAATAATTTTTTATCAATGGGTAGAATATGAAACATATATATCTTTTATATGTTTATTTATTTTTGGAATATTTTATGTAGATGACTCTGGAACAGTTATTTTCCAAATAAATTTTCTGTAGAAAGTTTATATGTTTAATACTATCTTCTTTCTTAATAAGTACTATTTTGTGTTTTTGTTCAATTAAAGAACTATCACGTTAAATAAATAAAATTTGAAAATTTGTGTAGAATCAAATCATGTAGAATTAATGTACGAAACAAACTCAGTCCAACATGGAATAATTTAATACTCATATACTTTTACCGCTCCGGTACTGACATTTATTTTAAATATTCGATATTCTCTGTACGTGAACGTGATAATATAATTAATAATTTGGACAGTAAGTATTTTGAAAAAATATTTTACTCGACAATTTCATGCAAACTAAATCCATTACAGTAAGTGATTCTATTCGCAGATATTCCAAAAATATTCGCGAGCAAATTGCTACTAATAATTTCTTGAAGCCAGATTTTATTATCACATTTCAGTGGGTTAGCCAGTCAGCTACAAAGTTAACATGACAAGTTTTCTTTATTTCGATGGAAACGGAGGTATTCTAAAGATATCATTTTAAACTTTTTTCACTTTAAAAACTCGGCCTAAACTGTAATTTTTTTATTATAGCTTTCGAACTAGTTATATGCGATAAAGAGATTGAGAGTTCTGTCGATATTGAACAGCAGCTATGAAGTATATTTAGTAAAAATTTACTTTTTTCAATTGAAAAACTACTTAAGAAACTTTTTGTCTAACAGTTATAATAGAAATAAAAATAGCCGTTAATATATAATGAACTTATGGTATGAATGTTGAAATATGTTATTACTAATCACAAAATCAGCCATAAATAATAACTTAATCAATATTTTCGAGATTTGTCTAATGGTATATACACATCTCCGGAACTCAATAACATCACGTTCAACTCTTGACGGTGTGCATGTTGCAATCTTTGGTTATTGGTGGCTCCACTCGCCAAGCTGATGATTTATTGCCCGCGGGGACTTAGTCCACTTCACAACTTCGTTCGCTCATTCTCGGGTTTCAACTGTACGTGTTTCATGTGATTGATTAATGTGCGGTTTTTATCTGAGCAATTTTTATAGTCATAACTATGAACATGAAGGTGAAAATAAGTTTATTATTTTTATTAACTTATAATGTCAGTTAGTAGACAAGTTGGAACTTAACAATTGATCTTTACCAATTAAAAATAACTTTTCAAAGGCCATTACAGAAACTGGTAAGAAAAGGCAACGATGATTAGTATAGTTATCGGCGCAGTAAACGCCGAAAACCAACGAGAGAGAAAGAGAGAGAACGCCTCCGCATTGCTCTCTCTCACTCTCTCTCTCTCTCTCTCTTCCTCGTCGACTTCTCGAAAACTTTGGAAGCTCCACTACTCTACGCTGGCGAGGTATGAGCGCGTGGAATGAAACTTCATTTTAAAAAGGAGATGAAAGACCAACTTCGTCGGAGAGTATGATATAACGTGGCGAACGCGCTTGCTCTCGTCCCGAAAGTCGAAGGAGGCTGTAATTGCCCTGAAAAGCTCATCGATAGGTCAGGAAGGTGCTAGCTTGCGCCTCCAAGCTGAAACCTCGCAACTGCGGGTAATGAAAGTTAAAAAGAAGAAAAAGAAACGAAAGAAACGGTAGAAGAAGTTGTAGAAGAAGTAGTATAGTTTAAGATAGATTCATCGTAACTCTGCAGAATCTTCGTAATGGAGCGCTTTGATTTGTAAAGATTAAGCTCAAGGAAAAAGAAAGTTTTTTTGGACTCACTGCTGCATTCTTCTTCTACATATTTTTAGGTCTAGATACTTAGTATTTCGGAACCGCAAATACCCGCTTTGTCTGGAAATACCAGTGAAAAGCGCAGCTTTAAAGTTAGTACTTTGTAAAAGCGCGATATAATCTCACGAAATTCACTTCTGACGTGATTCTACCTTTACTACTTACAGGTAATATTGTTGTTTCGGTTAGTTGCAAAAATTACAAATTAAAATTATTTTTTACAATTATCGGTTTGCGCGTTTTCTATCAGTATACTTACTACGAATGCACCGAATCAAGATAGATAAAACCCATTCTTATTGATTTTGAAATCTTCCAGTTTTATGTTTAAGCAACAAAGCACTCAATAAGATTCTTGTATCACAGTTTGCAAGTACCAACGTTATCAAAATGCGAGAGTATGTTGTCCACACAATGGTCTCTCAAGCGTCTTTACAAGCATTTTCTTACCAAGTTCAGTGGATTCAGTTGTGGATACCACTACAAGGTTTGAGAATGAGAAAAAAAAGAAAAAAAAGAACGAAGTGACAGACAACAACGCGAAACGGCTAGGTCCACTGGGATGGCGTATAAATCTTCCCACCCACCTAGTCTTGTTCTGTTCTAGTTGGCCTTTAGTGATTTCGCCAAGTGGCCACTGTGATAGTCAGGTATACAGACTTGCGCGTTCACTCGTGCCGTATCGCTAGAATCGAGACTCTGGCTACGGTCGTACTCTTGAAAATTACGATCGATGCAACCAAGCTCCGTAAAATCGAGGAGAAAAGGTAAAGGTATATCAGATGGAAAACTTTAAGAAATGGTATTTAAAAATACAAAAAACAAAATTTTTTATAATAAAAGTTCAATATTCAATAAGATGATAACGATAGTATTAACGATATTCTGTCTTTTTTGTAATAGAAAAAATTATGAAAATCCAGTCATCGCGATAGTGGCTATGATACGTTAATTCAAGACAATTGAAAATTTAATTTCAAAAGTATACATAAGATAACACTGAATACAAACCTGATGCGAGGAAGGTGAAGAAAACTAAGACAAAATAAGCACGCAACAAAAAATAACTAGGGCAAAAGAATTTTTAGAAAAAATAGCACAAAGTGAAAATGGGAATTAAACTGTCGACGCATGGGATGAAAAAAAAGAGACGAAAGGAGAGGGTTACCGATAGTGAAGTGAGAAAAAGAATGGCAAAGTGACCGTAAAATAAGAGAATCGCGCAAGCGCGAGAGAAAGAGATAGAGATTGCACCGGATGCTCGCGCTGGCTGCTGTTTTCCAATTTCCTCTGGCAGCCGAATAGCTGGCCAGCCGCGATGCAATATCCAGATGGCGATGATATGCCCTCCTCTCTCTCTCTCTCTCTCTCTCTCTGTCTCGTTCTGTTTCATTCCGTCTCTCGGTCTCTACTACCACGGAAACCTCAAGCGTCCTATCGCCTGTAATACGCGATCGTATGCACAGAGAGATTTTCATTGTCGCGATGAGGTACGCGCGCAAATACAACATTATTTGATATTGTGAGAATGAACTGCGATGATCAAGATGTGAGGTAACAATGATCGAGTTTAAAAGATGGAACTCGCGGATGGATAGCTGTCCCAAAAGGTTTGATCTCATCCGGTTAAAACAGTCAGAGTTATTGATTGATGAAAGAGCAGAACCAGTGTTCCATTGCGCTAAAAGTAACAACTTCATAAGCTAAAAGCTTCTAATTGTTATAAAAGAGGAAAGAAAAGTATCACAATTGCAATTATGCCTTCAAGCTCACAATTAAATACGCCGCAATAGTAGACCGACAATGATATTTCGCCTTGACACGGATAGCGAGAAAGACATATGCATGTTCGCTATCTTATTCGCGAAGCATTAAGCACTTGTTAACCGATGATATGCGCGATATAGAACGTTGATTTGGTACACCCGAATGAGCAATAATTAAATTACGCATCCATTAGATGCGCGAGTTTCTGTAATATGAATTTATGAGGTAGTTAGCAAATGTTTTACGCAAAATCAGCTAATAAGTATAGGGAAAATCACACTACGCTTCTACAGAATTCTGTATAAAACGAAATGGAACCATAATTCGATAATTTTATTTATCACTTTAAAGGTAATATTTTAACGATTATACTTAATAGAATTGAATATGCGAGTATAAGATGCTTTATTAGTTAATAAAGTGGATTTTTAGTAAATAGTATTTTTTATACTTTCTTATTTTATTCGGAATATTATATGGAATATATCTGTAGATAAATTATATTTTTCTTTAATAATGATCAAGATCATAATTATAATGTTAGAATGTTCTATAAAAATTTTGGCTAAAGAAATGTCGGTCAATATTTCCATCATAACCATGACAAACGTTAGTTTTACAATGAAGCAATACTTGTGACAGTCTTTATCCTTTCGTATTTATCGAAATATAAACTATATGAAGAGTAACAAATTTGATAATAATTAGCTAGATAATTTTATTACAATTAACTCTTCTTATTATTTGGTAAACCCATATTACCATTGATATAGTTTTTAATTTTGACGTCTGCTATCATTGTTATTGTTATCGTTGTTGACACTTGAAGAACTACGTCATTAGATGTCTGTACGCATTAGTTTTGATTCCCAATAATCATCAATATATAGACCCACCTCTCTCATCATATTTTGAATATGACGTAGGAGGAGAAAATTTTACACGCATATTATAATGTTAATTCGAACATGTTGTCGAACGACATACAAAATACTATCAAAATATTTTTAAGTATTGTTAATGATTATTATCGGTATAATGTATATATTTATCGCAAAAAAAAACATTGAAAACTGATATAACGAAACAAACAGAAGATGTATACGTTCACACTCAAATGTCAGATTCTACGAGCAAAACATTATAACTTCAGATGCATATCATCATTCCGGCATTGTATAATACGCTTCACTCGTATAATACGAATATGAATTTAACTATAATACATCACAACGGATGTGTCATCTTTTATTACTTTTTCATAGTCGTTTTACAATTTAAAACTTTTTTTTTACTTCAATCGTGAAAAACTACTACTGCGGTTTTGAAATTTCCTATTTTATCAATACATAATTTTCAAGTTCCATTGTGACAAAAAATGTCCAATAATTTAATAGATTTATATCTCTCCTTTTAACAAATAGTAATCAACTTCTTATCACATCAATCTCTGTCCAACAGTTTAAAATGTTACGTATTCAATAGTCCAGTAAAATGGCCTGGGAATTGATAGTGTTTAATCAGTCTCTGCGAATGCGATTATAAGGATAATTCTTGTGCGTAGAATTGAATGCATACAATATTGGAGTCTAAATCGACCGGGAAATAATGGAAATTAGCGAATAACCTACCTTAAATTTATTTTTCCCCATTATTTCCGAAACCATAGTGAATATCGACAGTTTTCGAACAAAGTTGTAAAGTACCAAATTTTATGTCGAAATATATCCTCGCAAACTAAGGTTCCATTCAATATTCTCGATTTTTCCGACTTTGCTTGAACGAGACTGAAAATCACCGGGGCCTTTCCGAACGGTAACAGCTGACGCTGTGCAGAACGCGTACTGTGCACCACTCGCACTTCCCCTCTGTTTGCTCGCTAAATCACAAACAAAATCATAATTAAAAGTTACTATATTCTTCAAAAGTTTTTTATCAATTCTTCAGTTGCTTTTTAGAGAGAAACAATCACGTATAACAATAATAATAGAAGAATATATAAATGAAAATAATTTGAATATAAATTATTTTAAGGAAATTCAAATCCTCCTATGTATTTCTGTAATAAGTTTAATTAGTTCATAGCTAGGCTATTTCACTAGGTTACGAGTGTACTATAATAGAGGGATACGACAAAATAAGATTAGATTAGAAGAATTGTAATAAGGCACCTACAATCATCAAGTTTGTTGATATTACGAGTAAAATATTGGACGTTAGAGTATATTTATAGTTTCACGGCGCTTGAGTCATAATTTACTAAGCATTATTCCGTCTCTCGTTGGCTTTCTGTCTCTCTCTCGCTCGTTAAATCGATTTCCGTGGCAGGCTGAATGACGGACCCGTAATGGAACGCAAGCGAGTTTGGCTTATTGTTAATTTCGCGCGCGCGCACACACATGCACGATATACATACATATATACGAACGGCACTTAGGCGCATCTATATCGATCATACAGAGCTCACCTCTCTAATTTAGCTTTGCGTTCCATACGAAAATACGCTCCGGGTTTCTTCCTCTCTGCTAGTGCGCACGAGACAATCAATTTATCGACTAATTTGTTCTCTCCACGATTAGTCTCGTTTTCTCGTCTACTGATCGTGATCGCTTGGATCTTCCTTTTTTAGATGGATTAATTAATTAATGTAGGTTTCTGCGGTGATCGCTTGACTCGATAAGTAATTACTTCGAAGTTGACTATCTGTTATTTCGTCAGACAGACTCGCCGAGCGGATAAATTATTTTAATTTTATCGTAAGAAATTTGTGATTGCAATCTGTTATTAAAAAGGAAGGAGTAATTGCGACAATTCAGAAATAAACGTTAATTGTGAGATATTTTGCTGATTGACTATTAAATGAAAAAACATTTAAGTAATCGAATCTTAATACACGTACTCAGCCGATAGGATATAAAAAACTCCGACTCGTGAAAGTGTAATAGGCATGTTCGTCGTTGTCGACGATGAAAAATATTTCGATCGTCACAATCTAATCAATCAACTTTTTCATTTTCTGACTATATCTTGTTCGCAAGTTTTGCCGTAAAGAAAGCATCTATAAAATGAGGTTGTGTCGCGTATACACTTGCGACAACGATAAATAATTTTCCTCTCTCTCTCTCTCTCTCTCTCTAGAGTTACTGTTTACAGATTCTCGTACGTTGTCGCCCAGCGCGTAGAATATCGTCAGCTGCGACTATATTTAACAAGCTCGCGTAGCAATATCAAAGAAAAAGCAGAGAAAGGAAGAATGACAACGACGACGTCGTCAAACTTGACGCGCCATTGAAGTTTGCTACACGTGTTGCCAGGAAATCGGATTTTATTTCTGAAAGAACGCTTGATAGAAACGTTGAACAACTGCACGAGTATCTTGTTTACGCGAGAAAGTTGCACAAAGCTCGAGGACTACTCGAGCTGTTGCGCAGGTATCATCGTGCACAGAACGACTTCTCTCTCCCTCCCTCCTACCCTCTCTCACTCTTTCTCTATCTATGCACGTTTATTTACGAGCTACGCGAAACAAGCTTTTTCTTTATCATGATCAATTGCTGATCTATTCAACGAAACACACTTTGACCCATGAATTATGTATATTATTTTCGAGAAAGTGCCAGGAACTGTCATAGATCAGAGAATATGACGCAATTAAATTTTATGCGAAATAAACATTAATAAATACGATGTTCTTGCAGGTTTCTAAATGCGATACGTATATCTACATTCTGATGGTCTCTTGCCAACAATACCTACAAGTGGCTGGATTAGTGCTCAGTTAATATATATACGGCATAGCTACGGACCCATTCCGAGCGTCTAACACAAGGTTTCTCGACGCTATATTGCTGACGAATCCTATCAATAACACCCGAATTAAATTCCTGCTATCTTATCTATAATTTTCTTATTTTCCTTCTCATGTTACGATGTCGTATAGCCAAATAAGCAATAATGAAAAGCTTTTTTATATTCGAAATATAGCAAATTATTATTAAAATAGGTCAATTGAATGTTTCAAATGTTCTGTTTCTTTGGAATTTTAGTTTATCATGCAATACTTTTCTCATCATAATTTGTTTGAAAAAAAAAATTATTTACGACATAAGAATTTAATCACACACGTGAATAGAATAAAACCAGCATGGTTTATTAAAAAATATATTTTTGAAATTTTACTTTTCATTACTAGTTAAAAATATAGATAAAGTTGATATTATATTTTTTTAAATGAAATCCAAACATTCGATAGAGACCGACAAAATATAATAAATTTCTTTGTTAGTGTTCTTGAAATATAAGATGTTTCGTGAAAAAAGTCGACGAGTTCAGAAAGGTAAAAAGAGCATTAAGAAAAATGATTTACTGAAAAATTTAATCTCTTGACGTAATTAACGCCAACTAACTCGGTAAGCCTGTCATCGGCAATCGGCGAGACGGCGCACTTTAATTACAAAGAAGAGTTCGCCAGTGGCATCCTGATTCTTAGTCTGAAAAGTTCAGCCTTTTAATTTACTCGCAGAGCTCACGAAAGCGCAATACCGCAATATTACAAATGCCACTTCACTTCTCTCTTCAAAAGAAAATATAAAGGAATACAAGAAAAGGAGCCAATGCGAATGCATCGAAAAAGGCCAAGTTTTCAAACTGTCCACTGTGAATGAAATAAAAAGTTCAAAGCTTTTTGCAAGACAACACGATGACACCTTCTGTCGAGAATGGATTTTCCGAACTCTTTTGCCCCCAAGGAAAGCTTTTTTTCCTTCACTGACATGCTCTATACATATACTCCTTGCACTCGACTCTTTTACTCGATTGTTTTCTACTGCTACTGCTCTAACGCGCATGTTAATGCATACTTGCTTTTGTTTTCGCGACTCAGAGGTGGCGTTTTAAAATTTCATACGATGCCAGAGCTCTTCCGTAGTAAGAGACTTTGCACTTTACTGCAATAGCATATGTTTCACTACGAGAGAATATTTCAGCTTTCTCGATAAGAATTTTCTGTCTACAGAATGAAATGTATTGAGAATTTTGTTCAAGGTGTTTTGTATATGCAATATTTAACATTTCAACGCTTTAAATCAATTTCACAATATCAATAGTGATGTTGAATATTATTGTTCGTGCTGAGTGAGAGTAGAAAAAAATGTTAGCATACAAATTTATGCCATTCAAACTAAAACCCAAGCATTTCGGCCCAGATTTACCTATCGGACTTAACAATATGACTTTGATGGGCAAATCCTGTTATGCACGTGATTTTTTTAACCATTCACTCAAACTTCGCGTGATCCTTTCTGTCCGATATCTATTACACGAAAGACTCCATTGGCTTGTCGCTAGCGCTTCTCTCTGTATTTTTTTCTTTCCTTTTCATTGATAACTCGGCCCTTTGGGTCTACTACTCGAGAATACTTGCGTACTTATATTTACGTGCAGGACTTTGATTTTCATTTAACTTGATTTTTAGAGTCCTCTCGTGTAAATTATTGAATTTCGCTTAACATAATCGAGTTAAGAGACATCGTCAATAACTACATTACAGTTATTTTTCGTTTCTCACTGTGGCACCCCTCACATTTTCAGCCTACTTTTTCTTGACAACTATTTTTTCATATAAAAAAAGTCCCTTTGACGAAAAAAATCAATGGAGTGAGTCGTTCTATTGTGACGCATGAAAAGCTTTTCATTCCATTATCGTGAATTGAAACTTTTTCACGTGCCGAAACCACGAAATCTACACGTATCTAATTCCCTAAAAGCATTTTTCCCAACCAACAAAATCTAAGGCTGATTCAGCTAAAAAAAGAAATTAAAAAAAAAGAGAACCTCTTGAAATGGAAGAAAGAAGCCACACCAGCCATGACTAGCAGAAAATTTCTTCTTTTCGAGGTTTGAATCAAGCACACAAGAGCAGATCGTCCGCTATTCGGAAACTACGTAACGAGGTACTGCTAGGTATGTATACAAAAAAATTTGTTGCTTTGAATCAATATTTTCGTGTTGAAGTTACGCATGTCGTGTAGAGTATAGCCCCGGTGATCTAGAACGATATTATGATACATAATATAAGGTTTGTTTGATTGGTATACGGATACTCAATACACGACTCTCTGAAAAAATGCGACGCAATAACGTACGAACTCTTCAAATATTATGTTACGGAATCTACGTATTGAAAAAAGTTACTAGGATACAATTTTCTAATTTCGTTTTTTCTTTTACATTAAAATGAAATATAAGATCGCAGAAGAAGTATTCGCGGATGTAGTTAAACGAAATAACAACGAGGGTATTTTTTTCAGTTAAAGCATTTTTGCGTTTAAAAAACGTAATGCTTATTGTACGCAACAAGCAACGTGAAAAGCAGTAACAAATTTATGATATAGCAGCCGAGAAAATTCCATTGGTGTCAATTTTACGAGCAAAAGAGTTTTATTACGATAAGCGATCGTTCTACGGCGCGCGCGAATTGTTTCTCGATGTCATTCCTTTTGCTCGTTCTCATCTCTTTTTCTCTCGCGTGTGCACTCGGAGCAAGATTTGAATATTTGCTCGAAACTTTTCATGACATTCGCTGTCGGTAATGCGTGTTGTATTGCTAGCGGAAAAGAAACCGAACTTTCCTTTCTGCTCGGTGCTCTGATACTGACGGTGCTCCTTTTGATTGTAGGGATATATATAAGCAACTACTTATAGATTCGTATTAAGTTTATAAAAATCATATGCCATAGCTAAATTTAGTTTGCGAAATGGAGAAAACGTGTAAAATATTTTTAAAAAATTATCTCTTGCGGATTGTCTTTGTTTATCAAATATCAATATCAGCGAAAAAAATAACATGCAATTTGGAATATCACGAATACTTTTTCACGACATCCAATAGTTACTTCATAATACACGTAAACTTTTCAAAGGATAACATGACTTACTATTATTATTTATAATGGCAACCCGCGTCGTACATATGCTAATCACAAAAATCTATAGAAATAAATCTTGTTTGGTGCGGTACAGTTTTGTAAAGTGATTAATTGAATTCTTTAATGAACGTTGTCTACGTGACGTTTTCTCGCTGTACTTGCAAGTCTCCTATACTTAGCTATGATTTTTTTCTTAATCTCCACAACTTTCTGTGTTCCAGTAATGACTGCACGATATGCACGAAAGCTCGTAGCAGCGCCGTTGAGGTTAAAGCTTGCAGGTTGAGGCAAAAGCTCTCTTAGAACTCACGCTACTTTATCGAGGCAATCACACAGCCTAATACGATGTATACACGCTTAAGAATATATACTTATATCCCATGTGAACAGAAATCTATTCAGAATACGTGCACAATAAAGTATAATTTTTTTAATAATTAATAATGTTTCCTGAGTCATACATCGTATCTCGATGAGAAATAAAGGAAGAAAGAGAGAACATATTATGAAAAATATATAAGTTGATCACTCCACGTCGTGCAGATTAAAAATATGCGTGTACATCAGGTTTCTCTCTGCATACACGTACGCCCATACAGATCTATAACCCAAGTGCACATGCAAGCGACCGTGTTGGTGAAGTGTGTAGCCAAGCGCGAGTACATGCGTGTATCACGCAGGCAAGACGAGCTTATTGAGGCGCAAGGGAGAGAGTCGAGTCGAGCGAGCCACCGCGAGTAATTAGGTGATGTGTTTATCGCGCGCCAGTAGGTTGATGCGCTTCGGGCCGGCAAAACCCTTATACCCGGTTAGTTCACTTGCTGCTTCTCTCTCCCTCTCTCACTCTGTCTGTCTGTCTGTCTCTCTCTCTCTCTCTCTCTCTCTCTCTCTCTTACACACACACACACTCTCTCTCTCTCTCTCTAATCGATTAGCGTATTTTCTTCACAGATCGTTGGCGTTATTTCTCTCATCAGCCGGATGATTCGACGCTAACGAGTGACGCTAGTATGATCTCGATTTTCGAATATTTAACAGACGACCAGGCATTTAATTAACTGTCAATGTACTAGAAATTCATAAATCAAAGATTATACTTGATAAAAAACTGTGTTTTTTTACATATATCAAAAGGAAATTTTTTTCAATGATACCGTTGAAGTTTGATACTTCGTTAATATAAATTACATTTTTCCGAATAAGAAACCTTCGAAAAAAGGTATACGGCAAAGCTTGTTTTTTGCAGACGCTCAACGATAAATGAAATTGTTTCCAGGATAGCTTTTACATGATATCTAATTGACGGATAAATGCTGCCTGAAAAGAAAAAAAGTACATAAAACTGCTGAGGTGAAGTGGCATTTGGTTTATCAAAATCTTATATCGAGTAGAGAGCTGGAATTTACAGCTTCTATAAGTTCTCAATGAAAATTTTATCCCAAAAACTGTAGAAGGAAAATAGATTTACATTTAAATTTTTTCAACATTAATTTATGAAATTCGTCACCAAATTGAAGCTGTATTAAGCGTTTGGCGTGGAATAAGAAAAAATAAAATATAAAAAGAGGAAACATGACCTCTTTTCCCAAGAACTTTTATTGATTCAGCTTGCAAAACGATAAAATCGTCTGTGATGAATTGTAACGCCGCCCAAATGATAGGCAATTAACTCGGCCTAATTATTGCCGACAAATTTATGACCGGCTTTATGTTTTGCCCGACATGAGCTCGTTCGGTGTATTTATATTACGCGTGAGCTTGTGCTGAACCAAGCAAGCAGACGACTTTTTTTCTCTCCTCTCCCGCCTCTCTTTGCGTGCGTGTCTGCATAAACGAGCTTCCGTTTCTATATGTACCGATATAACTACGTGGATATTATATAAAAAGAAACTCGGAAAATGTTTGATCTATCAGCATTTATTGACAATGGATAAAGTTCATATTATCAGACACACCCAAAAAAGGTAATCTGTAAAGGCGTATTGATTATTTCATGTTATTTTGAGAGTGTCATTTAATTATCAATAATTCGAATTATGCTTCATACTTATTTAAATATTCAAAATAATTAAAGGTATTTTAAATATCTTTATTGACAAAAGTTAAATATCATAAACTCAAATATACAATAATAGATGTTGCATTGAAAAAAAAGTTCACTAAATTGCGTTTATGACGGGTGCGATAAAATGTAATCCCCATGATGATTAATTCATACGTTTTCCATAAATAATCTGACATTATCTTTTGCTATATTGTGATATAAATAAAATAATAAATGAGTGCAAAGAATGAATAAAGTTTGGAAAAATTATTTATTTTTATAAAAAACGTTTCTTGATATACTATAGACAGTTTCATTTATTGTTGAATTGATCCTTCGACAAAATGCATCTTTTTCGCACGTTAAACGAAAAACGTGCGTTGAAAATCGCACTTCCAACACGTCGTACCGAAAAATACGGCACATATTCGGGTACGAGTTTCTCGTCTCGTGTGCCTTTCCACCCTCACTTCGCTCGGGCGTAGAACGCCGCACGATACAAAACTCTACGTTCCTGCACTTGTATCGTAATATACTATTCTAATTACTTAAGATCGATTCTGAGTTTTTTAAAATAATATATATGAGAAGAATGGTTAAAATTGATATTATCTATAAATTATTCAAATTCTAGTCTCACACACTGTAAACTCGCATAGTTCAATTATTGAAATCTTTTTAAATATCAAATTGTTCGTTATCTACACTTTGATCAAATCTAATTTTTTTAGATTTGCGTATTAAAGTAGATAGAATGTTCTTTTATAAATAGCACAATCTAAATAAATATTAGAAACATAAATAGATAGAAATAACTTAGTCCCTTAGTATAGGTACAAGTAAAAACAAAAGTTACCTTGGTTAGCCAACTACTCGAACTCATTACACGGTAAACCCATGTGTTTAAATTTAAACGTTTAATATGACGTCACCCATAAGAAATACATTGTCCTCAATTTTAAACACTTCTAAACGTTTAAATTCAGCGACAATGTATTTCTTATGAGTGACGTCACAATTACACACTTAAAACGTTTAAATTTAAACACATAGGATTTTAAGGTTCTGCCGTGTTATATATCTTCTTCTAAATAAATTTCTCTAATTTGCATCCTCAATTGTTATCAAGCTAAAATTGAAAGCAAAAGTCCAAATTTTTACTACAATTATTAAAATGAAACTTTTAAAAATTTTACGAAACCTCAAATCTTATCCCATAGCATCACTCATAGTTCACCCTCACGTAGACGATTCTGACTTCTTATCAAACTAAGTACTTTCACTTTTTCATTCTCTGAAAACGTGCGACATGAGAGCCAAGGAGCAACCGAGCGAAAAGGAAGAAAAAAACTTGTCGCCAACTTTTTCGAACGATATTCAGCAGAGACCTCGAATTTCTTCTCTTGCTAGCGTTCCAAATTACAAAGTAGTTACCCCTTGATGAAACCTTTTTTACTCTCGCGTGAGTTTTGTAGGAAGAAGAAGAACAAGAAGAATCACAGCAAGTAAAAAAAGGTGTCGTCACAGTGTTGAGCCCACGTTAAGCCAAATATCGTCGAGTTAACTCGCTGCGGCTACGCCTAATCCAGCACTGCAGTGCTGCAGCGTTGCTTGCCTATCTTGAATTCAACTTAACTAACCCAACTCAATTTGTCAGGTTGCTCGCGTAGGTGGGTCATATTCCTTAATCCTAGCTGCTTGTCTTTCTACCGCATGACACACGTCCGTTTTCCGCCTCTCATCTCCCGAGGGAACGCTTCTCACCTCTTTTATACTTAATAGCCGCTCCTTTAATTAACTGGAGTTTCTTCGGCAAACTTTACATTGCCTTTCGTACAGAATCATGAATAAAGCCTCTTATTTTCTGACAAATTTTCTAACGTCATATTCAAGTTTTAGCGTTTTTCACATTATCTCGATTATCATATTTCGTGAGAATTCGATTAATTTTGCAATTTATTTCAAAAAATTATGCTATAATTATAGTCAACGATCAATAAACATTTTTCAACACATCAACATGAAAAGAACAATAAAAAGCTAAATCTTGAGAGCGTTGAGTGGACCTGGAAATTCGCTGAAATATTTTGGTGCGCATCACTGAATAACCACAGCACAATATTTTAGTAGATTTAGCGACAGTTTGGAATTCTTATTTATTCAAATGAATATTCAGACAATTTAAAGGATCTTCCAATCTCCAAGCTAGGCGAAGATATTAGTGGACAGAGAATAAGAGATAGAGGCCAAACAGAAGCCTATATTACACGCGCAAGAGGAGATAGTCTAAGAGAGCGCGCGCGCACATCGGCGGCAGCTCCCTTAATGAAAATCTCACGCAATCACCCGACGACTACGGCGACGACGACGGGCTGTTTCAATTATCGCTGACCTACTTAGGTGCGCGCGATTCGGAGTTGTATACCCTTCGCGATGGTAGGCGCATCTTGAACGTGTATCTCTCTCGCTGCTATCGCCCGGAAATTTTGGCAAAATTCGCCGGAACTCATTTGAGGCTACCGGCGACTATTTTATAATCGAGCGCGCAATTTAATCGATGTTTAGGCATCGTTGCCTCATTCGGTTTTCATCGGTCTGTCGAGTCATTTTTACGATGGATTACACTATCCCAGTTGAATCCCTTCGCCTGGAAACAATATTATGTTCGCATGGTTAGATATATTTTTGAATAATCATTACTTTTCGCTGCATTGCTCGTAAAACTATTTTTAGATGAATTTATAGACTTGTCTACATCGTGTAATTTGGTAGGTTCATTAAATGATTGAATAATATAATTTAAAAAGAGTCATACGAGAAATTACTTGCGTATATGACATTTTTCTTTTGTCCTCAAAGCCCAATAATGATTCCTCTAAATTACTTGGTAATGGTAGGTAACACGCGAGCCTTCGACAATGAAAATAGACGGAAAACTTCCAGGCTACCGACAATTTGTAATGATTTTTTTTTGTCTCGGCGCGATAAACACGATAACCCAATAGGCTACAAGCGCGACTTTTTCAATTTTCATCGCGCGGCAAAAGTAATATCGTCTTATCATATGCTAGCACGACAAGCTTGAACTATGTCATGCTAATCACCTCTTGTTCATCTATTCGCACTTTGTAATTAGCCGACTCTAGATAGAATTTTCTCGCCAGCCGGTATTAAAAAATCTGTAATAAATAAGTATTCCTTGTTGCTGTTGAATTCTGTATTGATAACTATTAAAATTTGTGAGACTACTTTTCACGTATTATTCAGTATGATACGTATACATCAAGGGCATCTTGAAAATGTTATAAATGATGGAATCGGGACTAGGAGAGAGGGAGAAAGAAAGAGAGAGAGAGAGAGAGAAATTATGAAGCATGAATGCGATGATAATGCCGCAAAGTCAAAATTACTCTCAGTCGATTTCAAAGGCTACTTGCCCCATCGCGAAATTGGATCTTACGGAAAGTTCGTGCACGATGAAACTCATGAGTAGCGTCGGTTGAGAAAATTATCAAGTATATGGGATAACATTCAAGCCATCAGAGTGAAAGAGAGAGAGAGAGAGAGAGAGAGAGAGCACTGTACGTTAAAATTAAGGCTACGCACTTACAAAGTTAAGTACGCTGCGCAGCTATTGAGCTGCTATTGACCTACATATTGAAATTTATAAAAAATGCAAACGCTCCTGCCTAATTTGCAACTACCAAAATATTATTTACAGCATGCACTGTGAAAGTATAAAATTTACATATTTCTCATATTTTTTTTGCTAGAGCAATATATCTTTCTGTTTTGCATGAACAATGCTATATAACCATGAGTATTATTTGATGAAAATGGCTCTCCGCAGCTAACAACGTAACGAAATTATTCCACATCGTAAATCAAATTCTTCGCTTGACCTAATATCTCACACTCTAGCGTAAACTCCATAAAACTCGGCAGCGTGCCGCACTTACAAGGGTCCGCTCTGTACGCTAAGAGCTTACCTAGCACGGAAATGTATCGGCTCCGTAAGAAAGAGAATGAGCCTCGTGTAAGTCCTGATGACGATGGGACTACGATCTAATAATCGGTAGGGGGATTATGTTGGATCGAGAGAGAAGTCGTTCGAGGCGAATCAGCACGATCTCGCCGGACGAGAGTTCTCTCAGCAAGAGAAAGTTTGCTCTCTACTGGAAATGAGACTCTGCTACAAAGGTCGCACCTGCTTGAGTCGACCTAACCAGCCTACCGATTGCTCAGTAGATAAAGATAACACGTGGATTCTCTGATACTGACCTATCACGAAATATACTAGAGAAAAAAGTGCTGAGCTTTGCACGTTAGAAACTAATTTGGAAAAATTTGAAGTGATACCGTAGATCTGTGGACCGGAGAAATATATGTTATCGTAACAGCATTTTGTAAAAAATACTCTGGTATGCGATTGTTTGGAAACAAATGAAGCAAGAAAGCAAAAAACAGAACTGAGGGTATATAGGTCACTGAGGAATATTTCGTGCGCCACTTTGCGTTTACTGCTTGACTTTGGGCAATTTTGCCTCTCATTTCAACCAAGCTTTTATGATTTTGTGGAGTAGTATAAATATAAAATTTTCTTATACACTCGAATATTTTAGAGAAAAAAAAATTACTTATATTTTCATCTTTTTCTTTTTAACTAATTAATTTGTTCAAATTGAAGCATGTGGATTCAGTATTCACAATCGAGATTCACAATCACAGTCGAATAGCTAAAAATCGAAGACAGTCAATTGAAAGCAGGTAAAAAGATGCGAAGAATCAACTAGATGGTAAACGAGCAACTCGAATGGAAGAAAAAAAAGATAGCAACGTAGAAAGAGATAGAGATAGCTTTAATGTTCGGGCGAGTAAAGATCGATCGAGGGTACATTAGCGAAATTGGCATTTATCGATGTGGAATATTGCTGACAGAGGTGGCGGCAGTGGCAGCGGAATCGGAACGATCAGAAGGAAGAGAGCAAAGGAGAGACGTACACGCGAATTGCAACGCTTTCAGCCTCTTTTGTCGTTAACGAGCTTTTTGCGGTGACTGAGGTTTTAACCGTTTTCAAGCGGCTTTTAATGGATCGTAAAATTTCAAAAGATTGAGCATGACTTTATATTGTTAGTTCAGTCGTGAAGAAAAAAGTCTTTTTGTTATTATACTACAATTAAATACAAGAACTTACAACTATGAAAATTCGTACTTCAAGCAAACCAAATGAATCGTCTTCTGAAAATACTCGTATACAATCAGATCACATGTAGAATAGTGCGAAAGTATTTTGGGCATACAATTCAGAATGTTATAAGTATTGAGCTAAGTAACCGATTAATTCGACATTAATAGGACACCTGTCATGTTATAACACCACTTTTCTCGGTTATAAGATCGTAACAAGTTATTTCGAAAAGCGAGGATTATAAGCGAGAGAGAAATTTTCAAGGATCTCACTAAGAAATCCGTCGAGCAGTCTCCTCTCGAGTAAAGTCTTTGACAAAAGAGTTGGGCGTAATCCGACATCTCTCGCAGCTAGCGTCGCTTTCTTTCGAACGCTTATCGAGACGGTAAATTTGACGAGGCAATGTTTGGTTATACATATACGTATGTTACCGTATATAATGGAAAATATTTACCAGAAGGTAAAATGGGCTCTTAATCCCAGGCAAAATGCTCGGCTACTCGAGAGTGCCGGCTTATAACGATGTAATACGTAAGCCCTTGGACAACGAAAGCATATTTTCCCTCGCTTGCGCGAACGAGAGCTTTTTCCTTTATATATGTGCACGCGTGGCAAGCTTTTGTGTGCTTGAATAATTCGCTGCAAATAGAATTCTCAATTGCAGAAAAGAAAGTTTTGTGGCGTAAAATATGATTCCGGAAGATGGAAGAATTTATGCTTGAGAACATTCAAACAGCTGTGTTTAAAAACCTCGTGCTACTATAATTGTCATGCAATAGCTATTACCCGACGTATTGTTGTTCTAATGTTATCCGAGCGTAATAATGCGTTCGCCTTCTGGAAAAAGAAACATGATTTTCTCCTATCTAAATTACTTTTACTACAATATTCATGAAATGAATTTTACATGTAAAGCTCTTCAATAGTTGAACCTAACTTAGAGAAGACGTGAAAATTGTATCTTAGTAATACAAATAGACAAGTAGAAAGATATATGACAAAAGACTATACCACGAAGGGTTTAACACGAAGAAATAAGACGATTACAGCTTAGCTTAATGCTTGTACTTGCATTGCCACTCGAGCTAACTCGGAGCTCTCAGGATCTAGCGAACTTTGTAGCCTCTCCCCGACAAAAACGTCAAGAGAGTCTGCAGGGATAACAAATGAAAATCGCCTGAAAGAGGCTTTTGCAATGCTGCTCATTCCGCTTTCACCAGTAGCAGGAAGGAAGATGGTAGTAGTGGTATTCATTTGTTTGCAAGGCGCCCACCATTACCCATGTTTTCCAATTCGACGCTTGAGATTTCTCCACTCGACGGAGCTTTTTCTTTTTATCTTGTGATCGCTTCCTCCGAGCGCTCCACTTGCATCTTATTTCAATGTTATTTGAATACATTTTAATGCCGTTGATCATTAAGAGGCGATACACTTGCAATGAGTGGAACATACAAATAGACTGTTCGCTCGTCTCTTTTATGTCTTTATTGTTGAATGCTTTTATAATATTTTAAACCGAATTTTATACAGCATTCTGTCGAGTCATTATAATGAACAATATATCAGATATTTCACTCTCGACACTTGTCATTATTACTTGTTAAACTGAAAATAAGTAATCTATAGTATTATAATTATAATCTCATTAATAAAAAACCCACTATCATCGTTGCCGGGAAAACTTTAATTTTTCCTCTTATATTAATGTATTTTATCCACTATATTTTATATTTTTCTATTGATTTCCCAAAATGAATATACAAGTTTTTATTTATCATAAATTATTCCACCAGATATGATTAATCCAGAAATCAAGCGTTTAGCAAATTAATTTTTCAATGGTATTCATGCCAAATTCAAATGTTAGTTAACTTCTTTATTCGTAAGTTGCAAGCCACTCTTTATCAATTATTATTAATTTTGCATACTATCAATTACTTCATATTGATTCAAGTCCAATATGCTCAGCTAGCAAAGGCTTCCATCTATATTATTGTATAGATAGGATACATGAATATGCCCCACATAAATTTCAAATTTATGTTCGCATATATAAGTAACGAATATACTAATGGGTGTTAACAAATGTCTACTTTAGACAGCATACCAATTTCATCATTTCCTTATTTTAAACATCTTTTAGGATATTTACCCAGTGAACATTCACGTTTGATGGTAAAAGAAATGTAATATATTTTATTAAGGAAAACATTTTTTGGTAGGCCGACTGAGACATTCATATAATTTATCTTGTCAGTAAAAAAACTTAGCAGCGAACTTTCGTCTGAATTTTTTTTCCTTCTCTATTTTTCACAGTCTTCTCACGATGATCCCAAACAGCTCACTTTCTTTTCTTCTTTCTTCCGTATGTAGATAACAAGATGGCTTTCGTAGTTCTCTTTGCCCGTCAAGAGAAAGTTGACCATAATTCGTTTACGCATCTACAATGGACTTGCCGTGTGCTCAAGCTTATCTTTTATCGTCTGGGAGAGATCTCAGGGAAGAAAAAAATAAAACATAATACAAGAGTACGCTTGTCCTTAATTTACCTGTCGTGAGTCGCCGATCTACGCTAGCGCGATACAAATGCTATGCTTGGTGATAAATTACTTCGTTCGTGAGTTTTCAGAATTTTTCGAGAAAACTTATGTAGGTTAGCTACGAACTTCTTCACTTATGCATTCCAACGGTATTTTTTCATAAATTACTTACATAAATATGCTAGCATGCATTTACGATGAATTGTATTATATTTTATAAAACGACAGTATAATATTTCTTTTTTATTTTATAAACGACAGTATTCGTATATATGGGTAATTTTTAACTATTTTCAATCAACTCAAGAATACAGGGTGATAGATTTTTTAAACTTTGTACAATTGTTATGTATATAAAAGGTCATAATTTTCCTGAATATTTATAACAAAATATTAATTAGATCAAGTTATTAATTTTATAAAAATTATAACAATTTTTCAATGGCTTTATTTAAAAAACTAATAAAAATGTAGGAAACAACTATTTTTTTTAAATACGTGTAAAGCCTTTAGCTTTGAAACGATAAACGATAATTTTTATTACAAAAAGTTGTTAGCTTATACAAATTCGAATATCTCAAAAAATAGTTTTTTCCAATTCTTGCATCCTGTTATTCAAATTACGCATTCCTGACGATTTTTTCTATAAAGAAACCGTTATAAAATTCAAGTATCCGACATAAAGGAATACGTGGCACTAATTAAAAGAAGACGTTCTGCCTTGCGATACCGAGCGGGCCCAGCGCTAGAACGCTCGGCGCTAGACCGTGGTCGCTATAAAAGACCTTTAACTTCGTCTTAGGGTCTTTTTAACGGCTTTCATCGTTCTGTCTCATTAAAATCCATATAAGCTGTCTCTTTTATGACTTTAAAAATAATAAAGTGATTTTCAAAGTCATAAAAGTATTTTAAGTTATTTTGGTTCAGTACAAATTATGCTCTAACTTGCATTTAATTTTACGAAAAGAAAACATTTTTCTGTTAAGAGTGTGATCATTAAATAATCAGAACACAGTTAAATAATGGTAATTTATGAATTTTTGTTACTGTTTCACATATTGTACAAGGCTTTCACACTTTTTAAGAATCAATACCCTAACGTTAAAATAAGCTTTTCCTTATTTTATAGTTTACGACCAAAAGATTGGATTTTAATTAATGTTTCAAAAGAATTTCACAATATTTACGTATGTATACATAATTAAAATGTAAATCCAATGTTGAATGTCGCAAAATAAAAAAAAAATATAAAATAAAAGGTAATCAAACGATTCACACAATGATGTAACCGAAGCATGTAGATTTAATACGTATTAGGAATATCCTAGCTTCAAAATTTTTGTTTTTAAATTGCTTGATTATTTTATAGACGTGTCAGATAGAGCAGCGGGAAAATACAAAAATAAATGTAGTTTTATTAATTTAACTAGTCACTATAGCGATTATGGAATAAAAGCTGAGTGGTATTTTTTCGCGAGCTGTCGTGGTAAAAGTGCTTGTGATAGAATTGGAGGGAAAGTGAAAAGGTTTGCTCGAAATGCTAGTGTGAAAGTTAAAATTATAAGTGATTCATTGAAGTTGAATAATTGAACACTGCAAGCAATGCTTAAAACTACGTAGTTTTGTATATTTGTTTGCAGTATGAGTGCTCCATGTACGTAACATCAGAGAGAAAGCAAGATAAACGTATTCAACTATGCAATTCGTTCGCTTCCTTCAAACACGTGGAATTAAGCTGCTTTCCAGCTTTGGGTTTTCCAAGTTCGTCACGTACGAGAAACAAACCAGAACGCCAACACGTGTGACACGGTGAATGCCTCGCGTTGCGACATAAGAAAGGGTCACATGGTTATTAGCGCACCGGTAGTCAAATCCGAAATTGGGCGTGCCATCTTCGCGTCTTCTTAACTTGCCCACGACAAGGCCCAATATGGCAAGGGCATTTCCTCCTTTCCACCCGCTCGGAAAAGCGGAAGAATGAATTCAGCTCTGTGTGACAACTCGTTGCACTAACACCACCTTCTTTCTCTTGCTATCGATTTTGTGTTTACTTTTGCGTTTCTGTGTACCGGCAGAGTTCAACTTAGCATCGACGATCTCGTTCGCGTTCCTCGGTATTGCGTTGTCTTGCGCTGAGTGTCCCTTGCGTCACGTACTGTGCGTGAATGTGAGCGCCTTGCGTCTCCACTACGTTCCTATGAAACGCCGTTGCGTGCGTGCACCTATGTGGGTCTCCTTGCGACTGAGACTTGGCGAACCGACAACCGCAACAAGGGCTAGCGGCACCCGTTGACTTAACTGGAGACACACGCAGTATCCTCTGGGGAGTCTCTGTATCAGGGCAGCCAAAACTGCGGCAAACCGGCCCACCGCGACCGTTAGGAGCAGCATAGTGCGGGCCGCGGCCGTGATCGAAACGTTGACACTGTGCTACTCTAGGAGGCGTCCTTTCTTCTTGTACCACGTGTTCAAGTGATGTCGGTAAGTGCGTATCTTTTAAGGATTGAATTCCCATTTAGTAATCAATGCGCAACTCACGAGCGTTCGGACGAATGTCAGAGTGTTTTCTTTTAATTAGTGCCACGTGTTTCCTTATGTCGGGCATTTGAATTTTATAACAGCTTTTTATAGAAAAATATCCTCAGAAATGCATAAATGCAAGAATAAAAAAAAAGTACTTTTTGAGATATTTGAATTTGTATAAGAAAAAAATACAAATATCTTCAAAGCTTAAGACTTTACGCCAAATAAATAAAGTTGATCCCTATATATTTATTAGTTTTAAAAATACAGCCTTTTGAAAAATTGTTATTATTTTTTTTAAGTTAATAACTTTTGATCTAATTGATAGTTTGCTATAAAAATTTAGGAGAATGATGACCTTTTATATGTACAATAATTGTGCCAACTTTAAAGAAAATCCATCATTCAGTATTAATGAGCTGATTGAAATAGCTAAGAATTATCCATATATTTTTCTCCACATTTGAAGATAGTAATCCCTTGAATTATTTTATCAAATTTTTGTACAACTTCAGCCTATTCTAAGAAGTGACTTAGACATAAAAATGCATTAAAAAACTAAGAAAAATATGAAATATGAAATATGAAATGTACGCTATTTTTCAAAAGCATGCCTTCAATCACAAAAATTTTCCATTCCAGTGATTAAAAAAATCGCAAGCCTATACATCAACTCGACATACCGTGACGAAAAAATTCAAAAACTCGCGGAAACCTCGCGGTTCAAAGAATAATCGATCGCAGCGCATTTCTACCAAGAATGCAGAGGCTTTCAAACGATTGGTCGCGACCGAGCTAGTGCGACAGAATGAACGACGCATTGATTTCCAATGCGTACAACACGTACGTGTCTCTCGTCCATATGTATGTAGCAGCAGTACTTTTGAATCTGGCGATATCCCGCTTGGAAGCTTCATCATTTTTATGGCTGGCAAAATGAGCGCCTATTTATTCGGGCTGCTGCCAATAAAACACTCACACACATATATACACACAGCTGAGCCATTTCGTACCGACTGTTTTTCCTTTTTTACTTTTTTTCCGTTCCGCCGGCGGCTCTGACTCTTGGTGTTGCGCCAATGCAAATTTCCTCGGATAAAGCACTCTCGTAGCTTCATTATTGCCCGCGATGTTTGTATGTTCTCTCTCTCACACTCTCTTTCTCTCTGCTATTGTCTTGATTACCTGTGTCTGGACCTCTACACTACAATGTATACGTTAGTAACTCTACTGGTCGCTCATGTGCAGTTTATGTGCGCGTGTGCGTGTGCGTGCGTGCGCGCGCTTCGTGTGCTAACGTTTTTGCAATCGAGTCTCGTATAGAAATTTTTTATTGTACATACGTCAACTTTCGTAGTGTGTACTTTAGTGGGCATGATGAAACGTATTTCCGGAATAACTTCAGAGTACTGAATTTTGTCGAGTGAGCGTGTGTAGCTCGTTCGATTTGATCTCAGAATGGTTTCCTATTTTTTCCTTTATCACACATACCTTAATTTTTAATTTGTCCATCGTATAATAAAATAAAGTAAAAAAAAAAACTAAAAGATAAAAAAAAGGAGATCGAGTCCGCGCGCATGTGCACCAGTCCAGTCCTTTTCTTTCCTCCTCTCATACGTATGTATGCCAGTGAGCTATATTCCCTTCCTTCGTTCGATTTCCTTTCGTTGGGATATTTCTCGCGCTTCATAAAGCTCAGACTTGCTGTTAAAAGCGAGCACTGCTCGTCGGTATCTTAAATAGATTATTCAAGCGAAAAAAGGGAAATAATAAAGAGCAAGATAAGTAACTGTATTGGACAGAAAAAAGTGGGTTGAAAAAATACAGTGACTATGCCAGGGGTTAGTTTGGACTTGGAAGTAAATCCTCGCCCTTGAAGACAGTTATGGAGTAATATATCCATAATAAGCTAGATGTAATGCGCAGCGGAGCTCTACTTAATGAAATAAATTTTCATCCTCATCGTCGCGCGTTGTACTGCTACTTTCGTGTATATAGGTACTTGGAGATATGCGAATGAATAGGATACCTCTTGAATGTTTTATAATCTCGTAAAACATTAATTGAAAACTGCCATTCACTCTGATTCATTACATATAAATGTATGAATAATTATCCGTATAAATTTAAAAATGTCTATAAACGTTGGCAAACGATTTGCCATAATAATTTTAAATTGAATTTTCTTGAACGCGAGATACATACATAAACTTGGAGGCATTATTCGTTAGCGTTAATTTTTATCAGTACGACATATTTTCCAAAATAACTGTATAAACGAAACAAATGATGAATAATCGTATCACTGGAGCCATTTCATTTTCATTTGCATAGCTATTAAAGCCTCCCACGGTCATGTAAAACGAAGCCGATAACGATTACACGAATTTTATAAGCACTCGATTATGTTTTTGAGGCAAAAATTTACGCGGCAAAATATCCACGCACCGCGGGGATTATCATAAAACACAACGAGGCCAAAACCCCCATCCAGTAAAAGTGCCAGATATTTCGTTGGATATGTATAGATTTGGCTTTGGTCATAATGTTTGTATGTTTGTATGTGTTTGGCCGAGCACGATATAAATTATTTCTTTTTCACGAGAAATTCACTCGAGTTATAGTCATCGAAGTAAATCCTTTAAACATTGTTAGTTAGCGATGAGGCATGATAATTGAATTTTCAAAAGATTTCACGTGGCTTGATTGACTTTATGTAATTCCCGAAAGACATTTTTAAATAGTGTTTGTTTAATATATTGCATAAATGACACTAGTATTAATTAGATTACAAAAACGAATTTACACTATAGAAAGGAATTTCTCATGCTGATAAGGTAACTCGAATTCATATTTAATTTGTTGGAATGTATGTGTATGAGTCAGACGTGAGAACAAAAATCAATTTCTATTATGTCTTATCGAAACTTCGAGAAAACTATAAAGTGTAACAAGAGTAGTGTAGTATGTATAGTATTGCCGTTCTCACAGCGCCGATATTGAGAAAGGGCGATAAAATCTCCGAATCATGAAAACACTTGTTTTCACTTTTTAGTCAAGGCAGGACAGTTCTCCGATATAGACGTGCCTTTCTAGTGCACTTTGAATAAAGAACTTACATTTAAAATATAATTCCATCTTTATTTATTTAATATTCACCCTATAATCCAAAATAATTAAATTACAAAAACAAATAATAATCTCGTGATCAAAGTAATTATTTTAATAAAACTTGCAATAACGAGTCTGCAAAAGTGCCATTTGTTGCAGGCAAACATTGTTGAAATGCAATATCATTAGTGATTTTAAAGTTTATAAAACGAAAGGGAGTGAAGTAATGGTAAATAAATTGTTGAGACTCTCTGTATTATTTTATAAATACAAACTTTAATAAGCTCAAAACGGAGCGGGCCACGTGTATGCGTGTTACACCAATGGCGTATCTCTCCAGACTGACTCTCCTACATGCGTTTGTCGTTCGCGATTCTATAATTCTTAAAAAAAATACCATCCTGCTTCGAGTTGGCAAACTAACATTTCTCACAAGTGAGAACGTAGTTGATTGTAATCTCTCTCTCTCTTTCTCTCTCTCTCTCTCTCGTTCTCTCATTTTTACCTTACTGTTAATATATTCATGAATAAATATTTACATTAGCTCGTTCACCTACATTTGCTTCATGTTGCAGTAGATATGTATATTGGATAACTGATAAATGATATACTCATGCGTAGTATGCAGTAATGATTGAATCAGTTGTACTATTTTCATGTACATTTTACTTTTTATTTAAATTTCAAATCATAAGGATCATTAAATACGATAACATATTTAATGATGAAAATTGTTTGATAAATAAATTATTGATAAATTTGTTCTATTAATCGAAAAATTGCAACGTTGAGATTACATAGGTCATTAGTGAATAATTCATCTGCAAGTATTCTTCAGCAATTCATTTAGACGTGTTTTAACATATTCACAGGACGAAATTATCAGACATGCATATTGCGCAGCAGCACGAGGGCGTTTTAATGCCAAATTATCGCGACAGAGATCGGATTATTGATGAAAAGTAAAATGCATTGGCGCTGCTTTCTGTCCATCTCTCTCTCTCTCCTCTCTATCTCTCTTCCTCGTCAAGGAGGTCGAGCGAATAAATGTTGATGAAAATAAACGGAAACGCGCTAATCTGTCGCAACGGCAAAATCGGTACTCATATATATGTGTATATATGATAATACTACAGATTTACAAAATTATAGGTTGTGATTATTGTTGGCCAACTAAGGGTTATTTCCTAAGCAATTTTTTGCGAATTTATAAGGTATTCTAACCTGAAAGAATGAACACAGCGATTTTTTTTATTTAAGGTTCTGTAATATCGCAAAAAATACTTTTTTTCTGAAATTGAAATTAAAATTTGTCGAAAATTGTCAAGCCTTGCAACCTATGGGTTGTACATTAGTCAATACTAAGAAAAATGAGATTTGAGGGTTTAAGGTAATAGCCTTTAAGATTAAAGGACTTGAGTATTATGGAATTGACGTTTTAAGAATTCGGGGATATATTTTCGCGGGTTAATACTCGAACTTTGAAAAACTTGTGATTTAAGGATCTGGGGTTATGATCTCGCAGGTCACAAGGTTCTAGGGTTAATGTATTATATTTTAATACTATCTCAAAATGGTTGAAATACTTAACTTCAATTTACGATATCTCAATAAAAAAAAGACAATTAAAATTCGAAAGACTTCGGTTTTGGATTCTACGCAATAAATTAGTTGGGAAATGACCTTTATTGTGTCAAAAAAACAAACCGTGCAGACCTATGGATCTGTGTAATAACAAACGCAGAGGCAGAGAGAGAGAGAGAGAGAGAGAGAGAGAGAGAGAGAGAGAGAGAGAGAGAGAGAGAGAGAGCTCCGATTAGCCGCGTCAAACTGCAGCAGCTGCAGACACAAAGTTTTCGAGTGTTATAGGCATTGGTGAGAGAGAATTGTAGTAGTGCGCTCATTTGTTTTCTTGTGTTAGCTCTTGCAGTCGATTTGCATAATTATTCCACGCGGACTATCTCTTTCATTGTGGGCTGACCAAAATTTGTGTTACCACCGTAAAGTTTATTTTAGGATTTGGGCAAGATCGCGAGAATCTTTTTTCAGGAATTATGCAAACTAGGTGTGAAATCGAATTATATATTCTCTGGCAAATTCCAATTGTAAGGGTTTTACGATGCAGGCACTATAAAAAAGTATCGAGGAAAAGATTATTGAGTAAGATATGCCAGATCAAAAGTCTCGCTCCGACTGTGTTGGTGACGTCTCTTAGGACAAAGTGCTGTGAAAGCTTACGACAGAAGTAAATCTCGGCTGTGGTCGGTTTTTGCGCGCACGCGGCCACATACACACACGCGCGAGCAAGCAAGCGCAAGTTTATACGAGGCAATAAACCTCCGCCAGCGGAACTGCAGCCAGACATCTTCCAGATTAAGCCCATCTCCACCGTGAGAGGTTTGTATGATGTAGGTTCACCAGGGACCTCACAGCTATACTTCCGTGTGCCGAGATTTTTGGACTGTTAGGTGCTGCACCATTCCAGCCGCGTGTTTCCTAGCTTTGCGATCATAAATAAGAAAAATGTTCGCTAAAATCAACCTGTTGATGATGAGTTGTTATTTTGGAACAAAATTTTTTCCATAGTAAATTTGGCGTTGAGTTTAAACGATAACGCAAGTATAAATGATCTTAAAACGCTAGGTCTTAAAACAAGCTAACAATTCAAAGTATATTCCAAGTAAGGTAAAATATCACTTTCATCTTCACGGTAATAATATAAATAAAGGATAAAATTGATTAGAGAGCGAATTCTTATAATGAACGCTGAGCCAAAATAGAGCACCATATCAGGATAAAAGATAGGTAGTTAGCTCTTATCCCCTCTTGCCTTAAAGAGATAGACGGTGGGTAAATACCGGTAGTTGTAGCTGTGGGAATTATGCAGTGATCAGACCCACTCGCTCGTCCACGTACGTGCCTTATCCATATCGCTACGCGGGAGCTTATGCGAAGGTAAGGGAGATCACGTCATATACAAGGCGCGAATGCGATTTCTCGTTGATGCCGTTACTGCTGCGGGAGTTTTGGATAACAGGTCAAACCACACGCCTGTGATTAAAGCATACTCGCTTGCTCGATCTGTACAATCTTCAAACGCCTTCGGGCTTATCACCTAAGTACCAAGCATTGAACGTGCGACTGTTGTAGCCAGTTTTCATATCGATGTTTCTTAATTATATCGCGTTCAACATATCAATAGTTCTTGAAGTAATACTGATACATTTCGAGATTATTCTTGTTCAAGGAATTTGAATATGATTCAGTCGATAAAGGACGATAAATTATAAAAAGAAAACTAAAACACAAAAAACCATGTTCTAATTAATTTTACTACTACCATGAGTCAAAACAGGATGAAATAAATATGCACGGTTCTAAGTCAAGGTTCTAGATTATATTTAGGTATTGAATAATTTACAAAGTGGTAATGTTGTAAAACTATGAGTTTGCAATATGAAATTTTTTGATGCTATAACATGGAAATTGAAACGATGTCGAATTATGATATGCTTTTTTTAAGATTCCTTATATATTACTGTAAATATCATTTTGAAAGAAACCCCGAGTTAAACGGATAATGATTAGATAACTTTAGAAAAGCTAGTCAATGTTCGTTAACTAATTTAATAATCTCTTTTCACTGAACAAATCAAATCAGTGAAAGTTTAGCTTCGAATTCGCGAAAACATTTTAAAAGCAGCTGTGCGTCGTATAACTCTCGAGTAATCCAAATCCCCAGCAGAAGAAATAAGCGGCTCGTCAAAAGCCTAAAAAGCAAAGCGTCTCTCGTCGTTATTCAATTAGTGGTATTAGCGCCAGCAGCGAAAACCTCGCGAGCGTTACGGTGCGGTTCCGAATGAGGCTTGAAATCCCCGAGACTGCGACGACGACGTCAAAGAGGCGCGCACACGACACAAAAGGACTATGTGGCGCGAGTTTCACAGAAGTGCGGCGCACGCCTGTTAAATGGAGGAATTAGAACGCGAGCGCATGGAAATTACTGCAGGCGTACACGCGCACACGTGTGCAATAGCGTGCGCCTGTCTTTGCGACACCCCGACAGCAAAAGCTGAGAGGCTAGGAAGGAACTGGAAAATTAAATGGCTTGACTTTATGACACACATGAGGTATATTGTCAAATCTCGGCTTACTTCGGGCTTTGTGCTTTCGTTTTTACGTTGTCATGATCATTCTTATTGCACGAATATTACTTTTACTGTGTCACTGCTTTATAATTATGATGATCAAGAGTCAAACAGTTTTCCCAATTGTTTTTATTATGTGTTTTCACCTTTTAGATGCTGTAATTCCTAACCGCATATGAATTCAAGTACTCGTTGCGCGATACTCGCGCAGAACAAAACACTGCGGAAAAAATTGATGTCAAACTTTATGTAAGTCCATTAGATACCGTCGAAAGAAGAAACTTATATGACGTGTACGTGTGAAAAATTCGAATGAAGCTAACCGAAAAGAAAACTCGCGGGCAAAATCGCATGACAGTTAAATGAGCGCGGACGCGCGCCACGAGATGTTGCACGCCGGCAAAGTCGAAGCGCAATGAATAGCGCGACGCGCGAAGCGGGTGGGCTCGTCTCCTTTGCAGGTAGTGTGCGTCATGGAGAGAAACCGGAGAAGCGAAATATCCCGCGAACAGCGGCGCCGTTCTCGTGTCGCGCATAAATCCTGCATAAGGTTGAAGCCCGTAAATTACTCTTTTAGAGCGAAATCTTTGTTGCAATTTATGCAGACCGTCGTGCTAAATCATTTCACCGGCCAAAGAGGGCAATTTATAACAATTAAGCCTCCTCGCATTCTGCTGAGTGAGTGAAAAAGAAAGAATAAAAAAGACGACACGGTAGATGATAATACGTGAGGTACAGCTATACCCGATAACTATATTGTTTTCTTTTGTTTAAAAATTTAAATATTCTTTTATTATAACATTTATACAATAAAATTCACATTTCCACTGACATCCTAATGTAATATTTCTAGATATCTAGCAATAAAAAATTGAAAGTTATCAAAACAATTGTGTAAATGACAGTTCAAAATTACATATATTCTAACATTTTTCGAAATACTGTTAGACCCAGAATTTTCATCATTCTATATTAAGTAGGAAGGATAATATTTTATACATTTCTATTGAAAATCTATATTCATTTCGCCAAGTTTTAGTTATTATTAATTTACCTGGGAATTCATCGATGAGTCTGTCGAACTTCCATATAGGCGGGCTTCAACAATTTTCACTTGAACCAACGAGAATCCTGCAATCAAGTAGTTATTGATCACTAGAAAATAAGAAAACTGATAATATAGATTATAATAAAAATTATTTATTTATTTTATGAACTAGACCCATAAAGATAGTTATAAAACTTTTCAATTTGTATCTAGTAGTATGAATCAGCGTCATGTCAAACTATCGGTCTTTAATGTGCGCGGTTTCTCCTGAAAGTAGATTCAATAGCATAGATAACAATATTACTTATTAATATTTGCTTTTAGTTGGTACAAGTTCTGTAAATATGACGTTCGATCAAATCACTTTAAAAGTATCGATGAATTTTTAAAAGAAGAATAAAAGCAGAAATATAAGATACACTTAATTTTCTGTTCTTTGAAAAATAAATATTCCTTTACCGCGAAAGCAATCAGCGAACCATCAAACTCACCGCAAAAGCTGGTGATCTCATCAATCCATCGCAAAGCTCATCGCGAAGGGACGTCCCCGCTCAGTTGTACTACGTCGGCAAGCTTCGGAAAATGAATAAATGTAAGCGGAGAGCAGCAGATCTGTAGTGTCGATGAGCTTCGCGATGTCTCAAAAGTCGTTACGTTTGGAGGATTTGTCGGGTAGCGGGACCCTTGTGACCACCATAAGAGTAGAGAAGGGCCCGTCTGCTATCGAAGGAACGCTCCATCTCAGTTGTACGATGTCGGAAAGCTTCGGAAAATTGAAACATACAAGCAGAGAGTGGTAGGTCCGTAATGCTGATAAGCTTCGCGATGTCTTAAAAGTCGTTACATTTCGGGGATTTGTTGGGTAGTGGGACCCCTGTGTCCGCTGTAAGAATGGAGAGGTGGCCGTCTGCTATCGAAGGGTGACCGTTTGCTCCAAAAGCTGGGTGAGAGAGTGAGAGAGTGCCACTTAATGGTAGACTGTCGGGTAGCAGCAGCAGTGCCGATGAAGCTGAATTTATTGGTCCTCTGGTCGAGTGTGTAGCTTGCGGGCTAATGGAAACGTAAATGACCATAGTGACTCATTTGCATTGAGTGCAAAACGCGAAACGAGCCAGAGAAACGTTGCTGCTACCATGAGTGTGTGCGTGAGTGTAGGGGAGAGAAAATCACTCTAGCATACCGCACTAGCAGCACCGTATAAGAGGGACTAGGTTAAGAGGCGATCACCCGTTCATTTGAATCCGATTGCGTTTCAAACTTAAACCTTTTCTCTGCTAGCAACATAACTTTTGTCGAATCTCTGGGATTTTGCTATTTTTTATTATCTCTGTTTCTCGCTTATTTATATTGTTTTGATTGGAAAAATGTTTTCTTTATGCTTTCCATGCGAATTTATATGGGGAATGTCCAAAATTTTCCGTCAAAATATAAATGTCACTCCTATTAAATATGTCAACCACACAATATTCCATCATTACCGTCAAATTTACGAGATTCGACGAAAACTCATTAGTACTGATCATTTTTTTGTGACTGTTCAATTAATATCTGAAATTATATTCTGACTGTTTCCAAACGATGATAGAATCAATCTTGTCATATCATAATAGGAATTCAATTTAATGAATGAGAGGTACTTTTGACGTGAGCGTCATATGTCCTTACTATCCTTTAAATAATTCTCAGAAGCACTCGAAATTCCGTGAATTTTTTGACACATAAGTGTGGGTTACTAGGAATCGAAAATGGATATCCATATTCGTTGTAAAATAATTTTATCATCTATATCAGGATGTGCCATGACAAGATCCAACCAATGTTAATAATATGCATTAATTCTATCATAACAAACAGAATATGAAACAAGTGAAAGAGCAGCAGCCTAAAGTGCAAATTTAACCCGGCAGCAGCACACCAGCTATATACATCCATGTTTAAATAAAATAACATCCCTAATTGATCTGATAAGTTAGCTTTGTATACGTGCAATTTTCATATAATACAACAGCTACGGTACCGACGAATATTATAATCCCTCCGATACTTTGTTACGGCAGTCGATGAGCGTCGATGCGCAACAACGATTGCATACAGCGTATATTGGCATTAACGCACCTCTCCTATCGTGATTACTATAGGCATTAGTATATTGTCTAATATATTACTATGCACAATAAAAATATAAAAGTATATGGCTATGAAATATTCGCGTGCTTTTGAATAATTAGTAATTTTAGTATTGAAAAGCGGACATTCACAAACAGTCTTTTCAATGAAGATTTTCTCGTTTTACGATTAAATCTGTTAAAAATAATTTAAGAACGAGACGATAATCGTAAAATATTAAATTTTTATTTGTAAGTACAATGCAGGTGCTAATTAAATTGCCGTCAATTTTTATCTAATTTTCGGACGAAATTGAAAAAAAACGAGAAATATCAACGAAAATGCCATGGGTATTGGAGAGTTCCGAGAAAGTTAACAAAAGGCGAAGCTGCAGCAGCGACACGGAGAGCTGGCACTGTACAACGAGTGACCAAAATACCACTAGTGCGCAGGAGATTATTAGCACAGCAGCGACGATGTCACGAGTTTCCTTCGAAGCGCTAAATTCTCGCGGTTTCTCATAACATCGAATGTCGTCGTTCTCTCCGCTTGCTTTCGAAGCTCCAGCCAGTGATAGTTCCCTGAAATTAGTCGAGCTCGAGACTTCCACAATCGCATTCGCATATTTCTGCATCTATTCATCTATACAGAAGTATTTTCACTTACTCACTTAATGATCAATAGAAAAGCTTTCAATTGACCAAAAATAAATTTTTTTAATCATCTATCCGGCCTTTCAAGAAACTCGAACAAACGAGTCTTAAATCTCAAAGCGTCTAAAAGTCACTTCAACACGGCTAAAAGGCTAGCTTAACAATTACCGTAACAGGCGTGTACTCATGAAATCGCGTGCTCTCGTACGCGCCACCAGTAAGACGGTTGCTTGTTCGCGACAACAACGATCCCATATAATTTCCACGTGAGATACTCGCGACAGTAGCTGAGCTATACACATATATAGATCTTGAGCGCCGCGACAGCAAGTAAAGTTTCGCCACGAGACCGCTGGACAGAAGCAGCATCTTGTGCTCCCTCGTGACCGACAGCAGCGCCGAGGATATCGTGGTGGTATATCAAAGCCAAGAGCGAGGTGGTGCACACCTGACAAACTTATGTCCCCGATAGTTACTCTATAAATAAATCCTCCCTACGCGGTATCCTGTGGGGATAAGATCTCTCTCTCTCTCTCTCTTGGACCGTCGGCTCTAGTAATACCAAGCTATATAAAGATCCATGTGAAGGAAGGAAAAAGCGAGAAAATAGTTTAATTAAGATATCGGTGTATCGCGGGATTAGAAAAGTGATCGTAGTTTACTTTTTTTGTCTCTAATCAAAAGTTTACTCACTGTCCTTTTTCATTTATAGAGAAAGTACGTGAGGAATTTTCAATTGATTGCAATTGTCGCGAGGTAAGAAAGTAAATTATTTCCCTTATCAAATGAAATAATTACAAAAAACTTGAAGTTGTGCTCGAGAAATAAGCATCAACTATATTTGCGTTAATTAACCAACGATTAAGTAAGGTAACGAACTTTATTCCCGTAAAGGTGGATCTCCTTTAGCAACGTCAGCGTATTCCTCGCAGAGCGCTCGGACTTTCAAGTCACGAAATTGAGAAAAATCATACTGACGCCTCCCGCTTTCGCTTGCGCTCGTATCAATAAAGTAATTACTCCGTGAAAACTTTCATTAGTAGTTAGCCCGTCGGTCCGTTAGCGCGAACCGCGCGAAGAGAGAGAAAGAGAGAGGGAGAGAGAGAGAAAGCAAAGGCTTGCTTGTTATATATCGCGCATCCGGATCACGTAATTCTTCGGTGAAGCCGCGAAAAACGGCTTTCCCTCTATTTTCTTTCTCGGCTCGACGATAAATCTTCGTTCGAGCTGCTTCTTTCTTCTCCTATTTTTTTTCTCTCTTCCTTTTCAAGACTTCGAAAATCGCATGCGCCAAGTATACAGGTACTGTTGCTGTGACACTTGATCGCAAGACTGATATTTTCTAATTGAACGCGAATATGCACACGTTGTAAAACTATAGTCATGGATATTCCATTTACGAGAGTTTGACCGTGTATTGTTCGTAAGGTATTATTGATTGTACCAACTTAGGTCACGATAATTTAATTTATAAATGATTTAAAAAGGAAGTACGTATCCAGTTTTAATGCTCATTTTTATTTCCAATCCAATTATCCCCTTATTGACTATAAGGAATAACGATAGCGTTTGTTTGGAAACGCAAGCATGAAAATAATTTAATTTTTTTATGCCTTCCGTCAATGTATCTTTGAACTGGTAGCGTTTTAGTTGGTTGTTATATCCCATTTCGGCATTTCGGTTGTGCAAACATACACTGCTGCGAATAAATTTTCAACAAGAGCCTCTCGATTGATTGAATCGCGCGTTTACGTCGGTACAATTGGATTTTTGATCGAGATACACGCGAGCTCGGTATTTCTGTTAATCGAAACATTGCGCGCAGTGTTTACAATTCCATTCATTCCAGGCAGCAGCAGCAGAACATCGGAAATACAATTGCGCCATACAAATCAGCGAATTCCTCGACAGTAAACAACAAAAAACAAACTTAAAAAAGAAGAGTAAGAGAGGGGAGAGGGAGAAGAAATAATTCCTCTGAAATTACGCGGAAGCAGGCAGTTTAAACAGGCCCTATCGCTTGGCGTAATGAGTTTCAGACGACGACGACGAAGCTGCCGACGTAGAAAGAGAAAGAGAGGAAGAGAGAGAGAGAGAGAGAGAGGCGTATAAATTAAAGACGATATCTCGAGCTTCGCACTCTCGTAAAAATTGCTCTATCCCCCTTGGGCATCTCATCTCTCGGCTTTGCCAAGAATACATATATAGCAACCCATGCATTTGGCATGTTCGTGCAATGCCGCAGTTTCAGATTAGATGCATCTAATGGCGTTATTAGGCTCTCCCTGTACCCATGGAAACTGCTCTACTACGTTCTCAAGACGCTACTGAATATGTTCGTGTAAGTATGAGATATACGCACAAGGATACAGCTGTATGTACGTGTACGTCTACGTATTCAATTGTTCACCACAGTTTATATATATGCTGCATTTTGTTTGCCAAGTGTGTACTATGCGGTATCTTTGATGACTTTATATAAGAGAACGCTATATGAGTTACGTATGTTGTTATGAATAGTCGAAAGTTTCCGTGCCATATGCATACTGAATCGTTAGAAGCGCGATGCAATCGAAAATTTTTTTGAAAAGTTAGAAATAAATTAAATTAATAAAATCCATCAATATATGTGCCATTGCATGTCTAATATGCTGAAAATAAACAAAAATTGGATTGTGAATTTATTCAACGGGAAAAAATATTTCAAGAAGCGTGAATAAGAGATTGATATGTGCTTGGAAGTACTTAATGAAATTCTTATTATAAGATATACGATATGCGATGTGGTCTTATATCGGTCGTTGAGGCAACCACTAACCTCTTTGTAAATTAAACTTCAATGAAATTACACGTGTATACATGCACACACGTATGCAAGCGCCTACGTACGATATCCGTCCAAACCATAAGTGCAACAAGCATCAAAGGGGAAGCCGACGGCCATGTATCCCTGTCACACACGTCCAGAGTTTAAAGGCTCAGCGGGGCGACATCTAATGTGTCATATATAAGGGAAACGCCTCGGAGTAGTCGAATCGCTCGCGACAAGCGGCGTTATCCGTAATCGTGATCATCAGTCAAGCCGAGCTCGGACGACGGACTTTGTGTTGCGCGTTGGTGCGTATTATCTGCACACCTCTCTCGAGTGCGAGCCGTTATATACGTGAAAGTGAATATAAGACATGGTAAAAGAATATATCTAGTTTTCAATGTAGTAATTTTGCGTTTGTACGTAATAAGTCATCTAAAAACAGTAAAGTTAAAAAAACTAGATCATATTTCAATTTTTTAAAGAAATTTATAAAACGGGTAAGTTTACGTTGGAATATCAATTTCGTCATTTGTAATAAACATTAACGTAATATTTTGTTAGCTCTTTTTTTTTCCTCAAAATAAACTCTCCAATTATTACTCCATTCCGAAAGTAATTTTTCGCGAGCGCGCGCTCCGCTATAATGAAGTCATTATCGTCGCAAAAAAATATAAATTTTACGAGCTCGAGAGAGAAAAGCCGATACGGATACTATATATACGTCCACGGTATACAACTACACTTTTCTCGTGAAAATTCCGTTTAACGAAGATTCGCTCAACAAACTAAGGTGGTTGAGCTACGACAAAATTGAGTCAAAAGTTTCCCAAAGAAAGAAAATGAAATATCTCTTTGCTATCTTATAATATTTCACACTCTAAGAAACTTAATTAACTTTACATGGAGAAGGTATAATTTGTTTTTCAGTTTTCACCTGGCTACTCAACAAAATTCTAATTGAATATTCTAATAAACAACAATAGTTATCTTTAAAAAGAATTGAATCGTACTTGGTTTGAAGACAAATTATCAAAGTACATATCAGAAAAAAATTGTTAATAAAAAAATGTCCCGCATATATTTCCACGCACTATACGTTTTTCAATATACACACCACCTAATTTCCACATATCCCAGGGCCAAATCGTGCACACGAATAGGCCTGCTTGCGAGAGTGGAGAGAGCGCACGAATGAAAAGAGAATTCAAGCGGAATACCGTGCGCGCGCGCGCGCTTTTTGCTCGCCGCACGAAAAAGATAAAGGGAGCAAGAGAGGAGGATAGAAACGTGACGAGCTCACGAAAAATAAAAAGAACAAACCTAAGAGAAGAATAAAAGCTGTCGGGATAAAGGAGCAGCGTAAATAAAAGAAGAACAAAAAAATATGTTTTCGGTAGGATAGGGGGAAAAGACGAGGGAGAGTGGAAGAGGATAAGAGTGATACTTCAGCTGTCGCGGTTGTATTGATTCGAGCCGTTGACTCTCGGGGGAATCGCGTGTGTCGCGCGCGAGTTTTGTGCACTCGGGATTACGCGTCGATCATTACTCGAATAGAACGACTCTGCTATGTCGGGGGGTAGTTAGGTCTTCGCTGTTCGTTGATTGCGAAAAAAGTCTGCGCAACGAGGAATACAGTCTCTCTCGGGTCTTTTTTGTTGGAGGATTGCCTCTGTTCGCAAGTGTGTATACTATGTCGACAGATTAATCAAATGATTGATTAGAGTATGGTTATTGTTGCCACGCAATGAATGCTAACCAACATTGAAAAGCAATCAACAAAATTAATTTTTGAGCGAATCACTGACCATTTCGGAATAATTAGTAATATTAATTATCTGCATGACTAGCGGAAAGTCAGAAGGTGATTGAAGAAATTTAGGTTTCCCGCAGTGAAATTACTTAGAGCAGATATAATCCAAGTACACTCGTGCAAGCTTAGCACGCTGATGATCGATGCCCGCGAGCCTCCCATGAGTGAAATTCCACTAGCAATTGCGATGATTCCGTCGAGTAGCTCGCTAAACCCTTATATAGACCCCTTCCTCGAAGCTATAGGGAACCTCTAAGTGCACCTAACTATAGCGCTAATTGCAATTGGCTCAAAAGCAGTTATATTGACTGATCGATAAGTCACGTAAGTACTTGAGCGTAGCTTCTCTCAACGCGCAACAGCTTGATGGATATTTGCTGGTTGCGCGTAAAGCGACTTTTAAGAACGGCATCTTTCCAAACATCTGTGTCTATTAAACCATTGTGCTTTATCTAGATCCTTGCCACTGGTATTATTGATATCCGTTCGCTGTAAATAGAAGTTACAATTATGAAACTGTCAGACTGAAAGCTAATTGGACTTCCCGCATCGGCGGTCCGTTGATTTTTGCGAGAAACTTTGACAGTTACATTCTGCATTATTAACAACGAACTTGATAGTAACTATGATTTCACGTTCACGTGTGCTTATTACACTTCATTAAAATGTAAAGCCGCAAGTGGACTGGTTCTCTCTTCCGAGATTCTAGCAATTAACGATATTACTTGTGAGTACAGAGCAATTCAAAATGAAAATTACCTTAGATTCGCCATTTTACTGCAAATCACTCGATGCTCTCACGTTGCTAATTAGAGAATTTCGAGAGAGAGAGAGAGAGAGAGAGAGAGAAAGAGAGAAAGAGAGAAAGAGAGAGAGAGAGAGAGAGAGAGAGAGAGAGAAAGAGAAAGAGAGAGAGAGAGAGAGAGAGAGAGAGAGAGAGAGAGAGAGAGAGAGAGAGAAACTTGAAACGCGATCTTAATGAACGAGCTCTGGAATAAAAGTAAAATACAACCGATAATGGTATAAAAGTATCCCCTATCGATAAATCTCAAGAGACTCGTACGACTCTAATTTACTTCTTGCAAACGTTCGGAAAGGAAATCCAACGAGCATTATCAAGCTTTTTAGACGCCCACCACTTGAAAGTAGAGCAGAAGGAAAAAGAAGAAAAGTAAAAAAGAGAAATATAGAGGAAAACGAAATGAAACGCACGTAATGAGTACAAACATGGCTATAACTAGGATAACAAGTGCAAGGCAGTACGAGAGAAAATGGACGTCGCAATCGATGAAGGCAAAGGCGGCCCACAAGACAGATAGAAACATCCCAATAGCCAAGTTGGCCAAACAAGATATCCTCCTCTCTCTCTTTCTCTCTCTCTCTCTCTCCGTACTTCTCTCACGTGTATATATACACACATGCACGTCAGGTGCTACCTCTCTGAAACTCCTTTAAGTTGTAAGTTATTTTCACAGTAACAACTGGGTATTATTTTTGTGTACTTCTTTTTTTGTCCTATTTTCCTTTAATAGGATACGAGATAAAAGCTATTATCAAGTTGTTTTAGCTGGGGCTCTTGTTTAAATGTATACTAATATCTTAGATTGATAGAATCAAAAAATTAGGAGCACGTATCATGTATTTCGATAAAATGTAATAATTTATCCAAATCTGCGTTAAGTTACAATATTTTTTGAAATTGACCATATACACTTCTTGAAACCTATCCATTACTTTTATGATGTAATGAAACTTGTAAATTTAAATATCCGTAATTTGAGTTCTGGCGACAAATATTCGATAGAATGATGTAACATACGTTTTTTAAAGTGCCACGTGCTATTGATATCGATTACAGATCAATAGTCGCAGTGGACACGCAGCGAGAGTTGCTTGCCATATGGCAGGAGGCGTCGTGCTGGTTTTCAAGGTGAGACAGACATTTGAGTCCGTCATTCAAACATCATTATTTTGCGTTTTGACGCTCCATCCCGGGAAAAACGACGACACTCAGGAAGTTTACCGTCAAGTTTCACGCAGCATCGATGCTGTCATCAGAGGCTGCCCATTGCCCAACGATATCAGTGAACGGCCAGCAACAGATCCGAGGCACCGGGTGCGCATCTCTTGCATGTTGGTTCATTTTTCCTAAGGGACCGAGTGGGGACCGTCCAGAAAGCGTCAAAGACAAGAAGATAGATGCGTTGATAATTAAAAACAATAATGTGTAGTCGCCAAATAAACAGAACGAGCCACTTACGTTTATGTAAGAAAGTCTTTGTCATTCCATGATCACGGTTACGTACTCTATCATTATTTTAAATCGGGTAAACCTTCATATATTATCGTTTGTTTTGTTTTATTTCACTTATACCTCTTGATGTCAACATCCAGAACTGAGAAAGTTACATTTTTACAACTAAATGAATTTGAACGGCACATGCATATTTGTGGAGCTTTTATATTATTACAATTTCTCAGACTTAACTAAAAGTATGATATATAAATTAACCAACTTTTATATTTTTTTCAATTATCAATATCTTCGCATTCCATAAATTCCAGGAATTCATTATTATTTTATAAAAATATTTTTTTAGCGCTAAAGAGTTTTAAAAATTTACTTGAGAGATCTTTTAATTTAAATAGATCACACAGATGACGTAAAGAGCGAGTTTACAAGATACTCGCTGCATTGAGTCGCACAGCTTTGTCTTTTATATAACAATCGTCGTGCCTTCTAGAATCTTGAGATAGTTCTGCGTGGAGTGGTAACGCGTGCCATAAAGAGAAAGGTACGTCTGTGTGTGTCTCTGCGCAAGTGTATTGTGTGCGTATATGTATTATATACATATTGTATTATATATATATCTAGAGAGAGTGAGAGAGAGAGAAGGAAATGGAACTTTAACCAAACTTACGAAACGGTCGAGCAAATGAGCTTTTAAATTATTCGCTTTGTGAGTAATAGACATCACGAGTAAGGAGGAAAGAAACATGTTTGAGGAGTAACGGAAATGAACCAGCAAGTTCTCTCACTCTTTCTCTCTCTCTCTCTCTCTCTCTCGGTTAAATTTTGCCCTTTTCACAAATACTTAATGAATTTCGCTAAAAGCTATGCGTCAGGCATACAATTTCAGAGGTAATAGATTTACTGTTATTGGAATAGAAATGTTCCACGTTGTGGAATGATTGAATTATGTACTAGACTTTGGCGAGCGACTAATCTTAGCGCAAATTTTATTCATCACTTCAATTACAATGATGAGCATCCACTGAAACAGTATTAAACGTTTGTAATTTAACTGACATAATGTGGTCGTACGTTTCCTGACCTTTTCAGATATATATACTCAACACAATTCTAGAATAAGCTTTAATTGTCGGTTTGAGCAAAAGACGTTGAATTTAAAATAAAATAATAACCAGATTTAAAAATAATTATTTTAAATATATTTTCGCGTAAAATATATCGAAAATGTTACTTTTTATACGGAATGTTTATCAATGAAACTTTATTATTATTGCTAACAAACTTTCATGAAATATCAAGGATTCATTTGATTATAAAACGTAGGTATCTCTAAGAGAAAACACCCAGCAATAACTTAATATTTCCAAATATAACACGCACACACATGCCCGCGCTCGCGAAACCCCTGAAGAATTTTAAATGGCAGCAACGAAAAAAATAGAGTAAGGCAATAGTAGAAAAAAGCGCAATAAGCTCTGGGATGATGAATAGTTTTAATAATCGCAAGTGAATGTCTTGGCAGCGCTTTTTAGGTGGATGTAACCGCAGAAGCAGTAGCTATGGCGTATTTGATCTTGCAGGGCAACGAGTGAACAAACACCCGAGGGAACTATGAAAATCACAGCTTGAAGCCGAGAAAGCTTGGGCCAAGTAGTATCCACCCTGAAGCTAAAGACTTTCGTAGTGTTCTATTAGGCCGTTATGCTCGAATAACTCTTCACTTGAGTTTTACTAAAATACCCACTGGTTTCAAGCTGAGCTTTGGGATGAATCAAATTGTTAAGGATTAAATATTTCCTCAACAATTGAACAAATTTTATAAGTTGTATGTCCTGGCTGATATAAGCTGAAACGCCATTTGAAACTAAAAGAATTTGGCTGTCTGTCTGACTACATATTGAATTTTCTATTTGGGGCCATTTTCACGAGCAATATGAATTTCAATGTATACAGATATCTTATGTAATAAAACGTAAATATTGGATATTTAAACAAGTAGTGATTCATTTGATGGACTATCATTCTAGGTCATGTGCGACCGACACATTACTTCATACCAAGTCAGATACTCAGTCAAGGAAGGTAAAGATAAAAAAATTGAAAGGTCGCTGGCTTCAGAAAAAGACATTCTACGAAATCTCATGCTTTTTCTTGCTTCACGCGAATCCACTAAGCCAAGGTGAAGGAACAAGAAGACTGAAGAAAAGAAAAGAAAGAAAAATTCTCATGCTTCGTCGGGCGCGAGAAGCAATGTCTCTCAGGTTTCTGCTAAGATTTTCACTCTTCCTCTTCTTTCTTTTAACCTCATCCCTTTCGTATCAGGCAATTCGATGCAGAAAATCGAACTAGTCTGGGCGCAGTTGAAATTTTGCAACGCGAATGAAAAAAGAGAGAGAGAGAGAGATTGCGAAAGAGCGAGAGAGAAAGAGAGCGAGAGAGAGAGAGAGAAACGCCTCTTTCGCGTGTACAGGCGCGTCATTCAATAATACGAATTCTATTCATGAGTTTGCACGCTGCAAAAGAATCCTTTTCACGCTTCGTTTTTTTTTTCCGCTAAGCGAACGAGGCATATTCCGCGTCCCATTACCGAACGCGTTTCAAAATTAATCACCTCGATAAAAGAGATTACGCTCGCTCGACTGCTTGATAGTCTATGCACTCAATTCATCGAATATTTAATCACTTTCTTTTTTTACATGTTATGTCCTTTTGGCTTACGCTATAAAAAAGAATAGAATTAAATTGGTGAATAAGCTAATATTTCTGTATTCGTGCAGTGAAAATGAACGAATATTAAACTTTTCAACAATCAAAATGTGTGTGATTCTTTAGATAAAATTCTATTAAATACTTTATTTTAATATATTAATGTGTGTAGCGGTGTAAGTTGGTCATGGCCTACACCGTGCGTCCCTTCTTTCTCTCCGACATCGGCAAGGGTTCATGGCGGGCATCTGGCGCACGTATATTTCGGTTTCTCTCTTCATCAAGAAAGAAAGAGAGAGCAGCAGCAGTATTAGTGGCCAGGAGCGCGCAACAACATGCGCTCTCGTTAGTCATCGAGAGAGAGAGAGAGAGAGAGAGAGAGAGAGAGAGAGAGAGAGAGAGAGAGAGAGAGAGAGAGAGAGAGAGAGAGAGAGAGAGAGAGAGAGGAGAGAGAGAGAGAGAGAGAGAGAGCTGCTATAGTGCAACTATAGTGCGGCTAGGCGCGCGACACTGGCCACGCTTGGCGGTGCCGCGTGCCGCTGATTAGGTAAGTGAGTGGGGAGGGCGCGAGAAGCAGTCTCTCACGCACTATTGCGTCGCTTCTCGCGAGCATTAAGGAAGTGACCTCGCGAGCGAGAGTATACCAGCTAACGCACCAGAAGAGTATCCTCGAAAGCGGCCCTTTGTCCACCAGTCACGCCATATCCAAGGAAGTCACCAGCCGGCAGAGAGAAGATCAACGTGCCAGCCCAGTGGACTTCGTCAATTAACAGGTCTTACTCTCTCCTCTCGTTTCTCTTCCTTAATCGGTTTTAACCCTTTTTGGCTATTCGCGGCTTGTGCGCTGTGCCAGGCTCTCGCGAGCCGACACAGCTGAATTAGTGGTTAAGTTTTCTTTCTTTATTTTTGTATCGAGTCGGTTGTGAGATGGCAAGGCGCTCACGTGCCGGTCATCTCATTTAGTGGTAAGAAGTTATTGTGTATTAGGTTAAGGTTTGATAGATTGTTTGGTTCGTCATCGCTCAAGGTAGCGATTTTATAATAAACGTATTTGGTTGGTAAAAGGTTTGAATGTTTATTGCGATCGCCTTTCCTTTTCTGCCTTGCTGGGAGCGATACACCGCTACCCTTACCTCTCCCTTAAAGAATTTGGTGATAGCGGGAAAGGATTATCGGCCAAGGACGGCCGACGCTATTACAAATGATTAACTATACAGTAATAAATTATTTCGTTATTTTTGTTTTTATTGACATTATTTCAAACGTGGAATTGATTGCCTTTTTCGATGAGTAATCCGTCGATTGAAACAAGTAAACAACCTTGAGAAGCAAACTGGTCGCAATTTTAATGAGAATGCTCTTAAAATAAAAATCGTCCAAAGCACTTAATGACTCAAATTCAATCAGCAATCATTACCGTAACGGAATTGAACCGCAAATAAAAGTGCGCGGATTGTCCTTTTGAACAGTCAACAAGCATCGAAAAATCAAAACCTCTTGAAATACTTCATTTACACTAGCGGCGGTTGAGCGACGCAAGAAAAACGACGGGTTGGCGTTCACGCATCTGGTTTCAATTCAGCTGGCGTAATCGTTGTTTGGAATCTCAAATGAAAAATCGACAAGGCATTTTCGGAGAGGAAAGGGAGAAAGCAAAAAGAATTCTCCCCTTCGACGAACAATGGCGGTCCTGGCCGCGTTCAATATCGCATCAAGATATCGTCTTGCCAATAATAGCTCCAATCATACCGGGCATCTGTGCAATATTGGTGATATAGACGGTAGAGTTACAAGCTGATGTTTCGTACGAAAATTTTACTTAATGAATATTCCAAATTCGAATCGAATCATTGCCTTCAATTGCTTTTCATAGCAAACTTATCAAACGCAGATCAAGCAAAATTTTTAATAGAATATTTTATTTCTAGAGAACAATAAAAAATGATACACTTAGGTACATATGCAAAGTGTGCACGCACATATATGTTTCTCTCAAAATTCATCTAAACCATGCATCAAACCGTTGCCATAACTTAGTGAGATCATATAACCCAATATAAAGGTAGAGCGTGCAGATACAGTTGCATTACATATCCAGTTGTTATACGAAGTTGCAATGTGTAATGTGATAGGTTGCGCCTCTGTTTAGCATGGTTAAACCCGACGAAAGCATCTTCTTGGAGAAGGTTTATTAGGATACATACATGCAGCTTTATACGTTTATTTAGTTAATTAAGTTACGAGTCTCTCGGCGAGGAGCAGGGCTCGTATGCTCTAATTTAATGGCTCAGATTCGTGAGAGAAATGGATTTCATTACCAAAAATCAGTTGAATCGATTTTTTCTTTGAGTTAGAGGTAATGTAAGTGTAAACTGATGTTCCATAATTGCTATATGATAATAGCAACGTTCTTCTTGTTATTGGCATTCTTTTAAAATAAAACTCTAGCAATTCACTCGTGACGGAAAAGGAATTATATTATTGTAATCTTTTTAGTGAAATATTTTTGTACATTTTGCTCATAATGAAATGCTTTGTCTTTAAATTCAATATTACAGTTCTTTGACGTTGCAGTATTATTTATAGCTGGAATTTCAATTTTCTCAAAATTATATAATCTTATTGAACGAAATAAAATTTAAGCAAATTGAAATTGCAAACAAACAAAGGTAATATGAATATTATAAAAGGCGATGGAATTTATCGCTTACCTTTGAAAAATACAATAATTAACTTGGTTAGTTAATTGAACGCAGTAGCTACGCTACTATTCAGTTTCTTCTTCTTCACTTTTTTCTAAAGAAAAACGTTTAAGAAAAGTTTGAAAGTGCACAACTTTTCTAAAGTTGAAAAGTTATCAAAGTTTTACCGAGACATTACCACTACATCGTTTTCGCATATCCCAGAGTTGAAACCATCCCCCACGTGATCGCAAAATTTTCAATTTTCTTATGGAGATTAGAAGCTACACGACACGGCATACTCAGTTGAATTAAGAAGATCCTAAGAAACTTGATGAATTTGCTAAATTTTTATAATGTGAAAAGTATTCATAATGAATATTTATTACGACTCGTTAGATGAACGCTCGTAATCTCCACGTTCGATAGAGTAGAATCTCGTGATCAGGTTTGATATTAGGGAAGCTGGTTGAAGCCAAAGCTCTTCTAATCCCACACTGCAAATCACAAAATATAACGTCTGTAGGTATATAAGCTTATCGTCGTGAGCCAGCAGCAGCGTGCGGCGGACAACACACACACATAAATACGTCAATGAGAAGGATTTCATCTTCGCTACTTATAGTCACTGATTAGTCGAAATCGTTGGTGTACAGGTATGGAAGAGGAGGGTAGATGCGTCGAGAGGATCAGACGGTTAAGTAGCATTTAACTGCTCCAGCAGAGCATCCTAGCACCATTTGGACTCGTTAGCAACGTGCGCAATTATAGCCTCACATCCGGTGCCTATTAATATGTGTTTAACTTCCATTACCGGCGCGCGTGCAGAGAGAGACAGACTCGCTTTCCGATAATAACACCAGCTAACTCGTTGAACGCGAATCTCTCGATATATGAGCGCACAACCTCTAGAGAGATTCATTAGTTATTTCAAGAATGCATAATTTACCGAGGGGCGCCAGGTTAACGGAGATTCAAATCGTGCTATCACTGTTCTTCATTCACTTTTCAATTGTAGATTATACTTGCTTAAATGTTCTTCATAAAATGAATAAACAGTGCATGATAGTTAGTTCTGAATAGTTTTGTAAGAAATTAATTGAACTTCAAATTATGGAAATATTGGAGTTCATAGGTACCGATGTACCTATGAACTCCATGTGTATGGATAATTTTCTTTCCTGACTTCTTTATGTTAGTTCTGAATATCGTGAAGGATCTGTAAAATTTATAATATATTAATTTATAAATATCGTATCTAAACGACTAAATTGTGTGTGAAATTCTGAAAAATTTCCGAAAATGGTGAAACGTGCAACGTACTATAAATCAATTATATCATTTTTCTTTCTTCTTGATGTACCAACTGAGTATATTATTTAAGGATGACTTTGGTTTGCCATTAGTTCTTAATGGAGTACAAACTGAAGTATTACCAGAAACGGAAAAATACAACAGATCTCCGGATCCAAATACATTTGTTAAAGTGGTAAGCTATGTTTCGTGGACAAAGAACATTTTCAGTTAGCATAGGTCAACTATATCTAACTAATCAACTGAAACATTACTATCCACAGCAAATATTGTATAATAAAAAAGAAATTGTATCGTAATATATATAAATAAAATATTAATCTATATCTTTTCACTTCGGACTCGTTCAACGTCCATTTAAATTATGGAACTTAAGAAAGTAACAAGGATACTTCAAAGCAGTTGACATCTGCAAATGAAAAATAACTCCATCTCGAATGTGATCTAATGATCAAAGTTTCAAGCAATCATACGTCAAGTTACAGCGAGCATTCGCGGTGAATACTGCGAAGAAAAAAAATAAACAGCTCGACTTTACGCAGCAGCATGCTCGCATCGTACGATGCAGCGCTATAAAAAGCTTCGTCACGTCAAGAATTTTAATAAAAAATTCATGCGGCAGAGCTGCTGTACTCGACGTTGTCGTCACCGCAGCAGCAAGAGCGGCAACGGCGTATAGAGGTTGAGAGTGCAAGGAAATATCTGCGCGATTTAACCTAGATTTTCAAGCGAGCAGCACGCTCAAGTCGGCAAATTGAACTTATTAAGCTCGATCTTTTCCGCTTATCGCTTTGCTCCAGGACTCATTAAAAAGCGTATCCGTAGCGTTTTGAATACATCGCCAGAGAGTCTTCTTTTTCTGGTTTGCTCGATCTCTCTCTCTCTCTCTCTCTCTCTCTCTCTCTCTTTCTATCTTTCCCTTCTTTTTGCATAATTGCAAGTGGCACTCGCACACACCGCAGACGACCATTTTTCTTATTTATGAGACCACCGTGCAATAATAAAGCGCCCCCACGACTCGAAACGGCGAGCACGCTTTTCTCTAGCATGCTCTCGTTTTCGCTTGGACTGACTGAATGTAAACTGGAAATTTACAATATTAGAACTGATTTTTTTGCTACGCACAAAATGTTATGCTACTGTGTTGTGGGAAGATGAGCTTTTTTCGGCCTAGGCCACATTAGATCTTTGCAAAGCTTGGATTTCATCGAGGTAAGGCTTATTATTAGCTTAATTTTACTTTTTCCACGGAGAAAAATTTTGAATCAATATTTTAGAACGATTTATTATTTAATCTTATTTGATTGTTTCATCTACTAGTCGGCTGCGTAAATGATTTACTGATGAAATATTTATTGATTATATTTCAAATAATATTTATTGAGTCCTAACAATGATAGTAAACTAAAAAATGTTAACTAATTTCAATTAATAAAATTAAATTGAAATACGTAAATTGTGAAAAAACGTGAAAATACTTATGTGACTGCTTTATGGTTTTTTCTTGTCGTAGCCCAAGCCCAATTCTTGAAGATAGGATTTGACGCATGAAATAAATGGAATTAGAATTACAATGAACTGTAAACACTCTATTAATTGAAAAAGAGAGAGAAGTCTTGTGTACCTATTGTTCGAATTTCGTTAAAGTGTTGTAGATTTCTGAAAATACGCTGATTCGGCAACGTGTTTCGCTGACACTTTATCGATGCGTCGATCAAATTTTCAGATTTTCCACGAGTAAAAATAGAAGAGAATCAGAACATATAGAAATATATGATGTTATATATTGGAAATCAATAGATATCATTCAACGGTATATTAACAACGAAGAGAGCGCTTTCCTAATTTATTATTGAACTTTCAGCTGCAAGCCAGACAGTGATTCATTCAAATCTGACGACATTCCCAGATACTTATAAAAAATTCCATATCGTATTCAGCTACAACAGCTGCAGCACAAATCAAACATCTCGTTGACGCACTGTGAATCTACCAGAACAACTAATCAAGCGACCGCAACCGACCACCAAATAAATTCACGCCTTCTCAAAAGTTAATTTGATCTTTTTTTCGAAAGATGTACCGCACACTCGATGTAAATTTATTGGACTGGTTTGAATTATTTTGGTGTTAATTGACGTCGGCTGAGTTTCGCGCAGAAATTTTAATTTTCTAGATGCTAGGCGAGGCCCCACGGTAATTTATGTTTGCACAGTTTGCTGCTTTTAAAACCAGCAGTGTTGAAAGCCAATTAGTGAAATCGTGAAAAGTTTAATTACATCAAAAAGTATTCACTCGTAATTGACGTTATATTTATTTAAAAAGTTCTCCGAAAAAATCTGCCAATGCAGAGCATCGTACTTTGACAATTAATAAATAAATTATATCAATATAACCATTATCATTTTTTGGAAAATTAAATTTCCACATCAAATCTCATTTTAATATCACGGAATAGCATTTGCGCTTGTAATATTTTATCTTAAGTAAAAATAATACAGATGCCTGAATGAAAATAGCCATTAGTATAGTTCTTTACAATGGTGTTCATATTTCTAATGATAGTTTGAAACTAAAATCACAGTATCGACTGTCCAGCTCCACGTGGTCTACCACTAATCAATTCGCTCGTAGCCCAAAATTGCAGGGTACAACTAGGCATGGAAATGACCAGAATAATTTGATCCAGGAGGCAACCCAATAACTGTAATGATTTATCGGATCATTAGGATGTAGAATATGTGTGCTATTTTCAAAGTTTTGTGGCATTCAAGTTAATGATAACATCATTTTTGGTTAACCTCTCATTGTTTTACAATATCAATGTCAATATACTAGAAATGGATATACAAGAAGTAATCATACTTATAAAACCAACGTTGTTTCAAAATTAAAATATCGTGTGCGCGTTCTAAGACCTCTTTCAAATTCTTTAGGTTAGGGTAAACAAGTCGTTCAGTTATTGTATTTAGCCTAGCGAAAGCTGCATCTGTTTGCGCATTTGCGTTCAGCCCATCCCTGCGTAATATCAATTTCCTGAGTGAATGATAGCAACTCCGTACAAATTTTACGAAAATTTTGCACATACGTTATATAAGTAAATTTAATACTTTTAGAAAAGAATTATTGAATCGACTCTATGCTTTGATTTCAAATAGATTTAAATATTTATGTTAATTATCACTAGACTTCATACTCAGGACTTACAATTTGATAATAAAGGAAAGTTTTTAATTAAAATTTTCATACTTTATCTTATTCGTAATCTTTGACTACTCATATAACTTAGTCTGCTTCAAGTTTCTCATAAAAATCCCGATATCCTAATAATGCGCAGCAGCAAAGCAAACAACATTCCGCTTTGACTAATCCAACGTGTCAGAACATATAATCTGCATAATATGTAGGAAAACAAGTACTATTTCTGTCTCTTTAAATCTTCTCCTTGCTGCGGCATCGCACATAGCTACTAGAGTTAATTTTTTGCGAATCTAGCTCGTCATTTTATCCCAGGAATTTTTAATCTCTCACGGGACTCCCCAAGCCTACTAGAAAAAGTCGAGTACCCGACAAACATAACTCTACGAGTTTCGACCTGCAAACGCCGCGCAACCGCCCGCATAAGCGCTCGCACGAGTCATAAATGAGATGAGACAAGATGCATTGTTTTTTTTCTGCACAAATTCTATTATTATTTTTTCTCTCTATATACTGTGAGCTACCCTTTTTTCTGTCATCCGCTTTAACTTTTAGTATTATATTTTTACAACGTTCAAGATTTACGCGAGTTTTTGTCTAGCTAAACATATAATTCGTCATTTCTTCGAACAACTATAATGTCATATTTGTTGCGTAATAGTTCAGCGCAGCGCTTGAACAATATTATCAACTGATTGTGCAGCTTAGGAATAATTTAATATAAAGTATTGAGAGTTTTCTCTTTAAAAACACAAAATTCAAGTAATTTGAATTTCGTTCCTTATTTATTTAACACAACTATAGATTTTATAATATTTCTGATACATATCTGCATTGCAGAATGGATTTTATTAATTATTATTTTTTTTAGTGTCATAACTTAAAACTATTTTCATTGAATATCAGATCATCTGATAACATTGTTATCAGAATGTTCGAAACAACGATATGCAGTTTTATGATTGCCATAATAATTATATTTCGTTTATTCGTTTTATAAGATTGTAATTTAATAGGTGAATGATAGGAACTTCTTCGTTCGTTTGTTGATCTTCAATGTTTTCAGTTTTTAATCAAAATGGGAATTCGAATACGAGGTTTATATCGAAATTTGAACTGAATACTGATAAGAATATATCGAATAGGATATTTTCATAGAGAGATCGGTATCCATCAATAAAACAATAGCTTATTTTTTAGCATATTTAGTTTATCAATCGATATTGTCTGCAACTAGTCGTAATATAAATAATATTATAGTTTCTAAATAACTATTATTCGATCCTTGTACGTAATTTAAAAATATTTTTAAATAGATAAAGTACTTTCAAATTTGTGTATAATTTGAAAAGTTTCATTGAGTATTTAAATATTCATAATGAATATTATCTGTAGTAATTAATGTCTCAAGAAAAGTAGTTTTTAATATATCTTGTTTATCTTAATCACGCAGTAATAGCAGGAACAGCCCAATTATATCAGCTTCATCAAAAAAGGGACAAAATGATTTCTGAATACAAACATAATAACGCAATCACGAAATCTACTAAGGCTCAAAGAATCCAAATACTCCTACAACATGAGAGTATGTCGTGGTTTCCTGCACATACCACCATCGATTCGAGCGCCGCGCAGTGTATTTGAAATTTTAAGCAATTTCTTTTTGAATCGCGAGAAGCTTTTCTCTCTTTCTCTCTCTCTCTCTCTCTCTCTCTTTCTCTCTCCTTCAGTGTCTCAATCGAGCGCCGTATAAACGTGCGGCGAGCACGATACCGGAAAATGAATGTCCCAGCATAAGTGTATTTTCGTGTGCGCTGGCGTGCCGGTTTATAAGGAGGTGGCGGCGAGTGTAACTCGGTCGGAGCTCTCGTGACTCTCGACGTTTATCTTTGATCTTTCAATTTCTCATACTTTTCGCTCTCTTATATACGTGGAAAGCAGAGCAGAGCGTGGCGAGATCGTCGAGCTCGACTTATATTTGAGTGTGTCTGTCCGAGAGAGAGAGAGAGAGAGAGAGAGAGAGAGAGAGAGAGAGAGAGAGAGAGAGAGAGAGAGAGAAGAGAGAAGACGCAGGGGTAGGCGAAGATGCTTGCTCCGTTGCGCCCGGAAATACGCTGAGCGAGAGACCGGAGAACGAGGACGCTGCAAATATTTATATACGAGCTAGACGGGAAATTGTTTGCGAAAATTATGCAGATGGCCGCTTATTTCTACTCCTCTGCCCGCGGTGCTTTTCTTTCGCTATCGCTCTTTTTTTCTATATTTTAGGATACAAAGGATTATGACTTTCCCACTTCTTTGCTCATAGTATTATGGAATATTTCAATAACGCCACTTATTATGCCTGTTTACGAAATGTATAATTTAGTCTGCTACAATATCGAAATTTCATTCCTGATAAGTAAAGAAACCTATTGCTTCCTTGATATATAGTTTGGATATTTGAGCATTCTATATATCTCTTCTATATGAACAATTTTTTACGTTCTTTATGGTAATCAGATGTGTATTTCTATTTTTAGTATTATTTTTTATCGACTATAACATTTAATAAAGGATTATGAAGAAAAATATCATTCATATGTACACACTAACTTGAAATTAAGTGATCGGGTCAACGTTTAGTCAGACATTACACAAGTCGACGATTGGTAAAAATCGAAATTTGATATATTTAAGAAATTTAAGTAATTGATAAATTTTTTCGTTTATACGAATACTTTCAATAATATTTTCAGAATTTGAAATACATCAGAAACACCCGGAAGTTCCTGAAACTTCTATGTAAATACAGTAGCTTTCAATCGAATGACCTACAAGCCTTCGTCGTAAAACTAACGACCGGCTGGCATTACCTTATAGGCGAGCGATACACATTTGTTCTCCGTATAGAGGGGGAGAGTAGCATACATATAGAACCGCTGCTTCTCTAATTGTCAAATTGCGTGTTGGTAGGGCCACCCCCTTAGCGACAATGAAGTAGCTTCAACCCCATTGCCGTCATCACTGAGCCTTTCGATAAGGACGCGCGTGCGACTTTAAGAACCTGCCGACCTTAATGTTTTAGGTCGACGATCTCCCTTTTAAAACACCAGTCTACTGAAGGCCTATGTGCATTACTAGAGAGCAACATCGAAAATCATTATACTCTAACGCTCGGTTTATAAATTGTGCTTCGAAAAAATATGTTGATCGTATTTTCTTTTCGGTGTTCAAAGTAATAAGATATCTACTCGAGCAGCAAAAAGTTTCTCTTTGACATAAAAATATGGCCCTATAAATACAAAAAGTCACTTTTATACTCAACTATCTTGACAGTCTTTATCATATAAGATCGTAAAGGCGATAACCACTGATACGAACAATGGTACGAAATATTTTTATTGCAGCTATTATTATACGTATCATTCCTGTATCTTTCTGTTGATAGAGAGCGAGAAAAAACGTACGAGCGAACCAATCGTTCCCTCCGATAGTTGATTATGAAACGGTACCGAGAAAGTTTCGACGTGGTTAGGTATATAAGCAATTCTAATTTTCGCCAATGTCCTACACTCTTGCTTGTTCATTCTTTCAGCCTTCATTAGCCGGTATAGCTCTGGAAAATGCTGCTTTTTGTATTTTATTCAATTACATTTACTTTTGAATGCACAATATATAGGTTTAAAATAAATTTATTTAACGTTAAACTAAATTTATTTACACTTATGAATGATTTACTCTAATGTTGAAAACGTAAAATAAATGTATTCAAAAGATCATAATTATTCTTTATTTACAATAATTGAAAATGATTTTGAACTGTTGTTCTTCACATCACGTGCTATAATTTTTCAAACTGGGGATTCCGCACAAAACCCACGCACTACCATTGGCCCAAAACAATGGATTAATCACACGAGGATTCTGACACAGATTAACAGGAAATCCCTAGGAGGATAACATGATCCGTCGTTCACGCGACGACAAACGAAAACTTGATTTTTCATGCGGTCTGTCTTTAACAATTAAAGTCGTTGGTACGAAACTGAGAGCACATTATATAATTGCTAATCCTCTAGTTGCTGACGCAATTTTCGAACGATCTCTTATCGTTAAGAGGTACGCGTACGCGGGAAGAATAACAACGCTAGTACACATAAAGCTGTAGACAACGGCATGTATCTACGAGTAGAATGCTGCGGACAGCAAATGATACCCTAGTGGCGATTTCGCTGAGTATGGCGTACTCTTCGTTACTTAATTCCTTCTTGTTAGTTTATATTTTGCTTGTATAGCTTATTGGTTATTGCTTTAGTATTACCAAGCCAAATTAGTTAGAACTTTTTATAGTGACAAAACTTTTATGGCTGAATAATTTGTTGTTTTTACTCTTCGTATGGAGCTATGGATATTTTTAAAACATGTAACGTTTGGAAATCGAGTGTACCCGTAAATGTTCAGGCGTGCTTCTTCTTTTGCATAATTTAAAAATGTATTAATGCTCAGTTCTAGAATTTTGCACATTTATCAAATAAAAAAAAGAGTTAATTCAATTATTCATTCATATGTTGTATAAAAGATTCTTGCTCCTTTTTATTTGGAGCTTATCGTAGTGAGCTTTTACTTCATCACTTTCAGTAAGATAAACGTCAAGAGCATTGAGCTTGTAATTTGTTCAATATTTCGAATATATTTTATAAAAATACAATCTTTGTAGCTGAAAAACTGAATAACATAAATCACTTTTAAATGTAACTTTTGTGTGTGTAATCGCGTATTGAAAAAGGAATTCATCAAAATCAATCCATTCATTTCTGTCAATAACGCCATGGTAAGAGTTTTTAATTTCCGTATGCTGTATGACGCAAAAATAAAAGATTTTTCAATAAAAGCGAGATAATTGAAAAAGGTGTCATTAAAAATATATATACATATATACTTACCAACACATTTTTATTTTTTCTCTCTTGCTCTGTCGATCAAATATTTGGCCAAATTAACCCGGATATTCAAGACTAAAGCTCGCCAGTTCAAATAGAAATTCAATCAAGTTCGTAGCGCTTCCAATTAGCCTTTGATTACAGCCTAATTAGAGTTAGTGCGGCGTCTAATCTATTTCCATTAAACAAACTTGTTTGGTCATAAATAAACTTAATAAAAGTTCACTAGATATGATTATCCGAATTGGATTCTTTCAACCTAATGAAAAATCAAGCCTCGAGGGCAGCAAGCAACAGAAACAATTCGCAAAAGCAACGGGCAATGACAAAAGGAGCAAAAAACACGCGAGAGAGTGAGAGGCAGAGCATATATACAACAAATACCGATAGCTATCATTTTAATTAGAGCGCACACGCGGAGGAACTCGTTAAACACGCTCGAGCGAACATATCGCTTCGGACCATACACAAACGTCACATCCTCGCGTGCACATATAGATGATATATATATAGGTATAGTATACGTCGGATGAAATTGCTTACCGAAAGCAGGCTTCGCGAAGAGAGTAACACATCACTTTGCAGCTCGACTGACGTTCTTCGCACTGCACGCCCCGTTGTTATACACGCGTGTATGTGTATACATATAGTTACGGGCGAATGCACACGATATGTGTGGCTCGCGCACGCATACACCAACCTCTGACCCTTTCCAGCTCACGTCATCTTCCCAAGGATATTTAGGCTCTGGTATTGTAGACGTCAATTGACTGCATTTCGACCTACCTCACTCTAATTAAGTGCCAAGATATTTCCTTTTCTTTTCTCTCTCTCTCCCAAATTTCTTTGCGCGTTAAATTCAATGCAATTGTCTTTAGCACTTGAATGTCTTCGATACCGTCGTAAACACTTTTTTGTAATTGTTTACTTTTTCAAATCGTGATTTTTTTCGCACCTATCTGATAATAGTTCTCACGCTAAAAAACAGCCGATCAAATTTTTTTTTGTCAATTTACACGTCATTGTATCTAGCCCTTGAAAAATAAATATTTTCGAATAAAACAAATGTCACTTTAACACTGCTGCTTGCTACTTAATTCTTGTATTAAAACGCAAACGGCAACTATCTCTTATTTTACTAAAACTAAATCATAACAGAACTCAAATTATTTTACCAGTATATAGAAAATCATTTCTAAAATTACACTGAACATGGAATAGTAAATTCTTAAAAGAAAGGATGGAACAACACGTAAAAATTGTTGAGAATCAGGTGTGAGAATGGGCGCACGGTTGTTCGAGGTAGCTCGATGCGCGGTTCGAGTGAGACTGAGAGTTTCACGCGCGCGCTATACGCTTCCCCGGGGCTGCTGAACTTCTCTCTCTTTCTCTCTCTCTCACTCTCTCGCTTTCAGCCAGCAGCGGCAGCAGCGGTAGGGAGAGAAAGAGCAATGATCTACGGGCGCACACTCGCGATTGACCGTGTACATTGAGTTTGCACCTGTGTCGCCTTCGTTTGTCTTGTTTTGTCTTTCTGACGTTCTTAGTTAAATGACTCCACTGGGATTCAAAGAATAGAGTTTAGCCTATTCATTTGAAGCCAAGAGTAAAACTTTAGAATATAGCTTTTTTTAAGCTTTGTAATTGAATTTTTCAGCAAAAATATGAGTGAAGCAATTTATTGCTGAGTTGTGATATTTATTGGTAAAGGCTGAGTGAAAAATCGTGTTGCGGGCTCACTGTAGTATTCCGATGAAAAAACCTAGATGTAAATTTAATAACAGTAAGCAATAAGTTTTTCAATGTATTGGTCCAGTTTTCAGTTGAAAACTTTCTCGCGTATTTACTGGTTGTGCATAAAACATGGATCGTGCAACGCAGCTAATTAAGAAAAATCTAATATCCATACAATCCTGTTATATAGAGTATACAGGGAATTAGTCACGAACAAGTTTTAATGTAAAACTAAAGTATCGGAAAACTATAGCTGGGATTGAATAATATCAAATGAATTATGCGCCTCATAAATCAGGAAGCTATCCCTGTATTAAGATAATACTGTCTTCCATATACAGCTGTATCTTTGTATTGGGAACCGAAGATAGAATATATACAAGTCGAAGGATCGAAATGGCTGAATTGCAAATTGCAAATCCGGCTATGTATTCATCGCTCCGGAATGCCATTCAGTAAGCGCGAGCGTGCGCATGGCCCAACGCTTGAGACTCGATGCGCAAGCGGCCAGTCTAATAAGCAGCGCGGCTCGAGGTAAATAAGCCAAGGATATCGATTTCATGTCGATGAATATTGCCCAGCTAACTTGTACTCCATTCACGGATGACTTACTTTATTATGAAGAAAGTTCGAGCTGAACATAAAGATGTAGATTGATTGTCGTGAATAGCAGCAGAGACAAACGATATTTTCGAATGAATAAATTATCTAAGCAGCGCCATCGTAATATCGTTGATGGTAACGGCATCGACAACAAAATAGAAAATCAATAAGAAAAAAATTTTTTTTTTCACGCGATGCTTTCCTCGCATAATCATTACACATAAAATATCACATGATTGTCATAGTAGAGCTTAATTACAAGTTCTACTGTTTGTGGAGTTGGAATCATGCAAAATCGATGATACATAAATAATCAGTTATCTCAATCAACGTTACGGTTAAGAAATTCTATTAACGCGTGCCGCGAAGATCTACCTCGATTTCTTAACATTTGAAATGCTATTTTTTGAAAATGTGCAGTAAGTTGCGATCCACAAAAAGTGCAAAAATCAATAGCTTAGGCAGATATCGCACACGTAAATAGCCAATTCCAATTTAGCCTTGGAAAGAGAGTACAAATTCGCAGGGCTACGTTTGCGAGCGGCGTGCTATTTATCTTTCTCCGGGTGTAGCAGCAGTAGCAGCAGCAGGGGCCCAACGCTCGCTCGCTTACACGGGCTATCGGCGTTCGCGCGTTCGCGCGTTCGCGTAATAAATTATCATTTTACCTGGGCTGGCGCGTATCAAAGTATCGCGCGTCTGTACGAGCGTGAAATATGTTATGCATTTACGTTTCCAGAGTAAGGGTCGCACGCGCGAGCGATCCCTTTGATTAACGGGCGCGTCCAATCAATAGTCAATAGTTTGCGTTTTGACGTTTGCGTGCTGTTCGCACGATTCTAGAAAGAGCTTATAGGGCGCGCTTGGGACGCTTTGCGAACCTTGATGAAGCGTCGGACAGCCAAAGGCCTACTTTTGTAACTGATGATCGTGCAAACGTATTCGTTGCCGAAAAGTACTCGACGTCGTTTATGGAGAATTCCGGCGATTCTTCATTGCAAAAAAACAAAGCGAATTCATCGTTCAGCCGATAAACATTATTTTTAAATTCATTTTACAAACGCACCATCATTCGAGATATCGCAAATAACCTGGATTCGATTACAAGTATCCATCATACAAGTGGACTACGAAAATGTATTACTTTATTGAAATATTGAAGATATATACTCACGCGATACATTATTCTACATGAAATACGTTTTAGATATTATATAAAAAAGAATTATTCTCGTCATTTCAAAATTCCAAAGTGATGAACGACACGCGACAATGACAATGATGCAATAATGCAGATTTACGTGTAGCAGCTGCATACAAATAGAAGGTGCAGAAAAAAAAAGAAAGAATAAATGCTCGCAGCCAATTAAACACAAAAGTATTAAGCTTCCACAGGGAGTAGCTCTCGTGGCGGCAGAAGCTTTTGAAACATTAAACAAGAAGTTTTTGTGGCAGCTTGACATTTAGAGTCGAGTTTGTCTTGTTGTTTTTATATCTCTAATAGCTCCGTCGGTATACTACTCGGCCACATTGGCATTATCAAAGGTAAATTTAATATCGTTCTAGCCGGGAAAAGAAGGTGCAAGTGAGATAGAGGATCAAGTTGACGTCCAAGAAAGAAGTTACGCGGGGAAAACTAGGCGTATCTGCCGCGCTCGCGCGAAACCCTGGGGATTTATGTCGAGCAAAAGAAAACGACGGACTGGTTCGTTTTTCTTATTCGCTTTCTTTCGTTTCCTCGCAACTCCGCATATTGCACGGCGCGTACGTTGTACACTCCACTTTAATACCGAAACTGCAGACTACACTGACAGTCTACCAAAACGACTCTTGAGATTTTTATTGCGGGGTTATTCTTGTGTCGTGGCCCATCCTTTTTCAAATCAATTGCAAACTGATATGACTATAATATTGATTGGGCATTAGTTAATCGCGGTTACATGGATTGTTTATGCACGTACAGCCAACGCTGCTTATATTGGAAACGTTTCAGTTTTCACGTATCTCGTGTGTTAATAGATTATACATAAACCACCGTGAAAGTTCACGGCCAACTTGATTAATGTAACACTTGTAAGTTGCCTCATGGTTATATAATCCTAATAATAATCCTACTGTGGTGACAGCCTTTCTTGCTATCACTCATGTCTTTCTCTTCTGTCAACATTGACAGCGAAAAAGAGCGTGACTTTGTAAGATTATTGATAAAAGTTTCGTCAAAGTTAAATGGATACTTATTCGTAGAAAATCGTATGGAGCGCTGATGTCTTGCAAACTTGTTATCGTGGTATCAAGGGTGCGGCACGTTTTACATCTAGATATCGGACAGACAGTCAACAAACTTACGATTAGATTTCGCTGGTCGTATAGAAAGAAAAATATAATAGAAGATTATCTATCTCAACGTTCCATTATTCTTTTATCGATGTAGAGCTCCCTTTCTCACAAAGCTCGCGAAATTTAGACGGCATTAAATTTGCGGACGATTCGTGAGAAGATGGCTATGCCCTTTGTGCAGGAACAAACTAACTTTTCATTCAATAAGGGAAACAAATTAAAAGGCATAGAGTCTTGTTGGCAAATGCAGAACCTCGATAAATTGCAAAGAATAAGACATTCCTTTCATAACTCGCAGCTAGCTCTCCATATTAAAAAGCCCGGGCTTTAGAGAAGAGAAGGAAAGGGCAAAAGAAAAATGTCTACCATTCGCAAAAGCGCGCGCGAGAGACGTTGCGCAGAAACTCGCGCAGGTGACGCAATAAACAGTCAGCCAGCCGCGCTAGCTGAACTTTGCTTCGCTCTCACTGAAACGAATCTTCCAGCAAACTCATATCTTAGCTTGCATATAATCCAGAGATCGCGAAAGAAAAAGAATTCAATGTTTCAGGTGTGGTGTGGAGAAACCTATTTTCTTAGTTTCCGGCTTTTATCCGTGTATGCACAGCACGCACATATTCAGCAGCCCTTTTGCTATATATATATGAGCAAGTCTTACTCTTCCTATCCAAGCAAGGTTCTCAGCCTCCCCCTTAAAGTCCAGCAACGCCGCCACCCAACCGATGCAAAGTCCCATGAAATATTTCCTCCACCCAAACCCGAATTCAACCAGGGAAAGTGTACACTACTGCTCACAAAGCTTTTGATTTTACTTACTGATTATTGTTTATTTTTTATCGATAAAAATATACTTTCAATTAAATAGTTCTAAATGAAAATGAGAAATTAGATTATGTTTTGGAAATTTTAAATAACAGAACAATATAAAACCTTTTGACTCAGCTTATTCTTGTTTGGTTTGTAGAGTTTGCAATATTTTTTCACTTAAATATTACTAATTAGAAATAAGGTATTCAAGCTTGGCTTAATTTTAATAAAATTGCAATTGCATTTCATGAAAATATCGTGGATTTAATCTATCTACATAAAAAGTCTGGAGGGAGAAGCAAGACTGATGATAAAAGTAAGAAAATCCAAGCTTACAGAAATTGAATCTAAATTGACTAAAAAATCAGTCCATGCAGAGAGAGAAGACAATTGTAATGGAATGAATAGAAATCAAGGACCAGTGAAAGAGAGACAAAAATAGAAAGCACGTCGTTGGGAGGAGAGTGGAGAAAAAGGAAAGTAAAGAGGAGAGAACGGGAGGAGGGTAGTGTCGGCTCGATTGTTGAGCTTACCCGGTTGCACGCTGTTTTCAATTCCACGACGTTCATTCCACTTTCGGACGATTCTTTCGATTCTCAAATGGGTATTACGCGTTAAATTTAAATGTGGAAATAAATTAAAGAGGACATCCGTTCCTTTTTTAACCTTTAACTTTGTTCGTTTAAAAAAATATTGGAAAATTGATTTTCATTGGTTTAAATCGAGTGATTAGTTGATTTGCACGTGGCATAACTAATATATTTAAAATCAGATAAATGGTTATTTTAAAAGTAGATGTTCTCTACTAGAAAATATACTGTAATTTGGTACTATTCTGTTACGTTTTGTTTAATAAGATTTTATGAAAAATAACATTTTAACACAAGTATCCAAAAGAAAGGATAAGAAATCAACATTAAACTATTGGTTATTTAACATTATTAATAAATAAATAATTAATAATAATGCTATACTAGGAAAACATTGACCTCATATATTTGACTTATTGTTCCATTAACTTTAGACATGCCTCTCTTAGTTACTGCATGGATGTCTTTGCTCATGCTTCCAACGGGCTTATAATATGAGGATTAGCATGCGCAATGAAGTCACAATGTATGCTAGAAACTTCTAATGAGAAACCTTATTTCGCTGGAGGATTAGTGAAAATCGGTTAACTCGTAAATATTGCATGAAAATGTAGGTTAGTAGAAAGATATTATGGTTGTGTAAAAATAGACTGATATGAAACTCATTTTTCAAAATAAAACTTTTAATCGTTATCGACTATTACAAAATATTCTATTTAGTTATAGCATCACAACTCTATCGGAGAATTTCATATATGCATATCTGCTCTCTACAGTTATTTGTTTTAAATACTTGAACAGCTATCTAATTCCGCTTTTCTATTTTGTATCTATTTCGTTCAATATGCGGATACAATCTAAATGTAGAATAAACAAGGAATGGAAATAAGTCTCAAGCGATGGGCAACGCAGGGCCAATGTTTTGCTCCCGGTTACAGCCCGTACCACCATTACCCTTGAATAAACGAGATGGGCTTTGGACAGGAATGTCCTGAGTCGAAGACACCTCAGAGGGTACCGCGTGCACTCCTAGCTAGGCCAGTACAACGTCATAGCCCTTATTGCAGCTCCGCTGACCCTCGAAGTTACACACGCAAATAGACACGATTGATGTTTCATAAGAACGTGGGGCCGGAAGCGTGCAGCGAACAGCGATGAACAACTCGATGCTAACAAGCGAAACGCACATAATAAGCGGAAAAAACGGGAGTAGGAGAGAGAGAGAGATCCGTGCGTCGCGTTCATCCCCCGAGGAACTGCATTTCCTGCTCGTACAGAAGGAGTGGATGGAGAAGCGGCCTCACCCCTTGGAACCTGCCTCGGGTCTGATCCATGCACACCCTCGAGATAGGCTCATGTGGGCTAACGGCTGTCCGCGCGCGGTCAATGATGCGCCTTTCCTTTTATTTTTTTCAACCGTCGCGCTAGCGTCGCCCGAGACGGTACACGTGTTGGATTTACCCCAGAACTATCGGCAATAAATCAAACCGTCGCGGGGCGCACGGTCTCTCTTTTTACGACGTGTGTGTGTGTGTGTGTGTATGTGTGCACGTCGTCACAGACACGACACGTGTCGGGTTTTCACCAGACTTGTCTAGAACCCTCTCACCATCGTCAACAGTTTTGTTTTATTTTTCGTTCCTGGGGCGCTGGCCACGAACATATATCTAATAAAATGTTTTAAGGCCCATCTCTAAATACCTCTAAATAAAAAGAAAAAACTTGTAATCATAAAAGCCATCTACAACTTAAAGTATTTTACAAATAAATGATATAGTCTTGCCTCAACTAAAAGACGTTCAGTGTTCATAAGACTTCAGCAAAGTTCATAAGATGTCGCTACTTGCTTGATAAAAACTAATCCAAGACTGTGGCCTCATACCTATACAAATCCTAGCATTAATGAACTCTGCCATAGCAGAGTTGAGAATTTTATTCTAATTTACGTATTTCTGATGGCAAATGAAGAGATTTTAATTTTATATAAGAAATTTTATCCAATTTTATCTAAACAAAAAGCTATTTTTTCTCCCTATACTATGTTAATAGTAGTTTCATAGAGTTGAACATAATCCTCATAACTTAATAGTTCTTTGAAAAAGAAAAACTGCTGCATTTATAGTATTAGAGTAATAGCATTACTATGAAATGAACTCGTTTATAATGACCGAACGCTTCAGAAAATTCGAATCCCCTCTATGAAGATTAATATCTGTCCCATAATAATTGGCGATGAGTATGGCCTTTAAATTGTTTACTTCTTGTTTGTCTATTTCAAAATAATAATGAGGATTTCGGTAAGAAAAAAAATCGTCCTTTGAAATATAACAGTAACATTATCCAAAATTATAAGAATGTCATATATATATTAGATTCCATTAAGAGGATTAAGCGTTATAACATATAACAACTATACTGTTTTACGGATATTTTCTCCTCGCACCTGCGTTTGACATGTTTCCGCTATGTTTAACCAGCAATTAATGTTGATCGAGTAAATAATAACTTGGCTTTATAAATCATTTGCGCGATGTACGAAAAGTATATTCTCGATTAATCTCAGCTCCGCGCAAATTTTATGTTGGCTGTAAGTTTTGCTCCGAAACTTCATGCACAGGAAAAAAATATCCGATCTTACCATTTGTAACGGAAAAAGAAAAGCTATGAGAAATTGAATTGAGTTTCTTAGTTATTAAATAAAAATGTAATGATTGAGTATGGTAAACAAAAAATAATTAAAGTAGAACAATACGTGCACTGAAAATTTCTAGTTAATTTACTTCTTAGACTGAGATCCAAGATTAATAATATTTAACAATATCTTTATGGTCTTGAAGTCTCCTGATAATAAGTCTATATCAAATTAATAATGGCAAAATACAATATCTCGAATTAAGATCCCAATATATTTAGTATAATCCTAATAGCTCTGAAGTTATTTGGAAAACTACTGCGTCAGTGGTATCAGAGTAATAACATTAGCATAAGAATGATTTGTCTGCAACGACCAAACGCTTCGATAAATTCAAATGCACGCTATAGAGATTAATGTCTGCCTAACAATAACAACTCGCGATGTATTTAACAGCAAAGCACTCGAGAGAAAGGAACGATAAACATCGAGTGGACGAGCGCTTACCATTTAGAAGTAGACGAACCTGTGAGTAATCAACCGTCAAATGGAAGCCACGGTATTTCGTTATTGTTATTACCGTTTCACTGCGTTTCATACGCATGTATGTATGAATGTGTGTGTGTGTGTGTGCGCGTGCGTGTGTGTGTGTGTGTGAGAGAGAGAGAGAAAGAAGCGTGATATTCAATCATGAAACTTGTTTAAAAAACGCAAAAATCTAGTGCGCTCGGTTAGTTTCAAAATCATTAAGCGTTCGTGCTCGTGCGCGTCGATAATGGCTCTCGATAGGATACTATAAAGTGAACGAGAAAGAAAAGATAACAATGACTATTTTTTCTCACTCTCGTTGACGCTGAATACCACAACTCTTTGGATTCCATGGGGAATTGATAAAAACGAGTGGATGAATAAGAAATGTGAGATCAGAATAACCCCATCGTTTATATAATCTGCTGGTTCCTATTAACATTTGTACTATGTATTATATTTTGCAGTATTTTACTGGTCGTATGTTTTCGCTTGTTGTTTAGTGTAGCAAACAAACCAATTAAATAGATTGCTATCGTTAAAACTTATGTTTGACAATGAACTCGGATAAACAAAAACAAATTTTTAGTTTCATACATGTTGCACGAATGAAATAATAAAGTTACATAAAAATTCCATTGATACTAACTCTTTCTAAAAGTCTAATTTATTGAGTGATGATCAGCATTATACTTTTATCATCTATAGATTTCATTATCTGTTGCGATAAACTCTTCAACGCATGGCAAGTGTCACTTTATCCACTAGTTTTTACCATATGGTGTGACGATAGCCACTAAGCTACCAAGTTTCTCTGACTGAGCGTACGATGGCGCCACGGGTATATACTTTATCGAATTGAAACTCGTGTACTTTGGCGTTGTGGCCCTATACTTTAAAAGCTTTTACCAATAAAAATCATACTATACTATGAATATAAAAATGTATAATAGAAACTTAGTATAATATTGCGTATGTTTCATTGTACAAAGTTTATAAATAATTTCAAATTCTTACGCTAAATCAGTCCATCATATCAACAATGAAGCCAAGTACATGCTATAACGTCTACCTCCAACTGACCAATCACTATCAATAGAAGCTTTATTTTACATCATTCTAATTTTTAATAAAGAAGGAAGGAGAAGAAAGAAAAAAATATTGTTCAGAAAACATATTATATATTTTTCAATACTCCGTGCGCAAAGTGCGTCTTTCCCGCAAGCTCGACAGAAAACGTGCGTTGAAAATCACACTTTCTACACGTTGTATAAAAAAATACGGTACGCCACACGAGACAAGAATCTACTTTCCCGCACTTGTATCGTAATGTACTATTTTTGTATTTTGAAAAAGCCGTGTTAAGAAATCATTGTACAACGTTCATGTAGTATACGTTTAAAGAACACTTAATAAAAATGGTAAAACTAACATCACTTGTAATAATTCTAAACTGATTTACTTGTAATAAGAGTTATTGCAACATTTGACTAGCGTTAAAAAATATCAATTTCAAGGATTTGTGTCACTAATCAAATGTATATTTCTTATTTTTTCATAATAAATTCAAGTTACAATTACTTTTTCACGTTCTATTCCGTAAAGTTGAATGTCACCCCGTTCTGGAGACTCGCAAGTTGAATATTCAGAACTCTATCGGGGCTGAGGAGAGGCAAGAGCCGATAGTACAGCCATAGTTTGCGGTGAAATATGCCGGAGTAAGTAACGTAGCTTCTTTCTTTTTTTCTTTTTCTTTTTTCCAGAGCCGCTGTAACAGTGGCTTCTGCTATCCATTTATCAAAGACTAGACGATACTTATTCTCTCACTGCAAACTCATTCAATCCTGTGAAATGGCGGCACACCGTGTCTGGATAATAGATCTTAGTATCGCTAAAGCTTCGAGTTCGTTAGTAATTGGAAGTGGACGAAGTCCGCGTGTGTATCATTTAGAGTGGAGCCGCGTCTGTTCGCTTTTTCTGTGTTAATTATTTTGAAATAAAACCTGATTAGCTCAAGAAATTACTTTGCTTTCAAATGCATGGAGCGCCGCAAGAGGCCGGTTGCACAAATTGCTATTATTTTTAAATTACTTCTGAAAGACTGTGAATGCTCTAGAATACCTCTGACATATTTTTTTCTTCATCCTACAATAAGGAAAATTTGTAATGATAAATAAAATTATAAACAGCGCTGGCAACTGCATTACAAAAAAACTAAAGGAACAAGTTCTGTAAAAATAGTGTAGTTCCGATTTACAACATAATGTGGATGACAAATCTTTAAAAACAAGATATTATTAGAAAATTGCTATGAAAAGAATAACTATTCCACCAGTGGTAAGACAAAAATATGGTTTTGTTTTTGCAAACATAAGTATTTTGATCTCGTTTGTCATCAAATTTATTAACGAAAAATCTTGAAATAAAATTTTAATAGTAGTTAAGTTTTCTTGTCATTTGACTTATTTTTCATATTATTATTTATTGACTGATTTATTTTTCAAATTATTTTGGTTAAAAAAACTATTCTGATTTCTATAATAATTGTTTTAAAATCTACTATAAGCAAAAAAATAAAGAACAAACACAGATATTTTTTTCATTAGGATTATTTTTCTAGAGTCCAATTGAAAGTGATTTTCTTAAAGTTCGATGTTTATTAACTTCCGATTAAAAATTTCGGTACTTCAGTATTTTAAATATCCTACGATCGAAACAGCTGCAGTTGAAAAACTACGGTTATAAAGACTGACAGTTGAAAAGCAGAGCGATAACGAAGCGTCGAAAATGAAGGCTATAGAAATCGTTCGCTAATTAACGCTGGATAAAAGTGCACGTAACAAAAGCATCTGAGAGTAACAGCAGCGGCGGTAGCAGCAGCAGCGATGGGCAGTATATAGCGAACGAGAGAAAGAGGATCAGATAACGATTTGTAGAATAGCGGATTTTCAAGACACAGGATTTTGCTCGTGTAAGCCCTCGCTCGGATATTATCGCCAACAGTAATTATTTCTCTTACGAGAGTGGCTCCGAGGTTGCCGAAGCGCGCGCGAAGCTGATCGAATCAATTCGTGGAAAACAATTGTCGGATTACATCTGTTGCGAGTGCACTCCTACAATGCACTGATCAACTGTCTATAATTCTCGACTCCTTTTCACGTGTTACTGCTTTTTCTCGTGTGACGATGGAATTGTATCAATCAAATTTGGAATGTTCATTCAGTGAAATCAAACATAATGAAGTTACATTATGTTAACGTTTTTTATAAAAAAATGTGTAAAATTATTTCAATAAATTACAAATTAGTACATGAAATATAGATGATGATTTGTAAATTAGCTTTAGACAATTGCTATGCTGAAACACTGCATACATAGCTCGAGAATTGATAAATATTTTATAGTGTTATGCTAACTAGGCGCTATATATGTCAAGTTTAATTTTCATTTGAAACCATCAACTCTATACACGAAACTGTAAAGTGGAAGCATGCAAATTCACGTTATTACACGATGCTGCATATAAATTCGACAAGTGCAAACGTGGATTTGGAAACAATTTAATTGCTAGTGACATTAAAATGTTGTTGGAGTGGGTTGTGAAATTCGTGTGAAACGAAGAAGACAACCATTTTAAAATAGTTAGAAGTTTGTTTCAATTTTTAAGTTGTAAAATACGTCAGCTTTTTTCATAAATAAATTATCCTTCAAACTTTTTGAAGCTATGTCGGCGTTTTTTGAACGTTACCATAATGCAAACGACGAAATACTTTAGAGAGAATGTAATTTTGAATAAAAAATTCTTTGAAAATCAAAGTTTATAAAAGCATATATAGTTTAAAAATTTCGAATATCTTATTATGCGCTTCAGAACGAAGCAAATCTTGTCATTTTGTCCATCCTTTGCACTCTGTGGTTCCCTCATTAACGGATCTGCATGTCTCGGCCCCAATTATCTCGTCTCTGTCTCTCATGCATTCCTCTCTCTGTCTCTCTCTCTCTCTCTCTCACTCGCTTTCTCGCTCCCCGTTATTCTGTTTTCCCTTCGAAATTCCCTGCTAGGTGCCTAATATAATATAACAGAGTTCATTTCGTGCCAATTTGCATGTACCACGGGCTAATTCGACAGAATTGAATTTGTCGTCGCCTTTCCGGCCGCACGTGGTGTGTAGGTGCCGCAGAAACGCCACCTCTCTTACTCGTTCTCACTCCAGACGTCAGACTCACGGTATAACTTTTCAATCGTGAGATATAGGAATAACTAACAAATTACTATCTCTTACTATCCTTGTAGTCTTTGACGATTTGTCCAACTTTTACAATTATTTGTTGTATCGAATCATAGGTCACATTAGCGAGCCAAAATGATCGTTCCGATATTCAACTATCTTAACAGATCCTTTTTTATTTCTTTAACGTTTCAACGTTTTATTAAAGCTGATGGAAAACTTACCAGTTCAAGTAAAAAGGAAGCGAACTCTCTTGAAACCATTTCTTTTCATTTATTATTTTAATAATATTTCGAATATTTTATTGAGAAATCTTATAACTAGAGTAAATAAAGATTACTTCTGGTAAATCTTACGAATCAAGTAGATCTATGAATAGGATTCGAAAACAATAATGTTATGAGTTCCATATAAGTTTATATAGAAATCATTTTTTCTAGGCTTATAATTTTTAAATATATTACTATAACATGACATTGATGGAACATTTAATGACGAACGTAAATTTAACGTTTTAGAATACATACAGAGAGTAGTGCAGCCTTCAATATTTGTTTAATATGGCCTTCAAATCTGATTACTCATTTGTATAATAATTGGAGTTTATTTTTTAATTAACTGTATACCGTGATCCAATAAATTATTTTGTAATCACAAATAAAGAACACAGTTGGAATTGAAATAGAATTAAAATCTAAATGGCTTAAATAGCGTCTCTTAAGATAAAAACATTGACAAAAGTACGATTTGCGTTCACCGTTCTGCAAAAAATAATAATCGGTAAATCTTCCAGACGAAAATTCAATTTCCTGCAAGGACGTAATATACAGGGGAAAGCATAAAAAAGCTTAAGGTTTCTTAATTAAGTGAAAATAACAGCTGGCCGCAGTTTATCTTGAGCAGCACGACGTTGTTGTATACACTCTCGCGCGACTCGCTCGCTGCCGCCTGAGTAAACTCGCTTATATACAACTCTTGGGTAGAAGGGGTAGCACATAGCTTATATAAGCGGGCACCACTTTCAAAGTCGTGGTTGGAATCGAGAAGCGATTAAAGAGCTGGAAAAGAGCCGTCGGCACCTGCGGAACTTACCAAGCTGACGCGCGTTCTCTTGCGATATACACCGGAGGCGCGCGCCAGTGCAAATGGCTCCTTGCGAGCAAGCCTAGGCGGAATACAATAATTACTTTACCTCAGATTTACGAGCTACGGCAAATTGAAATTTCTCTGTGACGCTCTTGCGCTCCTTATTCGTTAATCACTTGTTCTCGCTATCACCCTCGCTCCTCAGACTATTGTTTTTCTATTTTTTATTTTTTAATTATCCCTCTTGCCATTTCTTTTTCCTTTACGTGCGTTCGAAATTTGACGGCCTGACTCATTGATTCGATTAGTCGCCAAAAAACTAGCGATGACTTTTTCAATGTTAACTTTATAGTTAACTTTATAGTTTTAATGTTAACTTTCTAGTGCAGAGAAATTTTATTTAAACGGTACTGTAAATTGTGACACTCTGAAAGTTCTTTAAATGTTAGAATTTATTTTTAATGTGTGTATCTTTGATTTTGTTTAAATATATAAATGAAATATTGAAAATACGCTTTCGAATTTTACAGACGATACTGCTTAAATTTCTTGAAAACTTTTTACCAACAGATGACATTTAAATAATAGAAATTAAAATACAAAAATAAGTAAACGGTATTTATAGTTCTAATATTACCTTGAAACAGCTCAATCATATTAATTTAAAGTCCTGTAACGTGGGTTAGAGAAATAAAAGAACGTTGCACCTTCACCAGAAATTGACAGAAACCCATGAAACTCATTTTGGTAGGAATTAATTACCGTACCCGCATCAGCTAGCTAACTCTTTAAAACGACTTCTTGTTAAGAGAGATTTATGATTTTTTAAACTGAATTGGTATTATCAGTTTCAATATAAAAAATCGTGAATTCTTTTAGTTAAAAAGTTATATTAGTTAAGATTTAAGCAATTATTCGCGCTTTTCCAGAAAGATCATCAATTATACGTTGAATAAAAATACGTGTATTATCTTGCATTAAAAATTTATGAATTTTAATCACGTCAATATTGTATTGAATTTTCCATCGTCTTTGTTTTGCTGTTCAAAACAGATTAAGCCGATATTATCTGTATCTGCAAGCCAGAAGCAGCAGAGAATGGACGCGAGATAAAAGGTGCAACAACAGCCTCCTCGAAATTAATTTTCTGCATATTGCATAAATGTGTGTTTGCACGACGCTGGGGCGCTTGCGCCTGGACAAAAAATAAAAGACAAAAAAAGGAAAGCTTCCACGTGCGTCAAATGAAAGGGCCGGATGTTGCGAGAGCAAAGAGGAACCAGGAATTTCAAGAGATGAAATGAGTGGCCAGTGTCAACACTCGCTCACTTTGTGAACCGGCGATATTAACGTCCTCCCTTTTCGCCGCCATGTCCTTCGCTAGCTCGAGCTTTCTCTGTTTCGTTCGTTCGCTCGCTGTCTTTCTCTCTTTCTCTCTCTCCCTTTCCCCCAATCCTCTGTTTTATGCTTTATATTTTTCCAGTCAGATGGAATTTTATTTGGCACTTTTACACCGGTTTTTTTTTACGTATGCGGGTCCTTGTTCATGAGCGATAAAATTTTGATTTGATTTTCATGTGTATAAGACAGCAATACTGGTATAAGCGTCAGAAAGTAGACTAACAGACTTACTCTTGAATTATTTATGTTTTTCTTTGAAATATTTCGCGTTTTTTATTAATATAACTTACACGAATTTATATTATTTAGTCAATTGGGTTTAATTTTAGATCCACGCATCCAAACTTTTCAACATATTTTAAGCGATGCAATCTTTGGTTGATTCACAGTTATTCGCTTTCGCTATAAATTATACAACTGGATTTCTTGAATGAGCAATGTTCACTTGCGAAAAAAGTAAAGAGATTGTTCAAAAACCCGCATTCGTCCGAGCGATTCGGCCAAAAGTGTAATCCATATAGTTTTATACTTCTATCATGCTAATCTGTGCAGGGTAACTAAAAATTCTGAAGCATGTATATACTATGCAATACAATACCGTTCCACATCTGTTCGACCAAGTGTCCATCGGATTATTCGAAGAGAAGTCTACTATCTCTACAGCTGCGGCAGTAGCAGCAGATTTCCGTACATAATTTATCACTTTCCTGCACGAGCTCCACTCGTCATCATCACTGAACGGCACGCACGGCTAATCTCGACTTATTAATATCGTATCAAGCGGGCGATAGACGAAATCCGAACCCTTCTTGGGTGCTGCGCGAGCATTGATTACGTTGGATTTGAAATTCAATTTTGAATCGTCAGCGATGAAATCAATAGTCTGGATTATATGACGCTTTGAAAAAATCCACGGGTGGTACTTTTTAAAAAGCCCCTTTGTTATGTCAGAGCTGTGCAACTAGAGGTCCGTATTTGAATTATTCGATGTCATTTTATGGGCTTTTGTAATCATTAATCTTACGCCTGTCTTAGCTTTCATGTAGATCTATCTTCATATCAATTGCTGTAACAAATACGATTCTTACGACAACACGGTGTAAATATTTTGATAATTCGTGACACTACTAATTACGACAATGCAGAACACAGTTAGCAAGATCAGTAAGTGCGAGTAACGAGTAGCAGTCGATCACTATACCGCAAGAAGCACAGTTGTGAAGCAACGACGCTAATTTAGAAATACAGTTGATTGCGTGGGAAAACGAGCCAACGTCAAATAGCTCATCATTGGCATGTCTCTAATAAAGAATCTTTCTCGGCACGCGCGGAGATTGAATCGGGCTGCATATACGTATAGACGCCCACGCGCTCAATACAAATTCAAACATATCCCCTGGCGCGAAGGCCGCCGGCTTTAATCTCGTCTCTATTTAAGCAGTACGTGTAAATTCGTCGTGCTTTGCTCGCTATACGTGCGCGTGCATTTCGCTTTAAAGAGAGGGAGAGATATAGAGAAACAGTCCGCAATACTATGAGCGCGCGTGATTAATTGACTTTATGCCGGGCCTAGAAATCGCCCTCAACGACATCTGCGCTACGTCCAAATAAATCCTTCGATCTCATGCGTGCGACTTTACCTTCGTTATGCAAGAGCGCCACGATATTGTTCTGGCTGAGGAGGGAATATTTTGCGGACTTTTATGCAAATATTTCGTGATTTCAGGACACGTCATAATTCATTATGTTACGTAATGTTTAATGGAAGTTTACTTTAATATTTGTACTAATCCGATTAATAGCAAAGTGCGCGGATTACCTTATGCTTTGCGAGGAATTGAACCACTATTGCTTTCAATAAATAAGAAAGATACAAACAATTAAATAATTAACATTATTTATACTTAAACTTTCATTTAATTTAGCAAGAATTTTAAATAAATTGATATTTTCAGACAGTAACTTGTTAAAAAAATCTTGAATAAAGAATCATCTTTGAAATGGAGTTGACTAAAAATATATTAATTATCGTCATAACCGCAAATTGCATTATTAATTTCATAATTAAAGTAATCAACTCATTATTTGAATAGCTAAATTGATTTTTGTGCAATGAAAAAATGGTCTTTCATAATTGCATAATTAAGTTGGACATATACTATTTTCCACGTACGTTCTTATATCTGGCCGAACAAATTGTCGCATTAATTGATAGCATATCAATTTTTGTTTATACTTTAGTTAATAAAAAGTTCGTGTTTAAGCGCAAACAAGCATCTTTTCATCTGCTCTTATCTAGCTACGTATCTATCTTTCTCAAGAGGAAATCCGCGAGCGCTCGACGTGTCAAGCCTCCGTGACAGGCTAAGACGCCATCTGACATGCAATTAATTGGCTGATGAATCGTTTGACTTGCCTGCTAGATTTTGAACTACATAGAAGCTCTTTGTTATTTGCCGTAGGTCAATTAAAATATGTCATCTCTATTGTTTATCAATCGATTGCTCCAATACGTTCTTCATACATTTTGTCTAGGTACGAAAGAGAAAAGGTAAATTTTTCTATGAGATGCTTGGATTCTTATCTTGCTAATTGATTATCAAACTATTTTATCGAGCTACTATACCGTTATAAAATGTAAAATAACGCTGGAAATTAATTGGCCCCTCTCTCTCTCTCTCTCTCTCTCTTTCTCTCTCTCTTTCTCTCTCTCTCTCTCTTTCGATGCATATCGGCTTTTGTCGACGACGAGCACCAAAAGCATTCAGCAAACAAGCGCGGATGTAAATTTAAATGAACTACGCGTACCCCGAAAAAATACGAGATGCTATATTGTTTGAAAACGTTAACGAAGTTGAGAGCACGAAGCAACGTCGTTTACCGAAAAATAAATCGCTACTTTACGACTCGCTTGCGCACATAGCACACTACATTTGCCTGGAATTAGATACTCGTTTAGAAAAAAAGAGTAGCGATTTTCCTACACGCTGCAGAAAGAGACTGAGAGAGGGGTCAGGGAAATGAAAGGGTCGGAAAAACGTGTCCTATCTCGAGGAGCGCGCGAATGCAAAGGCTGCTCGCAAACAGATGTAAAGAAAGCTCGCGGTTGCGAAAAGCTGTGTGCTGCTATCTACGCTCGTCAGCTACGCCCGTCGCCATAATCAATTTCGTCCACGATCCCTCTCCTATCGCGAATCTCTCGCTCATTTTTCCTTCTTCTTTCAGCGTCACATACTTTTGTGCGAGCTACGCGCGCTTCACGCGTAATACAAATATAGCTGGCACGACGCGAGGGAGCGCGCGCTTTTTTCTTTTCTTTTCTTTTTTCATTGTGCTTTTCTTATCTTCTAATTAGATCCTGCATTTACTTGTTTTCAAGAGAAAAATATTTCAATTGCGAGCTTTCGAAAAGGGGGCTCTTGCATTTTTTTAAAAAATACTGTTGCGAGAATTATTTAAGTTTGCTCGAAATAATATTTACCAACAGTTTGGTAAATAACTTACAATAATAACAGTTTTTTTATTACAATATTAATCTCAATGACTTTACAACTCGTACATCTATATTTCAAGTTATTGATGACAATTTGAGAGTTCGCAAAGAGTAAGTTAGAAAGTAGATTTTTATTTCAGATTGGATTAAAAATGCTCAATCTATATTCATTTTCAAGGAAATGATTTCATGATATTCTAAACTCAACCTTGAATAAATCATAAGTACTGTTATATTGTTCGCAAACATCATTGTCGCAAAACGAGGCATGCCGAATAAACATACATCCACACACATGTGAAAACTTTCGAAATTAGTCAGAGCACAACGTACCGACAAATTGTTTCGTATCTGAAGTAAATAGAGCATCGAGACCGTCAAAACAGTGCTCGACAGAAGCCGAAAGCATATGTATACATATAAAGCACCGCCTTGCTCGCGAGAAATTACATATCGCCCGCGGGGAAAAACCAAATATATACATAATAGGGAGAGATGGCTAGCCTGGCGTTCGCTGTGTGCATATATAGTACAACTGCGGGGGAGGAACGTGAGCTCGCGTCGGGTTGATTAATAGGGGATACATCTGTTAACGCTCGAGCCGATAGACTGAATGCCGAGAAGAGATGTGTGGCCAGCGGCAGGCAGTTAGCATTAATCAGCCGAGCAGTCCGCGACAATGACCGACAATTTCTGCGGGCCGGCGCGCGATTGCGAATCAATAACGCCCGATTGAATCGTAATCGGGCTGCTGATTTAAACGCCGAGCGAGTTATGCAGCTAGCTCCTCGCCGACGTTATTATCATTCTCCGAGAAAATGGAAATCCGCGAGGAGTGTATTTACTCACCGGCCAAGCATAGTCATGTTTAACGAACCTTACGTGCAAAGATTATGGCTTTAGTCTTTTCGTATCTCTGATTTGCGCGAAAGTCGAGAGACATATGTTCTTCTTATTGGAGGGACATAGTAGTAATTGATTAACTCATGAATACAGTCTGGTTCGTTTGGAAATTTTATCGAATTGATTTTGCTCATAAAATGATTGACACTAAGTCTGATCAATTAGTGCGATGAGCTTCAAGCGTAATAGTCGCTATTGCAAACGAAGATTAAAGTCCAGTGTGTAACAAAATTTATCTACTTATTTATATAATGCATTATACGTATTCCGTACTTTTGTAATTAAACGAACACTGTTTGTAATCTGTTATTTATGGACTACACGTATAAGTATTGATTTAGTAAGAGAGCTAGTTATGGAAATTAGAAGAATGGAAGAAAATGGATAATAAAATTGCTCGACAATATGCTCAAACAACATCACATACAAATAAAATCTATAATACTGATCGTTGCTACGTCATAGAATTATGAGATAGTCCGGAGGAAGTAGAAAAATTCGTGGCACTTCTGAACATCTCGATATTGATCGCCTTGCGGCCGGGGATACGACACATTGGCCCAATTTTTCCGAAATGGAGTCTTTCGATTCCGCTGACCGGAAACTCGTTTGGCACGCTGACGGAATAAAGTCGCCTCCCGGGACGTAAACACGCGCGCGCGCAGCATGGCCATTAAATTGATCATAAATTTCCGATTTTATTTGAACGTCCGAAACTTTTCAAGTCTGTGCAAACACACGCGCGTGCGCGCGCGCACACACACACACACACATACACAGTTCGTTTGCTCTCCGTTTCAGTGGCTTCAAAATAGACACGTGACCAGACCAGTAAGTAGCACAAAGAGCTGATTTGCGCGCACACACGCATGGGAGAAGGGTAATGCATTGTGTCCCGCGGCGCGATGGATGAGATCAATGTCAAGAAGCATTAAAACGTGTCCTATGCATGTGCGCAGCCTAATCCCTCGTTGATTCTTTCTTTTCTTTTGTTCTGACTTTCTTTCCGTGACACCAGCGACAACGAGATGCTACACTCGCTTATTTTACTTTGCATGATTGATTCCCGCTATGTTTAATTAATGGATGTGTCATTTGCATGTCTTTGTCAGGCTATGTTTAATCTAATTTAGATTGTATCCATTCAGTATCGTTCCTGACTTTCTGTAGCGGACTTTTAAATAACCTTTATTAATGTTTTTGTTCAAGTTAGAAGATAAGATTTTATTAGCGATTAAAGTTTCGAGTAATTATTATCGAGTACACTCCAGTTATTGTTTTCGCAAATTGGACCTAAATGAAGACACGTTGGCTTTGGATACATGTTATTTACAACCCGTGAATAAACCCCTACACTAATTTAACGTATCGACGACTTGGCGCTCAAGTAAATATTTTGAAGAGCTAAAATTTAGAACATAATTAACAGAAACGATTTCTATGCACTTGCAGCTACATAAATGCATACGTATACATACGATACTAACATTCAGGTAAAAGCCCTGCGAAACGGTGCGTAACTAATGCCATTATAATTCACACATACATAATCCCGCAGCAATTTTCTAGGTGAATACATTAACAATGTAACACGTTCATCAGTTTTGTCTCTTGAATAAATTAAAACCGAAATGCTATTTTTATATGAGATCAACCTAATTTTCATAACTATTTTATAAAAAATTATTTTCTATATAAAATAATTTTGTATTAAATAATCTGGCCTTGGATTTTTTAAAATACTTAACAATTAGGTTACTGTCAGAGTATTTACGTACTGCATTGCAACTCGTCACAATGAAATACAGATATAATAAAAAAAAATTTTAATGGAAACCTATAAGGAGAACACTAGACCTATAGAAAAACTAGTTGAAAGTACGTCATGAAAATATTCTTAATGAAAAATTAACATATACATATATTTCAATTTCATCTCACAAGCCCTTGGAGGACTTGAAAGAATAATTTGTTGAAAAATATTAAACCATTCAAATGGTAGACTGAAACAAAATTTTATACAATATTTTCTGATGATGGAAATTTACTTGAGATTTTATTAATAAAGTTCCAAATATCAAAAGGGTTGAAAGATTCACAATTTTAATTTTTTTTTTTTGGTGACGAAAGAATTCGATCTAAACTTTCTATAACCTCACTTTAACAAGAGTTATGTCAATTAAAGAAAAACTCGATTTTTGAGTATTATGGTTGTAAAGCTTTATAAGCAATTAAAACGACCCAAGAGCTTAAATTAAAAGATACGTGGTTTTTTTGAATGTTCTACGAGGAATATTTTGCTAAATTTTCATGAAATTTACTGTGGAAACACTGATGGTCTCCTTGTTATTTGCTTTGACAAAGGTTCAAAGTCAGAACTCATTTGCAAGAAATGCCCGACTCGAGCTGCGCTCGGCCATTTCTTTTTCATTAATCGTCCGAGGGCGAGCTCTCTTTTCCGCCTTGCCGACAGAACACACTGTGTACCTGACTCGGCAAGGAGAGCGTCTTAAGAGGGTCATTATAACTGGCCTCGCGTAATAAATTCAGCGCTCAGGGCTACTGCATGCGCAGCTACATACATTCTCGTGCGCGCAGCACAAGCCTCAGGCCTATGCACACAACAGCAATGTAAGCTTGCCAGCGCAAGCTATGATTGTGAAAGGGTCTTTAGAGCGTAGTCGTAAGCACGTTTGCTCGTAAAGTCGTCGTTGTCGTCGCACAATGGGGCGCAACGGCATTGTGCCCACACCTGCGCGCCCATCGCCACCGCCAACCGAGAGGGAGGCCGTAATACGTCAGGAGCTTTAGTCACGCGGAGCGCGCGCGACGACGACGTCGCGCGTTTATATCAGTCCTCGAGAAATTACACCAATTATCCTCGCGCGCGCGCGCGCGCGCACACACACAAAGCCACGAGCCCACGCTTTTGATAGCCGAGCGCCCTCTCTCCGCCTCAACGAGATGCTGAGCTAGTAGATGTCACTTCTGTGATGAGCCAGAGACGACTTTTTAATTGTTTTGGGCTTTCTAGCTTAGCTCTGTGCAAATAAATTAGCGAGAAGAAGAATGACTTCGCTTTATTGCCAGATTAAACTTAGATTTAGGGAGTAGACTATATTTTATTTTATTGTTTGTTTTTTACTGCTTGAAAATAAAAATAAGGGAAACAGGTTGAACACTATTGTTTATTGATGATTTATATCGACATTGATTACACACAAATCGACTTATTTACAGCTCTTTTAAGGACGACGCGAAACTTTTTAGATTAAAAATGTTATCGTGCTAGTAAGTTTCGTCCTTGTGATAAGTCACGGAATTGAAATAGCGAGAAAGCTCTGAAGGTAAAAGAAGGGAGGACGCAGGAAGTGGATATAAAACTGGGTCACGAATCGTCTCTCGAGAGAGTAACTACGAGTATTGAACTGGGCGCAGCCGAATGGATGAATTTTTAACGAATTCTAGCTTTTATTCGAAAGTGCAGGAAAGCTTGCAAAGTACGAGTGGCCTCTTCGAGGCAAATTTTTAACTTTTAAGTGGTCAAACAAATATATTGATGGTTGCGCGATTCGATCGCTCTGACACAGCGTTAGTGATCATTGTGTTCGTACACGTACACCTTAAAATACATATTCACTTTTCAAAGTTTTCCTTGAGAAATTTTAGATTTTATAAATATCTTACGTAGGATTTGCGGGATTACGTCAAACAAACTGGATAGACTCCGTCACCGGAAGTTAGCCACAAGAAAGTATTTTACTTTGCAAGTTGTCAAAGTAATACTTTGATTTTGTCCGCACATTTAATCTGCTTAAAAGATTTATACTTACTTTGGAGTGCAGTGTGTACGCTCTATACAGGTTGGGTCAAAGTATACTTGCGAGTTCTCTTTGATCAACGACGCATGTTCACGAGCAAAATTTATACCCTGCTAATTACCGGCTCCCTATGATCTTTATGAAAGATATCTGCTTTACGTCTATCCAGTATCCTATCTTATTTTGCTGAAATTCCGAAGAATGTATCAAAACAAACTTTTTGAATTTGTTGAATATTGTGTTTTTAAACTTTTGTAATAACAAAGTATGTTATAATAACATCTAATATTTCAAGAATAAATGTCACATAAATAAAACTAAGTACGGAAATTCGTATTGTTGAAGTAGAATAAAATAATCTATATAATTTTGCACTCAGATGCTGAATTTTAAACTGAAAAAGACAAACATTGGAACCGTAATCTTTCTTGGCTTATCTTCAATTACTACAAGCTAAAAACACGAGTCAGGCACACTGTTTTCGTTGGATGAGAACAATTTTTTTTCTTCCACGTAGCTGCTACGCGCGTCCCTCGGGGAATGCAACCCGCGCACCAGTACTTCCTCTGTTTACGCTACTGTCTTGCCGCGCTCGTGTCAAGCCGCAGACGTCAGGCGTTGACAACCCGTCAAAGACCATCTACCAAACGCCGCTCTCACGTTCGAGGAAATTGAACGTCTGTGGGCATAAAAAAATAACTTTACGTATAACTATTTTATCGAGAAAGGGTCTTTGAGGTATCGGGTGAAAAGCATACTTTTTTAAATGATGGATTTCAATTCGTGAAAAAAATATTGCGATCTAAAAATATAATAAGAACTTTCTTATTTGTTAGTAAGATAAAAGGTATAATTTTAAGTTTACTTATCAATAATTTATCTACCACAAAAAATGTAAACATTAGTAATAGTGTATTGCCGTCTTCTTAGGCATACGAAAATTTCTTCACAAGTATGTTTCGATAATGAATTCTTTATTCCAACATAGAACCAGATATTCAGATGGATGGCAATCACTCCAGGATATATTTAAGTCATAATAAGTACGCACATGTGTAAGAAGGATCGGTTATTTCATATTAACTTACACTTTTTTATCTTATTTTCACACTTCCTTTCTCGGTTTTTTTCTTTTCTGTCTGAGAATACATAAAGCTTTTTTAGAATGTCAACGATGAAATTCAATACTTTTGACACGCCATGAAAACTCGGGAAATTGAAGAAGCGAAGGAAAAATACGAACGGGAATTTTATACTGTCCCTCTTTTATTTTAAGCTAGAATAGAATAAAAAAGATCATGTTATACTTTAACCTACAGCTTTTTTGTATTATGAAGTTTTTTCATGTAGTGACAAAATTTCCATCCATTTAAAAAGTTAGAAAATTACGACAGTTATAACAAACTTTTCTGTTTATGTAATAGAAATTAATGAGGAAATCTGTAACAATGTAATTTTTCGAATTAAATCATATTTATCGAGAGAAAATTCATTCTTCGTTTTATAACAGGTTTTAATGGAAAAAATAGATAGATAGATTAATAGATTACAAGAGGATCTCATTTGCTAAAAATCGACATCATTTATGAATGCAGCCTCTCGTAACATTATAACGATCCCTTAGGCGTCGTTAAGGTATTCATTTCTTTTATGGTGCATTTTTATAGCATTTTAAAGGCTTTTATAATGCTGCGACGATCAATCCTTTTAGAATGATAGGATTTTTTGTATTAATAAAAAAAAATATTTATTATACACAGAGTTTTTATATTTAAAAATAAGAAAATGTACGATACTTGTACATTAATTGCTTATGGTTTCGTAAAATTCATTTGCGACTTCTCATTAATATCAATTACTGTGAAACAAAATTCCTAATCGATGTCAATTCGTACGTTAATTAATTAAAATACTAGGCAACCAAACTCCTGATGAAGTACGCGTATCCCTCAAATTGACCGCTAATTTAAAATTCCTGAAACATTCAATCAATACTTTCTCCGATAATTATAGACGTCGGTTCACAAAAAAGAGGCAATAAGTCTCGTATAGCGGAAATACCTGATATCGCGAGCTTACTTCTAAAAAAGAATAATTAACATGCAAAAAACTACATGTCCCTATCAATGTGAAAGAGATTTGTTGACAAGCAATGTTGGGGCTATTGGTTAAACGGCAAGTTCATATCGATGCAGCATAATTCTTACGCGTAGTTCACTTTCTCATTGTCCTGCGCTTCGCCCTCTTGCGCGCAAGTATGGTCAAAAGGGAGCCAACTACGAGATCGAGCCAGACCTCACAATCAATATAGTATTCGATACTCATCTAAACCGATTTTTTTACCTCGTCTCCGAGCAACACTTAAACTCGCCTCATCGATCCTTCTAAAAACTTACTTTGCTCGATATACAAACTTTCATCATTTGTCTAGTTTTATTGTACAATATACAATGTACCGATCATTATAAATAGGCACATAGGTTACACAAGTTCTAATATATTATACACTAATTTAAAAAAATTTCGTTGTGTACAAGCACTAAATCATTATCGCAATAAACTATAGAATACGAAATTAGTCTGTCAATTAAAATGTCAAATTTATATTACGAACCAAACCTAGTATTACATAACAAGATACAATTTGATCTCACGCACTACATATCAAAATAATGAAAATATTAGAATTGATTATTCAATCTATCCAATATACCTACATGTTATGAATATGCTTTATTCAATTATTTTGATAAAGCCATCAAAATTCAGCGCGCATATTTTGAAAATGTAATTAATAAACAGAAATGGCGCAGGATTTCTGCCGCTGGCGTGATAACGTCTATCTGTCATTACCAAATCCCTTGCGGTTTGATACAAGTCAAGCTCCCTAATGCATAAATTCAATTATGAAACGTATGCAAGTATTCGTTAAATAGGTCACTTGCGCTGATGTTTTGTAATTAAGAAAATAATTAAAATGCATTTGATAGTGTATGGTTTTTATTTAATTGAACTTTATAGGTATGTAAGAGCGGATGAACTCTGAGCTTATTATAATAAGTGTCAAAATCTAAATGATGGATTGAAAGGTGCAAATAACGAATTGTTTATTTAATTGCGAGTGATGATCGTCATATGTAGAGTCAAAGTCATGAAAACAAGCAAGTTAATTTTAAATTAAAACAAACTCAAGATCTTTATTTAAATAGTCGTTATCACTAGACTGATTCCTACTAATGATCCCGATCGACCAGTCGCGAGGGCTACAAGCGCCACTTGACAGCCCTTACCCGATTTTAAACATTGATTGAGCAATCAATGAAGATGAACGTGCTACCGTTCAAACTCACACGTTACGAGTGTAATAAACATTCAAACTTTATAGTTTAATCATTTCTAACTTATATTATTTAACTATTAACGTAATGGCATTAGGAAAAAGCTCGTATTTGGATTAAATTCATTGCGAATGCTAATATAATTGCAATATAAGTACTTAAGATACTTACGTGGTGAGCTTTCGATTGCGGCCTATTCACGTATTAAATGATAAACCGAACACATTGAAAAATCCATATAAAAGACCTAAAACACTGCATGCAATCACACAAAACGCCGAAGGTATACCTTAATAAAAACTTTAGTTCGGTACTTATCTGGGGAAGCAGCTTACATGTTCTGGTCTGTTGGTAACAAAAACGTTTATCTAGAGCTTTAGAACTCATCCAAGTAATACCAATCAGTACTTGGCCGAAGTTGAGCGTTATATTGTGCGTTGGCATATTCATGAAGGAACCTTCACTATAAATGTTATGAAAATTGAATAGCTGTCATTAGGTCTCCTTGTCATAAACAAACAAGTCAAAATGGTTCATCATCCTGACTTAGGGCGAACGAATATATGCTTTGAAGAAAGAAGTGCCGTAAAAAAGTACGTTACATAAACACAGTCCACTTTCCAGCATAACTTTCTTCGACCCCTACTCTTATTCGTACAAGCAAAGACATTTTTTATTTTTTTCGTCCTGCTCTATTCCTCACGTGGTATACGTGTAGCCTCTACTATTTTATTTGCCGTCACGCACGCGCATTAACGCGCGATTTCCATAAATTTTCGGAAATACGGGGGTTCGGGGCAAAGTCTCAGGGTGTGCGAGCAAATGAATCGTTTGTTGCGCGAGAGATAGCGAGGAGACCCCGGCTCTTAACGATCCGTCTTCTCTCTTTCTCTGCGTGCCCGCTTGGTTGCTCGGCAAATGATAGTTGCAGAAATTGCACTAGCCGCCGTAGGCCTCTCTCCCTTAGCCCCGCCACCGAACGCTCAAGAGGGCCTTCCTCGTAAATCACCTGGGAAAATTGCAATTGAGACACGATTTTATCACTGGCTGATAAATAAATTGCTCAGATTTTATTAATGAGATTGGTCACCATGGTTTTGCAAACATTTTCATCGTTGAAATTTGGTTGATCAACTTACCTTTATATTATCTTTTCTTATTGCAAATGGTCAACTTCGTTTTTTCTTGCGATTCTTTTTAATATGCAACAAGAGGAATCGCAATGTGAACGGAAACTATTTTAGTTCTCCAAACTGAATGTCGCAGCTTTGCCTCTTGTTTTTAGATCTTGGGCTGAACAATATAGCCCTTGTCTTTTACGAGAAGGCCTATTTAAAAAAAAAAAAATTTATTTATGAAATAAAGTTTTGTAATTATGATCTTTTTGTATCTGATAGCAAGCATAACTTTAGAAAAATAATAATTTTATTATTATATTTAGGGAATGATCCAATGTTAAATCAATGCATGATTTGGCTGTTAGGTATTTAGGATATAATCCTTTAATGATTGCAAAATCTATCAGGTCCGATAGTTTATTTAGGCGGAGGACCAGTAGGTAAGTTCGCCTGTTGATGTTGGTATTAAGTTTTCTGTTTTCATTACTGCATATAAAATTGCTCCTTTTAGATTTGGTGTTAAAAACTTTGTTTCCTACCATGGATTTTTACTTCTCTCTCTCTCTCTCTCTCTCTTTTTCTCTCTCTCTCTTTCTCTCTCTCTCTCTCTCTTAATCTTTCTCTATTTTACTCTCTTTGTCTCTCTTTACATCTCAGTCTCTCTCCCGCTCTCTTTTACTGTGGCTTTTTCTCTCTCCCTTCCTCTCCTTTTCCTATATCTGCGAGGAAGCGATTTCTCACACTATCAAAATATTTTTTGTTTTGTTCCTTTTTTATTGTGCGTCTTGGAGGGCAGTTTAAAGTCGACAATATAATTTGACCGTTATTATCTATAATCGCAGTATTTGTTGTTTGTAGGTATTCATATTTGTATGCTTCAATTTTGTGATATTTAATATTGTTTTTAATTAATGTAACTGATCCTTAGTATGTCTTACCGTCAGGATAGTTTGTATTGACAGTATGTATTGTGAAATTTTTAAAAAGTTTTTATATGTGAAATATGTTTCAAATATTAACATGATATCTATATTATTTTCTGTGAGAAAAGCTTTTAATTCTATGCTTCTTTGCGCTAAACTGTTAGCGTTCCAAATTGTTATTTTTATTTTCTGTGCTCATTTAATCTTGTTTATGAGTATAGTAAGCAGATTCAGCCTCGCATCCATTCTGTTCATCGGTTAAGTTATCATGTTTACTAATTAGCTCTTGTTGTTATTGGTTATTATTGATTGAGGTATCTGAATTTGTTTTGATTCTTCTATTGTTGCGTTGAGATTTTCGCTTGCAGCCTACGCATATGAGACGTTTGATCTAGCGATGTTTCTTGTATTTATTATTTGTTTTAGACTTAATGCTGGGAATAATTTTTGCAGAGAGATAGTCAGCGTACATTGTGGAATTTCTCTTTTTTGTACAGAGGTTGAAAACTTCTAACTAATTGTTGCATTCATTTATCAATTTAATAAATTTTTTTGTTATATTCTATTATTTTTATTTTAACGAAAAATATTGGTAACGGTTATTTAAAAATTTTATGTTTGATATTTGTTATTCTTATTATTTCGTTGTTGAACGTTTTAATTGCGTTTTTGAATTCATCGAGATTCACCAATAGATACATATTTTTTTAAAACCGCTTTATAAGGTTTTTTTTCCTTTTGTTGGAAAGTATCAAAATCAGTATTTATTTTTGCTAATACTATTATAGTTGGGGTAAAAGGTTCCGATATTTATTTGAATTTCTATTTCGTTATTTTTCATTTTTAGTATGTATTCATTTTTTGCAACTTGATTGAGTAAAAACGGGCTGATATTCAAAACACCATTGACAAAAATCAGTTGTGATTCCGCGGCGGCTTTAATTATTACAGATGTTAGAAGGAAATGTGCTTAATTTATTTTTGTTATAGCTGTTATCGCTATTTTTTTTTCTTTTAAAACTTAAAACTACTCTGCCTTATCATTATTTCCATGCCAGTAGTCTCTGATGTGCGTTTGTTTTCGCATTATTATTTTGTTTTCTTCTGGATTATATCTCAGCCTTTTATTTTAAACGGTTTTCCATACTGTTGATTCGTTATTTTTTTCTTCAAAATTTTTTAGATAGCTGTTAACTACACTGCTACAGTCATATTAGCTGAGTTTAATATAAATGTTTAACTATGTATAATTTTGTTTACTTTTGATTAACGCTAATGATATTTTTACTTATTGAAATCACTGTTTAACGATACTGGAATTTCGGAGAACGATTTACGCACGTCTGACCAGGCCGAGCGTAAAGAGTGAAGTGATATATGAAAATGACGAAAGATTTCTGTATCTTACTTCAAAATTTCATACAACTTATTTAATATCATAAAGAAGATTGAATATAATAGGCAATATAATCGGCAGTAAGTGCACATCATTGTGAAAAGCTCAATATTCGTAAATACCCTCGATAAGCCGCAAACGATGCTTGCTTCGGCGGGAAAAGAAGTAAATCGCCCATCCGAGCTGGAAGAGAAAGGAAAGAGTGACGGGAGCGCTTGTGTAAACAGCAATGCTATCGCATTATTCAATAAAAGCGAAGCTCTAATAATCCATCGCTCGATGGATTCCTATTCTTCAAACATTTCGCACTGTGGAGGGAAATCCTTCTCGCCGCGAGCGAAGTTATATAGAATCGTGAAATCCCTCATCGCATACAAATGCACTCGGTTTATCGCCTCATCCTTGTTCTATCTGGACGAACAGCCGCTAGTGCGCGTTCGTTCGTTCTCTCGCTTCATATTCATAAACGTCCGATGGCGACCGATACTTGACCTCATTGGGAAAAGTTGTTCAAACATGCGAGCTCTTTCAGCTTTTTCAAATTTTTTACTTCAAACACAGTTCAGTAGAAACGATTTATTAACCTGTCTCATACTCTATTCGATAAAGGTTTATATCGTCACTTTTATTGAACGCAAAGATTATTTTTCGAAATTAATAGAACTATTAAAATAGATTGAATAAGTCATTGTATTTTTTAAACGCTTTATAGATTTCATGCATTTATAGTACAGTTACGTTCGAAAAGGAAATTTAATTTTTAACTATAATCGATTTGAAGCCTCTTTTTCTTCTACCTCTCCTGCAGCCAACCAATTTTTCTTTGGAGGTTAGTACACCACTTTGTGTAGGCTGCTCTTTCCTCGCTTCTTCACTGTCTCCTTCTCGATTTTTTAACCGTACCCTTAGTATTCCATCATTGCCTTCAGCTTTCGGCCCTTGGCGATTGGCATCGACATCTCTCCGACGATCGAACGACAAAGCGAACCTCATTTCTCTCTCATCGGACTGGACTTTGCGACTCCAACAAGTGTTTGAAACTTCCGCGGGAAGAAGATGAACGTTCGCTGCATTCATCTACGGCTTGGCTAAGACAAATACTGACAAGGGCTTGCTATACGCTTGAGTTCGCTGAAAGAAGATGAGCTGGTCATTACTTTTCAAGCTTTATTTCTTTTCGCTAAGGAAGCCAGAGATACGCTAACTAGAAAGAGAAAAGTTCGAATTTGAATTTCATACTACGGTTCTTTTGTTCAAATTCGTTATAACTTTAGATTTTGTAATCAGACTCATTTATCAATGGTTTATTAAAAAGTTGTACATAATTTAATTGAGTTATCGATATTAGAACTGAATTCTCGTTTAGAACGTCAATAAATTTACTCACGAACTTATCAAATTACACTTATCCAATAACAGATATAAACAATGTAAATAAAATTACTTAATTAAAATGTAGATAATGGATTCACCAAAATATATGTATACGTGCTTCGTGTCTCAAGCAATAAGAAAACTGTATTAATTTATTCAATAACAATCAAGTAGTCGTACACATACAAGCGAATTTAGCTCCAGCAAATAATCCAAATTCAATCGATAATAACTAGTAATCTGATTCACTGCTAACGTCAATAGAGGGTAAACCTTAGTATAGTCGAATAACCTTTACAGAATATAATTCATGAAAAAATATAAGAAAAATAAAACTCTATAAAATTACCAGCAATAAAGTGTACGATCGAAATCATTTTTAACAGTGATCAGAGTAGTATGCATTAAAATAATGCCATATTTAGGTAAACCACAAATATTTAAATACTATTGATATTTTTGAAAGTTAATTGAAGTTGCGCTCGATCGATGGAGATAATATGGAAAGAAAACAACTTTTAACATTTTCTTAACAGAATGATAAAAAAACAGTAGAAAAAAACTAGAACACGACAATACAAATCAATAAAAGAACTTATAAAATCACAACCCTCAAGTGATGTGGTCAGAACAAATTCACATAGTTGACTGATTAACGAATCTTTTAACGTCAAAAGTTGTTTTCTTTCAATATTATCAAAACAAATATCTTCGCTTCATCGCACGTTTATTCAGTCAATGATACCATTACACATCTATAATCGCACGTCATACAGTCGTTATTTAGTGTCTGCAAGTTCCAAATCGTTATAGAGTTAGCCACGAAACACAGAGTAACTCATGTCTAATTGGTACACATAAGTACGGCACGTGCGACTTCCCTTACATTTGTGCAACATGACTTTCGTGATTGGTGCATGTACGTATATATACTGTTCAAAAAACTACACAATATAATAAACGGTCTTCTGCATACGCACATGACGGAATAGAAGTAGCTGTGTTCAAAATACACTAGTCGTCGTTCAAATTCCAATTGCATTTGGTCTCTAAAGAGAGGTATCAAAATGGTAGGTGGTAGATGGTGAGGGGGAGAGGGAGAGTCGATTGCGATGCAGTCGCGGTAGACCAGCCGAGAACAGATGCGCTGCACGATCTCCAGTCCGACGTATTGCGTTTGCTAATCCCCCGACATGCCTGACAGTATAATACACCGCTTTGCAAACACACTCGCGCACTGTTCTCTCCTTCTCTCTCTCTCTCTCACCCTACTATATGTGCAACGCTGTTTTACCACTCTACCCCTCCCCCCTTCACGATTAAATTCCAACTCTTTTGCCTCTATTGTGAAATACTGCGTACGCGGATACGTCGGTAAGTATAATTTTCCGTTATGCGCCTCGACCATTTGTTTTGCTTTTCTTGCTTACGTCTGATTATTGAAAAAGCTCATTTTATGTTATTACAAAACTGGTTATAAGACTGTGTTTTCATCATGCCGAAGGCTATATATAGATCGACTTATATTATAGATATATTCTGAATTCAGTATGATAACCATCTACGCTATTCTATATACTTACATCATAATTTTACTATTCAAGAATATTTTGAAAAAGACATCACTACGTTGCCAGAAGTTAATAGAAGTTATTATTTTCAACTATCATCTTGATTTGTCGTAGTTCGGGCGATCACCTGATCAGTTTATTGATTCCGTCACCTTCTCTACCTTAATCTTTGTCGTAACTCTCCGAAAGCACGCTTGTGAACTGTACTGTCGGTAGATACATAATTGCTGAGAGAGAGAGAGAGAGGGAGAGAGAGAGAGAGAGATGAACGGGTGGACCCGTATGACCCTTGCCAGCACCCTCGTGGCCAGTCGAAGCTCGTGTTTGACTTCCCAATCATCGGCCCCCGAGGCCCTTCACTATCCGTTTATGCGTAACCAGGGAAATATCAGGGGAATATCGAAATTCTACGGCGTAATCAATTCCAATCGCATCGAGTGTCTTTTGGCGATGCACGCGCACGATGCGTATGTGGAAGAGGCTTTTGGATTGACGTTGAGGAGAATTTTTGATGGAGTAGCTGTCATTGCACGGTAATCGTAGGGCAGTAAATAACACGTGATATTTGTAAGTATCTTGCATGAAGCGATTGGCAAGAGATTATTGACAATTGTATCGGCAGGAATTAGAGGTATCAAAAAATAATACTCTTATTTCTACTCATATTTCAGAATATAATTATTATAATATTATTAAATATTATTATTATTATTAATTATTAATTATTATTATTTCAGAATGTGCAAAGATAATAGAAAAATAAGTATTCTTTCAGAAAAACAATATTATAATAATTATTTTTCATAGAAATTTCATTTTCAATCTTCCTACTTATTTATTACATTTCTTGCAGGGCATATTTCATGATATGAATCGAAAAAAAATAGATATTTTTATTATTAAATTATTACTTTGTGTTTCGCGAATACGTTAAAACATAGAAAAGCTTAACAGACATTGAAAGAGAAAATATATTTCTTATATATCATTTAGACTTTTTTTAGATAGTACTCATTATAAAATCTATAATGTGTATATATATTTTATTTCATATTGTTTTTTACTTAACTATTTATTTCTAGATTTTACTGAACTTATATTATCTTATAAGTACTATTTCCTAAATTTTTTACCAAATATGTATATTTAAGTAAAATTTTCATTGCTCAAATTTCCGTTTACTTATTCACTTTACGGTTATCATTGATCATTCTTAGTCCTAGACGAGTAAGATTTCTGCGGAGAGTAAAAGATTACTCTAATTATGATAATAAACTTAATTTATACATTAATCTTTAAATAAATTAAAATTATAAATGTACGATCTTTTGAAAGATTGCAATATTCACCCATAGTAATTATGATAGTCTTATCAAATTTTTGGAAATTCGTTCAAATATAAGCGTACAGTATGCTTAGCATGGAAACTTGCACTTAAAAGAAATAATCAATATTTGAAAACATTGGTACAAGAGTTCAAGATTATGCCTTCTTATATAGCGATAAAATGAAATGTCTTGATGATAAATCAGTCTACAAATACATCTGTTTCTGAGATGATACTATATAAAGCACACAAGTTCTTATATTTATTGAAATAAAAATTGCTTTGGTATTTCTCATAACCATGACTATATCTTGCATTCAAATTGGCAAGTTTCAAAATCCTTAAAAGATTCATACAATAAAGTACATAAATTGCTATCTACTTTATTCAACATTTCAATTTCTTGTAGATTCAGTTTCATATGGAAATTTTGTATCAATAGAAGAAATACCTTACATAGTAAGTACCTTATAAATCAACTATTATCTTTTTTATAAAACGCCTTGCCCGCTCTTATTATTTTTTTTATTTATTACATTATTGGAATCTTTTACATGATAATTTTAAGATTATACTGGTATATATGCATAAACAAGTCACGATGTTTTAAAGACTACATACATAGATTTTCATTGACGAATAAAAATAAAATTGACACCGATTTTTTCACAATAATCGATTAACTTTTACTCCTTTCGAGATGTATAAGAAAAGTTGTTCAAATGATTAATTAAACCTATAATTGATAAAATGTACTATGTAATTATACTATTATACGATCCTGAACCTTACATAATCATCAGTAGTGTCTCATTCTTATATTGGTATGAGTAATATATTTATTATTCTGTATTTCTTTATTACCTTGTTGAAAACATCCGTGAAAATTTTTCAATTTTAACGGGTTCAATATTCTTATAATTAGTTTCCGTTGTCCGCTAACCGCTAAATTTCCAGTATAAAACAGATAAAAATATATTTTACTTCATTTGATTCTATTTATTTCTCTTTCTTTCAATCAAATTTTAAAACAAATATTAATTTTAATATCACATATTGTTCTAAAATAATTTATTTATACTGATAATTTCAAAATATAACGTCATATTTTCTTAAAAAGATTTATTAATGGTATACTTCCATTTTTGCAGATTATTTTCTATTTTGATTATTCATAAAGCGAATTTACTGCTGAAATATAAGTCATATACTTCTAGATTTATGATGTAATTATTTCAAAGTATACGGAAATTCAAAATTTCGCGCTCTTTTTTCTAATGAACCAATCACATCGCAGCATGTGCAACGATTCTTTTTTTTTTAACAGGATTATATACAACACCATATCGGTAATGACTAGTAACGTTTACACGTATTGCAATCTACTTCCACTCATATACTAACTAAAATTAACATATGTACGTGGTGTCTTCAATCATTGCCTGGAGAACTAACTAAGAGATCCTTCTTTTAACCAATATATTTTATATAGTATTGCATTCTACACGTATAAATAATATAATGAACAATGCTAATGTTCTTTTAGGTCTCGTTGTCGTTTTACGAAGAACATGCCTGTGGCGGAGCTATTATTTCAGAATTTTACGTAATCACTGCAGCCCATTGTATAGAGTAAGATTCTTTTATAAGTCTTAATTATATGTTAAGTATATAAAATAACAAATGAACTAATTTTTCATAATAATTTTATTAATGAATTTAGTCATATTTCTACCTGCGCTATCAACAATTTTGTAATAAATGAATATTTCATTTTATTCATCAACTTGACGAAATGTACGATTAAACTTTTCTTAATAATTAAAATCTTGATATTGTAATTTATCAATACTACTCAAATAAATAGATGTCATATGACTAATTTTAATATATTTTACAGTGATTATTATAAGAGAAGTTGGGATAAAATAATTGCGGGAAAGAGTGTATCAATTGGAAGGGGCGGATCACAATTCGATATCGAAAAAATCTACATACCAGAGCAGCATGAAGACGGAGAATGGGATAATATCCATAAAGAATATACAGACTATGACATAGCCTTAATTAAAGTGAATATAGTTTGATAATAATATGATGTTATATCGTATACATTCATTTTTATTATTTACAGCTGAGATATCCAATTAAATTCGATAAATATCAAAGACCAATTAAAATTAGCTCGAAGTCTCCCAAAGGTGGTGATAATGTAACAATATGCGGATATGGCAGCATGGGAGTAAGTTGATAATAATGATTTCATGATATTTAATATTCAAAGTAAAATAGTTAATAATACTATTTAATTTATTAAATTAGGTTATCAGAGGTAATTCGCCAGGTTTGAGAAAAAGTGAAGTAACAGTGATAGATCGTAAAGAGTGCAAACCGTACTCAAAACCAGTATATGTCTCAAACAGTCTATTTTGTGCCGGTAATGGCACCACTGACGCATGCGCAGGAGATTCTGGTAGTCCAGTAGTTATCAATAGAGAATTGGTTGGTATTGTATCATCTGGTCCAGACTGCGATTATTATCCGATTCACAATCGTTCGCCTGGGCTGTATGCCAGAGTTGACTTAGTCTATGACTGGATAATGAAAATTACTGGAATCAAATATTTATAAATATAATGTTCTCTGCATAAATCAAAACTAATATATATACAGATATCTAGTGTAGTTTTGCAGCATCCATAATGAATGTAGCTCTTGCAGTAACAGTAACTTAATAATGTAACATAATAAATAATTTATAATAATATTTGTACAGAACCAATACGTTTAAAGTAAGAAAGTTGCATCAATGTAATGAATTTATATAGACATTTACTTGAACAAGAAGGCTGGTAATTGTTTTTCGATCTATTGGCACTGTAGAAATTCTTGTTAAAATACTCCGCAATATTCTTCCACTGTTTGAACTACCTGAGAACAGTACTCAGGAAGCTTTGATTAAATTATAAGTCTTTTCAAAGTTAATAGATGTGTGGTTTGATAGTTTATCAATGAAAATATTTTCGGAGTTTGTTATGAGAAACTAATCTGTAATCTGTATCTACATTAGTTTTGATAACTCACTACAATTAGAATAGCATTGAAACAATCAATGGTATGAATGAATTCTTACAGTAATTTTCAGAATTTGCATTTTTACTTAAATTATTCTTTCATTTTTAATACGGGTTATCCAAAGAGCACTGCCATCTGATGGCTAAAACATTGAAAGAGTATTATTGACTTTTTACTTCAATTTTTTTAGTTCGAAGCAAATGACTATTATAATTTTTAACACTTCATCTGGTGTAATCCATATATGCTACCTGTTTTCAGTTGTTTTTAAAAATTCAAGCTCGAAAAGTAATAATAAAGAAACTATAGATAATAGGTATCATATAATGCTAATTTCTAAGGTCACCAGTATTATTATTATGTTTTCGTTATCATTTCTATCCGTCATTACTCATTTCTATTAAAACCTTTAGTATCGATTTTTTATAGTTGACTTGCTTTTTCACAAGCACTCGCACAGTCCTAACCCTCCCTCGTCTTTTTCCAACTTCCGTGCTAGACGCGCGCGTGCCCTCGGCGTTTCTAAATCGAACGATGCGTATTGTGCGATGGCGATGCTCCCAAAGCACAGATCAGAATATCGTGGGCACAAAAGAGCACGGGAACAATGACACGAGCCAAGCTAAACTCAAACGAGGGTCGGAGACTTTGCTGTCTTTTTTTATCACATTGTCTTTCAGTTTCATTATCAACATCTTTTTAGAAATATTCAGACTCCAAACAATTGTTGTTCTGGATAAATCTCAGCTTTTCCTTCGCTTTCAAATGTATTTCAGTTTGCTTAATTAGTACTTTTGTATAAGTTTGTAAAGATATAGTTCTGTAAACGTCTATGACAGAATTCATTTTTTTATCCAATACAGTTTAAAACTAATACATTACATTGAAATTGTGACATTGAAGGAGAATTTTCTTTGATTATAAAATATTTAATTATTTTTACCCTGAATATAAAGACAAATGCCCGTATTTACAATTAAGTAAGTAAACAAACTATGTAATCTGTCACAACAAAAGAGATCTACTTTCACTATACACTTAAGAGTTCCAGCATTGCCTTGGGGAAAAACTCTACCATAACAGAAAAAAGATCGTAAGCAATAGAAACAAGTGGTTCCAGGTATACGGGAATTGCCGACATACACAGACACAAGATCTTTATTTCATTTATAGAACAGACCAATCGCACATGGATTCTATTCCATGTCTTATTTTCCATCTTACTATGCGATTTCGTTGAATATTGAATGACTTTGGCACGAAGCCCGTGTGGTTTTCTTTAATGAATTATTGAGACCCTTCGCGCTCAGCTTCCATTTTCGGGGGCTAGTAGACCGCGCACCGGGCATTCTTTCTTCACAGACGTTAAAGATTCAATGCCCAACGTTGGGCGCGTAAAGAGCAAACGTGTGTTGGAGCTATTACTATGCCAAGGCATTCCAAAGGAGAAAATAAATGATAAATTAGTTCCTTGTATAAAATTCTTGAAGATGTTTGCCCTCCGCGTGTTTTCTTTAATATTGCAATATCAATTTCTTTCGGATTCATCAGCTAGAAACTTGACTATCACTTTTACTGTTTGAGTGTAACATTTCTGTATTCGTAACAGTGCAATACATTGAATGTTGAATGAACTGTTTGTACTTTCTTTTTATTTCTTTTTCATAATTACACGTCTTGGTATAGTCATCAATTCTTATAATCATAAAGAGTCGACGGTATTTCACACTAATAACAAAAACAGTTAGCTTCATCAATTCTCTAGTACGGAGCTATCGACATCCGAAGTCGGATCTTACAGCTGTAATTATTGGTTGATCAAGAAAGTTGATAGCACGCCTATAAGATAATGGGTTTCTTTTCTTCTCCACTTCATTTCCATCTTTAGAATCATTAAACATTCATAAAATTGATAATGATCGGCATTGATCATTCGAAAATTCAAAGAAAATAAAAAAATGTTAATGTACTTCAGCTAACGGCAAGTCGCTTCAATAAATTAGTTTGAAACAGCAATCAATTGATTTAATCAATTTGTAGAGTTACGAAAGTTTGGATCATAAGATCGCTAGCGAGAGAAGAAAAGATAGCTGATTGTAAAAAAATTGTTAATCGAAATTCCATCGGGCACTCTCTGCCTCTCTGGTTACAGGCATATGGATGTATTCGTGTGGCAGCGGATATTGCGGGTGGGGCGTGCATGCAGGTGTATAGGAGAGAGAATTTGTGTTTGTGTGTGTGCGCGCGCGTGTCTCACTTAACAAACAAGGATCGGGGGATTAATAGCCAGTAGACTCGATCGTCCGTACGGTCCGTGTCATCATCCCCCATGTGTGCGCACGTGAAAACGGCCAATCGGCCGAATCGGAGATAGAGGTGCCCCTCGTCCGATAGAGGAAGCACACTCAAAGGTACGCGAGGATATGAGAGTGCAGGCGCTTGGAATGCACCTTCATTTCAATGCTGTATATTCGCTGCGATGTTGCTTAAAAACGTGCTTGCAGTGAACTTTTTAGTATCTATTGAGTATTGAGATTTTAGGTTTTAGGAAGAAAATTCTCAATAAATTTATCTACATAAAAGAATCGTACTTTCCATACTCGTTATTAGTTTGTCATTATTATTAACAGATTTAGACGCTTGTAAAGAGGTTAACACGAGAGAACGATTTATTTCAGCACTTAAGTTAAGGTTTAACGTTTGCAATGAAAAACATTAAAAATTAATAAATCATTTTTTTCATGATAAACTTTGTAAATGCAATTATTTAGAAAACGACTAAACACGCGCGGCACATCAAAGTCACGTTGATACTCGCAGAAAGCCGAAAAGTGACAGGCTACAGCGAGAGACAAAGTGAAGGGCTAGCGAGAGAGTTGGGGCCAACAACGAGAGAGAAGCATCCGGAAATTACATTTCGCCGTGGTGTAGTAATAACGTGGTTGAGTCTAACGCGAACGAGATGACATCGCTGATCAGCAACCCCTTTGCGCATACAGACGAGGGCTTGCATTTGCGACGAGTAGCGCACACACGCACATACAGCCGAGGCATAGCGGGCATAAAGATTTATTTGTAAACTCGCGAGAGAGCGGATTCTCCGCGTTTATATGACGCTAATAAGGCGCATCGCTAATTCGTGCGCATGATACCGCCTGTGCAAAGTAAATAAAACTGGCCATTTGGTCGCGCTAGCGCATGCGATATTACTGGGTAAATACGCGCAAGGATATTTATATACTGCAGATCAAATATTCCACTGTTTACACTGAATTCGGCTTTGCTGTTTATGTGGCTGCTCGCCTATAACCAACTCTTTGATTAAAAAAGTGAACGACACGCCGGCATGGTTTTTTGTTATCGAGAATTACTTTTTTCGCTTATTTCAATAGGTGATGCAAAACATCGATGAAAAAAATATGACGAAGAGACATTTTCAATTTTCGATTCAACTTCAGTTCCATCAGCTGATGAAAAAGAAAGATTGAATATCGTGTTTGATTTTGAGTCTAGGTTCCGATATATCAATCAGACCTTTTATCGAGCGAAAGCATTAAAAAGAAGTATGTTGCTGATTGCGTGAATGGGAATATTTGATCACGATCGAAAGTTTTTTGGCTATTCAAATACATCTGAAGAATATCGACTCCCGAGTGCAGCCGTATAGTATCTTATCTTTAAATTACTTTTTTTGGCCTCGAACCCAATACGGTATGTGTAGGAAAATGAAAAGAAATATATTTTGAGGGGTGAAAAACTGTGAGCTCGAGAAATTTTGGGGAGAAGGGCGAACGAGTCATGTATACAAAAAAGGACTGCTGCTGGTCTAAGCTTTTCAAAGGCATATTCATGCCGAGCACGAACGCAAAACATCTTTCGCAAGGGTTGCTCTATAACTTTTATCTTTCATGCAAATAAGACATAAGCCTTGAGCAGTAAAAATTGATTTTTATACTGAGCTGCGTAATCAATAATATAACACGAACATCTCTTTCCATATAATTTTCCAATTGAAACTCTTTCAGCAAACGATCAACAAGTATATTCAATCGATCTTTATGAATTCACTTTCTGCAAAAAGCTTTCCACGTAAAAGCAATGACTAAAACTTGAAAATTTCGGAAAACACTTATGAACTCAGTTTAATTTTTCAAGTCAAAGCCGACGGTGGGAGCATCGTACGCACAAGTGGCTAAAAAGAAGGGACTTCGCGAACGAGCGATCTTCGCATCCTCTCTCGCGACGACGTCGGTAGATTGCGGCGGCGAGCCAAGTGGCGAAGATAAAGCGCGCTGGGGAAAGTTTAAGGAGCATCCGCGCGCCGCGCCGGGACTACCGCAGATCGTTAGACTTTGCCCTCTTCTCGACCCCCACGCGCGTACCATGGAAATTAAATTTTCATCTTGCTAATGCCATACTCGCCCGTCTCTCTCCTCGTTTCTCTTCTTCCATCGGTCTTCTCTTACTGTAGTATCTCCCTTATTTTTCGTTTGCGGCTCTGATCTCGTGTCTTTCGCTCATTTGTCAGTATTATTTGTCACAGTCGATATTCTTCCTGATGCTAACTTGATGTATCTTGGAATTAAAAATAAATTTAGACGTACAAAGTGAAGTGAAGAAAGTGAAACATTATTGTAATTCTCTTTTGTTTTTATTAGCATACTCTAGTACATAGAATATTCATCATGAATGGCCCTTCGATGAATTATTACAAAACTCTGTCGCTTGAATTTTAATTTTCACAGAAAAGAAAGAGAGAGATAGAGAGAACCGCGTTCAAATGAAAAAATCGCGTTTTGTTCAAATTTACTTCCGGTGGAAGTTTGCGATGCCATTAGTAGATTGTATTGTAACTGTACGAGTATGCTCCAAGCTCATTCCGATAAATTCAAAAGTTCTAGTGACCTTATTCAAGTGCTCCGTCAATTACGCGGAAAAACTCTCCGGAGAGTACACTCGAATTCCTTTTTACTTTTTGCTTGCCGATGGAAAAAATTTGTGTTCTACCGCCAATGGCTACTTTCAATACTACACGCAAATAGAATTAGCTCTCTCATTGTGTGAAACTTTTAATTTTATTACTACGCTTTTACAAATGTACAATTGTTATTCAAAAGCATTATTAAAGTAATAGTTTCCGCTCAAGTTGATCATTTTTACGTGAATAACGTAGATGTGAAATAAATGAATCTCTGAGTTTAGGTGCCTACGTGACTACATAAAAAAAAGCGATTTTCGCAATCTCATCCAGTCTGAAAAGCTGTCTAATTTTCCCCACCGAGGAGAAAAGAAACTATGAGAGCGAAAAGTATAGGTGGGTGCAAGTGAGAGCAGGAGGCACATTGAAAGCCCAAGAAGCTTTCCGGTACATTTCTTAAGTCCGTATCAGGATGAGTAATTTTTTTAGCCTCCAAGTCCGATGGTTCTAGCTTTCTTTCTCTCTCTCTCTAGCCTTCTGAAAAATGAAAAAAAAACGTGCGTAGATCCGACGTCTTGACGATTTTTCACGAGATGAATAAGTACTATCCGCGCGCGCTTTTGCTATCGGACGCTCAATTTCCGCTTGTGCCAGCGCACACATCCTTCGTAGTGCAAAAATCGCCCTTAAATCTGTATATGTGTATGTAAGAGAGAGAGAGAGAGAGAGAGAGAGAGAGTGTATACGTGACATGAAAGAGCATGGATCGATTATAAAAGGGCCGACCGAGGGGTTGGGGGAAGGAGAGAGAGTAGACATAAATCACTGTCAAATCCAAACGCTGCAATCGAGTGGCACATCGCGGGCTTGGCCACACGATGTTAATTTCTTATGCGCAACGCTGTGAAATGTTACTACTCTCTCGTCTGTGAGAAATGTCAGCTCCACGAATACTCGCGCCTTTTATTTTTTCTTAAGGAAAGAAAATTGATTAAGATTGATGATTTTTGAATAAATTTAAAGAGAGTGGGGTGACTTTGAGTAGCGACAGTTTCAAGATGGGGGATGAATATTAGAATTTAACCCTTTTTGATTTCGATCAGTTTCAGAGTGCTATGAGAAGAAAAAGCGGACGTGGTTCGCTCGTTATTGATCATGAATCTGATGGCTGACCACTTAAAGACTTTTCTACTGAATCCTGCTACCCTACGCAAGAAACTTTTCGTCTTTCGTTCGTGTAATATTCAAGTGACTATAAACTTACTCCAAGCTTACTTCACAAATTTCATCCAGATATTTTTCAGCTAAAACTTGATTGACTTTGTCGTCTCTTTAAAAAAGAATGACTAATGTTACGTAAATGTTAATGGAGCGCTTCAAGAACGCTAATTAACAGGAGTACTTTTTTTTAAAAGTTCTCCGAAGTTTCGACGAAATAAGTAATTTCACGGCCTGTTCACTTTAAGAAGCCTGTAATCAAATTGGATTTAATTAAATTTTCATTAACAACCGCTGATTTTATTAGCGAATTTAAAGTTTTAGAAATTACCCGAACCCTTTCTCGCGTGCGAGAGAGACTCGTTGCCCAACTTCGCACCTCTCACCCTCGGCTACTTCTAATGTCTTCTTCCTCTTTCAATTCTGTCCCCTCGAACAAAGACAAATATTCAACTTTGAACATGAAAAGTTTTTCGTTGCTGCACCATTATCCTTATTTCTGATGAGCAATGCAAACTTCATCATATATCAATCATTGCAATTATGAATTTTTTAACATACAGCAAATATCAAAATCGAAAAAGTGAAAATATTAACGTAATATTTACAAGAAAGCTTATTCAATACCATAACATTGCATTAGTATCTTATCACGGTATATTTATTAACGTTTCTTTTCTTACTTGGTCTAAAAAAAATTCCCAACTACTTACATAGTAACAGATGATACTGCGAAAGCATAGTTAGTATTAGAAAACTGCACGTACATCTAAAATTATGTAGACTTAACATCGTATACTTCTGTGAACATAAGATAAAATCGCAACCCCTATAGTATTCGCTCACCCTTAATTATGTAAATGCAAATCACAATAAGCTTTCTACATGATCATACAATGTAACTATGCTATTAGTATTAAAATCATTACTAGAAATAATAGTTAACATAATACTCGAAAAAAGAATTCAGGACTAAGGTCTTTCATTTTCATTTTTTACGAAGATGCATTTTCGCTTACAACTAAAATCGCCACCCTTGAAAATTCGCATGTCTGAAGCCATTCGGAGAATGAGCCCTCCGAATATATCCCTCTACTTCCGTTCACAAGTTCCCTCCCTTCATAGCTACGCGGCAATCGGAACAAAGCTAAGTGCAGCACCCTCGCACGTTGCGCGCGTTGATGAGAAATTCTTTGGGCGGGTGCGAACGACTACGACGACGACGAAGCAAGTCAATCAGAGAGAGAGAGAGAGAGAGAGAGAGAGAGAGAGAGAGAGAGAGAGAGAGAGAGAGAGAGAGAGAGAGAGAGAGAGAGAGAGAGAGAGAAAGAGCGTTTATACGGTGTAATTTCTTTCGGGCTTATATAGGAGAAAAGAAAAAAGATCGAGGAGTCACTGGGGGCCACTTACTACCGCGTTGGACGGCGTTTTGTCGTTTTACGTGCAGCCTCACCATGACGCTTATCGGACTTTGCCGTACATACGCGCAAGCTTGAGAGATGGATGAGGGCTATTTATACGAACCAAGGCAAGGAAGGCAAAAAAAAGGGGAACTTAAACTGCGCGTGTCTGTGTTTAATCAGGCGACCCTTCGGCTTTGTAGTAAACGCGAAAAAAATGTATTTTTTGACTAGAAGAGTTGGAAATCAATATCGTACTACTGAATAACTCATTGTTTTTCGCAAGGATTTAACATGCTTATTACAAAGAGGTATTGCGTACTTATAAAGAGGTATTGAGTATTACATACTGCGCTGTACATAACTGCATCTGTTAGCGCAATGAAAAGAGAATTACTAGACGTTTTCATAGTTAGAAAGAATTTTTTTTTTCGAAATCAGGTTGTTAGGTACTCTAACGCAAAATTCGTTTTTTTCTCTAATTAATAATTAGAAAGTACGTCAAATTGGAATGAGCAAGTAAACCACATCATCTCATAATTTCGCGTAGACGCTATACGAGAAAAAAGCCCTCATTGCTACATAGCGCTGAATTTATAATTAGTCGGAAAAACGAAATTAAGTCTATCATAACCCCGCGAGTCGCAGGAAAGTTAAAAAAGTACAATAACCTCATCTGACGCATGTACAACCTCGTTTACTCTCTGTGAAGTACTCCACTAATTTACTTTTCAACGTCTCTTCACTTCTCGCTCCTTCATAAAATTTCACCCTGACGCTCGGCGCATCTCTAATCCCGTATGTAGCAATGGTATCTCATTTAGACTGTTGGGACGCGAACGCACGCTAAAGTTTTTATATTTTTTATCGTCAAATATACCTTATGTGTCAGAAAGCGCTTGGAAAAGTTCCAAGTTGAACGCGACGTGAGCAACATCACATAAAACGACGCGTATTAATCGCTCCCTTTGCGAGTTTAGTGCAGTTTCTTTCTTTTCTTTCTTTGCTTTTTATACATTTGTTTCGCGTAATTTTGTGCCTACCAGTGCCGTTTTATCTTTTTTTTTCTTGCCTTTCGTTGCGCGAGTCGTGAACTTGAAATGGGTCTTTTGTGCCCGATGTGTCCTTTCTTTCACTTTTACGCGGCGTGGAATGTTGTGTCTTTGAAAAGGAGGGTGGAAATTCCATTGGTAGATGTTTGAGGGATGTGCGAGGGCTGAGTGGGATAATGTAAATGTGAGCAAAGCCAACGCTTTTACGATTCAAAGGCTCGGCATATATACACATTTTAACATATCAAAAGTCGACGGCGTAATACCTCTTATTTCATGGCTGGTCAAGTCCAAACGGCAAGAAAGATTTTTATCTGATACAAATCTTTCATTACTCAAACACTATAAGTTTGTGATTTCATAACAATGTTGAAATAAATAAAAATATAAGCAATTTTCATAATCGCATTGTGATACTTTTGAAATCTACCAGAAATATCAAATTAAAAATTGGTCGCAAAACCTATTAAAAGAAATCAATCAAACAAGTATCCTTCTCCTTGACTATCGGATTGATCGCCGTGAACAGGATTAAAGCGCGCGCGAGCATCCATGAGCGTAAAGAATCGATTTCCACATTGCGTCGCAGGCGCGATCAAAAGGCAATTCCTTGAGTGCCTCAACTCTCGGCGCGACATCAATCGCTCGCGCAAAGCTCTGACACTCTGCTTCTCTCCTTGTGGTATATATACAGCAGTTAAACTCCCGAAGGTGATAAGCTCAAGCGATTACGTCATTGGACAGCCGAAAAAAGTAGAAGAAGAAGCGTTTCTCCTTTGTCGCGAGATCAAAGTCGATGACCAGGCCAAAGACTAGATTCAATTTGCCGCCACGCGACTGCGCTATCTCGCGTCTGATAAATCGTCGGGGTAACGAAAAATAGAAAAAAATCTCAGTCGTATCACTGTCTCGTCTATTTCTCTCTCTCTCTCTCTATCTCTCCTTTTCCCTACTCTCTCTAGTTGAGCTAACAGCGTGTTTGCAGTTACCAATAAAAGAAAAAGAAATCTCATGTCCCTCACCCGCAACGTCTGCTTCGCATGACAGACCGCCCGAAACAATTTTTCCGTGTAATCGTTCGGAAAACACTCGCGCGCCCTAACCACACTAGCGTTTGTTCGCGTTCGCTCGTTTTAGCCGTTCGCGTTTGGGGGTGTGAATAAAAAACGTTTCGACGATTTGAATTTCGGGGAGTGAGGTACTTTACGGGACCCAGGCAGATTCTTCCAAATAAGCTTTATAGCTGTGTGCTTTTCCGCGAAGATTTGCAGCCTAACTTTTTTTATCCAAGAAGCAGCAAACGCATCGTTAAAAACGGTTAGAAATATTTATTGAAGATATATCCCACGGCCATCTCTTAATTCAGACGTACGTATTTCACTCTATATCATTCACTATTTCGTCTATTGCCATTTTTACCGCGATCATCTCAAATACGACGATATCAAAGTGAATGTATTAAATCTAAATGAGAATATAATTAACAAGATTTTGGGCGCTGCTGTTAGAGATTTTATACTGAAAAAATAAATTTTCGGAGTTGTCGTAGAAATAGAAAAGTTATAACAAAACATAATACAGAAGTTTTTCTTAATTAGAATGAAACTTTTGGGAATTTATTTCAGAAATACAAAATTAAAGCTTCATATAATTTTAATTTTTTTCACGACTAACAAAAAAAAGGAAACACATTATCTTAAATCAACAAAAATATCTGTGATTAATGTTCAGTATAACTTATGCAGAGAATCCTATTTAATTCAGACTGTTCAACTTTCACAATATAATCTAGGCAATTAATTTCGTCGAACAATCGAGGGAAAAAAATCCAGTGCCCCATTTCACAGTTACTCAACTAGTGTCTTTAACGACCGCAATAAAATAAGTCGAGTTCACGTACAAAGAGCTAAGATTTTCGGGGGCTTATGAACTCCCAAAGTGGAAAATTGGAATGTTACTCCCTCTTTCACTTTGCGCTAAAAGCGATCGTTAAAGATTCGACGAAAGGAGAAGTGAAAAAAAAAATCCGCCCCCATCATATTTACGCTATAACTTTTGAGTCTCATTCTTAGCTGAGAATTGGCATGCGTTATGCACTATGCCACCGTTAAACGGATCTTACTTCACCTGTTCACCATCTACTTACATCTCTTCATATAAACTAGCTTTACCCTTTCGATTTTATTTTCCTTTATCGGCTCTTTTAGTTTTGCAATTATTATTTGTACCGTTTGATCTTAAAATTCACTTTTTCTTTTTTTTACAAACATTATTTCCACGTTATGCTAACGGAAATACATATATTAATTATTTCTCTGACCTGATTGGCTCTGACCGGATTAAATACATAGTATATTATCTTTTTCCCTGATTGGCAATCTGTCCGCAATAAATTCAAGTAAATTATCAAATGTGAAATATAATCGCGATATATAAAATTGCAATCTATTTTACTCCGACTATCATGAAAATATATTTCAATTAATCAAATTTCATTGTTTAATCGTGAGGAACAATGTATCATTAAAATTTTGCTCGCATGCATCTTTGTAACACGTTATCAGTATAGAATCCGACTGGCTTCCGTCCATCACGCGGCATCGCGCAAATCCAGCGATGACATAAACCTCGTCGGATGCAGAGGTGGATTTTGATTACGACATTGTGCGTCACACAGCCAGAAGGGGTCTCCCATCGCAACACTGTTTTCGGGGAATGGGCCAAGCTGCGATTTTACGAGCGTTCAACGCCGCTCGAAGGGTGGTGGTAGGTCGACAGAAGTCTCTCAGACCAACGACAAATCTTGAGACGAGTGCGAAGGAGAAGTGAAGACAACGGCAAAAGCATCGGCCGCGAGGTTTTAATGAAAGGCTGCTGTTGATACGCGCAGGCGGCGCATCTAATTAATTCGAGGCTTTAATTAATATCTCGTTCATTCTGTGCAGTTATGACATTGTTGATGATGATGTTGTCTCGAGGAGAGACATTTGCCAACGGCAGACAAGTACCGTCTTTTCTTGTTATGTTTTGTGCATTCAGAGATGCTGCTGCTACGCCAAATGCTTCTACCGAGGTTGTATTGTTTGATGGCACTGAGATTTCTCTCTGCTTTGAAATTCATAACTATTTATGAGGCTTACTATTATCTTGGAAGTTTGTGATCGTTCATTTCGCGCGGTACGCAAATGTTAACTTACTTTTCAGTTTTTAATAGTAACAATATTGGTTCATAAAATCATTTCCTCTATAAGAATCTATTACTATCTCAACAATACTTTTATTTTAACATTGTTAAGACATAGTTCTGAACCAAGTGAGATGATCTATTGATAAATTAATCTATTGATGCTCTTTAAAATTGAAACGAAGAGTTATTGTATAGACCATCTTGGGTTACTTTTCTTCTGAGTTTGGTCTTGAGAAGAGCACGTAATTAGTGAATTCTGTCGATAGAAGTCGAGTACTCTTGACTTCTTAGTTATACCCCTTTAAATATCGGTCTTGTTAAATACATCTCTACAAATAACATTGGAACAAGAACAATTGATTGTCATATTATACATTACAAATGCCTGAAATAAAATACAAAAATTTACATTGACGAAAAACGCAATCAAATTATTTTAAAATCTTATAACTTGCATAACTTACTTAAAACTATCGATCGAATGATATCTGGGTGATAGATGATCATATAAACTTTCTATTTTGCTTATATAAACATCATAAAGTTATGTTTAAAAATGAAAAAAAAATTAATAATGTTAGGAGGAGCCCAAAATCGTCATTTTCTGTATATGCTGCCCCATCGCTTCATAGCTACTTCATGCTTACGCGTATTTGACTCACTACACCGCGGCTAGTGATCACATCTCATTACTAATCAATTAAACTTTATGATGAAGACAAAGTGAAGATGAGGTTTGCTCTTATAATTAAAAAAATAAGTACTAATTGACAAATAACAACCTTAACGAAAGTTCTTTTAAAAAGTACACAAGCAATTCAGATTTAATTCGGTTTCATATTTCAGAGCAACTACAATTTATAAAAGATAAAGTATCTACAAAATATCTATAAAAAATATCTACTACTACTTAAAAAAATATCAAAGTGATATTTGGAGATCCAACATAAATAGATAGAAATACTAATATGAACTCAGATTGATAGGAACAAAAATAATCTATTATGACCTCATCACAAATCATCGCTTCAAGATCGACAAATACGTTGATTCACTTCCATCAAAAAGTGTTTTTCCTCGACTGCATTGTAACCCTAGTATAATGAAATTTCCAAAGTCATTCGTCAGAATAAACGTTCAAGTCCGGGTGGAGAAAAAACAAGATAAATGAAAATAACCGAGCATTAAGCGCCAGATCATGATCATACACGTCAAATCGAGAAACTAAGTAGACAAAAGCGTCAGCTGAAAATACAAAATAGCCTTGCGCGCACGAACGCCGGACCTTTGTAGCTGCAACGATGGCAACGCCGATCAGAAAATCCGATACCCTACCTGTTTGGAGAAAGGCGAAGGCGGACACCGATGGCTAATCGCGCAACAGCGGAGCGCTTTCTTCTTCTTCAAAGGTATACCTGCGCACAAGTAGGAATTAAGCGACGGCAATATGTCTTTAAAGCGTGCATGGATATCTCGGCTCAGCATCATCGCAACACCTGCTACCTGCTAGAAACCCTATTCCACTTATCTCGAGTCCTTTTCACCTTTGACGTAACTTGCGTATATGTATTATGTATCTTCGGTATAAGTACGGAAACTTATACACGACCTCAACGAAGCGCGAGAACGAAGTTTCGTAGGAAGAAATGGAGCGATTCTTGAATTGACAGGAGATGTATTTTCCCTTCGGTTTGGGATAAGTGCGTTCTGAATATTTTTTCTTTGGTTTGTAATGAATAGGTTCTTCTATATATCTTTCGAAGAAAAATAGATTGTACATAAGTGTTTCATCGATATGCATTTTTATTTTGTTATAGAGAGATTAGATTTATTATTGGGATAGTATGATTATAATTAGCTTTGAAAATTTCATTCTGCTTAGAATATTGAAATTAATGATTATAATAGAAAAACTAGATTTAATTTAAACTTAGGTATGTAATGTTCGTCTGTTTTTTATATATGGTGTGAGTAGATTTTCTCACATTAGAACGATCTGAAGGGTGCATTTTTTTAAACCGACAGATGTTTCTTCACCCGATGACTATTCGAAATTCTTGCTTTGATGATTGTCTAGTCCTCAAGAATATTTATTGAATTACATAGTGTTAAGTATTACTATGCATTTTTCTGACGTGAGATGCTTTAATCAATGTTTTTGAAAAGTCCAACTGTCACAAATAAGCTGCATTATTATTGTGATAAATTTAGGTTTTAAAAATACATTTTATCTTTGTTCAATTGTAAAAAAGTCTCCTATACTTTTCTTTTACTGTATCTTACTTTACTTTTCAATTTTAACTATATACATAAACAGTCATATTACTTGAAAAGGGCTTTTTAAAAGTCTCTAAGAAGACGAAATGTCAGACAATCACCTAGATGCTTTGATTTAGAAAAAAGGGCATATGTATAACATCGCCAACAAACAATGTCAGTTGACAAGTCTTGGCAGTTCTCTTTCTGTACACTGCAAGACGTTAATCCGAGTACGTTAAAAGAATGTCGAAAGAATGGAAAGAATGCGGAAAACAAAATAAGCCGGAAAGACCCTTTTGACGTGTCGAAACGAGCCTATGCCGTTCAAAATTCGTTTTACAAATAAATGCCTACCTCTGACGTTTCAGACTGCGGAGTTGAAGTCGAGACCTTTTCAGAATTGAGCCAGCGCACTTCTCTGTGTAGAAACATTAAATCGTAAGATGTTTTAAAAGATTGGCATTGTTTTGACGTTGAATATGTTTAAAATATAATATAGCCAAAGTATTTGTTGATAACTGTTACTGTTTAAAACTGTAAAAATTAAACTCTTGTCATAAATAATTTTCTTATCAAGAAATTATTGTTAAAAAATATTCTAAGCAGAATGAAATTTTCAAAGCTAATTATAATCATACTATCCCAATAATAAATCTAATCTCTCTATAACAAAATAAAAATGCATCTTTGTAATTAATAAAACAAACCATGAAGACGCGTTCATTTTTTCGACCGCTGAGGGAATCCATGGTTTCAAACGAACAAAGTGTAATGATCCGAGTAGTAACTACACAAAAAAGAAGATCGTCGACGTGTTATTTCCTGCTATTGATAAAATAATAACCTCGTTATTAAGGTAAAGGCTCTCTCGGGTGGGTGGAGGGCGAGAACAACGTTGCGTGTTGGTGGGGACGGGTGGCTTATACGAGACGGCGGCGGCCCAAGCGATGTCGATAATGTAATGCGTGTCGGCATGCGAGCTCGCAATCGTCTGCATATATCCTTAACACGCACCAGCTTTTTCTCATACACCTCTATAACGATTGTCTCTTTTTCTTCGTTTTTCTCTGCTAAGATATTGCCGACAAAGATAGAAATAAGAAACTACAATTCTCATCGATATGCCTCATTAATATTAAAATTTATGTTAATTACTAAATACCAATTTAAAAACAAACCTCTTTAATATGAAATATTTTACTGTTTTATTCGTAATACTCGCTATCAAATGAACTGACAGCTGTAAAGGTATCTATTACGATAATCAATGTAACTTGACATTTTTGTTCTATGTATACCAACAAGTCTGGACATCATTCAATAATTTATTATCATTACTCTATATTTCCCTTCTGTGCTGTTCACGTATAAACGTTTTTTCTTTTGTTCCTCTTTTCCTTCAACTCTAGCTACACGCAATTTATTTGTATAGGCTGTATTATTAATCCCGACATCGCTGCGCGGAATGGAAAAATTACGTTCCCCAGTGGTGCGATAAACGCAACGCTGTTATACGATAGCGACGATGTCGTGTAGATTTCCAAGTCATTATACGTAGGCATGACGTTTACTTGGTTTTTTTCGTGTTGACGTTAATACCAGAACGTATACTTTTTATTTTGTATAAGCATTTCTTTTTCCTTTAAAGGTACTTCATGTGATTGAAAATATGATGAAGTTTTTTTTGTGAGCGTAACGTGGTTACGTTCATCAATCATCGTCAACATGAAATATTCAAATTATTTACATATTAGTACTGCTAGTATGATAGGAAAACAAATGCACACGCTATAAAATGATTAATTTCTGTATTATCTGGATCCATTAACAAATATTTTTAATTACTATTATATTAATATAGACAAAGCGTCTTTTTAAAATGATCGATTGTGTAGCGGTTGTCAAACAACCAAGGTCATATTGTATATGAATAAACATACGAAGTAGCTGCGTATATACAACATGAGAAGTTGAAAAATCTTTAATGCTTATAAAAAATGAAATTTTAAGTTTGTAAAATTATCAATGGTAATTTATTTCGATTCTCCTACAATGTCGACAATACATTGAAAGTAAACAGTTCAAAGAACTATACAACTTCTAACGAAGTCAGTATCGAAAAAGCACTCCGACAAATTATCAATAACGGCTTTTTGAAAGGAAGCAACGGAGAACACTTTTCATTAAGAAGAGAAAAAGTGCGAAAAAGAAAGAAGAGGAGACGGCGGGCTTCATATCGCTGCGTCAGCGGCTTTTAAAAGCCGATGATGGATAACGCGCAGGCAAGAGAAGACGAAACCTCTGCGTGCACGCATCATATTGATCTTGAACGCACGTGCAATGTGCGTGTCGACGCGACCAACCCTTCTCTCTCTTCTCTCCTCCTTCCTGCTGCTATTTTTTTTTGCTTCCTTATTTTTTTGCAACGCCTCCCTTTCTCTCAGCGGGATTTCTATTAAATCACCATTTAGCGGCTGGCTTATGATGATGTATACGTGCAATATTCGTTTTTAAGGTGAGCGTTAAAATTAATTAGGGTCGTGTTGCCTTATATATGCCGCAAATGGAAAATAATTAAATAGGAATATTTTTAGAAGATTAAATGATTTCATTTGAAATTGATATTTAAAATTTTATATTTTGAATATTTATCTAAAGAATCTCTTGTAACTATCGTTAAAGGGATACCCAAACAATATTTTTCATGGATAGAATTATTTTTGATAAGATTTAAAGTGAAATTTGAACAGTATTGAGTTAACGTTTATCTTTAGTATTTTTAAAGCATATAATTATAAGAATACCGTTAATTTTTGCAAGAACGAGTTGAGGACATATTTAAAACGGAAAATTCAACGTTTCGATTAAATTTGAAGAAAAATAATTTACAATTTTAAATATCTTTTGCATATAAATTTATTATTTATTGAAGTATTTTTATATTCGTTTGTGCAAATGTAAATTAAAAAAAGTTTTATTTATTCGAATTTGTAAAGTCTCATCATAAATGATGTATAGACATAAGTTATGATATACTAAATCTGTAAAAAAACTGCTACACTAAATAAAATATATTTTAATGAATAGTTCAGGCGCTTCTTTTACTTATAGATATAATTAGATGTATGGTTACGAAGACATATTGTTCCAAGAGAGCACCATCAAATTTATGCATGGCGTATTAAAAAAAATATGAAGAAGCGTATCCACCTATCATTAAGTCGCTCTAACAAATATCCCACCGATCGGAACATCATCTCTTATTGTCGAGGTTGCGCACATCGGTCAAGCACCCACGCTAACATGCACACACGATCGCTCGTAAAACAAAGCCAAAGCATCGTTCGATTGGATCTCATTGTTCCGGTGAAAAAGCGGAAGGAACTTTTTTCTAGAGGCGCCGCTGACTCTCCACGTATGTTCGTGCGCACAGATCGACTCGATAGTGCGTGTCTGGGATAACGATCTGGCGATAGAGCTTGAATAGAATTTACCACGTAATTGGCAGTTCCTCGCTGCTTCTTTTTTTCATCTATCACCCCGATTCGTCCTTTTACATCCGTCCGGGAGCTGGCCAAGATTTTTATCACCTAACAACGGTGGCATATCCTCTAACCGGATAGAATTTAATTGTTCAGTTTAGTTGGTAACAAAGGTAAAATGTACCAAAATGAAAAACCACAGCTTTACCGTTTATAGAAGTGTTATCTTTCCAGTTAATCTTCCTTTGGCGTCTGCTATAAAATCGAACGAGGCCATGTACTCTCATCGATAAACAACGAGATCCAATACGTGGAATCACTTGTTAATCCTCTTCTTTGCTCAATGGTAAAATAAACAGACCAATCAGTCGACATCTTTGAAAGCCAGTGCAAGCTCAGTCATCACCTCTCCTTCGTTCGATTGGTCACGCATGCGCCAGTAAAGAACAGTGTGTGTGCCGGGCGTGAATTCCGTGAAATGTACGGAGTTCTACGCGATATCTATATAATAACTCGACGAAGTATTGCTCCAGACGATAGTGGAATGGCGGAATTCCGCGAGCGCGATCAGATATGAAAGAAACACGAAGTATAGAAGAGAGAAAAATGGTAGATATGAAAGCGAGAAAAGTTCCCCCAAGATATCCGTTAATTAGGTATCGACTGGATGGCGGAAACTTGTAGACACTTATATCGATACGAGCGCAAAAGTCGGCTAGTGGGAAGACGCTGAAAAATCGGAAATGAAATTTTCTTCAGAGAAGAGTGAGGTCGAGACATCGCGGTGCTAAAGACCAATGAAAACCTTTCCCCTCCTCCAAAAAGATAAGTTTGACGCAGAAAAACTGTTCGTGCTGCAGTTTCAGATTTTACTCACCCGATCTATGGCAAAAGTTTCGTCGTAATTAGATGGGAATTGATAGATTAACAAGGTATCGCGCTCCTTTGGAAAGAAAAAGTTTACTTTTCTGCTTATGGAAGAAAAAAGTTTTCAATAATTTGTCTTGGTGACAAACAAATGAAGATTTATTTTTTAATATTCCAGAAATATACGTGCGAAAAACCACAATTTTTTATCTGAAAATTATCCACGTTGCTCTGAGTTCTGTCACTAAGTGAGCGCATTTAAATTTGCAGTTAAATGAAATATCTTTTGGTAAAGAATAATGTTTTGGTAAATTGCACATATATTTTGTGAATACGTCAATCGTGACTTCGATTTTTGTGACCCTGCAGAGTATGTTTACATTTTTAAAAATAAAGAAAAAAATAACTCGAAATAATCCAATCCAATAAATGCAACTTGCTTTATTATGCTTTGTTATTCTTGTTGCAAGGACTACGTTTATTTTAAACGCTATAAAATTAAACTAGATATTGTAGAAATAATATTAAAACTATGAATAACTCATAATAAATCATTCGAGCTTACAATAATTATTAGTGTATTAGAATTGTATATATTTTATGAAAATTAGTAACTCTTATGCAAATCTAATACCAAATCCAAAAAAAAATCAAGTAGAATTTAAGCCGTTAATAAGAAGCAAGGACTTGTATATATTTCATAAAGATCGAATATCTGAATTAATTAAACTTCTAACAAATTGCTTTCAGTATACAGCATTTCACTCATTTCCATTTTAAGACTTACAAAAGAAATTTATTGTACACTTGCAACAAAGAAGCACAAAGCTTCCAACATTGCATACGCGTACCTGGAGAGGAGTAGCCATGCTAATTTTTGCCTTGCTGAGCTTCGTCGTTTCCCTACTTCCTCGAGATTTGTGATTTGCTTGTTTTTATGCTGCTTTTCACCGAGCTCCTGCTGCCTAATTACTGATTTCTTTGCTCAAGCCACGTACGAGCAACGAGTGGAATTAAAATAGGGCTTTGCTGCAGAAAAAAAGTAGCCTCAGCTTTTTTCAGACTTACTTTTTCAGATCAAATAAAATCGTATTTATTACTTCGGCATTTCTCAAAAGAATTATTGCATAAGTTGCGTGCATAGAAAGAAATATTTTTCTCATTTCTTCAAGGAAGCATTTGTTATTTATATCCTTGTAAAAATATTTAAAAAAATATCTGCACATGAAAATATTATAAAACTCTTCATTAGAGTGAAAAAGACAAAGACGTTTCAAAGACATTATGTATTTTCAATTATAGAAGTCAGAAGCAGATGTAAAGAATTCAAAAAATGAAAACGACATTATTAGACATCTTAACTCGACAACTGATCTAAAATCAAGTTTGGTTCGTTATCTCGCATGCATCAAGGGAATCTCGCTAGAAGTACATTTAGCAAGTCCATAAAATTATCGGACACTTCGATGTCCACTTAGCAAGGTGCGATGGTTGGTATATAGCATCAAAGGGTTTATAATTGGAGGTCAGGTTTGCGGGGATCTATATTTAAGGAGAAAGAGGAGTAGACGACGCGGCGCGAGGAAAGTAGTATAGTACGGCGAGTAGTGCGTGTGGTTTTCGGGAGAATGTACGTTTAAAGGGACCGGTGTGTGCGTGTGCGTGTGTGTGTAGGGAGCTGTATAGCAGGCCTCTTAAACGTCACGAAACCCGCGAATTATTGCACCATTCCGGTCACTTATGGGGCTGCCTTCGTCTCCGGTACGCACTCCTTATTATCGAATCTCCGTGTACCTTCTTCTCTCGTTCTCTCCCTTGATCTATTTTCCCACTCGCTTTTGCTGCCCCTCTTATTTTGTAAAGAATGTGCGGCCAACGTATGTTCGTGCATAATGGTTCTTTTCTACTGCCGGCTCTATTTTGTGTATTATTACTTCAGTGAAATTGCATATGACATTGAGTTGAATTTGCGAAGAATATTTATCGTTACGGTATAATATTAATTATAGATGATTAGAAGATAAATTTTTAATCAGTAAGTAATCGGTCACTAGGTTGTCATAAAAAATATACGTCTCTAGCTTGTTTTGCCGTCCATAAACAAACTGATATGGATTATTTAATTGATCAACGTACCAAAATGCATTCATGTCAATCGTGATAAAAGATCCCTACCAATATTCTCCAGCTCGCTGGCCGTTCTTCTCGTTCGCGCGTAGAGCTCAGTTGATCTTTTAAAACAATGAAAACAATTTTACAAGCCCAAGAACAAGCGACACGTTCATAACGACCTGCACGTAGGCGCAGGTATGGGCCTTTAGCAGCAGGTATCGACCTCTGCTCTTAAGGGGGCAGAAAGAGAGGAACAAGGCGATATAAGAAACGAGCCCCCTCGTCGTCGCTCGACATTGTCGCGGGAGCGCTGGCGCTGCACACAAGTCCCACGTGGACGCGCGCGCACGCGCTATTATTACCCGTCCAATTATCGGCAAGTCTCTTGTTCGCCTTTCGTCGTCGATCGCTGAAACCGATAGTCCGCGAGAAAAATTCCGTGGCGAAAGAAAAGAATGAACAAAAACAGCTGGAAAGTCGATCGCGAAAAATCACGCGAACAAAAGGATGCACGCGCGTGCAGCCTCGGTGAATCGATGGCTACTCCAAAAACCAGGCTAAGGGGGGACTTACAGGGCTCGGCTACTTTGCTGCTTACGTTCAAGTGCACGCCCGGAGACTGCTCGGAGAAGAATGGATCAGTCGAGTCGATAGACGCATACGTGCACATATCGTTCTTTTTTGCCCTCCGTATTCCATTTCTTCTCTCGAAAGCTCAGCGATATTGGTCATATGGAAATGCGTACGAGGATTTGGATTTCATTGTGTGAATCGAAATATCGTATCCCACGATTTGTCAAAATGAAAGAACAACTAAACCGTTAAAAACTATTTTTTTTCATTTTGGCGTGAGTCAATAAATTGAAAAATCTCTGTACACAGTGCTACGCGAAGTAAACCGAGTTCCGCGCTCAACGTTTACATTTCTCACATTTTTTTGTCATTGTCGCACCACAGGGATCTTTTAAAAAATCATTGATCACACATACCGTCGTTACCTTCAAATTGTCCAGCACCACCAACCGTACACGGATAAAAAGTACACACGAAGCCCCAGCGACATAAATTATGAATGCAACGTCAATATCGAGCCAGACGAATCTTGTGAAAATAAAAAGGTGTCCCTCCGCAGTCGCGCGCTCCGAAATCAGCCCTCGAAAAATCAGTATACAGTATGTTAAATCGCCAGTAGCTTCCCTCTGTAGTGGACGCGTGCGCGTGAAAATCAGAAATAATCTCACTTTCGAAAATCCACCAGTGCCTCGCCGTCTCTCCCGACGTCAAATGAAAATAAAACAGAGCGCGCATCAACAGGGTGGCCAGCATTTCCATGTCAAATTGCCGTGGTGCCGGCAGCAGTGGCGAATATGCATGACGAAACTACCGCCTGTGTGAATGAATGTATACGCACGTGATATATATATATATATATACATACATACACGAAAGGCGCATGCATAAAGGAGAAAGGGCGAAAATCGCACAGTCACCTCGCTGCGCACTCTGCGCCAAAGCAATACTAAGAACGTTTTTTTCTGCCGGGGGGGGGGGGGAGATACAAGTTAGAGGGAAGGGAGAATTTGTATACGTGCGTGTAGGGTGTAAGAAGTAAACACAGCTTGCACTGCTGACAGCTCTTTTCTGACGAGCTCTTCCTCTCTCTCTCTCTCTCTCTCTGTGACTTGCTTTTGCTGGAGACTGCGTGAGAAGGGATAGAATTTCCTATTTATAAGAGGAGAGGTGATTTGTAAAAAACATACAAAATATATACGAAGGTGATATACAATGAGTTTTTGATAGATTGTGGACTGCGCTGTTGACTTTTCCATGGATACCTTTACAAATAATAACAAAACTGAGCCTGTAGATGACTCGTTGTAAAGGTATGGCGGAAAAATATTTCAAAGCAAATATAAAAATAAAATATGAAAATGCATAAAAGAATCTGGATGAACAAATATTTCAAACTCTAAACTAGTATGTCAATTTCCAGCATTGCAAAAGAAGGCATGCAGCTAGACTGTGAAACGAATAAGAAAAAGAAAGTTGAGCGAAGAGAAAAATGCAGAGTGTGGTGGACAAAAAAAGCCTAATGATGTAAAAGAGAAAGAAGAGGGCAAGAACACTACGAGAGGATTAGGTACGCCGCCGCTATGCGGACTTGACAACCTAATGCCAATCAAAATCCGAAACGGCCATTTAGAGACCCGTTCACACGGGCTACTCTTATTCTCGCAGCTGCAACATTTTCAAACGACGTATCCGAAATGAAAAGCGTTTCCGATGTATATTCTTTGCGCTGCTGCTACGAATACCTTCCGCGTGGTGCTTTACATTTTTCTCTCCTCAATCCTTGCTCGCGGCGTCTATGGGCGGCTTAGGTGACTTTTCTCAGCTGCTGCGAATGCGAAGAATGGATGTAAATATTTACAGGATCGAGAAAGAGTTTCAGTCTGGTCACTGGGTTATTGTATACACGCTCTCCTGCATCTGCAGCTTTGAATAACAGTTTCGGAAGGCTGCTTTTTCGAAGAAAAAGTCGATACGTTAAAGTCTATTTTTTATAAACTACTCAATATTTAATAATTCTAATGAAATACTAAAGTTCTTGTTTTTTCGATTGTTTTAAAATGATATTGATTCAAAAATAGACTGTTCATTTGAGATACCCAAGGGTTATTCGACTTCAGCTGCATAAAAAAAACACCGAACGAGTCATTAATTTGCTTTGAATCTTATCTGAAACGTCTAGCTCAGAAGGTGCACGTTTTATTAACACATTTGTTATTATAAAGCCTATCAAATATCTAATTATCTCTTATCCCAACAAACATTGCGTGCTCACAGCCGCATGGAAGTAGCATTATATCGGCCTGAAAGAAATAAAAAATCAACGTCGTAAAAAGTTGGCGTCTTTGTGTGAGCGTGCAGTCGAGTAGGTAGGCGACATATGAAAAGCAACGTAGCAGCAGCAGCGTGATCGTACACGCGCGTTTTCAAACAAGGCGCATTGTTTGTGCGTTCACTCGCACGCGGCCAGATAATGCGTGGCTTATCGTCATCGCGAGCCACGGAAACGTCGCCTGTACGCGGTTCGATATATCCAGAAGCTGCTGCTGCTGCTATGTGTTACTCCGATAAAAAACCTGCACACACACAAAAAATGTCCTCGTTTGTTTTTCTTTTTTACCTGTGAGATTTATAGATACCGATAAGCCACCTGAGGTTTGTTCAGCGGCTTCAGTTTCCAGCAGATGTGGTTCGAAGTACATATCTGTAACACGTATACTCGTGAAATCGATGATAAAAGATAATTTACGTAAAATATGCATTTAATGAAATTTACCAAGCTCTACAATTGAAGATATCCACTTTGTTTTATTGTTCAAGCATTCAAGTATACACAATGTATTTGAGCAAAGCTCTCGTGTCATCTGAGCTTAGTAACGGACTTACACCCGTTGGTTGCACCTGCGTAAAAGCACTTTACATCAGAAATGCACTCCAAGCAAAATTGAGTTGCCTAAATTTGCAATTTATATCCGCAGTTTTGCCTACATCATACCTTAAAGTTGATAGCTTTCGGTCTTGGAAGCAAAACTAACATACATTGTAACGATTTAGGCCAACCTATCATTTAGTCTAACGTTATTTTCAAATAGTTCCTATAACTTTTTTTGAAAATTCAAAAATAAACCTTTCACATGTGTAGTCTATCTAAGATTAGCGGATTAGAGCAATTCTAACGTTATACTTACAACTCACATAAACTCTGACCAGAGCGCGTATTATCTGTATACGCTTGACAGACTGTCTGCGCTTTACCAAAGAAAAGCTATATATGTATATGTGCATATAAGTGTATAGAAAATATATAGCTAAGAAGAGAAAGTCGATCTCCCAACGGAGTAAAGCCGCAAGCTTACTGATGTAAGCTTCTCTGAACGCCTCTCTCTCTCTCTCTCTCTCTCTCTCTCTCTCTCGTCTACTGCATGTTGCTGCTAGAAGCTCTTATATTTCTTTGCACATAGACGCAATTCATGGATGCATCGTATCAGTAAATATGTATGGAATATTTTCATGTCAACTGCTACAAATCTAATAAAATATATCGTATTAAAATGTAGTTAATGCAATGGTATTGTTACATGAATAATGTGTCAAAAATCCTGTGGTTCAATGAGCAAACATCTAAATTCATCGATGTTATCGTTATCATATAGATTATTTTTTGTTGTTATTTATCATCAAAGTTATTAAGCTTTGGTGCATTATTAAGTGAAACTTTAGCTATAATAAAAAAACTGAAACTATCTTTGGTTGTTCAGATAAAATATACTTTGTGAATAAAAGTACTGGACTTGATGTAAACTGTCATTTAGAACTACGACCGACTGCTATGTCGGCTAGTCGTGGACTGGCTTCGGTCGCTCATCCTTCGGGACTACTTGAAAGCAAAAAGGAAGCAATAAAATTCGGGACTCGCGGAATAAATCCTAAGTCCAGCTCTATCTCCTGGGCACAGATGCTAAGACTGTTTGTGGGCATGTCGTTCGGTACTCCAACATTTTTTTATCGTACGCTGCAGTGATTGCTTCTATTTTTCTTAGTCAATAAAATAGTACGAAGGCAATCAGTCGTTATTTGAGCAGGGCGGACAAAGTTTGAAACCCATTTAGCAGCTGCAATTTTCATAAGAGACTGCACATAGAACGAGATATATGGGGGACTAGACTGAAAGTCAAGTTATAGACTGAAAGAGTTGCGGTGCGGTGCTGCAGTAAGTTGGAGCGGAGAGAAAACGATGATTGATTGATTTTTCCTTCGATAGAGCCTTGGCTGCGTACGAGCTAGAGCCAGCGTATACGCTTGGATTGATGGAAATGGAATCAAATTTACGCGGTTCAACCCACCCATGCTACAACGCTTGTTCAGAGAGAACGATAGAATTTTTCAGAAGGTATACAGCGGCGAAAAGATATTCATACAGATCTATATAGGCTATGGCTACTTGAGAATTTCATATCGGAAAGTTTTAGGACCGATACTAAAGTCTTATATTTTTTTTCAATCCCCTTTGTTTTATTTTCATGCTATGTTGCAAACAATAAAATACTAAACGAACATTTGTAGTAAGGGCCATTGATCGATAATATTTACTCGATGACAACACACACATACTCTTATCACCAAAATTCAAGAATAGCATAAAAAGGAAAGCGTCATCTATAAAATTCAAGCTCGATCGAGGCTTTATTCATTGTCTTCTATCGATTTTATCGCGCGCGCGCACACTGTCGACATGAATCATACTCGTACAAACAGACACACGCGAGCCCTGCGCTCACAGAAAAAACGCAAACGAACTTTGTTTTTCTCTTTCTTCGTCTCTTCGCCTTACTGGAACTTCGCGATAAGGCAATTCAAATATTGACAACACGTCTTTTGCTCTCTTTCCCCCTCGAAGCATTTACTGCATATTTAGAGCAAACGAAACTCTGGCCAGATGAAAAGTCTAACAGAACATACAGGATATATATTTGTGCTCTTTTTCACAAGTTGTATGTATGGAGAGATGATTGCTCACATGTCCCCACATGAGCGAGAGAGGAAATGCTATGCGATAAAGATTTCCTTTTGAATAGTATTGGTTTTATTTGATTGACAAACTAAATAGTTAACAAAGTTTCACGAAATGTGTTTGAGGCAAGAAGCTACTTACTCGTCACAGTGCCTAACTATTAAATATGTTAGCTAATAGCAATTACTCAAGGACCAGCGTGATAGCGCACAATCCACTTGTTTATCAATCGCCACTTTTAATATTTACAACCAAGGGAGGCACTTAACTCGCCTGAATCGAGAATATTATGATTACAGATCTACATAAATTATGTTTATATAAAACTTTTAATGAAATTTCAGCAGCCTAAAAATGACGTTCAGAAATCGAGAATCCATTGCTAACATCGCTCCAACTATTTGGTACGTAATAGATGTTTTGAAGAAGTCTTCACTAAAGTACATCACACATAATTGAAACAGGCATTAAAGAAATTTGTTAGACTATAAATAGTAATTTAAAAAATCAATTTTGTTAGATTACTCAAGCTTACGTTCTTTTGAAAATTATATTATTGATTATTTACTCTGTAATAATCTTGAAAAGAAGATTAAAAATGGAATATCTCTGATCCAAATTGACGGCGTTGTTCACTTACCTCCCGGACATATACTCACTGGTTTATGATATATAATCACTTGCCTTCCAACATCTCTTTCCCGCTTCTCGACTTATTATCGATCTACCTAAGTTGATACTATATTAAAAAACGGACTAACTAGTCTCTGAATTGCTCGAAAGTCTTCACTTTGATATTTAATTTTATCAATTCCGTTATGCAATTCTTTCCAATTATAAAAATTAGTTACGTGTATTTAATATTTTTTCTACATCTCATACTTCAATTCACTCATAAAAAGAAAGCGACAGAAAGCAATAAACAGGTATTTCATATACTATATTTATGTAAAATAGCATCCTTCAAATAGCATACATTTTAGTAATAAAGTATGTAATTATCATATTGGTACAAACACGCATCATGTCGATGTCTTTTAGAATTACTGAAAACTTTTATCTAGGTCTCGAAGAAAGAATGTAAAAAGAACTCTATAGACGCTTGCTCAATTTATAATAATGCTAACAGCAAGTCTCAAGCGGAGTGTAGCGTGTATCTTAATTTGACGACATAAAGCCAACAACTTCATATAAAGCATCGTGTGAGTTAGGCAGGTTATACGAGATTTTCTGTGTGCAGGGGGACTCGTCAATATTTTATACATCGAACGCTAAAGCCTCGTCGCTAGTACACCTGAGCTCTGAAGCTCGCGAGAGAGAACTGCAATATTCATCGGCTAGTGCAACGTTGGCACACGCAACGTTTCATTCGTGAGCACTGCTACGTCTGTACAATGCATTTCTCTATTATTTAATCGTTGCAAAGGCTAAATTAATTCTAGCGGCATTGTGTTTGCTTTCAAATGTATGTTCATTTTCGAAGCTTTTAAATTATGTTTCTCTTCCTCTTTTGTCGATCAATTATTATTTATATCTAGATTGTACTTTTATTTCTAACGATTCTATTTTCCATCAATAACGTTAGACAATTTTATTCTGCATGATGCAAATGCAATTTTATTTGGCAACGTTTGTTTTCTTGTCGTGACATCCAAATTACGTTGATCGAGCGGGGATATTAATAATACTATTGAGACTCGTCAAATTGATTCGATTACTGTACTGTGTTTAACTGTCCGTTAATCAAATAATTTTTATTACGAATTATCTATCATTCATATAAAATGAAAATAAAGTTTTAGTTTACTTGTTTTAATAATTTCCTCAAAATATCAGTATGCGAAAGAGATACAAATAAACTAGTAATTAGGTGTTGTAGAAAATAGTCTGCAATATGATCATCAACTGTTGATTTTATTAAAAATAAAACGCTCAACTTCTTTTTTAGATATATTACTTTAGATTCATTAGACATATACGTTCTCAAACATTTAAAGGTCTTACACCTGAATGAAGAAATTATTGACTTGTATGTTATGTATTAATTAACCTGAGTTTGAAAATTTTCATTTTGTAATTATTAATGCTGAAATAATATCTCGAAAGGACCCATGGGAAAAAGGTAATGTTAATTAATTCCAAACCAGTCATTCAAATCTTCAACTGTTCAAGCTGCTCGAAAGAACAGTAATTTATGTATATAAGTTCTTATTATTTTTTCAAGTAAGCATGCATAAATTACTTGTATTATTGAATTGCCAACGCTTACTAATTAGTTTACCTTTGGTTTTCTAAATTCAAAAAATTACCTGATATATGCCAACCTTTCAAAATGCATTTATTTCATTCTATTCACACGTTACATACTATTCATACATGAGAATCACTGAACGTGAGTAATATGGACGTGGCTTAAAAATGCCGATACAAGCAGAGAGCAAGAATAAGAAAGTAATAGTATATCGTGAAAAACTCGGCAATCTCATAATCCGCTGTTAATCTTCTTATTAAAAAAGAAAAAAAAACGATAAGTCGAGTGAAAGTTTTGCGAAGGAAAGCCATAAAGCAATAAAGCGTATGTTCGGAAAACACCTGTCAACCCTTTTCAACGCTCATCCCCGTTGTCGTAAGGTTGGTACTTGTCATCGCTTTTGCTGTCCGCAATCTCGTTACTGCTCGCCGCCGCCCTACGGCTCTTCTTATCTTAATTGACTCGCTGGGCTCGCGTTCGCTCGCTCGCTCGGACGCTTGCTGCACAAGGCTTGAATTTGGCAGTCCAAGCACGGAGCGTCGACTTTTTGCTCAATTGCTGCAATGCAAGAGCGCGAGCGAGAATGTAAATTTTCTCGGAGCCAACGGTATATAGAGAGCGTCATATTCGCGCGATGCCTTGCGTGCCTATTTTGCATTAGGCGCCCCCGGAGAGGCAAATTTTCGATAAAAGCTCGCAGCTGTCTGAATACCGATGCGGGCTTCTCGTTTTTTTTTTTTTTTTTTTTTTATATATATACCGTTGTAGATATGTACTAGCTGTGGTATGCACCGTTTATAGGTATTCAATTTTATTCGCTTCGAGGTTTTTGTAGTGCTGAGCTGAATTAGCCTATATATCGGATTTCACGCGAAAAAAAATGTTTCCCCTTTAATAGCCCGTTAGACGATGTTTGCGTTATATAAAATTTCTCTTTTATAGATGGACATATATATCTCGTTACAATTAATTGATAATCATTCTGATGTTAAATTCATCAATTGATCAAGTACTTTGCGAACTCGAAAATCAATATGTTTATTGAATACATAGCTACTGCCCCCTCTTTTTATTTAGTTTGAAGCGGAATGACTTATAAAAAGTTCTGAAACATTGATTTTCATTCATATAATTATTCAGAACCATTTGCATAAAAATCCTCAACAATCGCCCAAAGCACTCTCGAAGACAAGAAGCCGCATTACGATGGTAGGATAAAAAAAGTAAAGAGCTCCGACGATGATAATAATACTCATCAAAATATGAAAAAATACTTGAAGGATATATTCCGAGTACAGGAGACGAGAGATACTCTCAAAGCTTGCCTCACAGCTCAGGCTAATGGAGCTTCACGCAGCGACGCGGACGGTGCAAGAGATGCGAGATAAGGGCCGGTCTCCAAGGTTTACGTTCATTTTCACAGCCTGCCTCGCCTGCGGGACGGACACGTCGCAAAAATTACGCGTTGTCGTCGCTTGTGCGTTCAGCCGATAAGATCGCTTTTGGTATCTGTGTGTGTGTGCGTGTATAATTCCCGGGAGCGAATGATTGATAGAACGTTTTAGAGAGCCACGTGATGCTGTAATTATTCCTCGAGTTTTGAGGCTTAATGGAAATTGTTAATGTTGAGGGCGTGTGTACGAGGGATGAAAGGCTAATGAGGCTTGGGGAATTACGCGAAGAAAACAAAGTGAATTAATGCCTTTGAAATATTACTTTAATGATGCTCTGTGGTTGGAATGAAGTTTCGTTCGTAATAATTATTCTAGAATAAATATTGTATCATCATATGTTTACTATAACTTATAATAAGTATTTTTATAAATATGAGCTAATAATAAATCGTATTTACATTTTGGTCAACATGATTGTAAATATGTACAACCATTTGAGTTCTGTATATCTACGACAACATATAAAATGTGTATATCTTTTAAATATAAGCAACATCTTTTTTGAAAACTAAAATATTGTTTCAAGTTAATTTTGTTTTCAATTAATTCAGAAGAATCTTTTAGTTTCGTTGAAAAATTATAGGCAGAGTCATCAGTTGGTGACATTTATATGTAACTAATTTATATCGTAAGGTTTATAAGCTGCCTGTTTGAGCATTAGCGTAATACTTATTTTTGCAGTTATGGCTGATTCTATAAGGCTAAGAGTACCCCATTCGATACTGAGAATGTCATGTAAACTGGTAAACCGACAAAGATATTTTTTTGCATTTCATATAATTTAAATTTATAGTAGGATACTTGAAATTGCATTTTACAATTTCCTTTTTAAATGTCTACATGAAAATATTATTCTGTATTTGTTGGTGAATAAACACGTTGAAAATGTCAAAAATCTACAAATAAATATAGCGAATCTAATAATAATTCAATTTGGCGATGTGTGACTTAAAAATTATGAGATTGGTATTGCCATGCGCTTTTGATGTTTGTCTGGCATATAAAAAGAAAACTTGCATTTCGGACCGAACACCTAACGAGGATGCGTGCATTATCACGCTGACGTGCTGAAGAGGCCCAGCCATTTAAGCAGCTCTCTTATACGCGCAAATAAGAGACAGGAGGCAAAGTGCACTCAAGTCCCAAGTAGTGTGATGTCTCTTCTCTTTTTTTTCGCCAGCGAACCGATGCTGCTCTCGAAAATGCGTTTACCATTAAATAAACAAGCCCGACGTGTACGTGACGAGATCGACCTGTAGACAAGTACTGCAACGTTGTCTTTTTTCTGTCACGGTTATGTTCGTTTAGTTGAGTGTCATCAACATTAATATAAGAAATGATAGAAGTAATTATTGATTTTGCTAATTCAATGGAAAAAAATAACAAAGCTTATTCTTTATGTTGATAATGATAGATAAATGTTTGGATTTACTTAGGATAAAAGAAATTTATCTCAATAAGATAAATATTGAGTCAGTGCAAAAAGATATTTGCATAATTCATAATTTTTTCAGAACCTCAGTTAAAATCATGTCTCATTTTGAAACGGATGCGTTAATTTACGTAAATTGTGCATCGCATGCTCCGTTTTTTTTCAGTTTAAGTAGTACCTAGCGGTTCGAAACAAGCTTCATTAACCGCATTCAAATCCACTTTTTACGAAATATCATCCAATACAACCGACATAACGCCAAGTGGCAAAAACATACAACGTGAGTATAAAAGCTACAACCAGCGGCCAACTAACAAACCGCTCTCTTCTTTTTTTTTGAGTGAAATCCATATAGCCTCAAATGTAAAAGCTCTTTTTTCAACCTGTGAGTAAAAGGCAAAGAGAGCAAGGCTCGCCTCCTAATTACGACATTTGCCACTGGTTTCATTCTACTTAGCTCTGCGGCGCGCAGTCTCACATAATAAACCATCTCCGAGGTGTACTGTGCACTACTTTACTCCCTTTCATCCTTACGCTGCAGTAGCAATTTCTTCCTGCCTTTCTTCCCTAATAACACTCGCACACATATACATATTCACTGACTCACACATATACATACACGGCCGAGAGCTTGCAGCCTCTCATTTGCATTCATTATTCTTTATGCGTCTTTCTCGGCAACCTCTCAAGCATTTCCTCCTCTTTAATCCTCTGTCTTTTTCTAATTCTCTTCCATTCTTGCTGCATCTCGCTAAAAATCTTTGCTATATAATTTCTGTTTGAGGTCATGGAAGTTGTCTTGTATATTTTCTCATTTAAACTTCTGTTAACCTTGTTAACTGCTAAACTTTCGTTGTAAATTTTTGTCATACGGTAAACATTTCATTCCAACATTATTATACTATAGGATATCAAGGAGAACAACACAATTGAAATGAAGGTAAATGACAAAGCATATGATCAACACACATATCTCGAATCGGGTCATTTACATAGAAATTCCTTACTTATATGCTCTGCATCCTTTTAAAAATGTGACCGGATGATGTAAAGTATTTAATGCGCGCGCAATCTGTTGATGTTTTTTTGTTAATATTCATGTGTTTAAAATTTTAAATGAAGAGAGGTTGTGTTTAGTACTACACAGGTAAAAGTATACGAAGAGCTTGAAAAGAGATTCAAAGCTAATACAGCTTGGTAAAAAACACTATCCTATTAAAAAAGATAAAATACAAAAAACAGGAGAAATTAGGATTTATATGATTAGTGCTAGTAACTTTCTTAGTGTGCCTCGTAAGTTATCATTAATTTGAGATTATTGTAAAAAAATGTTTACAAAGAATTTTACAACTAAAAAACTCATAATTATTTTAATAATTAATTTGTACATAACAATGACAATAGAATATTTAAATAAAGATATTCTATTAAGATATTCTATTAGCAAAAACCCTTTTCATCTCTTCTTTATATTTATATACATACCTTCTGCGTCTTAACCTATTAAAACTTTAAAAATGTTTTTCGACCCTTAGTAAATTGTTATTGTTATTATGGCTTCAAGAACTACGTTCACGTGGAACGTTGCAGAGGTACACTAAATACACGTACGCATTAGTTTTAGCGCCCTATAGTTATGAGTATATAGACCTACTTCCCTCACCATTTTTTAATAATGGTGTAGGAGAAAATGTTACACGCATATTAACTAGACCTAAAGTTTAAAGTGGAATCCGAACCACCGGAATCCTGGTAACAATCATATGAAAATTTCATTTCTGAAAATCTTCACAAAGAAATTTAAAGCATATATTTTTTTAATAATACTTTCATTAAAAGAAACGGTATAATAATTAAATCAAAATAAATATTTATTTTTAAATAATTAAATAAATCAACTGAAGTTGTAAATAATACACTACGGTCAACGCGGATGAATCGGGCTAACTTTAGTAAACTTTAGAAAATTCATAAGCCTTTAACTAAAGAGTACCTAGGCATAGCATTACATATCTACGAATTTGACTAAAAGGAATTTTGAGATTTTCCGTGTAGCTCTAGGTCAATGCCTATAAAATAATATCCTAAATAAAAGTATCGATTTTTGTTTATTATTGAAATACTTTTTCTACGTGCAGATATTAATGTACTTCAGAAATCGGTACAATTGACATAATTCGTGATCTCAATGATCTGCTTTATCAAACCAAACATTAAACCGCCAAGGCAGCAAATTCCCGGCATATATACATATGGAGAGATAGAGACAACAAAGACAAGTGCAGGTGCGAGTTCCAAACTAGTCCAATCGTCCTAGGAAACTAACTTATATAGGAAGGCGCGCGCGGGCGTGCCCAGTTGTACATATGTTCTTGTGTCGCCGCATTGACCCTCCTCGCGCTCACTGCCTATCTCTTCAAAAGGCAAACGGACCTGGACTTTGATGCGGTTGCAACGTGCTTTTCACGAGAGCTAGTGCTGCGAAAACATCCGGCAATCGTCTTCGAGTCGTCACCGTCGTTCGCGCAGTATTTGCTCACGTAATTCTGGCCTTTGAATGTTAGGTACCCTTTGTTCTACACGTGTATGTGTACGTGTATGTGGAAACGCTTGTCTTTGTTCAACTGAATTTTAGAGTATGTATTTAATCATCGATTGAGAGAATTTCTTTTTAGTCTGCTGTGATTGGCCAATACGCGTTTCATAATTTTACAAAAGTGTTAAAAAAATTATTCTTTTGGTCAACAAACCGTTTCATAAATTCAATTTCACCGAATAAATACGAGAAAACTTGGTAGAATGGACTGACTACACGTTACTTGTGTGTAACTTCATGCATTTTGACGACTATTAGAATATTCAAGGAGAAATCGCTAACAAAAGTTTTTGAGGCTTACCTGTAAATTCAAAAATTCAATCTTTATTCCCCAACTGTTATTTGCCCGTCGCTTTTACCACGTCCCATTCACCCCAGCAGCAGCAGCGGCGGCGGCACAAAGCGCATAAATAGGAATCAACAGAAAAGGGAGGCAAACATAACGACGCAACGGTGGATGCGAGCGCGCCAGTATAGAAAAGTTAAATAAGAAAGTACAAGAAAACGGTACGTTTGCTGACGAGAAGAAAAAGAATTCAATTCTTCGTGTGTATAATATAAATGCTTGTGTTTAATATGTTTAAGGAATGATGAGATTTACTGTTTTTAATACCCTAATTGTCCGACAACGTTGAACTCTATCAATTTCATCTTTTATTTCTAATTACATCTTACAGAATTTTGAAATTACTGTCATTGAAAATATTAGTGTGAACAATTTTCCGATGCATTCACAATTCTGACGGTCAGATACAAAGTGGCTAATAATCCGTCAAAAAATCAACAGGCTTTCTGGCACTCACACTCATTTTGACGTTTAAATCCGATAATTTTTCTCTGACTACAAAGGAAAGAGAGAAGATCCTCGTCACATGCTTTATTCAAAGGCAAATTCTAAAAATCTCAGGCTTTCCCCACAGAAAAGGGAGAGCATAGTCACCGTTCGTTGAACGCCTCTCAACGCATTGTGATCGTAAGAACGCAGGAAAATGAGCTTAAAAATGAGAATAACGAAGGATAGCATAATGGAAAGAATACACGAAGAGATTTACTTTGTTAGTCTGCGTATCATAATAAAGTAATAGACTTATTATTTTTGTCACAGCTGTTCATATTTTACTAATCGAGTGAACGTTAGATTATTAAATGTTGTTGTAAAAGCGATCCGCTGATGGCTTAACATTATTTATAATTTAAAACGTCGGAATCGGCTCCTGTAAATTGGAAGCCCACGAAGTTACCCTAAACAGGTGTTATTTTTTCCATAACTACAGGTCTGAATAAGAGCAAATTAATTCAAATATATGCAAGAACTTTAATGAAAAAAAATCTAAAGTTTAAACTAAAGAAGTTCAATGACTTATCAAAATTGGTGTTTGACGTACGGTAAATATTTACCCTTCCAAAAGTGACCGTAAAGTTCAATGACAATTGATTCCATTGAAATAAGTTGGCTGAATAAGTCATTAAGAGCGACTCGCTCCATATACCGAGCTAAGCAATAAATTGCAATCCAAATAACATTAAACTCTCGAAAACTACGGACACAACAAAAGTACGATCAGCACAAAAGAGACGCGCGCGCGTGCCGTGCCGTGGTAGGGACAATAGAGTTCGGGATCTCTGGGTATTTGAGTGAAAAGTGAAAAGCGCTAACTGCAGCTTGCCGATGTCTCCCACGCGCGCGCGCGAGTCTTAAATCCCCGGGAAAACTTTTCGGTGCACGCTGCGACGACAACGGGTGTGAATGCATCGCGTGTACAACATACGTCCGATAAACGCATGCAGCACATAAAGGGCGCGAACGGAAAAGGCAAGCGGATATTTGACCGTTTCTCATGAGTATAATGGGAAACCCCGTATGGACCTTGCGGGTCAATATACTGCTGCAATGCGGAAAGTCAAAATTAGATGCCATACAAACTTCCCTACAGCTGTGCGTGAGACAAAAACGTCACGATTAAATACTCGACCGGAAAGACTAATGTTGTAGGAATGATCGGTAGATTTTAAATTATTCTAATTGAGACGGAAACTATTTCATTTGTATCCTGTGCGTGCGCAATGTACATTATTTTACGAATCACAAAAATTATTCGGTTTTACGAGCTTATCCCAAGTTTTTCAATATACATTGAAATAAATTAGACACTCGGCTTGTTCGCTTCATTTGCATAAATTGCTTTAACTGTTAAAGTTTTTACACGAGATGTAACGTTTTCCAATTCAATTTTCCTATGTTAACTATTAACGTTAACTGGCAAATAAAAATATATGAGAAATTCTCTTCAACTTTCCTTTTACCTATATTCACATATCGCAAAAATTGCATTAATCATCCGTAGCTTAAAAGCAATATCCAAGCGTACAGTGGCGCGAAGCAAAGAAATATTCAATAAGTCAAAGTATAACAATGGCAAGATGAATAATAGCTAAAACCCTTGAAATTCCTCAAATGCAATCTATATCTATCTTGAGCTGACACACACGTGTGTGCAGCAGCAAGACTTTAACAATGTTGTATAGTAGGGTAACGCAAATCCTCAAATGCATAGTCGGTCACTCATAACTTGTGCGCGTGGGGGTCACTGCCACCGCAAATGTAATAGACCTGAAATTGAAGAGGGATGAATAAAGGAAGGGGGCGGTAATCAAAAATTTCACGGAGAATAATATCCTTCATCATTCGACCAGTCGACGACGAAAAAAAAAACAACCGTGTAAGATGCATTACGCAACGAAGTTTGTGGGGATGGGCGAGAAATTGCACGTGCGCGAGGAATATAGAAATTTTGGGTGTTACGGGGAGAAGCGCCCACCGCACCCCCCGCCTAGATATATATACGCGTTGGCACAATGGCAATTGTGCGAAGGCTGCAGCCATGGTGGTAACATAATGGCACCGGCATTATAAATGAGAAAACGTCTGCAACTAATTTGGACCAAGGCGTGTAACGAGCTATAACTCTCGCTTCGAGATCTCTGGTCTTAGTCGTTTCTCTCTCTCTCTCTCTCTCTCTCTCGCTCTACATAATAGATCTACTATTGTCGAACGTATTGGTGCACCTATATACACGTGCAAGCATAACGAATAGTGCTGATTTAGGCTGTTTGATATTAAACAGGAGGAATGGTCTTTTCTTGTATAAACGTTTTATTATATTATAGAAAGAAAATGAAATGTTTCTCCCGTTTTTATCCACTGTTCTAACAATATAAATAAATAACGTTAGCAAAAATAAAAAAGTTATAAGGGCTTAGAAAAGTGATAAATTTATCTGGTCATTAAGGATTTGTAATTAAGTAAGCCACAAATTCAGTCTCTGTGACACGCTCGATTCGCAAGTCGTATAGTAGTAAAGAAAGGAGACGAAAAAAGAAATAACCGTGGAAGCTGAGCGAAAAAAGATCGAGCAGAAGCAGAGAGACGGAGTCCAGCTTCCGCGACTTCTAAGAGTTGGAGTGGCCAACGCCGCCGCCACGTTAGTATCATCCTCGTTTAAGAAGCGAAAACAAGAGCCGGCTCGTCTTCTCGTTTTTCCCTTACGGAGGGCCCGCGCTCGCACTACGTCCACCCTCCTTTTCTCCTTGCCTCTTCGTTCTTTTTTTTCAAACACACGACTTTGCTATTTCTTCTTTCGCATTTTTTCTCGTACTTGCTGTACGTCCGAGCCAAGAATCAGTGCGCGATCTAGTACTCTGCTACGACAGAAGTGCCGGACTTACGCTTCTGTAGATGAAGAAAAACAGCCGCAGATAAGACGTCGGACGATAGTAAGGAAGGAGTTGATACACGTATTGTATTTTTGCTGTGGTATGTATTTGAGCTTAAACCTTTGCTTTTGTTTTCATACTTTAATTTTTATTTCTTTTTTATAAATTTTTTCTTTATTGTAAAGAACTATATACGAGTACAGCTCGGAATATACTTTACACTTGTCACTCACATTATCTAGTTTTCATGGAAAATTCTCTAAAGGACAAGGAGATCAAATGTAAACGTATTCATTCAGATTTCCATCAGTCAGATTTATACACTTTCCACTATAGGAGTTATTTTATATAAATATTCTATAAATAGAATTAATGCATGATCCCAACAATAAATACAGCTACAATGATAAGAAAACTACCAAACTGTATGATAATTGAACATTTTTGTAAAATACAAGATTACATAACATTCTAATAAACACTGTAAATTAAAGCTCAAGTAAAAAGATCCCGTTGACCAATAAATCGCAATTCCAAACATTTACCCAATAGACTCGCACCAAGACAGCGTACGTTCGAACTGCAGTGACACAAATCCAATGAAGACGCTGCAGCTGTAAAGCCCGGAAAGCCTCTTCGTGGTTGCCGAAGAGAAAAGCAAGTAAGAGAACGAAAAAGAAGCTGCAGCACGCCATGGTATTTTTTCCCGTCAACGGCTAACAAGATCCGCCCCATACAAAGATTTTTGGTGTTATAACCACCACCTACTGCGTATGAGGCTCTCTTCGTAAGTATTAAGTATAGCCACTGATCAAATAACCTGCAGAGGGAGAACGAAAAAAAAACAACTCTTTGTAGGAGTGTCAGCAGCTTACTTCTTTGCATGCTGGCTGAAATAATATTTTTCTTTTGTTTTTCGCGCATGCGAGGGTGCTGAGTTATACGTGGCCTATTTACGGAAAAGCGCAGCTGCGGTACCTCGGTGTTTTTCCTTCGAAGGGCTGTATGGATGGATTTTTCGGACTATACGACTTCCGCAAGCCTCTGTACTTACTATGCAGATTGCAGAATAAAGATATTCGACGATTTATTCTGTATCGGGAAAGAATGCGGTTCTACTGCATTCTATAGAGCAGCCCGGTACGAGAAATTCAAAATTCAATCAGCTCAAGAAAATACAATTTTAAAATGTATTTTGGTTTGGAAATTATTTTTTCGGGGAAAGATATACAATGCAGTATTAAAAGCTTAGTGTATTTTTTCAGTAAATATTTGTCTTCTATTGTATAGAAAAATATCATTCAGTTTCTGTCGCAAACAGAATAAAATTGAGCTTATGTAATGAGCACATCAAAATCTGTTAAAATCCCTTATAAAGAGAAGTATACTATATTTTCCCATTCTTTTATGAAAATTGTGTATCCGCAGATAGACCGAAAGCTATTCGAGAAGCTCAATACCAAACAAAAGCTAAGAAGAAGAAATGAGCCCTAGATATTTAAGAGTCAGCCGTATAGTCGGTCGTGTTAACGCCAGTCTTGGCTCAGCTCTTTATCCTGCAGGGACTACCATCAGCACCATCATCCCCGCAGCCTCGCATATTTTTCCTTAGTGTGGCGAGCCTCAAAGGGAAAAGCCGCTATACATATACCAAGATCTCACTCGACAGAGAGTGAGAGAGAGAAAGAGAGAGAGAGAGTAGGACAGAGAACGTCTCGCAACAGTTTTTGGATTCACGCCAGACACGTATTCGGGATTCTTTTGGGGGATGTGTGCTTCCGATGGAGAGAAGGACAAAGTATGTGAAGTGTTGGAGAAGCTAGTGAAATAAACGAGTGGTTTGAATACGTGAAAGTGAAATCAAGTGTGCATATACCTGTTGTTTTAGTTTTTAATTTTGAAAAGATATGCACGTATTTTTAATTGATTATTTCGATATTTTCTGATCACTTTTCTAAGATGTATATCATGTTAATTAATGAAAAACTCATACATAATCTAAAAAAATTATTATATTGTGAAGACATTTCTTTAATAAAATTGATATTTGACACATCTTCTATTAGTCTTCAAGGAATCAGAGAGTTGCTCTAAAAAATCTAATAACAATTATTTTTATAATGTCAACTTTCACCACTAGAGCATTATGAAATAAGCAAAAAAAAAAACAACCTTCTTTTCGGACGTATATATCGCTTCAAGAATGTTCAAATGGTATTCTTTACGTTCATGACTACTGAACTATCTATTTTGCACAAGTGCAATGATAAAGAATGTGTGTGCGTGTATGTTGAAAATATAGATGTGTCAACTTGACGCGGTTTTTGATTTATTATAAAATATAATAAGCATATCTGTATTCCTCTTAAATGAGTACTTTTTAACATACAAGGCATTGTTTCTCATATTGTAACAAAGCCTGGTAGATATCTGGTTTAAATAACGTAGTAGGTACCATTTTAATTGTCTTCAGTAATATTTTGTAATAAATATATACTATTTTTTAAAATAGACAGTGGTTTTAAAAAGTTGTCTTCTTCTTACTTTACAACTCCAGAATAACATTTTTATGACTTTCTCGTCATGATAGCTAATTAGCTATTTTTCCGGAATTATAGAAGTCACAGCGAAAACCTCTCGTAAATTCATCTAATGAGAAGAGGTCAGCGCGATGACAGAAGCAGACGCACAGTCAGATAGCCACAACCGTTGGAGGAAACAGAGAAAAAGCCGAATAACAGGGATGAAACGTGCGTGGAGGAGGAGGGTAAAAAGCCAAGGATGGAATATAAGCAGGTTCAGTGTGGACGAGCCAACGCTGGGGAAAAGAAACGGAAGTTCAGTCTGGTAAGCCGGCGGAACGCGCAGACAGGACTATATAGTGGGTAGGAGCAAGATAGTGCTGCTGCCGCTGGTCGCTTTTGACAACGTGAAAAAGGACTCATGCGTTGCACGAAAAAAAATCCATTTCCTAATCGTTTGTCACTCTCTCGCTCTCTCTCTCTCTCTCCCCCTGTGTCTCCCCCACTCTACGTCGAGGTGACCATTTGAAAACTACGTTTTTTCCAGCGCCAAAAAGATGGATCATTTTTTTTGCAGCTTGTCCGTAAAACGCATTCGAGTATAGCAAAGTACTTGACCAAAATAATTCAGAATCCACTGTTTTGTTAGAATTTCGTAAGTTTTAATATTATGCTTCTCTCGCTAGTGCAGTCAAAGAAAGGTAATTGGCGTTACAACTAAACATAATAACTCACAGCTTGAGCCTTGGCAAAAGTCTCGGATATTTTTTCCACTTTACTGCAAGACCCTTTATCAAACCATAATTTCTCCAATACTTTCCAGCCGGAGCATAAAGCAGCGTAAAATAGCACCAGTATAAGCCTACAACCTCCTCTGCCGAGGGCTCGAACTATGAGCAGCCGGCAGAACTTTGGAAAGTCGAGAAACTCCTGAGAGAAGACGAAGAAAGCAGGACAAACTGCTTCAGCAAAAACTCAACCTCTCGCTATCTCTCCTCTTTCCTCCCTCGAGCGGATATATACTTAACGCATCGCACCTCTCACTCCTCTTTTCATCCAATCACGCTGCTGTTACTGCTGAAGACAATGGCGTTGCAAACAATTCTGAAGCTACGCTGTTTACTGCCTCGCGCGGTGCGGAATTGTTCAGCCGTAAAAAAGAGGAATCATCCCTAGTAATTAACGCTCGCGCCATATTTTCGTTGTCGCCGTTCCTCTGCGAACATTGATAGTTGACTATGGCGTCATGTTCAGGCGTGGTGCGAGTATCGAAGACGGCGAGACGAACTATACCCTCTTGAGAGTTCGAGCATGGCTGAAAGGGAGAGGTGTGAAAAGGATTTATTCGTTTCAAGCTTTTGTGAGGCAGCTTAGTAACTGCATTGTGAAATTTTATAATGGTAAATCTACCGTGACACAACACTTCATGCCGCAACCGAGAATAAATAAGTAGAATATAGCAAACTAATTGAGGTTATCAGAACAATGAATTGGAGTTTTGTCAACTCAGTAATGCAAAAATTATATGGATTTTGTGTAAACAATGGTATACCATAATTTAGCTTCGTGATCTCTTCATCTAAATTAGCTATTAACGTATTTCGCACTAAAGTAAATAAAATAATAGCTTTTCATTATTTTCGACATAAGACCATTTCTGACCACCACAAAATTCTATAAAGCTTTCAATACATACGGTAAGTCCCAGGCGTCTGATAGATTTAATAAAAAATTATAGTCATATTTAATCATGAAATATTATGTTTAATATATATTATCTTCAGTTGATTTCCAATCATTAAAATATATTTGAATAACTTAACCTAGTGCATAGATAGCAGCACAGAATATACCTTAATCTTTAAAATAATACAATATTGTGTAAAAATGATTACTGTACTTAACATAAGAAAGCTAGTGCTGAAGTTAGTTCGAAGAAGTAGTCGTCAAAAGAAAATGTTGAAATAAAAGAAAAATAAATAAATAAATAAATCTCGAGTGAACGAACTAATGAGCTTGTAAAAGTAGTTTCACAAAAGCCTTCAAGTGGTAACTGTTTTAAAAGCTTGTACGTGAAGTAGAATAGTAATTTCAAAACCTGAATATCCAGAGACAGAATGATACATAGTATCGATCCCTTTACGAAAATAGAACTCGAATAGCAGAAAGAGAAAGAGCGATGTATGTACAAAATGCGCCCGTAGCATATTTATCAGTTTTAAGCTTGCCATCAAATCAGGACACGAAATATTCGGAAAATCACATTACGGCAAAGAGCTGCGCACAGGCTACTGGCCATATAGCTGGTCCAAGTCGCGCGAATTCCTCTGTCCGCGGCTTCGGAAAGAGGAATCTTTCTACGGGCGCGCGTTACGTGCATTACATGCGTGACAGAGAAAGAGCCATCATGCACAGCGCAAAATTGAGCATCGCTTGAGAAAAGGTCTTTCGGTCGCAAATGCACGCGCACTTATGAAATACGTTGAGATCTTTGAATTCCCGTGACGGTTTTGAGTTAGGCGAGCGAGAGTCGCGCGTCGTGCATTAAATTTGGCGTTGCTGGTATTTGTGTAGGAACCCGCAGGAAGATTGTGCTGCTGTTGCTGGTCGTTTCTCAAATATATAAATGGTCATGGACGAAGGTTTGCTCGCTTTAGCGCTTTTTGGCATCGGTGTTGTTTCGTTTATTTTACCTCCGGTTACATGCTTGTCATAATTAAAATGAAATTCCAGAGAAGCACGCTGAAGATCGATGAAATTCTTTCGGTCTGGCACGCACGTTTTGTTAAAAAAAAAATCTTTCCTGGTGGAAATTCCAGGCATTTCATAATAATTAACTTGAACAATTTTTCCGACAGCTATTTATTGGAGTTTTATCGGCATACGTGCTAGCGCGAGGGCAAAATACGTCAAGCACGTAATAGCAGCCGATTAAATCGTTAATCGTTATTTTTCCAGCGCGCGAGCGTGTAAAACAATTGAACAGTGCTTAAGCGGAGAGGCGCGCACAATAACGCATCAAACTGCAGGTTGTAAAATGGCCATTCCGCTGTCAAACCTCCATGGACGCACACATGCACGCGTAAGGGTACGCAAGTGGCATGCGGGATCCGTCAGGGCGCATTCAAATATACCGAGAGCTGGTATTATTTATGGGCGCGCGGATTCAAGCCCGCCGAGAAAAATGAGCGGCGTGCCGCGTTTGCGCCCGTGGAAGACGAGAAAAAGCCCGAGAGAAAGATATGCGTGCGTGTGTGCGAGAGAGCGACGAAGAGAGAGGAGTTTAGAAAAAAAAAAATTCACGCTTGGCATGCGAGCGCGACTGTGCCGCGTATATACGACGAGTGCGCGCGAGTTATGTCTATCTTGTATGTAAATGTATTGGCCCGGTGGCTGTGAAAGAAAAGTTTGAGTGGATAAATTCGGCGCAAAGGAAATTGTAACAACTGTACGCTGCAAGAATATATATAAAAAGATATATAGGACCTGTTCAATATGTAATTCATCTTATTGAAGGTGATTTGGAGCTTTGTTTACTTGCTTGCTTCTTGAACTTGAGTAGAACGGATGGCAAAATTATCACTCGTGTCGATTTACCGCTCTCGCTTTCACAATGATGATTTGGATATTTGGAACATTCTACCGAATAAGCTTCACGCCAATTAGCTGTGCCGAACTGCACGACATCTAATAGCTGAAAGGCGAAAGGCCAAAAGGAAAAATGTTGAAGGTACTTTATGAGCAAAGAGCAAGCAAGCTTGCGTTTAAAATAATAATTGACTATCCCGGCGCGCATAAAAATAAGCCTAATTACGAGGAGGCGAAAACGCAAATGGAAGATTGCGAAGGGAGAATATTGAATCAGCGAGCGAAGGAAGAAGCATATGCGAGCGCACGAGAGGGCAGTCTTGAAAAGAGAGAAAAACAGACAATGCACGCGCACAGAGACGCGGGGAGCGAAAGCCTTGGCAGCGTTGCTGCGGCGCTTAGCGAACCTGCAAATAAATATGGTCACGCAGAGCGAGAGGGGCCGATTTCGCTGAGAAGGTCGAGCGGCTCGCGCGCGCGCGCCTTTTGGCATATCCGCTCACCTTTTTGTTTTCTCGCAGCGGGCCCGCCGCCTCGTGTCTGTTTATCCCCGGCTTTTCTTCTTTTTTTTTTCGTGCGTATCCTTTGTTTCATTCGCACGTGCGTATATTCGCTCGCGCATCGCTGCGATTAATTTCAGTGTTTGATGATTTTTGCAGGCTCATTATTTAGCGACTACGCGATGATATTTCATTCCGACACTGCGCCACTGCTGCAGCTTTCGGAGAATCTCATACGGCACGGCGATATAAAGTCGCTTTCATGGCGAATATTTCTGATCAAATTTTTTAACGCGATTTCCGTCGGGATATTATGGAAAAATGTAAAGATAAAAGTGAAACTGCACACCCGCATATTTGCTAAGCTGTTCCGTAAAATTCTCGTGAGAAAGGTGACGCTTATAGCGGCGTTTAATTCATCGAGATAAAAGTCTCCTCTTTTACATTTTTCGCATTACTTGCAAAAATGACTATCGATTTAAATTGCTAGTTTACCTACCACTATTACTAATTTTTACTAAATTTTCTTTCATAACCATACACGATTCATACATGCGATTGAACTCTCATGCGCGCTCAAAAATGCATACGCAATATGCAAGAAGTGCATAATATCTCGAGACAAGAGCCTATAAAAAAAGTTAGACAGCGAATACAGCAATTTTCAAAACAATTTTTCCCTGCTAAAATCTACACAGGGCATACAGAAGTGCGAAGCCCGAGGCTCGCGCGCGCATAGCACACGAGAGCAAATTTCGCAAGTGTTTTCCGGTGTTTGCACGGTTTGCGCGCTCCAGCCAGCGTTTCATTTCGAGAGCTTGCTGTGCGGCGCATACAGACGCGAGTCAAGCGGTTCTCTTGCGGTCTGCATAAGTCTGTGCAGAGATGCGTACGCGCCGACACGATGAATGCTAAAGTGTCGTTTGAATTTATTAGACTCTTCTGGACTGATTAGTCTGCCACGTAAGCCTTTATTTTTTATACACGAAAGAAGATTATTCCATTTTGCGATTTTTCCTTCTGCGAAGAGAACACTATTATATGAATATATAAATAATTTTTCTATTTTGTTTATTTATATATTTAGAGCAGCAGCTTTTCTAATTGTTGTACTTGAACACATTGCATCTATTTAGAAGAATTATTTTCATGTATTACTTCATTTGAAGTAATAAATTTTAAAACAGTTGCTTTTAATTCTTTCTCAAGTTTTGGTAAATTTATATTATGTGTACGTGCACATGTGGCGTTTCTATTTTATTTTTGTTATTATAGGATTTATAGTGGAAAATTTTTTTAAAAGAAGAGACAAATACGGTTTTTTTTATATGTATGATTATTTTACTTTATATTCAAGTATTCAGTGTGTACGACTATTCGTGTAATAGAATTATAGCTTTACATTTGTATTTGTATACTGCAGATTACGTAAATAAAAATGTATATAAAAATAATAAAAATTTTTTTGGTTTATGTGAATTACGTGCTCGTGTTCTTTAAAAATATACCAATGCAATGTAATCAGCTTACTAATTATCAAGTTCCTACAGCTGAATGTTTTTCTTTAAAAAATTTGAGAAAAATAAGTTATATCAAAAGATCGGATGTTTTCTATTCATGCAATTATTACATTTAAAGAGCCAGAAATCAAATTCTGACAAAGTAATCATTTCAAATAATAGCTTTGATTGGAATTCTTTTATTTTTATTATTCATATATAGTAGAATGAATTAATAATTTTCATGCATTCACGTGCCAAGCCTTCCATATAATAATTCCAATGAATATAATATTTGATACATAAATGGAGAAAATGCACGCTTTTCTTCTCCATCGGAACGAAAAAGTTTTGATGAAGCATTGTTAAAATAGTACCCTTCAACCATTTTTTTTTGCCTGTTCGCTCGCGCATATAGGTGCAATAACAGAGAAGGCACATCTGCAAGTGTGGTCGAACGAATGAATCTCCATCCATTGGGCTGTCAGGCCGAGGAAATTTCAATAAGCCAATTCGGATAATGGATTGGCACGCGCGCTCTCTCGCAGAGAGCTACACATGTACACACGCGCGCGTCGCGCAGTGTGTAGAGTAGTTGGGGATCGACGAGCGCCACTTATTCGCGAGAATCCTTCGCCACTCTATATGGGGTATACCCATTGTGCGCCTGAGAGTCATTGTCGATCCCAATGAGAGAGATGGAGACAGATCGCTCGGTTCAACGAAAGAGATGGACGAGAATGCGTTGCGAAGTAGAGAATACGGGCTACTGCTGCTGCCGTCTTACTGGAAGAGTTAGCGCTTTGAATTTGTTTACGCGAACTTGAACTTGCAAACTTTACAGCTCCGGCGAGAGTTTGTTGTCAGATAATCTTTTATATACCAACGTTTTTCTAGAAAGGTGAACATGTTTTTTGCTGGTGTTCAGTCTGGTCAAAGCTGAACAAACCTTTGATGAACTAAAAAAGTGCCTGCATGTAGCGTTCACGCACTAAGCTAGGGGTTCTTTTGAATGGGATACTGACCCTATAATATTCTGCTGGTTTTACCCGAAAAGTATGTTCCAGTTTCTGGCTCAATTTGGAATTTGATTGATTGCTTAAGATACCAACGAGTGACGTTGTTTTTATAACAATTTATCATTTCATCAATAGAAAAAGCGAAGGTGATAAATTTTTTATATTGACATTGTGATTCGTTACGATAAGCAGAAATAATTTGAGGGATTCACGGCAATTTGATGGATCACTAAAAAAATAATAAAAAAATTCATACATTAATTTTTTTTACTTCCCGTTCTAACATTTACATCTTTTTTACAGTTTATTTCCGTGTATTTGAAAATCATAGTATTCATATTGTTAATGTAATCGTAATAACTTTCCATTGAAATGGCAAACAATGCCGTCACGGAAATGAGGCAAAAGGCAAGTTCTCCACAATGATGTGTGGAGCGAGGTATATATTATCTTTCTTTGGCATTCGAGGCAAAAATGGCGTTTAAAGCCTGTATCAAAATGAAAAAGGAGAAAACGCGAGCACGCAAACAGAAACAGAGAGAGAGAGACACTTTTTTACACAACAGAATAGTGGATTTGCTCTCTGTCGGCGACATTTTCAAAGGCAAAAAAATCACGCTTGCGGGGTAATTAAAAAGCCTATCGGTGCGCGATGAGGTCCCCATTCAGCGTCGCGGCAAATTAGCTTGTGAGCGTTCACTCTCTTACTTTTCTTTCTCGTACGGAAATGGAGAATGATTATATTTGCAAATTACGAGTGTCACTTGGACTCTTTGAAGAAGTCGCGCGCGCCTTCCGGATGAGAAAGCGAGCGTCGTCGTCGTCGCCGTTGGTATACTTCCTCCGAAAATCTAATTAGACCCTGTCAACGAGCCGCCGACGTGATAATGATTCATGGGCCAATGATAAATGTCGAGTTAAGTATAGAGCTCCCGCTTGCGAGGGCAATTTACTTGTGATTAAAGTGCAAGATGTTTTTCTGTTAAATTAACGTTTTGCGCGCCCTTCCTCTAATCGTCAGACTACTTCCTTAGAGTAGTTTGTAGTCTTCAATATTAGGAGGTTTCGAAATACTTTTTGTTTGGATACACACGATAAAATATAACTACTTCACCACACTTATGATCAAATTTCGAAAAAAGACAGATATTATCGTGCTTAAAGTGGGTGACTTTGCAGCTCCGGAAAAAATGTATTCACTTATCAAATAGCGTGAACCTGCATGTTTTTTCAATACTGCAAAAGAAATCCAATAAATGAATGAATGAAGAAATAAAGGAAAGGAAACTGTAAGTAAGAGTGTCGGACAAAGCCAAGCTACGAGTATAACGTAAATTAAAAGAAGACGCCGGAAACCAATCGACCAACTGTTTTTTCACCATGTGCTAGCTTCGCGCGACCAACTGTTGACAACAGTCACACTGTGCATGTGTCCAGCGTCAAATGCTAATCGTTTTCATTTTATCTCATTGACGTAATCTACCATCATCGCTGCGCGTCCCATTTATTGTGCAAGTTGCAGCTTTTCTCCACCATCGAGTGTCCTAGAAAATAAAAAAGTTCAATGTCTATGACATTATATGCATTCTTACTTCTTGTTGTACAGGAGTATATAGTGTACAATAAATACAACTACAAGTCACAGGTACATTTGATTTATTAAAAGATACAACATACATAAAGATACAATTAATTTTAGTACCAAGTCTTTCAAAACGATGCTATCATGTATCAAATTTTCAATAAAGCATATTAAATCATATTACTATGAAACGGTGTCGATGAAAAGTAATAATAAAATATCACATTTTCAATCATATTTCTTAGAACCGCAGAGCTTTATCTTAAGTGCATATTGAAATATTTTACTGGCATGCTCAGATAATAACCATGAATTACCATCTAGACGTAAAGTGCAAACATGACCCATAAAGCCCTGTGACATTATATAGAAAAAAATATTTACGATAGTCTGCATGCAAAACACCCTTAAACCCAAATAGCATATTGATTCCCCACACAGCTCGACGACGTCGTGTCGTCGCGTCGCACACACACGTATGTATATATGTACACACACACACGCACACACACACACACGCGCGGGTATCTACTGCGATCGAGCAGCACTTAAAATTGAAAATTGCCGTTTCATAGAAACATATATATAAGCCGTGGTCATTGTCCGGTCTTGATCCTTGAAAAACGTCATCCTGCGCGAAGATTCGTTTTCCGATATCCGGTAAACGTCGTAGACAGCGTGCATACATGCATAAAAAATAAATTACATGTCTCTTGGATGAAATTTTTCAAGGAAAAATCGCATAGAGCTTGCCACCGTGGCGACGGCGGCACCCCGTACCAGGAGACTCGATTATACTTTTGCCAAGACGCTGCTCCGTGTCTTCTTCCCTTATTTACCGTGGCTAACTTTCCTCGTGTATGCGCGCGTGTGTGTGTGCTTCACAGCGAATTTGGCCTGTATACATGCAGCCTTTTCGTTGCCTATGCAAATTGCTGACGCGCCGGTCGTCGCCTGGCACCGACTTCGTCTTTGGTCTTTTCTCTCTAGTCTATACCGGCGCGACCGAGCTTTGTCGAGAAATGGTCGCAACGTTGTTACGTTTCTAGAGATTGACTTTTAATGTTACAACGTTTTAGAAATATATTTCACAGTAGAAAAGCAAAATATAACTTGAATATTTACAAGTATTTGATAAACCGAAGGTGCGAGAGAAAAAAAAATGCAGTATTTAAACTAAAAATTAAGGCGACTATATGAGAAATTCTTTAAAGAGACTTTTATATATGACATTAAGATTTTGAACATGTCTTTCGTTTAGACATCTTTTGGTAGAAATTATATGTAGCATTTTTAAGAATGGCTCTTTGTCTAAAATTGACATATATATTTTCAAAATCGCAATGAAAGTGCTTTTATTTTTCTTATTTCCGAAATTATTGTTGCATCGTTTATTTATACACGAGTAGTATAAATAAACTAGTTGTATAAATAACTAGATAGTTCTCAAATTACTACTTTAAAGTAATTTCCAATGTATGTATGACACGTTATACTTCGTGAAACCTGCGAGCGAAAAAAAGAACTCATACAAGAGCGAGTAACGAAATGATACTACAATCAATTTAGAGATTCCGTTGATAACCTCGTGCCGTATTGTCCAGTATAACGACAAAATTAACATACGGATGCATCAAGCGAGTTACATATCTGCTGGTAGCGTGATCGTCGAAGTTCCTCATATATCCCGATGCGCATCAGTGTCCGTATACTTTTGCAGCTCATTCGATCCAATTTCTCTCACTCTCGCGCGCTCGCGACGCGTAGTAAGAGAGATTCAAGCTTTGCTCTTAAGAAACCGTGAATTTACGAGCTAGCCGTAAAGAACCGCGACGTTATGCGGTGACTTTGAACGCGACGCGCGTGTGCCGCCGGTTTTATTTCCGTGTGCGAAAAGCATTGCCGCATTTGTGATCGTAGACTCGCGGTTTTTCGCGAGAGAATCGTTATACGTTTTTTCCCCCGGGGTGCGGACATGCTTGATCGTAAAAGACTGTTTTCGCTACCCCCTCGCTACGAGCTGGCGAAAGAGCTCGTACGAAAAAGAAAAACATTCGACAGTATGCGTAATTATATTTAAAATAGTTGTTCTTAATTTTTTATTCTGGTATTTGGTTGGTATAACAACTTTCTGTTGCTAATTTTTCCACTTTTAGGCTTTGGATTGTTCACAATAGATGGAGTATTCTTTCTAGACCAAAAATTATAATTTTCAATTATCTTATACATTATTATATTATATATAATGTGTATTGTTACTGACACTTGCTTTTCTTATCGATGGGTTGTACTTGTTTCATGATGAAAAGTATAATTCAGTTTTACTCATCAAATTATTACTAATAACGCTTAAATTGCAATACGAAATACAAGATTGGCTCATTGATCTATTTGCAATGGTACATTTCGTTTTAATGAAGCTAATAGATTCGAAATTTTTTACCTTACTTTTCTGTGTTCAGTTAAAAGCCAACTCAACATTATTTAATATCTATGTAATCGATTTGGCTGGTTGCAGTAAAGATTTGATAAAAAAATACAAAAGAATCCTTTCTCTTAAACAAAATAAAATCAGATCCTTTTCTCACGTCAGTCCTAGCATTCCACAACGTTCTCTCGCAACATCGCAATTCCTCGACAAAATCTCAACCTCAGCGAGCAGTCGATGATTACGATCTCAGGCGCGGTGGTGAACCCGTGATTATCCTCTCGCACGTCAAGAGCTATAGGCAGGTATCGCGATGTCAAGTTGTGCTCTATACTCGCGCTTCCACTGCACGCGCTGATAATCACGGCAGCGGTCAGGCGAGGAGTCATAACTTGCACGGGGGGGTTCCCCGACGTTGCTGCCGATACTTCCGGGGCTTCTCTCGCGCTCTGAAACTCCCTTGGGGCCTGTGCTACTCTCTCTCCCTCTCTCTCTGAGTTCATCAATAATCTGTGCGCTGTGCACCGACTAGCTAGCTGCTACCTGCCAAAGGTGCAACGTAAGCTCATTGAATGCATGTTTATCTGCGTGTGCGTGAGCTGCTGGCTTGTTGGGAACAATTAACTGATGATTCTTATTTTGTTCATTATTTTTAATATTAGAGGCGATGATCACGTTGTTTCAGCTGTACGATGACTATCAGAATTTTTCTTCTTCGTAAAAGCCCGAGGATATTTTCAATTAGTATATCACCGACGTGAGTAACCTCGAAATAGATTTCTCAATGTTTTCGTATTTGCTTCTTGTTTGTAATAAATATTTTTATACGTAAAAGTTTTACAATTAAAAAAAAGAACTATTCGCTTAAATATCTAAAAATTAGTTCTCAACAGTAATTTGGTATTTTTCACTGTTCCATCGCTCAGTCGAATTATTTAAGACACCATCGCGGTAAATTGAATTTCATCCGCGGGAAAAGGATACAAACCGACAAACATTGCCGATACCAGCAGCAATAAAAGAAAGAAAAATGGAAATTCCGTACAAATTGTTTAATTTTACATGTCATGCATACGTAAGAGAGATCGTATGAAACCGATCAAGTAGTTCGCGAAAGGCTACGCAGCTTGTTAGCGCTAGCAGCAACTAGTCGAGACGCACACGCAGATCGTGATTTCCAATTAAATAAATGATAATTCGGCTCTCTTGGTTTTCGATTTTTCGCTGGCAAGTTGCACGGTATACTAATTGTATGCGATCGGTCGTGCGAAAATCGGTTGCTTTATTTAACGTTTTTTCATTTATACGGAGTGCAAGCAGCGGAGAGTCTTTAGGCCTAGACCATTTAATGAAGCTGTCCGGCTTGGCGAGAGCGAGCAGAACGCGCGCAACGACCGCTCTTGCATTATTAGAGTAGCAACGGCGGCAGCGGCGGCGTTCCTCGCGCGCGCGCGACAGTGCAATTACAATAAAGTGGCCCGGCGCCCAGAAGCCCATGCTGCTGTTTACCTGCACTAGTTAAACATTCCCTCGCTTTCTCTGAGTCTCCAGGACTTGTACACTACCAGTTGACTTTGTTATTGCCTATTAAGTATTCTTGCTCGCTCGTCGGAAGGCTTTTGTTTTTTGTTCTCTTTCGCTGCGGCGAGTGATAGCCTTATTAACAAATCGTTATGACTTTGCTCCGAGACTGCCAACGAGAAAGAAGTTCGCTTGCCGTTAGTAAATCGGTTGCAGTATTTTAGTTGGCGACAACGAAACGACGCGCTTTCGAGTTGGAAATCCAAACAGGAAGGAGGCTGGAACGACGGGTAGTAGTACCATAATACACACGCGCGCACAAGCCGAGGGAATGCGTTACGCATGCATTCATTAGTGTTCCTAAGTGATTTCCTTATCTCTGACAATTAATTTGAAAGTTTATTCGTCGCCCTCGTGTGCAAATAAATTATATTATTATTGCATTCGGGTTTTACTTGATTGCGAAAACGCATTAGCGCTTTAGTGCATGTCAATGAGCAGTCCACCTTGTCAATATTTTTTTCGGATCAATGGAAATACTCTGAAAGGTAAATGTCATACCGTATACCAGAAGGTCGTTAGTCGTCCTGATTTTTAGTATTTTGATATTTTAGTGAGATATTTGTCGGAAAGAAAAGTTGAAAATAGAATTAAGCTAATTCACAAAAACTATTTCATTCCGCAAGTTTGCGCTCACGACGTTCACTGAATTCTCTGCTTTGATAATGCAAGTAAGTAGATGTCACAAGCAAACCCAAGATTTCTACTTTCAATTAACAGTATATCTCCCCCGCAGAACCGCACGCGCATGTATAAATCATGCCACCGCAAAAATTTAAATTTCGCGGAGGACGTATAAGCCTGCTTAGACGATGAGCACGAGAGAGTTCAAATCCGTAGAGATGTGTTTTTCTTTGCCCACGCGCGCGTATATCCCTGACGATTCTCTCTTTTGCCTCAATCTCTCGTCACACGAGACAACGAATTTATATTTACGAGGCTAAAGGCTCGGATCCTTAAGGCTTTTGAACAATCTGCAAAAGCCGCACGTATAGTTGAATGCGTTCTACTCTCTCGCAGAGGGCTCTGCGGTTTAAATTAAATCCAGCTAATGTAACCGAGGGGATAAATTAGATCTCCGACTCTGCTAGCTGCTGCTGCGTGCGTTCACTCTCTCGTGGCTCTCGTGCAAGATGAGCTTTCTTCTCCCTCTGTCTCTCTCTCTCTCTGTCTCTCTCTCTCTCTCTCTCTCTCTCTCTCTCTCTCTCTCTACATACGCACACGCAAGAAGATACATACACCTAACTTCCTTAATCGCTCGCTAATTTCTAAACGATGCAGCAGGCACACGCTGTCGTGTATGGCTTGCATGAAGGTATGAGCACTTGCCTTTTAACATAAACGAATTCGATGATTTGATTATCTTCAGCGAGACTTTGCGCCATAAACAGTGACGCGTGCAAGATGAGATCTAGTAGCATATTTTCTATTATCTGTTTTCGAATGCTTTGGTACATGAAAGGTTTGAAAAAAGTATTGCTGATTCTTAATAATTAATTTAAACTAAGATTATTGTTTATAAATGTTAATAATCGTTTCTAAATGTTTTTGATTAATCGCTAATTATATTCACCCTTTACTATTCGAGTTCCTCATTTAACGTTCAGATTAAAATATCTCCAGCTTAAATTCAATGAATGGTAATGACCCAAAGAGAATAGCTTATTTAAGCCGATGAAAGCTCTCGTTTCCATCCAGGCTTACGAAATAGATTATGCGTTTGATTTGGAATGCGGCTTGTAGTAGCCGTTGAGCCGATCCGTTTAGTGTATGGGCCTCAATCCACATATACGACTAAAACGCTATACCTCTTTATATCGAAAAATATTCATTTTATAATTTGGCAAATATTCTCACTTTATTCAAAATATAAATGACTGCAGAATCAAATCTTTTTGCATATAATCCATTGAGTTTTATATTTATAATTATTATAGAAAATAGAAGTATCAAAGCGATCTGTTTAAGCGAATTAGAGTTTGTCTTCCTCAGATGTATCCAAATTGTTTGTTAATAGGAAATTTTTGCCCGACTATAATTATCCTAGTTTTAAAAGTATCAACAAGTACACTTTTAAGACTCTGCACCATCTTTTACTATTAAACTCTAGAAATTAAGCTATTAAAACAAAAACTCTATCATTTCCATGGCTAAAAATGATTTTTCTATACAATATATTTATTATTTTTTAATTAAAGCGTGACAATAGTTTTACATGGCTGCACATAAATAAGCAAAAAAACCATACATTAACTTTTAAAAATTAACATATTGAGTATCTTTAATATATTTATTTTGTAATAATAATAATAATATTATACTAATATTGTACTAAAAATACATTTTTATTAATGGAAAAGATATTGTGACCCTTCATGTGTTGAAGCATCATACTCGATTGAAATAATAAATACTCCAGATATTATCAATGTATTTAAAACCTACCAACACAATCTGTTCCTTCGATTTGTCATCGTCAAAAATGTACACATTTTCATAAGCATATATAAAAAGTACACATATGCTTTACGTAATGAAGATAGCGATACAGTTAATTCGTACGTGATTACCATTTAGGATACTGAGAAGTCTCTCTCATGAGAGAAAAAGTGAGTTACTCTGGGCGGTGTAGAGGATATAGAGAGAGAGAGAGAAAGATCAAGTAAAAAAATGAGCGAGGAAAAATGTGAACGCGAGGCTCAACTTTGATCATTAAGGATTCTCTTTGAACGGTGAATTCCAGCGCGGAAATCGTGGAGCGCCGATTAAATGAAGTTACCGGTGCAGTCAAAGAAATGTTAAAGATAGTCGAGAGCGAGCAGTAGAAAAAAAAAACTTCTAAAGAAGATGAAGGGAAACAATGGTTCTTCCTGCTTTTCACGTATCTTCTTTTTGTTCGGCTTCTATGTGGATCTTGAGCGAGAATAGATACGCGATCGTCCTTGATATTAAAACACACTCGGTAATACACAAAAGAGAATACTCTAGTTGTTAGATTATACGAGTCGAACGTCCCGACGATCCATTTAGGGATTACATTAAGTATTCTCTTTTGATAGAGATACAATACTCGAAAGCTAATAATGCCTTATTTTTTTTCAGATGTACTTAATAGTTTGCTTCGTTATAAAAAAATCTTGCAGGAAAATCTTAAGATCCTATTGCAAAGAAATTATTGATGTTTCTTTTTCATCTATCTGGTATAATTACAATATAAAACGAAATATAACCTAGAATACTTCTATTCAAATATCTCAAGTGATACATTTAGGTCATCGAACCACGAATCATGCGACAAATTATTATTTGATTATTCCATCGATTATCTGGAAATGGTGAATAACGCAGAGAAATAAAAACTAAGCATTCTGCAATTTTTCACTAGAAAAAGCCGATCATCGTGTCTTTCTTTAAATTGAACGCTCACTACGTTTGCAACAGTTGCAATTCTTCCACATTAAAAGAAAATAGTGCAGAGACCGAGCATCACTATTTATCTCTCTCTTTCTCTCTCTCTCTCTCTCTCTCTCTCTCTTCCCGCGCACGAGCAGCAGCAACAAACGCATCTGACACTGTCGGTGCAGACAAGCCGTAAATTGGATTTAGTAATTTTTTACACTGCTGTTAGAAGAAAAGCTTTGGAGTCGAAAAAAGTCGATGCCGCACATAGCGGCTAACGGAGAAAAACAAGGATAAAGCAAAGAGGCAGGGTTGTTTCGTTGCAGCCGTACTCGTTGGTGATAATTAACTGTTCTCTTTGGTTATATACTGGTGCCTTAAAGCAACAGAGGAGGGAGGCCAAGTATGCGATGTATAGTCAAGTGAAAGAGAGGGCTGAAATCAATAAAATCCCTTAGCCGACGGACGACCGCATTCATCGCCGCCCGTGAGAAAGAGAGAGAGAGAGAGAGAGAGAAAGAGAGAACCCGACCCCTACAACATATTTTGCAAAGCGAGTTTTCTAACCCACCCTCCATTTGTATATAGCATCTCTTGCCTCGTCTCTCATCTTTTTTTGTATATATAGATGCGCGTCTTTTCGCTGCCACCGCGCATCTACTCTCTGTGAAATCGCGCAACGTGGTGTCGTTACCTGATTTTACTTTTATCATTTTCTCCTCTTTGTCGCTTCATCTAATCTTTACTCTTTTCTGCAATCTTCACTTCTGCCGCGTTGAGTTCACGATTGCATTCTAGACAATACAAATCTAGAATTTCACTTGTTGCAGAGTGAGTTTGTTACGCGAAAAAAACGCTTGATTGTTGGATTTGTATTGTCCACATTCCACATAATTTTAGTGTTCAAATTTTATATAATATGGATTTTAAATGAATGTAGATCTTTGAAAATTAGTACTAAAAGAAATATCTCTAATTATAAGCTTTTAGGTATACAGTTTTTATCTCTTAAAATATTTAATAATCGATGATATTAGAAGGAACTTATTCCAGTAGATTATTTTGAAATAAATTCTTTTACTACAGCTGCTGAGCATAACTATAACAGTCAAACAAAAATTTCTTCAAATAATTAACAATCAGTTACAAAATTTTGACAATTGCTCCATTCCATAATTGCATTTTTAAAAGATAAAAATGAGCTTCCGTGTAAAGTTTTACATCTTAAAAGTCCATCTACTGTGCATTGTTATAAATAAAATTTAATATTTGTATTAATCTAGTAATAAATGATATCTCCAAAGCTGTCCAATAGGCTGCGACACTTTACAACATCTTTGATTACGAACAGATTGCGTAGTAACACGTTGATCAAGATATTTGAAGGGTAGTAAATACAGTGCTTAATCCTTGATCCACGCAAAACGGTGCCGGCCGCTAGATGCCGCTTGAGCATCTGCGCGCGCGAGAGCGAGCAAGCCCTTGCGGCGCGCGCCGCCGACTATAATGTCAGACCGGACGTCCACCGTTTCATTCGTTCTGCTTCAGTCAGTGCCGCGGCGCCGCGCGAGACGAGCAGCGTGCAACGAGTTTTTATTATCACTGCCGTTCCGAATTATCATCATCCATTCGAGGAAGTGCTTTTTTCTGCAGAGATTGAGTGCACGACACTCTTCAGTGTTCTTATTGGGTTATTGCAAAACGATTCGGAGTGCCGATGAGCTTGCGATTGTCGTTCAGTGTGTTATTTCTGTGCGTCCACTGAAGGAGAAATAAAAAACAAAGTTCTTGTATAGATAGAGTTGATCGCGTAAAGAGCTGGCATACATCCAATAGCCGAGGGCCTTTATCGTTTGAGCGCACGCGAGAAGAGTTGGGGCCCCCATGATATCTTATCTATAGTGCAGCTCACCGCGTTATTGTTGCCCGCTGTCGAGTAATCATTGCCGTCTGCTAGCCAAGGTGAGGAAAGGAACTCTAAAAAAATCTTTACTTTTTTGCGCGAGCATGTCCGTCATGCACTTCGAGCTCGCCTGACTGCTAGATTTATGTGATTTACTATGCGACACAACTTTTATGACTATTGATTGTGCGAGTGTCGGTCGGTCGTATACAAGTCTTACGCTATTATGTCTACACAATACTTGCAGAAGTAAGTTAAGCTCGACTGTGAATTATTTAATTGCAACCACTTGCGAAAATCTTAACTCTGCTTATTTATTGGCTTACAAGTTTTTTTTACAAAACAATGGTCTCTATTTGTTTCCGCGCTTCATACTCTACAATTTGCAAAAACAATAGGCTCAAAGTAATTGTTCTGCTTCTCAAGATAAAATAGTTGAATTATATACTAGTAAAACAGACAAAGTTAGTCCGGTGTAATTTCGAAAGTCACGTTTACCAACACATGCAAAACAGACAGGGTGCGCGCGCCCAGCACGAAAAGTAATAAGTCAAAAAACTTCTCTCCTACGAGAAAATGCAAATGCAGTCGTTTTTCATTCGCATTACGAGCTAGGCCCCGTTCCTCCCCCCCCCCCCCCCCCCCCGTGATGAAATTCGCAGTCGTAACATTACGGCTATGCTAGCTACTCCCGAGAACGGCATTTCTTCGCTTTTTTCCTTTCACGTGTAAATCACTCGTTCATCTCAATTTACGAGGCAAAGTTAGGAGAAAAATTATTCGCGACTGCTATGTGTAAAAGTTTACCGGCCTAAAACAACAATAGTTTTCGTTCTGTCTTACAAATGAGATTCATCGTGTAGTCCATGATAAATCAAAAGTTCGCTCGGTTGCTCGCGCGAGTACATGTGCAATATAAAGATCCAAAAGCTGGTTGGCGTTTCCGCTCGAGTTCCCCTGGTTTCATACGCGTCTTTCAATCGATCGCGCTCGTCTGCGTTGTAGGGGAGAACTGCTCTATACGCGTGTTATGTTGGAAGTGCCAGCATAGCACCAGGGGCCCCAGGTGAAAATCCTCCCTTTCTTTTTTGCGCTCGCTGGCGAGGGACGACGGACGTACGCGTGTTAGCTGCGCGCAAGAGACGATTAATCCCGTAAGTCCTTGCCCCAAGCACGTTCGTAACTGTATTGTTAAGAGACACGTGGAAAATTTTCGGACTATCATCATGATTATTAATATTATTCCTTTCATTCTGTCCTTTTCTTTTTCGCGAGAGAGAGTGAGAAAGTTTTCACGATTTTCCGTATGCGCGTGAGATCTCTGAATTTGAGTTACATTTGCATTACAACGGACATTTTTAGCGCATGAATATATTAGCTGTATATTTCGTGCAATTCTCTCGAGTTTAGCCATCAAACTTTCGTAGCAAGTGTAATTCACCGAGGCGAAAATTGTGAACTCTTTTAAAATCGAAGTTATAGTAGAGACAGAGAGCGAGAGAAACACGAGCAGATGTGATCTTTTCATCGTGCCAGATCTATTAATCCCATAAATCCTGTCTATAGAAACACCTTTCCTTTCTCGTGCTGACTCCATGATACACCAACGTCTTCGCGCTCTGTTAACTTCGCGCGCACGACGGCTTCACTGGGATTAGCCCTGCAGCAGCAGACTCTCGCTCTCATTTTTTTTCTCTCACTCGCGTGTGTATGTAACTTTTAAAGAATCCGGGGCAGAGCGAAGAACAAAAATTGTTCTTTCTAGTCGACGAGTTTCACGAAACTCCAGTTAAATAGAAGATTACCGAAGATTAGCAGGTGTCACGCGACATGGAAAAATTCATGAAAAGAGCACCCTGAGTCTTATTTAAGCGCATTAAGCACACTTGAACATCTTATTTTCACAAATTTGACGATCACTAGCGCTTCGCCGGTGAGGAAAAATCAAGACTGTCAACGAAAAAATTATTCCACGTAGCAAACGTTTGTTTTCTGGTCACTCTTTGCACGCTTTACTTTTCTGCTAAATATAAAAAGCGTAAACACAATTTGAAAATGAAACTTACAAGAGGTTGAGAAAAGCGTGCACGCGATCAACTTTCTTTTTTGACGTCCGAAAATTTATAATCAATTAGAAAAAAAAGCTCGGACCATTGACAAGAATTTGACACCATAAACCCGTTGAGAAACGTGGAATTTTTCGGATAAAAAAAAAGAGAAGAGAAGGAAGCAAACGGGTAAGGTGCTTTGCCAGAGGGCTTCTCGCGGGCGTACACTTAAATTCAATGAGGCCGAAAATACGAAAATCCCCAGGATGCTCTCTCTCTTTCTCTCTCTCTCTCCCTCTCTCGCTCCCACTCTCTTTTGCGCGCGCGAGTTGCGCTATCTTCTCTCATGCAGTGGTACTAGTCCAAGAAAGCCCGCAAGCAGCTCGAACAAGAAAACTAAGGCGTTATACGCGCGCGAGCTTGCGAATTAGAGAGAGGGGCCGAAATTCCTCTCTCTCTTTCTCTCTCTCTCTCACGGTGGAAATGATCCGCGGCTGTGCGCGCGCCTCTTTGCTCGCTCGATTAAACGGAGGCTCCATCTCGAAGACTCGCTAATTTTCCTCTCACTCTTCCCCTCGTCTCTATAAGCTGTATAATGCTGATGCTGCTGTGCCGTACAGCACCCGACCACCTACGTATTATTAACGCCAACCAACGTATATACGCTAAGGGAAAACTCGTCACCCCTGCGCGTCATTAGTCATGGCCCCATGTTGAATGCTGCTGCCACAGCGGGTGGAGTATGTGAGCGCGCGCGCGTGTATGTGCTTCTTTCTCTCTCTCTCTTTTTTAAGGAAAAAAGTGGTTATTCATGGTTTCTACCGAGCAACTCGGGTGTGAGATTTGATAAGTTCAATTATCGATTTTCTTGTTAATGTTATCCGTGTCGGTATAATGGAGAAATAGAAACAATAATGAAGAAATACTTTCGAGGTTTTAAAATAAAATTTGTAAAACGGACGTATATAAATTTTTTATCATCGATTGTGTTTGTGTTTGCTGTATCCATCTATATTTACTATATAATTCATTAGTTACACGGCCGTTAGCTTCAATAGGTAAAAAATATTATTCTTGATAAAAGTAGATCAATACCAGATATCTATACCTTCTGAAAATTCTAATATCAAATTGAATATGTAACCTACATATATGATATTTGTGATTCCGTTAATCTTGCACATTATAATGCCAAAAAGTAAAATGATGTAAAATCAATAAATTAGCGCTTCAAAAATTTTTAACAATGAAATAGAGTTTATTACTCGAATTATGTTTATGATAAACAAGCTTATTTTTCTTTGAATTGAATATTAAAATTAATGCATTATTAATTGTGCATCCAGTAAACAACACAGTATATAAAATTTATTAAACTAGACGCGCCTGCAAAAAGCGACAAATACACAATTAAAATAAAAAAAAACCCGAAAAACTTAATTGAAAATCGTTGTTGGAACTAGTTTCCCTACCATAATAGCAACTCATTTTGTTGCTAGTAGCATTGCAAGCCATTGGTCGAGAGAGAAGCAAACGTAGTGCAGTGCTCGAATTTTCAAATCTCCGTAAATCCGCCGTCGAGTGATTGACTCAATTCGCGTGTCGGCTGTGTGTACACGCAGAAAGGAAATCAATTAAGCGTGATAGTACAGCAACAGCTGCTGCTGTTGCGTTGCTCGCTCTTTTTCCCACACGGCTATAGCTATCTGCATAGATTTTTTTTTTTTGGCGCTGGATATTTCGTGCGATTGATGAAAATCGTTCGTGGGATGAGGTTTTGAAAGAGCCGCCAGAAAATTTGTCAATTTTTTGCGCCACTGCAGCGGCTGTGTGATTGATTCGGAGCTGATTCATTTTGTAATGATTTTCAAATTGGCTGTCTGCATTTTATGCCGCAGCGGCATTGTTGTGTATTTGCTTCTTCCAACCTCATTGTCTCATCGGTGAAATTTCATATTTCCGCAAATTGGTTCACTATCTGCCAGCATAACAATTTCGCATAGAGAGGTAAGCGAATGAAATTCACTTAATAAATTGTACGACATATACGCGCGCGTATGTACATTCTGTCGATATAACAATAGAAGTATCGAAAATTCACAATTTAACCATCTATTAAAATCGTTCTTTTACCGTAATTACGCCATTTGACAGAGACATCACTTTTCGACATCGCTTGTATCTTTCTATTTCTTTTCCTTTTATTCCGAACGCTAATCACCGTCACATTTATAATTGAATGCCATGCATCGACGATTTGACATGCCGCCACGGAAATTATTTCAATTCTGCTTCTGTCACATTATTCAAACTCTGTGTTATCGCGCGTTCTTCGACGAGCGAATAAAAGAGAAAGAAAAAAGTCAATCTCTTCAGCCCAGCACGAAATTAATTTGCGAAATTCACTCCGTGCTGTTTTCGCGGCGGAGTAGGGGTTGTTCACTCATTATAACTAAATTACGTTTTCTCCAAGATGAAGACATCATCATCAAGAAACATTACCATCTGGAAAATGAAAGTCATTATTCGTGGACAGGAAAAGAATTAAGAGATGTAGTTAAGGTATATAAATCAAAGCACGCACGAGAATATAATAATGAATCTCAAGTCTCGAATTATACTGCAATCACATTGAATAAACACGATCGTTACGAAGCACAAACGCACGATTGTGTTCTACTTACACGTGAATATCAAAAATCCATTAAGCTTTATAATATTTCAAGACGGTGTACTCCACTTTTGCGTCATACAATTACTATTTCAAAAAAAGAAAAGCTCATCTCTGTGTATGAAAATCGTCTCGATAATACTGTCAGCACTACGCGACCACAAAGATTCTCTCTCTCTCTCTCTCTCGTATGCAACAAGGCGAACGTTGTTTCGTCGTCGCAATCATTCATAAATTAGAACCACGGAAAGAGGAGTATAAAGACGTCTTCGGGCGCGATAAAGACGAAACATTAAGCCTTGATCTTTATGAGTCTGTCTGAGAGACAGAGAGGGAGAAAGAGAGGCTCGTTAGTACAACCCGCGAGATATGAATTATAAAGCGACGCGGGACATCGGCAAAATTAAGAATATCCAGTGCGCATACATTAAAGCCCCCCCCCCCTTTTCTCTCTCTCTCTCTCGCTCACTCTTTCTCTCTCGGTGAAAAGGCCAATGTTTGCTGTCTCTTGTGTTTGCCTTTTGAAATTCATTGGACGATTGGCTATTTTTATTTTTGGTTTAATTAGCCGCGTGCGATTGAAGGCGCGGCTGTATGTTCACTAATAAATAATACCTTTAATAAGCTCTATTCTCAGAAGTAAACTATAAACGTGCATATTACGTTTTTCACCAAGACGTGGTTACTTGTTTTTCTTCTTGTATATAATATATCACTAAAACTACGTTCTCGCATGGTACTCGCCAGATTTTTAGCATACTATTTATTATCGTTACGTACAGGCAGCTTTCGTCATAAAACAATCGTATAGTAGTAAACGACGTAATAGCTAATTGTAAACAAACTGTAGTATGCATTATTATGACCTTTTTGGTGTAGTCATCTTTATATGCTGTTAAAACATCAATAAAACGAATTCGAATGATGAGTTTTACAGCTAAATTTTCGAGATTTAAGCACGTACTTATACAAAATGAAAGGCTGTGGGTGCATCGCAATTTAAAATTTAAATATTTTCTTCGATCTTCGGTAAATCAATAATAAAGCGAACGTCGCGCGTCTATCTTAATTTGACTTTCATATTGAGTTGAAAAACGAACGGCGCTCCAACAATGAAACTTCATCATCGCTGCATTCGTTGTTCTATGCGAGAGGTGATGTATACAGCTTAATTATGAGCCCAGCCATCACATGCAACGAGATAAAGAAAAAGAAATTGCACCAGCCAGCTAATCGCCGAGTCGCACAAGAGGCGCCTTGTGTTATTGCCTGCAGCACGATAGCTTGGACGTTGTTTTTTAATCCTTCTGAGCATTCAATTTGTCTTTCGTGATAAACTGTACTTAATGCTACACTCTTAATTAGATAAACAGATATAGTCAAATCAATCGATATAAGATTTTCGCAGCACACATAGGGTAGAGGTCGCTTTGTTCATGAAACGATAACATTTTTACATTTTTTCCGGCATAATGCTAAAGTCTGCTCGCTCCGTCTCTCATTGAATTTAATGTGTCCCGCAACGAAGTGTAAAGTAGTATATGATAATAAGCGAGCGGTAGCGCACTTAATAAGGTCGAAAAAAAAGAAGCGTAAGCAGGACAATGAATTCATACGGCACTCGTCTTTTCTCTCCGGTGAGCGCGCGCGGCTCGTTGAAATAATCGAAATGCTAATTATTCATTTGCATAATTAACACATGCATGCCAGAAGTACCAGCAGCTCATCCCGTAGAAAGGCAGCGGCGGCACTATCTCGGCTGGATCTTGCTTTTCGCTCAAGCTGAGGATACCGACGATTAACAAACGATAAGAATTCAAAGTAAATTGAACTTTCGCCTGGGCATGATTGCGAAAGGACAAGTTTAATTAGCAGTTTGGCGAATGTTTACGCTGCGGCGGTGACGCGTCGCTTAATTAAATCCATCGCTGCACGTGCGTGCAGCCGCCTGCCGCTGAAAAGTCAATTATAAATGTGTATTTTTCCGTGCTACGAGTGGCGCTTGCTTCTGTTGTTTGAAAATCCATTTGAATATCATTGCGTCAGAAGCAACAAAAATAATTGATTTGCATAATAAAATTGCACCCGACACATTGTCCTCTGCTATTTTTCAACGCTCGCACTTGCCAATGGCGCAAATATCAAATGCAAACAGAGTTGGCGTGAAAATAATGACGCATCTGGCGGCGCAAACGAGAATGTTGAATGAGCGAGAGTCGACGGTAAAAGTACTGTTAATGCTCACGCTTACTCTTTCGCACGAATTCAATCGCGAATGAGACGTAATGAAGATATTAAGCTTAATAAATATCTCGCTAAATTTAAAAGCCCGCGTGAGCGTGTAAAAAGAGAGAAAGGGAAGACGACATTTCTTTCGAATAAAATGACAGCTGGAAGGCTTTTAGCTTGAGGCTGAGAAAAAAAACCAACACGACGGGAGTTTTAATCACATTAAAACCGTGACATTAATCCACAGATGCGCGTCAGAAAATCCATAATCAGCAAGACCCAAACGGCTTTGCGCCTCGATCGACGTACGCGTGCTGCAGACTAAAATCAATTTGACTCGCAATCGTTGTTTGCCCTGCTTATACGAAAAATTCTTTGTTCACGAGCCAAACTTGGCTCAGTGATTATTAAAATACTCGCCGAAAGTTTCTTCGGTTTTATTAAAACCTCGCGCGGCTTTTCTTGATAAACGCGCGCGAAGAAAAAGAAGCACGAGGCGGAAAACAACGGCTCTTTTGAAACAAACACGCGCCTCTCTGCGATCCGACCGAAAAGTTCAGCGATGCATCGCGCACTACAATTCTTACCGAGCTAGCTTTCTTCCTAGTTCTTTCCTCTCTTTCTTTCCTGCTCTTTTCCTTCTTTACAGACTCTGTGCCTTGTTTAACGAGTGAAATTGCTTTCAATCTTTTCTAATTCTATCGGGGCTCGTATAGACAGGCTTAAATTTAAATGGATGATGACAGCGTGAAATCAAGATGATTGGACCGTTTTAAAATGTCGAGCTTAGCTTCATTCGGTTGCATTTGATTTGGTACCTTTGATTTGGTACATTGAATTAAACAAAGTTCAGTGAAGATATAGAACGCCTAAGGATTCTTGAAAGCTCAGGTGTTCATTTTGACTTACAACACAGAGCCCAAAGGTATGCACTGGTATTTGCAATCACAGGCGTCTCTAATAACTTCCAAGTCGCGCAATCCATCTCCCAGTGTATACTACCAAAAAGTTTTTCAATGAACGTCGAAGCAGTACTCGCCCGGAGCAGCGCAGTGAGCATGAAGAATTATAGGATTGGCGTTAATTGCCCGTTATACTTCGGCTGGGCGGAAGTGACGCAGTGCACTACAGTGATTTACGAAGTCGATTTGGCTTGGGCTTTTATTTAACGCACGCCGCCACCGCCACCGCGTTAATGGTCGCAACACGCCTCAAAGGGCTCCACAGTTTTTGGATGGGTATAGAAGTTACGGGCGCGTTTTTCTCGAGTATCGTTTTGAAAAAGCCGTCGGAGGGCAGTGCAAGAGTTGCATCGAGCACGGTAATTGGGTTGGCCTTCATTTGGGAAAGGTGAAGAACCGTAGCGTACGTCGCTCTTAACGATGATTACGATTACGACATCATCTCGCGAGAAAAGAGATAAACGTTAGGACAACGAGATCACAGTGTGGCGGCCTTTATTCGCATCGCACTTGTAATACCTGTTAGATGCGCCTTTAGCTTTAGCTGTAAATCACTTGTGTAAACGCGCGAGCTTTCTTTTTTCTCATCTGTTAAGCGAGTAAGTAGTCTTTTGTGCGCGCAGAATGGCTATAAAAACAGGAGTGTAGTCCACTCGGAAAAATGAAAAAAGCGTATTTTTCTAGATGATACTAAAAGAGAATCTCATAAGCCGCGAGTGCTTTCTATAAAAAATAATTACTTTTCCAACTACCTCAAAGCGGAGTTATATACTTGATTGAAAAGTACGATCTTAAGTTTCTTTTTAATCGAGAGGTGGAGTTTTTACGTGTTGAACGGCTTATCGGACGACGTTTAACTTTTATTGATATTTTATCTCGTTTATTACCAGAGAGACATTTCGTCGACAGGTTTATGTCTTGTTTTGACTAATCTTTTCAGCGAAACTTTTAATGCACACGACATCACGAGGTTGTAAAATCTTCAGACAGATATTGCATAGCTTTATTATTTCTTTTTTAATTCTATAATAAAAGTTTTATCTCAGCATAGCACATTTAAACATTCTCAAATGAACATTGGCTGTTAAATCTCGAAGAAATTTATCCGCGCTGGAATAGAATTAACACGTAATTTCCAGGCACTACTGTTTTTTATTCTAAAGTAAATTGACAGACAGATATGTAACAAAATTTTATTAGAATAAAAAACAGTTTCAATCTCACATTATAAAAATCCCACAGAAAAGCCTATCTAGCTCGTATCAAATGGGAAGAAAAAAATTAGCACAACATGATCCCCTATGGTAAAACCGTATCGTTCATTTTCTTTTTTTACCAAGACAATAAGCGTTTTCTGTTGGCCAGCCTTGTGAGAAGGAGAGGGGGGAGAGTGAACTTAAACCCAGGTAAGCTCGGCTACAGACCTCCTCTGCTGTCTCGCGGTTCGAAGCTAACCCGACGACTCGCCTCTCCCTTGCGGCGTTTGGTCAGCAGGGGGAGAAAACCACAAGCATTCCTCCTCCCTCTGTGTCCCTCTCTATTTCTCTCTGGTTCTCCAAGGACTTCCCTCTTATTTATAGCCAAACGATGACGTGTCACTCCGCAATGACGTCGTATATGCATCTCCGTTATTGATGATCGCAGCATAAAGTCTTTAGTGTATGGGGTTAATTGATCGTCCCTTCAAGTTTTCACGGAGAAATGTTGGATGTTCGATTGATGAAGGTGCAATATGTGCGATTGTGGTTAAGAGTTTATTAAAGGCTTTTCATACGTTCGTTTATCATTTGAGAATCCATTTATCATTGTCCGAAGATTGAAAAGTCAAAATTGATAGATTTTTCAGGCGAAGTCTAATCTTCAAAAATATAGAACACCGTGACGTAGCCGACATTTTCTGGAAAAGTGCGCACGTTCGCATATAAAAATGACTGGACACCAAAGGAACAGTTCCAGAATATCGAACGAGCTTCTCGCAAACTATCAAAATTTATGCGACTACATTAAGGAATCGCCTATCTCATCGATTTTCGCTACTTGAAGCCCCTCATTTCTAAAAAATCAATCGAGCGATCACTACTGCTTGCGAATCGCTTGCACTTATACTTTCGAAGATAACGGCTTTTAGTATAGTTCAGTCTTGAGTAGGGTATACGCCTTTCGTTGTACATCATCGTTAATACGTGGCTCGGCTATCGAATAATAAATTTCTTCCGTTGACAATTAGCACACATATACATATTTCTCTTTCCGTAGCCTGATGGATACGTCAGAGCATTATTCGCGAGCTCATACTGATTTCCCATATATTTTCCAAGGTGGAAAAATGCCGCACGTAGCATTCATAACTCAGACGAGAGCGTTCCTGACAGTGTTCCTCGTGAAATGGGGCCAAATCGATAAGTTATTCCGTGGGACACAGCCGGCACATCACTTGTATGTGATTATCGAATTAGTTTCTAGGGATGACAAGGAAGAGCAAATAAGTTACTCGCTGCAGATATATATCTAACATGTATAAAACTCTGAAGCACAAAAGGCACATGGCGCGCATTTTCATGAATAGACTTGCGCGTGGACAGACCTATATCCGATGCAATATAATGATAATAAACTCTTTACGTCCGCGCGGGTATCATCGCCGCTGCCGATGTGATTTCATTCCACGCAAGAGCGAAACTACAACTCGGCGTTTTATGCCTGCATTTGATGGATCCGGATTGCGCGCAACGTTTATAGCTGTATGGATCCGACTCTCTCTCTCTCTCTCTCTCTTTCACTCGTCAGTATCGGCATGGGTAAAGTTTATGTTCAATAGCAGAATTATTAGAGCGTAAAAACTGAAAATCTCACGCTCCCCGGCCTCTTGTCGAAAAGCTTTCGTGAAAGAACAAGAAGAAATTGCAACGAAAGTTTTCGAAGGCAGATTGAAAGGACCGAACTCGAACAAATACAACGTTAACTTTACAACCTTGGGCTTTTATCTAATTCTGTGCGATGCAAGAAAGGCGTATATATAGTACAGAATCGATAGCGAACGTATGGGGCGGGGGGCGGGGGGGGTAGAGCGCTTTAACCGATCGTAAATCGCGTACGCGGCTTATATGTGTACCTGGGTTGCGTGTAATAGCCGGCAAGCGCGTTCGCGCACCCGCAACCGGTGGCTTGCTTGCGGGAGCCCTTTTTTGTTCCACCTCTTTTATTCCACCTCGCTCTCCTGCAGATGTGTGCCATAAAGGAAGAAAACAGAAGAACGTGATTTTGAATGTGAATTAGACGCGCGCGCACTCTCAAGTGGGGACGAATTAAACAATAAACTGGGCTGTGAATGCGCGCACGCGTCGCTGGCTTTTTTATGGCGATTTAGAATATAAAAGGTTTTTTTTATTACTTGAGTGATCGATGAATGCGTTCATTTCATTTTCAGCGTTATAGTTTTCTTTTATTATTTGCGAGATTCTACAGTCGCGAAAATATCGGCACATAACTCGAATTTGAAATGAAAATGTGAGGCTTTCGAACAACTGAAAAAGATAAAAAAAAAGGAAATTCCAATACAAGTGTGATTTCATGGCTCGATATTGAATTACTTCAAATCCCCCACACCTTCATGCTTTCGAATGCCATAAAGTCTTTATTTTAAGCGCGTATAGAACGTGCAACGCGCCCCTTCCTGCAGATTTCTACGAAATCTCGAAGCTGCGAGAATGCAAACTCATGCAGGAAAGGGATTTTGGAAGAGAGAGGATATCGAACGTGCTGCACCTGAAATTCGCGACGGCATCGATTGTGTATTTTTCGTTCGTTCCTTTTTCAGCAGCAGGAAATTGGAGGCAGGCAGCTCTCTCTCTCTCTCTCTGTCTCTCTCTCTCTCTCTCTCTCTCTCTCTCTTTCTCTTTGCAAAATGATATTATGCTAAGTAGAATCTAGATACGCGCTATTTGAATATATCCCTTTGTCTAGCTAGCGAGACAATCGCTTTGATTTTACAGCCGCGCGGACTACGACTTTCGAATGCCAAATGCTGAAGGTATAAAAATATTAAAGAATTAAAACTTTCCAAAGAGTTAGTTTCTCTGTTATAAAGATTTGCATGCATTGAGAATGAAAGACACCATTGCAAAAGACGATTTTACCAAGTCAAACCAGGCCATCAACTTGAATTAAAACATTGAAGAGAAAAACTGAGAGACAGTGGCTAATTCTCGACGGCTACGGGGTTAAAAGAAGTCGTAAAGTGCGTTCGACGGTCATACAAATTCATACGAAAAGGAAAATCAAAGCGACATGCATTATTCATAGTCGAGTGACTAAAAAAAAAAGGACTCGAGGTGAAATTTTGGGCTTATGGAATCAGTAAGCGAACATTTACATCAATTAGCCTGACAATAAACGAAGCCATTTTCCAGCAGACGACGAATTTCATACACGTCGCGGAGCAATTCAATTCGCTCTGACCATGCGACGACAATTGCCTTTTTCTCTCTTTCTCTATTTTCCCTTTTCTCTTTCTCTTCTTCCATGCGTGCAGCATCTCTTTTACCCTTTTACAATTAAAATCCCGTATTATTCGCTCTGTGTACTAGATCATGAAATTTGAAAAGCAGCCTTTTGCTTTTCTAGATTGTTACATTCCTGTTGCTTGTTGTTCAAAGTTGAACTGCGATCGCCCGTTTCAATATTTTAGAATGTATATGCTACTGGGCTATTTATTATTTAGCTGTACGGAGAAATGCGAAAGTTACTTTCACAAAGATTCGCATTATCTGTTATTTTTAATGAAACTTCAACATTCGTAATGAGTTTGGTGTATTCCATCTGTATGAATAAGAGCTAACCTTCGTACGTTTCGGTCATTGTCAGTGCAGTAATTTTCAGCACTTTTTAAAAAACAAATCAACGTGTGTAAGCTTTCAAAGGAAACTTTACAATTTCGAACGCTTTCACGCATCCCATTAGTAAGAGTCACAGAACCAAAAAGATGCACTTGCACACACATACGCGAAAAATTATTTAGCGCACTAATAGCAAAGTTCATTTTCTAAAAAACAAAAAGCAGTGAGCGGCAAAGGCTCGCGCATGTTCTTGTCGTCGCAGGGTATAAAAGGCATGAAACATTCAAAGCCCGAGCGGTAATGGGAAAATCCTCTTGTGGTCGCGTGGCTGGAGACTTTCGCCCGTGTGTGTGTGCTCTAAACCGAAGCGCGCGGCACGCCGCCTGACTCGTCTTCGCCCGAATCACCATGCTGCGTCGCGCGCTACAGAGACCCGCCCTTTTACATACATGCGGCTGTCCTTTGTAATATACAAGCGCGTGGCTGAAACGGCTCGCATACAAAAACGCAAGACGCACGTCGATGTGAGGGACAGTATCTTCGAGTGGTGGGATGAAAACGACAAAAAATGTTTGTCTTCTACGCATAGAGGGACTCTGGGGTACATTTGATGTAGTTTGCTCGATGGATTTTGCGATATGGCAAGATGTTACAGCTTTTATTGCTTTTGCGGGGGGATAGTCAATCATGTTTTTGGCATTATCGTGAATGTTATACGACAATCGTAATTTATTTAGGCTATTAACCCATTTTATAAAGTTTCCGAGGCCGATTCGACAAATCTCTCTGAAGCAGAAACGAGAAAAGCGTTGAAGCATCAAACAATCAAGGTACTTGGCAATTTAAAAGTTGCTAACGTTGCTGCACGAGTTTTCCTACTGAACGACTTAATGAATTGACTCGGAAAATTGCGTCGTTTATTACTTGAGCAGGCCACTTGGACGCTACGAAATTAAGTTTCTGACAACGAGGAGCTTATAGCTAAAGAAAAAAGCTATAGATGAAAAGAACAAGTATAGTCGTCTAGTAGGCTGCAATCACGCGTACAAAAGTCTATTGCAGGCGAGCAAATAACAGACACCAACTTGTACGTACATATAGCTTCACCCTCGGTACAATTTTTTTTGCCTCGGGAGTAGCGTTCGATGGTGGAAGAAGGAAAGACTCGACTCATTGCGTATTCCATTTCGCTAGGGCATTCTCTTTCTCTTTTTTACACGCTGCATTGTCCCAGGCTAGGCCTAATTATCCAGAGGCCGCCTTGCTAATTGAACGTGCACACACTTGGACTCGTTGTGGCATTCTTTTCCTTTCTCCTTCTCTTCCTTTTCTGTGCTGACGTTGAAGCTCGTAATTTGCATTGCCGAGTTTATTTTAGCAAAGAACATCGAGCGCTTTTAAATATAATTCACGGATTCCCAACGACGGCTACTCCTCTATGAATATTCCAGTGGTTGCACAAGGATAAACCGTTTTACCGCGATTTCATCTGCACGAGATATGTGATTTTTCATCTCGGTTTGACAAACGTATAAATATTGGTTATTCTCAAAAGTTAGCTTCTTGCGATTCTTTTTCTTACTTTTTTGGCCATGAAAAGCGGATTTCGTTGTGATTTGCTGTGGATGCACACATATTCAGCTTTTATCATTTGTCTGACAAAGAAGCTTTCCTTTTTTTACTTTGGTCAAAAGTAATAATTTGTACTTTATATTGCACCGTAAATCCCCGAGCCGTAATATCCACTAAAATTATTATTTAGTACGGGAACTCGATTGCGAATGAATAATTCAGCATGCATCGAGTATATAAGCTTATTAAATTGTAATTTTCAATTTATCGTATGCCTAAAGTGTACCATACGCCTATATGAATTTGCTACTCACCTGAAAATACATTAATCAATACGTGACTAATATCATCGAGTTTACAAAACCAATATCATTCTCACGATACGTTAACAGTTCGCTTACTTTAGTTAGAATTAATTTCAATACAAGTTTTATAAATTTGTTCAACAAAAAGCGAAAAAATACTATGTAAGAAAGAAAGAAATCGAGGGATTAGTATAAAATAAAACGGCACGTTCGTTTGCGCAGGCACGAGTAATTTTTTTTTTTTTTATTTATTTTTTTTATTTTCTCAAGCCGAAATAAAGCAGCCCCGCGTAATAAAAAGAAATCCTAGCCGCCGACAAAGTACAATTACAATTTTACCTACAACACAAAAAACACCTCTCCCTCAAATGTATCCACCCTCGCACACCAATGCTATTCGCTGTGTCTCTATTATTTTTTAAGCAACTCCCTAGCTTCCCTACTTTTTTTTTCTCTTCCAACTGACGCATACAAAGGATTTTATACTTGCTCCTAACGAAAGGAAAGAAGAAAAATGCCAAGGAATCCACTTAAAGGCGCCATCCTCGAAGAGAAGACGACAGAGGGGAAAAGTGGAAGTGGGGAGTGGATTATCCGCGCTCTATTCAAGGATTTACGTGACGTTTGGCCTCGATTCGCTTATACTGCTGCTGCTAATACGTTCGGAACTTGAAAATACCAACAAGGTAGATTGACGTGCTTCAGTGCTCTTCTTGCGTATGGTTAAGAGATATGTTATTTCCCTGAATTATACCTAATCATTTAGTTTTTATCTGAACATTTAGGCTTTATATGTTTTTCCTTTGATTAATGAAATAATGTTATATGTGGTATTGCAAAATTCGTTAATTTACAAATGCATGTAAGTGGTTAGACGAAATATTCAATAAAATGATATTATGGTGCATCATGTTTAACTTTGCTTAATTTATATATTTAAATAACGGTATTATATATAGACATTGCGTTAATAATTCTTTGAACGAATCCATATCCAAATCAATAACAATAGCGCCTCATGATATTAGATAAGATAATCTTCGAAGTCGTTGAATGTTAAATTAACACAGCGGATTTCCTTATGAATGGAAATGAATTTCACTTATTTACGAGCGACGACATATCTCGCAAACAAATTTTATACTCTCGAACAAAATAAATATTCTCGATGCGCGCACAGGTTGACAGTAGCCGGCTAATCGCAATAAATCTGGAATAGTAAACAGCAATAAATTCAAATTCGAGATCCCTCCTTAAATTACGTGCGGCGACGTCTGCCTCAGTCGCGCGTGTCGGTTCCCCTTTTGTATAAGGAGAAGGAAAAAAGGGCTGCTGGCCTTAAGGTCCCTGGTGACCTTAGTTGCTATATACCTTGAATCCGGGTAGCAGCAGCGCCGCCGATGAATTATTCCGTTCGCCGAGACGTTTTCATTTGCGTGCTTTCCTTCCTTTGAGTTGGTGCCGCGTGTCGAGTGACGCGCGCGCGCATAGCCCCTGTTTTTCTACCACCTTGTGCAACGGCACTCTCTCGCTCGCGCTTTCTTCGTTTCCTTTTTTCCCTTGTCACGCGCTCTGTACGTTTTGCTTGCCGCGCCTGCCAGTCTTCTTATTTCTTTTATTCAACGTGTTATACACTCTGGCATGCGCGACAGATTTTAACGAAACGGAGGCTCTTGTTTGATATTGTTTATCTTTGTAACCATGCAGTTGATTTACGCGTTCGCATTTATTTGTCAATTCTGGTATTGAACATACAACGTTGTAAATATTGATAAATTATATTTACAAATTCACTCGTATTTATTTCAACACTTATTGAACAAACTCATAGATCTCAGTTGTATTAATTGAACGTCCAACCTCTATCAGTACTTGAAGCAATGTTGTACCGTATCAAATTCAGTCAGAGTAGAGCCAAATGACGAATTACTAAATCATCTTATAACAAAAACAAACAAATAAATAAATTCAATAATTGCAACGAGAATTCGTCACTTAACCACTGAACTAAATAAATCCAAACTATCGCGGCCTGTCAATCCCCGTCGGCGCACACAGGCGGTTAAACGCTTCACTCACAGGCGTACGAGCAACAGCAGCAGCGGCAGTGACAAGCACGACGCGACGCATCATGCGTTAATATCTGTAAGTCGCCCTTTGTTCAGTGTAAGATGTTATCAAGCACGATTGAAGTCGACGACTAGCGGGAAATTCAATTACGGAAAAAAAAGGAAGGGGGAAGGGCGTCGTCGAAAAAGCGATTATCTAATCTACTCTATATGCTGCATTGGCTCGTCGAGAGGCAAAAGGGGTTTCTTCTCTCTCTCTCTCTCTCTCTCTCTCTCTTTGTGCACGACGATGCGTAACGCGATACGCGCTTTCGGAGCTGTCGTCTCTATTGTAACTTCCTATTGTGTGTATGTCTATCCGTAGGCGCGTCTATGGTTTTTATGTCCATGACACATTTCCATTAGCTTGACAGTAGTGTAAGAACAGTAGCTTTTCACTTTATACCAAAATTCCACATGTGCATTTGAAAATTCAAAGAATTCATTTCTTTGAAAAATGTTGATTGACTTTCACAGCGTTGCATAAAAATTTTTCAAGCCATTCGTAGCCGCGTGCTGGAGACTTCTTTTTTCCCCTTCATTGGGATTAAACGCGGATCGAGCTTTATTAATTCCATTACGATCATCTGCAAGAAGGTTGAAGGAGAGCAGCACTTTTAAAAGGGGGACCCCCCTCTCACTATCACTCTCTTTCTCCATGCAGAGATTCGGTAAAAAGACAAGTGAAAGAGCTGCGCTACAGTAGATGCTGTGTCGCAGTAAAATCAGAAATGAAACGAGGGAGGAGTTGTAAAACGACAGTCAAATTATTAATGGCTGACTTCGATTATATATTTTTCCTTTATTCCGGCGATTCATCGTCGTAAAAAAATAGCGAATAAATGTGATAGTTGTAATCAACATTGTTTTCTCATTTGTTTCAGGTGAGTTTTCACTTTCGATCCACTCATGCTGTCAACATTCAAAATCGAGAGTGAGTATACAAAGTGTATGGTTAATGACAAGGTAACTCCTTAATAATAGAAACTCATCTATTCGTAAACGAATCACAAGCGATAAATAGTAAACAGAGTGTGTGTGCACAAGCGGTAGCTATTCATTACCGATACGTATAGCAATTAATTGAAAATCCGAGACTATTGATCTCGCTATTGATCGCAGTGCACACACAAGCGAAACGAGCAAATAATTAACTAGTAGCTCTAACTACATGATTGGATATAATTAATCACGAAAGGCCGCGAGTTGCGAGCTAAAACAAACAGACACGCGGGCATAATTGAATCTTTCATGAAGCTAATCTTAACGATAATCGACGCAGTATAACTGATATTATTCGTATAGATAGCCACTTAGCGCCTTGCCAGTCTTTAATCCTGTTACAAGCGAGAGCGTCGCAGCGAGAGAAGAGAAAGCCGTGAACTAATCGGTAGTAATTGCACTTCGTAAGTCTACCACTCAGCTAGCTAAGTCGCGATGTGCTCGCTTTCGCTCGCTCGTCGCAATCGTACGACGCCTGCTATTCGTGCCCAATATACCGGGAGAGAAAAATTCGTACAGGATGTGCATCGAATTGGCGCTGATCCTCGGCATAGCGAATGACAAAACGCACTGACAAGTCGATCCGTAATCTTGACAGTATACAAAGGTACGCGTAAACCACGATGCACGTATCGCATACATAGCCGAAGCAGCTCACGTACGAGCGAATTAGCCACGGGCTAATAAAGCCACGACGCCAGAAAGCGAGAGCAATCTGGACGTCGATGTATCGAGGGGCGGAGAGAGTAGAGTTTGCTCGCCTGGAGGACATAAATAAAGGACAGGGCGAGAGAGGGATTTTCTTCGGGAGCAAGAGAGAGAGAGAGAGAGAGAGAGAGAGAGCACTACTACTGAGATACTACTTGCGCGTTGTGCGCAAAGGGTCGTAATTCTTGCGTGCAAGCAACACGAAGGGAGCGCCGAATAATAAGTCCGAATGCAAGGAGAGCGGAGTCAGTCACCCCGACACTGAGAGCTTCACTTCGATCGCCCTCGAGATATTTTCCGCCGAGACTTTTGGTCGTTCTCGTTACGAGCTGGGGGTTACACTCCGCTGGCGTTACTGCCACTATAGGGCGGTCTACCAATTTTTTTTAAGCTAGTGGGCTAGTGAGAATGGCTGTCCTGGTGAGATGTTCAAGTTGAAGGGCTGACGTTTTTTGCTGATGAAATTGAACAAGAATGCGGTGTAACTTTTGAATGCATTGCTGTTGGCAAAAATGGAAGAATACTTGAAGCTCACGAAGGCGTCACATCACCTCTGAAAGACACATCAAGAATGCGACTAACAAAACTAATCCATTTTTCTAGGCAACGACAGACACATCTTAATACGTTTCTCTGGAGAAAGAAAGAAAAAATGACGCTTCCAAACGTATCAAATCCAACTACACTTGACTAAACAGTCTTATATGGCGGCGGGTCGCGTGCTCGCGCTTCGTCCGTCGACCATTTTTCCTCCTGTTGTATCGTGCCGAATGAAAAAAGAAACATTTCTCGTAAAGAGTTAGTGACTCGTGATCCCTAATCGCTTCTCTCTCCTTCTGACCTCTACTGTTGTGCTGCTGCTGCTGCTGCTGCTGCTGCTGCCAACACATACGCTCGCTCTGGCACAATAGCTGTTTTTCGACGACGACGACGACGACGCTCATGGGGATTGCGTGCAGCAGGACTAGCGGCTGGTTATCGATCTCTTGTACTGTATTCCGGGGGGTTATACCTTTTTTTGCCTTTTGTGGCGCGCGCGCGAACGAAAGAGAGTGAGAGAGAGAGAGAGAGAGCGAGAGAGATACTGTAGCAGATCTGTCGCGCGCGAAAGCTAAGGCTTATTGTCAGCTACTCACTGTCGCCTAGATGAATGGCCAGCCTGACTGACTTCTTATTACTCGATTGAGAGCCATGTAGCCAACCACCCCATGCACTTTCTTGTAATTCTATTGTATTTGTCAAGACGTTGAAATAAAAATTAAGATTTGGAGTGTCCTCGAGTCATAGAAATGAAAAGAATATCTTTCTGGTCCATTGATAAATGGATAATATCCGTCGAATATATTATGCAACGCTTAGATTTCAGCATACAATTAGGAATGTTCATGGTCCATTGCATCATCGACATTGCTAACTGTATAATTGACAATTTTTAGTATGCAAATCGTCATAAAAGGCGAATAAAAAAATGCCTGCGAAGGGGCGCAATAAATAAAGCAACGGCCTAACGAGAGGACAGCGTCACAAATTACAGCAAAAGGCGGTCTTGGAGAAAAACGCGCCTAGCTCGCGCAGTTTGCTTCTTATTTTCCCCTCCCCCTCCGAGCCGGCGATGGCGCGTGTAAGTAAAATTTTATTACCGTCTCTACGGTTGAGTTCAAATGGAAACGAACTGTCTATCCAGCTGTATAAATCAAGGAAAGCGCGCGCGCGCGCGCGCCCGAGATTATTGTGCCGCACGGCTCTATCGATCGCTCATAAAATATTTTTTCCTCCCCTTCGAGCATCTTTTACGAGTGAAGAGAGCCTAAAGAAGAAAAAGTAGGAGAAGAAGAAGAAAAAATAAAGGAGTGCTTACCTTTTTGGATTACTAACAATCGAAAGCCAACGACTGTCGTTGGCGTGCGCGGACGATCCGTCATCGTCTGTCGATAGATTATCATGACTTACCGTTTCGCTTCCTAAGCGCGAGGTTATAAGAAAATTGTACGTGCGAGATTCATGAAGGGGGTTGCCAATCGATATCGTATGCTTTATGCACACGCTGTGATCACGGCGAATATTATATATCTGGCACAAGTTTTATGCATCGGAAAACGTTATGTAAAATTGATATTTTTTTTTTTTTCACATTTTCTGAATCGTAAAGCTGGCCTCCTTGCGTGCGCATGGCGCCGTGAAAAGTATTTTCCAAATCAGCGACAAGAGTTTACGAAGAAGAATAAGCGATCTCCGATTTGGTGCTGCCAAGAATTGAGGGCTGCTGGTGGCTCCGATCGTGTGCGAGTAAGCGTAAATGCATTACACCGAACTTCTTCTCGATCGAGCGCGCACGCGCTCTTTCATACTCCAACGCCTCGATTTATCTTTTGCTTTTGTGCTACTGTTACTATAGTCTGCTTCATCTCAAGAGACAGCCAATGGACACAAAGGACTCTTGACACCTGTTCAACGCATTTTTCTTTCTTTTTTTTTCAATGGCTAATTCACTTAGCTCTCCTTTCTCTTTGGTCTTTACGCTTCATTAATCCGCTTTTATATCCAGTACATTCCGTTTGGATTACTATAGCCGTTTCTTTGTCTCTTCTATGTTGGTGCAGCATATTATTACAGGTTTTTTTACGTAAATAATTGTTACCTCGTGTAAAAAATCACCTGGGACAACTCGCAATGGCACTGAAGGTAAAAGAATGACACAAGTGTATTAGCGTAACGCTGAAAGGATACTCGTGAAAAAAAAGAAACAAGCATGCGATCCTGTGGAGTTGCTCGTAGGGTTGGTCGTCAAACCCAATTTAATCCCTATTTCTTACAAAGTGTAAATTTAGCTTATAGTTGCACGCCTGCCGACAGCGCGCAAAAAGCTAAAACGATTACAAAAGGCCCCGAGGCGTCACAGTCATTCAGAATTTTCGTATCCGATTAGCACGCACGGTGGGGTTATATATATGAATTATCGCATTATCATAATCCGCTGAAAAAATCGAATACTCGCTCAGCAAGGGGTTACGCACAATTGAAAAGAGATGCGGCTGGACGTGCTAACTGTTTCGAGAAAAAAAGGAAGCTCGCCCGTGGCGCAGCCCGAGCCAGCTATACAGCTAATAAGCCCCCGGATAACGCCGCGTTGTCGCGCTTATATATAGATATATATACTGAACAGGGTCCCATTCAGAAGTTAATTTCATGTTTTTCTTGCTTTTCACTTCCTCTCTTTGTCGATGCAAGACTACGCATGAGCTGCAGGGATTCTGCAAAGTATACTTATACGCTGCGTGATTTATTATTCGGTGAATATTCAAGAGGCATTAACGTTATGCTTATAAATTTATGCTCGCGAATCAACCACGACTCGCCAATCTATATCTGCTCAAGTATCTGAAATATATGCCATTTTTAATGCTGTTGAAATTAAGAACATGCTATGACAGTATATTTGAGTGTAACAATTTTCTATACTTTATACTATATTTCATTTACATTTTTACATTGAATCAAATTTTCGTTAAAACTATATCTATACTCAATGAATCTCAGCGATATGGCAACGTATTCAATTTCAGAACATAGTACCAAATTACAATAACTTAAACTATTGTAGCTTCTAAGAAATCATTGACTATATTAGTTATCTCACTTGAGATATTACATGCCATCTATATTCACAATTGATAACATTTTATTTCTGTTCGTTTATAATAGTGATTCGAAATCGAAATCAAAACCAAAATACGGAATGAGCATCTGTTTGAGCTTTATGGGAATGACCATATATTGATTGCAAAAATATCTAAATATCTCTCACCATTCCAATTGCAACTTGAGTAAACTGAAAAAGTGACGATATAACTACTTTTTTTATATAAATGCAAAAACAACAGAAAAAATGAAAAATCTAGGACCACGCCAATCGGTCGAAAAGTCAGTCTGAATAATACCACGGTGGAAGGCCTGAAACCCCAGCCATCCAGTCTAAATATAACAAAGCCAACGGTCCGATAAGCAGGGTGAGAGAGAGAGAGAGAGTAGAAAGAGAGCGGCATAGCCAAACGAAATCTAGTCCAGCTTGTATAAGGGCGTATGGCTGCGCCAAGTCATTCTCTCGGTTTGAACAATACACGACCTCCTCGAACTATGGGCAGAGGGGCTGGCTCGTTTTCGACCGGCCGAGCTATGGGTAGAGGGGCCGGCTGTTTTTCAACTGCGCACTACACTCAGCTGGCCCGCTGCCGCACACGCGTTATACACGCTCGCTGAGCGGGCTTATTAATTCACAGCGTGCGATCCATTCGCAACGCTCGTCCGGGCTTTGTTTTTCTTTTTTTTGGGTGGTCGAGGCGACGAAAGCTGCATCTCGAGGAACAAGATGTTCTCAGAAAATGCAGTGTCGACAGGAGGATGACCAGTCTCGAGTGAGTGCTCAGGTGCGGCTGGGAACATTTTCTTTCTCAGACCGAAGACAATTGTGCGACAGTCGTCTTCGGCCTACTTCTTCATTATTTTTTCAATCGCGTGCCTGATAACTATAATTCATAAGCGGCCTCTTCGTAGCAAGCGTGCTTGTTGCGCTTGGCTGTACGTATTCTTATTTCGTTTCCTCGTTCGCATATAATGTACGTTACCAGTTACACGAGTGAACTATGATAGGTCGGCACAGCGAGGCCTGGAACAAAATTAATATAAATCGAAAGCTAAATGGAAATTCCAGATAAAGATGAAGCGTATATTCCCCAAACGATCATCCAAACTTGAACGAATACAATAAATTCGTGGATAATCAGCACCACGTAGCGAAGCTGGGAAAAATCTTTAATAACTCTATACCGCGTGCTCGCTCGTAAACATTAGGAAGACGGTCAGGAGCGCGTGGCTGGCTACCTCGGCAGCGGTAGCTCCTGATTTAGAAGCGGTCACTATAACTTTACGCATGTGTGTGTTATACGATCGAGATTAGCGAACTGATTCACACAGATAAAGGACGATGTATGCCGATAGCCTCAGCTGACTCTCGTATTTTTTTCTCTCTCTCTCTCTTTCGAGAGGGTGCGATCGAGCGGATAAGGCGTTTAACAGGAGTCAAGTGGGATGAAGAATATTTATTGGCGGATTCCGGGGCTTTCGCGATGATAGGAATGACCGCCTGATCCTGGCAAACTTTGTAATTTTTATCTTCACAATCGGGAACACGTTTCTTAATGATTCTGTTTTTCACCATCGATAGCTATCATCGTGTAAATTTATCGAAAAATATGCCTTTTAATACACAAAATAATCAATATCGAAAGCGAGAATATGGCAACGTATTTTTTTTTTTTTTTTTTCGACGAGTGGCAATGAACAAATAGCTAAGCGGCACGAAATCGCAAATATTATTCGAAAACCAACTGAACTCGCGCGCGAAAATTGCGATCGAATGGAAATCGCGGTCATCAATGGTTAGCGAAAAAAGCTCTTTTATTACAATCATCGTCTCTCCAACGTACATATCCAGAGACTGAATTTACGAGGGCCAAAAATGCACGCTGCCAGCTTTTCCAAAGTCGCGCGAGCGCCCCGATTGAAAAACGCCAATTGCGATTTCACGCTGATGACGTTGGGGGGTCGAGAGGTAGCTAGCAACGCGGCATACATTCTCCTAACGATGCATCTGTTCCGGCCTATCGGTCACGCACTGATCGACTTGACGTTACAAGCACGGCAGGGGCTTTTTAGGTGTCAGCCGCTCTTCGTGCGGCAGCTACGTGTGCGGGATTTTTCGTCAGATGCTGCCAAGGAAATTAGCTGCATTGTTGACTTGTGTGAGCTCACGAGGAAATTTTTATAAATGAGTTTGTCTTTTGTCGGAATTTGGAGTTTTATAAAACGGGCTTGCCTATCGTCGGTGGATTTTTCATGTGAACAAATATTTTCTTATTCTTTGGTTTCTTTGATTTTAACCGGCGCTTTTCAAAGTTTGCGGTAAATTTTACGACTTGTAGAAACTGAATAAGAAAATGAAATTAACGAAAGCATAGGAAAAAACAATTCACATACGTTAACTAACAAAGGTTTAGCCAAACAACTAAACAGTTTCAATTCATTTGTTCATTTGAAAATGACTATTCAATTATTATGGTCGTAAAAAGCACACATAGTTTAAATTGCTCATCATTTACATAATAGAGCTGAATTTAGATAATAGATCTCGTTTTTTACTCTGCAGTTGAATTAAATGACTCTATACCATTTCTGCAATAAGACGTTTAATTTCACAGTAAAATATCAGATGTTTATAATGTAATGATTTTTAATTAAATTATATTATACATAACCAATAAAATCAAGAAGAAAACTTTCAAATTTTATTGAAGCAACAAATATATTCTTTGAAATGTACCATTGTCTATGGATATCCAGTGCCCTTGCAATTCTTGATAAATCAATAGGCCGACTTCACTCGTGACACATTAATAATAAACTGATTAAAAGAGGAGTAAAAAATACGTCACAACCCTGTCCTGGCATTGAACATAAATAACTCAAAGAAAACCGGTGCATCGATTTTCCTCTGATATGAGAAAAACGATGAAAAGAATAAAAAAAGTCAGGCCCACTCCTCAGCTCCTCGCCAGTAGTAGCAGAAGCGCCACGCCATACACCTGGCGAGAAAGGAAAGAGTTGAATTGACGTGTATCGATCGCGCTGTAAAGTCGTTCATTTATTAAAGCGACGGTGGCGCGGTGGCGGACGGACGGACGGGGTTCTGCTGCTGCCTGGTGAATGCATATGCATGGGAGTTGTGCGGAGTGTATAGCTCGGCTGGCTTTTCCCTTGGCGAATTCGCGCTCGCGCGTGCCTTCGCACAGCTGCGGGTTCAGCGAAATAAATATTCCATGGGCGGAAGGTAGCTAGTGTATGTGTGTGTGCTATATGCCCGACGTTTTCTCGCTTTAATAACAATCTCCGCCGCTCGCTCGCGAGAACTCCTATGAATTAAGTAGCAGGGTGCTTGAACCTTTGATTAGCTTTGCAGGCACCACCAGTGCAATATTCTCTCTCACCTTAAATATAACTGAGCTTTCACTATTTTTAGACTTATTGGCTATTTGATTGTCTTGCCTGTTTCCGTTTCTCGACTAACTTTCCGCGTTCACTCTGTGATTGACAAATTATGCTTATGGCAATTTTCCGTGAACAGATTATCAATTATATTCATTTAGAATTTATAAGAGGATAGGGTATTGGTATGCCACTGAAAATGTAGATGGCTTGGATGTAATTTTTAAAATCGTAATTCAAATTTTTCTTATTCATTCTACATGTTATGATATATTTTTATTTTCAGACGTACAAATATAACATAAATTTGACATGACACAATACATACCATTAAAGGCTAAACTACGAATACTTCTTTAAAAATACCATGAAAAACAGTTATTTGCAGTCTGAAAATACTCACATAACATTTCACAAACTTAGCCTGCAGCGAGCTAATCCCGAAAAACTATCCAGCCAGCGCAAACATTGCATTCACAAGAGTCAATTCTCTCTCTTTCTCTCTCTCTCTCTCTCTCTCTCTCTCTCTCTCTCTCTCTCTCTCTCTCTCTCTCTCTCTCTCGGAAACCTTGGAACAGGTCGCTAGAATCAACATCCGCTTGCTGTAGCTCTGCGAGCTGTGCGTCTAGTGAAAAAAGTAAAAAAAACTCGTAATAATCTCATGAGTTAACAGCATTATCTCGAAATACGGCGACGACTATAGAAAAGTAATTGCAGCGACTGTTTGCGCCTCAAGTTTCTAATGAAAAAAAAAGATATCGATTGTAAATTCCTTTGCAGTTTCACAACGGCGAGCAATAAAGACGGCGAATGCAGTTCATGATTTACGCAAGGTGCGTATATAACCGTAATACAAAACACAATACGCGTACTTGATTTATCGCGGCATATCAAAACATTTACTCTAAAATCGCGTAATTGGGAAAAGATCAAAAAGAAAATCTCATTGCAACTCTTTTCTGCCTAACCATGTCTCTAGATGTATACGAATCACTTTCTTCCGAAGATGCACGCGTTGGCGAATGTATGTTGAGCGTAAGTCTATGATGGGCACACTCATGTACCAATTGATCAAGAATGCATTTATTTTTCAAGTGACGTATTCAAATATTTATGGAAGTAACGTCAGACACTGCGCAAGGAAAAATCTGTTATAAAACAATTATATTTCTAAAAGAGGCTTGTGAGAAAAGTAGATAATTGAGTCTGTTTGATGTCTGCCAAGTCGAAAGAAGAAGAAAAATGAGATCTCTATGTTGTTAACAAATGGCCTGACTTTACTTGTTCATCATCAGTTATATCAATTGAAAGCTTCACTAATTCTAATTTCTCAGATCAATTGTATCGCTTCATTAATTAACATCACATAAAAGCGGACGCACAACAGATGTCAATCAATATTTTGAAAATGTAAGTAACGAAAATACATACGACGAGATGAGCAAGGCAGCAGCACGACTGGCACGCGTCAAAATCTGACTCTCTCTCCTCTTGTCAGTCAGCTCTCGGTTTAGTATGTGCACTGCCACGTCATGATGTTTGACCTTAAACAGAGGGTCAACTCCCCCAATTAAAGGGCAAATATACACACATACACACTCACATATACATAGTGCATCACGCGCACATTCGCTCGAATCACTCGTATGTGGCTTGTCGTTAACGCAGTCAAGTGAGGAAAACAAAGCTCTTTCGCTGTACACGCGCTTCATTGCTCCCTCCCACATTATTACCTTCGATCTGCAAAAATAAGAATGTTTTTGCTTATTGCGCCGTTTTGCTGGCTATTTGTGCGCCAAATGCGGAGTGATTGCGTTTTTTTCTGAGCGGATCATACAAATTGCAAGGGGTCAGTTATTTTTTCCGCTATTTTAGCGGAAAATCTTTTTTGGTCATGCTAGAGGTAATTGCTCGTTTGTTGAGGGAAACAGTGATTAATCTCGTGGCGTATGTGAATTTTTTTCGTTTCGCCTTTGCGAGTTTACAAATTTTTTACGTTACGTGGACTCGACACATTTCAGACATAAACCAGTATTTATTCACTTGTTAAAATTTATAAATGCAAAGCAGATATAGATTTTATTTTCATAAAATTCTTTAATTACTAGTTGAATATGAATAAACACTCACAAGCATACAATTGATTTGGATGTATATATTTCATATGAGGGATTTTAAATAAGAATTCGTTTATAAATCTACAAATTAATATGTCCATATTGAAAAATAACCATCCGTACATAGAACTTCACTCTATGATTCATTAAAAATAAATATGGCATGCACTTGCGAGCAAACAGAACAAAAAAACTACTCTAAAATATACAATAGAGAGTTGAGCAAACAGATCTAGTTTAGCGTTAATTTCGAGTATCTGTGCTGGGACAACAAAATATGAGTCGCTTGAAAAGGGCACATAGAGTGCATGTATGCGTGGATAGTGGTGGTTTACCGAGGCAGTTATTAACAACGCTTAAATGTATAATGGCCCATTAATTCGTAGCTTTCTCTCATTTGCTCAGCTGCCATAGATTATGCATGCGTTCTATTTCAAAACTACTACAGCATATTTTTGTACGTTCGAACATATTTCTTATTTCATTGATTATAAATCTCAGGTTGGATTGAGTCAAGTGAAGCGGTACGCGAGGGTTCGTTTGGCTTAACAATTTAATTAACGCAAAAATTTTATTAACTTCTTATCGGTTTTTCCATTCATTAATTAGCTTCGTATATTCATCGGAAATCTATAACCGAAATATGTAAATAGCAGGAAAATTCACGATGAATAAATTTTTGTCGTCTATAAGAAAAATTGAATTTCATCCCGGCTGCAGAAAATAGTCGACCGTATCATCAACGTGAAGTAAAAAAAGCTTAAAAAGCAGAGCAGAAAAATGTAGAAATGGTATAGCTGTTTAGCGGAAAAGCGTGCTGGGAATCGAGAATTTGTCCAATGATGGAACGACGCTTCGGTAGTTAATTTAAAAAACAGTCTCCCTCGAATGGAAACTCGTCCCTCAGAAAATAAATAAAGGAAGGAAAAATGCCAGCATCCGTTTAGCTGGAAGATAATTTTTAGATAAATTCTAATCTAAAGATCTGATCGCTCCACGTGCCTTTGATCTCGCGATGCATATAATTTTCAGGTAAACAAGGAACTGGAAGACACTACCGCTACACGCCTGCATATATTGTATCTAAAACGATCAGTGCAGCAACTGGCCCCCCATAGCCAAAAACCACCGATTTTCCAACTGACGTAGCAAACCAGCAGCGGCTCCCTCTCTTGCCACATCTTTATAATTAGAGGCTGGATACTTTCTTCCCTTTTGGAGTTTGCGCTGCCAAGTCACGTAGAGCAGGCCGCTATAACGTTGTAACTCGGTTTTCCAGCGAGCATATTGTATATACCACCACGCGACCAAACTCGATTTACGCCCTCCCCTCCCGCTAACATAATGTGCGAGCATACCTAATTCCCCTACCGTTACTTCTCTCTCTTTCTCTCTCTCTCGTGGATAATGCTTCTATTTTCGAGCCCACCCACCACATTGCCTGTTTGCATTCTCTCTCGCGGCTGAGTTTGATAAATTTCGCTGGATAATAAAGCAGCCAGTACGCGGACGCGTGCACGGTATTTTGGCTGAAGGATTGTTCGTGGGATTCTGGCTGTCACGCGTACGTATGCGGCATTTGCAATAAACTCATACGAGAGCACTGCCTTCTACGTGTATACTATAAACTTAAAAAAATTAAAGTTATTTTGTCACAATGCAAGCGACTTTGTATCATTTGTACGTATTTCGATTCTTCTGATTAAGCAACACTATTTATTGCACGACTACCGGCTCTTACCTTTAACCGAGTTGACGGCGTTCTTCGGACCAGTCAATTTCATTTGTTTACTTGGTTAATAGATGTATAATTGAGCTTACAGTCATACTAGTTATATCGGAGCAATAATATTTCGGTGATTCATTTCACACGTTTAGCTTATCGAGAAAAAGGGAAATGATTTAATTATTTAAGTGATTGTTTTTCTCTGGTTTATATGTTCGAATCGAAACTTTCACTTTCCTCAGCTGCAATATTCTATCGAGTCTACAGATAATAAATATTGACCATATAGCAAAATGGCGATAATACGCATAAAATTACAAGCAAGCACAAAATTTGAAAGTCATCGAGAAATCAAGCCTAACGAAAAATAAAACAGTGAAATGCGAGCTCGAAACAACAGTATATAAGAAACACAGCCGAAACTGACAATATAATTCGTCGCGCGCGAGCGACGTGTGAAAAATTAATGCAATACACAATTTACACTGACACGAAATATATGTAGGAGTAGCAGAGGAAAGGAGGTGGCAGAGCGGTATACGCTAAGGAGATAAATCTTGAGGGCGATCCTCTTTGTCTGGCGGCTTCCGAATCGCTGCTACGCGTTCCGTCTTTCTCACGCGGAGCTGCAAGCATTGCCAAGAATAGCGAAGCTTAAACGCGCTTCTCACATGCACTGGAGGGAGAGACACAGCAAACGTTTATAAGTGGCGATGTTTTACGAGGCGCAGACCAAGCGAATAATTATAGCGAGTATAGGGGTCCAAGTGCGCGCGTGCGCGTCTTTCGCGAGTTGTCTGTGTTTATAAAAGACCAAACGAGAGAGAGGCCGATGATACTTTCCGCCCCGTTTATTGATTCGGATGTTTCACTTTTGCCAGAATTTCTTTTCGCGCCATGAGAAAGCAAGTGAGGCGTTGAGATATTGCCGCGATATTCGTAGCGATTTTAGGAATTGATTGCTCATACTTTTATCACCGAACTACTCGGAATAGGCTTTATCGGATTTTCCGTTCTGAGACTTCACAACAGTAATAAAATAATTAAATAACTTTGAGAAAAGAAATCATAGAGTAGCTAATGTGTGTGTGGCTGGCGCCTGAAGTTTGATATTTACGAGGGAATAAGCTGTTAAATGTTTAGGAATAGGGCGCGTTTAAATTGCCTTCGAAACGTCAACGTGTATTCGATTTTACATTGAAGCCCGCCCGAGGCGTCGTCGTCGTCGGTAAATCAGTCTAAATGCTCCAGCAGCAACAGCAACAGTAGCGGCAACCGTCCCTTGCTCTTTTCACAACAAAGACCAAACGCTGAATCGTAGAAAATGTCGTTCAACCGTCTCTCTCTCTCTCTCTCTCTCTCTCTCTCTCTCGTCCCAACTGCACACGAGCGCCTTTTCATCGCTCCGTTCTCCCCGAGGGCGTTTTAAAAAAAAGAAAAAGTTTTTTCGGTGACACAAAAATCCAGCGATAATTTGTCGCAACTCGAAACCCATGATTTATATTGATATTTGCTTGGTGGACAATACGCGATGCCGGCTGTTGCGATCGAGGGGCGTAAATCGGAGACTTTCTTTTTATGTGGGGTAGCGCACGGTATCTACAGAAATTTCTGAAAAAAGAACGAAGGGAAGCGAAGAAACAAAGTTGTAATAAAATTTAGATAATCGATATTAGCCACAGTATATTACACGGTTTATTAGATTAAATGCTGAACCTTTCTGGAAATATTTTGCGAGAATCGTATTTTTCGCCTTGAACACTGTGAGATCAAAAGGGAAAAAAATACTCTCCCGAAAAAATGAGAATGGAGGGAAGTGACGTTACCAGATATATTTCTGTGCTACGAAAGAATTCTAAATATTCAGAGTGGCGAAAATCAAATATAAAATAGTCGTCTCTTTTTCTGAACTCAAAGTGAAATTCACAGCGGCGCGTGGTAGCTGCCGAATTCTAAAACAAGTCGCGAGAAAGAAAGAAATAGTAGAGAAAATAGATATAGGTATAGGATAATAAGAGAAGAAGAAAGGAAAAAAAGTGATAGAGGCCGAGTGGGAAGCTCAAAGATCGAAAGGGCCTCAGCTTTAAGGCTTGGCGCTGCTGCTATTCAGGCGGCAGTACCGCGCGCATCGATATTATATCGAGGAGGGCTTTTGGGTTTGCGCTCGAGGCAACCGAGGGAGTCTAGTGATATTTAAATGCGAAGGGGAATATAGCAGCACCCGGACGCGGAGAATCCTCGTATATAACGTGCCCGGGCCAATCGCGCAGCATCTATACTCGCACGTACTTGGATCTCCTCCTGTACTCTCTGGGTGTCTCGTTTCAAGTGGATACACTTGTATCTGCCAAGAGGATTTTCCTTTAAGCTTTGCACTAAATTTTTTCTTCTTTCTAATCCACTGAAATATATTTGAAAATAACTTCTTCTTTTTTCTCCTTAAACGTATCGGATTGCGATGCCTTTAGTTGAATTTCGCGAGTACAAATTCAAAGTATGGAGTTTATGATAGAAACTTGACGTAACAGTCCGAAGGAGCTGACCTAATTCGGTGGGCCGCAGATAATAACACTCCCCAAAAACTAACCCAAGATATCCAATCTAAACTGCTGATACGATATAGGAGGAGGAAACGATATACCAAGTCTGTGCGCCTTCGTCCCTTAATGTCGACCGGATAACTTTCCGAGTTAGATGCAGCAGCGGCAGTAATAGTAGAGTAGCTCTGAGAGTAGCGTATACTGGATCGGTTTCCGATATCGTCCCAGAAATCGAATGTACATCTCCTGTCGCGTGGCGAAAGTAGGCGGGAATTAGTTTGCTTCGCACGCTACATTATTTGCATGGCAAGCTGTTGTCGAAAATTGACTATCGTAGCAATTCAATCGAGCTTGTAAGCTTTGGCTATAAAAACGATTGGTAAACTCTGTTGCCTAATTCTGTTGTATTGAAAAAAATGATTGCCTCGATGTATCAGAAAATGCCGTACATAAAAAAATCCACTTTCAGCATCTCTTTTTATCATAATCTGTCAATACTCAATAATCCAAAATATTACTTCGCAAAATAGCATTGAAATTCAACAAATAACTGCGAAAAAAGCATCTAATTCAAATTAAACTAAATAACGGCTTATTTAGTTAATGGTGTCGGTACACAATTACCTGTTGTGTGGCAATAAACCGTGAAAACAATGGAGCATCGCAATAATGTTAGGCAGTGGATACACATTACCATAATTATGTCACAACCGGAAACAAAACATATTCTTGGAGAAGCTATCGCAATTAAAAAGAAAATTGCTGCATGTCACGGTTATTTCATTCTTGAATATACCGAGTTTCTCATCATAACTCATCTTATCTCTTTAACTGTCTGTAATGAACAAGCCCGTGTGAATGAAAAGATCTATATGCGAACGTAAAAAGTACAGCTGATGTACGTTCACGCGATTTTCAGTTATCTAATCGGAAACTTTTATTATTTAGCTCTCAACAAAAACAATATACGAAGGTGAGAGCATATCCACCAGGCCGGCACTAAGTAGAACAAAAGTCAGATGTCTGTCGTGCGTTAGAGTCGATTCTAGCAAAGTTTTCCGATTAGCAATACGTGTGGCGGAACTGCTGCTGCTGTGTTCCTCGTGCGGCGACGAGCGCACGTATCGTCTTCGACAACGACGGGCTGCTTGCCGATTCCTTCGTTGTATCTCCTTCCTCCTGCCTTTTTCTTCCTCTTCCAACCGACAATGACAATCCTCCTCCCTTTGTACACGTAATAATATCCGCGCGGTTATTAGCTTCACTCTCTTTTTCTCTCTTCTTCTTCTTCTTCTTCTTCTTCTACAACGTCCTGTGATTAATGCTCGGGTGCTCTTCGGGAAAATTGCTTCTCTCTCGCAAGCGCGATTCTTCCTTATTTTCTCATTTTCCACCGACTTCGCGTGTGCTCCGTTCGCCTTAGCTCTCAATTACCGTCTGTTTATCAACTTTTTTTTTATATATCTCGCAACCAAAGCTATTAAAATGTTACTCGTTGAAATTATCCAGTTGACGGTTTCGTATCTTATTAAATTCTTTTACCCAACTTATTTAGTAATATTGTCTTTCAAATAATTACCTATGGGATATTTCATTTCATTTCTAACCGAGTGTAATCGAGCAGACCGTGTTGTAAGTGAAACTGTTAGATAAGAATATCATCTTGATACGTGCAAATGATGAAACGCTAGTCGATGACGCTTTCTCAAGACTAAATAATTTGATGAATAGATCTTTCCAGGTATATGTTTCAACTACTCATATGACATTTGAAATTTATTACTCATTATTCTATAAAAATATATTTTTATATCATTTGGAATCGCAATTTTACTTATTAAAAACATCATAATGACAACGCTCCAAGGGATGACGAAAGAAGTGTCAATTTGAAAAGCCGAAAGCAATGTCACTTCACCCCAGCTGGCTCGTCCGTTCGTCGTCGGATGTATATGTAGTATGTACCTGCTACTGCTGAGACCTTTGCCGGCGCGGGATGAATGCGCATCACGTGCTCCGTCGGCGACGTGCGTAAGACGGTTGATGAAACTTCGGGGAGTTTCGACGCGCCAAGCCAGTTGCTTCTCTCTTATACTCGACAGCAGAAGCAGCAGGAAAAGTTCGTTCGCGAACATCCGGTCAGCGAGTTATACGCCGATGAGAGAAGTCGTAATTAGCGCTCTGAAAAGCGTAACGCCTATGAAGCCATTTATACGTTCGGTGTCATTTCATTTCATCTATCTGTTTATTTTTTTGCGTGTAAAATTGTGGACAGTTTTTAAAGCCTGCGAGTGACATTTGGAAAAATCCACTGTCACGATATTAACGAAAGCTTTTTTGTGTATACTTGGGAAATATATAGATTGAAGGCACAAAAGGGAAAAAAGCAGAAAAGAGAGGTGCATGCTCTCGAAGAGCTATTCATCCAGTCTCGCTCGCACGTCTCTCGTTCGATTGTTAGCGGTTCGAGTATAGATTTTTTTCTCTTTGCCTGCCTTGTTTCGCCGACGAGAAGAGAGAGAGAGCTTGCATCGCATGCTGTGTGTCGTGTTGCTGGCCACGAAAAGTTGCCTATTTTTCGCTCGCTGTTTGCTTTACATTCAACAGCAACGACGACCCGAGACTCGATGAAAGTTTCGCGAATAAACCTGTTAGACTAGTATTGCGCGCTACAATGTTCATGGTTATTGTTTGAAGTGGCCTTGTCCGCGCACACGTGTTTGTCAAATTCGTATGTTCCGTCGTTTTTTTATTACGAATTTGTGAAATAATTTTTATGATATCTATTATTAAATTACGCATTTTATTATTTTTTGATCATTGAGTGATATCCATAAAACAATATAGTTAATTTATTATTGCTCATGAAAAAAGAACAAAATTAACTTTTTTAAAAGAAAAGTTACTTAAAGACGTTACCAATAAATTGCATAACATTTTATCAGTCCGATATGCTCATACTCTTATATAATGAAAACGATTTTCAAAGTCTGTACAATTCGTAGAATGCGTTCTTCTCCGCCAGTAAGTGATGATACGAGTAAAGCATAGCTTCTCTATATTTCATTTAAAAAACAGATGATGTAGAAATTTTTGAAAAATATCGACGAAGAATTCCCTTTCCAAAACGTAATGCGTGGTTTTATTGCTTAGTTTTATTACTAGTAAATTCAAAGAACGAAGTTGATAAAAAAATGAAAAATATAGATGAAAGAATGGAAGATAACGGCAAGTGCGACAATTGCTGCGGGCGGAAGTATTTTTATAGTGTGCACGGGAGAAATAAGCTCGCAGCATGTCGCAAAAGTATCGAGCTTCGCGTGATAAGCGCTTACAAAGATAAATCGCCAGATAAATATTCAGGTGTGTAAGGTTTTTTTCCTCTTGAACCGTATATACAGTTATGTAGTATACGTTGCACGTACGTACGGTGGCAAAAGTATTTCGGCGAAGTTATAAATCATTCTCTCTCTCTCTCTTTCGCGTGCAAGCGTACAGCGTATGAACTGCTATTTTTCCAGTCGCTGATTTTCCAGGCGCCGCAGAATTCCTGTTCGCGGTGCCCCACACGCGCGCGCGCGCACGCATATACATATATACGCACGAGAAAGCTAAGTTTTGTAAACTCGCGCGCAAGCACAATGGAAACCTTCCGCGAAGGGTGTAGAACAGTGAGACGTGCTCCAATACGGAAATACGTATTCTGTGGATTGATGAATAGAATACGTTTCGTTCTGGTATTTTCGTTCGCGTTTCCAAATTTTTTATTAATTTGTCTTTAGGGAAAGTTTGAGTTTCCGAACGATTTTGTCAATACATAAATATTTATTTATATCACTATTGGTTTATTACATTAATTAGAATTATCTTTTATATTTCTTTTTATCAATAACTTTTGACAAAGCTAATATACTTGAACGCTTTATTTCGTATATGCAACAAAGACATATATATAACAGTACGCCGTACTGAACTTGAAATACACACGGCTAAAAAAATCTGCAATTTTTCAATCATTCAAAAACTAGTCCACATTTAAAAAAACCATTCATTCCAAAGTTACACATATCTAGTGATACAAAATCTCAAAATCTCTCCACACGTACATACACACGGTCGCGTACTCACAAAGCGCATCTCGCGTAAACTTTCTCATGTGGAAAGTCAAGAGGGGAGGAACACGCACACGCACATGTGCATAAAAGCGAAGTTCAACAATCGCACGAGCTCAGGAGAGAAGCACTGCTGCGCGATATAAAAGTCAAGGAGAGTGCAGGGGGCGTCTGCCGCCGTCATGTGGAAAAGCGCGCCGCCGAAGAGAGAGATAGGAAGTAGGAAGGGAAAGGTATGAATGAATGGTTACGTGACCGTAATACTGCATCCGAATGGCGTAATACGAGGTGCGTGCTGCATATATACTTTCAGTGCGGGAAAAAATTTTTTTTTCTTTACCTCTGCTTTTCACGCTGTTTTGCTCCGTTAATGAATTATTATTCAATGGAATTGTATACATTGAATGGTAATTTTGAATACATTTGATGTGGTGGAAATTCAACAAAACAATGTATTCACGTAGCTGAGTACAATCTGACCTGCTATCCTTTCGACGCTGACGTCTTTTACGAGAATTTGAATTTGAAATCCACCATTGTTCTCTTTCGACGACTCTAACGAGCAATCTATGGTTACGGTGATGTTTATAAATCGTAAAACGATTTTTTTTTTCGTTTATCCGATACGCCGCAGAATTCGGAAAGTATCGCGTGATACAAAGTCGTTGGTGCGTGTCACGCGCGTTGCTATTCACATTTTTTTGCGCGCGTTTTCAACCTGTGGCACGCGGCCGCGGCTGTATGTGGCTCTCTTATTTCTCACCCTGCCGCTGTTTTATCGTCGCACACGCTTTTCTCGCTTTCGACTTTTCATGCGTACATGAGTTTGAGCGAAAATACGGTTGAGCTCTGGTGTTATTGAGAAAGTTGAAAGCGCGCTGCCAGGTGTAAATTGTAACGAGGAGTTTCTGTGCCTCGGCGACAGTTTATTCGGGTCCTTGGTTTTTGTGTATTCGCGTGTAGAAATTGGAATAAAAGCAGAAGCATTGAAATCATTAACAACGTATCTGATTGTGTAAATGAAAATATTAAACGTCACGTAGGTCGATCGTAGTAACATTGTTAAACAGGGTCATTGAAAGATTCCTAAGTTTACTTAATAAATGATTATTGTTTAATATTAAGTTATAAAAACTTTGATAAAAAACTATCAATTCGGTTTGAAAAATTGACACGTGAACTATCAAATGTATTCTTCAAATGAAAACTAAGTGGTTTTTAGTTTTGTTTTACTACTTGTAATCTTGATTAAGAATGATTGACTAAAAGGGAATTGATACTTGAACAATGAAAACCTCTAGGGCATTTCAGACAAATAAAAAGTATGAACTAACGCAAATATCACAAAACATCGTTCTTCTTTGGGCTTGGATCATTGACAGACACAAGTCATCATCAATTAAATAAGTCATGGTCATACACAGAGTAACTATTTATGTGTCCCCGTAGCCACATGAAGTAAACGATCTGAAGTAAACGATCGACCGCCAAAAACTCTGTTTAAACGATCGTCGAGTAGCGGAAGCCGAGATCATAATAGTCCCTATCCTCTGTCGCGTATGCGTACGTAGAAGAGTAGAGGGTCTTTAGGTGTGGGCGTTTATCTCAGCAGCGACGGCGGCGCTCATAAGCCATTATGGCCATCTGCGCTTACGCGCGCGCGCCCTCCCGTAACAAGCCACAATTGAAATAGCCGCACGCGGCAGCTTAGCCGCTTTCTCACAGGCCGCGGACACAATTGGCTTTATTATGCGCGCCGAAGCGCTACGCGCTTGGCCGATTGCATTTCGACCTTGAATCACAACGGAAGAGCCGATGATAAGAAATAATCACTCAGATTGTACACGTACAGCGACTTTCGTCGTGTCTTACGCAAATATGTACTTGTCTATTGGGAGTCTGTCGAAAATATACGTTCGATGTCTTTCGAAGAAAAGTAGACTTGCCTGTTGACTCGGCGCAAACACGTCCTTGCTCAATCATGAGCAGTCCCTCGTCGACTGCGAATGTTAATAGTTTAAAGGCCTCTTCATTTGACAAATGTTAATTCTTACCTGTGACTCTGGTGAGAAGTATCGCTTTAAAGAGGCGGTTCATTTTTGTGGGCGCCATTGCTTTTTTTTACTGGGTCAACACGAATTTCGAGTAACGTGACGTACGGTACGTTGGAAAACCGACGCTCAAGCCTCTTAGGTCGTACGTGGACTCGATTTTTTGGCAATGCAAATAAGATTAGCTATCGCATCGCGTGTAATACCCCAATACCCCCATCGCCAGTTTCATGAATAACAGCTATTCAAGGCTGAGTCAATAATATTTCAATGGACATATCTCTGTTTGCGCTTTCGTTAACACGCGTGCAAAGAGCACACTCGAGTGTCATTGACTCGATCGAAAGTTTCTTCTCCGAAAAGTACACGCGCTCAGATCTGAATGCAAACGTAAACATTGATTTGGAAAAAAATGAGCGCCTCTGGAATCGATAAATCAGCCGTTGGATAAATAGTCGAAGGAAAATAGCTGAATGGACATTAATCAGAGCAGCATCGTCTGTCGATGCTCGGAGAACGAATCATCTGTTGATAATCGAAAAGGAATATCTCCGTCTGATCAGCGGAGAGAAGTAGCAGACGCGCTCTCGAGAAACAAAAAGAGGAAGATTGCGAAGCGAGGGAGAGAAAGCGGCAAGCAGAGATTCACGAGCACAGGCAGCAGCAGCAGCAGCACCAGCAGCAGCAGCAGCAGCAGCAGCAGCAGCAGCCGTGGATTAAAGATTCGTTGAGCGCATATACAGGTATACGCGGATGGAGCAGCCGTTGGGCTTAAATTTAGTGGACGCGGTCGTTGTAGAGAGAGAGAGAGAGGAATTGAAGAGAGCCTTGGGACTGCTCGAAATGTTTAGATCGGGCGCGATAGAAAGCCTCGCTCGCTCGCTGAAACTTTGACCCAAGGAGGCGCGCCGCTCTACTACTCTCTTTATTCGCCTCTCGCCCTCTTCCCTGCCAAGACTTAACTTTTGGCTGCAAGAAATTGTTTTAAAGCTTCGGAGGCCCTGAGTTACCACGGCTGATTGGTATCGAGCGACTTCTTGCGCACGCACAAGCAGAGCACTTTTAGAGCGCGCGCCCAACTGCCTGCATTTGCATTTTTATGCTTCCATTCAACTTTCAAAGTATCCACGCTTAATCTGCCGTTGTAAATATGTCGCGCATCTCGCTCCCCTTTGCCGCTATCGGTAAGCTGTTTCAATTTCACGACAGCGCATCCGATAAAACAAAGCTATACGACGAATTAATCGATCATTATCTGCTACATTCGCGCGAAAGAAGATGAAACGAGACCTGCTAATATTTTAATCCAGAGTGCAAATTCATTAATCAAAAAGCCCCGATTCTCATCAAGCTCCCCACGCATATTTTAAAACTGCCATCCGGCGCGCCTCGTCCCCGAGAGCAATCAACTCGCCGAAGATTTCGAATCCAATCAACCCTTTCGCTTCCACGTACTTTTCCATCGCCCGCACTAATGATTTCGTCGATGCAGAAACTAAGCCTACTACGACTATATATGTGTGCCGCCTTCCTCCTCTCAGCGTCGCGCTGGTTGGCCGCATAGTTGGCCCGCATATTTCGCGTGCCACCCGAAAATCGATCGTTACGAGGGATGACTATTTTCTCTCTCGGCTGAACGTTCCGTTTCCAGCTGGATTTTTATCGCTTCCGATAGTTCACTGCTTCTCTTTTTTCCTTGCTTGAACACTTTGTATATTTGTGAGACTATACGTGTATATGGAAAGATGCGTATATTTGTTTGTAACAATAGGAAAGCAGTTGGTTGTGTTATCGATAGATGCCTTCAAAAACACATATCAACATTTACTAAAGCAAATCGATTAATAAACTGTAGTTTCGTTTTTTTAATTAAAAGTGAATTCGTTTGAAAAAAACATTCAGTTTTTTTATGCTTTATTTGCGCTTCGTTAAGTCAAACGTCGCTCTTTCAGATTTTCGATTTCTAGAAGTTACTTAAATGAGTTTCAAGTACTACTTTTTTTAAATTTATTAATGGCATAAAATTTTATCAGATATCAAGAAATTCTCAATCTCCCAGTCACTTACAGAATTAAAACCTCGTGAAACGTGGAAAATTTTATCATCGTATAATTAAGTTCTGTTCCCAAGAAATCTATAAACCAAGTCGTTAATGAAATTTCCAAGACAGCTATGCAATTCTTATCTCTGATATGATTATTAAAATGACGAAGAGTCGGTGTTGGATTTCCGCGTGAATTACACGACTGCCGCGAGAAATAAGCAAGCTGATGTTTTATATTTAGATACTTGACGTGGTAACTTTCCGCATTCATCGATTTTACATGAAAAGGGCAGATACCCATTGATGCAGCTTTCTCTTTGCTGGCTGTAAATACTGGAATACGACTTATTAGCAAGTAAAACTGCAATGATCACTGTCCGTGCGTAGCCTTGCAATTAAATCTGTTTCCTCCAGAGTTTATTATTACTTCGCGTTTTTTTCTCTCTCAAAAACCCTCATCCAATTAATCTTCATTTGATTAATAAATTTATCTCTTTTTTATGCCGCAGGTAAGAAAACAATCATTTGGTCAACCGATTCTTAACATTGGTCGCTTACCATCCACGTAAGTTCAACAAGTCAATTGCGATTTTCAAACTGTCATCTTTTGTGCTAACAAAAATCTTTGCAAGCATGAAAAATCATGACCGATACGGGGGCATCGTCAGCAGCGGTGGCTGTCGATAAATCGACGAAGCTGCATCGTTCTTTTTCCTTCTCGGCGGTAAAGGTAAATGCCGGTAAATAGGCAATCCGCGCAGTCGAGCAGGAAATCCCTATAGCAGCTTGCGCGCGAGAGAAGCTCATCCATCAATCTCTGTTGTACGCAGGCAAGGATGATATCGAGCTTCCCACCTGCTCGACGACGACGCCGACCAAAGGAAGAGGGACGGAGTGAAGCTTGATTAATGATAAAGCTTCGGTGCTGGCAATAAAGCCGATCGATTCCGATGCCGTTGTTCTTGTTGTTGCTATTGTGACGCGCATAGCCGTGTACTGCACACGTCGGATGTGAGCTAGCGGAAAAGTGTGGATATGGAACGCGCGCGAGAATGCCGAGGAAATCGATGCAAAGAGTAACGAGAAAGAGAGGTAGTTCTGAGCGGGACGTGAACGCCAGTAATTACAAATCCACCTTCTCTTCCAATGGTCATTTACGAGTGCATTTATCAAATCGTCGTTTGCGACAGTCTAAGCTTTTCTTGAAAAATTTGCAATCATGATCTTCCGAATAGTCAAACGTTAGCTGGAAACCAAATGATAATAAACATTTAACGCTCGCGTAACAGCTCATTATCCTTATCTGGACTGCAACGGAAGAGGCTCGCAAAACGTTATCAGCGAAAGATTATTTCAGTAGTAGCGCTCGCACATACTTAGGGGGTTGCAGTCGGGTCGAGCTATCGTTTTAGTAAAGCTACTTTATCTTGGCCGGGGCGCACCGCTACTGATTAAGCAAGGGACTGCAAGGAAGGAAGCAACGGCAATTTCGCGCGGCGCTAGCAGTGCCACGCAGACACGGAGCGAGAGACCAACGCTAGGACGAGAGTGAGGTTACATGGGGGTGTTTCTAGCGCGCGGGCGCGCGTAATTACGTCCAAGTTTGAGGAGTTCGCCACCAGCAGGCTTCCGTTCGATTAGCCAACGCGGCGGCTCCTTTATGCCTACAGATCTCTAGAAGCTGTCGCAGACACGTTGCATGAGCGACGACCTTCAATTGTACGTATACGCACCAGCCATTCAGGCTCCTATGTTATTGAGATGCAATTTCGATTAATTATGTGCGGCTGCACGTGGGATGTAATGGCAACGGCGATGCCCTTATGGCAGATATACTTGTGTCTACGTACGAATGTATACATGACGGATTGATCAACTCGCTCTGCTCGTGATCGCTTTGGCTTTAGGTCACTTCGTCAATTTCAGATGGCTAATTGAATGTTTGATTGCACTTGTCGTATTTGTCTATATCTATATAAAGACGTCGTTCCCAAGGATTTGGAATAATTTTATAGGCAAGTGAATGATCTTGTAAAAAAAGAACTATTTGTAGTTATTGCTGCTACTGTTTCACGTACATTTTGATAGAATCGACTAATCGCTACAAGCATATCATGTAAAAGTGTGTTATGGAGAAGAGCCTCGAAACGATTTGGCAAAAAAGTGACATCGAATTAAAGGGGATATGAACAAAAAGGAATGAGAAATGGCAAAGCGAGAGAGTGATCAATATACCAATGAGCGACGTTCGCGAGGGCATCGAGGCGCGAAGAAGCCATTGTTTTTGCATGAGCGCTCGGGCCATCAGTGTCCCTCTCGGCCTCCGATAGCCCGTGAAAGTTAATAAAAGCAATCAATCAATGAAGCTATCAATCAATCAGTGCATGGCACTATATCGATGGCAATCAGCCAATTAATATCTCTCGCCTGAGCTACGAGTTCGTCGTTCGCCCTCAGCAGCACCCATCTGTTCTCGATCTTTCGTCGTCGTCGTCGTCGTCGTCGTCGTTTCCACTCTTCTTTAATTCTGCCAATGGCTTTTATGCAGTCCAGTGTCGCCGTCACCATCGACATTGCTCGAGTCCAGCCGTTACACGCTCTACTCGTGCGTATTGTACGGACGTTTACTCGCGACGATTGCCAATTTGCATACGGAATTCTCCTGCACGCTGTGTAGCTACGCTGCTGGCTTTTGTACGTGAGTTTAGCTCTTGTCATTCGATCGAAGGCCTTTACGCAGGGATCGTTTCAAATTGCACGTTTCTTTTCGCTTTTGAATTTAAGATTTTGGATTTAACGGTAAACTTGAGCAACAATCGTTTTTCACTGACCTCTCGAAAATTCGTTTAGTTATTTGATTGCGATGTTGCAATTGTTGCTAATCATTGACCAATGTAAATAAATGATCCTTGGTGCAGCAGCAACGTTACACCACTGTAAAAGACCGCTTGCTAATTACAGGCTATCGAAACGGAATCACTAACTCGTGATTACGGAATAAAACCCCTATAAAAAAACGAAGGTAAACGTATAACGATATACATATGAAGAGGGGCGACCTAATTACCTTCCGGTCGAGAGAGGGCTTGGTTTTCTCGATCGCTATTTCGCGATTGTGCGGTGGCGCGCGGCTGTTAATCTTTACGAGTTAAACCTCGGAGAGCTCCCGCGTGGAGCATTTTTCCCCATTTGCGCGCTAACGGACTTAATGGAGGTGACACGCGCCCAAGAGAGAGAGAGAGAGAGAGAGAACAAAGAATCGTAAAATCTCGCGTCAGGACATGCACGCACACATACTCGAATGAAAATAGAGCGCAGCTATGGGAATCGTAAAAGGGCTATACGAAAAAAAAAGGAGCACACGGCAAAGGAACTAGCCGGCTAGCTGCGTTAGAGTGAGGGTAAATACGTTCGTTTACGAGCTCGTTAAAAGTAGCTGCGGGCCAGAGGAGAAGGTGGAGGCTAACTCGCAAGCCTTTTTCCGCGTTGATCTTTGGTAATTTCATTAATGTTATCTGCTTTTCCACTCTCGTTTGCTTCTTTCGCTCTTCCGTATATTTTCGCGTTAGGGTAAATTTTTATCTTGTTCACAACCCACGCGGATTTTCATTATTGTCATTATCACACTATGCTCACGCGAACACATTCTTTTCTCTATTCAGAGTCATTCCTTAGGTATCAATTTTCTCGAATACTCGATACAATCAATCAGTTAATAACAAGTTTCTTACGCTAATTAACGAAAAGTCGGAGCACGTAACGGTGCGCGCCTTTTATCGGCTCTCAGCGTTTAATCTTATGAAACTTTTAATTTGTGTACACGTCAACGGGCAGCAGGTCCAAACACCTTAGTCCTTGAGCATTCATGCGGGTAGTGTATGCAGTATCGGAGACCTTGGTTAGCGAAATTAAAGGCGTTCCCATGCAGATTAATCGCGCGCTCTCTCTCTCTCTCTCTCTCTCTCCCTTTTGCCTCTCCTTTCGCTCGCTCGCGCTGTAGACGCAAGCAGGATCCATACAGACACAATGAAGAAGAAGAAGAACAAGGCGATTATCACGGCAATCCGACACCAAAACGCATTTAACAGACAATTAAACGGCAGCGGTGCGAATGTAAATCGCGTTTTGCGCACGGATCCTATCGCTATCCACCATCAGCGCCGGAGTTGCGCGAGTATATAGTTCGACGGTGGTAGCGGGGGTCAACATTAATTACTTACCCCGAGGAACGCGGGGGTGCGAGTTGTGCACACGATTATCGCATGACGCACGCACCGTCCACTTCCGGCCCAGCTGATCCCTACTCCTCTCTTATCGCAATTCCGACTCTCTCTCTCTCTCTCTCTCTCTCTCTCTCTCTCTCTCTCTCTCTCTCTCAAGTGAGCATGTTATAGTTTTGCCGAAAGGGGACGAAATTAGTTTTCAATGCGAGTCAAATTGATTTTTTTCAGTTATGAGTATTATTCTTGTTTCGCAAAACACAATTACGTCGCACGTTTAATTTATGTATCGAAACGTCAAGTGCAACAGCTGACGGAATACGTTATATGGCTACGCCTATCAGCTCTTCATAATTAAGTTTCGGACGCGGCCTTTAAAATTAAATTGAAAAATATATTTCTTATTGAAGAAAAATGCAGGTGTGCCGATGCAGGTGTTTGAATTACTCGTAGTTGCACAATGAGCTGTAATTACGCCTTAGTCTAGAAAGTCAAGCATATATGGGTGCTCCCCCCATGAAACCTCAACGTCCTCGTCGTCGAGGCGCAATTTCCTTGCCGCGCGTGCGTTCATACTATTCTCTCTCTCTCTCTCTCTCTCTCTCTCTCTCTTTCGCAACAGACAGCCCTAAGGTCTTAAGATGATTACACTCTCTCGCACATGTGCGTGTATACGCTGAGAGCACAAGCTAAGACGGTTAAGAAATTGTACGCATGTTCTCCCGTGCTGCGTATGCCTTTCACGCACACGACAAATCACCGTTTAATGAAAATTTTGGCTGGAATGTGATTCATGGAAACTATTCGAATTTCTTGATTCGGATAAACAAACAAAAAATAATAAAAGAGAACTCGATCTCCAACTCCGTCTTCTACCTCTATTACTATAGAGGTATAGTAATCGTTCGCGTACTATCTTTTTCAAGGCAAAATACAGCAGCAGCAGCAGCAGTAGCATCTCCTATCTCACAGCCTTTCTCTTCGCATTACCTCGCGCGTTCGCAGACACGGCGCTGGTATTCCGCGACACGTTCCTCTATCTATCCCCTTGCGCTGCGTCGACAATACACCTTCCTTTTTTTTCGACTCACGCGCGCGCGCGTCTCTGTCGATTTCTCCTACTGCTGCGGCGGATCGACACCCGAAGCCGCACGCGAACGAGAGAAGGTGTCGTACTGAAACTTTTCAAGACTTCTCTCTCTCTCTCTCACTCTCGCTCTCTCGCTCTCTTTTAGCCTGGGATAATGAGATTTCTTCGAGGCTGCGCACTTGTAATAAGAATTCTTCGCTCAACTCCGAAGTGCACAATAAAGCGCTCCCAGTCTCTTCGGTGAAAGAGAGAGCAAAAGGGAGAGAGGAAAAAAGGAAGGAAAAGACATCGGAACGCGCGATAGGAAAACTGAATTATTTCGTTCCCAGGATCGATCCATTTAATTTGCGCTCTCTCAGCTGATACTACGTCCCCGTTTTCCTTCTCTCTTTCTCTCTTTCTCTCTCGCGCGAGCGCGCGCGCTTCTTTTTAATAACGATTGCTAGAAATAGGATCAAGATAGGAAAGAGAGATTGGATCGTATTATGCAGGAAGGCAAAAAAAGAACGAAGATTTTGAATTGAGAAATTGTACACACGGGGATATAAAAATGAACGACACCGCCTTCGCCGTCGACGACGTAAGACGAGGCGGTAGCGGCAGCGCAGCTCGTTCTGGACATCTGTTGCACGGCTGGAAAGCTTACGTATACGGGTACATACACAGAAGACATTTGCATAATTATTATCCCAACGGCGTGGCGTATAGCAACAGCAATCTCTCGATATTCTGCCGAGCTACTGTGCACTGCCGACTCATAAATAGTTGATATTAAATTACAAGCCGAGGCATTCTCTATTGCACGGAGGTTGTGATTGAAATCCGTTTGCGGTATTGCTTCGCTACGCGTTTCGCAACATATTGTGCGCTGTGGATGTAGAGCTCCAGCTTTTTGGTTGCGTTTGAAAAAGCGTAATTTTATTCTCAGATGGGTATCTCTTTAATCGAAAACAATATTTCACGCGAGTGTAAAAACGAGAACGTGTTCGACAATTTACGCTTGTAATTTCAAAAGGCATGGCATGTGAATTGGGTCGATCGGTAATTTCTATCACTTTTGCCATATCGAAAATGTACGTCTCAATATATAGCGTCAACCTATATTATTTAGATGTATAATGATTGCTTCCGTAATACATTTTTTCCATCTCTCCTTTATTAGAAATAGGGAGGAGAGGAAAAAAAAACGGATGGAGTTCTCAGGTTCACACAAGGAAAAAGACGTAAGGAGGGGAGAAAGATGTTTGCGCCAAAGGCAGTAGCTAAAGGAAGAGATAGGTAGGAGGGGTTGGAGAATGAGAGAGAGAGAAAGCATCCAAGGATATCCGGGTGTCTCGTACTTTATGAGTCCTAAGTGCTAACAGAAAGCGGGAATTTTCCGATGCCGATGGGAATTTCTTATTTTAGATGAGAAACCACGTGATTTGTCGCAGCTCTACCCGCCCTATTTTTTCCTTCTGGGCTAGTTATAAGGGTTTCTAACGAGGCTCTTAACTTGCGCTTAGCACATTTTCGATGACTTCATAAATTATCCAAGTGTTGGCTTCTACGATGATCTCGTTATATGTTTATTTATTGCTCTCGTAGATGGTATTCCAATCAGTTGAAAATTATTTGCTGAGAGAATGTTGTCGCGTTATCGTGGGGAAAATTACCACAAAATTGCTTTGCTAATCGAATCTGTTCGCCGATAGAACAAAAAAAATTTGGCCGCACCTGCGCGTCAGTGAGATCTGCATAATTTAAAGTAAAAACTCGCAATAAGTCCATTACATCACTGCCGGTTTAATTCAATTGGCACCTTCTTTTATTCAATTCCATCAAAAAAAGAAGAGGATTCTCCAATAATGTAATTGCATTTTATTTAAACTAGATGCCATTTGTTTAACGATAGGTAGAAAACATATTATGGTGAATTCATTTTCTGAAAAGAAAAAAAGAAATTGGTGGTGAATATAATGTCAGACGCGACAAGAAAGAAAGAAAAAGAGAGGAGAACCTCAGGGATTCCCAAGTCTTATACACTTTCGTCACGTTTACGGTCCCTTGTCGCTAACCCCGTACGACTATAAGGGGGGGATACGTCACTGGTGATAGGCAAAAAATAAAAGTTTTTTCGTTTTGGTCGATAAATAAGACCTCTTTCGCGTCGCGTTATGACTTGTTTCCGAAAAAATAAAACTCTACAAAACTGAGCTTATTTCAAAAGGAAAAATCGAAAGCATCGTGTAAAAACTTCATAGCAATTCGAAAAATATTAAAATATTTATATTCGAAAAACTTTGTTGAAGCTATCTAATAATTAACGTGATTTATTTAAATCTATTACTATTAAGAAGTTTTAATCACAATAAACTATATTTTCCAACAACGAAGATATGAAACAAATTCATCTTCTATTTCATGCAACTAATAATCGTTGTCCAATCAACAGGTCACTGTTTACGCGGTCCAATCACGCGGTTTATTGTTTTATAGCCACGAGCAAGTCAGTCTCAAAGTCACAACAAGAAAGGAAAAGGGCAAGGCAAAGAAATAATAAGAAAGCGTGAAAGGTAGGTGCAAGAACTCGCCTCGAAGCGTCCTCGTCGACTCAAGAGGGAGAAAATGAGCGGCAAGCAGTAGAACGATCGCATACAGTCACACCAAAGCCAAAGTGTGGATAAATAGTCCTCTTAATATTTTGCACCTATTACACACTCTAACATGTTTTTCCTTCACCTCGTCTTCTATGTAATAAAAATGTTGTCTGTTGCGGTTAGGTGATTCGTCCTGGAAAGCCTATAGCGGAGACCCGTAGATCAAATAGGGAAAACACATCCATCACCATTTTGATCCGGTATATTTATTTATCTAACCTCAATTACGACACTTCGTCGCAAGACTGATCATCTTGAAATTGCAGAATCCCTCTCTATTTGCACAATCTTTCTCTTTCCATGGTGAGAAAAAAATACTTATGTCGCTTGTCCATACGAGAGACCAAAGTGTGCGAGGCTTAAGGAAATAAGTCCATGGGATGATGCTCTTCTGTGATATAATTTTTCTTCTTCTGTTCGCACCCATGGACTCGTTTTTCTTTGATCCATCGTCGTCCACATCACAATGGCCCTTCTAGTGATTTTTACGTCTATTCAATTTTTTCCCGCGCGAGCCACTCACCTTATAGCTTTATCTCGTTCTTCGTTTTCTTTCTCTTCCCCCCCCCCCCCCCCCCCTCTTTTACTCTGATTTCTTTTTCTACGCGTCGACCATTTTCTGAGTCGTATTTCCCGTTTGTGCTAGAAATTTGATAGTATTTTAGAGTCAAAATCAGTGCATCTGCGTCTCGCAAATACAATAGGTAATTTTTTTCTAACAAGTCACGATGAGTCACGATGACATATCTTTTATCAAATTTTTCACGCAAGCTGCAATGAAAATACCTCTATAGTAAAACTTTGCTGACATCTTGTTAGTTTGCTCTCGGTAGATAAATACCGCGCACTAAAAACTTCTACCGGTGTAAAAGCGAACCGGCGTCAAACGTAGCGCTACGTACGACGACTGGCAAGCTGCGCGAACCCTGCCCACTAGATTGATTCACTTTGGGTATCACTAGTGACAAGCAAGGCGAACGAATGCCACGCCTGCAGAAATATAGATACAAAGAGAAAGGAATAAACCATCCCTGAAATAAGGGGTGCACGGGAGCTGAAAAAAAGCTCGCGTGTGCGCTAACCATTACGAATCGTATATAAAGGCCGGCTTGCTTCTTTTTCACGCGGTCTCAATTGCCACGCACGCTGCATTTTTTCAAATGTGCCTCGCCGTCTTTTGTTGGCGAGTCAGTTACGCAGCGATGATAAATTGGTTTCTCTTTTAGATCATATTTCTAACTTTCCATTGTGCCTTTTGATTGGTTCACCTGACGACTTCATTGGATGAACGAAAGAGAAACAAATTAACGTTCAATATACGATTGCAATTGAGTCTCCGCCGGTGTCGCAGCCGTGGCCGACGCCGCAAACGGCGCCGATTTCCGTGGAATACAATAGCTGCGCGGTAACGCCGAGCGAGCGCGATGAAAACGATTTTATTTAAGCGCGGCTGATGGTCGAAACGAATTTGAGCGCTTGCCGCGTATAGCTTTCAATTAGAGCTCGATCGGTGCCAGTGCCAAACAGCGGGGGCTTCCTTTTCCTCGTTTTAGCCGATAAAAGCCCCGAGAATCGACCGAACCTCGCCTTATTTGGAGCCTCGCAACAAAATCTTATAAGGGATTTCACTACTGTATATCTGTTGCGGAGCGGGCAAAAAATCGAATAATTACTTTTACTCTGAAGAAAACAATGCGAGCCCCGATTAGCATCATTATGGAAACGAGGCGCACTGTAGACCTTCCCTAAAACTTTAGAATTTTCAATAGTCTTTATCTCGTCGAAACAATGGCTGGGCGACAGAAATCTTTCGAAAAGAACTTTTTCGGGAGAGAGAGAAAAGTTGCATACGAGCATATCTACATAATCCGATGTGCGTATGCTCGATCGTTTGTCGGGCCATTTCTATGCTAACCCGGCGTCTCTTTTCCTTTTTCCTTTTTTTTTTTACGATTCGCCTGCGGGGAAATCTAACTCGAAGCCCCCGACATCTGGCGAGCAGCAAAAGTCCCCCATCCCCGCGGTAAACATGCTAACTGAGAAGAGAGCTCCCCAATTAAGCCTTATTTACTTCGCTTTTTCAGCTTTTATGTCGCTCTTCTCTGTCTCTCTTGCTCGATGAGCAGAGCTTACTTGTCTTGTTTCGCGGTTCGGAGATTAGAAGGGATGATTTTTCGTTAATCATCTGTCTAAATAGTGCCCTTCTGTCAATTCACAGACAGCTTTTTGATTAATCTGACTTTATTTTAAATTTTTTGTAATGAAAATTTTCTGGTTTTAAGTTTAAGATGAACAATCGAAGCGTCTGTCTTTATCGATTGCAATTGTAACATTTTCACTGCATCTTTCAATCTCGGCATTAAGTTGTCTTTGGATCGACGCCATTTCTTAATTCATTTGTATGATTTGAACTCAATTTTTTCTAGAATTGCCTCCACTGCGCTAGAGTATCGAGTCAATCCATCTATATAGTGCAATATTCGATTCTACGCGCCTTTGACAAACTATAAACGCACCCCACGAGGTTTTCCGAAAAAAGAGGACGCTGCACCCCCCCCCCCCCATGAAAAGTTCATCGAACCCACAATTTTCAAAAGAAAACCACACTGCACGATCATTTGGTGGTGTAGGTATTCAGTAGATCTGTGCGATTCCCCGTAGGCGATTCATCCTATGCCAACCACCAGCAGGCGACCTCGTGACTTTGGCTCGGCTGATGAATGCCATGCAGCAGACACATACGCACGCGTGTATCCATTTATTTGAGTGTGTCGGTGTGAATTTAAATGTCTGCGCATAATTCATGCGTGATTTCGCGGCTAGCCAGTGCCGATGACGCCTCTTTAAGGCCGATGAGTTACGGGACCACCATCACCATGAGGATTATTCACCAAGTACGCTTGATGCACACACTGTGCTAGGGATCATTGGCTTTGCGGGATACAACTCGCTCTCCCCTCGCGTATACCTGTACTATACATGTGTGCGGAGGCAATGACTTTCTTCATGACGAGTGCATTCTCTCTCTCTCTCTCTCTTAGGCCCCGATTGATGGCACACATAACGCTACGAGCGGCTGCGCTTTTGGGCTTCGTAGCTGACGTTGAAGCTGTATTGCATGATGTTGCACTAAACGAATGATGATGCTCCTACTGCACTCGTTATGGAGAATGAACGCTTCGTTTTACCAATATGCACCGTAGCTAGTTATTTTTTCTCTGATCTTGATTTCCGTTTTAAAGAGAATCAAAGTGAAATATGAATCAAAGTAAAATAACGTACGTGAAAACTTTTTTCAGACATGATTGATATTCGATGTCGTTAACTCAATTTGAATCGAAAATATTTTTTGCTACCTCAAGGTAATCTCTGGAAATATTTACCATGTCATAACGAATGATATTTTCACATATCATAGATTGATATATATATATATATATATATAAATATATATACACCTCAATTATTGATCATTAATTCCTGCAATTAATTAGCCGTGTTGGCGAATATTCCGCTTATATAATCCCCCAGCCATTCAAACTTATGTAGTAGTAGCAGCAGTAACTCGACTAATTACTCACACGATAAAATAATAAAAAAAGAAAAACGTGGAGGAAAAAAATTGCGAGGTTGCGATCGCGTAAAGTTGGTACAATAACCACTCGATCCCTAATTTCCAGCTGCTTCGTGCAGTACAGTCCAGGGCCCGGGCTATTGTCTGAAACTCAAGCGAGAGCGAGAACTGGCTTTCTTGCTCGGGGGCTCGTTAGCGAAGTATGCGAGAGCAGCGCGATATCAGTGCGTGTATAGTTTTGCCTGCCGTTAATTACCGTTTGACGCTCACAGTAGCAGTAGTTGCAAAGAGAGGCGCGATTAAAAGCCGGTATATAGAAGCTACCGAGAGAGAGAGAGAGAGAGAGAGAGAGAGAGAGAGAGCCGCTTGGAAAATTGCGGATATCGATCGTATCGGTCATAGCCAGTCTCAGAGTGTGCAAGTGTCGCTTTGATCCTTCGATGCCGATGATTTTATTGCGCCTCTAGGCTGATTAGTTTTCGCTCATTTGCATTTTTCCTGTTTGACTGTTCGATCAAGATCCCAGTAAAGTAGTGTAAGACAATTTTTTACGTAATTATATATTTTCAATGTGAGAGCTTAATGCTTTTCTAATCGCGGCTCTACATCTCTCTCGATAAATGCAGCATATAAGACATAGGTAATGAAAAATAGTTCTCGCTTAACACCTTTCGCACTCAGTTTAAAAACGATCAGTAACCATCATCGACAAAGCGCATTCATCATTGTCGATGGCAATCTCTAACGAGAATAGCGCGTAAGGTGTGCGCGAAGAAGAGCTTACGGTGTCGATGATGATGCGGCCCCGCGGCGGCGGCGACGACGCGTCCACAGCCTTGAAATTACTTCTCTCTCTCCTCCTTCTCTCTCTCTCTCTCTCTCTCTCTCTCTCTCTCTCTCTCTCGCAGGAGCAGCCTCGTAAGTCATTTCGTGCATGCTCACTCGCATATTAAAAGGCCTTTTAAACCACCAACGAAAAAGAAGAAGGCGCCAACGTATATCGGTTAGAGCAAGAATGAATTTCCTTAATGAAAACATCGCGAGATTTATGTAGAATAATACGGTGTAGAGAAGAGAAGGAAATGGAATCTGTTTATTTTTTCACGAGGACGCAGATGCATCTCGTTCGCGAATAATATTGTGAAAGGATTGTTTTCGCAGCAGCTTCTTCTTTGCGGGGAAAAGCTCTACTCGCTGACGGCGCAGGATAGCCAGCACTACGTCGGTCGGCTTGTGTCACTCGAGAGGATTAGTGGGCTGTTTGGACAGAGAAAATTAACTACGAGTGTAGCAGCCCCCGTAGCCTGCGTAGGTTAAACTCGTCATTCCTCCTGTGCTGCCGCATGCTTCCGATGCGCCTCTTCTCTTCCCTCTAACCATCTGCGCGTAGACCAGTAGTAGACCAGTGTTTTCGATACGCTATAACGCCACCACGAACCAGCCAGATTTTCCGGGTTTCGAGTTATCACATTGCCTCGTGAGTTTTCAGTATGATTGTTTTTACTTAACAATATGATTTAGATTGACATTGATATTTACTTTTTTCAGCATGTAAATATCAATTGCATTTTGAACACGATGTGAAGCAGCTTGCGTTCACAGAAATAAACTTGGATTCGCGATAAATACACTCTAAGATGTAATCCACGAGTCTTCGATTTGATCGACCTGCAGAGCACTCCATCTGTTAGTAATGGCTAAAGTTTTCTTCTCGTTTGTCGGCCACTCTTTTACAGATGCTTAAAGGCGATATTTGTTGCGTCAAGTGCAGTCAACGCGCGCAATTAGAAAAAGGCACCAATCTCTGAATCAACTACTCGGAAGAGAACTTTTTTGATACGTAATCAGTTGATTAAAAGTCGATTAACCGGAATCATTTGCAGATCGACCCTCGTTTGGACACTTCAAACGAAAACAAAATCCAATTAATCGTAGGCTCCTCTGCACCGACGTATATAGCAAAGTCTGCCTTACTCTGGAGGAAAGGATTGTGCGGTCGAGACTGTGCGCGCGTGAGTTCTGGCGCTGACAGCTCGCTCAGCGTGATTTTCGAAAAGTCCCGCTGGGGCTCACTGCAGCTATGTCCGTGGTCAGCGTCGTCGTCGTAGCTTTTCCTTGTAATTTCTGATCCACTTGGGAAATGCGGACGCGCGCAAGGTGTGCTACACTCGCAAATGGGAAAGTGGAGCAGAGCTCTCGTACACGTGTCTCGTTAATTTCATCTCACTGCTGACTGCTATCGTCTAGCGCTCGAGGCACGTGTAATATACACACAAGTCAATTAGAGAGGCAGTCGATAAGCTTTCTCGAGGTTTGTCGTCCGCGAGCGAACGTCAAATGAAAGTTTTATAGTTAGAAGCTTTAAAATGTTCAAATCCATTGACCGCTTTACCGCTACGAACATGTCAGCACCGGAACAGAACGAACAAAGCGAACAATTTGTCGCAATCGAACGGCAAAACAAGAAAATCAATATAATAAATGTCGAACCCTCGAGCCAACTATCGATCAGACAGGCAGAACTGCGGAGAGCCAGAGATCAGTAATGGGGTCGACATTCGAGATGCGCTTCATACTCCAGGTTTGCTCTCTCTCTCTCTCTCTCTCTCTCTCTCTCTCTCTCTCTCTCTCTCTCTCTCTCTCTCTCTCTCTCTCTCCTATTTGCTTAGGATCGCGTGTCCCGAAAACTGCACACGTCCTCTAATTGTCAGGGCTTGCTCACTCGGTGCATATCGACAGTTGGCTGTTGCCTGCGCGCGTCGAGCACAAGAGAGCCATTGTTACGCGCTAACAGGCGGACAGAAAAGTGTTTGCTCATAGCTAACAAAACGAAAGAGAGGGAGAGAGAGAGAGAGGGATAGTGACATTGTCAAAATTTTTTTCCACAGCTGCCAATATTATCTATGGACTATCAACAGATTTTCAGATCAGCGTAAAACTTGTAATTAAGAAATGGTTTTTTCTTTTTTTCCCGTTGTCAACGAGGTTTCTGTATCGACTTTATTCGAAATGTATTGTAGAATGGAGGAAGAAAAAGTAATTGCTTAACATTCCAACGGGTAGCGTCCATTCCACATTCTCGGATCGCGCTCGCAAAGTCGATCAGTAGCGGCGCACGATGTACAAACGATTCACCACGGGTAGACGAAGATGAACAGCCTTCAGTAACCGGGAGACAGAAGCGAAAATTGCACTGCGGAACGGGCTTGGCTACGGTGTGTTTCTGAATATATATACATGTGTGCGCGTGGAGCGACGGGAATCGAGGAAAAAATAACTGCGCGCGCGATCGAGATGCGGGCGCGCACCTGTAAAGCGTTCATTGATAGGCTTGGCATGCGAGGTCGACAGATTTTTTTGTCTGTTGTCTGATTCTTTTCGTTCCTCCTCGTTGTACATTTGTACCGTTTTATATATGATTTCTGTGTTTTCCTCGTATTACTTTGAAGTTACGTGTGCATGCGAGAATGGTAATTTTTGTAAATATACGTATTACCAACGAGAAGCATCGTGGATGAAAGGTTTCAAAGATTGTAAGTTATGTTTTCGAATAAATCCGTTATTCTTTTGTAACAGTGTATAATTTAGCCACTACTCGGTAATGTCATTAATTTACTCAACAGACTGCTACAAAACGTTGAAAAGGGAAATTATCGTACAAGATTTATGTATAAAAGCATTATCCTTAAACTCATTTAGCTGTATTTTAAGCGCGCTCGCAGAAAAAAATCAATCAATTTACATGCAATATCTCTTTCTCTCGCTCATCCTGCGTCGTTTCCGTGGCATCTTTTTTTTCGCTCACCCCTCGATCTCCCTCTAGTCCGATTGTCTGTCTCGTTCCCTCTTTCTCTCTTTGACATTCGAATGATAAACGAACCTCCCGTTGGAAATTATCCGACTCTCTCTCTCTCTGTCTCTTTCATTTTTTTTCGAAACGCTGTCACTTCGCGCTGATAAATCTGTCGTTCACTTTTGGAATCTAATTAGTGGTTATATACCCCTGACGATGAAGGGGACGAATGAGTCGCACGCGGGAGCCACCAGATAATATTTAAATTTATATAGAAATGTACGTTTGCCTATATATATATATTTTTTTTTATTTAATTAACGAGATAAACTCTCCGTGCGAGCTCAAGCAGTCTTATCCATCGAAAGTGCGTTTATTAAATCGGTGGTAGCGTTGTGCACAGGATATAAACGTGAAATATTATGGATTCGATATCGTTTTCGTTGTCTTTTTAAAATCGCGTTTCAACTTGTTTCGCCGCAATTATCGCGAGTTTGCACTTGATAAACTTCCTCTTTTAATCCACATGCGCGCAATTTTTACTCCAAAGCTATTTATAAAGCCGTGTTTCATTCGGTCAACGCGCGCCGCGGCTAAAAAACTTTCACAATCATACGCGAAAATATAAATATAACGCGAGGACGAAAGAGAGAAAAAAAATCATCAAAGTTTTCCACTCCCAGGCTAAAAGTAACTTTTAATCTCGGTGCTCGAGCCAAATACATAAGAATGAGTCTACGGATCGATGCGCCACACCAAAATGAGCCAGAAAGTAAAAGATACACACTCAACGAGGAAGCAGAAGGAGAGGGAGGAACCGGCGCTACTGCGTAATGAGAAAAAGACGGAGAGAATGACGATGGAACTTCGTCCTCGTGAGCGGCGATGCGCGCACTGGCATAACTTTAAATGCGAACTTCGGAGGTCTCTCTTTCTGAACGTAAATATAACGAAAATACGCGGGATTCCATCGAAGCACTGTTCCTTGAGAAGAGAGACTAACTTCGCAGTCTCTTTCGATGCGGTTATCATTTGCCTTAGTGACAACTGTTGGTTTTCTTCGATTGTGTCGTCGCGCGCTGAGATGACAAAGTTTCTCAGCTTAGACGGAAAATTCATAATTATACTTTTGTATTTACTCACATTAAGAGCGAAACTCTGATGGCTGTATTGACTGTTCACTCGACTATTACTTCTTGTCTTCTTATTGCAACTTTGCCAAATTATCGCTTTTCCTTTTCAAAGGCAACCATTATATAAGTAAAATTGTACTTTCAGGAGGAAAGTTTGATAATACGTAAGTTTTGAACGAACGTTAACTAAGTATAAATCCAATGCTGAAATATCCTAAAGTATTCAAATAAAATTTTTTTAAGCCAACTCTCTAAATATGAATCAGCGATAATCCACTGAATATCAGTGAACAGTCACTGTTTCAGTAAGTCACTACTAATAAATGATTGTTCTCTGATTGTATCAATGAAGTTTGTTTCACTGAATGCTGTTTAACCAAACAAAGCAATTGTGATTGTACTTGCAATCACACATCTGACAAACAGTCAGAAAAACGTACCAACCGCATTACAAATTTACAGTATTTGTCTTTCAATCCGCAGCTCCTTACTTTCGTATATATAAATAATCCGCGAGGCGCATTGCTTCGCGTCGGTTGAACCGCAACTCACTTCGCCTTTTGGGATAGTCAGATCATCCTCGGCTATAGTGGCGCCTCTACGAAATCGCGAGATTTCCCCGAGGCATCTGTGTAATTCGAAATACTCTTGGAGCTCAATAGCTCGCACCCCAATTTTCGACCGCGTGAAAAACGAGAGAGAGAGAGAGAGAGAGGGTTTGCTTGCGCAGGTAACAACTGGGCGCAAAGTGGATTTTACTTATTGACGTAGTTGTTTCTACGGGTGTGAGATTAAAGTGGCCGAATTGGCTTCATTTCGTAGTATCCATTCATTTTATATCCACCTGCAAATGTTTTTGATATGTGTTGTAAATTTCGAATCTCTTATTTTTTTTTTTGTTAAAAACAAATTGTATTTGTAAATTAAAATTAAACCCTTTATAAATGTAGAAATAAAACTTTTAGGCCGCACGATAATACAAAGTTTCCTTTGAGCAGAAAACTCGCTTCGGAGCCCGCAGAAAATCATGAAAAGAAAAGAAGCTCTAGAAACTCAGACAGCCGAGAGAAAAGAGAGAGAGAGAGAGAGAGAAAGAGAGAGCTTCTGTCCTCGCTTAATTAATCCCCTAATCATAAAACTTTCAACCCCACTTTCTATATTTAAATTTGAGGCTCTGCTGCTATATCACCCTTTGACTGCCAGCGGTACTGGGAAAGCATAGCCTAGTCTTTTTGGCACATTTAATTCGTTTTACAAGCCAAAAAAAAAGAATTGCGAAAAATAGAATTTTTACTATTGATTTTATTTGAATCTTAATAATACCGATCGGTGAATTTATTGATTAAGTTGTCGATTACATGAATGCCAACAGATAGGTTCATCTCTTCGTTAAAGGCTTTCGGTTAACTGTAATATTGTAGCAATCCAATATTTATACGTTGATATCTGAAATATCTCAGAAGGTGGCTTATTGCTCGTTAACTATATAGATAATAAATTTATTGACATCGAATAAGTGTATCGATATTAATTCATCCAATTATTGTCATTTTGATCACTGTCCATTTTAGTGGGACAATTATTGCTTTCAAACTAAATTCCTTCCAATGATCGATTACTTTACAAAAAATGCTGATAAAAGTCGATATTATTACTCTTAATAGACAACTAAATCAAACTAGCAATCAATATAGCAACTGTAGGGAACAAACTCAATCACAAAAGTAAAATAATAAAACAAACGTTGCACTCTCACGGGAAGTAGGTCTACAGAGCAACAGCAGGCAGTGGCAGTAGTAGCATTGCAGGCGCAATACAACTGAGAGAGCGAGAGTCGAGACGAGTTGGCAAAGTGAGTTAGTAAATTCGGCCGGATGTCCCTCGCGTTTACACGCTCCGCGGCCCCAAAGATCAAGATAACAAGAGAGCTTTGTTGGATTAGCGACGCGCTGCCGGAGCTCCATCGGCTCTCATAGCGCCCAACCAAAGCCACTCTATATACCTACACAACCTAATTGCAATCAGCGGCGGGACACACCTAATTGTGACGCCGACGATGCTTTGCCGCAACTGCTGCTGCTACTCGCATCTTTTTGATGGATTTCTTTTCTTACCATAAATTGAAATAGTATATTCATTGCGATTTAATCGGCCCGTCTCTTCAAATGTAGTGTGTATTTATATTTTTGTGCGAAATTTAAAGTAATTTAATTTAAAGTATATCTTACTAAACAATGAAATCATAAATCTTTGACAACAATAAATTACATTTCAATAATTATTATATCCATAAGGAATTTCGTCTTATGTAGGTATCATTTGCATCTTAATGAAAATTAAAAAATTAATTTTCATCGGCTTACTATAACTTTCTTTCGGCTTTATCGCTAATAATACGATTTCGACAAAACATTCTATGAAGGGATATGAAAATTCAATCAAACTGTCGGCAACTATTACAGTATTTCAATCTCGGCTCGTCGCAGCATAGCAACAACTTTATCCAAGCTTGGGCTTCAATAACGGGGAGCGTGTCGAAAATCGCACGGTCGATGCATCCTCAAACGGCGCGTGACTAGCGCCAGGTGTGGCAGCGCAACGGCGGCGACTTCATACTTTCCCGGCGTCACTCGAGCGCGAAATCCGATCGAGCGTGTGGCCCCCTTCCTATCTCTCTCTCTCTCTCTCTCTCTATCTTTCTCTCTCTCTCTTTCTCTCCATCTCTCTCGACTTGTGAAAAAAAGAGACGCGCTCTTTCGACGGGAAAATGGAAAAATCAAAATTCACGGTTGGCTGTGAAGGCACGAAACAATAAAACGTCCGGTAGCGCCTTAGGCTTTTCATTTATTTCTTGACAGCCAGCGACCGACTTGGCCGCGCACAGCGAGGCAAACGTTTTATGACGCTGAATTGGATTGTAGGATAGTGCACACGTGCTGATTTGCTGAGATGCTAGCGCACATTTTGCTACTGGAATTTATCTGTATACTTCCGTCGTGATATTTTGTTGTAGGATTCGAGAACTGCAAGTTTCCAAAATCTTTGCTATGGCTAAACGAAAATTACTTTTATTTTTTCAAATTATAATTATTATATAAACTATTAAGCGACTTAGACTGCAGTTGAATAAGATTTTCTTTTATTACATTTTAGTCACTGAATAGATCATTGAATTGATTTGTTTAAAAAGTAGACTTGTTTCAACAGTATTTAGCGTTGAAAATGTTACACGCAATAAGTAATAAATATACTATGAACAGGCAAGAAGATATTTATGAAGTAACGTAAAGAAAACAATTAAATTTTTCCTCTAGGATCTTTTTAAGCTAGATAATATATTTCAAATATAAAACTTACCCTTTCCAAAGCTGAAATTATAATATTATTAACGCCACAATTTCGCTACTTTCATGTTGCTAATTTGTAAAACTGCTAATGATACTTTTGTCTCGTTGTTGTACTTCGTAGTTTGGACGAACATTGAAAAATATCGGTTAAGGAATTCAATATTTATATGAAAGCAATAAGAAAATAGAAAGAGAAAAAATAGGAAGAAAGAACATAGTAGGTTAATTTAGTGTACTCCAATTATTAGAGTTATTATATTGCTAGAGCTAATCCAAGGATGTGTTCTACTTCAAAAGGATGAACAATTTAATAGTTTCTCCAACTATTACTGGCAACATAGTTTCTATAACAATTTGTTGACATGACAATCTAATTATAAAATGTAAAATGAAAATTGCATCATTTACTTTAATGTTTGATGTGTATTTAAAAACTTGTGAACTATCTTTTCGAATAAACAGACTTCCTGAAGAGACTGAGAAACCATTAACAGAACGTTGGGAAGAGGATGCGATGTTTAATTTAAGGGTGGACGTTCCATATCATTGATTTCTTTTAAATTTATTGATAATTATGAAGGGTAAATATAATAAACATAAAATCAATATATGGTTAATTAGTTAATAATAGTCGTTGAAGGCTTACATTATTTTGGAAAATCATGCAAATCTTAGCACGAATCACAAACTATCCCAAATAAGATTTCAACGTATAAGCAGCACATTCCAATACTAAAAAGCCTCTTCACGCTAGCGTGAATGCAAGCACATATATAAAGCTGCAAATCGATAGCCATTGATCACGCAGTTAAGAAAGAAAAAAAAACGAGCAACGCAATCTCAAGTGGGCTGATGCAAAAACCAAAGAGCGAGGAAAAAAGAGAACAAGGAAGAGATTCGCCGCCTACGCCGTGCGCCACGATATAATTCGCCGGGCGTATCAGCGGCTTTTAATTCCACGAGCGGGCGCGAGAGGCAGATGCCACAGGAAGCCGGATGAGTGAACGTCCGAGAGATTGCGCCTATCTCTTGCCAACCTCTCTCCGTTTTGTTTCTGACTAGATCCATTATTCTCTTCTTTCTTTTATTTTTTTTAATTTCCTTCGTCCCCCAGCCCTTTTTTTACTTTCCGTGCCTCGCGTTCGAGATTTCGGCTGGCTGCTCTCTGGCTCATACTTTTTTCTGCCTCTACTACAATGTTCACGGTGTTGCCGCGGATGGGTTTACTCGGGCTTTCATTGTTTTCGTCGACTGGTTTACAAATTTTATTCACGCTACAGCGTTTGTTTTTTCTGTTTTACCTTTTTTTTGCGTTTGTTTCGGTGGTTTCAGAGTATCCTGAAAAATCTGGGTTTCGTTTGTATCGCTGTAACGAAAAAAAGAAGAATTTCGTTGGTCGTGAGAGTCGTTGTGGCATTATTCCAATTGAAATTTCTGTAGTTAGAGCCTATTTAATTAAAAAAATGTGGCTAGGTGCAATTTGTTAAAAAAAATTATTCGTACAAATAAGCAAGAAACTGCGTACTCATTCATAGTTCCGATTACAAATATCTGTTGACATTCACTCTTCTGAGTATCACATAACCCAGTCCGGATAGGTTGATCTATTGCTATTCGAATAATTTAAACTTGCACATTTGTTTGATAAAAAATAAACCAATCCGAATCGGCAAATATCAAATATATTAATAGACAAAGAAGCCTCACCAAGCTGATTTTTTTCGTCGACCGTAAGCTTCCGTAGGAATAATCAACGCGAAACTCAATCAGCCGTGAGTACAAGCAATAAGTCTCAGCTTTCTCAGTAGTGCATCCTAATCCGCAGCTCAGCGAAAATCGGGCAGGCAGGTGCGGCGACTCTGAAAATCTTATTTATCCTCGATTGTTTTGACGGGAATTGCAGTGGAATTGGAGAGAAAGAGGGTCACGTAGCACTAGATCGAGCGGATAAAATGAGCGGAAGAGCGACTTTGTAAAAAAGAAGACGAGAAAAAAAGAAAAAAGAAGGGAGAAAGAGGTAATAGAGTGTCGGTAAATCCTCGTCGAGTCGATCGCGGATTAACCTCGCCTCTTAGCCCGACAATTCGCGTCGGGCGAATCTACCTTTTTATCTGCGCTCTACCACCGTCCTCCTCCTCCTTCTATCTCTCTCTCTCGCTCTCACACCTACTTGCCTCTTTTATAAGTCCTCGTCGTTCGGGCGTTCGGGGTCATTTTATTGTCGCCAACGCTCGCTCCTCTGCGACTCATTTTCATTCGTTTTCCTCGTTGTGCTCTTCTTTTCTATCTACCTCCCTCGCTCTTCTCTATCTTCCTGCTCTTTACGCTCTTTTCATGCCACCTTGATTTCGCTTTATTACCGCTAGTTATTCATCATCTCTTTATTAATTTCAAGTCTGCCTGAATTTTTGGCATTCGTCGTGTTGTTCGTCTTTTTGTTTTTTTGCATTCAGAGAGAAGTCATTATACTACGATGAATTCCACGACTTTTTCATTTTTTTATCTTTGCAAATATTTCGCGTGGCTCACGAAATATCCCCTCGGATGTGATACATTAATGTAAATATTTATAATCGTAGATGTTCATACGAGCTTTACGGTGGAACTATCGAACTGACTACTTGATCGTTGATAATGTTAAAGCGTTGGAAGAATAGATAAATCAGTGATTGATTCGATAGTTATCGTTAATGGCTTTTTTCTCATTGCCGCGTTACACCCGATATATACGATTTTGTTGACAAGCCAATGAGTGCACATCTAGATCGATGTCAAGTATGGTGTAACTGTGTCAATCGTTAAAACGAAAGCATCATAGCAATCGGTTTTCCTCCATACTATCTCAGCGCCCAGGCACGCTCCATTTTAATTCCTCTTCTAACCTTTCCCTCTGTCGCTCCCCTTGCTTCCCGTTAATTGCATAGCCTCGATTCTTTCTTCTGGCGTGCACTCGAGTCCGTCTGCTCACGCGAAACTCTTTCGCTCCCCTTTCACGTAATGCTGCTCCATCCGGCGTCGGATCGGATTATCGCACATTTCCTCGTTCACCGAGAAAATAACGAAGGACACTACTTTCTCGGTCTCTTGCTCCCTCGCCAAGCTTTCATCTTCCCTTTACTCTCACATGCGCGTGTGCGCGAACGAGAGACTCCCATGCGTTTTTCTTCGAACGGACGCCAACCGTACATATAAATCTACGGATCTCGAGTTACGGCACTTGACGACTACGACGCCTTTTTTACAAATATTTATTGCATCCGCAGTCGCGCATCTGTGCTATCTGTACTATCTGCTGTTCCTCGCTCTTTCGTAAATATATATTTCGATGTTGCTGCTACTCTTCGATCGTAAAGTTCTTCAGATTATCCGATGCTTTGTGTGTTTATGCCTTACGGTAGCTCCACTGCACGAACAAATATACGTGTCTATATCTACATACATATAACGTAACAGCGGCAATTTTATAGCGGAACTAAAGTTTTTAGTGGCCGTTAATTAAACTAAAAAATATGATATTTCTCTTACGAGGGAACCATACATTGATTCGTTCAACACTTTATATCCTATCGTTTGCTGCTGTGCAACCGCCTATCCGTCTTTATCCTTTTCATGCTGACTTTGCGTGCTATCAAATCTAACTAGGCTTTATTTTAAAAAAAATATTCGCATAGAAATTAGAGGCCGTAAAGCGTCTTGTTTATGGATATAAAATTTTTACGAGTATCTTGTTAGAATAAACGACGAAAGCTTTTTTTCAAGTAGCCTTTCTTCTTTGACTGATATTGTTATGCCAAAGTCCTTTGTCGAAAGAGAATAGAAACTTATAAATAGCCATTAACGCGTGTCAATGCGAGGCAACGCGAGCAATACGAAGCTATGTAGAGGGGTTGGTTCACTTTACTGGACAAACGAGGCCAGGCGCTCACGTCAATGGCAATTCATCGTTTGACAACTAGGTGTCGATCGTTCTCTCATTCGGCAATGCACGAACTTTGTCTAGCCTCTCTCCCTGCAGTGTTTGTAGAAGAAAAACTTATGTTTTACGGAAATCCAATACTTTCTTTCCCCATCCCCTAATTTTCGCCTCGATAAATAACACACGCTACTCTCGGGTTTTATGAGCATATCGAGATACGTGATATTCTCGCTAACCCAGTGTTTGGCTTTTATTAGTAAAGCTCGTACCCGTCGATATATATGGCCATTTGTCCGCCGGTGTGATCGATGTTTTCATGGACGGCATAGCTTTCTTTATTTTTGGAATTGCCAAAGCGATATGTTTATTCAGCGGCCAGAGTACTCGGAGAAAAATGTACATGTCTAAGCGCCACAACTGGCGGATATTTACTTTCAAAGCCCCCGCGTAAGTGTGTAACGTGCGTTGTTCGATACTTCTCTCTTGATGTTTCCTTTTTTGATTGTCGGTCGCACTTAATTTCCAACTGTACTTTATAGGCTTTGCGAATTATTTCAGAAAGCTAGTTGTTGCCTTGCTACACAAAATTGACTAAGGCACGCAGCGTCTACTGTTAAAATTAATCAAATCATACATCGAAATATTATCCTACCATTTATACAACAATCTTAGATAGAAGAATTTATTGAAACATACATATTCCAAAAGACATCTGTCTTGAAAAAGAAAACTTGAGAAGCCTCTAAAGCAGTACAACTACTCCAAAAGATTATTATTCCAAGCGTCTTATTGCAGGGTGCGTGAATTGTGACAGAGGATAGTGGCGCCGTACTTCCAAAACATTCGAAAAGCAGAGTATTATGCATTCGTAATTGGATACCGGAAGCTAGGCGCCTTATTCTCTCTCCCTCTCTTTTCTCTTGAAGAAAAAGTCCGAGGAAGGCCGGCATAGCAAATCAGATTCTTTATTTCGTTTTATGATAATTCCCTCCCGAGACTTTTCAACTCGCAATTATAGTCCGTGCGCCACTTCGTTCCTGTATTTTTTTTCTTAGCGCCCAGAGTAAGAAACTACCTGGCTAGCCAAGCTCTCTCTTTCTCATTTTCTGTTTTTAATTTTTTCTGTCTCTTCTGCGTGGCGGATGTTATTTGCAGAGATGCTAGAAAGCAAAGGAAGAACGTGTAATTAAAATTTTCTTGCGCAATGAGTTGATTGTTATTAATATTATTCATAAGTATTGTTTCATATTATTTCTTTATTCCATCTCTGTCTTGTTTGCTGCATTATCATTTTGATAATTATTTCAATCAATAGACGGATGAACGACGTCTTTTTCCTTAAAACAAAAGTAATTTCAATTTTATTTATTCGTACTATTTCTACTCTACATTATGACGTATTATTTGGACGATTTACAAAGAATGGGTTTCTGTGAACCTTGTGAGTTCATAGTTGAGTGTTACTTTAAGCTAAGGCTCGTATAAATCCAGAATAATAGTAATTGCACTGTCGAAAAACTGCACTGTTATACGAAATTATAAAATAGAATTACACAAAAAACATCTTATTTGATTAGTAACCAGTTAATGCCTTTTAATTGGAATAATATTTTCATAAGAATATTTCAATAGGAATCAATGGTTATGATTTTTACAATTTAATTATAGACAGTCAAATTTTAATGGTGTCAAACAAAAATAAAAATCATACAATAGTTTCAATGAGCCTCTCTGGTGGTCTGGTGCACGCACAGGAGCGTAATATTCCTGACCGGGAGGGGAGGGGGAGCGGAGATTCGTCCTTCTACACAAAAAAAGAACAAAGTACAAAAAATACTGTCGTAGTAACTGAGAGTTTTGTCAGCGTCCGTGTACACACGCACATGTACACGCAGAGGCGAGAAAAATGCAATCGTCCCCGCGCGGCAACGCAATTACGCCAAGAATTCCAAGCACGCGGCAGTTTGATATACCCCCTCGTCGTTATCGTCCCTTGCCTAGAGCTTCTGTACGCACGCGACGCTTTCGTTCCATTTTCTTCCCTTTTTCGTTGGAAGCCGCAGTCGACTTTACTCGCTGACAATCGAGAATCAACGTTGTGTCGCGTCTCTTCTGAGCGAGAGAGACTGGCTAATGGTCTGTTTCATGGACTTGAAATCTGTAGTCTGTCCCATAACCATTACCTGTAAAAGTTTCTAGAAAATCTCGATAAAATTATACATTCTTGTTAAAAGAAATTCCGTACTTTATCTTAATCAATTTTCTCATCCTTAGCAAAAAAAATCTCCGTTCTATCCACTTCAGTTCTCCTCATGAAACGCTTCAACACACAGTTGGAAATCGCTTTAAAACTGTCTAGCAAGTTGCTAACCACCTATCAAACTCTCCTCTCGAGAGAAAAAAGTCTGTAGCGTCGCAATATAAAACTGATAAAAAACTGTTGAAACAAAGTAAAGTTGGTGGTGGTAAATTAGCGTAGCGACTTTCGCACTCTCGCGCGCACAACTTTATAAGTCGGCAGCAGCTATATAGTAGCTAGACTAAGGGAGCGGCGGCGGCTGATTGGTTGACGCGGCTAATCGAGTTAGCCGCTTGATTGCGAGAGCCCTGGCAATAATAACGAGAGGCTGCTACCGGCTGCTCTCGGGATTTTCGGTTGACACGCCGGAATCCGCCATAGCAACATGATGAGATCAAGAGAACAATGGGACGGGGATACGCAGGTATGTATATTGAGAGGGAGGCCGTTGCGCGTAGGCGCGTTGAAGAGACTCTGTAATAAGCCCAGCGATGTAGCGTGTACCTGTGTGTGCGTCTGGAAAGTTTGCTGACTTGTGCTTTATGCTTCTAACGTCTCTTTGAGATTAGACGTCTCTTGCTTGCCTGCGCCTTTTAAATTAGGACCTCATCCGCTGACATTTGCATCGCTCATGACGCGCCTCTTCGTTTCTATTCTGATGCCTTGTGTGTGTGGGGTATACATGTGGATGCACAACTTTTCATATTCTATTGTTACTTTGTTTTAGATTATTACCATGCGGTTTTCTGCGCATACACAATTATCTTTCGAGTTTGAATTTCAAGATAAAACCATTGCGAGCGAATGTGCAATGAAAATTAATTTCTCTGATGAAACGACGGGACCAAAGAAACTTCCACTCTAATTTCCTCAGTTTGCGCATATAGCACTCGTAACCCAAAAATAAAGTTGCAGAGAAATTTAATTTTCTCTCTCCGTCGTTGGTAGGCGAAAAGAGGAAGAAAAAAAGTCAGAGAGAAGAGCGGCACACAACAAACAGGGCGACGCAGCAGGAAGCAAACGCGCGACCCATTCCGCAAATCCTCTTATGCGCCTCATCTGCGCGCACGGCAAGCGACAGAACGGAAGCGAGCCTAATAAGAATTCCAATCGCAATAAACTAGGATTTGCATTTGACAAGCAAGAGTCGTTAAAAAAAAAGAAGAAGAAAAGACGCGGAGTAAGGTCGTTTTACGCGTGGCTTCGATTGCATTTCTTTTCTCGTGCCTCGTACTCGAGGGAGAGTTGGGACTCTACTCTCGTGAGAGAGTCGCCGTGACGGGAAACAGATGTTGCAGTGAGCCGCGGCCTCTCTTTCTCTCGCACGTGTCGAGTGTTTTAGCACTTGACCCAGCGTTCGTTTCGTCGTTGCCTAGCGTTATCTCCGTATTTTCGGTGCACCTCTCGACAACAAGTAGACAAGACTTATGTATGCGTAATTAACGCCATTACCCCACTCTTACTCTTCTTTTTCAAATATTTTTTCGAATAAGCCTCGTAAAGATGTCAGATTTGATTATCGCGTACTGCGAGGTGCCTGCGAGAGCTTAAACGTCAGGTTGCATTTTCAGAGACTTCAAAGCTTCGTGTATTTTTAGATATCAACGGAATTTTCGTGTGTTTCGTGTCTGCTGACACATGTTACGAGGCTAGTTATAGACAAATTTGTCTAATCTTGTGTAATTTTACGTTTCAGTCTATTTGTCAGCTCGCCAGGCTGTGTGAGTAGTTTGACAATACGTCAGTGCAGAAAATCATTTCTAGACGTTCGAAACTCGCGAACATGCCTATTCCATATACAGTCGTACAAGCAGCTCCGATAATTATACAAAACTAACATAGACAAGAAAAAGAGGGAAACAAGCCAGACGTATTTACAATGTACCTACGTGTCGGCAAAATTACGTGATTGCCTCCTCTTCACGACTTAGCAAGTCAAATGAAGCTTATTTAATATAATTTACTTCTCTCTTCTCCCGCACGCATGTGTGCCAGACAAGACGCGCCAAAACAATTTGCGCGCGCGTGGCCATTCAACTGCCGATGGTTGACGAACGCGCGAATTGAATATTGCGCTCGCACTGCGCACACACGCGTAAACCACTTAAAATTACACCTCGAGGCTAAATTACCTCAAGAATATCTGTGGAATAAGGATATAATCAAGTTTCGCCGTCAATCATCGTTTAAGCTTTTTCGTTGACGAATGATTTAAAAACTCTCCGTTCTTTTTTTACGACTCGCAACGAAGGGCAGTATAAATTCCGCGCGAAATTGGCAAACCCTTTGTCGGTACCTGCTCGCCATTGTATTCGCGCGGGCACCTTTTCAATAACTCCTTTCAATCCTTGCACGCGTGAGAAAGTTGTTTCGATATATCACCTCGCAGTCGAAAGCGACTCGTTATAGTAAATGTTGCTGTCTTTTTTTCTTCGACTTCCTCCTCATTCGAAACATCAAAGATAAACTTGCAGCCAGTACATATCGGAAGAAAGTCTCGACGCGGCGCGCGAAATCGAAAAAGAATCGCTTTCACCCGCGCGTTGCAATCCTGAGTTTTTTTTTTTTGTTGCCTTTTGCAGCAGCGTGTAGAAAATAAATCAAACGGCGCATCGTAAAACTTGGAAAACTGCCACATCACGCTTAATCGTTACTCCCTCCCTCTACACGCGTCTATATGAGCACACACCTCTCTCACTCTCGCTTTGATCTTACAGCTTTTTTCGCCTCGCTCGCTCTCATTTTCATTTGTCTTTCACAGTTTCTCTCTCTCTCTCTCTCTCTCTCTCTCTCTCTCTCTCTCTCTCTCTCGCGTTTGGTTTTAAAAGTGAGTTTGCTACTGCAGGGGGGCATGATTAATTTTTCGCTGATGGATGGCTACGCAAATCTTAACTAAATATTCTCGTCATGCAGACGCGTATGCAACGTTTTAAACAAATTTCTATCGTGATGTATTGTTTCGGCTGATTAATTGTTATATGTCATGAGAAGAAAAGCGAATTCATTACTTGTCGTTGGGTTTTGAAGCGAAAAATCTCAAGTAATCGTATGAAAAATCGTTCATCGTTCTGACGTTACAGTGATAGATTGTATGATGTTTTTAGGCTCATTGTAAATCATGAAAAATGATACTATTAAATTAAGATGTGCGATATGCAATATGACCACGAGATGAATCGATGAACCCCCTTTCTGTTTACCACAATAGAAGTTGCTTTAGTGTAATTTATTCATATGAATTTGCATTGCGATCAATTATAACAACTACTCTTCGATAACTAGACATTTTACAGCTTCAGTCGCGAATAAATGCCCGATCAGCAGTCGATAATGAAATACTAAGTCTCGTTATTCAATAAAGTTGTATAATCAAGTTGAATAAAATCTAATATCTAACATTCCATAAAAATCATGAGTTTATCGATTTTATCAAAATTTTAATCGTAAAAACGATCATTGATTGAATTGATCTCGCACGGTACTTTAACATACTTCGGCCATGTCATTTCCATTTAGTTAGCCGTAGCTTTGTATGCTCACGAAGAACGTTTGCGCCCTTTCACCCGACGTGACTTTCCCTTATCCTCGATTGCCGATAAAGAGTCAAAACTCCGCGAGTATATACGCACACAGAAACTACAGAAAGGTTGACACCAGCTTCAAAGTGCGACGGCAACGGTGGACGCCCTGCGGCGATGGAATATTCGAACGAGGGCTTTGTGCGTTTGCAAGTCGTGTGTACACACACGTGCACGTGCCTCTTTATTTTGCAGGCCAAGCACACCAGAGAAAGTAATTATTGAAGCTTTCTGGCCGTTCGCCTTTTTTTCTTCGTTCTTTGGTAGATAGATGAACCACCCACACTCGAAAAGAGAGAATATGCGATAAGCGTGAAGTGCTGCATACCCGTAAAGTTGCGCGCGTACGTTCAATGACATAGCCGGGGGATTCAATACCGGAAGCCTATGTATAGGCTGCTGCTGTGCTTTTAGCACAAGCTCAAGGAAGAAAAATGTCGTTTCTTATCGTGCATATACCTGCGTCTCTTTTCCCTTCCCTCTGTACATCATCGATCCTTTCGCGCGTAAACACTTGCAACGCAGAGGGACCAAAAGTTGGCGGCGACTGCTATACTGCAGGAGAGAGGTTCAGGCAGTAGGCGATCGCGGCTTCCGATATCGACTGACCATTCTTTTACTGTCTTTTTTGTCCCGCGGTCGACGGAGAAGTTTCTTCCTGGAAGCCAACGGACTTTTTTACTTTAAACAAATTATCGACGTACCGTTTTTTAATTAGCTCTCGCGAGGTGTTTTTTCCAAGGACCCGCGATATATATCGCGATTTTGCATTTGCCGAAACAAGGAACGAGTTCCGTTTTTGGCTTGTAGCGTGTGGTTGAACGGATAAACGTCGCCTCATTAAAGCTCTCAAAGTATCATTAAGAAAGCCCAGTGAAAACACGCCTCGTAAAGAGCGACGCGTCAATCAGGGAAGTCAAAGAAACGCGCGACTCTATGCGCGAGTGTGCACCGGAAGTGAACCAGGCGGCAGCGGCGGCAAACCCCGTTTATTTTCGCGTTTCCGAGTATACGAACGGGCAATTTCTTTCTTTTTTCTTTACTTTTACGCGAGATATAACGTCGCTAGCTTCATAGTGATCATGGGCGTGAGGCTTTGTCGTTTTTCGCCCTGTTAACTTCTTTTTTTTTTCATGATTAAAACGAGAAATTGAAGGAAAACAAATTTTTTAAGATTACCAATAAACTCAATCTTTGCTGTCATTTCAAGGATTAAAATTGATTTTCATACTTCGATTGTTTTTAAATTAGACATTGAATTGCCCTTTTGACCACAAGATGGAAATCATCTTAATTTGTACAACTAAAAAGAGAATATTTAATTGTCGATGATAAAATAATTTGTAAAAAACAGAATATTTAATACAAATGTTATGGTCTGTTAAATTTGTTAATTTTTTGAAGTGAGTCTATTATTAGTAAATTAGTAAATTAGTAAATTCTTTATTTAAATAACTTATACTCGTCAGTAATACACGTGTACTATTCAATCTGGCGTAAATTAACCAAAATAATATCCAGGAATAAATGGAAATAAATGACACATAACACCAAACAGAACTACGATAACAATTCAATGGGGAAGAAAATAGAAAAAAAAATCGTTTCGAATCTCTCGCAATTAAGTGGCCAGAGAGAAGGTTGGCCAAATATGAAGCTCGGAGTCATGGCGTCCCCAGCAATTACAGCATTTTTCGGTCAGCGATCTTTCCCCTCTTTTTGGCTTCCTTCGACTTTTCGCTAATAACCCGAAAAGAGAAGAAGAGACTTTGGTGCACGCACGCGACTGCTGCTGCACGTGTGCGATAATGGCTGATCGTGTACGTGTACGCCCTCGCGCTCCATCTGCTCCTTGTTACGCTGGCTTATTAATTAGCTGGACCGCTTCGACCTCTCTCCTTTCGCTCTGCGTCGCTTCGCTTTTTTCCCAGAAAGTTTATTAATACTCCGCGCACGCGACGTTTTTTTTACCCGTGGTCGTCGAGGGCAAGTCAGACAACGCGATCTGTCGATCTGTCGCTCTCTCGAGTGGCCCTTGACCACGTGCCTAATGAATCCTTTTAGCGTTCTAAGGGGCAGTCGATCGCTTATCTGTCGCCGAATTCGTAACTCAATACGATCGAGCTTAATGAAAACGGGCCTTGTTACCCCCGACCATTTACTCGTTTTCTCTTGATCCCATTTTTTTTTCAATAGCCCAGCTAGACCGTGATGCAGATGCCATTTGCGTCGGCAGTAAATTCCACTTTGTCTGTTTGAAAGAGACGTGTAGATAATCGATCGCTTGGATGATCTACCCGATGCTTGAGTCTACGTTAGTTTATTTCCTTTTCCAAAAATGTCGTTGCGATGCTCTAATTCACTATCGGTCTTATGTGCTAATTAAACAATTATTTTCTTTTTTGCGATCGGATGCTATTTTCTGATGTGATAGAAAACGCCATTGTCGGTTTCATCGTTTCGATTACGTACTTGATAAAGAGAGAGCTTTGTTCCGACAGCCAACTCTTTTTTAGTGAATGCCCGTTAGGAATTTCAATGGTGCAATAAATTTATATAGCCTTTAAAAAAGTTTTCTATGCGATAACACGATTCTGGTTTTGTGAAAGGTTCAAGCGCTTCAATTCTATTTCGTGATTATTGATGTCATTTTGAAAGCGTTCTGGATCTATTCATGTAACAAATTCAGAAAATGCTTGTACACATCGCTCACGGGCAAATGATTAATCACTGCCCCGTTCAACTAGCGAAAAAGTAATCCTTCACAAACGAAAAACAAAAGGAACTCATTAAAGGCGAAACTCAAAAACCCCTAAAAAAAAACAAAAGCTTACTGGCCGCTCATCTCAAGCAACGCCTTCGGTCCCTTCTATACAGTCTAAGGCTGCTTAAAAAGCCAAGCTCTGAGAGAGAGAGAGAGAGAGAGAGAGAGAGAGAGAGAGAGAATTGAAAAAAAGGTGAGCGATCGGAAGCGACGGGGCGGAGTGCGCGCGAGATAAAAGTACAATTAACCCCCTCGAAGCGTCAACAGGATCAGGCGGCAGAGTAGCAGCAGAAGCCTAAACGTGTGCAGACTTTTCTTTCTTGTTTTTTTCGGAGTTGGCGTGCGCAACGCTGGGTGGTCTCCGGTCCGGGAGAGCTGATTTATCCCGACTCGTCGCGCTCTTTTAGGCCCTTGGCTTTCTCTTTGTGATCCTCTCTCTCTCTCTCTCTCTCTCACCGTAGTTTTTGGCTATACTCGTTATCACCCTCCAAGCATCTGCCTTTTTCCGTGCTAATTTGCCGTTACGAGCTGACGAAAATGGGGACCTTTTCTCTTTCTCTTTTTTTTCGGTAGAGAGGTAATGGATCTATTCGGCATCGTGATGTGTGTGACTACAATTCACTGAAGTTGAACTAGTCGGCACTTAATTTACGTATGCAAATAGTCGCCGGTGAGGAGTCCTCGCTTTAACTCGACAGTGCTCGGGGCCACGCGCCCGCCGAGCTGATGCAACGTTATTATGAGCGAGCGATTAGTTCCTTAAGTGCTGCCTCTCAAGCTCCCTTATAACAATCAGAGCATCGTGCTCTCTCGCCTGCAGTTTCGTAATGGCACGTCGATTTTGTTAATGCTGATTTGTTACCCCGATTCAGTTACCATGTGAATTAATTACGATTATATTTTTGTATTACAGGTCAGCTATCCAGTTTCTTTTACTTCTCCATTGTTTTAATCGGTGAGTGCTTCAATCTACGCTAAATCTTTTGTTATGCTTCTCAGTTTGAAACAGATCATATGCTGAATTTAACATTTTTATCAAGGCTCGAGTTCCGATTCTAGATGGAGCTCTGGTTCTCTTGTCCCGAGTAATATAGTCAATGTCATAATAAAACTGAAAATTTCTGTCTCCCGTTAGACAAGCTAATAGTGAAATACGAATCATCCATTTGTATTGCAAGAACAAATCACTCAACCACGACAGAAAACTACAGCACGTAAGAAAAAAGATCGTGTAATGCTACAGACAACTGAGGAAAATTGGTGTCTAGGCCTCGGTTTCGGTAAACACTAATTATGTTGAGCAAATACAGTAAAGTACAATTCCTCGCGGGGATACATACCCATCTTTGGCAGCTAAGGTAACGCGTCACCGCGCTCTACATCCATCAATGCTTCTCTGCACAAAGCCGCGAGAGCTAACAAGCCGTTTAAACTTAAAATCCCGCGCGCGCAGTAGGAACCCCGAGCGAGCGAGCGAAACGCGACGATCCATAAATTATGATTCGACGTCGCCGAATTGCCTTCGGGCATTCGCTCTGAAAATTGATTCCTTCGCTCGCGCGCTCGCGCGAGCAGCTATGCGCATTATTTTTCCGCGCACACGCGAAGATGAGCTCCCGGGCAAAGTGATTTTCATCGTCGCGTCAAAGAAAGTTCAAGCGCGATAAATGTCAAGACTATAAGAATGAACGATGTCGGAAAGTGTACATTTTGATTGTTGCATAACAAAGTACACAAGTTTTTTTTTCTTTTTATCCGTTGGATTTAATACTCTGTCACTGGAAAAAAGGAAAAGTTGGCAGCAAAGTAGCGGTAAATACGCGGGCCGGCAGTAGCAGCTGGAAAACTTTAAATTTTATCGCAGCTAGCTAAAGTAAATAATTGGACAGCATTAAATCGTGCAAAAGTTAGCGTAGTTGCGCGCACGACGACCTCCTCATCCCAACATCTCTACTCACGTATATAATACGGTTTGAGCTGTGCACGAATTGTGCAAGACACTCGTACTCTCGTGGAAATCTAACATTTATCTTTTAGTTCACCGAACTTGGGAGATGGATTCCTTTGCTTTTTTCATCTTTAATGGCCGCGCGTCTCGCCGTCTTCTTTAATTACTAGGCGCCAGAGAAACTTTTTGGACTCCTTTTAAGAAAACTTTGTTTCTTCTTATCAGTGCGCACTCCTTGACTTAGTTTCTCTTTTGGCGAGTGGACTAGGCGCTCTCGTACGAAATAATACAAGGCACGTACGGGAAAATTCCTCAACAAGCCTCATCGGCGCTTTTGTGAGTAGACATCAATCGGTTGATCGAGCCGGGCGACTCTCTGTAGCTCATTGTCTCGCTGGAATTCGCGGAGCACGGCACAAGTGCGTTCCTCCTCTGTAGAAATGTAAATACCAGTGGGCCAATCAACCTGATTGGTCGGCGCCCGCTCGAATGCCCTCATTCGCGCGTGTGTGTGCGAGTGCCTCTCTCACTCCCTCCCTCCCTCCCTCCCTCGTCACTTTCTTGCTGCTGCTGCTGGTGCTGCTGCTGCTGCGCGGAGCATGCACGGCACGTTTGGAGCGAAAGACACGCGTTTACTTCACTACTTACTCTCTGTGTGTTAGCTCGGTAAAGAAGCAGAAGAGAAGAGTGATGAGAAAAAGAAGCAAGAAAACAACGAGATCGAGCAGCTCACGAGCGGGATGAGAAAGGCCAGACGCTGAGATTTTTCGCGTGAAAGACAAGTGGAAGGAAAAAATCCGTGAAACTCGTATCGGAAGAAAATTAAATTTGTCGTAATTTGCGCACGAGAGCGATAAATTTAGATAAGCCTAAATAGGTGCAATAGCAAAGCCGCACATAAGCATCGTTCCACTATAAATTCTCGCAAGTATCGATAATCAATAAAGACCGCGCGCGTGCAGCAGTTGGACGAGACATTGCTGGAAAGTTGGCATAATGGCAGCACACAACGAGCCATTATCTCGTCGCAGACATGCAGGCACTTTATGCATTAAGGACCCTGCTATACTGCTGCACGTTCGCGCGCCGAGTCGCGGCGCTCAATTATTCCGCGGATAGTGCAGCGAGAGCGATTCAACGTCGTCTTCGGATCGACGACAATGCACTGCATTTACGTATATATATATATATATATACACACACACATATAACGCGGGCTCGGGGCTTCCCGGGAATATCGGAGATATGCTATACGTGTGTACATCGTCTGCAGTCTCGTGCGAGGAAACGAGGCAGGAATGTTCCGCAACGTGCCGCGCGTATTGTCGACGTGGATTAAGGATATATGTGTACAGATCTGCATAATTATTACTATTAGCTCTTCACACTACTTCTAGCTCATCATGATCTTGGGATTTTTCGGAATTAGGAAGTTTCGGGTGTCGGTTCTGTATCAGAGCTTACGTTCCCATTCGTGGCTTTCAAGGCAATTTGATACATTATCAATGCCAACGGCACACAATCAAACCTAATTCCATTAAACTGCTCGGTTCACTCAAAATTGAGAAGCTCCAATTACTAATTGTATACTCTCGTGCGTATGTATATTTAATTCGTCATCGCATAAAAGAAGAAAACTTGGCCGACTTTGACTTGAAATATAATCCCATAAAAGCAAAAATTTGTGGAAGCTACTCGTCAAGTCTGTAAAAAAAATTTTAAATAATAAAAGACCGCAAGTTTACTCACTACATATGCTGCGGAATAAATAACGACAGTATAGCAATAGAAACAGCCACAGCGCGAGAGAGGAAGAGAGAGATAGAAATCTCTCGGATTACTGGATGGGCACGTACGATGATGCCTATCAAGAGTGCACCGCCTGATATTTCAAACATGTCGATATCAGAGAGACGAACAAAAAAAAAGAATTTAGCCAATCGAATTGACCCTACACCTAAATTGACAGCTCGAAATGCACATACGCAAGCTCTCGGTTTTTTCACCGTGAGCGCTTGCCGATGACACTTTAGCAGAGCACGGAGAGAACGGGTTGAAACAATATAGAATAGCATTGTTATTTCGCCACTCCAGTCGCTCGCGTTTTTCTATGTGCGTACATGTTTTACTTTGAAATTCCGTTGTGACTTTTGAGTGATGTTTGGCCAGCTAAATATTTTGCCAAGAGAACTTGGCTATTTTTCAATTTTACCGAGTAATTTTCAATGTTATCGAATATCCAATGTTACCGTTTGGTTGAAATGGAAATCGTTAAAACATGACTGCAATGTATTTATGAATTTGTTAACGAAAGGAAATTTTGAACATTTATATTAAAGCATTAAATTACAACAGTGAATGTATCATTCAGATTGTTTGAATGAAACCTTCGAGCAGAACCTTTTGAAATAACACGGTTTATAATAAAACGGGCCTGTAAACATGACAAGTTGGAAAACAGCACTAAAAACAAGAAGGGCTCTCGGAAAATTCGGGCAAATGTAAGAAAACAATCAATGCTCTCTCTTTTCTCTCTCTCTCTCTCTCTCTCTCTCTCTCTATCGCAATTGAAAAACGCACGGTAATATCTCGGAGGAAGATAACGTCGACCAAATAGAGGGGGAATGTTTACAAGAGAAGCGCTTTCCGTGCAACGCGGCGTCGGCGGCGCCGGCCAAAAGAAAGTAATGACTCCACTCGAGAAGATGAAGCGCAATGGCAGAATTTCCTTTTTTTCGGCCTCTCCGACTGTCCCTCCTTTTCATTTGCCTTGGCAAACCCTTCGGAAATCTTTATTTTTCCTCGCGCGTCGACCTTTTTTATCCTCCGACGATGCAGCAGCAGCAGCAGGCTCCTCTTTCTCATCACAAATCGTTTTTTCTCGATAATCCGCATTTTTTTCTCCCGACACCTAATCCTCCTTCGAAATCGTGAGAGAAGGGAGAAGACAGCAGCCGCCGAATCTAATCTGGTTAAACTTGTTTGCTACGTGGCCCTCGATAAAAGGAAGCAATGCAATCCGGCGGCGGTGCGGGCGAACTTTACACGCTCCCGTAACTGAAATTTATCGTCGCGCAGTAAATATAGCCTTACCCTGCTAGCGGCCGAGAGATCGGCAAGCCTTTTCTTTGCGCATTTTTACGAGCGACATGAAAGTTTTCGAATTTGAGTTTCGAACTTTATTTCTGGCACAGCGATCCTGTTCGACATGTTAATTCAAAAACATGCATTCGAGCTAAAGACTATAGGTGTATTGGTGAATTCTATTGAGATTGGTATTCTATCTACACCTAGTGTGAATATTAGTAACGATGAACTCGCAGCAGAACAGTGGATCGATCATTTACATTTTTTTTCGTCTATAAGCTGTATAAAAGAGACCAAACACGAAATCTAACGAATGAAGAACACCTGGAGTCTTAACGATCTCCGCGCTGCATTCTTGACGAACGCAATCAAAGCATGCAAGCATTTATGACAGCAAGGCACGGGCGCGCGTGCGGAGAAAGCAGCGACAGTAGGCAGTCGAAACGGTGGAATGGCGAAAAAAAAGTAATAGGAGAGAAATTCTTTCTCCGTCGACGGGCATAGAGAACGAGAGAAGTCACGGAAGGAATGAATGAAGCGCGAGAGATAAAGAGGAAAACGAGGGGGCGGCATGGTTCGCCAGAGAGCCAAGTCTCGTAATGTGGCCAATGTCATCCCTCGTGCCCCTACCACAGCTCGCGTGCGGAGCGCTGCGTGCGTTTTGCGGCGACGGCGACGGCGGCGGCGGCGGCGGCGGCGACTCGAAGAGTTGAAGCATCGCTGCGCAGCGTAGCCAGGCGTAGCTAGTCGAGCGGCAGCAGCTGGCGCTAGCGCACACGTATTTTTCCCGTTGCTTGCTCTCGCGCTGCGACTCTTGCTGCGTTTATCCATCGTTACGTAGCGCGGGGAACGATGACCTGCTCTAACGAGCTTCATCTGCGCCACAGGACGCCCCACACGTGACACAATCTCGGACAAAAGCATGTGCTAAGCAGCTCGCTTTCCGCTTGCTCGTCTGCACGCGACCTCACGATGTGATGATGCTGTGTCTCCGTCGTCTTACGTGATTGCCAGTGCTAAAACTTGTGATTTTTATTGTTTGCTTCTCGGTTATTCACGAGTTGCTTCGTCTATTTGTTGGTGCGTGATTGTTCTTTGTGTTTTTTCCATGTATTGAGTCTGTTGGACCTCGAAGAGATACAATTTCATTTGGTGCACTTTCACAGGTAAAATATTCAAATGTCGTGCAACACGTTGATTGATTTGCCAGTTGCAAATATTATCTTATTGGCTAATCGTCTTCTTGTGATTTACAAAAGCTTCAGTATACTAGTCGAATAGTCAAATTTATCGAACAACGAATTTGCTCGCGTCAAAATTTGTAAGGAAGTCATATGCGGCAGTCATTTGAGACGCAACACGTTACGTCCGCGTGATTTACTGTTTACTTTATGACTCTCATACTGAGTGCAACTTAAAAGTCAATCAACTGTTACTAAACAATCGTCAGTGCATTGGTTTTTACGAAACCAAGAAAGTCTTTTAAAACATCAGATTTTGAAAAAAAATGTCTTTTTCTCGTAAATAGGAGGACCGAGCGCACTCTACGTTCGAAACCGAAAAAAAGAGTCGGTTTTTCTCCGCCCCGAAAGTGTGAGAAAAAGAGAGTACGGCTGCCGTCTCTCAAAGGAAAGCGAATCATTGAAGGTTCCTTCTGGATATACACGCATGCGTTTGCCACTGCCGCAGCGCGATAAATAAACGCAAAACGCTTTGATTTATTTTGCCTCCTGTCGCTCGTTTCGTTTACGCGCTGTGCGCGCGAGAAAGAGAAAGTGAAACCGAAGTGAATTTATTGTTTTCTCTCTCTCTCTCTCTCTCTCTCTCCCTCTTGTTTCGGATTATTTGCTATTGCTGCGGTTGCGCCTTCCCGAATGATTTATTTCGTGATACACTCGTCGGCGATTATTATGCATCTCGTTGCCAAGTCTTCGATACACATAGATTCGTTCGGGCTGAAATTCAAATTTGCCAACCATCGCGTGCCACGCGAATTTTTCACCTGCGAACGAGTTTCGCTGCGCTCGTACAGGACTTGGCACGATTAAGCGCTTATGCTTTTATCGGTTTTTTTTGCTTTATAATTTTCGTTTTGTTGGTTGTGCCGAGTACACTCGTGTATTGCTGTACGCGCGCGCTCCAGTGAGCTGCTGTTAATATTTCGAAGAGAATATCGAGTAACAACAGATTAAATATTGGACAAATGCATTGGGCGAATTTCCTACTGCATGCGTTTGTTCGATTGCTCTTTATGGTAAATTTCTGCAAAATACGTGCGGAGATAAATATATTGACCAGTCTATTATTTCCAGCGTTCGATGAAATTTAACGATTTGGAAATATTCGAGAGCGAATTCCGTGGAAAAATTATTCGCGCACGAATGGTTTGTTCAATATGGATTTAAAGTACGCGTGTAAAGTAGATATAAAAGACGGTAAAATGACTAGTGCGAAATTTGTGGGATTGTTTTCGAGAACTACTGAAAAAAGAATTTATCAAATTCGATAAAACAAGAACGAGCGAAACAACGAGTCCAATATTACAGAGCCCAATCACGATCGAAACGAACGGAAAGTTCAGGACTAGTTCAGTAAACTTCCGAAAATATATAGAGCAAATGATTTCCGCTGAGCATCCCTCTTTCTCTGGCAAAATATTTCGCGCGGGCGGCGAAAGACAAATCGAAGAGGCCGCGGGCGCGCAAACATCCGCGTCGCGTCGAGAGAGAGAGGACGTGTACGCGATGAATGAGGGATCAAGATTCGCCTGCGGCAGCAGCTGCGGGAGCTTAATGAGCTTTCGCGGCTGTAAAGCAACCTCTGCCCTTCTTCACTTTTTTGCTCGCCTCTCTTTTCAGTAGCTCGGGTGGCGCTAACAAACTTTAAAAATTACGAGGACGATCCGTCAGGGAATTAGCCCTCGCTTTTTTCCGAACGCTGCTAATCAGCTTAGCCATTCCATCTCGGAAGAGAGAGCAAAGTCTTGTGTCGAGTGATCGCTCTGAGATTCGTGATTTATTGCGCGCGAGGCTTATTCTTATTTCTTTTTGTTTTTTTTTTAATGAAGTCGATCCGCTTTATAAAGAACTCCCCTTCTTAGTTTTCTCTTTTGTTTTGGGGTATGATTGATAAATTTCTCAAAAAAAATTTGGATTTGGGGGTTACTAATGAATGTAGGCCATTAATTAGATCTCGATTTTTCTTATATTCAAACTTTTGGTTCATAGGATTATACGATCACTAAATGAGTACTCAATAAAGAAAATTAATAGCGTAACCTGAATAATAACCGTACTTTAAACGAATATGTTTTATTTTCGATGTAGTGCAAACGTGATATTCCATCGATACCATCCCCTCCCCCCGTGATATTAAAAATGCACAAATTTAGCATCTACTGTGTCAATAACTTATCGCAGCTCGAAATACACACATTATGTTATCACTCTACTAGGAATTCCGAGGCGTCGACTTCTCGAGAGCGCAAGAGCTATATCATTTATCGAAAGCAATCAAATCGTAATTCACTTCTGCGCCACGGAGCAGAGATAACACACCCGCGTCGTAAAGCTGAAGCAGGCCGGATAGAAAGAATGCGATGTATATCGTCACTCTTATTTGATCAAACTTATCCTGTCTGCGGAGTAGCGCACCAAAGAGACGACGATAAAAACTCTTCGGCGCCTCTTGTTATGAGTAATGCGAGATGCGCGATTTACATGAGAATGTGCGCGATAATAAAAAAGACGATTATCCTTAGTTCGCGAGAGCAAGAAAGAAGAAGGTACCCCCCTCGCATTTTTCGGCTAATAAATTTTCACGGGAGCACGAGGCGTTTGTGTTTTGTAAATTACCTAGTACGCGACGGGGCATACAAATAAAGGATTTTCTCGTGCTTTCAAAGTCTGTGTGTATGAGCTTCGGCTCGCGGGATTATTAAAAGCGCGAGTTCCCTGTGTATACGGCGATCAAAAAGGAATAGCTCATTGATTTTGCGAAGATTAGGCAGGCCAAGCCGTTGTTATTTTATAAGCTCTTAATTATTGTAAATTCAATTTTAATATACGACGATAATTGGCAATTCAATTTGGCGGCGAATGCTGCAGATACTTTTGTTTATTGCGCTTACTCCTGTCGAGGGAATTATCCCGTACAATTTCGCAATATTATCGTTCATTCTAATTAACTGGATGGTTGAAAGATGAAATAATTGGAGCGCTATATACCAATTCGATGTGGTTTCGTATCCTATAACTGTATTCAATTTAACGCAGCCAAATGTTGTATTGAACCGAAAATTGCCTCGCTCGGTAAAAGTCAATTAATTGCACCGACTCGGGAAAAGAAGCGCTATCTCCGATCATTACTCACTATCCCAAGCCGAAGAAGCTACAGAAAAAAGGAGCCGTCGCATAATGGACATCGGATGGTGGAACGTGCGTGCGCTGCCAAAAAGCATCTCAGGATGTTTGAGAGTTGGGTGCACGGCCAGAGATGGTTCCGAGAACGAAAACCGTACAAGTCGCAGGCGTTCGGCTCGTGGGTGGAGTGTGCGCCACGTGAGAAAGGAGGGATGGAAAGTAGGAAGAAGAAAGTCAAATAGACAACGTTCAGGATTTTTGTGTTTGACTATTCTTTTTTATTTCTTCGCGTTCCGACTTTGTGCCTGTATAACGATATGTTTTCCAAGCTCCGACGACACGTGTCTCTGCGTTTAATAGGTTTTCAGCTTTTTTTGTTCCTCGCGGCGCGTTTGTCCGTACACGACCAATCCAAGCGTACGTCTGCGAAATGCCAAATGAAAAATCCAAAGAAAAGCGCATCGTTACTTGCGCCCATCGGCCTAGTAAAATCGAAAAAAAAACTAGAGAGAGAGAGAGAGAGTGAAAAGTAAAGTCGGCGAAAGACGAGAAGCCAGAGGCGAGGGTGAGCGTGGAAAGCGCTGGAGCAGTATCGAAGGAAAGAGCGAGTGACTGGGCACGCTTGCAGAGCTCTCGCGTGCACAAGCTGTAAACTGTTTTCTTAGGCACTTGGGCCTCTTCAAAAATTCCTAAATATTTACTCTCGCTCTCAAGCGGCGTCTTCCCGCGAGGCTGCGCACGTAGTCGGAGATTATAGACGTGCGCACATGTGCAGGCTTTCTTTGCTCTTTTGTCTCGACTTTCCCGATCTGTTTCTCTCTTGCGACGCCTCGACGATTTTTTGCCTGAAAAGAGATAGATAGAGGCGCTGAAAGTGGCCTTTAATTCCCCCATAGTTATATGGAAGGGTCGTGTGTACGACTGTGAATCTCGCCTTTTTTTGCTCGACGAAGCTTTGTGCCGTCGGAGGAGGGACGACGAGCAGCGGTGTGATTGAATTTTAAAACGTGCGTCTGCTGCTGGCCGTACAACGACTTCGTTACGCAACCTTTTCTTTCCCATTGGACTTTTCGACGTGGGCACACTCACGATAATTAATCCATCGGCAATTTCGTATTTAAAGAAAATTTAGTCGGTGAAATGGTGCAATTAATATCTCATGAAAAATGTCACTTGACGCGCGGACGATCCGCTGTCATCAATTCCGTTGGAATGTTATGCATCTCGCGCGTGGGATGAAGGCAATACGGTTGATGAAATAATAATGATAAGCACCTGGACGCTTTCAAAAGATCATTCATGAATTAGTGATCATCAGCGCTCATAAATTTATTATCCGCATTGACGCTCGCACTGTGATTCAACGCGATGAAGAAATAAAATTGACTTTATAGCCCGCAATGACTAACGAAAGATAACAAAACTTTCAACAGTTATCGCAAATATCTTGTTCGGTATATATTGCACTTTCGGCGCTCACGTCAAAGAGAACGAAAGAAAGATTCTTATCTTACTGATAAGGCAGGTATGCCCACTGGGACTCAGCGTCCTTGTGCTTTAGTAACAAGTTTTTGGAGTTTCAAAATTAGATGTAAAAACATCCTCCCATGCTGGGAGATCCTTTTTCTCTAATCACTCTTCAAATATAGAAGTATTTCCTTAAGAGCAATAATACATTCCTCCTTGTGTACTTGTTTAGTTTGGGGTGAGATATAACTGCGCCTATCTCTTCAGAAGCGCATGAGTCTCCAAAACAGTTTTCTTCTCGAATGTGATACATTCAGAAACTATATTTATTCTATATCGCGACTATCTTTCAGACTATTTTTTCGAGCTCGGCTTTTCGGCTTTCCATTTTCCCAGCGGTCTCATTCATTTTTTCGCCGGGTAAACGGACATTAAAAAAACAAAACCCTTTACTAACCAAATATAAAAATCAGAGAATTGGCGAACCATTCGGTCGCGACACAAACAAAGCTGAAAACTCAATTATTCATCGCGAGCACGAGAATATAACTGATATTTGCTGGGCACCTCGTCGATAAATTACTATTGGCATATATGTACATGCTATACGTCGAATATTAATCGAGAGCGAGCCAACGAACAGTAGAGTTGAAAAAGAGCGGGACCAGACTACTTTGAGGCCCGTGGTGGAACGCGGAAATCAAAGCCGCGCCGCCGTCACACCCACGTATACGTAGTTTTCCCTGGAAGAGCTGCTGTAATGAAGGATTTCGCAATTTTGCCATGCCAAAGTTGCGCCGTCGCTTTGATGTGCCTCGCCGACTTTTCTGGCCGATTTGTCATTATTGGAACCTTGTGCTCGCACACGCGTTGATCGACTCCTTTTATTTTACCTTGATCGGCCTGTGTGTGCCGCTGTCATATAGAGCGTTTGCTCTTTGATAGCTTCCTTTTTTCTCCGATAGCTTTGATCAGAATGCTGTGTTCGAGAGGAAAATAGTTTCAATAACGTGGATATTCAGTTTTTCTGTTTTCTTTTTTTAATTCCACTAGCATATGAATTTTAATAAGATTTAATAATCTTTCGCCGCTTGGATGTTATGCTATAACGAATATTCCGTCATCGCATTATGCACGAGAGAAAGCACAGTAGCAGCCAGTGCCATTAATATCATCGGAATGGCATATATCAGCCAGTCGTGTGTATAGAAAAAAATCGCATATCCTCGTACAATACTCCACCACCTCCTTTTGTTTCGTATGCGTGCGTGTGTGCAAAATTCCCGTTCTCATCGAAAAAATACACCTATATACCATCTGGTATGCGTGCACACGCATACACGTGCCCTCGTTTTTTCCATCTTCTGCTTCCTTCTTTTTGGTTTTATCATCGGTCGCCGATGTTCCGCCTTACTTTTTGGCTCGTTTCACACGGCCCGATGCAAAAGCATTCCCTTGTTCCAAGTTCCCGCACCACTACGCGCACTTTTCGTCTGAAAGGTCTCCGACGGCAAAGTTTCCTTTTGCATTCTCTCTCTCTCTCTCTCTCTCTCTCTCTCTCTCTCTCTCTCTCTCTCGAATGCTGCTGCCTGCTTCTGGACTTTCCTCGCGCCTCTGTTTTAGTTTGTTCCTTCTACTTTGTTTTTGCTCTTTTTTCGCGCGAGCTCTGTGTGTGTCTTTGCTGTCGTTTTTTTCGTAACACGCGCATAATCTCCGAGTTGGCCGGTTACTTTCTTTTCTATTTCTACCAGCTGATTTTCCGATTCTTCGTTTTCACGGCTAACTTTTCACTATAAATCTACGTAAACTCGAGGGTATTTCGTAGTATGCACTTTATAAAATTTAGAGATAATGGGATTTTCAGTATTTCTCTCAATTTGAATGTATTGATAAAGCTATCATTTCAACAGCTTCACGTCTATACAAAGAAGTCAGTACAAAAGGAGCAAATTCAATTAATCATCTCATAGCTAATTGCAAAATAAATTCAATTATACTTTAAAACAGCAAGAGGATTCGCTGAGTGAGAACAAGAAATAAGCCTTATCGTTTCCTGACACCAAACTTGGAGAAATACTCGTTTCGCAAAAATCATTTGATCACGCTTCGATCATCGTGTTTTTTTTTGCTCTCTGGAAAATGGAATTGCAAAAATGCTTCTTGTTTTTTGCAGAATCCCCTTGCAGCGCGCAAAATATTGATAAACGATTTGATAAAAGAAGGAAAGAAGAAGGCCATCCTTTAAAGAGATCGACAACGAAGAAGAGGTAAACGGGTAGATCGAAAGGGCGGACTTTTCTCTGTCATCCGGTCTTTACCCCTTTTGTTGGTATACATCTCTCCTTTCTTTTCGATACTCTCTGCAAATCGAGGGGATGGAAACTGCTCTTAAGAGAAGGACGGAGGGAGGAGAAAGAGGCTGGTTCTCTCTGGCAATCCTTTTTTCGCATCGCGTTGAAATACATTTTTAATCTGCTTGTGTGCTGCTGCTGCTGCTTCAAATAAAAATGTTATATACCAGAGACCTACGTTTCTTTTACTCTTTTTCGCTAATGATTTCCTCGAACGTGAACGCGCTTTCTAACGATCTGTTCAAAGAACCTTTTCATATGATTTTTTAGTACAACTAAGTATATACTACGAAATTATAGAGCAATTGGAAAAGTGACAAACAAAAAAACAAGAAACTCGTTTCGGAAAAAAACAACAGGTACACTAAAAATTTTAATTTGTAAATGCAAAATCCTTCGAAAAATGAACTTAGGGGAGAAGGTAACCAGGCTACGAAGGGAAAAATGCGAGGGCACTTAATTAAGCATCATTAACTTCTTTCGCCCTCTTGGAAGCGAGAAAATAACCGAACTCGCAGCAACACCCAACATTTGTTCAGAGTCACGATATATCTAATATCCCTTAACTCTTGAAAGTCGCCGCCTACCAACTGTGGCTGAAAAAACCCTTTTGTTCGGCGCACTCGAACTCACAAAACCGCACGGCTCGTAAAACCGTGAAAAGAAAAGAAATGCAGACTTTGTCGATGTAATTAATCGGTTTCCAGCAGCAGCCGGGTTTCGTCTATCTGCCGTGTCATCGAACCTGCTGCAGCTCGAAAAAACGGCTGAATTATTACATTTTTGAAGAGGCAGCGTAGTTGATTCATCTGTCTAATTTATTCCGTACATCCGCTTCCAATAATTATCTTTCTCTAGACAACATCTCAATAACGCACAAGTCTAATTATACTTTAAACATTTTCTGTTACAGGTGAGTTTTCTAGAATCTTCCCCACGATCCAATAGTAGCAGCTAGCCGTCTTCCACGTAGTCACATAAAGGTATATGAACGTCAGTAAGAAAAGCGAGCAAATTTTTCCGCTTCACCTTCGTTCGCAGCTCACGAAAAAACAATGAAATAAACTTGAGCTCACTCTCGTGAAACACGACTCGTGTGCGGCTTTCGTAACGCCCCTTCGGAGAGAGAAACTGAAATCCCCGCTCGCGAAACGGTCACGAAGCATTATCTCGATCCACGCTAAGAGAGAGTGAGAGAGAGAGAGAGAGAGAGAGAGCAAGAAAAAGCAATCTAATCGGAAGTAGAGCTAAAGACAACATCCCCTTTCAAACATATAAAATACCATCCTATATATGGTTTTTGGTCTTGCTGTCATCCCTGCAAGTTCTGCTCGTCCAAATTAACACTTTGGACTCTACAGAACTTCTCAAGGTTCGCTCGTTAATAAACTCGAGCGCGAGCGTTGTTCAATTGTCTCTTATGCTCGAAGGCCTACTCTTCGTTTTACTCGTACTTCGAAGGTAAAGTCACGTCCGGTGCGCCAATGAAATTGCGAATCGTAAAAGCTGCCGCCAGCGACCAAGAAGTTGAGAATGCAGATGGGCCGCCGCCACTGCCGTCGCGTATGTAACTATAAGTCAATACGCTGTAATGACCGACTCGAGGTGTGTGCGAGAAAGACGCCGGTTCGGCCTAACTTATAATTATGGACGCAATGCCATGAGAATGATGCATAATCTTCAGGGAGGCAGATGCGCCTTGTGCTTTTTATGCTTGGGAATTACGTAAGATTTTTTTATCGTCTCGTGTTAACGATATTGATTTCCAACCCTTTCATTATGTTTTTTTTCAACAAATGCTTCACATTTCGTGATCGTAATCAATTGAATACATCGATGAGGAGAGTACGAAAAAATGATAGGTAATATGAACGACAGCGATTCACTGGAAAAAAAAGAAGTTAGTTATAAAATCAAATCATGCTGTGATGTATATTACGTAGAAGCAGTGAAATTCCGTGTGACGAGAGAAACGCATGCATTTGATGCTGGCACGCGGATGGTAATGAATGAGCGGGTTAAATCGACTTTATTAAACAGGGCGTCAGAGCAGAAAAAAAGCATTGATATTGATAGATAGATTCTTTATCAAAGGCGGCACGAATGGTGAGGGAGAGAGAGAGAGAGAGAGAGAGAGAGCGAGAGGCAGACGGTCGGTAGAGAGGTGCGCATTCAATGACGCTAATTAACCCAAGATTCGATCTTCCGCTCGTCCGAGCGAACGGATTGGGAAGCGTTATGATATTCGACTGGACTTTTGATTAATTCGCTCTGACGGAATCATAGAGCTTCCCTTCCCGTGCGTACATGTATATGATTACCCGCTCTCTGCTCGATCTAATTCAACGGATTATTCTTTATCTGTCACATTCATTGACGGATATATGTGTGTGTACGAGCGTTGTGTCTTCGCAACAATGCTCGCGCGATTGCTGGCGCTGAATTTCACATTAATCGTGTTATCATTGCCACTGTCTGATTCACGATTCACTGAAATACACTGTCTGTCTCTGTTCGACCAATCGACTGTATTTTTTTTATTATTTCAAATAAAAATTTGAGAAAACCCTTTTCTCAGCACTTACTTCTTACGGCCTAAGGGAAGAGATGAATTTGGAATGACCAGCTTTTCTCTCGCGCGTGCTTCCTTTCGCTGATTGAAAAGGGCCGTTTGTAATTTCAACGTCGTCGGCCCTTGAGACGATATCACGGCTCTATGGAAATCCAAGTTTTTTCTCTTTCGGACGACGCGCTCCACTTGCTTGCTTCTTCTTCTTCTTGATTCATCTCTATATAGTAGCCGTGAATTTTGCCTCTCTTGCTCTCTCTCGGTTCGTGACTTTTTCATTTGACTGTGATTCAGTTGCCACGGAAATGATGAGGGCGTCGGACGACAAATAGCGATGAATTTTTAATTTTCCGAGGCGTGCGAGAGTCGCAGCACAACTTTTGCCAGTAGAAGTTATACAATGTTGTCTGCTCAGCGAGAAGTAGTTTTCAAGTTGGACATTTGAATGTAAGATGCAGCGAGCGGCGTGGAAATGCACGTCGTGAATAGGGTTGGACGACGCAACTCGCTATATTGCGTCGTCGAGAAAATCAATTCACTCTCTTGATTGGACGATCAAAGTCGGGGAGAGATTTCGGGCGAGGCGAGAAAACGTTTTGTTCAGTGGCACACGTGTGAGTTTTAACGCGTGGCGCACTTGTACTATACGGCGGAGCAGAGTGTGCAACTACTCACTCCTACTACTGGAAACCTCCTTCTCTCTGTCTTCTTGGGTTTCTCGCTCACTCACTTGTCTCGCTCGTTCCTACCGGTATAAGTCCTAGCCCCAAGCCAACTGCATAATTCATGACTCGACTCTCTCTCTCTCTCTCTCTCTGTCTACTGCTCGCGAGGTCTTCTTTTTCTTTCTCTCTGCGCCTTCGATATCTCGCACGCAAGCCTATAATTTGAAGCCACCGACTATACGAATTGTGTTTTGATTTGCCCTCCTCGCAAACTCACGCGCGCGCTGACTGATTGGTTTTATAATTTTCCACAACTGAAATACGCTGCATTTTTTCTTTCATACCGCGGCTTTTGCGATATTATCCGCGACGGATACTGCAACACCGTTAGATTACACTTTATGAACAGTTAGTTCAGCGAGCAAATCAAGTTTATTCTTGTTATGATTTTCTGTTCAGTTATTATCTGATGCTTGAAACTTCTTTTTCTCTCTCGATTCATTACTTGCCGAGGTACTTGCGAGAAATTCGTAATTTCATCCAGATCATCAAGCTGCATTAGGGAGGAACTCGGTAAACAGTAATTATTTATTAAAAGAGCTTCAACTTGTCTTTTTTCCGTGGTAAAAAAATTCTTTGATGAGAAAAACTCGACTAACTAGCGTATTGCTACTACGAAGCCTATCTTGACTTGATGCAAATGAATAAAACGTGACTCATAGGCCTATCACGGCAATGGAATATTAAAAAAGAAAAGAAAATATTTTTATAAACACCGTGCACTCGCTTCAATATCAGATAGCAACTTTATGCAACGGTAGTTTGTGAAACTTACTTCGGCGATGAAATCTCGGAAGAAAAGTTTATCGATGCCTTTCGCATCGGCGCTCAAGATATTTCCATTGTTCTGCGCCAAGATTTAGCATTGCACGCGCAACTCTCTTGTGCAATAAAAAAGAACCATTGCGCATCTCTTCAGAAATTTTGTTGAAAAAAAAGTTATCGTACAACAGCTTCATATGCCCAACATGTAAATCAGCGCTTTCTGTGTATCCTTAGGCAAAGGCCGCAATGATCGTCGCTGCATTATAAATAAGCACCAACTATTTTGCATGACGTACCAGCAGGTACTAAAACTTCAACCCGGGCTATCAATTCAGATCTCCGCAATGAAAAGGGAGAAAAAATCGATCGCGCGCGGACAAGACACGTATATCGCGTGCGGACTGTGCTGAATAAAGTTGGCCCCCTTTTCGAGAATCTAGGCGAATATTTGGACGTGAGTTACGGATCGTTAAAACGCTGCCTCTTCGCATGTCGAGGCCCGTTTGCACCATACACGATGCCGTGAATTTTCAAAATCTTTATCATCCAGCCGGTTCTTACTTATTGCTCCGCGTAATTCAGGACATGAAGTCTGCGCGCGCCTTGATCGTCGCATTCCGTTCGTAGACTTCAAAGAGAGACGTAGAGTGCTTCTCGCCAAAACGAATTCGAACATTTTAAATCAGTCAAGCAGATTAATTAAGCTCCCGCCCAACAAAAAAAAAACAAGCAGCCTGGGCGTTTTATCTCGAATAAATTATACAAGTGGGAGTCGTAATATAATTATATTCCGCATATTAACGTGCATTCCTTTGAAATCCCATATTCGACGCGCTGTGAAATTGCAGCCAGCAGTCAAACAATTTTTGGGATGAGAAATGTAAAGTAACCCGTTTAAATTTCCAAAATAAATTACGAGCGTTATGTCCGCTAAAAGTGCGCGGCTCTCTCGTTTAGAAAGCGAACTTAATTTATAACCAGCGTGGCGCGCGGGAATCGCGTGCCATCTCGCCGCGTGTTCCATCATGTCGAGTTTTAAAGTTATTCTACGCCGCTGCTGCTGAGTGAGAGAGCTGCATTAATTTTCTGCAGCCAAGAGCAAAGTTTACGCGCGAACACCGCCAACAATTGCTCGTTAAAAACGATGATAGACGAGATCGACACGATGAGTTATTATTTTTTTTATCCCTCTTTATATCGCGGACAATTATTTTACATCGCGAGTGCACGATTTTCTCATTTTCACGCGTCCCAGAATGAGCGTTGAGCTTAAAATCGCTCCGCTTTATTGCTATGCTTCATTATGTGCGTCTTTTTGTGGGATAGCTACTTGCGTTTTCAATTATAACTGTTTGCAAATGAGTTTTTCTTCGATCAATCGCTTGCACTTTTAATATTGTTAACTGCTAATTATTTGGAAATAATTATAATTAAATGCATTGTTCGGCAGAGTTTATAGTGAAACTGACAAGCGTGAAGATGTAAAAAGGTTGTTTGAATTGTTTATTTACTGGTCAACTAATTAACATCATTCGCGCCATTATCGCACATGATTGAGCATTGGCTGATGAAAATTTGGTATACTTGCAATTACAACGAGAACGTATATTTTACTCTCTCTCTCAAACTAATGAATCCGTTCTACTTTTACTCTTCAAACAGTTTTAAAATACACAGTCAGCTTAATGCTTACGTATACTTCATTTTTCGCACTCATACGTACGCACATACATTCACTCGTCACACGATAAGTATCTAAGACTCGTCTTTCTCCGCGGGGTGCTAAAGGCGGTCGCTCACGCGCCGCCAGTAGTCTTGGTAATTAGTCTCGCAGTGCGAGCGCGCAAGCTTGTCTCTTCTTTTTCTCACGCGCTTATATACGTGTGCGTATATTCCGATAATATCAGCAAATTAGTCGTTTGAAAGTTTATTCCACCTACTGACGTGTCAAAGAGCAAACTGATTTTCGACAAGATTGATTTATCGCTTCTTTCTTTGACGTCAATGTAACTTGCATCCTTTTTCTGCCAGAATGCAGAAATAGAAGTGTGCAAATCGCGATCGCTGTCTTTTCTTAAATACCACGTTGCAGGGCTTACACGTGAAATGCGACTCCAAGAAAACGGCAGATAAATGACGTTGAGACTGAAGGCGTTGAGTATAACGATAAATATAAACGCGCGGTACGAGGGACGAGTTAATTAATCGATTAAAGGAAAAAAAAAACAAAGAAATTCGGCGCGAAAAACTTTGCAATCACCTATATTTACGATATATATATATATATATATATATATATATATATATATATATATATATATACACGCATATAAGCAATCTGCATGCGAATAATTACCTGCTTATTTATTATATCAACGCGAGAAAGAGGAAGCTAAAGCTCTCATATACTCTGGTGCTTTTTAATACACAATTTCTTTTAATTAAGACCAAAATACTAAATATCAGCACTTTCTTCTCTTGACTTTTAAGGAGAAGTATGGCGCCGTTTTATTCAAACATATCGAGCGGAATGATACACTTTTTTCAATCCTGTTTGATGAAAAAAAAATACGATTAATTACATTACGATCAGACTCGTGTGCGCACAATATTGAAGATTATCGCGACTGATAAAACTCTGCGTGGATTTGCATGCGATGTCATGTATGAACACCGAGTAATATCAATTTGATTAATCGCAACTTTCTCATCGCGAGCTTTTGACTAACTGAAAATAATAGTAGAAAGCAGGCTGATTTATACTGTTTAACCTCATTTTTCCAGGACGGCAAATATAAAGTAAAAATTCAGCGAGCAGACGTTTTACTGCTAGAGAGCATATCTTCTTTCAGACTTGGGTTTTCGCCGTCGCGTGCAAGCTCTAACGAGCCGGAAACTCGGTTGAGGACAATTTCCACCTCGAGGATCTCTGATATCAGAGTTACGAGAGAGAGATGCGACTTGATTAATTATGATGTTCCATATAGTTCCGAGAGCTCGCGAAAGTTGAGCAACAACAAATGATTTATTTTTAACTTGTTTTTTCTCGGGGTGAATTTCTTATTTTACTGCACTATTTATGAAGAATTTGAAATGAATTTTTTACTATAAGAGAATTTGACGGCAAGCTGTGCGGTATTCATTGCTCTTGTTTGCTATCGTACACATTGCACTCTAATAATGTAATTAATAAACTTTAAATTAATATCAAGTGGACTGATGAATCGAAAGTACCCAGAGCTACAGCAATAAATTTATATACTTGTATTTAAAGCTACTCTTGTCACCAAATGAACAATTCAATTGAGAATAAGGCGGAAAAATATTGAAGAGCGTCATCTCTCGACAACTTAACTTCTTTTTTTCTTTCTCTCTGCCCATAATGAACTAATAAACAAAGTGATTAATAGCAGTGAGGAACGCGACTCAAGCATTCTCTCGATTAAGTGGACGTTGTTCGATTCTTATCTTATAAATCAGCCGAAAGCCATAAAGCAGCTAACAAGCGCACAAGGCAAAAATTCAGAAGCAGCCTCCTCTCCTTATCGTCGCGTGCGCAAGCGACGATTGCTTTACGATCGCGACGACAAGTCCCTCTTTCTCTCTCGCGGAAGAGAGGAGCGAGCCTCGTTGTGCGCACGGTGCTCTTTTTTCTTTCGTTTTCATACTGCAATTTGCTGAGTTGTATATGGTGTCTGGGCGAGCTCAGCCAGAAAAATCCCCGACCGCAAATACTAAGATACGTTACCTAATATCTATGCATATCTATGCTATTCTCGAAATAGAGTGATGTTTACAAGCGATTATCTTCTGCGTCTGCAATCGTGCAACATGGAAATAGTTGTTTATGTAAGTAACACGAGTGAAAGCCCGCAGATTAATTTATGCAAGTCTGTGTTATTCGTCTAGTCAACTGTTTCTAAATGAACATGTGAAAGAGTTTGTTGTTTTGAAAATAGCGACCGAACGTAACTCCGGAGTTGAACGATCACATATCGTTGACGAATACGCATATTCATACGAGCTTGAAGTTCCAAATTAGAAAAAGCGCCAAAGAAACTTTGGGAAAGCATACGCGACGCATACATACGCAAAGACAGAAAAAGAGAAGCAGCTTGGTGAAATAACGAGAAGGAATATAGCATAGGCTCGACTCTCTGGAGTCAGCGTTGCGTACAGTTCCCACCGAGTCAGCGGATAAGCATCGGCCAAAGACCTTCTCCTCTTTGCAGCGACGAGGAGGCTTCCGTTAATTAGCCGAAAACTGTACCACTACCAGCAACAACTGTCCTTTTTCTCTTCCAAGCCGATCGTTTCAACTTTTCCCGTTGCCCGCAGAGATGGACGAATATAAAGAGAGACACGACTCGCGTACGCTGCTTATTTTCCTACCAACCGCTGCGGGCGGCGCGCATCTAGATGCTCGATCTTAAAAACAGAGGAAGACGAGCTTCCGTCGGTCTTATAAGACTTGCGGTAATTTTCCGAGCATTAAACTTCAGATGGGATTGCCAATTTTAGACAAATAATTGAACATTCGTGGAAAAAGAAATTGTTTTCTGAAAAAATACTCGATTTTTGTCAAGAAATGCACAAGGGTCGAGAGCGAGTCGATATACTAAAAAAGTAGTCGTTTACCTCCTCCCCTTGTGCGTTCTTTCGAATACTGACGCGCGTAGGATCCGATCTTAATCTCGATAATGACGCGTAATGGCTGAGAGAGAGAGAGAGAGAGAGAGAGAGAGAGAGAGAGAGCTGCAGGGCTTAAAGCCGTGAATGTAGCCCTTTGTCCATTCCCAACAAACATGCGCAGCAGACCCATTGGACGAGCTCTAAAAGTGCTTTCCGCGCGCCATTTAATCTCGCGCGCAATCTCATATACGAAATAAAATACACTGTGTGTGCGTCTCTGTGTACGTGTGTGTGGCTACTTTTGCTGAAATTTCAAGAACGATGTATTCGTTATCTCGAGAAGCATTCCCATTTCGCGCAATCTCGCAGAGGGAAATAACTATGAATGTGCACGCGGGTGTATGTTATAAAGGAGAGGCAAGTAGTTAATTAAAAAAAGAGGGCGCAGCTGAAATAACTTTCAGTCTTGGAAATCAATTTGATCGAATTAATCGTGCCGCGTGCGCGACTGTCTAACTGCAAAGAACTGGATTCAAGAAGATACATAGCCACGGCACAACACTTAACTCGATCTGGTTTTTTGGTTGTTGTTGCAGGAACGGTTATGAGAGTTGGATGATTACCGGCTACCGTACAAGAAAGTAGCAGAAGCAGTACGATGGACTACCCAAGGTTACTTCTGCTGTGTGCTCTTCAACTGCGCTTGGCCCTCGCCATTGATCTATGTGAGTATCCATGTAATTCTTCCTCTGCTTTCTTTCCTTCTTTTTTTTACCTGTCGTGCACGACACCCAATTACGTGCGATTCCTCCCGCTGCTGCTCGTGATTCATCCGAAAATGGCTCTCGCGTGCGCGCGTGCCTTCTCAGACACATTGCCAATGGGCAAAAGTTTTCGGGGGATAGGAATACACGCTTGGGAGTCACTCGTCTTCTTCTTCCGCGCCGTTTCCGAATGTTATATCTAGATGGAAAAAGTTTGCACGTACTCCTTGATTATTATTTTCCAAGAGCTCGGCAGCCAGCTGCATACCTACTGCCGGTGAGCGAACTTTCGATCGTATATTTATACCTCTCGTGCCTGCCACCATCGTGTCAAATAATTAACGGCTGTGTGCGATCGCTGCGCGCATCAAAAAGATCAATTATACGTAGGCTCTTGCGATTTCTGTTACCATCTTTGCAATCCTAATCTTATTCGCGCACAGTCCTTTGTTCGCTTAATTTGGCTCGCGTGCTGATCAATTATAACCAGCCTAGACACACAACACACATAAGACACGAGATCTTTCGCGCGATTGTCGGCATCACTTTTCTCGGAAATGACAGACAGGCGCCTCTTCGCCTCACGTCAAGCCCGATTTCGAATGATCTAAGTGGCTCTAGCGATCGACTTTAGCCGCCGCCTGCGGTTCACTTCATTTTTACAGCATGTTAGCGGATTTTACTAGCGCAAAATTTTCAACTAATTTGCTCAAGTAAACGGCGCGTCCTCTTGTTGTTGTTTTCTTTTTACCGCCAACAACCAAAATAAAAACGTTCGACTCCTTTAATTGCCGTGAGTCACGCCATAACTTTTACCGACGGCTCGAGAGATAATCTCGAAAAAAAGAGCGAACAGACGCTGAGAAGCGCTCATAGCCCATTGATTCTTGAAAGAGAGGGAGGGGGGGGGGGGGTGGAAGCAGAAGAGAGCAAAAAGAAAGAACGAACGCAGGTAAACACGGGAGGAAAAGACTTGCGGCGAATGCTTACAAAGTAGACGGTGCGAAATGCTATGAAGTTTACTTTGGGGATATGCGGTCGATAGCGAAGGTGTTTTTCGTGGATTAATATTTAATCATTGCAGGGATAAACAAAGTCGGATAGTTGAACAAACATGAAACAGATAATTTACTTTCGACAACAAAAAATAGATTTTGTACCTTGTGCAGTTCAAATCTGGAAACGCATTGGTAATCCAGTTCCCAACTCGAAGCGTTAAAGTAAACAATGTTTTTCACGTATCGCAGGATGCAGTTTTTATTCATTTACTACAGCACCAATAGCGGTAAAGCTAGTAAACTACGCGATAACCGATTTTAATTCTCGCAATCACAGGCCAATCAGCGTATTTTTATTTATTTTTTTTTCCTTTAGTCGCCCCAAACAAACTAGGCAGAGAAAAAAAAGTCCAAAGAATGATATTGTAGCTCGCCGCTTGCTCGCTGCTCTATAAATCTTTGCTGGTGTTTCTCCTCGTTTTCCAGCATATTTTATGACGCTGTGTGCGTATGTGCATTACCTACCGCGCTTTTCTCATCCCTCGCGTATTTTTTTCATCCAGTCGTTCAACGTTCTTTCTCGAAAGAGTAATGAGTTTGCTCGCGGTTATAATAAATGTCCAAAAATATTTGAATCACGAAAAAAACTCGCTCGTCAGTTTTCAAGTACATGGCGCGCATAACTTTCATTTCCAATAAGTTAAAGTGCAAAAAATGTGCAAATGCCCATTCTTTCAATTACACCTTATTCTACCACTCGTGACTCTGCCCGAAGATCGCTTACACAGGCAAAAGCACATTTAATCTCTTAGTCAGCCTCGATCACGAAACAAACAAAGCCGCGCCGCTCGCTCGTTTACCCAAATTAATCCAAAAAGCGAGCGAGAGAGAGAGAGGCACGTTCGTTGGTGACGTTAAAACACATCAAATAGGTCAACCGCATGGCAGTATAGTTTCCAGGAAGCTTTAAAAAAAAGCTCGAGGCGCCATATGAATTAATTCAAACAACGCATCAACCTCGTTTCCTTGATGTGTTCGCCGCCCGTTCGCGTCTAATCCAGGCGTGCGAAAGTCGTTGACCGCGGACCCTCTCTGGCTTTTTCATGTGTGACGCGCTTGATACCCACCTCCTTCCTCACCGAATGCAAGTCCAATAACGCGACAATGGCTGCGCACACGTGCGAGAGAGAGCTTACAACTAAAGTGCGGATTTCCACGTCAAAAACAGCTGAGAGGCTTAACAATGCTCTCGCACTCAAAGGTTGACCTACATGATATTCATCTAGACGTCATTCACGTCAGCTTTATAAAGCACTTCTAATCGAGAGCAATTCCTCGATCGAGAATAAAGGAAAATAAGAGTTAGCGACTCGTTCGCAATCGCACATTTTCGAAACTAGCGGGATTGTATTTTTTTGTTGTTGCATCTCTGCCATGCCTCGACAACGACAACGTCAAGCGGTGGCGTTTCGAAATCTCTCCCTCGAGCTTGTCGCTCATCGCCGTGAGAGTAAATCCTTCTCTCGTCGGCGTTACTCAACGAGATAATCGTCCCCCGGAATATTCAGCGCCAAGGCAGCGCAGGCCGACAAGTGCACCACAGCGCGCCGCTGCTGTCTGCGCTAGCTCTGTCAACGAGAACTCTCTCTCTCTCTCTTAGTCGTCGTGATGTCACGTATATAGGAGTGCAAGCGCCGCAGCCTTCTCTTGCATATACCGTTCGCGACCGTTTCTTTCCGTGGATCTGACACCGTTTATTTTATTTTTTTTTTTATTTTTCGTGGATTCACTTAAAAATAGACTTTTATGTGTGTTCATTAATGAATTTCTAACTGTCTTTTATTGCTAGCGCGACATGACATGGAAGGCTTAACTTCAGTGTCAAACTAGCAAGGAATGAAATTTTTTGCATCCACGTAGGGTTACGAGAAAAAGATTGACAAACGATATTGCAGACTCGTATCATCGCTGTTGTCCACATAATAATGTTTGAGCATGACAGTCTAAAAATTTGTCACAAACAACTTTTCCAAGCATTCTGTAGTTACTTGATCGATTCGCTTTCTCACCATAAATCATCCCGCAAAAAAAAACTCTCGTCATTCAATGTGTATGTAATCTAGTGTCATGCGAGGAAGCTTTGCGTCACCCATATACCCACACCGCACGTCGTTTATCGTCTTAAACGAGTTTTCTAATTCCCGCACACGCAAGGCAAAACCACGAGAGTAAGGCCAAACCGCGAAAAGATACCAAAGCTTACGGGTTGAGATCGTGTGCAGCGAGCCGAGGGAAGTCGAGAACTTGCGTAGCAAACTCGATAGCACTGTTGTATGATAAAGCTGCGCTAGCACTAGAGCACAAGCTCAAAGCTACAATTGAATAGTTTCTCGAGGATCACAACTACTAATTATTGCGTCTCTCACGCGAGGCTTAATTGTTTTTGTTACGTAGCCAGCTCGTCAATTCTACGCCATCTTTATCCGGCGACATTGGTCGTAACTACTACACATGTGGACACGCGCACTATGAACTTGACTTTTTTTGTTTTGCTTGATCCTAATGATTTTGAAAGCTTGACAGCTTGAGAAGCTTTTGTGTGGTCTGGCTGACATCGTACCCTACGGACAGCACTCGTCATATATCTTCTACTCGCGTGTGTCATCTACGTCAATCAACGAGTTGTTAAATCACCAAAAGTCGCAGATGAATTTCACGAGTGTTTGGTTTTCTCTCTGCCTGGAAAATTAGCAAAGCTACGGCAAACGGGACAATAACTGGGAAACAATCCGCGTTGTAGCAAGCGTAAAGAGAGAGAGAGAGAGAGAGAGAGAGAGAGAGAGAGAGAGAGAGAGAGAGAGAGAGAGAGAGAGAGAGAGAGAGAGAGAGAGAGAGAGAGAGAGAGAGAGAATCACTAGAGACAGCGGCCGCGGCGTGGCTGAGTGAGGGAGAGAGAATCGCAGTGCAGTTAAAGCCTGCATAAATAGCGATGTTAATGCCGGCGACGATACATAAACATGTTGTAGCTCGGCCGCGGATTGCGGTATACGTCTCTCTGCACGCACATACACACCCACACTCACACACATACATGCAGCACTTCAACTCGTTCTCGCGCCACCACCATCCCGCGAGCGCATTTTGCAAACCCCGCCGGAAAACGGTGCGAGCGCGCGGGGGCAGAGAACGCAACTATTGTCGATGTGCTGCTGTGCTGTGTATGTTGCCACGGAATCACGTTGTAAACGACTTTTTGCGAGTTTTCGGGATTATGCGCTTCGAAATTGTTTTGCCTTTGCACGAGGGGGATGTCACGTTTTTTTGGTCGGTTGGACAAGCATGAAAAATGTGCTGAGTAAATGGCGATTCTGTTTCTGAGTTATAAGTTTTTTTCTGTAATTACATTGAAAATTCAATCTCGACAAGTTTTGAAGATAATAATATATTAGTAGACTCTTTACAATAATAATACTAAGTCATGTTGATAGATCTGCTGTTTGTATAATTAGAATTTGCAACTAAAATGATTTTCTTCAAAGCATAAATTCTTTCACAATCATAATGGTTTGGCAAAGTTCATTCGACTAATAAATTAATTATAACTGATCGCTAAATTGTATATAAAACTTCGACTATTTTCTTAATTTGTGATTTTTTCTACTATCGTCATTTACGATTCTATGGTAAATTCAAGACAAAAAAATTTATCACTCTCATATTATTACCAACGGTCCTCGAACTGATCATACCATTCCAAAACAACGATTCGAACATCATAGCAGACCTTTCAGATCGCAAGTCAAGCAAAGCAGCAAAAAAGAATCATCAACAAACAATAGCGAGTAACAACGTATACGTATATAATACGAGGAGAATCGTGCATGCAGCGGAGTACCAAGCCAACTCGTATAACGACCCTCCATTTGTCTATTTCCAAGCGAATCGTCCCGAGACTGCATGACACGCGCACACACCGAGCCAGAGAGAAACGCCGCCCAAATTGTAATCGGCTGTTCCTCGCTCGGTACAGCCCGTATACAGAGACACGATGCGTCAGCGCTTCCGTGGTTCTCGCTGCTATGTAGGCGAAAGCCCTCTCTCTCTCTCTCTCTCTCTCTCTCTCTCTCGCTCTCCTCATCCCATTATAATTAATTAGTGGGCGATTGCGCCAAGCTCTCTTTTCTAGCCATTGGCGAATTGTTTTTCGATTAATTAACGCGACTATCGTAAACTCACACTTTTAGCGTGAACGAAAAATATATAAAACGATTTTTACGAACTCCGATACAACGTTGTTTATTTATACGGAATGCGCTATTCCCATTTGGAACCGACTAGTAAAAACTTATCAATTCTATCAACACTTCGAGTGTGTAAAATTTAAAAGAACACGGTGGGTACCTACCTAGTCAGTTGAAAGTCAGTTGTCGGCTTAACCTCTCATTGAGTCATATAGTAGAGCAAGCATGAGTTTGGCAACCCCGCTCTTCTACCCCGCTCACCGCCATTCACCGAATCGTGGTATTTATTTCTTTTGTTATCCTTCGTACCTCACCTACATTAACCTACAAGATAATCAATAACCGCTGTTAGGTATAATAAATATTGAGTATGAGTTACTGTAATAACAAATGGTTTTTGGGAAGGCAAGAGTATAACGTAAGATATTTATGGGCAATAGTGCAAGTAAATACAGGTCGATAAAATAAATAAAAATTCTATACAAAATTTGAGTCATAAAATATGGCATGCCCCGTGTAATTTTTAATCCCAAAAAGCGACAGGAACGATTACGTTCATTAATAACGTACGTGTCATTCGAAACTTCACACCTGATATAGGACCCGCGAATAGATGCGACATTGCCCCATCATCCACTTGCTTTCGTCATGTATCAATTTGCGGTGGAAACTATTTAATATCTGTTTATACAGTCACTAAATGATAAATTTACAAAGACAAATGAGCTCAAAATTTTTTTACATATTTTAGAATTTTTTCAGAATTTTTTTCTGTTAGAATGTCTGTGTAAACTAAAAAAAATTGCATTTTCTCCATAAGAGTACGTGTTAATTTCAATAATTAATTTCTCTGGCATGAGGCTCAGAAGGATCACCACATGTGAACCATAGCTTGAGTGAACTGTAATATGTCTTTCATAAAATTACAATACTGCTATCCACCGTACTCCCTTAAGTGCTGTTCGTTTTTCGAATTCATCGTATCACAGTGTTGCACGATGTGACGACTGTTCTAATTTTTATCACATATGTGTTCCGGATACATGTTTAAGAAGAAGCTGTTCGTCATGCATGTAATTTAATTAAAATAACCCAGCGCGACGACAACGACGAGACAGAAATCATTTTGTTCAACAAGGGTCAAACAAAATATATATACACGCGCTTCCCGTCGGCGAAAACCCACTCGCGATTTTATCGTCTAAAAAATAAGGCCAGTCACGCGATATCCCCATCAACTTCCAAAATAATTAGAAAGCTCTCTCTGGGCAACGTTGCGAATTTCCTGCGCGTGGCGTCCAAATTTTTCGCTATACCGCGGCTTGATTCGTATCTGTTCGACGAAAATTGCCTGTAATTATATACCGACGAGAGGAAAAAAGGCACTTTATCTTGGTGTCTAACGTGTTACGCATCTGCGCGATAAAAGCAAGACCGCTCATCAAGTGACGAGGCATTGTGCACGAACTAGCACAGTGCAATTGCATAATTAATTCAGTTTAAAAGTAAAAACTAGATTAAGCGTGCATGCCATTGATATGTTAACGTGGTCCACTTTTTACGTATTAAAATGAAATGCAGTCGCGTGCTCACGCGAGTAGGTATCTAAGAATAAAACGTCTACGTTATCGATTAATTGAGTTTATGTAAATGCCTAAAGATATGATCGATTCAGCTCTGTATGCCAAATCACATTATAATTTGGGAATAGGACTGTTCAAAGTTCAAGCTGCTTTCGCATTTTGTAGAGCTGCAAACGATTCTCGCGAAAACAGACGGACACAACACAACAGGTCGCGCGCGGAAACAACCTGTTAATCGCGTCGATGTCGTTATGTTAATACGCGCGTGCAGCAGTAGCGTCGAATGAAACGATAATTTCGAGGATGGGACGAGAGATAGGGTGGCGCGGTGTGGGCCCTTAATGAGCCAAGCGCGGCGTAATTGGAAAAGCAGCAGAGGCGTGCGTGTATGCATAGTTGTGGAGAGGGAGAACGAAGCTTTAATGGGCCGCGACCAAGCCAAATAAAGGAGGATTCGATGTTATTGTATTGGATGGCTATATACTCGCGTCCAACCATTTCAGTGTAATTCATTCGAGTTGAGTTTAATTATTAGGCGATGGGCTTTGAGTGCACGAACCAGGCTTTTTATCGATCGCGGAGAAGGCACGGGGGTCAGGTGCTAGTACCTATCTGTAGGTGTGTATACGGGGGAGTGGAACTGAGTGAATTAAATTTGTTTTCGAAAATTGGCTGTCGTTACTCGGAAATATTGGAACGCTCAGTAGAGGATGACGATACTTGAGATACGCCTTGCGCTTGAGTTTATCAAGCAACGGAGCGCTTTCGTGACATAACTTTTTTTCTTGGACACGAAATCGAAATCCATAAATTCTGCTTGCTTCGAACTCGTTAGCATAACACGTTCCGCCATTTTCTCACAGCGTCGCGCATAGAGTACCTTGCGAATTATCATTTCCCATCCCATTGCTTACAAAGCAAGGAAGGTACAGCCTCATTAGGTACTTCCTCGCCTGCACTTTGCCTCTTACGTTCGTCTTCCTCCTACTCATCGTCGTCGTCGCTCTCAATAACGCTCGCTTCTCGTCTTTTCTTTATTCGCGACTCGCGTGCGAAGGCAGGAAGCAAAGTGCCCTGAGCCCTCCCCCAACATCCGTCAATTCATACGCACGTCAAGGTTATCCCAGGGCCGTTATGGAAAAAGTGCAATAATCCCCCTTTTCTAAGAGACATTTCGGTGCCTGTCACTTTCGTTTGTTTTCATAAATCCGATTTCCTCGGCAAAGGGACGACGGCGGTAATGCTCGAGCGTCGGAACGATCTTCAGGCAAACATACTTGGAAGCAAAAAGTTTGTCGAGCTCCCATCAACGGCGAAAATTGTCCTCGTGTCTAAAATTTGCACGTACAATCGAACTTGTCGAAACAATACTGAATGGGCCCATTAACCCTTCGGTTAATCGACGAGCCGGTGTAGCATTGAAAACGGAAACAAAGAGGAGGCTAGGCGATTATGAGAGAGCCTGAGAAGCAAGACACGTGTCGAAGAAGGGGCTTGCGTTGCCAGCAAAACCCCCGAAGAGCGGTAGAGGAGAGCACAAACGTACAACTTCCGTTGTAGCAGTCGTCCTGGCGCCTTCAACTCAGACGAGCTTGTTTGCGTGAGACGCGGACTTTCTCCCTTCTGACGCGTATACTATCCGACTACACTGTGTTTTCCCTGCAGATGCAAGTCCATTAGGGGTTCGCTTCCTCTTTCTCGTTAATTTCAACTTTCTACTTAAAAGCTTTTGTTATTCTTTGCATGGAATTAGAAGCGCTACTTCTTCGCCCATACAATAGCCGAGTGTCGAATAACAATTAAGTCAATGGAACGGCCTGAGCTATCCGGGCGAGTCGTCGCTGTGTAATCCTTTAAAAATGCGCGCAACGTCGCAAATTCCCGGCTCTGTCCCGAAGGCTTGCGCGCGCTGCCGCCGCGCATCGCCGCGTGTTTATCCCGCCTTTAAAGAGGCGAAAATGCTTCCGGCCACACGACGCGCACACGTAACAATGCCGAGCGAGGGCGCGGCGTCGTTTGAGCTTTTGGCCCTCGGCCCAAACAGTTGCCAAGCCAGAAGGGTGGATGGCAAAAATTTTTGCGTGCGTACACGTGCAACTTTCCGAACAATTCTTCGCCCATGTGCCAGGCACTTTTCAGATGGAAAAAGTTTATTGTGAAAACGTTGAAAAGGAGGAATATCGATTTCATTTTCTCGACTGATTAGCGCTAATTGAAGAACAAGAAAAGTCGCCGGGCACGAAGAAAAATAAAGTCTAGACGGTAGCGAGAGAGCGAGAAGCCGATTCGGCGCAACTCGAGCTAAATAGATTGGAATGTCTAAATTCGCTTGGCAAAGAGGGCTGGTAGAAAAATAACGAGGCTCTCTCTTGCTCTCTCTTGCTCTCTTACACCCTAATCAACTGGCTCGCAAAGAAAACTTTTTCTTTGCCCTCGCGCCCGTCGGAGGAGGAAAAATCACTTTATCAATAAAGAACTTGGGCGCGCGTCACTTTAAACTTTTCGGATGCGCGCGCCTGTAACACACTTTCTTCGCGCAAGTGTTTTACGAGGTAGGAAGACCGCATACATATTTTATATTTCGCCGCCACCGCGGCGCAACGCCCGGAGAATTTACTTGTTTCGCGCGTCAAGTTTTCTCGTTAAAAAAGACCAACCCGATTTTTCGTAGTTTGTCCGATGGGCTGCTGCGTCGCGCGCGAAATTCGATAATTTCGAGCAAACTGCAATTCCAAACTTTAGCGCGCGCGCGCACGCGCGTCTTTGGTGAACACTGACGTTGTAGTGGGGAAATCTTGTAAGCACGACGATTATGTACCACGGAGAGCGCCAGAAAAAGTTGAACGTCGGAGAATAAGAGAAACGTCATTTGTCAAAAGTAGAGGGAAAGGCGAACTTTAAGCTCTCTCCGGGCTTGTTTTTGCTTGCGTTCTTCCTCGTGGCGGCAGCGGCTAAGTAATTTCTCGCGCGTAATTACGCGAAAGCGGAAATGATTTTGCCTAAGAGGAAATTATGTTCGACCCTTAGCCACGAGCGCATGCCCAGAACGAAAACCGGCTTAATCCTTAAGTGAGTTGCGATTTATGCTTTAATATCGCACGTTAATAAGGCTCCGCTTACTTGCCTCCTGCCTTTTTTGTGTGTTCGGTCGAGACCGACGCTGCAAAAAAATTACAGACAAGTACGACCTACAACAAAAAGCAAATTGTACAGCCGGATTCATTTTCAAGCTGAATGCCGATCCACCCCTTCGCATCAATTTATAATATTCTTAGGAAAATTATCCCACGTTAATAAAGGGTTTTCTCTTGAATGGAAAACGCAGCGATTTCAAGAAATTGCTCTTGCTGCGTTGCGTGCCAATAATAAGGCAACTGTGGATCAGCTGATAATTGAATTACCAACCATCTCGGCAAAGGTGATGATAACTGATTGATCCATAGCCCCGCTCCGAGATAATTAACGAAGCGTCAATAGTAGTTAGAAACATGCTCGCAGCCGGCTCGGCAGCGCGAAGAACATCAGCTGCGCGCGCAGGCCGCTAATTAATTAGCATCTCTCTCGTGGCGGTGCGCGGGCTGCTCGACCGCTCGTTAATAATAATCAGAACTCCAGCTTGCCTGCCCACAACACAAAGAATGGGGTCGAAATCAGACTCTCGTAGGAAAATCTAGGAGCGCAATGAGAATTTACAGCTCTCGTGCGAGAGAGCGTTGATTACGTTTCGCGCCTGATTTATTCGCCAAGCCCATCTGATCGATAAGGTATACCCGCGCGGAAAAGTCGATGGATGATTCACAATCTCGGAGGCCTCTATCGCGATTCTTATTTTTCGTCCGACAAATGGGTTTTGCAATAATTAATCGACGGAGTTGAAAAGCCGATAACAAGGATTGCAAACTCGAAAGTAATCCTCTCTGGAGGAGCAGCGGTCGAAGAAAAGAGCTTCTAATCGCGGCGGCCAACCGAGTTGAAAGAAAAAAACCGGAAAGTTTTAAATCTCCGGTAACTGCGCGCGCGAGAAACTCGCTCTGCCTCGTTACCGCAGAAATCGCTGAAGACTGAAGGGAATGAAACCATAAAAGCAGCAGCCCCGGCGAAGCACACACGTGTGCCGTAGAGCTGCACGCAAAATCGGCCGACACAGCGCGAGCGTATAGCTATACCAAATTTAGATGAGCTTTTGCTTTGAATTAACTTTCGTTCTTCCCTCCCTATTTAGTTTGTCTTCTCTCTTTGCAGTGCTTTGATATTCGCTTTAAAAAATGGCAGGCTCCGTTCGGTCAGTATTGATTTAACGGCAGTCACTTTGGAAAACAATTACTGCAGTACCCACTCGTATTGAACGAGAAATTGTTTGGCTGCGACGGAAAAAAGAACTCCATTAGTTTCCACAGAGTGCTTTCGGCAGATTCTACTCTGGCAGGACAATCAGTCACGTGGGAAATTAATACACCGTAGGCAATAATTTTGGTCGCGCGCGATACAATATCATCGTCTCTCACTCTCTGGATGTACGACTCCGTCTCGCCATCTATTTTCATTCGCGCGGAGTCCGCTCACGTACGTCGTCGACGCGAGATCTCTTTGTTAGTTTGTCTGGTGTGTCTCGCACTTGTCGCTTAATTCTCACGTATCGCGCGTGCGCCAACTGTTAGATGCAAAAACGAGGTAGCGCGCGGCCAAAAGAGCCCGCCACGCTCCCGTTCGATCCCGTATTTATAGACATCCTGGAAAAGAAGAAGTAGAAGAAGGCGAGCGGGAGAGCGTAGAAGACGGTAAGTTATGCGATGTTTGCCCGCCCTCCTCGTCCATAACTCTCGCTGCAGTGACAGTCCACGAACGGAAGGGTGGCGCGCGAGCGAACGGCCCCGGGAAATTGAATGCTCTTCACTGTCAAATTGATAACCGCCTCGTTTTCCCGTTTTTCTCTCCTCTCTGCCCTGCATAACCTGTAAAAAACTTGCTTCTCCCAACGGCCAGTGCAAGAGACCATCGCATACGCTAATTCCAAGCCGCGTACGTCTTTCGGATAAAACACTATCTTCGCGTCTCCCCGTGGCAGTTGGATCTTCAATCCTTACATCGGATGGGGCGGCAAAGTTTGCTACTTTGCTGACTTTGCGCGCGAAAATGGGATAAATTGATTTTCAGGGGAGAAAAAAAGTTTAGCGGCCGCGCACGAAATCGGCAGCCTCTGTCCCCTGCTAAAAGCAACTACTGCTGGCAGTCTATATAGAAAGTTCTCGCGCGCAAAGCGAGAAGGTATGTAACGAACGTGCATCTCTTGCAAATGCGGCTCTGCGCGGAGAGTGAACGGAAGCGAACAGCGCCAATCGATTGCACACGTAGGCTAATGCGAAAATGCTTTGTTGTATGCGCGCGCAAGTCTTTTTTACATAACAACGCCCGCCCAGGAGCCTTCTTTATTTATCTTTTCTTCCATCCATATGCTGGACTGAATTATTCAACAGCTGGCGTAGCCGCGGCTACCGGGAAAACAGCCAGAAATTTACTTAAATACTGCCCTCTCGCCCCTATTTAGACCTTTATGAACGAGCTTCCGAACTTCCTTTTCTCTTTTTATTATTTTATTATTGAATTTTCTCGGTTGAGAGTATTTATCGCTAGAGACGACGCTATTATTCTCATTATTCTCGACATTATACGGACGGAATTTGAATAAGCGATATCGTAGAGTGGGGACTTTTACGTTCTTTTCATACTTAATTTCTTCATTTCCCTTCGTTTGCGTCGCCGTCGCCGCTGTATTTGAAATACAAATAGCCGTGCTACCTTTATCCATCGGTATGAATTTTGAAAAATGAATTTTGAAAAATGAATTTCAAACGACAAACTCAATTAATCGTTGGGTAAGAGTTTGCCGGCCTAGAAAATACAGTACCATTGCCTCGTGGCAAATTGAAACCGCAAACTCAGCGAACCTCGCGGAGCATGTACGAAAGCTCAAGAATTTGCTCTCGTCTGCATGCGCATACCGCGGATACTTTTTTTACAAGTGTGCCCAGCGAGCGTAATATCGGTTTCGCATATAATTTCGCCAAGTCAAAAACAAAGGCTTCGGTTTTATCCGCACAATTTTTTTTTTTTTTTTTTTTTTCAACCTCCCCCACATCAACGTATAAGGTTTCACCTTGCTCGCAGCGCAGGGATGCGTGAAACAAGTTTTGACGCCGCAAAAAAGAAAAAGGGAACGCCTCACAGGGAGAAAAATATGAGAAACTCGGTAGAGAGTGAGAGCACGCGTGCCATTAATCAGAGCCAAGTAATTTTCTTGATATGGCCGCGCACCTTCTGAAAAATTGCCCCACGAAAAACGCGCGGAATCAACCCCACCTTCATTATTTCCAGTCGGATTATATACGCAAGAGTTCACCAAAACGGATTATCGTGGCGCAACCGTGTATCACCATCGCTCGCTTTGGGAAAGATTAGAGGCTCGCATTTAAAAGTGATTCTTGGAGCAGAGCTGCAAATTTGTCTCTGGCGCTGACTCCCATTTCCCTAAGTAGATATTATAATGCCGCGTGCGCGGGCCAAGTGAATGTTCTGCCACCACTGCGACAAACTGCCTTGGGTGCACAAGGTGATTCATCAAATTTTATCAAGATCTCTCTCGCGCGTCCGTCCAAAAAAATTCATCTCGCGCCGGCTAATAAAGTAATTAAAATTAAAAAAAAAACAATTTTTCCGTGCAACGATCAATCTCTCGCTCGAGCTTTATTTTTAAGTTAATTGACGGTTCGGAGCCAGTTATAGATTTAGTATCCGTTTACCAAGTTCCTGCCTCATTTTCGTGTGTTGCTTTAGTTAAAAGTTTTAGGAAGTCCAAGTGTGCGCAGTTAAGCTATTTTCAGCGTGGGTGCCACGTCAACCGAGTTGTCATGCATTGTGTCTAAGTAAATGACAAAACACGCCAACCTTCGAAATAAATCGACTACCTAATCACTTTGCGGAAGCTTCTATTCTGCATATTTAACGAGCGAGCTATATTGATAACCTTTTATTCCGGCTTTTTCGGGTTGCTTTGGAATAATCATTTTGAGTTTGTACATTGGAAACCTGTCAATTGTGAGTAATGGTACGCCATCTGTTGTTTCTGACAGTTTACTCTACTCTGGCGTTAGTTTACTGAAAATAATGGATGCTCAAATATTCAAATTGCAGTTAATAGAATAGTTTTTGCCATGTATATGCCTCGTTTGAAATATCGAGTTTTTCACTAACAGTGATATTTAGCATTGAGATTTAATTACAAGTTAGGAAGATCTAATAAAACTATTTTTTACAGACGAAAATTATGATTGCTGCGTAACATTTCATTATACGCAGATCCAAATGAAAAAGAAACGTAGAACAAGGCACATGAAAAAATTATTAATTCGATACCCATAGTAGTATACGAAAACGAAAAAGAGAAGAGTACAATGAAGGAGAAGGAGATAAAAAATCATCCATACTAATTAACAGTACACGTGTTTTTCAACTGAATATTTTTTTCTTCTGTTTTAGCACAATGCATCGGCCCTCTGGGAATGGGCTCGGGAGCGATTCCTGACACTGACATCACTGCCAGTTCCAGTTTCGATAGCGGTAACGTCGGCCCTCATCACGGACGGTATGTACATGCATCTCATTCTATGGTATGCATATACTCATCTTGGTAGGTGTTTTTTTTTTTCATTTGGCATTTTTATCGGGCAGTCCGTGCGCTAGTTTCTTTTTCGTTTTCGTTCTCTCGCTGTTGTGTGTCTTTCATCAGCGCCGCAAGTGAAAATTTTCCGCGCGAGAGATAAATTTTTTTATTCTTCATGAGGGAATACTCGCAATATCAACAAACGAGAATAATTTTTTTTTTTTTGGTGTTGTATCTACAATACACAATAATATGAAAATGAGATGTGCCATTAACAATTTCAAAAAGCCTATATGTTTTTGCAATAAGCTCGTAAAAATTGTTGAATTAATATGTATCATGACTTCTGCAAAATTACGATTATCGATAAACACATATCCACGATCACCATAAACCAACCGTGAGCAGCTGTACGAAATTCTACATACGCGAACAAAAATATAATTTTGATCCACGAATAATGAGACGTAGGAGTGTTATTGAAAATGAATGACGAAAAAGAGTAGAAAGCTATTCAGAGCGGGGGGGGGGGGGGGGCTGCGCAAACCGCGTGGGCCGTAGATTTGCTTTCAAAAAGCAGCATGCAGAGTCGGCAACGATAAAACAGGCAGCCACACGGCGATGCTATTTATTACGCCTATACCTAATGCGAGACGCGCGCGGTCTTTATGGAAATTCCTCGTCGCGCTTGCGACCATTATTTTGTCTCGCGTTTAGCGAAATTTCATCGTAAAGTATTTTGTACGATGACCGAATGTAAACGTTTTCCTTAATTTGCATATATAGGTCTCCATAAAGGTGAGCTTTCTATCGCGATAAAGTTGATATTATTGTTGATTACGAATACAAATAACGCATGTCAGTTACACGCTTTCACATTCGTCTAATTGGCAAAAATGCTTAGTTTTTGGTGTGCGTGTAAAAATTCAAGATTCGTCGATGAAACTTTGCAACGTAATATCGTTAAAGCAACAACCTGCGCCAGCTACGTCCGGCAATGAGGATTAATGATGTGCAGACGCGTAGGCTTCATCCTTATTCCACTTGCTTGCGTGCAAGTCCGTCCGTTCTCGATAAAAAATGACTGTCTGTCAAATGCCGTCATACATACATTGAGACTGATAATCGTCCACTTGTGGTTTTTTAAATTCTTTCATGCATCGTCGGTGTAGAAAGTTTTATTGAGCTTGATAGTGTGGCAATCGCTTTGCGATTTATTTAGAAAAGTCTACGACTATGCACTATATATCTTTGATTTTAATAAATAACAATAATGTTGAGGAGTATATATCTCTGGTATTATTTTTCGAGCTTAGTGCCAAAGCTTTGACAAAATATACGCGTTCTATCTTTCATCTGTTAAAGTTGCAGAGAGACTACGAAGACGCCTTTGCTCGTGCAAAGCAAAAGCGTTTGCTCTAATTACGGCTGCAGCATAATTATCTCGATCTAGCGAGCGCAAGCGGGAAATTCCGATGACGTATTGTGCGACTGGCTGGCGCTCATTTGCTCCTCTACCTCTCTTCAGACAGATGCAACGTATACGTGATTATCGAATTAAACCTGGGGGATTTCGAGGCAACATTGCGCGCGTGTGCGTGAGTGTCACAGTGTGCAAGTCATTTCAGCTCTTGCGCGTGTGTGATCGTCATTTATCGAATATGATTACGAGCGTTTTCAAAGTAACTCTAAGCTGAGTTCATCGCGTTGAATTAATGAATGAAGCTGCAATGTCTAAAGCCCGACATTGCGCTACATAGAGGTACTTGCAAGCTCCACTAATATTATCTTCTACGAAGTTGAATTACATAGCAAATATCGATGTATTAATTGAGCATCTCAAGTAATTTCCATTACTGTTTGAGCGCATGTAAACTTATCCATCCTCAAGCTAGCAAGCAGCGTCGGTCATTAACAGTCGCTTACAGCGTTGGCCACGAAAAGAAAATATCTGGACAGCAAAGCGGCTTTCACGACAAGTTGAACGGTGCCACTCGTGCAACTCTTACACACACGTGCACACATGTGGAGCGTGGGGGTCGAAATTAGGCTTGCCAAGCGTTTAGAATTAGGCGGCCAATGTCCATGCATGGAAGCCTTTGAAGCACTCGCGCGCCATAACTCATAGCCCATTACGGTATAAGGGCGGTTTGTACCGCTAGACGCGAGCTGCAGCTCACTTTGATACGCGCTTCAAAGACATTCCTCGCCTCGCGGACCGATAAATCTTCGCGACACTTGCGCGCGCCCCCAGATCGCGGAGGAGGTGCGCGAGGCTTTATGCGAAGTCACGCGCTTTCTCTCTCTCTCTCTCTCTCTCTCTCGAGTGTCAATAAAGGTTAGAGCGCGCCGCGAGCGCTACAGATCCAAGTGGACTTTTCGACGACTGTCTGCGGGAGACAAAAGGAGCTGCAGTCGTAAAATGCGCGAGAGCAGTGGTCAAAATACGGGCGAGACAGAGAAGAAGAAAGCTCGGCGTGAGCTGACAAAGAAGGCGTGAACGAGCAATAATTGAGGGCAATTAGGGTTGAAGGTTGTGAAAAAAACAACGTCTCATTAGTACGCATACGCGATTGTTATGCGCTATGGTAACGGTGTAAAAATTAGGCGCGCGCGCGCTAATGTTGTTGCGGGATCCTGTAAAATAAATATTTTAGTGCCGAGTTATAGCAGTGTTTGATGTGTATACGTCAAACTAATTCGACTCTCGACTCGTCACTCGCGCGTGTTTCCTGCTATGCTGTGCTTGTTGCTCGGTTGCGCCTATCTTACCTCCCCATCAACTGTCTGTCTCCGGCAGAGTTCTCTCTCTCGGCTTTGTTTCTCTCCCGCGGCGAATTCTCCAATTCTCGCGCGCACGCGTTAGGAAGCTACACAATTAGCAATCGAAGTGGCCCTCTCTACTACTACTATCACCTTTCTCTCCTCCCCTCGCGCCTCATCTTTTATTCATAGCTGCGCTAGCGCTTCCGCGAATTCCCAATCGATAAATTATTATTTCATCGCGTATTCTGGCTTTTTGCCTACTTTTCGATTGACAGATGTGTGTGTGTGTGTGTGTGTGTGTGTGTGTGTGCGTGTGTGTGTGTGTGTGTGTGTGTGTGTGTGTGTGTGTGTGTGTGTGTGTGTGTGTGTGTGTGTGTGTGTGTGTGTGTGTGTGTGATGTATGATTTTCTACCACTGCTACTGGGCTTGGCTCGTATTGATATCTACTTCGTAGGATAGATTTCTAGCTTTTTTGGGTGAGTTTTTTCCGGAAACCTCTTTTCGTTTCTTTTTTCTTTTCCACGTAGGAGAATACGTTTAACTTTTGCTTTTGATATTTTCAGAATTTTCGGAACCTAATGTTTCTTTTGAATAACTCTGTAATTGATTACTGCTTTTTGATCCTCGTTAGCGTCAAGCTGTCAAATAATGTGAACCCAATTGCAATAATCATAATCAACAAAACGATAACCTTGGTTCAGCAGATATTATTCTAGAATATTGTTCTCCATTCAGTGTTAGCGATCATCGTTGTTGAAAAAACAGCCTCTTATTTTTTACATACTACAAATTCCATGTACAAAAGCACTACATCGTATAGCATTCCGAACTTGCAACGACGCAATAAATGTCCACCTTTGCTCTTGCACATACTTACAGTGTAATGAAAACCACGAACTGGTATAAACAAGCCGGCAGAGCTGGCGCCAACTCTCTCTTTTTCTGCCTCTGAAATTAGCGGTCGCTTATCTCAAATAAATAGGTCTCTTGTGCAAGAGCCTTTATCTAATCGTAGCAATCTGACTTGACGTGTGTTACAGACTGGGTCAGGATATCAACGGCGGTGCATGGTGTCCAAAGTCGCAGATCACTACCGAGACGACCGAATGGATCGAGATCGATTTGCGCAGAGTTCACGTCATCACGGCAACTGGCTCTCAAGGACGTTTCGGCAATGGTCAGGGTGTTGAGTTTGCTGAAGCTTATTTGCTTGAGTACTGGAGACCAGCGCTAGGTGGCAAGTGGGTTCGCTACAGAGATGTCCAAGGAGAGGAGGTAAATAGCGAGCTTGCAAAATTTTACTATTCGAACGTTTTAATACGATAAATTTTAGTTATTGGAACAATTTTCTTTTTCACCATATATATCTCTCGGTCTCTTAATACATGATACTTGGGTTATGACACTTTCTTAGTAATGTTGAAAATAAGTTTATTCCGATACTAATTAATAACTTTTCATTCAATATTATTAACAAGAAATCACTCTTATGTCAAACTGGAATCTCCAATGCTGAATTCTTTTCTGTGTTATAACATATCAGATTTAATTAATGCTAGAGTAAGTTTTAGAAGAAATGTGCAGACAGAACGCGGTTATGAAGTTACGTATCCACGAGATATTTTTTTCTCAATGAATTTCACACAGCTTGCGAAAAGAACAGTGGCGAGTACGTTACCCCTTGAAAGAGTGTCTCTTACTCTTTCAAACTGAGAAAACGACCATTCATCTAAAAAAAAAAAAGAAGAAAGGAGGCTTCCCACATGGTAATGGCCTGTATACTCGCGATAAAAAAATCATCCGTATGAAAATGAACTCTTATGTCACTCGAGCGATATTTCTTCTTGATGGGCAAGAGGAAACAAATATTTTTTCCGCCGATTCCTTGAGAGGGGAGTCTCTCAAAAACTTCGAGCAATTTGGGGGATATGAGAAGCGAGCAGGCGACGTAAAAAGTGACCGTGAAGAATTCCAGCTTTTCTGGAAGATAAACAGAGCTTTTTTTAGGTCGGATAAACAAACTTACCATAGACAGGCTACGTAAGGAAAGAAAAAAAGGAACTTACCACGCGTTATAGTTGCACAGTCGGCGATCGATAAAATAAGGGAAGGGTCTGACTGAAAGGGTCGCGTGTGCTTTTGCCCTACCTGTCTGAGCGGGGGGGGGGGGGGGGGGGGATAGGTGAGGTCAAACTAAACTCCCTTGGCTTCGGTTATAATTACTTTCGCCGCTGCTGCGAGCGCGAATTTAATTGTAACTTGGCGATTAACGACCGAGCGTTCTATTTAATGGATTTTTTAGTTTTTGGCGAGAGAGAACGCCCAGCAAAATTAAATTGAGCCCGCGAGACTTTTCATACGACGCTCTCTGCTATATAGCTACTCAGTAAAGTGATTTCTCTAATCAGAGAGCACAGGCGTTGAAAAATAATGCGCTTTAATTTATTAATCAGCGCTCGTCGGCGTTAAATAACTGGCGACAGAATACACGAAGACAAAGTGAGTTTTTTCGGTTATTTTTCGCTGTGAAAATTTGCGCTACCTCTATCAATTGGTGGCACGTCGAATTGTTAGTAAACATCGAGTATATTTATGGCGTGGTGCGTGATAATCTGTTAGAAGCTTTCGGAATCCACCCACAGCGAACAAAAAGCATCGATATTTAAGTATCAAGTGGCAGAAAGTAGAGCATCATTATATACTCTCCCTTATTCGCCGCTAATGACATTCTTGTCGCGCAATTAAACAAAGGCGCTTTGCGCACCAGTGCGGGAGCTTATCGCAAGCTTAATCTGCAACTAACGACTGAACTTGTCCGAAAGGAACAGGCCGGGCAAGCAAGAACGTTGGTTATCGCGCGTGAGAGTATTTATTATTTATGATTTAAGAGCTCATGCCGCAGGCGACGATTGTGCTGTGTGTATATGTGTTTGGTCTTTATTAATTATTCATGCATGAACATTGCGCTCAGCACGGAAAGTATATAACAGGCTACGCGCACGAAATCCAATCACGCGGTCTGTTTCCTCTTTTGGTTTCATATTCTATGTTTTTTTATTTATTTTTTTTTTTTATTTTCAATGAATCCATCATCATTCGTGAGTGACACGGTTGACACAACGAGATTAATTTCTCAATCGATTCTAGGGATAACTTGGATTCTCGATTTGGTAAAGGACGATATCTGTGGAATATGAACATAACGTAGGCGTTAGTCGATATAGATGGCCACACCCGCAGGTTACCCTGAATTTGTCAACGTCCGAAAACCACGATGGTCCAAGTCTCTCGGTTGACTTGATAAAATTTCGAATAACGCATGCGATTGATTGCTGTGAGGAATATAACTCATTTAGGTTTCGGATATTTGTGTAGTAATTGGTGAGATTTGATAAGAATATATTGATCGAAGTAAAACAATAACGTTATAGAAGAATATATTTATGCTTCATTTTGCAAAATTATAATTGTAGTCAGGAACATAAAATTTCTTGTTTAAACACGAGAAACTATGCCTAATGAAGTACACTCGACATCTACAAATATAGTCTTTATAATTTGTACTGCTTTGCATTTAGTATGAAACTTTTATGCTCATAAACATATATAATTTATGAATCTTCAGTTCAGTATGATGCAAATAGTTTAGCAAAGTGGTATTGAACGTATTTTGAAACTCTGATTAGAAAGTTAATGCTAATGCTCAATATTATTGAAATGCAGGGAAATTTTATGAAAAAAATATTTCGAGATCACTTATGTGACGGACTGAATTTTAATGTTCGTCCAAAGTAAATGAAAATTTAATAATTCTTACGTAAGAGTATATATTGATCCGTCATAAAAACGAAGACAGATGTAGATATCTCTCGGCATTTAATTTGTGCGGATATGCGTAATAATTTCACAATCGACACTTGTACGTCGGACTGTATGGGCCGTTGAAACGTCAAACAACCTGGTTATATTTGTATATCACCGGCCGACTTATTAAATGAAATTTCCTCTCTAAAGAGAAAATCGATCTGTAACTCCGGTACTCGGTTGGTCGCGTAGTATCGTATCTTTTACGGACAATCGTTAATATCGGCACTTAACGGCACAATCCCGAGAATAATGCTAATTAGACTTGCTTGTTGGCGACTCGTACTGCTGTTCGTTGTTTTTAACCCTGGGTTTATTAAGTTTATATTTACGCTAAATGCTTGCATGCTTTCGAACCTCATTAGCATACGTTATCAACTGTTGAACGTTACACTTGATAATGGGCAGCGAGTTTTAATTAGTTTCACGTTCTTTTCACGCAAAATGTTACGAACTAAGCTTTTTCTCGGGATCGCACGGTTTTAATCCTCGTTTGTAAAAATATTTATCGTGCAGTCGAATGTTTTATCGGGGAGCGAGCGTTATATGTGCTAAATGGCTCCATATATACCATCAATAATTCATACGGCGCGCTCGTGCTCTCGAAAACCTAACATCGGCTGCGGGAATATTAATGAATCTCCGTAAATAACAATGTCTAAGCCTCTTTCGCGACGATTTTTCACTCACCCACCCATATAGTAGACACGACTACACGACGACGACGACGACGAAAAAAAGCAACAACGCGCAAGCTGAAAAGGGGAAGAAATAAAAACAAGCAAGTTGCTGCCGACCGCACGCCATAAATAAGATGCCCGTCATTCTTACTTCCGTCTTACGTATCATTATCGCTTCGTTCTTCTTTTCTTTCGCGCTACTCGCAACTTTTTGTCCTCTTCTTTTTGCGCCTCCGTGATTGCCGTGCACAATGCTGGCTACATGCGCGATTGTTTTCCTGTTTTTTTTGTTTTTTTTTTTGCACTTTTTGTTTCTGCGCACTTTGTCTGATTAATTTTACCTTCATTGTACCATCAAATTATCTTTTTCTTTTGCTGTGTTCTACGGCGAAATTCATTCGATAATCTATAATTCTTAAATATCTCGAATGATCGTAAAAATGCCTCTTTGAGGCGAGTCTGAAAATTTTTCATCAGTTTACAGTTGACATTCGAGATAAATTAAGAAACGACAATCTCATTTCCTGGGTAGATTTCATTCAACCACCCGAAATTGCATAAAACGTCAAATTACCACTATAAAACTGGAGAGAACGAAATCGAGCGGCAAAGAGTCGTAAGTCACTTCCTTCGCTGGTGATATTGTCATCGCTACTGCCAAGTGAACGACCTCTGCAGTAGCTCTTGCGTTAAATTACTCGCTTCTATGATAATTGACGTTTTTGGGCAACTTCGACATTTTCCAACAGTTGAGAATTGCTAATAGAGCAAGACGCGCGCGAGCGAAGTGCTCGCCTCGTTTTTTTTTTCTCCTGTCTTGCGATTGCCTTTTACATTTAGTGTGTGTGTGTGTGTGTGCAATGTCGGTGGCGTTGCGGAAGCACTTCTCCTGATGACGCCGCATTTTTCTGATGCTCCGTACTTTTACTTGGCCGGGCGCGCTCTCTCGCTCGCTCTTTTCGCGTATTGTCAAGTCGTGACTTTTTTCTGGATTGTCGGCTGAGTGAATGGAACCTATTGATGAGCTAGCTGGCTGCTTTCTCTCTTTCTCTCCTTGTCAAAGGGTTTGCTGCTGTTGCGCTCGAAATAATATTCTTTTGCCTGTCGAGTTGGTTGGCATTTTAAATAAAGTATATCGAGTGTCGAATAGAATCGTAAGAGGATTGAAATAATGAGTCGAATTCTTTGCCCTCGATAAGTTCACTTGTATCAACCGCACAACCAACGGTCACTTAATAAAAGAAATTTTTTTTTATAAATCAAAACGCCATTTTGATTAGCACATCCTGCGTCTACTTTAAAACACTCCGTCAATTAGATCGAACTAAAAAGAATTGAACGCCCACATTCTTTGAATCGCCCATTAAACATCATACGAAACGTGCAGTGCACGGCGAGAGATCAAGAGCAAGAAAAGTGTGCATCCCACGAGTTCTAAGAGTCGAAAGGAAAAGAAACAGCAGCAACGGCAGCAGAGGTCCCCTATCGCTCGGTAGCATCAGAGATCCTCGAACGAACGAACAAACGACAAGGAGGACTCAGAGAGAGAGAGAGAGAGAGTTTGTTTGCTCGAGAGGAACAAAGGCTCTCCTTATTTTCCACTTATGAGCCCGCTGGAGACCTCAGCAACGATGACTACGACCAGCAGCAGCGGCAGCGGCAGCTCGTTCTCACGTGTGCTCGAACGACGTGACTCCGGGCTTAAAACTCTCGCGAGAGCACAGGTGCAAACTCGTGCAACTACACCGCAGATGAGCCGCTGCTGCGCTTGCTTCAACGAGACAATTCCTTCTTTTTATTTCTTTTCTTATTTCGGAAAGTCAAATACCCGTCGTGAACTCCAGTTCCTCGGTGACGTTATACTTTTTACCAAACTTCGCCTCGCAGGCATTGATAAGCGCCTTAGTCAGCTGTTAAAACTAGGTCTCTCAAGTATCTTAAAAAATACGTCAAGAGCCACTTGTAATTTATCTGACGAGCAGCGCTTTTATTTCTCTTTATTCGCTCTCGTTATTACCTTTCTTTTTTTTTTTTGTTCTTTGCTTGTATTTCTGTTTGAAGTGATGCACGTTAAAAACAAGAAAAACTTATTGAATTCGTAAAAAATCACTCCTATACTCGACAAAATGATATTCGCAACGAAAAACACGCGTCGTTCGCACACCTCACAAATCATTCAGCGGATAATATAATATATAAATGTGCGCGGCCACACTAATAACGGTGCCGCACGTTCTGAAATAACTAGGCGCCGTAAAGTCCATTGTCGCGTTGCCACTGCTACGGCGGCTTGTCAAGATGCGCCACTGCGATAAGCAAGCATGCCACTACTGTTGCATGTAGCGGCGGGAGGTTCCGGTTTTCCACCTGCAAAATAAAGTGCCGCTCTCACTCGAATCCAATGGAGATTCAAATACGTATACGGGAAAGTTGGCGCACGTACGTGTGCTTTTTCTGCGATATCTAATCGCTGTACGCAGACTTTTTCCCTCTCTTGATTTCCAGTTTAATTATGGCTGGGAGTTTGTTGAATTAGACAGCGAAGGGAGGCTGTAATTGAATCTAGTGAATTATAGGAGAGTTGTAATTACGGTATTGCCATTGATATTAGTTCTCACTGCTGCTGCTGTTGCTCAATCGTAGCCATATATACGCACGTAAATAACCGAATCCGAATCGAGGAATAAAACATTTATTTGTTGGACGTATCTATGACGAACGTATCATTGCTTGCAATTTTTCATTGGTAGTATAGGCTTTTCTGTGCACTCGCGTGTCTGTCTGACCGGCCCATCCAATAAAATAACATCTCATCGAAAGAGAAGATCATCTAATGAGTCGCAAATCAATCTCTGCTTCCAGGTAATTCAAGGCAACAAGAACACGTACCTCGAGTCAAAGCACAGCCTGGAACCGCCTATCTGGGCGCAAAAAATCCGTTTTCTACCGTACAGCTTTCATCGTCGGACGGTGTGCATGCGAGTGGAAGTATACGGTTGCCCATGGAACGACGGTATCGTGTATTACTCGATGCCCCAGGGTGACAAGCGTGGCAACTGGGAGTTCTATGACGCCGCGTACGACGGTTACTGGGACCATGAATTACGCCATGGTCTTGGCCAACTCACCGACGGTCGTGTTGGGCCTGATAATTTCAAACTCAGCCATTACGACTCGACCAAGGAGCAAGGATGGGTTGGCTGGAGAAATGACACCAGAGAGAGACAACCGCTTGAGATTAAATTCGAATTCGATCACGTCAGAGAATTCTCGGCTGTGCATATATTCTGCAATAATCAGTTTACCAAGGATGTTCAGGTGAGCGTGAAGAGACTCTTTCCTAAATTACATTGTTCTTGAGAGTAATAATTCACCATTCGTTACATTATCGCACATAGTCTTCTTCCCCTTGAAATACACGGATAATAGAGAGGTTAAGTACGTCGCCGCGAGGCACCTTCGACATTTGTCAGCCATAATATTCAGCGATTAAACAGCGGAGATTCTCACGCGAGCATTATATCATAATTCATTGCATTTCAATGCCGAAGCGTAAAGATAATAGTCGACCTATTTGCGTTTACCGCGCACAAAAGCACACATAGTAGTAATAGCCGACAGTCTGCCGAACGGCGAACACAATGCGTATACCATAAACTCGATACATTTCTTCAAACTTGCGAAACGACAATATTTTCGCAAACTCGGCAACGGAGAAATGGAATTTCGCGCAGCAAAGAAGAAAAAAACTTTAATACCGCGCGCAAGTTGAAGGAATAAATCGCTGGAGGCACATGCGAAGGAAAAGATGATAGTTAGACGGCAGCGGCGGCGGTGGAAGTAGACGGAAGAGGAAATTGGAAAGGCCCGCAGCAAGTCCGCTGGTGTATATGAAAATCCAGTTTTCTCTCGCACCAGTGCAGACAGTTGCACACACAAAAACGCACAAAAATTGCCTCGAGCCCCGAGTGAGAGCTTCAACGCAGCAAGTAAGAGAGAGAGAGTAGGATTTTTATAATGGCACCGTAACAGTAGCGCGAGAACACTTCGCGAGAATCCCTTACGTACTACATTTGAATGGAACGCCTCATTACGCGAGAGGAAAGCAGACAAACTCCCTTTCTCCCTCTCTCATGTATAATATAAAATCAAGCAGAAACGTACCAATGCCTTTTTTTCTTCAGTTTTAAGCTGAAGCTCAAGCCAATTGTAAAGTCCACATATTTAATGAGATAAATAAACTTGTACGCTCAACTTCTTCAATATCGAAGAACAGATAAAAGTCAAGAGAGGTAAATAAAAAAAAACAATGCAATAAAGGCATAAAGAATGCACGTAAAACGCACAACGCAAGTTGCTGCCTACACCGCGAGAAGAAAACAAGCCGAAAAGAAAAGGAGATTCTGTATACCACGAGAGAGAGAAAGAGAAGTAAGGGGTTAAGCCGCGTGTGTATGCGCGAGGACGACAAAGCCCCTGCGACAGAGTGAGAGATACGCCACGTACATTCAAATACAATGCGGGCATACAGAACCCCTCCGCTTTTCTATTAACAAGCGCGCGAGGACGCATGCCGTCATGCCGCGTTGAAAGACAAGCACTTCAAAGCCAAAACCTGTGCTCTACCTATACATGCCCCGTGTGCGGAGTTTGGATAATCTGAGCGAGCTTTGTTATCTCTCTCTCTCTCACTCTCTCTCTCTCTCTCTCTCTCTCTCTCTCTTTCGTGAGGTCTATGCTACTCGAATACAATATTCGCGCTCAAGGGTGTGGGAAAAGTTTTGGGGTCAATGGTGTTGTTGCTGCGGGTCGACGACGACGAACGAAGAATAAGTAATGCTTCAAGGAGGGTGACGTCGCGAAGAGCTTTTAATTTGTTCGACGGATTTGGTTTTAGCCGGCTGCTAAATCCGGCGTCAATGAAATATAGAATAGAAAAGCTGCGTTCTCAAAAAAACCGAGGACACGTAAGTTACGTAGAATTGACCTCCCACACCAACACAAATGACAGGGCTCGTCAGAAAGCATCGTCGATCTGATCGCGCAGCGCGCGTCTTACAACACTGCGCCCCGGGTACTCTAACCCGAGGCAACACCCACACATACACGTAGGTAAAATGCATTCCTCGTATCGTCTATCTTCATCCGTGTAAGCAGACGTGCGGCGGCAAGAGGTCGTGCGGTGCATTCGCGACAATGACGACGCCTAGGCGATTTAGCATTCCATTACTATCGCGGCTTGGCTTCCTCCTCCTTCGCCGTCGCTTCGCCGTCGCTTCGCCGTCGCTTCGCCGTCGCTTCGCCGTTGCCATTATCGAAGCAACTGTCAGGGGCATTGTAGTCGTGGCAAAGGCTCTCTTAATCAGCCTCTCGAAATCGGGCCCGAAACGACTTGAGCGCTTACTGCTGATAAAGCCTATAGTTTTTCTACCTCTTGAATCGTGATTCGAGCGAATTCAACCCTCGCGAGTAGTTTGAATTGTAGCCATTGATTTCCATAAAACAAGTGTGAATTCATTTTATGGAGTTGTTATTCGTCTGCGCATGATGTTACTCAACTTTACTGTATATATAACTACGGTTCGATAAGTTTCGACACGAAACAGCTATTTGACCAGATAACTCGGAAATAATCGAACTGTGATAAGATCGCAAACAAACCTTCCCGTTGATTAAAATCTCTCTGTCTCGATTACGTTCTCGAGATTTCACTCTCCCGAGATCCTATTTCCAAATCTCCGAAATCTCTCTCTCAAGAACAATGTGGCAAAATGTGTCGAGATTTCTATTGTTTCCAATTGTTTTACAGGTGTTCTCGGACGTGAGTATACTATTCAGCATCGGCGGTAAGCATTACACTGGAGACCCAATAGTTTACAATACCATCGAGGACAAGATTTTCGAATACTCGCGCAACGTCACGATCAAGCTTCACCATCGTATTGGCAAATTTGTAAAGTTACGATTTGGTTTTGCCGCTCGATGGATCATGATCAGCGAGATTACCTTCGACTCTGGTAAGTTTTACGTAACTTCAGTTAACTATATACATGCGTTCGTGCTCTTGAACCTATGGCAAAACTTTCATATGCAAGCGCCAAGAGGGAATGACACTTAGTAATGGATTTGTCTTTTTTTAACAGTGGGAACATCGAGCGGGCACTTGTGTCAAATTAATGTTGAACTTTTCATTTGTTTATTGTTTTTTTTTTTTTTAAGGGAAGGGGCGAATTAAAAAATTTACGCATCGTGAAAAACACTGCTAAGATACGTTGTCTTTCTTTCTGTATTTACAGACATGGCACACGGTAACTTTACGCCCGAATCGACGCCAACAACCGAAGCATCACGCCCACGTGAGCGAGGCTCTCTGCGTGAATCGCCGCACCATCACCCCGAAATTCCAGTATCCACTGCTAAGCAAGACGACCCGACGTACATGGCTGTGATAATCGGCGTGCTAACCGCAGTAATTCTCCTACTGGCAGTAGCAATCTTCTTCATAGTATCACGTCACCGCCAACGCAAGAATTTCGCTAGTCCGTTGGGTACGAAATCAGCCTTGCCGCCAGGTGCTTTAGCGAACGAAGCTGCTTACGGAACCGCGGAGAAGGATCCGTCGTTGATGGCGTACAGAGTGGAGGATTTAGACGACAGGTATGCCGGTGCAAAACTGACGACTTTGCCGCGAGAGCTGAACGACAGGCTTCTTGGAGACGTGAGACTCGACGATTATCAGGAGCCATTCCACGAGTCTGGTAGCGCCAAATACAGGGAGCCTGCGCACGCTGCCTATTACGGATACAGCACCGTGGTTATCGACAACAAGGATCTTCACGACAGCGTCGAGCAGTCCGGTGAGTGACGCTGCCGCCTTAGGGGCTTTTGTGTTTGGAAATTATGCCCGAATAGAGGCGCGGCTCTGTTCTCTGCTATAGATTATTCATGACTATGATGATGATGACAATGATGATGATGATGATGATGATGATGATGATGATGATGATGATGATGATGATGATGATGATGATGATGATGATGATGATGATGATGATGATGATGATCACGATGATGATGGTCTTACTTGCTCTATTAATTTTTTTTTGGAGGAAGGGAATTTCAATTATTAAATGATTATTAAGGAAGCTATAGCTGATAGAGATAAAGTTGGAATTAGATAAGAAACAATAATTTAAAGGGAGTCGATCACATCAAAGATCGTTACTTGAATTATTGAGTTGAAAATTAATGAAGAAAATTTTTTCCGTTTGCTTTGAATTTCAGATGCGACTTACGATTATGCAGTGCCGATGCCAGTGCCTAGCGGAAGTAGTGATCAGGACAGCATATTTTCTAAGTCATCCAGGGGCAGCGCGAAGGTGGGTACACTTGCAGGCTCAAATAATTTTGTTCATTTAGCTTTTCATTAGCGACTTCATCGGTTCTCTTGAAGGACATTTAAAAAGTGTCAATAGAAAAGCTTAGAATAATACTTTTTATCTTACAGTCTGAGAACACAAAATAATCTCAAGCTCTCGTTGCTTTCCTTATGCTTGTTCTCAGGCATGTCTGCAGAGTTTCTTCCCACCACCTCCACCGCCAATGAGCGCGCCTCCGTCACGTGGTGCGAGCAATCTCACATATTCAAGTCCACCAAGTCCGGACCTGATGTGCGATCGCAACGGGCGAGCGGGTAGCAAGCGACGCGATCACTCTCTGCATCGATACGCATGAGACGAAGGCCCAGCGAGTGCGCAACAGTCGCCGCTCGCCCAACAACGTCGTAATAATCGCTGGCCGAGACGAACCATGACCAGCTCGTCCGCATCCACGCTACTCTATACCAGAGCCTACGTGAGTAATTCATACGGCGACATGCTGTAGAGCCAGATGATATTGATGGGAGAAGGTGCGCGCAAGAATGCGGAGTGCATAGGTAGAGTTTCGAATTAATTTTGAGATTCATTTCGAGGCCAGTCGATAAGTGCGATCACACCTCGCCCATCTACTTAACGACGTGATGCTCTCTCTGGCGGCGCCTGCGCAACAATCTGGCATAAAACCTAGCGTTCAATTGTGGATAATCGCTATCGATGATAGTTTAGACGATTGGCATATCATGATCTTCTTGGCTGCTTTCGCCACGCCAACCATGTGCGCTGTTCCTTTATTTTCAGATCAAATATAAAACACCTTCACGCTGCGCTCGTATCTGCTTTAAGCGACTTACGATTATGTTCGCTCCCTTCTTCTATGGGTTTCATATTGTCGATATGTATATATTTCAAAGCGTTTTTCTAAGTCACAAATGCGACGACGTGCTGTCTCTGGCATTGTACAGTTGCGCGATGCGTATCTGTTTGGGTGGTATGTATACATTTTCTTTCTTTCGCACGCGCGCAAATAAGACTGACTCGTCGAATAAACAAATGTAAGTAAAAAATGATGCGAGGATACAATTTCAGCGTTCCACCCGATCTGTATATTTTTTATTTATTGCCCGCGTAGCGTCATTCATATGACGGATTTCGTTATACCTTTTTAAATTTTTGATTTTGTCTGTAGTATAACCGCTATGTATAATCGATAGATTATAGAGAACTCGCGTGCGTGTGCGTAATACATTCTGTTTTCGGGAGCGCGATCGTTTCCAATCTACTATATTCTGAATGTAATTGCTTTTCTTTCCAAGTATTATGAGCTCAACGACCGTCGGAAAATCTAGTATTTCGTCTGATTTAATTTGAAGCTTCTTTCTAATTCGCGTTGTTCCATCTGTTGACGCGCGTCATCGTGTATAAAACGACTAAGCATAAAGTGGAGAAGGCGATTGTCGTTCGTCAAATAACGTTTAACGCATTTTATACGTTTGCTAGTAGTCCTAGGCTACGAAAATAATATTGTAAATACGGGGAGAAAAAAAAGTATTTTCATGACTTTGAGATAACGACGATTGCCTTCTTCCTCGCACCGCATAGACAATTCTATTTCTGTAAAATGCAAGAAAACTCTACCGATGTCGCCTTCACGCAACGATAAAACAAACAAAAAATCTTTCTTATTGTAACGAAAAAAGGGGTATATTAGATGTACGAAACAAAAATCGACAATACAGGGATGAGGCAACAATAATGGCTGACAGCGTTAGCGCAGGAAACCCTAATACTATTGTGATATGTATCGCGAATCACATTCTGTCGTTGCTCGGAATTTTTCGCGGATTCTTCTTGTTTCGTTCGTTATCGGATATAGGTTTTAGCTAGGATCATCAAAGAAAAGGAAACGACATCGATTACTTTGAAAACTCTAGCATTCAGTTATCAGCTATTGGCACTGCAAAGTTTGCGCTTGGAATACATATATTTTTAAAGTAATTGATGATTCGTGTTACCTACTTGCGAGCGATGGTAAAAATCGTTAGCTTCTTATAGAGAAAACAATCATCAATCTTCTACAACGACCGGAAAATTAAATATATATATATATATATATATATATATATATAAAGTATATTATATACGATAGACACTATTGACTAGATTTTTAATAATCCTGAAATCAATATCGCGTATATAAAGAACGAGACTTGTACACAACAAATAAAAAGAAAAAAAACATGATGTATAACGATGTAACTGTCGGACTTTTGTATAACTATTAGAATGTTGTGTATGATTGGCACCACGACCAACTCGAGCGATCGCGTTGCTTGTTTTAAACGTTGTCCAACGAAAAAAAATTTTCCTGAAACAATTTTCCTTGGTTCATTACGGCGTAACGTAATAAAAATTTCATGCCTTTGATCTGTGCACGCGAAAAAGAGGTAAACGAGCGTAAAAGAGATGTCTACGGGAACGCCCGCACTGTAAATACTCCAGCACCGATAACCAATTCTACTATCTGCCTTTGTCGAGTCTAACCACAATAATTCCGCAATGAGCAAGAGACGCATCAGCCGTAGCAGCGCATCGTTATTTTTGTCCTATTTCTTTTTTCGTCAGCATTATCGACGAGCCATTGCACTCGCTGACAAGACTCCTCTTTTTTATCCGTCGCTGAACAATAAGCGTTATTTGTTACTGCGGCAAGCGCCATTTGATCGGCAGAGGCGGTTCAAAGCACTGCCGGAGCGAACGGCTCTACGCTGTTCGATGCGCAGTCGATCAGTCGCTAGGCATGTACTAAACACCCGATAATAAATAGCCGAAAATTGTAGCGGCTATGTAGCAAAACAATGGCGTTGCAGGCTAGCTCGTGCGATTGTTCGTCTTCATTAAAAGTCTTGTCGGGATGCGAACGCGAGCGCCTCTTTCATATTTAACGCGCGGATGCTTTGTTAGCTCCTTTTGTTCGGCCAAATCACGCGCCCGCGCTGCAGAGCAATCCTCGCGCTTTTAACCCACGATAATGGGGCTCGCTACAACAACAGCGTTGATGCTACGGCCGACATGCCTCGATAAGATTTCGCACTGCCTATGCGTCTGCCGGCAATCCGTTTTTTCTTTCTATTTTATCGTTGCTTCCATCCTTTCTTAGATTTGCTTTTTCTCTTCGTGATGTGGTAGAGACGTCTGGAACAGTTAAGCACGTGATTACTTTCGTGCTCGTCATCTTTTTTTATGGAATATTCTTCGTGGATATAGGTGGAACTTTTCAAAACTGAACAAATCTCTGATATTTAGGAAAATATTTGTTAAGTATTACTAAATTCTATGAGTGGGCACAAATGAAAGCATGTTTCAAAAAAGGAACTTGTTTATAAAGCGACACTGCCTGTGCGTTTCTTTAGCCTTCTTTTCAGATATAAAAAAATACGATTCCATATATAATAAGTATACTCAATGTTGAGTATGAGTTTTCATACATGCTATCAATCTTGTTAGTAAGTACACGTTCTATCCGAAAGAATGGACTGAGCGTTTACAAAAGACTGAAAAAGTATGTATCAGAGTCTATTTCGACCCGAACCAGAAAAATCCAATTGTTCACTTTTTTACGTTCGCAAATATTTCTAAAAGACATTAACTAATAAAACGTTGGGCCAAGAGCGACGCAATGTTTTCACGGCTTCGTAGACAACGCACAGACGTATAAAAGTTAAGAAAAGAGAAAAAAAAATACAGCGAGAAGCGCCACTCGGTAAATTCCTCTAGGCATCTCGTAGCGATTAGAGAAACTGCTCTTTCTCCGTTCCGCGAGCGCGCATACGTCCGCGATTTATCGCAGCGGATTATCGCTTGCGCGCTTTTACATATGCGCACACACGGCACACATCTACCCGAGCTTGCGCATTAATTCTCTTGGATGTACATAGGACACTTGTAATTTATAAATAGGAGCGAAAGAGACAGAGGAAGCGCGCGCAATTATAAATAGAATGTAAAACGGAGCCGGGAATGGAGCTTTTTTTCATTCATTTTTCAATTTTTTCCTGTAAATAACTGTATCATAATTTATACATAAGCGCATATTACATATTCTATTATACTTGTACATGTAAACTTCTGCGGGTACGTGTCTGAATATGCGAGTAAGAGCGAGAGAAAGTGTAAAGCGACGTCACGAACAATTGAGTGTAATTATTAAGTGTATGCATTTGATATATTCACGTATGCGACGCGCCCCTGTGTATTTCAATTTCTGTATATGCTCGACGCGTACGAGTGTGACGAATTGTAACGACGATCATATATATATATATATGAGTTCCGAGCGAGATATATATATATATATATATATATATATATATATATATACAGAATATACGACGATATAGATAAAAATGTAAACACTCACGAAGAAAAAAAATCAACCGACAACAACAACACACATTTCATGTCCAATGGACGAAATAAACTTTTAGTGAATCCATAAATTAGCATTATTATATAATCACGTCTTTCCTACATTTCCTTGAAACTTCCTCCGTATCTTTGTATTTTTTGCTTTTTTTCGACTGTTTTTCAGGAGGTTAAAATGTCAACGGATAAAGCTGTGTGGATTATTCCGAGCTATTTGCCCGATGTTATCGGCGAGCAACACTCGCGGAAAAGCTTTTAACTGATTAAACTGAATTTCCGTGACATTTATTCAATATTTAGAGTGGATTTTTCTTTTCATGTCAAGTTTTAATATAGTTATTGTTTTCACTTGCGCCACTCTCGGACAGTAACGTCAAAATTTATTTTTTATTCATCTTTGCTATTTGGAGATTAAAGGATATTGATTATTTAAATTGGTACGATCGATTGCTTTTTCTTTTGAGTATCCAGACACGAGAGCCTGATAGAATAAATTTCAAGTGATGTATTGAGTATCGGTTTGATTACTTTCGTTTTGCTACATAAGTATGCATTTCAATTGAAACTAAATACGACCGATTAATTTCAAACTAAGGAAAATGAAAGCGTAAAGTAAGGTAAGTACATGCGTTTTCCATACGTTTTTGTGAGGCGTGAACAAAGTTGAACGACAATCTTTCAATATTTTTATTCGGAAACAGAAAGAAACTATATTGAGCAAAATTGAAATCAGATTGCTAAGTAAACTCAACGACGTTTATTACGATATCGGAAATTCTTCCAGCGAACGAATGTGAAAGATATAAAAGGGCCAGTGAAAAAAGTGTCTGGGGATATGGAAATCACATCCTGACCAAATCCAGGAAGATCGGTCTTTTTCAAATCATGTAGCCGTGTGTGGGTATATAGAGAATGCATTTAAAAAGCCATAGATCAAAACGATAGATAGAGAGAGAGAGAGAGAGAGAGAGAGAGAGAGCGAGACAGAGAGACTCGACGTCCAGCCGCCGAATCATTTAAATTTCAATTCTGTCCTGCTGCACGTAGTATAGAGAGGAAGAGAGAAAAAGGGAAAGAGAGGAAGCAGTGGCAATTCTGTAGTTCCTGTATATGTATTTTGCCTGGCATACAGTGCCCTCGTATGCTTTTTTGCGAAAATACGCTTTTTTTTGCAGCCAGCAGTTTTTCATTTCCCGACTGAGTATTTCGACACATTTTTTTTTTCGTTGACAGTTATTTTTCACGAACAATTAGTTCATTTTGAGATTGAGTAACTTTTACAATATAGCTATTGTTAGTTTTTATATTTTGGTTAAAGAGAAACAATAATTTTCACGTTTTGCTTGGATAAAATTTCCTCAAACGCAGAAATAGCGAACAGAAAAAGTAGTCAGTCATATGACATCGTATAATTTATATTTTTTAAAAACTGTCCTAAAAATGTAAGTTTGCGACATACGTATAGCTGTGTTTTCATTGCCTCAATCATTGTCGTCGAGAAACGTTCAAAAGCTCGCAATTTTTTTTCTCTTCTGACTCAATAGCACGCGAGCAGGCAACGTAGCATTTCAATGCACTCGCCCACGCGCGTGCGGTAGTGGTAGTATGCGCATCGCGCACATGGAGCGGAGCGCGCTTCCTGCGCGACTTTCACGCTTGGCTAAGCCCTTTTCGCCGCAGACTAAAAGTGACGAAAAGAAAACAAGAAAGATATAAAAAAAAATGAACGAGTGTAAGAAGAAAGAAAAGACGCCACAGACGATAAAACCCAAAGGAGAAAGAGAGAGAGAGAGAGAGAGAGGAGAGAGAGAGAGAGAGAGAGAGAGAGAGAGAGAGAGAGAGAGAGAGAGAGAGAGAGAGCACGAGTCCCATGGGAGTTTAAAGAGGGCGAGCCATTAAAATCTGCGATGGAATGACAAGTGGCATCGCTGACAGCGCCAAATTAGTGAAAAGAAGCCGCCACTGCACGCTCTTGACGCTTGTTAGGATTCATACGATGGTTTTATGCTTCCAATGCTTTTCTGCCAACCGGCTGATTGCTCGCATTATAGGCCAAAACGCTGTTGTGTTTTTACCGCCACGCGGAGCTTGTCATATCTTATCTTTCATCTTATGTACTTCCTTTTGGCTTTCTCTTGTCTTTGCCGGAGTGTGTTCTAACTCAAATTAACTCGGATGAATTTTTGAACAAGTGCTTCTTGACTGATGTTTACACAGCTTATTATTTCGGCTTGACAATGATTTATCGACTTTTTGATAATCAAAATAGCATAGTCCTCATTATTTTTGATGTCAACCGAATCACCATTCGGCCGAGCAGCTGCGTTTAATGAGCCTACAAGCTGAAAAAGCTTCCGAGTTTGTGAAATGAACTGAGCAATCCATCATACACTGCATTAAAATTAAGCGGCTGAAAAGAATACTCCATCGCAAATTCAGTATACAGTGGAAGAAGAAAAGCTGTATAATTTACCTGCAACGCTAAGGTGAGAAAAGAGGTCCATTAAGCTTGAGTTTTCTAACATTTTCTCATCCATCACCGCGCACTTTAATCTTCGTATATGCGTATAAAAGTTTTGCTAGTGCGATATAATCAAGTCTACAATGGCACTAACCGGCTTCGTTGTCGCGATGCTTAAAGTTAAACCTTGCATCGCTGCCGTCGAGGTGGCGATTACCATGTAGCCTCGAGCTAAATCGCGTTAGGAGCACTATCCTTGTTGTATCGGCTAACTTTTGCGGTCGACGTAGCCGAAGTTATCGATGCGATGAGAGAGAGAGAGAGAGAGAGAAAGGGAAAAAAGAAAATTCGTTTCAAGTTACTTGCAAACTTGCTCTCTGTCTCTCTCTTTTCTGCTTAAACTTTTGCGACATCGATATCGTACAAATTTCTTAGGAGAATACTTTGTATATAGGCAAAGTCAGTAAAATTGGATACTGCACTTTTTTTTACAAATTGGTTTAATGCATTGGACGACGATTATTCTTCAAAATCGTTACATGGTTAAATTTCATTTCTTTACACATTATTAATCGACGTTTTTCCAAAGGAGTTTGAAAAAAATAATTACGGAAAACTGTTCGTTGTCAAAGTCACAGTCCCTGCTTTATAAAACATCGGTATAACGTTTGTATGTTTGCAACTTCACATTTGCAAGCACATAATTTTAGCCGACTGCTACGCGTAAAAATAAATTTTCGTCTAAGAAATCGTATGGCAAGTCAAAGAACTAATAAACACTTTAAAATGTTGAGTTGAGAACGCGTCGGAAATGTCTCAACTTTGAAGTTGGTTTTACTCAGGCAGTGGAAAATATTCTAAAGCGTCGACAAAAAATAAAAAAAAAACAGCAGGTAAGCGAGAAACGGCTTGTATCAGGTAGAGCAACAAAAAATGCAGGAGGAAAAAAGTCGCACGAGCTGCCGCTGCTGCCTCGCCGCGCATGAAAATTAATTAAAGCCAAGCTCTCTTGCGACCGAGCGGCGTTAAATGAAGAGGCGCGTACGACGACTTTAAAAGGAGGCCGACCTCTTCCCTCCTACTCCGTTCGTTCTCGCTTGCAAATGCTCGGTAATTAAAATAATAATTCTTTAAGTCTCGCTCGGGATCTTTGTGTGTACTTGTGTACGATAGAGATGAAAGTAAGTCAAGAATGAAAAACACCGCAATGACTTTTGTCAAGCGTATTTTCTTCCTCTGGGAATGTCCATTTTGCTGACATTTAGTTTTTCGAAATTTGCTCGTTTCGCGATAGCTAATGCTTAACGACTGAGTACAATTTCAAAAATAAGTTTCACTTTAAATTAATGTTGTCATTAGCATAGCCAAAACTTCCTCCGTATATTTATTTTCTTACAATTTTCAAAAATGTCACGAAAAATTCCCATAAATTTTGCCCATCTCTCACAGAAATATTTATTTCCGACGTGACTCACTGCTGGCAAAACTTGGCGACATATGTTTTCCATGAATGTCGAAAAAGAGGAAGCGTAGATGCACACCGGATGACGGATAAAAATCACATTAAAATGCAGTTCCTTGTAAACATAAAAAAAATAACTGAAACTACGGAATGAACCAATAATTCTGTCACGCGATGTGATGACGTATGTACGCGTTATTAAAAAAAATCAGAAAGATGAAAAGAAAAGAAGGAAGCAATTTATGCAGACTTCAGACACCTACGTGCCGAATTCCAGAGCCCATCGTTTCCCCATTATACTCTCGTAATCCTCGTCGAAAAAAAAGAAAATTATACATTCCAACCCCAACGGATTTTGAAACGGGTAGCATGTGTTCGTGCATTTATATGATAATTTAAATAATCTCTGTAGGGCGATAGAAATGTAAAATTTGGAGCGATGGTATATAAAAAATAAATTACGTAGCAGTGAAGTTATTAAACCTTTCTGTTGAAATGAATAAAAGATTATGAAACATTGACTGTAAGAATAGAGTGTAAAAAAGGACAGTTTTCAGTATCTTACCATCTATTTAGACTCTCGTCTCAGCCATCAGACAAAAGTTATGTAAGCTTCTATTCCGAAAAAGACGAAACGAAAAAAGAAAATTTTCTAAATGAACGTGCGTCTGACTGTGTGAAAGAGAGAGAGAGAGAGAGAGAGAGACAGACAGAGAGAGAGCCTCCCTAATGACATCATTATACCGCTGCAACAAAAATGTCCGTGTGCAATGTACACAAAAAAAAGGAGTCACCGGCGTCATCATCAGTGCACACATCGAATGTCAAATGGCGGCAGACATGGAAAAGAGACGAATTCTCCCTGTAGGGCAGCAGCAGTCGTTAGGGCGTTTCGCGCTTTATTTTTACGCTGGCGGGCCGCAGAGAGTTGTATAATTACCGTGGCAGGAAGTTATAGTTCATATATAAATGATTCAAAAGGCGACACAAGACTGACGTGCATGGCAATTAAAGCTTCTCTCTTTTCCGTAAATACACCGTACGCGCAGATCGTATCTCGCGTGTGACTGATTTCATATATTTTACCGATTTCCCAAGGACCTTAATTAGTTTTTGTATAGAGATAAATACGAGTTGACGGGGAGTTTCGCAATGCGAGAATTCGAGGCATGCGGCGTAAAGGCGGGATTTTTAGTCGAATTTCATAGCGTATCTTTTCTGAATGTGCCGATAAAAATTGGATGGTGAATGTTCGCAGGGAAGATGAGTATTGTCATCTGCAAATTACAGCTTCACTGGCATAACTTAAAGAGAAATCGCGCGCTACCTGTTTTCTCAAGTCATGATATTTAATGTTGTAATGAGCCGTAAATGCTCGTTTATAGAAAAATAATATTCTTCGCGATGTCAAGGCTAATTTATTTGAGAAGCCAACTAGTTTTAATGCTACTTATGCGATGGTTAAAGTTTATCACTCATGGCAGCTGAGTAATAAGTATACTCAATGTCACAGGAAACTCTGCAATGAGCAAAGGCAATTTTAATAAATAAGGGAACTTTATGTATTCATAGAAACATGAGAGTAAGTGAAAAAGGCAAGAAAATCAATATTTAGAATATAATAGGTAAAGCATAGTCGTTTATAAAAGTCACAAGCAATTCCCACAAGCGAACGAATGTCGCGAGTCAAGCTGGTCACATAAAAATCTTCGACAATTAGCCGATTCAAAGACTCTGTCGCCCGTGTTTAGACTGGCTTGTCCAATGACAAATACTCTCTCTCAAGCTGAACTCACTACGCCACACATCTCCCGTCACGTTTGAAAGCGCGCGAGAAAGAAAAAGAACAACAGCAACAACAGTAGTCTCAAGGATGCGCGTGCACGCGCGCACAACGAACGTCCATTGAGACTAATTGAAAATGAAGAGTGCAGCGAACAATGAAGTGGCGAACAGTTGAGAAAGGAGCAACGTCCGTAATTTGCAATTTCGATAAGTAGCCACATAGGCGCGGCAATCGACGAAAAACGACAGACCGGATGGGGGTCTCGAGTGCCAATGTTGAGACCGACCGCTGCGCGTTCTCATCCGATTTCCTCGCTTGCCGCGCGCACTTTTAAATCGAGACATGTGACTCACCTTCAAACCATATGGCCGCACCACCGACTCGTCGTCGTCGCCACGATGATTGGCTCACGCTGAGAGATCATCATCGCTGACATTGCAGTTATACGCTACTCTTGATGGCAATCTGTGCGATTCTTTTTTTTTTTCATCTTCTTCTTTTCATCATTGGATTAGCTGTCATCAATGGGTCTTGGTGGTCGCATCAATGCTACATGACTGAAGTTGAGATTTTATGCGGCTTATCTCGTGGGTGGCATGCCAATCTTTTATTTGCTGATATTTGTATAACGAATAAAATTCAATATACACTTGTATAATAATGAGGAGTTTTTTAAGATTAATCATTATTTTAGTAGAATAGGAAATCACGTTATTAACTCGTAAATAGTTAATGATCAGCATACGCATAGATATTTCAAGAGAAGTATTATCAATTTCTTGATGGTTTACGCCAAGTTTCATAAAATACGGTCAATCTCTTTTTTACCTGCGTTTAAAACTTACCATGCTCTAAACGCATGGAAAATATTAAATCTTGTTATAGAATTACAAAGCCATTTTGAAAGTGGTATTCTCGAAAAACACACGGATGTCTTTAATTAAAATATTTCAAAGGTATTCCATGTATAGAGCTTCCGTTGGAAAATTTAGATTTAAAGTTTGTAATTTCAGTCTATATTAATATAATGCTATCTTTTAAAAATTACTATTACGTTTCGTATGAATGTAATTAAAAATCAAATAAAAGGCCATTGGTATAGACGAAAATATATGAATAAACTTCGTGTAGCTAATTACCGATACCGATAAAAAAATGGACAGCGACGATTAATTACAAAAATTACGGCTTATTATGAATTCAATATGAATTATTTTCAGAAATTACAAGCCGCAATGATGTCTGAATCTAAATGTCATTACTCACTATATCCATAATCTAAATGCAAATATACCTATCATGTTTAGTTATACACTGATGAAGTTTTATATTTCGTTTTTCGGATGATACTTATCGTGGCCTAGATTATTTAATCTTTAAAAATATTATTCAAATTACTGACAATTATCGATTTTGTGTTTTAGGAAATTTAATACTGCTATTAAAAGTATTTTTATTTTGCAGAAGGCTCTTTTATAGCAAGGAATTAAAATTGTAGGATTTTGAGATTTAAAAAATCAAATAGTGTCAGGAATTCAAGGTTTGATAACGTGACGACTTTCGAAGTTGGTTCAATAAAAGTTGTTGCTCGTTACTTAAATTTATGGAATTCTGAACAAATCCTAAAATTCTAAGAAATAGTTGATGTTAAAAGATTACTAGAAGCTATCTCGTAGGATGCAATGCTTGTAGACCTCATGTTATTAGTATAGATATGACGAATCTATTTAAAATGTTTATGTTTAATGCGATTAAAATTTTTTTTTATTAGTAAACGTAATTTATTTAGTTTTAAAATTATTCTGCTTTAAATTAAACTTACATATAATTTATTTTAAATTTTTACCATATTATTGTTTGTATCGTAAGGCAACTACGTCTTCGTTTATTTACATTTTGTGAGAAATCTTTTCTAACCGGCGAGCTTTAATAGTTCAACAGTGACGCAGCCTTTGCCGAAAGGGTTAACCTTTCGGTCTCTCGGAATGCCTTGAGTCATCTTTGCAAATTCCTTGTGGTCGTGGTAAAATGGAGATAGTATAGTGACTAGATGGTCACATAGCGGGAAAACAGTTTCAGACTAAACGATATGTCTGGAAACTGCTGCAAACGCCTCTGACATTTGTGAGTGTGTTTAAAACTCATATTTTTCTGAATAGTTTTCAAACTTTTCAAAGTAATAAATTCTATTTAAAAATAGCATGTATACTATTCATTAGTTTCAGTTTTACATGTTTTATGAATCTATATTCAATATTATTTTCCTAATTGTTTTTTAATTTTTGTATGTATCTTTTTTGTTGTGTTTAAAATGTATTTATCGAGTATTTTGTAAATGTAAAAATCAATTAGTAAAATGTTTATAATATTGGTATATATCTCATTGAGAACTTACAATACATCAGACTTTGTAACTCTGTAACGTATCTTTAAAATTATCCGAAAACAAACTTCATACAAGACATATGTGTCAGTTATATGATTATCGGAAATACTCGGGCTATTGTACTCCTAGAAGAATTCTCTTTTTCTTTTCAAAAAATACGTCTTTCCTACATCAGGAAAGTTTCATACTTTCAGCGTGGGTTGTCCGATACAATTTGCGCGTTAACCTGCAAAATGAATCTATCAAACTCGCGACATTTCCGCGCAGAGCAGAAACCCCCATTCTCGTGAGGTGGCGTCGAGTAGAATACTCGTTGTGGGAAACGCGTCAGACTTTTACTTTGGTCTTATCCAGTCGTCTGGCAAAAATTCGTCGCCCTGAAAGTGTTAAAAAAACTTTATCGGAACAAGAGCGGCGCGCGCATTGTCGAACTCTCCCTCACTCGCGCGTGTGACGGCCTGCTATCTTGGAAACACAACGATAGACATTATTCTTTCCTTCTGCTTGATTAGCTTTATATGACATTGATGGCCAAATAATGCTTGTACTGTTGAACTTACGTTTTATTAACTGATATTTAATGCATAAATGAACATAAGTTGATTGGCGGAATGAGCTCCGCCAATACCAAAAGGAAATTATTGCTTAGAATTGCACTCATTCATTATATTTTCATGCAGTAACAAATCAGTGTTTTGTTTATGATGTCATAATATAGCTCTTCAGTGAAACAAAATGATTTGGTAACATGAAAGATTTTATGGTTTATTTCCTTTTCCATTTTAAATAAAAATCGGCAACAATGTAACCACGGGTACTCGCGAATTCTCAGCTCACACGTTACAGTATCGCTAATCCATCCTGTCTAGCCTCAAAACATACCGTCGCAATCAATGCACTAAACAAGCCGATAGGAGAGCAACGTCCCGATAAGTATAGAGCACGTCAAGCACGACTCTTAACGAGAGAGAGAGGGAGAAAGAGAGTTAAACATTTTTCAGTGTTGGTCTTGTCAGCGACATAGCCAGCAAAAGCTCGAGCACACGCCCTCAACCGCGTGAATTATGGATTCGCGAATTATGAAATTGGTAAGCGACACTTTATCGACCCGCGGCGTCGAGTGCCTTTTATGCTGATGCCACTGTGCGCGGTCGCACTGATGCGACAAGAGGGAGGAAGGGGAAACAACGATGCATGCATGTATTAACTCAAAAGTGGAGGATTCTTGCCGTTTTGCACGTGCATGTTCCCAACATTGCGCGACGGTATTATAATTCATCGCACGAATGTGCTATAGGAATGAAGGTGAGACAGGATTGGTAAATGGAAATTCATTGTCACTTGGGCTAATGATTCTGATCGTTCAACGATTTTCATATTCAAGTGTCCCTGCAAATCATACAAAAGATTTCTTGATGTTATTATTATGCTAACGAATAATCATAAAACTATGTTTTATTGTTCTTTCGAGTATTCCCGGTTTTAAAATTCATGAGCGTGTTACTTGATAAGTGATTATGAAGAATTGAATTAGAATTTCACGTAAAAAAATATTAATTGTCACGATAACGACTGCATTATAAAGTCCATGTTACCGTTCAATTTACAATACGAGTGCTACTTTTTGATTTACCAATATTAAGAAATGGAGATCATCAGCTGAAATATCGAAGTTACTTCTTGTACACTGAGATTAATTTTGAATATTAAACAAAAATTTGCATTCAGAAAAAGTAAACAGTTTTAATGAAGCAATCGTCATAGGTTTGCATCAGTGTTATATTCGCCTTTGAATGAAGAAAAAATTGTGAACTGCTACAGAAAGAATAAATTACATGTTACGATTTTATCGCATTGTAAAGAAAATAGATGAAAAAATTACATCTTAAAGTTATATCAAGTCCTTGAAGGATAATTTTGTACCCTTATCTTTTGGTCGCGCCACCAGCCGAAATATATGCGATAGCTCGCGCAAATAATACATAAAGAACACAAGGAGAGAGAGGTAGCTATTTGCAGGTAATACGTAATAGCGACATAATATCATTGTGAAGGGCGAGCCAGAGTTTTTTTTCACCCTCGCGGCTTTTGTAAGCCGATGCGAAACTCTCGTGACGTATAGCCATACGGACTAGCCCGCTGCCGCCACCGTCGCCGCCGCCGCGCCGCCGGCGTCCTCAGCAATGGCTTCAAACGCTCAAATTACGCTCGCACAAGCGGTTCATGTGTGCCGAGAGAGACAGAGAGAACACCTAATGGATACCCCAAAGGAAATTAGAATAAGAAATAAAAGGCTGCACGCACATGTGCAATCTTGGTATATACCACAATCTTCTGGAAATTACATCGCGGGGTAGTTCGTTTCTTCAATCTCACGCTGCATGATTAAGTGATAACTGCTATAACTCACTTTCTTACTTTATTTGCTACCTAAGACTATTTTTAATAAACTGCTTTTCTGTTTCAATCAAATAATTTTACAGTTGCCAAGAGGAATTTTGAATTTTTCTATACTTTGAAATATTATTATTATTATATATTAAAGAGTGTAAGATTTCTATTTTAGCGATAAATTCAATTTATGAATAATTAACATGGATAATAAACTGCAAGAATGGAAATATGTTAGTAAATTGGTTTAAGAACATAATACGTTATGTTTTGAAATTATTTGTAGAAATTGTTAATTTTATAACCATCTCCAATACTACAATCAACATCATTGTGTTAAAATTTGGTAGAAAGAAAAAGAGAATGAATAAAAATAAAATAGAGACTACATATTTATCTTTTGTATATTTTAAATTAAAACGTATGCGAACAAAGGAAATTAATTATCAAAATATTAAACCTGTTAAATTAGAAGAATATTCACGGATGTTTTCATAGTGGCAGCAAAAAGTACACGATGTTAAATGTATTACTCATACTAATATAAGATTGGAGCCATAATCACTACTGTTGAATATGTAAGTTTAGTGTTGTATAATAGTATAACAGTATAATAGCATTATTGATCTTAGGTCGAATTAATCTTTTGAATAATTTTTCGGATATATCTTGAAATGAGTAAAAGTTCATCGATTTTTGAGAAAAAATGGGTGCATGTTCTATTTTTATTCATCAATAAATATTGACGTAAGTAGTCTATTTTAATCAGCATGACTTATTCGTGTCCATTGAAATCTTGAAGTTGACATGTAAAAGGTTCAAATAATGTAATAAATAATAGTAAAACAGTAAAACAAGCGCGCTAAATAACACTAGTATAACAAAAATGAAATGACTTTTTTCTACTGAATGATTATTATGAAATCACCATTTCGGTAATACCTGTCTCATAGATTATTGATGAACTTTAGGAATATTTTTAATACTAGAGGTTTCCATTCAGTGACCAGTTTATAAGTCAAAGAAGACTGTAATAGTCAGACTTTTTAAGATTATTTTCATGACAGAACGTGATTTACTAATATGATTAAATAAAACAAAATATTAGAAAGCATTAAAACTTTATCAAATACTGCAGAAATGCCATTAAATTTTCTGTGATCCACTTCCAAGAAATTAATTCCCGTCTAGCCAAGTATTCCAATAGCCATCGAAAGTATATCTATATGTCTGAGCAATTACAGAAAACTTCGGGTAAAACGCAATGTCAACACAATATTCTTGGCGTTATCATTATTTACAGAGCAACTGGCTAGTCTAAAAGGTTACTAGTCGAGGCTGAACGTTAATGACCCTTGCGAGAGTTAACGTCTCTCTCTCTCTCTACTTACGTATCACGTTCAAGCAATATTTCATTGGGGTCACCTTTTCGTCAATAATCCCGAAAGTCATGGCATGCTCCAAACGAAAGTCAAACATTAAAAAAAAACACGTGTTCGATCGAGCTTACGATAATGCGTCACTTCACAAGGTTCTTTGAAGAATTTATGTCGGGCGGAATAAAAAGAAAAGTGCATTACTGTATAAGGGATATTCAAACATACACGTTGATTGGAATTTGATTTTTTGAATTTCCATGAATGTCTTTTAAATGTTTTAAATGTTTAAATACTAAATAAAAATTCATGGATTCGTAAGCAAATATCAAACATTATATGGGATACCAGATACAGTTGAAATGTGATTAAATCAATTTCATTTAAACGAATTTTTCTGAATTCTACACTATCCATCTTGATTGTAAATTCTCTTCTCTAGTCAATAGTTTAGATTAGAATACCGAAATATTGTAAACTCTCGTTAACGAAGAAAAACTAGAAACATCATCTAACTTGACAAGCCAACAGACCACCTATCAGATTAGAGTTCCTCTTTTTCAAGGACGAGAAACGACAAGCCTATTGATCCGTCCGAAATGCAAATGTACAGACTTCAGCTTGATGCCCGTAAAAATTTAATTACACCGAGTTCTCATTCCTCCATACTACTGCGCGTCCCTACGTAACAATCGTTGAAACGCACGGAACGGAGAAGAAGATGTGTACGCCATTGTCTTTCAAGTAGGTCGCGATCTCTCCCTCAAAGAGTTCGTGAAACGCACCTCCGGGCTTTCGGCTTCAGTCGAGGGATAGACTACGAAAGAGGACAAAAGCCTGCACGTCAGAGGAAGAGAGAGAGAAAGAGAGAGAAGCACGAACGTCGACCCGGTGAGGTCAAGTTCCCGTACGCTTGCTAAGGTTCCACCTGACGAATGTCTCGGGCGAGTTTTATCGATTACTCTGACGAGTCTGTAGGAGTTCTTTATTTTTTGCGAGATAATTTTTAACCGGTTTACAAGATTTTTTCTCTGCGATTAGACAACTTTTCGCGTAACACATATTGTCTCTTTTCTTCTTTTTCTTATTTGTCGGATTGAGTTATTTTAAGAAAATAATAATAGTGATAGATTATTGATAATATAAACGATGAAAACCCTACTTGACTTTCTTATAATAATTATTCAAGATCTATCACAATTTCACGGAAAAAAATATAAAAGCTTCTATGATTTGTAACATGTTAACCAAGCGATAAGATAATCGAGCTGATTGCCCAGTATAATTCAATTTTTCATTCCATAACTCATGAAAACAAATTGACAGACACAGTGGAAACAAGAAAATGCTCTTACTTGGCGTATGTCTTTGAACTTCGCTCGAATGAGCTAATGCAGTGTAGTCTATATACGCAGCCATATTTACAGCCTCGCATCAAGGGAGAGAGTCGCACGTCGAACTAAAAGGGAAAAAACAATATCCGAAGGCGGCTGATCAACGAGGCGGTGCGATACGTAAGCTAGAGAGAGAGAGAGAGAGGAAGAGAGGGGGGGGGGGGGAAGCGAAACTCGATAAAAAGGATGTATGTGCGGCTTGCGGTCGGCATAAATTTTTGTTTCTTCGCTCGGTCGCGCGCGGGCGGTATATGTGCTTTTAAGTAAATATTGAAATATTCGCCTCATAGGAATCAGTGGGCGGCCCCGCGGGGATTCCCCAGAGAGTACAGCCTGGATCTTGGTGTGTGCACAGCCAAGATAGAAATGCGCCTGATGACGCCAAGGAAGCTGTAATACAGCTGGCTAACTTTTCCAGAGAGTTGCCGTTGCAACCCTGCGGCTACATACACGATCCAAACGCCTAATCGAATTTGCACTTTGCCTGTCTCTACCGCCACACACCCTTCTCCCATGTCAGGCCTCTATACAGCTTATATGCGTGTACCCGTGTGTATGTCTATTCTTTTTTTGCTATATTACGTGTTTTCTTTTCCGTAGTATTGATATGACGTCTCGCATTGTCTGTATTCTTAACTGGAAGTTTAATGCTCACGATGAGGCGAAGTTTCATGCTTGAGTAACAAGCGGCGAATGTTAATCTCAATTACACGTGACACATCAGCCAGATAACTTATAAGCGTTGTACGTTATCTTTGTGTCGAGAAAGTTGCGGATCCACCAGGGATCTAACGAGTTAAGATGTACACGTAAACTTTGGCGCATAAGAGAATGGGTTACTTTCGGTTAATTTTGAGTTATGCGTCATTAATTAAATGAATAATTTTTCAAGTGTATCTGAATGTTTAGTATTATGTGACAGTGTTAAATTTATGAATAAATATTAATTTTGCAAGAGAAAAAAAATCACAACTTTTATAGTGTATTTCTGTATTTCATTCTCTACAAGTTGAAAACTATTCATGCATACTGTAAAATAATATTCAATTATTTTTTATGTATTATTATATCCCACTTACGAGTTTCTTAACAAATCAGTGAAAATAAATCATCATTCAAGAAATAGTATTCTATTCAATTGTAACAAACTCTCACTAATAACGTAATTTATGTGCAGCGAGTCAAACCGTTGTTTTTTTTCCGTCTCGTTTCCCAAGAGACCCACAACCAAAGCTTAATTCTAATAAAAGTCGACTTATTTACGATTCAAAGACACACACGAAATGCCTTTTCAGAAAATGAGGGTAAGTCGATGTCGTACCAAGCAGCTGTATATTCGTATACAAAATAGTGCTTATTTCAACGCCAATATATCGAATAGAGGCTATAGGGGCTTACCGGTCCTATTTATATGTACGTTGAAGGCAATGATGCTGGTGTAAAATCAAGCGACCAGACTACTTTTACAACCGATATCCTAGTGTAATCATTTTTCTGAACAAATCGGAATATAACAAGTGATAACAAGAACATAGTAGTTTTAATATGTCATGTAGCTTTATCATTTCCATTTTCTTTGAAGTAACGAAAAGTGCTTGTATCGACGGATTCTTCTAATTCTCTTTTAACTGAAAAAAAAGTTTTGTTATAAATGTATTGCTTATAAACTTTGAGTTTCTAATTTAGAAATTTTTAAAATTGAAAGCTTCTCATCTAGACTTTACGTTACTATAGTAATAAAAATTTAATCTAACCCCGGCTGATCTCGAGGCATAAAACGAGTTTGAGACACTCTGCCGTCGTACGGGCAAATCCTATCCATAGCGCGGCGTCTTCTTCGGTTTGAGACGGCAGTGCGCTATGGATTTACCATCCTTCGTAGTGTATATCGTGAAAATGTGTTTTCTCCCCGTCGGAGCGATGAATCGCACCTCAAATAGGATTAGCCAAGGTCTCGTCATAATCGACTGAGGTTCCACGATAGGCAGCAGCGAGCGAGCGCGAGAACGAGTAATTAACTCCGTTTCATTGGATTTCCGCGAGGGAGGAGAATCCTAACCTCGGGGCGGCTTTCTCCCCGATCGGGAAAAGACCATTTCCGAAATCGGAACTTGCCAACGGAGAGCGAAGCGTGCAGACGAGCTAACAGAGCGCAAGCAGCTTGATGGAATTGATCCAAGTGGCAAGAAACGACGAAAATTAACTGCGCGCATCGGATGAGCTTGCGGGCGTACCGCTGCTTCGTAATAAATTAAGAAAACTCGTGGATCATTTCTCTTGACAATACAAGCTACCAGATCTATAAAACAAATAAGAGTAGCTGTACATGTTGGATTTTCGTTTAAACACTGTTCAATAGTAGACGATTGAACTATTTCTTGTAAGACGTAGATCTTCGGTTAGCTGTTCTAATCGATTCAAAGCAATTTCTCAAACTAAATCACTTCATTCATTGAAGGCATTAAACATCACTTTAGTGCGATTAAAACGACACCATTTACCATGGGACTGTAGAACAATCGTATTTTTCAGCGTAATGAGAATGAATTGACGGAGGCTGAAAATTAAAAAAAAACAGCGAGCCGAAGTGCTAGACCAAGTTACTTTAGAAAAAAAATATAAAACTTCGAACGGTTCTCCTGGAAATTGCACGTAACCCGAGAGAAAGATAAGAGACTCGAGAGTTCAAACTTAGTCGCGAACTGCGGAAGTCAGCGCACGCCTCTTGCGTCTTGCAAATCGAGTGTAGAAACGGTAGCCGAATCGGCGAGGCGTAGGAGAGCGATCGCGTGAGCGCGCGCACGACGCGAATCTCCTTTCGAATCAATTATTCAGTCCGCGACGAAGATCGCGGGGTCGCGCAATAAAAATATTTTATAAAGATAGTAACGTACGGAATCGCCGAGCTCTCGTTTTATGGCCGCTGCACCGCGTGTCTCTTTTTTTTTTACTTGAAACACGGCCAAGCTTTAAAAGTGCAGCTGCTATATAGTTAAAATTTTATTTCTGAGGCATAAGAATCTTGCAATTTAAATAACAAATTCGACTATGACGGTGTATTGAGGAAAAAGATCCATTGAAGTGAATAGAATAATAATTATAGTTAACTGTTGGCGAAATCCTAGAGTACTGAGATCGCTTTGGAGATTTAGCAACAAGAATCCTAAACGAGCTTAGCACTGTGGTCATTTGGCTTTCTACCTACGCACTTTTGTCTAGGCAGTTTCATTCCAAAAGCTCCTGCAACTCGACTATTTTTCATCTTTTGTTATTTTTCCTCCTTCTTCACCACCGCACTCACGGTGCGCATCCTCCCCTTGTTTTATAACCCGACGAGTTTAATGCTCGCGCATCAAACTTTTAATTGCTCGACTCGCCTTACAAATTACTAACAATCTGGGCCCTGCTTATAACTCCCAGCTTTTTGCTGTAAAAATCGTCCACGGGAAAGCTCTCGACTACCACCTCGTATTTTGTTGCTTTGTTCATAACAGCTGCACATAACGGCGTTTTTCCACATATCGTATTCGAAAAGACGTTTTAACTGGAACGCACGATTACAAATTTCATTTTACGATATAAAAACAGAGTATGCGTGCTTAATGCAATATGAAATAAGCTTGACCGTTGTAAAGTGAATGAGGGCTATATATCTGTGATCGTGCAGAAAATAACTCGGACGCACGATTAAAAGGTGCATATAGCCGAACTAAAATTAAAAAACTTGTACGAATAGCTGAACAAATCTCGCTTTTGCTGATCTGGCAACGAGCAGAAAGTTTTAATATTTACAGTGGCGCGAGCGAAAAACTGTTAGCCCGCTGACACTGACATTTTTATATCGGCAGGCCGCTACGCGCCATTCGTACAAAACAAAAGAAAGCGAAACGTTAACTCGTTTTTCGAGGGAAGATCCCGCGTTGGGTTTGCCGCGGCTCGCGTGCGTCGTCATAAATTCCGTTTCATACGCCCACGCGCCAAATGATATGCGAGTAGGAGTTATGACGGGGACCGATTGACGCCCAGCCAAGCCTCGAATGATGGATAGACCTTGCCACGTAGCTCGTGCATTAGGCTAATTTTTCGAGGAAAACATACTGTTTGTTAGAAAAATTCCGATGAAAAGCGCTAAAGGGATAGATTGTCGTCTTAATGGACATCTTACTTTGCTGATAATTTTATTGTTCTGTCAATTGGCATTCGTGGATTCTTCATGAAGAAGGTTTCACTGGTCAAGTGCAAATATTTAGTCAAGTTGAGCTCGATAAATTCACCAACTGCAATCACATTCGTTCCGATTATCGATCTAATAAAATGCAACAGATGAAAGCATGCCTTCCAGCACTATTTAAATATTCATTTTCAATTATAGAATTTCAAAGCTTTCGTCTCAATATGGAATTCTATAGAAATGAAATTGAAAATTCATAAATTAATTTCAACGGCACACGACATTCACCTTTTATTCTATCGTGCTAGCGCGGAACAATGCTGCGAAGAAGAAAGCCAGAAAGAGACGGACAGATAGACAAACAGAGAGAAAGAGAGACAGAGAAAGAGAGAGAGAGAGATGCACTACGCCAAGCCGTTTGTCGAGACAGAACTACGGCACGCGAAACCATAAATTCCAACGCGCATAAGTTACCTGCACTTTAAATACATACACATGCAGGTACGCGAAAGCTACAGTTAAGTGCGTACACGTAAACGTATCTGTTAGGGTGCCTCTGCGATTAACTATGCAAACTTTGCTCTCGATCTCTTTCGGATGCTCATCTGTTAACGCACGTGCACCAAAATTTAAGCTTGTATATAGTGATAATAAAGAACAATTCGATTGCGCATAGGCAAATACGAGCTTGCAACCGTAAACTGAGTGACATACATTTTTTATTTAATTACATATGGGTGCACTTCATGCTTATGCTAAAATACATCGATATATGGTACACAAATATATTGTTACACCTTGAGACATTATCATTTTTCTTTTCTTTAATAACTTTACGATTTTACAATTGATCGAACTCAACGTGAATTTAGTAGACCGAAAAATCAAGAATGACACCTCGACTTTTCAGCAGTTGATTCGCGACGCGCTACAGCTGAACAAGCTTATCGGAATTCATATACAGTCTTGATATTTTACTTTTGTTATTGAATTTATACAATAAATGATTTTTTGAGAATTGGTTTGTAAATTATTACTTTGGAATTAAATATATATACTATTAATTATTTAATATCGAGTATGCGCGTAAGTTGACTACCGATCTCGTGAACAATATTAAACAGCCAAACAGTGTTTAATACGTGGCTGAATAAGCAGAGCAGTACGGTATAGTCGCCAAGCAGCGTATTTATAAAAACTCAACGAACCAGATCAGTACTGCTACTAAATCATTCTTGTCGGATAAATTATATGAATAACGGAAGGATAATTAAATACTTAGAATAAGAAAATATTATTCGTTAAATAATTAGAATACAAGTTTTGATCACCAGGACGTGGACTTAATAATATGATTATAGTTACTGAGTAGAATACTTACAGATATCCCAGAATGGTTAACAAAACAATTACATAGTTATTATTAATAATCACTTGCGTGAAATTTTCAGTAAAGTATCGCGAACCAAATCCGCCATTGATCCTAATCGGGTCAGTGAAGGTTTGCAGCATACTTCATAAATTGATTATATTGTCCAATTCTTCGGTTACGGTAGAAAAATATTTGAAATTGATTGTGTTTTTTCATAAACAATATTTCTTTTTCTTAAATTCAATAATAAATGTCATCCAGTATAAATTGATAGTATAAACATGCAAAAAGCTGTACAAAATGATCAACGCCTTGATCTTTCATGCCTACGGTAAATTAGCTACCACAAATTTTTACAAGGTGCATGAATGAACTCCGCAAATGGTACGACAACGCATTAGAAATCATCGCGTTGGCCAATAAATCGAACATCACACGCAAGTCATTGTCTCTTACGGGCGAAAGCGAAAGAGCTCTCTCGTCGTCACGTAGTGGTGTCATGGCGAGCGCGCAATCCTAAAGGCGTAGGTGTGTTCAGCATCCCGCGGCGGCATGATAAAGAGCGAAGCGTCGTAGGAGGATTTGACAGGCGACATTGCGATGACAGCAGCGCAAGGAGAGGAGTGAGGGAGCGATTTACGAGTGAGCAATCGAAAATGCCCGCGGGAGGCCAAGTGGAGTATTCCGTCTAGGTCCTCCCCTTTTTTCCGTAGCGCGCGGTCCCGCAGGACCGAGCCACCAGCATACCGCAAGGGGATATGTGGGCGCTGGTTCTTTTGCGCTTTTGGTTCGCGAGCGCGTGTGTGCATGATTTATATGCCGAGGACACGGCAAATTGTTGCCCGAGTGTCTTAGGAATGGCATTGTATGGAAAGCAAATTAGTTGATTCGCGAGGTTGAGCACTTGTAATTCAATTATACTTGTCTAAATTTTGAATTCCGTCGGAAAATCTCCTTTATATAAAAGGTAATTAAAGGGACCTGTAGATAAATAAGTGAAATTTACGTTGCTTTGCCAATTTGCACTAAGTTAATTTAGTCGATTACGAGCTGTAATACAAGACTCACCGTACTCTTTACCTTTGAGTATAAGTTGTATTCTTTCCTTTTGACTAGGGATGATAATAAATTTACTAAACAGCAAGAAAGATACTATACGAAGCTACCTAATATTAACGTACACAGTCAAATACATTCAGAATCACCAGTCTTGTATAAAAGAAAGAACGTCTTATAGATGTGAACCAAGATTATTTTCATACAAAAATATCAGAATAATTAACAGTTGGAATATCAAAAAATACAATAATAATATCTTGGAGACAGTCTTCCCAAACGTCAGTCTCCTTTTGAGAGAGAATACAGCACACAATACAGGCTTTTGGCAAACCGCTAAAAGGAATTCTAATGCAGGTGAAATAACAGAGCTCTTCTTTCTCTCTTTCGTCTCGCGGCCAGTGTTGCGGTGCAAAATGAGCACGAGGCTGCCGCAATAAATAATTCGCCGGCAATTAAACGGCCCAGCTCAGCGTGAATCGCGCACCACGGCAGTGCTCCTTTGTGACGCTAATTGCGTCTTGCTGAAATGCTTTTAATTTCAGCTGTCCTTTCCCGCCTCAATCAAGACGACCGCCGCCTGAAGACGTCTTCAGTCGGCTTCTCTCTCTCTCACTCTCTCTTTCTGTTTGCTCGCAAAACTTCTCTTTTTCCAGTAGCGTGGAAAGGATATTATTCACGCTCTATTCCTCTTTGTATATCATCTAGTATAATTTGTTATATGTTCTAATTATTTACAGTTTGATCCCGCGATCTAAGGGAAAAACTAAATGAGTTCAAACAAGTGCAAATTTTCCGTACTTTTCGTGTTTTTTATTCCAAGGATTTCGGTTTTAATAAAATAAATAATATACGTTACAGATGATAGTAGCGTGTCTTTGCAAGTTTCGAAATTCACTTAGCAAAAATATCCCTACACCTGAAAATAATTTGATTTTTTTGGCGTTATATCAACTCATTTTTAGATTTCCGTAACTCACTACTAATCATTCAAATACTTTACCATAGAACAGTCCATCTTCGACCGATCCTTTGAAAAAATGATAAAATATGTATTGAGCGTTGAGCTCTAAAACAGCTATTCGATTTATGCATTAAAAGGAATGTTAGCCTCCCAATGAAATCATTCTTCGAAACAAATGTTGAATATAATCATCCCGAAGAAAGTCCATTAATCAGGCCTAATTAAAAGGGCTTTTTCGGTCGACTGTGAAAAGTTAAAAACCGTTGAGCGATTCTTATCACGTACGGCAATATAGAACTCGCAGCAGTGGCAGCGGAGCGCATTCATTACAATTTAATTTTAATCAATCTCGAATGAAACACAAGCATCCAGGTTACGCGCGAGCGTACGCGCCAAGGCATACAATGGATTACCATTAATTCGAATTACCTGGTGTTGGTGGTGGTGCGCGAGGGAGAAAGAAGAAAAGCCGGGCCGCAAGATTTTCGTAGCCGCGCGCGGGAAAAAGACGCCAGTCACGGCGCCAGCGGCAGCTTTCTTCCCTCTCGTCTCCTTCCTTATTTAAGGTCCTGGGTTGGGTTTTGCCTCTCTTGCTCGGTTCGAGGCCCACCACCGCGCGGAGGTAAATTGCATCCTCAATTTTTAATAAAGCACACCCCTCGCTCGCGCGCGCTTTCGGGGCTTTGTCAAATGGCCGTGTTTTGTATGTATATAACGACTCTGAGGTAAGTTTGACTGGCGGTCGACCTGAAGTCTTGAAGAAGAGAGGCCGCTACGAAAGGGAGCGAAAGAGATCCGTATCGCGGGAAAGAAATTTCTCTCCTTTTACTCTTCTTTTTCTTCTGGGAATATTCGCTCGGCTCTCTTGTAAGCGTATCGAGCGGAATATACTTACCGGGATGCTGGATTTTCATTGGTGATATTCGTGCTCAAATTAGTCCATCAAAAGAAATTTCATCCTCGTCTTTTATTCTTAAGCATTTGCTAGCCATATAGACTGTAGTAGTTGAATATTATGTAGGTATTATGAGCATGTATCTTCCAAACTTTATCAACAAATACTTCAGTCTCATTGCAACTAACAAGTAAAATTCTAACAATACTAAAAACGTACCAGTTAATGGATCCCTTCGAATGCTTTTGAAAAACACGCTACCCTTTTACTGTAAAAGCATTTCAATTTCTTAGTAGAGGACTCTCATAAAGAAAACAAAAAAAGGAAGAAGAAGAGTAGAGAAACGAGGTTGCAACGCCGGTCCCATTCTAAATATTGAGTCGCGAGCTTCCTTACAGGACTACGCACTCTTCCTCGGCCACTTTGTCCGTACAATGGCCTCTCTGCGTCCAAGGCTTTCCTCTCTCTGCAATATCGACTGCCAAGGCCGCTGTACACATATAACGATAGACTCGTCTGCAACTAGACGTTGATCTTGAGGTAAATCATTCATTTGCCTTGCGCGCACGTCGAGACTGAAAAAAAGCACAACTTTTACTTGTAGCCATGAGGCTTGGTGGCGGCGGCGACGGCAAGTCCGAAAAGGGGACCGCGTTTGTTATGCAGGTGATTTCCTCTCGAGAAGATTGACAATACGTATTGACGGCCATTATCGAGACGAGTTCGAGCGCGTGTTCAGCGTGCAATTCCTCGTAGATGCCAGAGCGAAAGAGAGAGCAACAAGACATTGCTGTGATCAGATTTTCTCTTGTGCTCGGTTATTCGTTTTGTCTTTCCACTCGAATAAATGACTCTTTCATTGATTTTATTACTTGAAATTGGATATCATCGATATAAATATACTGAAGATTACTTTACTGTTACAATTTTTTTAAATATTTTTCAACAACATTCATTCATCAAAATAACATACTTTACATGTATCCTCGTATGCTCGTATAATTATTCACAAATAACTTTTGCAAAAACAGAAATGTACATGTTATACCTTACGATAAATTTTCATTAAACTGCGACAAGCTGAAAATATACTTTAATAAAGATATTTGTCTTAGTAATAGCCATGACTACACGGAGCATTTATAATGCGTCTTCGCAATTGACAGCTCATTTAAAAAAACTTTCAAAAAGGGGAACCCGAGATGTTTGCACATTGGAAATTGCGCATGCAAATGAAAAAGTTGATATATAATTAGCTTGGTACTTTATATGATATGCATTAATAATAAGCTTAGTAATTAAACAACGAAAGTAATTATTAGGTTTCAAAACTTTTTCTTCATAGTAACATAGCCGAGACTTTCCATTGAGTTCAATTCAGATTTTGAAGCGTGCGTATAATCATTTGAGAAAATTGCATAAATTGCAAATATCCGTCGGGAAATTCAAGTAATGATGTACAAAATAATGGTTTGAAAAGGCCACATTATGTTAGATAGATTATATAGGCAACATGTAAGGTCAAAAATTTATAACGTATGAGTTGGCAACTGATGTTCATAGTATAAATGTCAATTCTTGAAACCTCTACGTAGATTAACATATTTTCATATTGCTAGATCGGATCTTGTCTTTTTTCACACGAGAGATGTATCGCATACTTTGTCAGCGGCATAATAAAATTCAAGGGATTGAATTTGATATACCGTAGCTTTCTTTTTTCTTTTTTTTCAGCGCGCCATAGCGTCACTATAAAGCTAATAAAAGTAGGGTGGTCGTATGTGCTTTGGCACTCGTAAATCCCTCGCGAGCCCCTCGTAATATATCCGACTGTCTATAACTTTCTCGTTTCGTTTACGATCATTCACTCTTGCCCCATAACTTACAGCCTTTTTCTATTTCATTATTAGAGTCCTGGCTAAAATTTCACATATTATCATCGAATAACGTCGTCATTGCAAATACGAGCAGAAGAATCCTTCTATTTCCAAACTGTCAAACGGAACTTCATCTTCATCACAAACAGCGTCCATTGCACGTGACCTCACAACTGCATTCCCTTTGCAACTCTTACATAGCTAAAGTTCCCTATATTAATTACGGTCATAAGTATGCGCCATAAATATACATACACGCGATCTATTCCCGTGTTTACTTTCTATCCTTTTGCAGCGTCGTCTCTGCGCTACTCGTTATCGGATGCGGAAAATGAACGTGAATTAATCGAATTTCGCAGGCAGCATATCGGGCAAACGGAAACCGGCTGCTGCTATTGCTGCTGCTGCGTACGGCTGTAGCTCAGGAGATGCGTGTTAACGACAGCCGGCTACAAGCCGCGTACACAACCGTCCCTGACAGAGACAGACAGAGTTTGTTGTTTGGCCTAACTTCAAACATCTCGCCACTTGCATCCACCCGTAACGCGCCCGCTTGTTTGTCCGAGCGTTCTGAGTTGACGGTGCATGATTCTAACTTTATCATAGTCGTGCTATCATTTTCAATACAATGTGGTTAATGACTTCTAGGCGACAATTGTATTTTCAAAACACTGTTCTTCGATTTAAATAGTCTTACAGTTTTATTGATTTTTTTATGCGATTTGTTAAGTCTAGCTATTTATTCAATGAAAAAACAAAGTTTCCCAATCTTCAAATCTCTCTAAAATCTTACAATAATGTTGGTTTTTTCATTACAGAAAACTCAAGGAACTTGCAACTTTCTAGTAAATTAAGTGATCTGTTTGAAAGAGATCCGCATTAATTCATCTTGTTAACTTAAATACTTGAAAGATTGCTTACAACATTTTTAGATAACTGCTTAACAAATACTTTTAGTTTCTCTACTATTTTAGCGGATACAAAATCTTGTACATAAAAAAATATTTTCATCAACTTCTATCAGCGTAAAACAAACAATTCTATTCAAGATATCCTATACTTCGAGAAACTTGATAGTACAAATAATCTTTGCTTGTGAATTTATAAAAAAGCATTCAAAGAATATATGATTAATTTAATGACATTAGTCAACAATGTAAAAGTCTTTGACAAGAAAAGATGCGAGGCGAAACGTGGTTAAAAATATAATGGCAGAAGAGAGGGAGCAGCGCAGAGCGCGGTTCTCGTATGGCTTGTTTACGGGTCTCGCATCATTGCTCTGCACAGAGAGAGAGAGAGAGAGAGAGGCTCACGCAAGCGACGAATAAAATTCCAATAAAACTGCCATTACGTCAATGTTTATTCGGCAACTTTCCCTCTCAACCGACGAATTTAAAATACGCTCTTTCTCGGTGTAGGTTTTCTTGCCCTCCTTCTTTTTTTTACACTCACGAATATATTGTTCTTCAGCGAGTCGCCGCTTCAGCACCAAAGCAGTAAATATCTGCCTCGGCTATCTTTTATCGCGGCGTGCAGAAGGATTGAGGAAGCGAGCGAGGGCTCCCGACGCAGTCTTTAGCGGGGTTGCGCGTACACATGCGATGCATATAGCTTTCCAAGATTTTATCCAGGGAGAGAGAGAGAGAGAGAGAGAGAGGAGCTTACGCTGCTTGCGCGCACTTGTGCTAAATAAAATCCTCACTCTTCTTCTTACCACTGCTATTGCTGCTGTTGCTACTGGATGGACAACGTACGATGTTTTTCCGTGCACCGACAGACGAGGAAATGCAGATGCACGTATACACTGAAATCTTTCAAGTGCTGCATAAACATTGTTTACTTTGCATAAAGTTATGCGCACTTGGTTTCCATTACAACAGAATTTTCTTATACTATACATGAAAAGGATTTTCTGTTTGTATAAAGTTCGCTATAGTAATATGGAATAAAATATAATAAGTCATTCTATATAATAATTTAGGTATTAAATTTTCAAACTTATCAGATGCAATAACTTTTTTGTAATTTCACTTGAATTCATAATTATCAATTGAGTCACGGTACTAATTTTATTATAAAAAGTACGTTTCCGTGAACTTTCTTGAATTGATGTAGTAAACATCATTTTATCTCGTCTAACAATAATAATAAATTTCACTATTAATAAACATTATTTAGGCGGTTAAACGTTACTATTTTTCCTTATACCTTCAAGGCAAGAAAGTCTCCTGGAGTCTTATGTTTTCAGTGAGCAAAAAGAATGATTTTTTTCGAAGGACCAGGAACATGAAGATGCTAAGATAAGAATCTAATTTACCGGCGAATATCACGCGAAGCCACTCGAAGAAAATGAGGGAAGCGAATCAAGCTGTGCCGCGACATTTGAGGGAAAGCTAAAACGGATCTTTCTCCTCTCTTTTTTTCGTTAGTCGTGGTCTTACGGCTTTTGTACACGCACCTGCGATATTTTCAATTACAGTCACTAAGTCCAATGGTCCATGACATTCTCGTTTTATCAGCGTGTAACTTAAGAGATTATTGAGAAAGGTAACAAGTGAAAGAAATATAATGAAGTGAAAACTTACATGCTTATGCTGAGAGAGGTTTTCATAATTTAATACTTACAATATTCGTGTGGAGATCGAATATGAAAAATAGGTACGTAAATTTAAGAACGATTCCGCATAAATATAAAATAATATTAAATACATTTGATTTTGTATCTAAGACTATAATACTTAATTCTTTCAAAGTTTTCGGCATCGAAAAACAATAATATTTATGAATATTTACAGTCATTTGCAATCGAAAGTAATTGCTGCCTCTATTTTGACCAAAAAATTTCATTTACATTTTTTTTCTCATCGACAGAAGAAAAATTATTCAGTTTACTATACCGAAGGTCGGCGTAAAAAAGTCATATCCGATATTCCGAATGGAAATTCCCAGCGAGGACCAGCTATAATGCATTCCTTGTATAATTTGGGTAATAAACTTAAGACGGATATAAAAGGGGGTTGAAGGTGTTTTTTTCCTTCGCGAATTCTAGCATGCGTAATTTGCAATGCAAAATCTTACCACCCGAAAGAAAAAATCTTCTTTTCTGATTTTCGTAACTTGTGTGTACGCAGTGTACGCGAGGTTATCAATTCAACAATTCCAAACATTTTAAATGTAAGTATAAAATATGACAAAACGTAAGTTTTTGTCCGAGTAACCCGTTTTTGTGTTTTACATATCATGGAACTCCAGTGATTTTGTTGACTTTGAATAATCATTGAATATCAATAAAAACTCGTTAAAGCTCAACTTGAAATTTCTTCAAAAAAATACACGCACAAATAAACATCTCGATCGATGGAGTTGTGAAAGTACGCGAAAGTCAGCAATCACAAAGAAAGTAGAAAATCCATCGTCGAATGATTTTCACTTGTCGTGCAAAAAAGTCTCGCAACACAAGCGATAACAGGTGGGTCGAACAAGTTCGCGTCGTGCTAACTGTATTCAAATACAAGCACATTAGCATAATGTATGCGCTCTCGCGTCTCGTGCTTTATTATAAATCCAAATCGAGCTCATAATTCTCAGATATAAACATCAGCTTTGCGCGACTTCGCCGCCTTATGCGGCGCGCTGCCAGTGTCGGAATGCGCGCGATGATTGGATCGGGCATTCTTGAATTCGTTTCGTTCGTCACCGAACCATTTTAGGAATCTTCCTGTCGCGATCATCTTTATGAGATATCTTTTTCTTCGCTATACCGACGACGCAGTTTAACTTCGTTATAGGTTTTGTCGGTTATTTGCTTGCTTGTATTTATTGATTTATTTTTTTTTGTTTAAGGAAAAAGTCGAGTTTATTTTTTTTATATCGACTGAAGGTTTTCCGGCTTTTGAAATCGTGCTTATAAAAGTAAATTATTAGTGGCTATTCATGTAATCTGTAATATTTTATAACGGTAGTGAAAATAAAAAATCCTATATAAATCATCGTGATATAGCTACCTATAATCAAATTTACAAAAATGCTATTCAAACAAGTATTGCTTTACGACTTATTTCATTGAGCCAAAACCACTTTCGTTTTACACCGATTACCATTGGTCAAGGCACGTTGTTTGGGAGAAAAAGGTAGGATCCACCCATCGGGCATTTCTCACTCGAGTCGAAATCATACTGTTTTCGTGCTCATGAAGAGCAACACCTGCAGTAACCAATCGTCTGTGGTAAGATGATACCGTCTCGCGTTATTATTGCCGAATGAACGAAGGGAATGCGTTTATGTATATATACTGGAGGCCGCTGACTGAATCAATTATTCAAATCTCTCATCACCTCGCGCCGCAGAGCCGAAGCTCACTCGCCTATAATCATCAACGTTATTATCTCGTAACGAGATCGAACGCGGATGCACTCAAGTTTATCGTCTTGGGCGAAATTACTCGTGTTGATTGATAGACGTTATGTCGTTATATTGCGCCAGTCTATATATAGGCCTATTTATGTTTGAAAATTGGGCTTGTCGATGTGCGTACCGTTACTTTGGAAATGCTGCGGCAGAATACACAATTGAATAATATGCTTTCATGTAAGATTTTATCATCGATGAATGACTGCAATATATACGTGCATGAGTGCAAAATTCATTGTTCGAGTTTATGTGAGCTTCTATCAATATGTATTCAAGTGAAAGTGAATTAACAAACTACAAGTGAAATATGAGAACAATTAAATTTCAAGTTAACGGCGAGACTTATTCATTTGTCAAAACATTAATTTTAATTTAATTCCATGGAAAGTAAATGATATTTATAAATTTGTAAATGATAAAAATGAAAATTTACGAAATACAGAATTCCTTCGTTGTAAATTTCATTGTTGGCTTCTTCTATATATATTAATTACGTCAATTTATTAATACTCAGTTTTTGTACTGTACTTTTGCCTGTAAGTTAACAATAACCAGTTACCGACAAAAAATTTGATACAATTCTTTGAAACATAAAAACTTTGTTTATTCGTCGCGTTACGATATTATTTTTCTATTACACTAGCAAAGCTACAATAAGAGAAACAAGTTTAATTTTCTAGTCATAGCAATTTTTGCAGTAGTAGCTGCAAGATAAGATTACCTAAACAATCTCGACCTAATCGGCTGATTCAGTCTCCAAGTACAAAGTCAACGTCGGTAATTCTCGTTGCTTAGGCATACGCGAGGTGTCGACAAAAGTGTGCGAAGGCGAAGAAAGGGCAACAAAGTAGCTTAATAATGAGGCAGCTTCTCTCTCTCTCTCTCTCTCTCTCGTTCTCTAATAGCACGCAACCCTGGCAGACACGATTACGCGCTAGCGTACATAGTCGGGAGACGGTGGCGGCAAATAGCCAACAACAACGGCGACGGCGTGATGCTCTCGTGCGCCACTTGATTTAATTAACGGATTCAACTGGGATGCTCCCTCTCGTATCCTCTGACTGTCTCCTCGCTGTGTTTTTAAGAGCTGATTTCAATGGTATTACGCGCTCGAGGTTATTCTAATTTCGTTTGATTGCGAGATTTTCACACGCGCGATATTTCATTATTCTTGCCGACTATATGTCATTTTATTGCTTTGTGACGAGAAGAAAATGTTTATTCGATCGGCTCTAATACAAATAGGCTCTGCAAGGCAATTTTTGCATCTGTATCCCGATGGTGAATAGACAACGTTTTCTGAATTGATGAAGATCTACGTTAGAATATTTAAATTGAGATGTTTTGAATTTTGTTCGATCAGTAATTTACATAGGTATACACCTGCTACATATGACAAAAAAAGATATTTTCCATAATAGTATCTTTACCTGACAGTTGTACTTTGTCCGTACAAACCAGGTCATTGTGATACAATCAAACTAATTATTTTGTAAAAAATAATTGTGACGAGCATATACAACCATTTCAGTTATTTGAAAATATTTAAATTAGTTAGTAACCTTTTATCGATTTGAAAAATTTCGAGGAATGCATGAGAAAAAGAATTACTTTCGTAGACTATTTCCAGAATGTAGAGCTATATTTGCATGGTACTGTGGCCATTATCGAAATGTTCGGACGGTCGAGAGTATAATGAAGTAGTCAGCGTCCGGGTCGGACCAACACTCATAATTTATAAGTGATAAAAATCTTCTCAGTGGTTGAGAGCTATTTATCTTATTGATGTTTTTATCTAAAAAACTAGTATTTTATTGTTTATATTAGTTTTTATAAGTTACATTTTTGTAATCTACATTATTAAAAACAACTTGATCATGCCGAAAATATTCATTGGCTGTCATATGAAATATTTAATGTGATCTCCGAAATCCACAATCGTGATCAAGCTAGCCAATGATTGAACCGTTGAAACCGGTTCCAAGAATATAAATGCGGCTTATTCATGTCAATTGAATTTTTTTCAGCCTCGTCAACACAGTCACATAATATTCCTCAGAAACATCTCGTGTGCTGCACAGCTGGGAGTACTCATCGATGAATCGCTGCATCAGCATTATCGACGGCTTTGCATACGACGAGAATTTGTGAGCGCCCAACACATGGGGATCGATATTATGGTGAGTCGACTTGGCGCTCGTTGATGAATTATAACGATAAAAAGAAAAAATTACTTATACAAGATTCACTGTCTAATTTTTCAAGTTATTTGAAGGCCAATGTATTACATATTTAACTACGATATATTGGCCGTTGGTATTATATTTGAATATGCACTTTGAAAATTTCGACTCTAAAAACTACCTAAAATAATTAAGGAAAAAGAGAAATAATGTACCAATATGGAATCATTCATTTTACGGGAGACGAGATACAGCAGATTTTTCATAATAGCTGGGTAGGTCGTCATCGTCGTCAAGCGCTTGCAAGGCCGCTTTACGGGCTTCGAAACGAGGCTACAGAGCTCAACGACAACAACACAATGAAGCCAGGTTGCTTTCACCCACGCAAGCGTAGTCTTCCGCGATTTTCCGTGAAGCTTATAAAGCTCCTTCGAGTTTTTACAGAGCTTTCGACTCCTTAGGACGAAGAATGACTGGCTGTTGGTAAAGAGCTCGAATCAGGAACTCTTTTTTTATTACTTTTGGACCTTTAAGTCTCAAGCTTCCAGAGAAAGACTTGTACATCCGAGAGTCTCTTACATTTGGTGATGTTACGATATTCAAGGGCGTCTATTAATTCTTTAAATTAATAGGATGCTGACCGTTTCGTTTACTTTTCTTTACTTTGTTTTCATGTTTTTTTTCATCAATATTTGCCTGATTAAATCTGTGCGAATCTCTGTAAATGGAAGATTCTATTTATTGAATAAATTTTATTTTTCGGTAAGAGAGATCATCATTGCTTTGAATCATTATACAATTAAACAAATAAATAATTTACATCTCGGAAACAAGATATTTAATACATGTACATTAATTTGCTGTGATGAATTGATTTGAGCAGTTTTATTCTTTATCGCAAATTGATAAATACACAGAATAAAACGTGTATGAAATTTTCAAAAAAAACAGTACGATGATTCACACATATGTTTGAAACAAAGAGAGATCCACAAATAAAAAAAAAGGTAATAATCCTTGTACAGTTGAACGAAAAAAAAGCCCATTAAAGTGTGCGACCAAACTCGTAAAAAAGAGAGAACGAGAGGAGAGAATTCGGACCCGTATGTCTAAGCAAGCGTTTTACAGTGCGATCAAACTCTCGTCCATATTATACGCTGCACGACACGACGCGCCGCCGTAAATCAATTTGGATACCCCGAAAAATCGGTACTCTAAAACGCGCTCGCTTGGAAGTCGATAAATTGATTCGCTTTTTACGAGCTGCTCTCTCTCTCTCTCTCTCTCTCTCTCTCTCTCTCTCTCTCTCTCACTCCTACTCTGCTGTTTCTTCGGCTTTCAATTAAATAAGCTCGCGTGCGCGGATGCATAATAAATTTCCGCTCGCTCTGACGCGCGGCTGCATTCTGTTTTCTTTTTCTCCGTGAGCGAGCCGGTTAAACGAGCGTCGAAAGCGCAAAGGGAAAAAGAACAAATAAAAGGACGAAGAAAGAGTCCCTTTGGCCAATTCGCAATCGGGACACGGGCGGGATTAGTCAATTGAATAATTCATTGTCGTCGGCCTTGTCAAAGAACAACGCCGATCTTTATACCTGCAAATGTATGGCTACACGTGTGCGTTCTTCCTGCCGCGAAATTCTTTCATTCTATTCCTTCTTTGTGCGCTTTCTTGTAACATTTGTCTGATTTCGTTGGCTATTGTTTGTAAATAACGAGAAACTGGAACGAGGAAGATGCTACCACGCATGCTGCAAATAGCCCGCAGATTGGTGAATAATTATCTCTAGAAATCTACTGAGAAGCGCGATCGAAAGCGCCGAGATACAAAGAAACGGAAAGTAATTACAGCGAACCAATCCCTTTCTCATTGTCCGGTTCACCTGAGGCGATAATTAACAAACGAAGAGCGCCGCTCTATACGCACTTACGTCTCTCACTAATCCGCATATATTCCGGCGCACGCTCTATGCTCCTTTTTTCTCCCTTCTCGCAAAGAAAATCAAGGAAAAAGAACGCCGCGCGCTACACTGTCCCCCAGGACTTTATCTGGTGCGAGCCAGCGGCGCATCTGCAATATTGGCCGGGTAATGGGAGAAACGGAGTCGAGCGCAGCTGAGACCGTAGCACGCAGTAGGTAGGTAGCCAGCAGTTGAGATGAGTCATTGGTCGCACAGGGCCACGCGGCTCTGTGTATAATAATAAATAGCCGCAGGATTAGGTGCAGCTCGCGCTCTGCTGTCTCTCGTTAATCCAAAGATCCGCGCGTATATTTCAAGACGAGAAATTCAAACGAACGCTCACGCGCGCGATTTATGCTTTTCCTATGCAGAATCGACGTGAATTATTGCGCGATTAGAGCGCACCATGCCTTGATTTTAACGAATCGATTTTAACCACCTCGCGCGCGCTCGCGCAAGAGAGAGAGAGAGAGAGAGAGAGAGAGAGAGGGAGCTGGTGTTCATTGGAATTGATTAGAAAGGAGGGTGTTCTATATGCGGCGGACGGCGGGAGGTATGTGCGTATTTATGAATAATTATGGACGTCTCGCACCTTATAATTGTGATACATTGTGGTTCTGGAGCGAGCGCTATTGTTTTTCGCTAGCGAGCCTTATGGCTTCGCGCTCCTGCGTTCGTTTGTCAAATGTATTAAGCGGGTAAATTAGTTTTGCGGCCATTAATAATCGCATGTATACACATACACACACACACACACAGATATATATGTATATAGCCAATGAATCGGCGCCGCTGCTTGGTGGTAGCTTTTATTGAAATGATAAACCACTGGATTTGCCTCTCTCGTCGTTAGAAAATTACGCGCTGCACGAGATTATTGAAGATTCATTAGCGAGTTTTCCTGAAATTGAATAAATTTTCCGCTAAATATAACGATCGCGCGATAAAATAAAAAAAAAATAAAGCACGCCATTGAATGCATCTCGCAAATAGCAATCTACGAAAGACGATACGCGCGCCGGCAGCAGCTGATTTAGGGATGCAAGAAACAGGTGATGGAACAAGGCGATAAAGTGATTAAATTTCCAAGCACTGGCATCTTATGGTATGGAAAGCATCGCCAGCAGAGCAGGAGAAGCATCCCACATGTAGGGGCATAAAACGCGATCATATCAGATGATGCAGCGGCGGCGAGATAGCGCTTCGCGCGTCGTCAAGCTCAAGGCGGCCGGCGCTCGAGCCTATTTAGCATATCAGCGTCAAGCCATGTGCCGAAGCCATGAATATTGACGCGCTTCTATCATTACCAAAGGGGTTGCTACTGCTGCTGCTCCAACGACTGTCGGAGCTGCGTCGTCGCCGTCTGCTCGCGACGTTAGAATGCCATTGCCGAATATAGTGTGTACGTCCAAGAGGTTCCGTGAAAGTTTTACGTCCCGACAAATGTACACACGTACGGGATATATCGGAGACCGATAGAAAATTAATTACCTCGGACTTTTCAATGCATTTTATCGCAGCTCGACGCGTACGTAAAGCTAATTTAATTTATCTCGCTCAGCGAATGTGTTGAAAAATCATTTCGCACTTACTATATCCGCGGCATAAATCGTCATATCCTCGCGAGCGATTACGATATCACCGCGAGCGCGTCATTAAATTTTCGATACACGCACCTTGTCTCTTGCTTACACGCATGCAGCTGTTACGAGGGCCCTTCAATTATATACCTACGCGCCGTGATAAATACATTAATTAAGCGCGAGAAGCGAAGAAATAAAACGAGCGCGGTCGTTTATCGAGAGCTAAATTGGAGAAATTCCAAATGAGAAACTCGTTAAACGCTGCGAGATTCCAATGCAAGAACTATTATTATGCGCTTTATCGCGCATGTACAAATAAATAAACAAATGGTGTAGACACGCTATAGCACCGTAAACTTCTTATCCGTAGTCCACCGTGCGCTGCTTTTTTTTCGGCCTATCTCATTTGCGCCTGCCCATCGCGCGCGCTAACCAAATAACCGGTAGCACGTTGATGCGCCTGGGAAATGATAAATATTCATCTTTTTTTCCTTGTCTTATTTACTGATGATGCTTCTTTCATTTTCACTGGCAAAAGAAATACCTGTAACGATTTCTCTCTTCGCGAAAAAAACCTAATATTTATTTGACAACGCTATACCATCATAAATTTCATTTTTACGTTAGAGTCTGACACATAAAGGCTCTACACCTCCCTTTGTATAAAGATCATTAATTTTGTAAAAGAAGAATTGGCATCTTATCAATTACTTTTAATATTCGCTTATTCAAATGAAGTGTCGAGAGGCAAAGAAAATGGTGTTTAATTAGAGATACGGTAGAATGCCAAATAACAAAACTAGTCATATCATTAAACTTGATTATAAAAAATAAACAATAAGCCAAATCTCCAGCTTAACGAGACGCAACTGCCGTACCTTTGAGAATGTATTCGTACAGAAAGTTATTCTTGGCTGCATAAATAATAATCATAAGCCACAATGCCAATAGAGTCAGAATTCGGAATTAGTATGATAACCAAGAAGGGCGAGCGTGTCATCTCTCGCACATGACAATGAAGCTTATAGAGATGCATCGATCGAAACTTTGTTATTTCAAAGTCTCGCGCGCGCTACAGTGACAAAGGCCACCCCGTAGACAGAGCGGGAATTTGTAAGGAATTTCGTTAGAGGATCTAAACAATATCCCCGTCGTATCTCCATGGCAGAGGCGTTATTGGGATTAGGGTAGCGTATACATACATACACTACTACTTGTGCGCTTGAAGTCTTACGTAAGAGAAAAGTGAAGAGGAAAATATAGAAGGGAGGCATCTGTTGCGCTTCCATAAGCAACATTTACATAATCGCCGAGCCCGAGTTTCTCCTGGTGCCTTTTCTTTTCCTTCCCGTGCTCGTGGATGAGTGACAGCCTTTTCACGATTTCAGAGGGGCTATATGGCATTCTTTCTTTCGTATTCCGCTCGTAGCAGCCATCCCTCGCTATCGCCAACAAAAAACTCGTTAAAATGTTTCTTTGGCATGTGTCTACGCTCGACGGCTAATTGTATTTTGTCAGACTTATCATTTATACATTGAGAACATTAGGCTTTTCATTTTTAATAACCAGGCTCACGAATCTTAGCAAAACACGAAGAAAGATAGAATTTCTTTTATTGTGATATTTTTAAAATGGTTTATTTCAGAGCTTTTAGGCTGTTTATATTTAAATTGAAACAAAAATCTGTATATCCATCTTACACACACATCGGTCCGGTCAGTACAGCAGCTAACACTTTTTATACATATGGAGCTGCATCGGAGAATGTTAAAAAATACATTTAGAGCATCTTCTTCTCGATGACCAAACCAGAAATTCTTGATTTATAACAGACTAGTCACAGTTCTAAAAACTCAACCGAGCTAACGTGATCGATCAGTTTTAAAAGGCTTATCACTGCGAGGCGATAGACGGACGGACGGACGCGAGTTGAATTAAAAGAATGAAATCGTACATCTCGTAAAACGTCTTAATCGACGATATTTTTGACACGTTTTAGATGGATTGCTTTAATTTACAAATATCGCTCAACTCTCCTCTTCCAAGATAGCATACGTGATAATAAGGAGACTCGATATATTTTCAAAAAGAAAATAAATGAGGTATCGTGCATCCTATAAAAATACTCCTTTGTCGCGCGCAAGTAGTGACCAAACAACATAAATCCGCGCGCGCGCAATTTGTTATTTCCAAGTTAAATCACTCGCGAGGAAAGCTGATAGAAAAACTTTTAATAAAAGGGAAAAACCGATTGCGTCGCACAATACTTAAAATATCGTCTTGCCGAGACAATCTTCCTTGCACGCACAAGGAAAGGAAAAAAGAGAAAAACTCGAATAAGTCAGAATCCTCGACAGAAGAAAAAGCGTGGATTATTAAAGTAAGCGAGGGGGAAGGAGAATCAGAGTTGAATTGAGTCGCTACAAAATATTCGCGTGTATATATATAGATAAACATTGCTCTCGGAAGCGAACTCCGTATGCATAACAATGAATCCCCGATGCGACTTACAAGCTCTCGTATATACACGCTCATCCAAGAGAGAGATGAGTCGTGGGAGGAAGAAGGAAGGACTTGCTGTCGGCGCAAAATGCGTGGGAGGCGCCCCACAGCATCGCCGCTGCTACGTGATGAAGCCTCATGGAGGAGCGTTATAATTTGCATGTAGCGCCAGAGACTTAGAACCTGCTGCTGCTCTCGACATCCGCACGTCTTTGGCCCCCATCATTTTGGATTGACTGTGTGCGCACGTTTGATTTTACGCTCGTATTTGGTATATGGTATGTGGTGTTTCTGAGAAAAGAACATTGACTAGTGAACATTGTAATCGACATTGGCTTTAACAAATTCAAGATTAATACTTATAGGTAACGCTCAATTGAAATATCAATACTTTTCAAGTTATCGAAAAGTTCTACTGAGTACATTACTACAATAGGTAACATAGAGCAACAATGATATTATTTAGAATAACCGTGTGGATGTATGTGATTAAAGTTCCTCGAGACATTCCATATCTAGCTCACGTCAGAAAGCATTTCTTGGAAATATGTCAGCTTCAATAATTCATTCGACTTTATTCTATTGTATAGCAGCGGTAGCAGCTCTTAAACTCGTCGTTGTAAGGCGTCTCTCGCGTGTCTCCTGTACTTGTTGGATTGAGCGTAGTGCGCAGAGAAGAGAGAGAGGCCCCCTCCGACTGTTCATCCTACACGGCCAATCTATGCGAGTAGAAGGCGGAGTGACGCGCGCGACGCCGCATACGTAATCACTATCAACTAGGTGGCGCGGCACGGTGTCTTTCGCGCGTCGCGCTACTTTAAGGCGCGGAAGGGCGTCGCTACGCATTGCACACCCCTACCCGTCCCACTTTGCCAGAGCGAAACAATTTCCCGTTCAAGGCTTTGCATCGATCGTTGTTTATAAATCGCATCGATTATTAGGTATTTTCAACTGGTTGCCAGCTGAGCCGGATGCCCAAAAGAACGTCTAGTTATATATGCTGTGTGTTAAAATTCGATGAAGTTTAAGCACGCAGCAGCCGACACAACGATAAGCAGCTTGGAGCGAAATTTGCAACTCTGCAGTTCTTTCGTTCCCCTTGTATGCTAGCTGGATGTTTATCGGCTTACTGCCGGCGAACTTTTCTTCTCCGCATTTTCTACTTGCTGCAACTGCATCGGCAAATTTTATTCGAATTATAGCTGAATGGCCACGATTTTTCAGAAATTATAATTCAAGATCTACACCAAGTATTATCGAGTCAAGTACTGTTGCATGCTACATTTCATTTTGATCTTGCAAATAAATTCTAGAGATTTATACGAACTAATTAACGAATATTCCAATAAAGACACTGTAACTTCACATATTTTCATTCGATCATTCGTTCTGTTGAATACATTAGTGAGAGCTTCTGGCTAACTTGGTTTACTCGTACATTCTAAGAAAAAATAATTAACAGTTATTTACAAATAACTCTTAGTTCGTGATGATTGATAATAAAAAAATTATTGCACATAAACAAAGGACAAAATATACATGCACGCTGTCGGTCGTAATTGGTGAAATGGAATGGATTTTGAACTTCAAAGCAACCCCTTTAGCTCAACACCGAAATACGGTATCTATCCCGCAAAGCCCAAAGAGTCATCCCGCAAATCTCCAAATCGGTCGAATCAATTTACTAATGCATAAAACGCGCAGACCGCTAACCCTAATTGATTAGTCCGAGGACATAGGCAGCTTCAAGTGTGCAAAGAAGCCTATGACAGAGACGCGGAGCGAGAGAGAGAGAGAGAGAGCCTGTCCGAATATCACACCGCAGAGAGATACACAAATAATAATCAAGCTCTGTCCGGTTTATCTCTCGCTGAAGTACGATTCCCAGCTACAAAAGAGCCGCTCTACTCCTACATCTATAGTACTATTCCCATACTCTCGCAAAAACAGAATCTAAACAAGTCAACCCCTCGTACTATATAGTGCATTTACCAGGATGTGGATTGAAAATCATATGATAACTGTGAAATGGATTTGAATGCAATGTTACAAATCACAATTTTAGATCGTGATACTCGTTTGCTAGTGTGGATCTTATCGATGTTCTGTATTTTATGCACCAATAGTTGATATTAGTACTTTGACATACGCATTTTGAATAACATCAATAAACAGGTGTAATGTCCTGAGCATTGTTTGTTCTTTATGTTGAATTGAGCAGATCGAAAACTAAATTAAAGATATCAAATCAATCGTTTGATTAACGTGTAACACGTTCAATTAACGTGTAATCATGTCGTAACAGTCCGAAAAATGTGTCAATGAACGTATAATTAGTTATTATTATAGATGCGAATATAATTATATTGGCCAATCAATTAGTGAGAATGAATGTTTATTCTTAATAATACATGCATTAACCAGAGAGCCAAACATCAATTTCGTGATTGTCTGGTCACGAGCAAAGACAGGTTTATTTGACAATTAATGAAAATAATAACTCGTTCATATAATCCAAAATAATAATTGCCATTCGAACTGAAAAAAACGCCAACAAAAGATCAGCGCTGAAAAAGTAAGTAGAAAGAGGACGTACAGCGAGAGAGCGGAGACGAGGCAAAGAGCGTAATAGCTGGTGCCCATTTGCTTAATGATCACTGAAGCGCGTATCGCGCGCACAAACCTTGTCTTTACCCGCCTTCTCGTGCCCATGTCTTATCGCACTTCCTCTTGGCTACACACGCAGAGGCATCTTTCTAAACGTGTAAAGCATCTTGTTGGCGAGCTGTGTACGTGTACGTGTGTTAGTTCGCAAGCTATTTGGCAAATAAGATTATTACCGCGTAAACAACTTTCTTGCTCGTGCGGTACACAACCCGACTTATCACCCAGAAAGGATGTTGCTTTTTAGATGCCTGAAAACGGCTATTCTCATGGCTAATCATCTGTAAAGAGAGTAACGAGTTGTTGTTTAATGGACAATACGGATAAGGGATGTGCAGCCGTCGTGTAATATAAGATTCACGGTAATACAAAGATTCGCAATTTAAAATCAATATTGTCACAATTACAAATGGACTGATATTGCAGCAGCTGTATCCTTCATAGATATATGAAGAACTCTTTAATTAGTAAACAATGAGCATCATGGACGTGACTGTGAATTTCAATTCCATCAAAGTGTCAGAATGGGTGGTGTAGCCTAATAAAAATGTACGATTGTAATCTCGGCTAGCGATCGGGCCACTAGTAAGCCTCGATCGTATATATAACTACCACTGTAGCACAAGAATGAATTTGACAAAGCAAACAATAGAATTCCCCAAGCGAGATAGAGAGCAGACACCTCCATCATAACCGCAAGATTACTCAAAATATCATGTTTTAGCCCTTAGCAAAGGTCCTGCGTATAGAGGCTACTCGCTGTCTCACTCGCACTCTCGCTCACTCTTAGTATGCAATTGCCCGTGCGAGCATTAAGCTTACCTACTATCCTCTCGAAGGTTGCACCAGCAGGAGCAGCAGCAGCGGCGGTGGCGGCGGCAGCAGCTAGAACAGTAGCGCTTGCGTGTGCGCGCACTTAAAGCTCTGTAGCGGATTTCGTGCGGTCGTGTTGCGGTCACATTATGCGAGAGCGAACGAGCAAGCTGTGAGCGCACAGACGTAGTGCGAGAGGAGAGAGTATATAAGTCCGCCTATTGCGCCTATATATATATATATATATATATGTAAACGACCGTCATGGAGACGAACCGCGAGCAAAGTGTCTACCGTGCGCCCGCGAGTTCTATGGGTATTTGCTTAGCCCCCACACGTGTACGATCCTTACAGAGGCTCTCTTGGATGAGATGTGTGCTGTACGAGCAGTACTGTACTGCCGCGCGATCTCTCAGCTCGATTGAGACTTGCCAGAGTTAGACTTTGCGTGGATATGCTTCAAAGGCTGCACGTAGACGGCTATTATGATTTTAATTTATTAGCTGGATTTTCTGGGGTTGAAATTTATAGGTAGAAGCAAGAGATTTCTGCGATGAAATTTTTGGAAATTCGATGTCCTCTTATTGTTTTATAATCTAAGATAGCGTAATAAAAATTTTTTCAGAAATCTTTAAGCTATGCATAGAAATAATGGTATTACAAGTTTTTGAATGAGGTGAAGAATAAAAGTGCATCGTATTAAAAGCTTACCTTTGAGAATAATAACCTAGCGGTGTGCGAGGTGTTAATCTTGTTATTGTTATGTATCGTTGATTAAAAACCAATTTTGCCTGTCGAGGTAGCTGTACGGTATCGACACTCCATCTTTCTCTCTCTCTCTCTCTCACACACTTCGGTTAACTAGCAAAGGAGTCTTTTATGATTGAGTCGTACTTTTTCAACGGTGCATTTGGTGTCAAAGCGCATAACGAGTCTTGCAAAATATCACGCAATTATATTGCTTTCTCTCTCTCTCTCGCTCTCTCGCCAATTCCCAAAACAAATTGACGTATCTGTGAGTACATCAGCGCACTTGACGGAATCAAGTAAGTAGGCTAGGCAGCAGAAATAAAATAGAGTGAAGCTGGAACAGTTCTGTTAGCGACAGACCTACACGTTTTTCTATTCAATCAAATTAATCGAAAACGTGATATTTGTCTCTCTTTTCTTGGATTCGGATTTATTTTCAGTATAACTATACGATTAATTAAGCTTTTGTTCGCTCGAACTTTTTCATCGTACAAATGTACACTCACTATTTTCTAACTGTAATGGAACATCTATCCAAAAATGTCATCTACATTTTTTTAATAAAATAGCTGCAATTGAAAGTAATAATTAAGAGATTAAATACTGAAAGCTTAAATTTAAGAATTTTAAATTTAAGTACGAATAAAAAATTAGAACGAGCGTTTCCCAGAAGACCCTAGAAGAAAAAAGAGACAAGCTAAGAGTGACAAATATAAGAATCGAGGTGAAAGCACAGAGAAGAGCCTCATGCAGGTTGACGAGGTGTCATAATCCGTCGTGGCGCGTTATCGTTCACACATATGCTTCAGTATTACCCGGAAGTCAGTAGAGCCCTATATCGCGAGTATAACACTTGCGGGTCATTGTCCGAACCCTTAATCGTCTCATTGTCCCGTGAGCTTTCTTTCGCGCGTGCGTATACTTAGTTGCTTGGTGAAACGTGCATACTTTATGCGCGCACTTAAGTAATCTATGGATTAAGTAACACTCCCTTTTTCCTTTTCCTTTGTGCATAATTGCGCCTTTTCAGCACACATTACGCGATTACAGAGTATACGGCAGCACTTACTCGCATGAAATTAAATAGAATAATTTTGGATCCGTTGGTTCTGTTGGAAAAAGTGGAGTAATCGCAATGGAATGATATTTCTGAGTGTTGATCGATCGCACTCGGCGTGTTAACAATATCGAAACGAACTCACGAATGAATCGCATTAAAATTGTTCGAACGTCAATGTCGCCTAATGCGATCAACTGCTGCTCTGATAATGGATATTCAAACGAATCGGCTGCTGCTGCGTAGAAAATAAAAATAATTGCCAACATTAACAGTTGGCCGAGAGAACTTTTGCCAGTGGAGAGCAAGCGTAGTGTTGTGTCGCTTTGATGGAAGAACGAATTCATTAGACGGATTATTCGTATAATGACGTGCGAATTAACGTGCTTTCACGCTCTGATTTCGGCAATACTGAGTCCCTGACCAGGCTATTCCATTAGCGACTCGCTATATGGACGACTGAGCATCGTCCGTTGCCTCTTGCTTCAATTGCGTAAGCTTCGCAGACTAGAGAGCCTTTTTCATTGCAACCTATATTTGCTTAAAAAAGCTTCATTCTAAGTGTAATATATAATATATAGTTAAGCTGTCAATAGCTCTAAATATTTTAATTCTCTTATTTCACAGTTATAATTAGTTTTTATTCAAATCTAATGTGAATTCCTTCAATTAAAGCTTTCGTAATATTTAATTGATTATTGCCAGTGCTCTGTGCATATATATCATTATTAATTTATTTTATATAGGTACTAATAAAAATATAGTACATTGTTCCGAAGGTTCTCGTTGCTATTAACTTGGCTATAATTATAAGATTGACATAAATTAGCGTGGGAGAGTAATATAATATTTATTATAATAATTCTTTTTTATTTATAAATAAATCTAATACAATTATTCCCATAAATCTAGAACGTAACTACATTACGTAATAAGTTAGCGAATCCAAATTTTATAGTATTGATGTAACTTTATACTGCAAAATTATCATATGGTCAGTTGGTTTTATTTATTAAAAACATGATAATAAGTTTTGGAGTGATTGAAAGTGCAAAGCAAATCGATTGGCACTTTAGCCAAACAATTCTGCCAATCAACAGTGGCTCAAACACACACGCGTCACGATCTCGAAAATCTAAACGACTATAGCACATCATTCGGCAAGTTAATCCATGCGGTAGACCGGATCATCTCTACAGCTAGAGTGAGATAGAGAGAGAGAGAGAGAGAGAGAGAGAGAGGGTGTGTGTGTGTGTGTTTGTGTGTGTGTGTATTTGCCAGAGATACGGAGGCTTGGGTACTCACTCGCACAACGATAGTTCGCTCGCTCGACTTGCTACGAGTTCATCGCAATTCGCACACGATCCCGCAGCACGCGAACCGAGAGAATAATGCTTTGGCGAACAAACATTCGAGCCTATATGTGTGCTATGAGAAAATCGATAATGCAAGAAGAAGTATAGGAGTAGTTGGCCCAGCGCCGCCAACCGTCGAAAGCTCGTATATAACCAGCCGAACAATTAGGAATAAGTAATCGACGGGACATTCCGACTATGTCGCGATCCCGTGGTATAATTGTAGCTCGCGCGCGACCAAGCCTTTGGCTCTAAGAGGAATTCGTGGAGGGCGCGCATTCACACGCGAACCTCTTCAAGTTAGAAGGCAAACGGCCAAAAGTGCCGACTCTCGTGGGTCAGCCGTAATATCGGCTACCGTCGTTGCTTGAATTCCTTCGAAAGTCCCTGAATTGTGCCGTTGGCGCCGTTGCTTGTGCGAGGGGATGGGAATGAAACGACTGAGTCATTACGTGTTTGCTGAATGCGACTCACTGTAAAAATATGAAATTTATTAATAAAATATTTTTGCGATTGCACTGTATAGTTCACTGGATGAAAACAAACAAGAATAGCATCTTTTAACAAAGTGGATGATTGATCTATATATTTTTTTCAGAAAAGTATCTTATGCCGACATAAGTGACATATTTCCAAAATTTATTAATTAAGTTATCAACAACTTTATAATTGTAATGCTAAAAAATAGTCTAGACACATATGTCGAAACTGCAAACGAGTACCGATGAAATATCATTCAAAGCGTCGTTAAAAATTACATGAATCTTCAAAGTCAATTCTAGAGGCTCTATGAATGATTGAAAAAAAACTCACTTCGCTGGAAAAATCTAAAAAATTTATGCCACTGCCCGAATGTTCAATTTATCGGTAAAAAATTGCAATTCCAAAATTGAACAAGTGCACGCTAACTCGAGTGTTAATAATTGATTTCACTCTGGCCATTGGAAAATGTGACAGGAGAGCGTGAAATGTGACAGCCGAGAATATGAAATGTCACATATCGGTCGGATTTAGTCATTTTGAAAGTAAACTCTGATTCACTGAAATATTTTTTATTATTATCCGTAATTCTACGTAGATTGATTGGAAGCGAATTGCATCGAGTCTCTGAATATTTGAATCGATTAAACATGTATATCCACAGTATAATTTCACGATGTCCCTTTGACGTTAACGAATATTTCGTCGTCGTCAAAATGTAAAGGGACAAAGGAACAGACATTATAGTTTTATCATATTTGAAGGTATACCAAAATAATGCTGCATTTGTATCGTTAAACTCTAATAATCCTATGAGCGTAATAATCCATTCACATTATACGCAAAATGGCAAGTGCATTTTCATCAAGCCAGGCACATATAACAGTTTTTGCGAGACATTAAAGTAAAACAAGTTCCTTGACGGAGTAGAGATTAAATGCATCGACCACACATTAAGCTCACACATGGCTAAGCTCGAGCGCGAGAGTGCAAACACAAAGTCGCATCGCGTTATTACTGCTATCCGAACGATAAGACATGCCACACTGATATTTAAATCGTAATGCGGTTCTCTGCATTTTCCGATGAAAACAATGTAGATAAATAGTCCGCTGGCGCTTGCATATTTGTTTCTGTGTATCGCTACGGAAGTTGAGCCTATATTGCCGAAGTATCCTGGCCGAACGCCAGAGGCAAACTATTGTCCTGCACGAAGACGACGCCGACGGAGTACGACCGAGTTTACTGTTGAATTCGGAGCTGCGGAAATAATGGCTTCCTCCAGTGCCCGCTGCCACATTACAAAGACGCTAGCCTGTGCATGCGTGTGTGCCACTGAGATGCGACCAGTAGATAACGTGCGTTTTTTGTACCAATTGCCATATGATTGTAACGCCATTGTGCTACTGCTAATTTCAACAACACTCTTAATTGATCTGCTTAATGCTCTATTTTTTATTGACTTTTTAATCTACTTATTGTTTCGCGAACAATAGTCGTTGTTTTGCCCGTGGCTGTGTGGATTATTTTATTGATCTTTTTTTAAATCCCTAACTTTTACGACTATTTTGATGAAAATTAGAATTGCACATATCTGCATACCCATTCTATATTTGAATAAGAAAATGTGAATAAAATTGGATTATCCCTGTTTTTCTTTATAATGTCTACATATACATACTTTCTGTAGAGTCAAAATCAACCTACGAAAAGGCAAAGTATTGAGGCGAAATTGAGCTGTCGTCTCTTAGGGACACCTTTATCTCCTTATACGCATGCCACGTGAAGGACGATGCATGGACGAAGAGAGGAAAAAAGTTCCATTTGGCCCTCGTCTATAGGAGTCCTAAGCCACATATTGACTACTGTCCCAGGCACTAAAGGCGTCAATCTATCACACCTCTCGTTCCCGCCAACTATATAGCGAACGACGACAGCTGCTGCGACCTGCTAAATAAGATACTTGCTAAGATCTTCGTCTCAGGATTACACTTACCGAGAGAAATCACTTTTTACTTATTTCTTTATTAGAACTTTATGAATTTTACCAATAATGTTCAATATGTACATTTTTTTTTTTCACTAGATTTTTAACAAGTGAAGGAGTAATTTTTCAATATCCAATTACAACAGCGAAGCTTTTAATTTTCGTTAACTTATTTGCTTGCTACACCTCGAACCTTTAATGTTAAGTAGATTCAATTATTGCATGAATGGTAGTATGAAAGTTCGAGAGAAAACCACGTTTGCATCGCAAGATCGACAAAGAAAAGAAAACATTCGGTGCAACCCCTTTTTTCAACTCCATGCCCCCTTATTTGACACTGGCCTTTAGCGCCCTCGTTTTTCAGCGACACACGCGCAGACTGTCCTTCTCCCTTTGACTCTCATCTTTCTCATCGTGTGTTAAGCCTGCCTTGCCACGACGTGGTGGCGGTCGAGCATAATCCAATTTGCGTCCCCTGCTCGGTAGATAGGACGACAGAGAGAGAGAGAGAGAGAGAGAGAGAGAAGCCCGAGAGCCGCGTCACTTTCGTCGACGTGCCAGGACTTACTGATGAAACAACAATATTGTTTTTCCGTCTTAGCAGCTCATGCGTTTATCGCGATCCATTTTCTCGTCTTCAGCAGGACTTATTAAATTGTATCACTCAGGATTTCAGGGGTTATACCATTTTTCTCTTTGTTCTCGCGCGGAATACGCATTTTTCTAATTAATTGCTCGTGGCTGCGCGTATGTTTACGAACGTCGTTTACACTTTGGCTGAAGTCAATTAGCACAGGACGGGGGATTAAACTTTTATTCACTTTTCTGGTACAGAGGGAATCGATGATTTTTTTTTCCTTTCTCCGTGGCTAGAAGATTAGCGGTGAGAAATCGTCAGTTGTTACCTTTTCATCCACTTCGTTTCGTACAGGATATCTTTGACGTTACCCGCAGTGTTTTGATAGTTTGTGTTACGAACGACTAATTGGTGTTAACACTTAATTCGTCCCATAAAACTTAACACTTGAGCGCTTGTTTTCGACTGAACGAAGCAAAGCAAGAACCCAAGCTAATTTTGCCACTGAAGAGCTCGAAAAATGACCCAGTAAAGCAGCAATTCTATGGGGCGTGACGCAATCGCATGTAAGACATAGCCGCACAAGTTACGCAGAATCGTTGTCGTTCGACAGTAAACGAATCGTAAGGGAAATATACAGCCAGTTACCGAATGGAGTAAAGACTACCATGGAAGACATCTCGCTGTGCTGTTTCCCCTTGTTTTTCGTGCACTTGCTCTGCGCTTCGAGTCGCTCCCCTTATTGGCTCGACATATCGAATCTGCCTCACTCTTTGTCCTATCTTTATTATCATCATTATTCTTGATTTAACTAATCTGCTTGAAGCTTTTTCTTCTTTAATTAACGAATCCATTGCCGTTTCAGCTTATTTTTTTGAACATCAACTTTAATATTATTTTTCAAATTCATTTTTTGTTTTCAGCTAATAAAAGAGATACAAGACTTACTTAACTAAAATTACTTTTTATCAATTAGCATATTGAAAACATGAAAGTAATTTCCACAACTCGCCGTCATTCCCAATCGAACATTGCTCATGTGCGTAGAAATTTTAAGAGGAAACAAAATGCTGCTATTAAGAGGACGTTTGCTCTCCGTCGCATACGTGCAGCTTTATCCGAAAGGAAGATCTCACTATAAGCTTCCCTCTCCCACTCTAGCCTATCGATCCATTTCAAATTTGTACCTCATTCATGTGACTCGTATGGGTCACATAAGACATTCCAGCAGCAATGGCAGTAACAAGAACGAGCATAACTAGTCGGGCGTGAGCTGAGAAAGCTGGAAAACCACCCAGGATTATCCGCGACGTGAAGCGCGAATAAAGTCGTCTAGTCTTGGCCAGTATAACGAGGGGCGCTTCATCCCGCTAATGGTCGTGCCGCATAGGGGCCGAGCTTGTCGATCGAGCAGAGCAAGAGAGAGGCTTTACGTCGTGGGATGCACTCCAAGTCTTGACTAAGCCAGATTTGCCTTGTAGAGTGTCAAGAGAGAAACTAGGAGATAGAACATAGAACTCTTTTATTCATAATTGATGCTGTATATTTTTCCTTTACTGGTTTTGTAGAGATATTGATTTTTGCCTTTAGAAAAATGATTTCAAATATGCTTTTGGTCAAAATCATCATCTTTAAAAACTCCCTACCAATCGACTTTTTTTCTTATATTGTTCAACCCCCTCGAAACCAACTACCTTTCAAGTTTACGTACTCATAAACCAACTTCGTATTCCTTTCTCCCCTTGTCTCTCCCCTCCCTTTCTCCCGCAAGCTCGAAGCAACGACATTTGCCGCAATTCGTTGAATTTTCGTGGTTGAATGCACAAGAAAGGTAGTCGATTAGCAGTTTCTTAGAGCGCCATTTCGAATAGCAAGCTTCCATTGATGCGGCAAGCCCGAGTGGGCAAGTGCCTTAATGCCCTTTAAGTAGTCCCTCTGCTGCTGCTGCTCGCGTACGCGTGCAATGGCCAGCGCTACTTTGCTCACGGGCAGAATGGGCCCTCGGCGTTAAGCTTCTTGGGCGACGAGGAAGTTGAAATGTTACAATGAGTGACGGAATTGAGTGGAATTTTTTTCTCTCTCCCTTTTCACTTCGTTCTCAGTTATATAACTTTGTTTTTACAAAACAATATTATATTATTCAAACTTTTAACGTTCTTCACTATATTTATATTTTCTACGAGAGTTATATTAAGTGTATGAAATTTAAAACAACAGAACCATTTTTTTCTGTTTTTAAAGTAAATTTTTTTTTCAGTAAATATTTTAAATTTAGATTAAATGCTTTCAATTTCTTTTCTATTAATCAATAAAATGTTCGTGAGGTAAACCTTTTATGGACGGAAAAAAGAACCCACTAATCGCGATTAATGTTTATCAAGTATAATATTTTATTTATTATATAACTTTCCGATAAACTTTATTATAAAAGTTAAGTATTTATATTAAAAATTATTATTCTTTACTTATTATTTATATTTATTATTATTAAAAATATAAAATTATTCGCGACAATTAAAGCTGGTATAATACAGAATACAGCAAAGTGTATTAAACAATTTCTTTTAAAGTGAAATATATAATTACAGAATTCACTATGTATAATTAATTTATCTTGTAATACAATAGAACCTTCTCTATTTGGTTTATAAAATAATTATGTGAATTTTTATCAAAATTGTAATTATTTGTAGGAATTCTTATAGATTTTAAAACTACGATAAAAAATTAATTCTCATTCCAAAATATTTACTAAAAGAAAACAACTTTTTTCAATAATTATTTATTACTTCAATACAACTAACAGAACACACGAATATATCATCGAAAGCACGAATTTTATCAATTATAGTGTTTTTTACAGTGAGGAGCCACATGAGAAAGCTGAATTCCTATTATATTTTTATTAGCATAAACGTTTACAGTATAAAGCCACATCATCACCAAGGCATGATTATTAGATAGTAATTTTGTTGTCTTATACAAAAAGGCATGATTTTTCGATTGAAACAGTAAGTGGCGCCATCTATATAAGGGTGCGTGAACCCTGTTGGAGCTTGCATCCTCCGAACTCTTCTCATTGCAGTCTCATCCGCGTTCATTGCATGATAGTGCAGCTGCACCTGTGATCGGCTAGCTAGCTGTAAACACGAAAATCTTGTCTAAAGTTTGCTAATGAGCCTTTTAGAGGATAAGACGTTTAAAACTTGAATTGCTTGCGAGACGATGATGGGCTTGTAATTACACAACTGGAAGGACTTTTAAGGGAGTCGATGCTCCAAGCTGTACACCGATGAGGGCTTAGTGTCTTTGATGTACGACCAAGTATATAAATGAACTTGCCCACCTGAGTCTAGCAGTCAAGATACGTGAACCGTATGCTGCTATACAAGGATATTTTTGTAGCCGCATTTTCTTTTATTATTTTCTCAAAGAGGAAGTTTGTGAAATAAAATTAATAAAAATTCAGAAATAAACCAGAATAATATTTTTAACCAATAAACAAAAAATATTTTAAACTTTTAAAATGAGTAAGTTGTATTCCTTCAATGAACTTCATATTTGCAATTTATAAAAAGTGTATTGCAAATGTCCATAGCCAAGTCCTTTGTTTATTATTTCATTACAATCTAGTTATATTTACAAAATTCTGAATTGTTGAAAAAAGGATGTCGGGCACATAATACGTGCATGCTTAACGGCGCATTATAACAGAAAAGGGTAAGCGCATGCTCTTTGAAAGATAAATGTAGAGAAGCAAAAAAAGCCAAAAAGCTGATGCTGCTCGTATTTGCATTCCGGAAGATACGGCATTGGAGTGGAGTTTTTCGCTGAAGTGGGCAGTCACATCGTACCAAGAGTTCCTTTTTTAAACGTCCATCCGTGCATAATTCAATCGTACGTAGACTTTCGGTCACACGATAAACATCAAGTGGCAAAGTCACCACAGCGAAATCGCTTGCTAAACGTCGGAGGGCGGAAACTTCAAGACGAGCGTAGCTCAAAGACAGAGAGAGAGAGAGAGAGAGAGAGAGAGAGAGATGAGTCGACTCCTGCTAAATACCAATTAGGCTCCGGAAACTTCCCCTTTCAGAGTTATCTTTGAGTTGGCATTGTTCGATCTGTGCTGCTTCTCTCTCTCTCTCTCTTTCAGCGATATATTCGCGGGAATGTTCGAGTTGCGCTCGACTGACAAGTGCTCGCCGATATGGCATTAGGGCTGGCAAATATTGTGCCAAGCAGTTTAGCGTTTGCGCGCGCACGTCCTCGTGCCAAGGAAGGAAGGAACACTTGCGTTTGCCTCGAGGGGGATTAAAAATTATAACCCCAATTATTTCGTGCTGCTCCGATGAGCAGACGCTATTGCTCTCGGCTCAGTTGACTTTTGTGCTGGACCTTTCACTCCAATGAATTTTAATGCGTTTTCTTTTTTTGCGTAGTTTCGCTCCTCCTCACTGGAGCACCTCGACGTTATTTGCATGAACTTTTTCAATATTCATGTATTGCTTGAATACTAATTACGAGTCACATCGATTAGATTTCTAGCTTGCTTAAAATAAATGTTATTTTCAAATATTTCATGGATCTTGTTATTCGTTTTAAATTATTTAATATTTTGCATTGTAATGTATAAATATAAGTTTGAGCACTGCACGAAACAAAAATAATTTTTAGTGTTCGCGTTCGAGTAGTGACAAACTTTGATAAAAATAGATAAATATTCATCTGTGGTCAATCGTGTTGAACCACAAGACTTTTAATAATAAATCAATTCATTATTTAATTAGCGTTAATAATTTTTTAATATTTTTTAAGATCATTTCTCATAGTTCTAACGTGGGATAGCAAATTTTGCAGAAGAAGATAATTGAAAAGGATGTTTAAGTCAGCCCACTCGACAAGGACATTTTTCAATCTCGTGTCTTATTAAATGTTTCAGATGTATCTGCCTTCCCTCGATCTTTCTTGTCGGAAGATTTGTCATTGTTTGCTTGTCATAGACGCGTGATGCGACTACGTAAAAGTCGATCTAGCTCCAAAAATTGCTGGCATTCCTCGGTGCCTTGCCAGCTGGTAATTGAAATTCTTAAACAAAAATTTTGACTGACAGCCCTAATGGATACTGCTCACATAGTGCGTTTATCACTGCGGCGACGAAGAGTAGTAGCAGTAATATGTGCGCCTGTGCGCTCGAAGGGTTCGACCCCTTTTGCAAGCCCGCGTGAAACATAAGTCCGTTAAACGATTTAATTCAATTCCCTGTTGCGATAGGGTGTACGCGAGTAGCGCTACGCCGTCGAGGCAGTGGACGCTGTGCGTGCGAATTTAACGCTTCCGTCGAGTTTTGTTTCTATTGCTCTCTGTTCGTGCTGCCACGCCGATTTCATGACAATTGCTAGTGCACTCTTTTAGAGGCTTTCGATTGAATACTTTTGATACTTCTTTGTTACATTACCTTTATATTGAGCAGCAGATAATCTTATCAATCATTAGTTGTTTATTAAATGGAACAAATGTCACTGACCAAAGATCAAATTTAAGCTGCTCGTTTAGTGTAACAAAATGATTATATGTATTACCGAAATTGATCAAATTTGAATAAAGCACTGCTTACAACAAAATAATTGATATATGTTGCGATTAGTATAGTTGATAAATTAAAATATTAAAAAGTATCCATTTGCACATGTCAACGAAACGAGTTTGCTAGATTTTCAGAAAAAGTTTGTTTATGTTTACAAGCTTAAAGTAATGCCACATAATATGGGACAGATTAGATTTATAAATAACAAAAAATATACCTATATTAAACAGATTTTCCTCCTTTTGTTCAATGTGGCTTAGCAAATATTCAGAATCTTCAAAGTTATAAAAAGTACCACTCTGAAACCCGTAAATTATCAATGGATATAGGCAACAATATTAGACTTATCCTAAAAATCTATTGGATTTATGATAAAATAAAAATTACAGCTTATACAACAGAATCAAGACTAAAAGATTAATAAATTTTCAGCTAAAAGCCAAGGTAGAAAAGAAACAACATTAAAGAGAATTCTGGAATGTAAAATACGCCAGAAATGTCGTTGGCTGCAGGTAGGTGTGGGAGCTTGTCGTTCATTTTTTTACCGACACATTCATACACGCCTCGTTGTCTTTATGGGGCTTTCGCGTAGAGCTCTGAGACAGTAGATGCGGCCAGCCGATAATAAAAATTCATGCAAAAATCAATATAGGCGGTCGCGCGCTCACTGTACCCCCGCGCATGACGCCGTGTACGTCGCGCAAATAATATAAACGTGTCTAAAGTGCAATAAGCCCCTTTTTACGGCTGATCTTTTTCTTTTTGCGTACTACTACAACTACACAAGTTCAGGGACAGAAAAAAAGTATTATTATGGTAAAACAAGGAAAACAGAGACAGTGCATGCTTTCTACAAATGGATTTTACTTTTTCTTTCAGCGGAAGTGTTGCTCGCGCTAATAAGGCAGCCTACGCGTTCTGTGTAAGCGTGTGTGTATTTTTACGAGTCTCACCAGTATGTTATTGCGTTGGAGTATTATTGAAAGAGTTGGATTCTGTATGGTTCAACGGGAATAACTAGTGTCTTGTGCACTTTGTTGTGAGCTTACTAATTTACAACTTCTTCATGTTTTCTAAATTAAACAGATATTTTTCTTTAGACAATCGTCTTTTCCTTTTTTGCAAAATTACACAACTAAAATGATTGATGAACTTTCATTTAAAAAAAAGTTTCGATCAATACGAATGTAATTAATTTTGGCCTGCAGCAATATTTTACCACAGGCGAGCTTCGTAGGGTACTCTAAGTATCTTTTTTTTTCTCGTCCTCCTCAATTCTTATACCATCCAACGCACAGTATCTCTATACACACATGGAAGCGCGCTCGCGTACCCCCTCATAGCGCGTTCCTCCCTTTATGTATACAGAGCGAGCGAGGGAGAGAGAGAGAGAAAGAGGCGCGAAACAGGGAATCCTGTATGCTTGCTCCCTAAAACCGCATATTTCATTCGGTGCGGGCGCTTTCTTTAATGGGCGCCTCTTAATAATATATCAATCTCACGTTTGCGTATATAGAGTCGGGACACGCGCGCGCGCCGGTTATTGAATCCACGGCGGGTTAATGATATCCCACAGCGACTAAAAATTTCTTCTTTTCTCTTTTGAGGAGGCAGACGGTGAGTGGAAGTTTCGCTTTACCGTTGCTGCCTGCGCGGCGCACAGTTGTTTCCCTTGTCGGATGAGAATTGCTGCATCATCATGATGGTATATTTTTCAAAAGCAGAGGAAAGGTCTCGTCGAAATTATGATTGCGCTGGAATTATAATCAACTTGTACGTTGTCGGCTGAGATGAGGTAGAAAAATTAATAATGTCACGCGCTGACGTGCACGAAGAAGACGCTTGGGTGTTTAAGCTTTGTGCATTTTTATTGTAATTTAGTTTACTGTTACACCATGGCGCGTGAACAACTTAGCATGTATTTTTACGAAATTCCCTAATGTTAATACCCGGATAAATCAGACTTTTTTTTCAGTAGCTCATCTCATAATCCGCCAATAGTCAAACTTATGAGTACGATCTATAAAAGAAATCGCTAAATAAACATATAGTAGAAAATATGCAAACGATGGAAATTATTCAAATTTTGAACGCTAAGTATGATTCCGTGGAGCTTATTTAATGTAGCGGCGTTACAGATTCAAAATGATCCTCGTAACAGCGAGCTGATGCAAATTCAGCACGGGTAGAAAGTGAAAAAATGAAGGGGGAGCAAAATTAAATAAATTCGTTTTGGCATTCTTCGCGCGTCACGTGCTACCTTCGTAAAAATAAGTAACAGCGAGAATCCTAGCGTGCCAGACAAATTTTTTTTCAAGCGCAAGGTTAGAAGAAACGTCAGGGGATCGTGCGACTGAGGCTAACAGAGGCGCCAACAAAGGCCAAGCGCGAACGCTACGCCGAGAATGAAATACAGGGATTAGGTGCTATTAAGTATCCGAGGGCGTATTGATTTCTTTTCTTTAGCAATTTATTTACATTGAAATCGTAACATTTATCAAGTTATTTCGAATAGTCGCAGTCTCCACGTGTCATTCTCAAAAACATGGCTCTGCTAAGAAAATTTATATAATTTTTTGCATCACAAAATTTCACGCATTTAGATACGGTCATGTTTTTGTTCTTGTGAAAGATCTTTTAGCACGAAAAAACATTCAAGTAAGCTCCATTTACAGCCGACCGTGTAGCATTTAATTAGATTTCAAGTCTTACACCCTCAAACTCAAACTTCAAAATGATTTTTGAATGATAGTTTTTATAAGTGCAAACATTAATTGATTAATTAAAAAAATATTGAAAGAGTCGATGCATGGATAAGTAAACTACCGCTATTACTAATTGTAATAAAAGAAATCTACTTGAAATAAAAACTTGAGGGCTAAGAGCTAAGGATGAGACAACGTGAAATAGCATCAATCTTTAAAATTAAAAAAAGTAGAGGGAGAATTGAACAAAACAATAACTTCCACTCAAGGCAAAGTTATGATAAGCCGATAAAAACACTTTATCCGCAGGGAGCGCGGCGGATTTTAGGATCAAACTTTTTGACACCAGAGCTCCGGGAGGAAGTACGAAAAAAAGTCGGCAAGCGACTGATGAGTTCACCCCAGCGCATTACCATTTCAAGTGCTCGCGAATATTAAATTACCGTGAAACTGTAATAAAGTTTGCTTTCGGCTGATTCGAAAAAAGTGAGTGTCCATGGTGTAAAAAGCAAAAAATAAGAAAGTTCGCGCGATAGCAGGTATAGTAAAGGTGGTGTGCAACGTGGTTGGACGTTAGCCAGGTGCTTGGTGGCACGATACACTGACCTCGAGTTCTTTTGGCACAACCCCCAGAAGGTGAATACGTGCGCGATCTTGACTGCATGCGAAAGCTGAACTGCTTGTAAAGAAACTTGTAAGGTAGTAATTTGATTTGAAAGCCCGATTGGCTATGTGTATCGAACTCGTGAATCTTTTGATCTTGAACTATAGTCTTGAATTGAAGTTATATTACCGTGAAATGAAATTCGCTCACGTTTTAACGAAAAATTTTATAAGAACGAAGTTAATAATTTCTATACTCATTTTCTTTGTTTTGAAAAATATGTACCCAAGGCAGCTATCATTTTAAAGCAGAATAAATATCTTGATTCAAAGTCATAAGAAATATTAAAGCAAGTATAATGATATAACTATATTATACATTAATATATTACACGTATATATGTTATACGTTCTGTTTCCACCTTACATAGTATACGTCACATACGACTCCACCACTAGGTCCACCTGCACCATTAAATCTGCTGTCGTACCGCGTAGGGTATTTTTCGAGTTTTAATTAACGACTGAAAAGCACACCACGCAGAAAGTCTATCACATACAGTCGAGTACGTATACGGGGCAGTCCTACGAGAGATAGTCCAGGGTGACTTGTTTCCGCTTGTTTTCGGCTGACAGTAGCAGCTGCCGTCGCGCGATTATCTTTCGCGAAAAGCGATACGTTGCAGGTCTCCCTAGCTCTTTCTCTGTCGCTCTCGCTCTGTCTCGGCAGCTTCTCTCTGTCTCTCTGTGCTGCTTGCCCCGTTTCGCTTAGCTCAGCTTTATCAGACTGCTAAGCTCGCGAGTGTGTCGGGATGCTCGTTTGTGGCTATGATATATCCTTTACCTAGACGCTTACGTTTCAGACAAAAAAAATCTCGCGTTGCGTCTTATCAAAATTTTTTGGCTGCTGTGTGGCTGTATGCACCACCCTTATATCAAGGGTTATATGGAAAATCTAGAGTTGACAACGAAATGAAAATTTTAACATTCTAAAATATTTTAGCGTTTGCAATTTGGAATATGAAGTTTCTGGATCAACGTAGGAAAAATAACTTTATGAGTATCTCGGTCTTTGCCTTAACATTTTATTATTTGCAATGTTTTATTTCCTGCGCAACCCTTTTCAGGCTTAAGTCCGACAAAAATTTAGACAATTGATATAAAATTTGTTACTGTTCTTACTTCTACAATCAAAGTCGTTGTTACGAAATGGCTGTAAAAATCGTAAGATTGTCTTGTTGCTATGAAATTAATCACTGAATGTTTATGAAAAGCACCTGTATTTATGTTAAAAAAGTACGTACATCTTATAAGTGCAAATCATTCGAGTATCAATAGTCGTTTTCCTATTGCCTGCTTCTCTGACACTCTACTGAGAATAAATATCCATAATGAGCTAACTTACCATTTGTTCCGACTTGCCTATCATCGAAGACGACCGCCCCCTGCGGAGAAACAAATTTCCCGCGTTTAGGAAGAAAAAATAAACGACTTCAATGTGACTACCTACGTGCCATTCATCAGTCATTTGTGCACGAGACCAGTATACCCATTAGGCCGCGTGCCACCGGCACGCACCAACCATTATTTATCGAACCATTCGTTCGTCAGGGCGTTAATAATGCATCGCCTTGAAAAAAAATATAAAATGCGGCTTTAGACGGTGTACTGACCCTTGACCCCTCATCTTGTATGTTAACGACTTTTCAACTGCCGTTGATTGCAGATATTGAGTTTGCCGATCGATGACGTTGCTCTTATTTGTACAAGTAAAATGCACGCGAGAACCACACATTTATTGCCGATATAAATCTCTGTTGGGATTCCAGTAGCCATAAGATTATTGTTGATTACTTGCGTTACACGTTGATTGTTTATTCTAAAATCATTTGCCAACAGTCTGCATTATTGCTTGAATTATCTTTAATGTCAAATACAATAGAGAAAACAATACAACAAAGCTATAGGAATCAAGTTTCGAGCAACAACGGAGTCAATAAACCTCACAAATTAGCTTCATCGATCAGGCTATTCCATCAGCGGACCAGTTAATCGCGAAAAGGCAAAAAGAAAGTAAGCAACTGATCGCACTGAAACGATTAACAGCATATAAATCAACATATTAATTCGACTAATAAATTCACGACGGGAGTCCGCACTCGACTGGCAGAAGGAAAGTGGAAAGGAACGATTGTCGATGGGGCATTTTCACTATGCAAATATTATGTGCACGGCGCGCCAACTTAACGGAGGTTATTAAGATTTCCATTGAGATATCCTAAACGGGGAAGCTTTCGCACTCCGTATTCGCTCTGTCTCCGACGCTTTCCGCGCGGTGACTGTTCTACGCGAGGCGCTGAAAGCGAAGACAAAATAGAGAGAAATGGGAGCTTCGGTACGAGCGCGTGAAGAAATTTACGTTTTACTTGAAGACCATCGTAAAGCGTTTATAACAGACGTTTAGTGTTTCAGGAGTGAAATCGTGAAACTAATTGATTTATCGCCAATTTTGGATACATGGCTTTGAGTAATGTAAATTCAAATTGCTTGATAAAATTTATCTTAAAAAATCATTGGAATATGAATTGCTTGCCGATTTAATGTTAGCGATCCCAAACTGTTTCAAAAACTAAAAGAAGACTTTCATTAATGTCGACTAGACCATAAAAAGCGTTTGCAATATGAGGAATTATTTCGTTCTCTGTAAAGCAACGCACAATAAAGTCAATTCAATTTTCTCGCCAGTAGAATTTTCAAAAATTGTCCTCGTAAACCACTTTACGACGACTCGTCCATAAACCCATTCCATCCTCGACCACTACGACTTTTTTTACTACTAGCCCGCGCTCTTTCCTTCTTCGTCATACATTTTCCACTGGAAAGCATCATCGAATCGTTGCCATCCATTAGTGTTTTCACTGCACTCTCCGTCGGTAGTACACCTAAATCTATAGCGACGTGGCTTTTGGCTTGGTTAAGCGTGTCTTGCAGAAAATGGGGTTGCTCAAAGTCCCTTCTCGAGACGGACGCGCACGTATTAGAGCAATTGGCGCCAGGACAGATAAACCGGTTACTGATGCCGTCGATATTTTAGAGTCTGCTTCTGTAAAATGGATGACATCGCGCACCCGACGACCGCATCCACTCGTGAGTGACGACACAGAGAGCGATAGCGAGCCACTTTCATTTCGGCGACGAAATGCCGTACGTGAGGCACTTGCTTGTGGTTCGTCTGGCAACTTAGAATGTATGACGCGGCAAGCTTTTCATCTCGCGGCCACGCTCTATATATGGAAAATTTAACTCGAAATTCCATGTTTTTCAAAAAGTTTATTCTGCGGATAATGCGGGTTAGTCATGAATGAGCCGATAATGAAAACAATTTGTTTCTCGAAATGAGATGAGAAATCTTGGTAACGAGACAGATCGTAATTACGTATTCCACTCTGGCGAGCTCCTTTTTTTCGAACGAGCTCGAAATCATTGAACGGCAAATCGTATGAATTCCGCAGCGCAATTCACGTAACAGCCTCAAAGTTCCGCGCCTTAAACACTCGAAAGCAACAGCCAAGCCGCAAAACACATTACATCGCGGGCATATAAAGCGAACACGCGGACGCGAGTCTTTTATGGAACTCTCGTGAACGCATTTTCCTTCCGGGCGCGAAGTGCGAATGTGGACCGATCGCGAAGCTGCTGCTACTCTACTACTGCTGCTGTTGTGGGGTATCAGAGATAACGCAGAAACGGCTGTGACCGTAAACATTCTACGAACGAGACAACCTCGTAAATCGTCACAGTACGACGCGCGTGGCCCTCTTGGAAGATACGCGCCACTCGATACAATGTACGGGCTTGGTGCCATTCTTTTTTTTTTTTGTTATTTTCAAAACCCGGATGTACCCGCAGAGAGCCGCGATGCGGATATGAGAAGCGTATTCAGGATGAAGATTGAAAATCAATGTTGTTGCAGATTTATTCGAACGATACGCTTGAAAATCGAGTCTGTCTAGTAAAAATGACTTGTTTATGGGGTCTGACCGTACCGTATGCTATTACTACTGATTGCTTATCGCACCCGTAGAGACCCGTATTCGAATACGTGGTTGTTTATGTTCAAAAAAACGCACGTTTTTGTTAAGTTTAATACCGGTGCCTCATAAACCTTTGTTTTTTATTTAGTATCTTATAAAAAGACTCGATTGTTTTTTTATTATAGTCGCGAGATGAAAAGGTTCAAAATTCATGCTAATCAATGATTTTCTAATGATCGGTATGTTGACGTGACTTTCTATATCACAAATTATTTTAAATAATTGCCAAACAGTTATACCCAAAAATAAAAATAATATTGTTTAAAATCAACTTTAATTGAAACTTTCGAAAGGGAGTTTCAAATATTGAATTATACGAACAAATGCAGTCGTTATTCGCATACGTCATAACAAGACAATAAAAAAAGTCGCAACCCTCGCAACTCACAGCAGTCTCGTGTAACCAATTATCGTTTTCACCCTCCGATGCAAACTCGCGGAGTCGCATCGATATAAACGAGCGTTGTTTTCGCGCATAATAGAGCTGTGCGCACCCCATTGGTCGGTAATCAAATAAAAGTCCTCGTCTGGAAAATCTATCCTCCTTCATACATGGTTCAACCCTTTTACGTCGGGTGGCAGCACTGGACACACGGTCCTCCCTCTCGCGGAGGTACGAAGCGTTCGCTACTACAACCCCTCGTCGATAAGATAAAGCTCAGCAGCGCGCGCGGCTTTTTCGCTTTTACGATTGATACGTCTGCCCTCGGCTCTTTTTGATTTACGCTGGCTTTTATGGTTATGCGCGCACGTGCACGGTGGTATACTTTTTAGAACGAGGAAATTAAAATCTTTTAGGCTCGTAATGATAAGCTTGCTGGTTTTATGCTGTTGCACAATTATTTTTCTAATAAAGGATGTTTTTTTTTTCATCGTCAATTACGCTCATGATAATTCAAAAAATAAATATCGCTGACTGGAAAGAATTTGAGTTCAAGCCATAAGTAGGTGCATTTTCTTTGTTCGTACTGTTGTGAAAATTGATAAAATTTTAGTCTCGGATGAAGCCACTGCCACTATCGATCTTATCGCAGTTTCTTCACAAATTAAAATATAATAAATCAGCATTATTCAAAAGTATTTACACGTAAATATAACTTATTCTGATTTTTTTGTTGAAGCAAAATGTTGGAAGGTTTACTGGTTACATTGAACCAGATAAGAGAAAAAAGGTATACGCATGAATTGGCTGATGTTCGAAGACGACAACCTAAAGTGCCGCCTGCCGCCGAACATTTAGTTTGCGGTGGTATCGGTTTACTCCCCGGAATTTTTAACGTGGAAATAAAAACGAGCGCCGGTACTCCCAAGGGACGTAGAGGGTTTTGTTGCGAGAGAGAACGCGGGGGGGGGGGGGGATTGTAACGCAACGCCAAGGCAAGAGCATTAGCGCCTTGACTCGCCCTTAATCTTAACGCTTTCTCTCTCGATGTCTTGTGAGTCGTGAAGGATGATGGGCCGTCATGCTTTACAAGGGTAATAAAACATTTGCCGAGTCACTTGTATTATCTTCGGCATTTTTATACGATACGAGGATATAAGTGCTTAGAAGTGATGCGACATTCTGTTTGAAATATTAAATTATAGCCTTTCTCTAAAACATAAAGTATTTCATTTTTCTTATAATACAGCTATGAAACAACTTCATTATTACAAACAGAACCATCCATAGACATTTTAATAAGCATAAGTTTGTTCGTTGAAATTTAGCCATGGTCAAGTTAACGCGTTGTGTACAAACAATGATCTATTGTTAGATTTCTGATCATGTTTTTTACGTAAATGTCTTATAGTATAAATATAAAAATACATAGATTTTCTAAATCAGCATCATTAAAATCCAAATCTTACGAATTTCGTTGCAAAGTGAAATAAAGCAAATCTTTGATTATATAGTTATAAATGTGTTATAACTTGAATAAAATAAAGAGCAACACGAATGAATTATAATTTAGCTTTCATGGTCTGATTGGTGTGAATGAAACCACACAGTGACCGTAGAAGTCGATGAGAGTCCTGGCTATAAGATTCTGGCTATAAGTATGAGAGTACCGGACTAAAGTGGCAGTATTACTCAGAGGTGACCTCAAAGTTCTCTTGATTAAGACTCGCCGTGCTTTCACGGGGTCGTGGTTTTGAATAAGCGTACGTTTTGAATATGCGATTATTTGAATAAATTAGGGCCGAGCACAGGGCATCTATTTAATTAAATATAATATAATAAATAAATTAATAAGCAGACCTTAACACTTATTTATTTCATCAGAAAATGAGATTGCCGGAAAAATTTTAGATGAGAGAAAAATTATCAATAATTTGCCATAAATATCGGAAACCATTTGGTAAGAAAAGAAACGACGAAAGCGATCCGCGAAGCGTGGAGAAGGGAAAAAGAAAGCTGAGGGATAGTATATAGTCAAGGCGAGAGCGAGCGATATGTACCTTGTGGCGTTTTCCCAGGATTTGTTTTGGGGTGGTTTTCGGGGAACAGCCTGACAAAGAAAGAAATATTCTATCTTCAGTCTACCGTGGAGATCGAAGAAATATTATTTATTGAAGCATTAATGAAAGGCGCATTAGTCGCTTTTACCCCTCGAGTTTTCTCTCGCTCTGCAGCAAAGAGCTTGAGTGGTACGTATAGGGCCGAGTGTGAATATCACGCGAACATTAATCTTCAATCTTTCAATCGTTTATAAATGATATTTCTCTCGAAGCTGTCATTCAGTTGGTGATATAAATCATTCTGGCACGAGCTGATCTGCGGCAAGAAATTTCTTTTCTAAGTCTATCAATGAAAATTAAGAAAAGTGAATTCATATTTCAATTGTCATTCCATTATCGTCACCTAGAGCATTTATCGTAATTTACTTTGAAAACGTTATTCTTCGATAAATTATAACTAAAACAATTTTCGATAAGCTTCAGTTAAAATGTTTTTTGAATATTCGTTCAAAAAAATATTTTAATATTTGTTCAGAACAGTTTCTTTTTCGTTTTATTTTGAATTTTTTATAAAATAAAAAAAAACTAATAAATGAAAATATCATTCATCTCTATACATTACAGCGACGCCTTCTCGTATAAAAATTTTGAATTAAAAAGTAATCATGAAACACCATAATGGCATTTAATTACAAACTAGAAGAGGAAATGTTTCGATGTTGCATGAGATTGGCTATGTATTATCCAATTTCAATGTTAAAACTGTAGCTCCACGTTGATATTGATGAAAGGATTTAAGCTAATTAGAACGTTCAAATTACCAATAACGTCAAGAAGCAGAGGCCAACAACAATAGTTGGCTGAAGAACATTTTCCATCAATACAGTAAGGATATCGAATATTACTTCAGCAAACTAAATGAACAAGTATCGAATGAAGGTGTCAGAAGGCAACTCATTCAAGAGATGGTATCGCAGCAATCTACGAGCAAGAGATCATCGTCGGAAGGAAAAACGAAAAATCGAGATAACGAGCAAGACGCTAATGAACGTTTTCTCTCTCTTCCTCTCCTTGTCTCTCTTTAGCCAATGCGCCCGCGCATGCCAAATATGCCAGAGAGAGAGAGAGAGAGAGAGAGAGAGAGAGAGAGAGAGAGAGACGGAGAGAGAGAGAGAGGAGCAGCTCAAGCAAGGCAATATAACCCGCACGGGAGTGTAATAAAAGCTACTGAGCTTGATTGGCAATATAATAGCCCCGCGCTCGAAACAATTAAGTGTTGCGCACTTCTCGTGTTACTCCGGCAATGCAAAACAAGCTACGCCGCTACCGCCGTCGGCGAATTGGCGAGCTGCGAAGGATGCTGCGCGTCCATAACGACGAACAATAGAGGAGGGGGAGAGAACCTTCGATATATGCCAACGCAGAGAGATAGAGCGAGAGGAAGAAGCTCGTGATGGACGGGATGAGGTGCTTTATTAAGCAATTCATTCGAGCTAGCGTTTTGTTATGCCCTTCGCGGTTTTTGCGTATCTCTTGTTTTGGAAAATCCAGGCCATTTTAAAAAGCATAGCTAGGGAGATCATCATATTTCTACTGAATCCCGAAAGCTTGCTAATGAAGAGATCAAGTGGTTTAGCGGTCTCAATACAATTTTTATGCGAGGAATGCGAGCGTATACACGCAGCTGACGGTAGTAACTTGCGGGCATGCTGGCGCTGCACGAGCTATACACGAGAGATGCAATGTTAATTAAAAGCGGAAAATGCGGTGAATCCTCATAATAAATGCTAGGGTCAGTCTGCTGCGGTCGACTGCTTAACTCCAACTGAAATGCAAGCTTTGCCGGGGCGGTTGGCAGGTCATAACTATACACCTTTATGCTATGCCTTATACACGCTCCGCTTGCAAAATATAAACGATTGATTAAAATACGAACGCCCGGAGCACGTTGAAAAAAAAACTTACAATGCCGCATCAATCATCTCTCGCCGTGGGTACAAGCTACATATACATTTTAGATACACGATAACGAAACGACTGACACGCATTTCAGCCCATAGCTGGCGACCTACTATCAACAAATCTATCCACACACGAGCGAAAAAAAGACACGTGAAAGAAAAACCTATGTCCGCTGATAAGTGAAAAAGCGCAGAGTCGAGTGCATTGGGGGGAGAGGACTGTGATGCATCACGCGTCCAGTAAACATACATCTTCGCTAAAGTGCAGCGTCGGCTTCGACCCTCGCTCTGTCGCATTGAGAATGCATTTATGCAAGCCGGAGATCGAAAATTTATAAAGTCGACATTTGCCGCTGTGTGTGTGTGTGTGTATGTGCGTATGCATGTGTATCACCTATAAATTTGTACAAATAGAGAAAGAGAATGACGACGTTTCAGATAAATGAGTGCGTAAGCATCGATAAGACAACAAGCGTGTTTAACTTTCGATGATTGATGTTATGTTTACTAAAGCCATCTGTTGTGCGATGCCGCGCCGTTGTTGACAAATTAATTATATGATCTGTGCAATGTGTGCGGGTCGGTACGTTTTGACGCAAGATATGAGAAAATTTACTAATTATAAAAGTACAATGGGAATGTTGGTTCATCTCGTGTCAATCATGAATATTCTTCATGCTTATATATCTTTACTTTAAAGTCTTTCTAGAAAATCTATTATAATTTTTAATATTGATTTTTATTGCCAAACGCATCATTCAATATCAAGTAAACTTTATTAATCGAAATATAAATATTAGTTTTGTAGTGAGCGAAAAAAAATTCAATCAATGAGGTTTAAATTCATCTTATGTACAGTCTAACAAGCAGAATATCAAAGCAGACAACTGTGGCACTGCAAACATGAAATGACGTATCATAAAAGTGACGTTAGTGCTAATTGATATCTCACATTTCATTACTCCCGTTCAACTTGAGACATTCCCAATTACAGCTCATGAGAAAACCATTCGAGCAACCCAAACGTATACAATTAAAATCAAGCGCACATGCAGCGTCGCTGCTGGCCTTTTGTTCAAACGTCAAGGGTCGCGGCTGAATATTCATGAGTCCGCGCGTTCGATCCTCGGGGGCGTGACACTCTCAAAAGTACACCTAAAAAGAGCCTAATTGGCTGTGCCGTGTCTTTCTAAAGTCGCGTCATAAACACTCAGGGCCACCGTGATCGCGCGCGTCCTCTTGTTTCTCTCTCTCTCTCTTTCTCTGCCGCGTCGTCTCCTCTTTCGCCGCGATAAGTAGCCTCGCTGAACGAAGATCAGCCGTAAAAGTTGCCTCGTTATGCCGTTGTTATTTATGTTACAACCCTTCGGGCTTTGATGCGCGCCGAGTTATGAACAGTCTTTCAGAGCTCGAGGGATGTTGGAGCCGCCTAAACTTCGAACGCGAGACATTTGTCGGTTTCTTTCGCGGTTGACTTTTATATAGCTGTTTGACTTTTATTGAGAGCTCAAAAAAACCGTCGTGCTTATTTTTTGAATGTTAGTTTCAGTCGCTCTCATGAAGTTGCTCGAAAATATAACGATGATCATTGATGCTTGACGATAAAATTTATGGGTGCTAGAAAAATTTGTGTGTATATATATACTGTGCGTCACTTACTAAACTCTTCGAAAACTGCTGTATAAGTTTTTATTTTCCATCATATTTCATCAGAGTGGCTTTTGAGTTTGACGCGTACACGTGAAATTACTTATTTTATGATCAAGGAAATTCTGTTTGATCAAGATATTTCAAATGATCATATTTTACAATTAAAAATAAAATTTTAAATGACCTACTTTATTTGTTAGTTTCAATTTTATTAACAAGAAAAATATATGAATTTATTTTTTCATATATTTGTGATTCTGAATCGTTTGCTCGACTCACAAAGCGAAAAAAATGTAGTGTGCAAAAGACAAAGAAGAAAGCACATGGTATGAAAAAAATTGATTGGTCGACAAACAGATGCAAAGATTAAGCACAGCGCGAATAATAAAAAGTAAAATAGGTAATCACGAAATGCGAACTGAAGCTTTTGTCGCATTGAAAAAAGCCACGAGAGGAAGAGGCAGAAAAAAAAATCTGTCGATCTCGGTGCGCAGTGGCAGCTAGCATCCAGACACTACACAATGCACTCGTCAATGAAACTGCACTGTTCGCGTTGACGTGCGCAATTGAGGGGCTGATCCGTCTCGTCTGTCGCGCGCAGCCTCTTTCGTTCGAATGTATAAACTGTCAGACGTGACAGCGCGCTTCGAACAGCCAACAACGCATCGCACTCACACACGCGTTTCTTCGATCTCGACTCTCTACATCCTACGCCAGAGATTTTTATTAAATTGCTTAACCAGATTATACTACGACTTGGTTCTGTCGTCCAGAGACTAATTTTCGTTGTCGAATTCCGTTAACTCACACAGGCGACGCAGACCCAATCGCTGTTCATTAACTTGATACGACAAATATGATTCTCGACTACGCGCAGACAGCGTGCAGACAGCTCGCGCTTCGATGTTTCAATTTATTTTTGTTTGCTTTCGGGCTTGTTGACAGTACAATGTTAATTTTATAATGGATCTCGTGAGCTTTAGCGAATGGAACGTTCAGTTTCTTCGAAACAAATGCAAACTTGCGTTTTCATTTTTTCCAATCAGTATGATACAAATAATAATCATTCGACTCGTATTAAACGTAAAAGTTTATTGTCACTGTCATTCAGCATCTACGTACAGTAAAAAGATCTTTTCTTTTTTCTGGTGCACATAATTCATTTGCGTTGCCTCGAAAGCAACATTTGTTCAGTTTCAATGCACAAAGTCGCGTACGTAGTAAAATAAAGTGATTCGATTATCATCAAACTATAGTGCGAGTATACATTTTAATTTCATAAAATTAAGAAGTTCCACTTAAAATTGTTATAAATCCCTATTAATTAAAAATTGTATAAATTAAATATGCATTAAAAAATTACGAAACAGGCTCCGGGTGAATGATATTCCACTCGGTAAGTGCAGTAACCACGCGGTTAAGCTTCAAGCGCCATTCAGATAATTCTTCATGACTGTCGTACGATAGCAGATGCCTAGAATACAGCACGATGATCTTATATTAAACGAAAGTATCAATTGTCATCAAACTAATACACCATGGCAAAGTGTATAACAATACAAATATTTACTGGGAAATTTTCGAAAGCTTCATGAACGAACCTGTGAATCGGCGCTGTTGATCTTCCATCGATGATAAAAAGATCATTGTGTTTGGCCTTACTCCTTGTCTCAAGTAAAAGTGTCTTGGGTCTCGGACACAGCTTTCTGTCGATGAGACCGATACTGCTTGAGATGCAATCAACTAAATCGATGATATACATTGGTGGATTGTACTCTTGCTCGCGTGGGTAATTCCAAAACAAGAGAGTGTGACCTTCCAGTAAGCACCAACGTCTGCTCCAAGCCAAGTCGCCAGACTCCTCGCAATGCGTCACGAAACCACCGTGGAACATCGACAGTTCAAGCTTGCACGATAAATTGAGGTCTACGGTGCCGTGTAGCACGGAGTTCGATGATAGCTGTTCAAACGAAAAAATTATTATTAGTATCAGTTCCAATTCGACGTTTAAATACAAATTTTTAATAAATATTATAGTAATACTTGCCGAATTCAAAGGCCACGGCGATACGAGTTTCAGATCGTATAATGTTAAGTCAACAGCACCGCAAAATGTGAACGACGTTTCCTTAATACCGGTGAACTTGACTTTGTATTGCTTCGGCGAGAAAGATTTCCTTCTATGCGGCTTCGGCGTTTTTATCGTGTTACTACTGCTGAACGTGAAATTGCGCGTAATGTGGTACTTGTCGTCGTGGTTAAATAGCTGTAGTTGTTGTAGTTTCATGCTATAAACTTTGATCGACAGACGGAAATCTGGGGTCAAACCAGAAATAATGTGTTGGCCAGGGAAGTAAATTTGCGGACTGGAAATAGGACAGGCAATCGCGCGAGTTGCCCAAACTGTCATTCCATGAATAACCACTACCACGAACCATTCCACAACGTCACCGTTTTGTCGTTCGCGACGTAACATGTCTTCGCGCAATTGCAGGCGAATATCTTTTAGCGTCACCTCACCACGTTCGTTGTAACTGCATTCCTAAAAGAAAAACAAACAAGAGTTTTCACTTCATCGCTGAGATGAAAAATGACAAGAAACGAACAAAAATGTAAAATACAAACTTCGTTGTTGTTGTAGACTTGTTGGCTACTCAAACGATCGATTTCTCTCGAAATCGCTTTTCTCGTCAAGCTCGCCAGGAGTAAAAGACGCTCGTACTCCACGCGTTCAGGACTGTCAGTGAATTCTCGCATCGAGCTGCAAAGTTGTAAGGCCTTGCTCGCCTGGTAGATCAGCGTATCTTGAACAGCAACTTTTTCCTGGAGTTTCTCGATTATTTCTCTCAATTCAGGACTCCAATCTTCGGGTGCCGTTTTTTTTTGAGAAAGTGTAGATAACACATCAGAATTCGTATTTTGTTGAAAGAACGTAGATAAGTCTGATTTGGTGTCGTTGCGATCATATCTCCGAAATTTCTAAAAAAATATAGAATGTACCGAAATTCGATGAACTCAGTGGAAATAAAATAATTATCAATCACTTACATCACTTATCATTTGCGTCAAAGATCTGTACATAGACAAAGTCCTATTCAATGTTCCCGAGCGTTTCAACGGCTCGCTCTTTGGTGCAATCACTCTTCGTTTTTTCTTTTTATTGGAATAAACACCATCGTCGCTCAAAATTGTGCGGTTTAGATCTGCCGAATCGTGAGTCGAATATACCATCGTTGAATTATATTGCTCATTCCCAAGTGCTACTTCCAAAAAGCCCTCCATCTGTTCAACAGAATATCTCACACGAGTTTATTGTATTTGAATATGGTAACTTTTATGAGTTCATTTTGTTTTTTAGAAAAAACAGCCCGTTAAACAAACCTCAGATATCATACTGTCATCTACGTCAGGTGATGCATTAGCTTCCACCTGTCGAACTTGCTGTAGAAACCGAGCATTAGATTTTTCAGCGTTGGAGCTATCCGCTGTGTTGTGTCGAACTAAAGTGCTGGTATTCGTTTGTGGCAAATTGCTACTATCAGCATTGTTTGTTCTCACTCTCTTTGATTCAATGTTAGACTTGCGCCGTCTCAATTTCGGAGTGCGCAAGTTCTTGAACAGGAAGCTTGTATGGCGTTTGATGAATGAGGTATTTTTAGAAACACTTTGCTCTGGGTTTTGACTGTCATTTGCAACATCATATGTGAACGTTGCATTTTTTAAGCTTTTATTGCAATTGCCTGCTGAAAAATCAATATTCACAAATACAAATTTATAAATACTTCTCTATCAAATTATAGTCAGTAATTATGCAATCAGTAAATAAAAACGCTGTTAACAGCAATTGCATAATTAAAGAAGCATGAAAAATACTATGCTTTTTTTGCAAAATGAGTTCGTTTTATTAAAAAAAAAAATTAGTAAATTTCAAGCCTATACATTGTACCCTTATACTTTGATCAAAATCATTTTATAAGTAGCTTTTAGCATTGAGGTATTGCATCACGATACACTTTTTTACATTTCTAAAAGTTAAATAACATTACACAATGCTAACTTCTATTTTTCTATAGTACAACTTCTATTTTTTTCATTATTCGGATCAACTTTCAAATGCTTATAAAAATGGAATTGGTAAAAAGATCAGAATCACACACACGCACATATGCGCACGTGCGAACATGAACAGATGTGAATAAAAAATGAAACAGAAGAGATCTACACGATGTCAAAAAGTTAATAACGTTAATTAACAAAGTAGCAAAAGAAAAGCAGAATAATATTTACGAACTTGTAAGTTTGGAATTATCACGTTTGCAAGAATTATCCTTTTTATCGATGGTATCTTCGGATCTCTTCTTGCTGACAACTTTGTTTCCAAATGTGATATTCATTGGAGAAGACATTCCATCTGATAAATCATTAATATCTAATTTGTTCATCTCGCAATCGAGTTCTTTGAATAATTCGGAATTATCTGTCGGTGTGACGTCACTCTCCAACTCTTGGCTTTTCCGGTTGTTCTCGTTTTTACTTGTTTTCACATAAGTAAGTTCAGCTTCATCAGCTTGAACTATGGTGGAGGTAGAACTCTTACGATGATGAGGGATGATCGTTGGTTCGCAAATTTCAATTACTCGATGATTGAAGAAGTATCCATCTATCCCTTGAAGCTGCATTTTAACGTTGCATTGCTCGAGTTCCCTTTCGTGCTGTGCGTTTAGTGTAGTTTGCATAGCTAACTCTAAACGTAAACAAACATACGAAGCTTTTGATGTTGTATTACGACAAATTGTTGTATTAGTTGAATTTAATTTATATGCATATTTGTAATTGTCTGATTACGTAAATAAATTCAATAGCAAAAAATGTAGAAACATAAAATTATGATACATCGAAAAGAGGTAAACGATGTACGATTCAGCAATAAAATGTTTTTAAAAAGTGCAAAACCAAAGATTATATAATTAAATAAGAATTTGATGCTGATAAATAAAAGTGTGTAATTTTACCACTCGCTGTCAAAGGACCTAAGAGTTCTCCAACTGGATGTGTGGGCTCGTTTCTGGACGACGATCTCAGATTAGCGGAATCTGAGAAAGACTTGACGTCACTGTCAGTATTATCCTGGCTAAATTGATTAGAGAGGCGGCATTCCGTAGTAGCACTTCGATTCGTTGCTTTGGTATCATTAAGGTCCATCGACTCAAAGCTGCGCTTCCGAGAATACAGATCGACATTATCCTCGAGCCACGTGCTCACGTATGACTTTTCAAACTGGTCGTCTTCTGTACTGGCAAGAGTAGTTTTGTTTACCTGGGAAAATTCCTTCTTGAATGGATTACCGTCGTAATGTAGATTTGATGGAGCTGAAAATTTGATGGATTTTCTTGTTCGCTTCGATTGCATTCTGACGCGTGCAAAGTTTTATGTATTAACATTGTAATGCGAAACTATCACTATGATTCACTTACGATTAAACGGTTTTTTATTCAGCGCTTCCAATACGCTCATCCGTCTGCGAATAGTCTTAGAATAACCATCGGAATATAGATTTCGGTCTAATAAACGCTGTACCCAAATACAAAAGTAGATTCTCTTACAGAAATGTTGTTATGATTATACTGTTGAGATAGAGACATACCTGTACATACATGTTACCTTCCTCGAAAATATTGTCTGTTTTATCCATGACAAACACGTGTCGATTTGAATCATAAACGCACTGAGAGAACAAAAGTTTATTTAAGAAACTCGATAATTATTACATTCAATTGAAACGCTGCCCACACTGCATTTTGTTCAACTTGAAATCACTATTGAAATCACGGTCATGATGAAAATTTTTTTCAAGATTGAAAAATTTAGGCAGGGGTTAGTCACATAAAAAAGAGTCGAATGAACGAAAGATTTAAAAATCTGAAAATCGAATTAAAAATAGTGTAAGTACGGACGAAAGAACCACGAGGAGCCCTAACTCTCTTAATAGCCCAAAACCTACTGAACATACAAACCGTCGTTGTGTATATTACTGGCTATAAACCCCAGTCTTATCGTAAACCAGTACACAGGAACAAGTAGTTCTTCTGAGAATATTACAATATTAAGCTATGTATACATGTTATTCGTTATGATCCATAATTTAGTATGTAATTTGAAGATGTACTTTCTCTTCTTCAATGGAATACAAAGACTTGTGAAATAAAAGTATGGAATTATTTTTCGATTAGATCTATCAGATTTGAATTATTATTTTTCATCGATGTTAGTTTTATTTAATTTAATATTCAGCATCTTCTCTCAATGTACAATACATCGAATTCCTAAACCAATCGACTCTCCGATCTGCATTATAAAAAATGAAAATATTTTAATTAATATTTGAAGACATTAGTACTATTAAAACTTGTTAAAATCAAATACACATACAACGCATTTTTTACTGTAGAAACTGAGCTACTGCTTATCTCTGATACTATACATTGTAATTTACCTAACTTATGCAGAAACGTAGATTCTTGTCTCATGTGAGGTTTACGCCTGAGCGAAGCGAGGGTGGAAAGGCACGAGACGATAATCTCTTCCCTGAAGTTGTTAGGCATGGTATTTTTCAAAACAATTTGTGGAAAGTTTGAATTCTAGCGCAACTTGATTGCCGGGCAATTCTTGACTGTTTCAAACAGTTTAAAACATCAAATCACCAATTTTGTTCAAAGTTGGTAGACTTGTTACCTATACAGAGGTTAACATCTGTGCAGAGTTTTAGATCAAAATATTGATAAGGGGCCGACTTATCAACTGTTGAAAAAATATTGGACTTTTTTTTATTAATTCGATTTCTCGGAGACTAATAAAGATATGGACATGATTCGTTTTTTAAAAGACGCGGAAAGAGTTTCACTTTCAAATCGTAAATAGTAAAATACCAAATCATTTATTTATGCCATTGTTATAAACAATTTTTTCAAAAAATCGACGATATCTCAAAAACGATATTTTTTTTTTAATTTTTGCACCATCGTGTTCCTTGTCATTTTTCACATGAGAAACCTTTGAGAAAATCAAGTGACCGCTATTAGGATTAAGACAGCACTAAAATGAAACGAACCGCCCGGTAGCCGCTCGGCCGCTCGAACGTCCGCTACTCGTGCGGTTCCAACGTTACTTGCTGCAATTGCCTTTAATGAATAAATAATTTCATATTCCATCAATCTATATGTATTTATTTAAATAATATATAAATTAATTGATTAAATAAGTAATGTAAATGAACTATTTTTTTATACAATCTGATATAATATTGAAATTAAACATTTGCTCTCTGCGTTTGATCGAGCTTGAGACCGGCGCATATTTACGAAGCGGCCGGATTAAAAATGTTTTTTTATCGGACCTACACCATAATACTCTTAATAAGTTATTTTCAAGTAATTTGTTCTAACCTATTTTCTACCATATATTTTTGAATATACGTCATTCTCACGCCCGATCAAACGCACAGAGCAAATGTTTCATTGAATGTTGTTTCAGATATTACTTTATTTATATTACTTTATATTACGTTATATTAAGTAAATAAGTCATTAAATATAATTTAAATTTAATTATTTATTTGATTAATTTTATATTTATATATTATTTAAATAAATACATATAGACTGATAGAATATGAAATTATTTATTGGTTAAAGGCATTTGCCGCAAGCAACGTTGGAACCGCACGAGTAGCGGACGGCCGAGCGGCCGAGCGGCTAGCGGGCGGTTCGTTTCATTTTAGTGCTGTCTTAATCCTAATAGCGGGCACTTGATTTTCTCAACGGTTTCTTATGTAAAAAATGACAAGGAACACGATGGTGCCAAAAAAAAAATCGTTTTTTGAGATATCGTCGATTTTTTGACAAAATTGTTTGAAACAATGGCATAAATAAATGATTTGGTATTTTACTATTTACATTTTAAAAGTGAAACTCTTACCGCGTCTTTTAAAAAAAGAATCATGTCCATATCTTTATTAGTCTCCGAGAAATCGAATTAATAAAAAAAAAGTCCAATATTTTTTCAACAGTTGATAAGTCGGCCCCTTATCAATATTTTGATCTAAAACTCTGCACAGATGTTGACCTCTGTATAGGTAACAAGTCTACCAACTTTGAACAAAATTGGTGATTTGATGTTTTAAACTGTTTGAAACAGCCAAGAATTGCCCTGCCGAAGGTGCGGAAAAATTGTACTTTCTGCACGACGTGTTGAGAAACATCGAGTTGTACCTCATAGCAATTAAGATACTACTCATTGAGATTATCTTGTCATCGCCAGACTTCAATGTCATTTACGTAGTCATCAGAGATTTTAGAATAGTGATAAACGATAAAGGTCACGTTCAAGTCTCAAGAAGATGTAATAGCTATAGCCTATCATTTTACCGATGGTAGCTTTAGATAATTTATGCGAGGCCTGCAATGGCTTGGTCGGTAAGGTGACGAACTCGCACCTGGTCGGCCCGGGTTCGATTCCCAGTCCCTGCTGATTGATACAAGCACCGCTGAAAAAAGTTTCATGTGCTTCGTTCTCAAACGCAAAATATTATATTATCATCTCATTATAAATGTAATTACACATTGAAAATCACACACACTAACGACATCAATATTTTTAAATTATATGCAGAAATTGCATAAATTCAAATTCAAAAGCGATATGAGTACTTCTTATGCCCAATGTATTACATCACTTAAAATATAATTATGATTATTCTTCTGACTTATCTGGGATTCACATTGTAGTATTTGCTAAGATTTGAGTGCGATTTACCGAATGAAGTAATTCCCCGGTATAAGGAAAAACCACGCGTAATTAATCAAGATTAATTTCAAACATATTAGTATATATATATATATATATATATACATTAGGTGATAAGATTCACAAGGCTTTTTATGATTCACGTTAATTCATGATATCAACTTGTATATAAAACAGCAACGAATCTGAGACGATCATTAACTGCATTAGCATTTGTTCTGCAAGTATTTCCTAAATAAAGTAAGTATATTTGCATAAATTACACATTTTTATAGATGGATAAAATTTTATTGCATGTCAATATACTTGTATTTAATTTAAAGCAATTTTGTAACCTGTTTCTTTATTTAGTCAGTTTAGAGTCAAGTTCATTTGATGTAATCTTATACTGTGTGACTTATTTTGACAGTACCTATAACCAAAGATTATTTCAAATAGATAAAAATTAAATTTTTAGTCCATTGCTTCAAACAAAATTGATAATTATTCATTAATAATAATTAATTAACAATCTAAATTTTCTTTAATACAAATTATTATTTTGATCAATTTTAACTGAATTAAATTTTTGGAATATTTTACAGAAAAATTAATAATGAAGATTTTCGCATCTCTTCTACTTTTGGCTGTGTTGGCCATGATAGCAGTCGACGCTTATGTACCACCAGTACAAAAGCCACATCCAAATGCGCCAAAGTTCCCAACCTTCCCAGGTCAAGGACCATTTAATCCTCATGCTCGTCCAATTGTACATATTTTTAAACATTATCTATTAATTTCAACAAGAATCAGTCATAAAAATTAATAATATTATTCTTTTCAGCGATTCCGTCGTTCACCCCAAAATAATGGCCAAATTTCCGTGAACGGCAAGAAAGAAGGTGGACAAACTTCTTGGAACGTGGAAGGTCAGAAAAAAGTTTGGGGAAATGACCACGGTAGCATCCATATCAGTGGTGGAGCCAACAAACAGCCTGGTGGCAAACCCCAAGGACAAATTGGTATTGGTGGTGAATTCCATTGGGGTTAAATTTGATCAATCAGTACTTAACAATAAAAGTATTGTAAATTTTGTAAACTGTAAATAAATATAGATAATAACAACATTTCCTACGTAAATTGAAATAATAGTAAATTATTATCATTTCATTTTTCAATTATAATTAAAATTTTACGTATCAAAACGTAGCCCCGTGTACCGCTTCGTAGGAATCCATCATTTACAATGGGTACTTTATTTGAAATATAATGTTAAATATAAAAACTCTATTTCTGAAATATGTAATCGTTTAATCGAATAAAAATGTATATATTTTTATCAGTAATCTGCTGTTATCCATAATTCCCTACCAAAGTTCATATGAATGGAATGAAATTTCATGTCTACTTATTCCTTGGTATTAGACAGATATCAGAAATCTAATATCTTCTATTATAGTGAATTTTCAATTTTATTAGATGAAAAATACAGCGGAATATTATAAATTGAGCATCAATAAGATTTGCAGAAAAACTTCAAATTACCTAAATGGAATCCAAATAGCACCGCCGTATGTTATGAATATTTATTTGGATATTGGAATATGGGGGATTAATACAGAAATGTTATGCAATTTCGACTATTTTGCGACTATTTTCGACTTTTTTTCAAGATTTATTTTAGCAAATTCCTTTTGTCGACAATATAAAATCGTTTCTATTGAAATATTTCTTATTGGCTACTATTTTATATACATTTTCCATCTATTTTCTTCACCTCAGTAGTATTACTATACTATTATACTCTATGTCTTCATTTTCCTTGAAGTTTGCGAATCTTCGTGCTTCAGCGAACGTTCGTTAATAAAGTAAGTTTATAGAAACAATATTGTCACTTTTTGTGTCAATTATGTTATATATCAGTACAAGTTGATACGACACATGTTCTACTGCATGATTTGTACGGGCATATTAATATTGTGACAAATTGTTTTACGTATTTTATTTCCTATTTTATAATAGCTTTATTACCTTTTTACTAATTAGCTTTAGTTATTAGGGAAGCACTTTCAATCTTATTTTTACTATATAATTTTTTATTTCTGCAGTATTAAAGGGATTCTGAAATAGTTAAAATACTTTTTTCCAACAAAGAAGCAAAAGCAAAAGGAGAATTATAAATCATGCCATGATGAATATATAATTTTTTTTTAATCTGCTCTTTATTAAGTATCCACGTCACATTACTTTATTATAAAGTTGGCGTATATTTTACATCGAAATGAAATAGTTATAAAAATAAAAATATACTGAAATTGAATTTTAAATATAATAAGTTCAACTTTTTATATTTTCATATATTTATACAGGAAAATTTATACTCATGAGTATATTATAACACTAGCGTTCAATTATTTTACAAGTCCTACGTTTATTAATAATTTATTTACATTGCTTAAGATATTGTTGTGCTATTTTGTTTCAAATGATATTTAATTAGAACGTAAACTTTTATGAGCGTTGTAAACTATTAACATTTAAAATAGATTTAACGTAATTAGTAATTATCATAATTCTTCAATTATCTGTGACATTTGTATTTCCTCGTATATTAATTTTTGCACATTGTTTACGCAATTAATTTTATTGAGAACGAAATGAAATCCCCGAAATAAGGAAAGTTCGCAGATAATAATGAAGTAGGTAATACATTATGCCTACACTTAATGATAACATCTTTAACACAATTGATGGATGATATTAATTTATGAGAGCAACTTCTATATAAAGAAACAAAGTATCTCAGACGATCATTATTTCAATCGAAATAACCGACACGAGTATTTCCAATACAAAGTAAGTAATTGCCAACATTATATATCACAGCTGTCATTTATAAAAAACCCCGCACAAAACCAATGGAAAAATACTTTCGGTTAATTTAAATCTTACACTGACAAATCGATAGTTCGTAACATACTGATCAAATGTCTCCATGGGTACCATATCCGGAAACTCGTTTTTTAGGGACAAATCAAGGGTGTTAGCTCCAAAAATACATAGTATACGTCTTAGCCATTTTAAGACGACAATGATATGCTTTTATTGAATGCATGTACATTGATTTATATTTTGTGGACATTTGAAAGTCGATGCACATATAAATACTCACAACTTCTTTCTCTGATCCGTATATCTCTTTGTTTTACGCGAAAGTGATAGTGTACGGTGACCCATTCTCAGCCGAATCCAGGATCATCGGCGTGGACGTGATGGGCGTCTGATCCCTGTGTGTGTGTGTGTGTGCGTGCGTGTGCGTGTGGGTGTACGTATGCGGGTTTTTTTTTTTTTTTTTTTTTTTTTTTATTATTAAAGAGAGTTGGAGAATGCTTTATGCACGTAACGGCCTTCCGGCTCGTCCTGTGTGGGAATCCCTAAGCATGGTATACCAACTAAACTCCCATCTCTCTATGTCCTGCCTGTATCCCCCGCGGGAACCGCCGCTAGGCATTACTTCGCGGGGGGGCTTCTGCTATATTAGCCTTGTCTTCTTCATTACCATTCGGCTGTGTCGTTTTCTTCGATCTTCATCGTCTTCGGCTATGTTAGCCTCGTCTTCTTCTTACGGCATCGATTTACACGTCTTCTTCCAACGGCATCGTCCGGTCGTCTTCTTCTATCGGCATCGTCCGGTCATCCTCTGGACAGACTCCACCTCGACACCTACGTTCCTCTGCATCGGGTGAGGGAGTCTGGGCTCAACCCAATGTCCTTTACTCTCCCGCAAAGGCAGGGGAGCCCTTAGGATAGGCTGGCGCCTTGTTATCCTATGGATGTAGGTGACCCCAGATCCTACGTTCCTCTGCATCGGATGGGGTGACCGCGCTCTACCAACTACTCTGTGGTAGTTTAGGAGCGCTTATTAGTCCCATAGTCTGGCACCTCGCTCTATCTATGCATGATAGACCTGTCGCGTCTTCTCTCTTCCTCCTTTCTTACTTCGGTCAGCCGGTTTACCACTGACGTGGCAAAGGTCACTACCGTTTCCCATCCCTCTAGCGAGCCGAGCAGGCAAGCTCCGAGTCCTTCGGAACTCATTGGATCATTCCACTCCGTGCGGAAATGCATCCGTTCTTCAGCGAAGCGGGGACACACAAATAGGACATGTTCTACGTCCTCGTCAGTGCCTGGACAGGCTGGGCATTCGGCACCTGCATAGACACCGATGCGTTGAAGATAACTGCGGAAGCAGCCATGACCGGTGAGCACCTGTGTCAGTTGAAAGGTGAGGTGTCCGTGGCGCCTGCCTGTCCACTTGTCAATGTTCGGGATGATGCGATGAGTCCAGCGACCTTTCACTGCGTTGTCCCATTTTCTCTGCCATTCTCGCATTAAATTTTGCGTCCACCGTTTGCTGTGGACATGTCTATCAGCATTGTTCTCTTCGTTACGACCTCCTTCACGGTATATTTCTGCTCTGTCGCATGCTAGTAGGTCGATAGGCGCTATTCCAGCGATTACCGAAACTGCAATGTCCGATACAGTTCGGTATGCACGGGCAACTCGCAGCGCTGCTGCTCTGCAGACTCTTCGACACGTCCCTCCGTAGCTTGCATTATTTCTTAGCGCATCTGCCCATATAGGAGCTCCGTAGAGAATTACCGAGCTTACGACCGACGATAGGAGGGTTCTGCGTGGTTGCTTTGGCCCCCCGACGTTTGGCATGATACCTGCCAACGCCCTAGCAACGTTAGTGGCTTTGACATCTGTTTTCGAGAGGTGTTCCTTAAACAATAGCCGCGCATCTAGTATAACTCCCAGGTACCTCACCGTGTCAGTCGACTGTACTCGCTTATTTTCCACCGTGAATGTGGCATACTTCCGAGCTTTCGTGCGGGAGATGAGCACCGCTTCCGTCTTTTCCGCAGCGAGACTGAGCCCATGATCTTTTAGCCATCGGGCCACCACCTCGATGGAGGCGTTTCCTATATATTCTATTTCCTCAACGCTCTTTGCCGTGACCACTAGTGCTACATCATCGGCAAAAGCTATTATCTCTGTTCCCCTTGGGAACTGCTGTCTTATTAGACCGTCATATAGGACGTTCCATAGCAAGGGGTCAAGCACCGATCCCTGCGGCACTCCTCCCGTGATGTTGTATGAGTGTGTGCCATCGTCGGTGTTATAGTGCAGGATTCGGTTGCTTAAGTAGCTCGATAGGGCTCTACGCAAATACAGCGGCACCCTCAGTCCTTCCATGGCTGTCATAATGATGTCCCATCTTGCCGAGTTGAACGCATTTCGGATGTCTAATGCCATCACAGCGCACATGCGTCTTGCGCTCCGTCCTCCGCTAATGGCATCTTTGGCCAGGTTTACGAGGTGTGTTCAAAAAATAACGAGAATTTTCGTTTTATGAAAAAAATATTTATTTATTCATCTACATTAATGTTGTCGCCTTCAAAGTAGTTCCCTTCGGATACAATACACTTATGCCAACGCTTTTTCCAATCCTCGAAACACTTTTGAAACTCGATCTTTGTAATAGCTTTTAGCTCTTTCAGCGATTCGCTTTTAATGTCATCTATGCTTGTAAAACGACGGCCTTTTAATGTTCTCTTTATTTTTGGAAATAGAAAAAAGTCACATGGAGCCATATCTGGCGAATATGGAGGCTGAGGCATCGTTACAGTTTCGTTTTTGGCCAAAAATTCACGAACAAGCAATGAAGTGTGAGCAGGCGCATTATCGTGGTGCAAAAGCCATGAATTGTTTTGCCACAAATCCGGGCGTTTTTTTCGGATTGCTTCAAGCAAACGATGTTGAACTTGTACTGACTTGTACTAGTACTGCTTATTGATTGTTTGACCTTGTGGCAAGAATTCATAATGCACTATGCCATTAAAATCGAAGAACACAGTGAGCATAACCTTCACATTCGACCGCACTTGTCGAGCCTTTTTCGGTCTTGGCGATCCAGAATGCCTCCACTGGGACTATTGAGCCTTAGTTTCGACATCATATCCGTAAACCCATGTTTCGTCACCTGTTATAACACGTTTTAGTAGTTCTGCATCGTTATTGACTTCATTTAGCGACTCCTGAGCAACTTCCATTCGCCGCTGTTTTTGTTCGAATTTCAACAATTTTGGAACGAATTTTGCTGCCACACGTTTCATACCCAAAACATTCGAAAAAATTTGATGGCATGAGCCAACTGATATGCCAACATCATCAGCGACTTCTCTGATTGTGATTCGGCGATCGTTCATAACCATTTCTTTCACTTTTTTCACGTTTTCATCGGTTGTTGATGTCCTTGGGCGTCCGGGTCGTTCGTCATCTTCAACGTTTTCGTGGCCATCTTAGAAACGCTTATACCACTCATAAATCCTTGCTTTACTCATAGCAGACTCACTATATGCCTTTGTTAACATTTGACAAACTTTACTACACTTTATTTCATTTTTTACGCAAAATTTAATACAAATTCTTTGATCCATTTTTTTTCACAAACGAAAATCGCCGAGCTCGAAAAACACGTCTAACGTTAGCGGCTGCCACTTAAAAAGTAAGCAATGAATATTGCTGAAAATTTTATCGTACTTCAGGGGCATGTGTACCAACATAATAAAAAAAAATTTTATACAAGCGGACTCTCCAAACCCGCGAAATTTAAAAATTCTCGTTACTTTTTGAACACACCTCGTACAACTCGACCAATAGCGCCTAAGGTTGAACGGCCTTTTCTGAAGCTGAACTGGTTTCCAGACAGGTCCCCCGCTTCGGCTATAACTGCCTCCAATCTGGCATGGATTACTCTTTCCAGCAGTTTTCCTATAATGTCCAACATGCACAGTGGTCTGTAGGACGAAGGCTGCTCGGGAGGCTTATTTCCCTTGGATAGCAGGACCAGTCTTTGCAGCTTCCACGAGTTTGGGAAATGTCCTTCTCGCAGGCACGCACTAAATGTATCGCGAATTATTTCCGGGGCATTCAGTGCTGCCGTCTTGATCGCAATTCCCGGTATCCCATCCGGCCCTGGCGCTTTCCGGGTTCGAATTTTCTTCACGGCTACTATCAGTTCTGCTTGGGTTGGGTTGGGTTACTTCTGTAAACTCGGTTTCATCGTCTCTTTCCATTAGGCCTGTTTGTTCTGGTCTCTCCCGATGTCTTGGGAACAGATGTCGCACTACTCTGTCGAGGAATAATGGGCAAGATGGTGGTGCGCCACTCCTGGGCTTGATCTTGCGCATGACCGTTTTATACGGCCGGCCCCAGGGGTCCTTATCTACTTCCTCGCAGAAGTCTCGCCAGCACTGTCTCTTAGCTGCTTTGATGGTGACCTTGAGCAGTGATCGCAGCTCCTCATATTTTTCGGTCAGAGCCTGGAAGTTGGGCTTGTTCCGTGCTCTTTGATGGCGCCTTCTGGCTGTGAGACATTTATGTCTCAGGCTTGCGATGTCCTCGTTCCACCAATATACCGGTAGTCGACCTCTTGCGTTATTTTTTGCTGCCATGGATGCATCACATGCAGTTTTCAGAGCACGTGTGAGACCCTGCGCCTTTTCCTCCGCGGTTCCGGACACTGATGTTCCTTCGAGGGAGTAGAGAAATGACTCTCTGTCGAAGGTATTTGGTGCCCATCTCCTCTTGTTTTCCGTTGTCCTGATGGATACCGCTGGTTTGGTCAACTGGAGCCGGTACGTTATGGCTTGATGGTCACTGCCCGTGTACCGATCGCTGACTCTCCAGTTGAGCTCCTCCGTCAATAGTTTGGCATCTATGAAGGTAACATCCACTATGGACGATTTCCCCGCCTTGGAATATGTCGGGATCGTTCCTCTATTGGCTACCTCGAGCTCCAATACTCCAAACGCCTCTAGAAGTGCATGCCCGCGAGCATTTGTTTTCGCGCTGCCCCAGTTTACGGCCCATGCATTAAAATCGCCTGCGATGACTACCGGTAGGCGTGATGTCATTGCGCTGGTAACAATGTCATCCAAGGATTTCTTAAACTCGCTTATCTCTTCGCTAGGTGGGAGATAGCAACTATATATACGCATGCCAGCCACTTCTATCCACGTAAAGTTTGAGGTTGGATCGATCATTCTTGCCGATACGTGTAGGTGTCCGCATACCCAGACAGCCGCCCTACCAGTCGCATCTTTCACCCAGTTCGGCTCATCGAGATCACGGTACTTTTCGCTAACTATGACGATGTCGGCCCTTTCCTCCCTTACCAACTGGTGCAGCAGGTCTTGAGCCGCTGCACAGTGGTTGAGGTTGATTTGGAGTACTTTAGTCACTTTTAGCGTGAGGTCTCTCCGTCTTTGCTTCCGTGCAGTCCGCTGCCTTATGCCCCTCCTTTCTGCACCTGAAACACTGCTTGGAGCGGTCTTCATCGCTTTTGCAGTCCTTTGCGATGTGACCATTCTCCAGGCACCGGTAGCATCTTTGTGTCGGTGTGAAAGGCTGAACTCTACAATTCACCCATCCTATTCTCAGCTTCCCGTTTTCAAGTAGCTTTCTGGCCGCTGCTACCGGGAGCTGGATATGTGCCGCTTGTGTGCCGTTGTACAGTCCTCTGATTTTTATGCTGCTACTCGCAGCTGCCTCTGGTCCGATAACTGCAGCTACAGCTTCTATCACTTCCTCAGGTGTGGTTGTCTCATCCATGTCTTTGATCCTGAGGGTTTCCTTATCGGTCATCAGGTGGACTTCTGCAGACTTCTGTAGGATAGCCAGAACTGTCTCTTCGATATTTGGAGACGCCGTCCCTGGTTTCCCCAGTTCAAGGAGTAACTCTCCTGCTCTGGTGCGCCGTATTCGCGTAACTCGTTCTCCTATCTCCTTCATGTTTGGTGCTGCCTTGACCTTTCTCAGAATGTCGGCATACGACGTCCCGTCCAGTGCCTTGATCTTAATGGCTTCTGGGCGAGGTTTTCTTCGACTGGTCTTTCGGTGTTCTGACTCCGTGATTTTTCCTCTTCTTCTATCGTCATTATGCTGTTCCGTAGTCTTCTTCTTTTTTGTGGCTCTTCTTTTGGCTTCTGTCCACTCTTCTGTTCCGGGTTTCGACGCCCGTATTTCTTGCTCGGTTGTTTCTGCTTCGTCGGCCGGTGTCTTCTTCCCTTTCCTCGGTTTTTTGACCACTGGCGACTCTATTGGCGAATTTGGGTCCCGCTTTTTTCGCTTTTTCTCTGGTTTGGGGGACGTTTGCGTCTCTTCATCTTTTGCCGTTTTGTTGGCATTTTCCTTCGTACCACCTGCAGACCGTAGCTTTGCGTACTCATCAATAGTACTGTTTGCCCTTCTGGCCATGGTCTTTAATTCAGCGTGGAGGTTCTTTTTCTCCAGTATGAACTGCACCAGCTGTTTGACCTTCTTTTCTAAGCTCTTGAAGCATTTATCAGCTTCAAGTGCTTGCTCCTCCATATCTTCTCTCTCATTTGGTTTAGTTATATTGCTCATTTTGTTCCCACGAGTACCTAGGGAACTATCGGTCCGCTCCGGCAGAGCCCCGGTTGCCGGAGTAAGGTTAATTACGAGGGAGTTTCGCCAGGTGCTCCCAAGGCTCCGTTTGAGACTCTCTGTTACCCCCGAGAGCCAACAAGGCTACATCGGCACGGGTCGCTTCACACCTTCAGCTTGGGGGTCCGTTACCCTGAACGGGGACCCTTTAACAAGGTGCTATCATCCGGGCCAGATAAGGTTTTTTAACGAGGTTGATACTCCTCCCCCTCCTCCTTCCCTGCATCTTAAGTAGCAGGGTCCCGGGCTTGGGACCGGCGGTGGCGGAGTTGTACGTATGTGTGTGCGAGTGCGTATGTGTGTGTGATTGTGTGTGAATGTATGTATTTAAATGTAAGTCAGCGTGTGTATGTGTGTGTGAGTGTGTGTATGTAAATGTGTAAGTCAGTGTGTGTATGTGTGTGGGTTTGTGTATATATACGTGTGTGTATAAAACAAAAAAAATAAAAAAATAGAAACAATAAGCATAAAGCCTATTTCTTCTCTCTTCATTCACATTACTAATCTCTATTAACCGAGAGGATCTATTATTTCAATTAATTGATCAATATCCATCTGTGCATCTTGTACGCTTCGCAAAAATCTGAGCGATGGATAGTGCACCTGATTTTCATGTCGAGCGTATCCCAAATACCAAAGAATAGTTGCTACATGGGCGCAAGTTCCAAGAGTTCTTGCTCCAGCCTTGCATGTACAGTAGTAACCAAGAATAGGTTCTCCTTCATTTGCAACATCTTGCTCTTGATTATACTCCTCATTAAATGCTATCCATACTTGATGTTTCGTAGCATTTCTGAATCTAGAGGAAATTCTTATTCTCATAAAACCTGCTTCATTGGTATTCCGATCGATTTTAAAGGTTTGTTCATCTTCTCCGATTTCTTCTTCATTTTCCAACTCAGCCCTTAAAGAAGAATCCTGAACGTATGAAGGTGCCAGCCCAACTTGATAAGTTCCATAAGTTAATCCTCGTAAATATTCCAAAGTCAAATTCGGAAACAATGGCACATGCATTGCAGTTAGGTTATCCCATCGACCTCGTCTTCGTTGAAGACCTTCAACTTCTACTCGAGCTTGCACTAGATTGAGTTCGTTAACTTTATTTAACATCTGTTCTGCTAATTCTACGTTTGCATCAGGCATCATAATTATTCTATGATATTTATTTATTATAGCACCGGCTATACGCAGAAAATCAGTCAAGTTGGGAATATGAGACGTAGGAATAACGTTTGCAAAGAATTTAAATAAACTTTTCAGATGGCCATTTCTGGCTTCCACGATCCATCTAGTTTTTGTGATGATTCGAGCTTGGTTGGCATCTTCTGTTGAGAACTGAGCTTGATTACGATCAAGTAAAGGTGGCATCAATGTAACTAAGCCAATATCCGTTAAAATAGGAATGGCGTCTCGGTATCCGCGATCCAATATGAAAGTCTTGTGCTCTAAACCATCTTTGCATTCCGTCAACATCCATTTGGAACTCTTTTAAAAGGATTCTGGCATCATTGTTAGCGGCATTCGAAAAATAAGGTCCTTGAATATCAAGTATATATCCATCTGGAGCTACAAACATGGCAGGTTTTAATAAGTGTCTGTTCTTATGAACACAAAACGATTGACGCAAAGCTTTAAAACAAGAACTCTTCTCAATATTTAGATAAGTACAATCATTGTACACAATTGCCGTCGGTTCTTCAGGTGTGGCATTATACAAGCGATTTGCAAATGGTGTTATATGTCTTTCTATGTATTCCTCCCTTGTTATTGATCCAAACCCTATGTTCTCATCTACAAATCTCGTCATCAACGATTGTCGAACTGTACTGATTGCTAAACTCGTAGCTTGCCTTGAAGAATAATGGAACATTACCCATAAAAATTCATCCGAAAGACCCTGTTTTAACTTATACAGGAAACATAGAAGGTCTTTTTTAGACACATAACGATGGCCACCTGGAACGATGACAGGATCAGAGTATGTGAAAAGATCATTAAAGTTATCTTTTGAAATAGGAGAAATAGCTGCAAATTGTTCATCTGTTAAAGTGCGTTCATCTTCATATCTGCGTACAGGGCTATGCACAATTTCTTCACGCATCGCTTGAACAAATGATTGTAATTCTGGACCATTCAAAATGTATGGTCTATTAATGAACCTGAAATCTTCAATAATATTGAGTGGTAATAAACCCTTTTCATCCAAATGCTCATTACAGCAACAGTATCTTGCTGGCACATAAATGTTTCGCTCTACAAAAATATGAACTCTGGATTGCAAACTTAATCTGTGAATGTTAATACGTCTATGGCACACCAAACATTCATTATTAGTACGATGAGAAAGAACATTGAGTCGAGTGCAATTGAGATCAGCCTGTAACATTTGAATTTCACGGCGTATTGTTATATTACAATTGTTACAGATTCGAGTTTCAAGATCAATAGGAGCTTCTGGTCTTCCATTCTCCAAGCGTCTTGTAAAAGCGATTTCTCGTAGAAGGTCATCTTCAGCGTTAGCCAAACGTACCATTACTCTAGCATGTAAAGCGTTAGGGCAAATATAGCAAGGAATCCGACATCTATTAGCCATTTTAACAACCAGAAATAATTATATTCTTTTGCAATGAAATCAAATCAGTACTGTACAGTTAATTATTTTCTACGATGAAGACTTGTATTTTTTGTATTCTACTGTATCCCAGTATACATTGTAAGACATGTAAATCAACAGCGTAAGCATTTATTTCTGGGTGTATAATTAATAAACGTTGTTCAAATAACAATGAATAAGGAAGTCTGAAGAAGACTGCCCTGGATTTATTCTAAACTAAGATTATTTTTAAGAATTGAGAAAAGAAATATTACTACGATCTCTCTACAAGCCACGAACTCTTCTCCGCAATATCCTGCAATGGTGGACTGCAGTGGTGGCAGCCTCATAACCATGCATATTGAGATTACAATGGCAAGAGTTGGTATTTTTAGAAAAAAAGGAATGTTTTTTTAAAAATATAGAATTGTGTATCGGCTTACGACTACTGACCGGCCATCGTCAGTATGAAACAAGTAGTCGCTTTCGTAGACACATATTGAAAAAAATAACGAAACAGTTCTACTTAAGGATTATGGCAAACAAAAAGTTCTAGAGAGAGTGAGGCTCCTATCTAGTGGTGAAAAAGTGAAATGAAATATATAAAAAGTGAAATGAAATATATAAAAAGTGAAATGAAATATTCAAACTCGATTACTCCTGGGCTAGTCTCTCAATAACAAGTCGAGTTTCAATATTTCATTGTGCATTTTCTGACACACTAACATGCATAATGAATAACACACACAAACACTAACACACGTAGATAATTACACATGAACTAACCCACACACACATAAACTCACACACACACACACACACACACACACACACACACACACACACACACACACACACACACACACACACACACACACACACACACACACACACAGAGGGATCAGACGCCCATCACGTCCACGCCGATGATCCTGGATTCGGCTGAGAATGGGTCACCGTACACTATCACTTTCGCGTAAAACAAAGAGATATACGGATCAGAGAAAGAAGTTGTGAGTATTTATATGTGCATCGACTTTCAAATGTCCACAAAATATAAATCAATGTACATGCATTCAATAAAAGCATATCATTGTCGTCTTAAAATGGCTAAGACGTATACTATGTATTTTTGGAGCTAACACCCTTGATTTGTCCCTAAAAAACGAGTTTCCGGATATGGTACCCATGGAGACATTTGATCAGTATGTTACGAACTATCGATTTGTCAGTGTAAGATTTAAATTAACCGAAAGTATTTTTCCATTGGTTTTGTGCGGGGTTTTTTAAAGATTTTTTATTAAACTGGTTTTAAGAATGGGTTACTCTAAATGCTCCTCATTACACTTTTCTCAAATATTATTCATGATCTATTGTAATATGGTATTGTGTTTCTTTCTTATTCAGCAAATAAATAAATTTTTATTATAATTGATGTCATAGTTGTCTTAAAATCTTTGGTAGAATTGAAATTTCAAAAATGTAACATCAAGCATTCGTTAGCAACTTTTTCTCAAGCGTTATTCTTGGTCAACAATTTATGCATATGTTTATGTATATAATAATATTTTATTTTTGTTAAACAGAAATACGAACAATGAAAGTCTTTGCATCTCTTCTTCTATTGGCAGTCTTAGCCATATTAGTAGTAGACGCTTACGTACCACCAGTAAAGAAACCTCATCCTAACGTGCCAAAGTTCCCAACTTTCCCAGGTCAAGGCTCATTCACTCCTTTCAGTTATGTAAGTTCTTAATTGTTAGAACTATGAAAATTATAAAATATCCTTTAACATTATAATCAACAATCATTAACTACAGCGTATCCGTCGTTCACCCCAAAATAATGGCCAAATTTCCGTGAACGGCAAGAAAGAAGGTGGACAAACTTCTTGGAACGTGGAAGGTCAGAAAAAAGTTTGGGGAAATGACCACGGTAGCATCCATATCAGTGGTGGAGCCAACAAACAGCCTGGTGGCAAACCCCAAGGACAAATTGGTATTGGTGGTGAATTCCATTGGGGTTAAATTTGATCAATCAGTACTTAACAATAAAAGTATTGTAAATTTTGTAAAATGTAAATAAATATAGATAATAACAACATTTCCTACGTAAATTGAAATAATAGTAAATTATTATCATTTCATTTTTCAATTATAATTATATTTTTACGTATCAAAACGTAGCCCCGTGTACCGCTTCGTAGGAATCCATCATTTACAATGGGTACTTTATTTGAAATATAATGTAAAATATAAAAACTCTATTTCTGAAATATGTAATCGTTTAATCGAATAAAAATGTATTTATTTCTATCAGTAATCTGCTGTTATCCATAATCCCCTACCATAGTTCATAAGAATGGAATGAAATTTCATGTCTACTTATTCCTTGGTATTAGACAGATATCAGAAATCTAATATCTTCCATTATAGTGAATTTTCAATTTTATTAGATGAAAAATACAGCGGAATATTATAAATTGAGCATCAATAAGATTTGCAGAAAAACTTCAAATTACCTAAATAGAATCCAAATAGCACCGCCGTACGTTATGAATATTTATTTGGATATTGGAATATGGGGGATTAATACAGAAATGTTATGCAATTTCGACTATTTTGCGACTATTTTCGACTTTTTTTCAAGATTTATTTTAGCAAATTCCTTTTGTCGACAATATAAAATCGTTTCTATTGAAATATTTCTTATTGGCTACTATTTTATATACATTTTCCATCTATTTTCTTCACCTCAGTAGTATTACTATACTATTATACTCTATGTCTTCATTTTCCTTGAAGTTTGCGAATCTTCGTGCTTCAGCGAACGTTCGTTAATAAAGTAAGTTTATAGAAACAATATTGTCACTTTTTGTGTCAATTATGTTATATACCAGTACAAGTTGATACGACACATGTTCTACTGCATGATTTGTACGGGCATATTAATATTGTGACAAATTGTTTTACGTATTTTATTCCCTATTTTATAATAGCTTTATTACCTTTTTACTAATTAGCTTTAGTTATTAGGGAAGCACTTTCAATCTTATTTTTACTATATAACTTTTTATTTCTGCAGTATTAAAGGGATTCTGAAATTGTTAAAATTCTTTTTTCCAACAAAGAAGCAAAAGCAAAAGGAGATTTATAAATCATGCCATGATGAATATATAATTTTTTTTTAATCTGCTCTTTATTAAGTATCCACGTCACATTACTTTATTATAAAGTTGGCGTATATTTTACATCGAAATGAAATAGTTATAAAAATAAAAATATACTGAAATTGAGTTTTAAATATAATAAGTTCAACTTTTTATATTTTCATATATTTATACAGGAAAATTTATACTCATTAGTATATTACAACACTAGCGTTCAATTATTTTACAAGTCCTACGTTTATTAATATTGTATTTACATTGCTTAAGATATTTTTGTGCTATTTTGTTTCAAATGATATTTAATTAGAACGTAAACTTTTATGAGCGTTGTAAACTATTAACATTTAAAATAGATTTAACGTAATTAGTAATTATCATAATTCTTCAATTATCTGTGACATTTGTATTTCCTCGTATATTAATTTTTGCACATTGTTTACGCAATTAATTTTATTGAGAACGAAATGAAATCCCCGAAATAAGGAAAGTTCGCAGATAATAATGAAGTAGGTAATACATTATGCCTACACTTAATGATAACATCTGTAACACAATTGATGGATGATATTAATTTATGAAAGCAACTTCTATATAAAGAAACAAAGTATCTCAGACGATCATTATTTCAATCGAAATAACCTACATGAGTATTTCCAATACAAAGTAAGTAATTGCCAACATTATATATCACAGCTGTCATTTATAATTTTAAAGATTTTTTATTAAACAGGTTTTAAAAATGGGTTACTCTAAATGCTCTTCATTACACTTTTCTCAAATATTATTCATGATCTATTGTAATATGGTATTGTGTTTCTTTCTTATTCAGCAAATAAATAAATTTTTATTATAATTGATGTCATAGTTGTCTTAAAATCTTTGGTAGAATTGAAATTTCAAAAATGTAACATCAAGCATTCGTTAGCAACTTTTTCTCAAGCGTTATTCTTGGTCAACAATTTATGCATATGTTTATGTATATAATAATATTTTATTTTTGTTAAACAGAAATACGAACAATGAAAGTCTTTGCATCTCTTCTTCTATTGGCAGTCTTAGCCATATTAGTAGTAGACGCTTACGTACCACCAGTAAAGAAACCTCATCCTAACGTGCCAAAGTTCCCAACTTTCCCAGGTCAAGGCTCATTCACTCCTTTCAGTTATGTAAGTTCTTAATTGTTAGAACTATGAAAATTATAAAATATCCTTTAACATTATAATCAACAATCATTAACTACAGCGTATCCGTCGTTCACCCCAAAATAATGGCCAAATTTCCGTGAACGGCAAGAAAGAAGGTGGACAAACTTCTTGGAACGTGGAAGGTCAGAAAAAAGTTTGGGGAAATGACCACGGTAGCATCCATATCAGTGGTGGAGCCAACAAACAGCCTGGTGGCAAACCCCAAGGACAAATTGGTATTGGTGGTGAATTCCAATGGGGTTGAATTTGATCAGTTATTATATCCTAGTGTAAAATTAGCAACTTATGCAGAATGTACTTAAGGAGAGATAATAAGTCTTTTTAGACAGTTAAAATAGAAATATATTAATTTTATTCAGTTCGATCGATGAGATAAAATTAAAACCACACAATCCGAATAACGGGAAAAATATTGATAAAAGCTACTTAAAATGTAATTTCAAAGCCATTATTTCCTTCAAGTTTTTCATACATTGGTTACGTAGCTTTATCTTCTAGATAAATAATAAAATTTTTGCCCGTGTCAATTTATTTTCTTGCATTCGTATAATTGTGAGCTCCTCTCTTACTAATGTATTGCTTTAGTTTCAATGTATTTGATGTTTCGTGATATAAATAAAAATCTTTTTTCATATAATTTTAAAAATCTTACAATGGACAATTTTTGATAATAGATTATAAATTACTCACTTTGATGATGCAAATAGACATACTCCAATAATTACAGATGCTACTACAGTAGAGAATAGTTGTAACGCAGAGTTTCATTTTTCTAATTTAAATTCAGTTGAATATTATGTTTGATATAGCAAATCATTTTTATTATAGAATTATTTATTATATCTTTAAATTTAAGTCTAAATAGATTGATATAAAAATATTTATGAACTCTCGTTTAAACATTTGACCAAAAATTAAAAATATGTTATCAAAATACTATACCGTATTATACAGAGTGCACTGAAAAGAAGAAAAAGAATATTCCAGGGAAAAGAGACATGACGTTCATTTTTAGTTAATGATCAAGAACGACACGCCATCTGACAAAAAAAAATTTTACAGTATCTTTGATTTATTTCAATATTACAAAAGAGCGTTAGTTATCAGTCATAGATAAGTTATAATGAAGTATCTTTAACTACAATAATATTTTATTTAAAAGTACTCCAGTCGTTTTTCTAATGGAAAAAAAAATAATATTTTGATATGATTTTGAAGTAAGCTCTGCATATAATATGGTTTTAGAAAATAAATGAAATAGAATGATATTTATACGATTTAAAAGGTAGTTAAATCACTAAATAATGGCAATGCTTCACGATTGTAATCGATTGAATAAACAATTATCTTATTTCGAAATTAATGAGAAAAGCCATATATTTACAGCTAATTTAGCATTAATTCGATATGTAAGTGGTAGGAGAGGTAAGTGTATATGCTAATAACTAGAAGGAACCAATAAGTACAGGTACCTACTATATCTCTGCAGTGTTCCACATTGTTCTTGAAGTAATAATAACAAGAACTATAATTTATGTTAAAACTTACAAAAAACTTTTTACACATTTTACATTTATTAGATTTTACAAAATTTCAATTCAGATATTATTAAAAAATATATACATTATAAAAATAACTATAGAAATCGCTGGTATACAATAATAGAGTATGCTATTTCATTCTCACCTGCACTTATATATAGTCCTAATTCTTGAAAAAGACAAATATATAGAAACGATACTGAATCATATTTATCGAATGAAAACTTTACTTTTTTTCTTTGAACTCACTACTTTTTTACTAAAATTTTACTGTTGAATAAAAACTTCAAATTCGATTATTCCTTTAGGATTATCACCTTTCTTTTGTATGACTCCAGTAATCAAAGTTACACTCACACCATTTTTATGATATATTTTGCTTTCACCTATTAATTCCCATTCAAGTTTATAATCAACGATGTTCAATGAAGCACTTAAGCCGTTTTTTCTAGCTTTAATATTAACAAATTTTTCAGTCTCATTGAAGTTTTTCAGAGAAGCACCAACATTCATGGTAATGCTGATATCATTTTTATTGTAATATGTATTTTTACCATTTATGCTAAATTTAGGTTTTCCATCAACAAAATTCATCTCAACACCTATGTTACTGCTGTTTTTTGTACTTTCAATACAGAAAAATGTGTCAAACTTATTAGTTTTCTGCTGAGATACTTTAGTCGTTAGAATCACATCTTTATCATTTTTAATGGAATTTTTTTTTTTACCAGTCACGCTCCACCCTGATATTTCTTCAACTATTTTTACTTCAGCACCAAGACCATTGCCATTTTTCGTACCTTCGATACCAAGCGTCACTTCAGGTTTACTATCTTTTTGTTGAGAAGCATGAAATTTCAGAAATACATCTTTACCGTTTGTATCGATGATTTTTTGTTCAACCTTTATATCCAATTTAGGTTTTTTACCGAAAACTGTTGCTCTAATTTTAATATTACGACTAGTTTTTTTGGATTGAGTACTATTAGACGCATTGGATTCACTACTTATCTGTGAAAATACTTCAGTCTTCATAGGAACACTATTAGCATTTGTTTTCTCAGTGACATTGACAATTTTTACGGTTGAAGCAAGTTCAGTTCGTACTGTTTTATTCTTAGATTTCATAGAAATATTATTGTCATTTTCACTATGAATTACTTGAGATTCATTATTTTTCTGTTCACTTCTATTTGACAAAATAGGGGTTCTGAGATAAGAATTTCCGAGAGTGGAGATATTGGAAACGGATTGACTATGAGTGGGTTGCATAATTTGCATGTGCCTTGGGGGATTTCTAGGTTTCATAGAATTTTGTTCAGTTTTAATACTTCCATCATGCCCTGCAGAATTTTTTTCAACATTACTCCCCTGTTGTGAACCCTGTAATTCATAAAAGTTAATATATTTTTATTTTGTTCATTTTCCTATTTTAAGAGATAAAATAAAAAATTAGTAACTTACATTATAAGCAGAGTGATCTTGGATTTCAGATCCAGCTTTTACCGCTGTCATTGCAGCCAAAAACAACAAAGTTACAAGGATTTTCATGGTAGTTTTAGTCTTTTTCAAACTATTTGTCTTCTAATATTATATTGAGTTTATATTTTTGTACTCCCTATAGTAGAATAAAACTAATTTAAATTTTACTATTTATATCTTTGTATAAATCTGCTAAGAAATCGGCGTTTATAAAATATTAAAAAAGTATTTTGGTTCACAAATATCTGCAATAAAGTTTATTTTAGTGCAGTTAACTCTTCACAGACGAGCAAAAACGGAAGAAGAGAATCAACGACTAGACAGCTATCGCTTCGGAAAATATATACTTCTCACTGTCTAATTCCTACGGTTATTTTCTCTAAAAACGAGAAACGAGTTGACGCAGATTTTTCCCAGCTGCGTGAAACTTGCGACGACGAGGACGCAACGACAACAGCTCCAGGCGTTTCTCACTGCTCCCTTCTTCTTCAATTAGAAGCGTATATGTATGAGATGAGACGTTTATGCTGTGAACCGAAAAGTTAATTCAAAAACTTGTTAATTGAGTTCGTGTAATTGCGATGGAAACTTTGATTAAACGGTTATGCGGCGTATTCCATTCATCAGCGCCATAAATATTTTAGATATATCCTACAGTTACACTTAAAAAATACGCTCAATACTTTGGTTGTAACGCGGAAGCATTAGAAGCCGTTTCTAGCTCATTTGCTTGGGCTGTGCGTCACCAAATTATGTGAAATGGGGTCGGAGCGCACGAATGCGCTCTTGCTGTTGAAATTCCGTCAGGAGACGAAATTATACGCGTATATCGTTGTAAGAGGCGAGAAAAGCTACTAATAAACGAATACTCATTTACGTAAAAACAAAAGATCAATGAAAACTTTATAATTTACATTGGCCGCGCGCATACACAAAATGGCAGGACGTCCAGGTGACGCATTATTCACGTTTTCTACGGAGACCTTGTAATACTGCACAATTGCAATGAACCGATGATATTGACGGTAATTAACTGTCAAACCAACTCAATTGCAGATTAGCGAATACATGGTTACGCGATAGAGAGATTTTTTTTTTTATTACTATATTAATTTGTGCTGAGGTTCAATAGAACCACAAAACACTTAAGTAAAGAGAGAGAGAGAGAGAGAGAGAGAGAGAGAGAGAGAGAGAGAGAGAGAGACGAACCATGAGTGATGTCCTCGTTGCTTACTGGATCCTCATCAGCCACCGTTCGATCAAAACTGCAGGTGGCGAAGGTCGTCTCTGGACCACGTCGTTGGCAAAAAGCGGTGCTCTCACGTAAGAGCTTGCGCGTTAGATACACACCCTTCGTGGTGTGGATCCCTGAGTGAATGTTGCGTGACTGAATATGTGAATCGATGTGCGCTGTTATGTCAGTCCAGCGTAAATGTCGGGGCATGCCCATTTATTGCTTCCTAAACGCCGTCGACGACTCCCTCCGGCGTTTCGTGCGCCCTCTCTTTTCCTTCCGTCTTAATCTCTCCTCTATCCTTCTCTCTCTCATACATTTGAAGAGTAAGCAAAACTATCGCGTGTCCACTCTCCGTCGTTTCTCCCTTCCGTTGTCTAGCTAGGTGCGCTGTTTGTCCACAGCACTTTAACAACAAAAACCAAATGTGAACGGGTATCGACACACGCACACTTACAGTTTGATAATGGCAGGGGAACGGAAATCGAAAGCGGAAAATGGTCTCTATTTATTATTTATTATTATTATTCTTATTGTTTATCAAGAACTACGGTTATATGGAACGTTGCAGAGTTACACTAGCTATCTGTAGGCATTAGTCGTGGTTCCCTTTAGTAATTAGCATGTACACTTACCTCTCCCACCGCTTTTATAAGTGTGCGAGAAGTGGTTTTTACATTCATTATTACTAGACTTGCAGGTTACGGTGGAATCCGAATCACCAGAATTACGATAACAAACGTATGAAAATTTTATTTCTGAAAATTTCCACGTGCCTGGGGCTCCGACCGACGACCTCTTGCACAGAAGCTTGAGCTCTCACTCACTGGGCTATCATCTGTAATAAAATATACTAACTGCTACACTTCATTATACAACTAAGAAACAATGATAAAATATTTTAAAACTACTTAGCGTAAAGAATATTATCAATCATCTGATAAGCGCATGCATATTGGAATTTACCTATTTCTACCATTTCATACTAGTGCAAGAAAGTGATTTCAGCTTCGTGTGGACGTTTGCACCCTACTGAGCGGAACAAAGGTCTCTGCGCACAAAGTTTCTAAAAGCAGAATATACGTCATACCGTGGAATTTTTTTACTATTATAATACACTTTCACGATAATTATAAATTTCTCCGTTGGTCAATGATGAAAAATGATAAATCTTTTATTATTACTACAAAATTATTAAAGAAAAACACAAGGACTAAATAAAGTATCAACCACGAAAGATAAATTCATGTTGATTCTCATCCTTCAATTTTAACATAACATACACATATATACGTACACATATAAATCTTTATATTGATAATTTTATTATTTTTGTTAACGGTTTTATTGCAAATTTTTTAAGAGTAATACAACTATTCTATTCAAATAGTGCATTTTATACTGTCTAAAATTACATCACTCTTTATTTGTAATCGCAAGATAGTTGCTACATTTATCTTCATATCAAAATTCATTTATTTTCATATACGTTGAGTAAAATGTTACCACTATATATTTTATACAAAGTATTTATATACTGCCTCTAAACATCATTCTAAACAGTGCGAGTATTCCAAGACGTGATATAAACTTACGTACGTTCTCTATAATCCTATAATTTTTTTTCTCGAAATTTCTTTTTTTCTAAATTGCCTGAATAAAATCGAAAAATCAATTCAATTTTAAAGTGCTCGATTTAATGTGCAGGGGAAAAGATATCGAAACAAATGAGCTCTCCCAAATTGATTTTCGTTAATTATAACGTTCGAAATTGTACATCGCGCTGAAAGTTTCCAAAAAATATGTTACCATTAAGGGAGCTGCCTGAAGCTTATAATTGAGATTTCGAGAATTATGAAGAAGAAACAAAAAGCTCACGCCGAGTATTTTGAGATGAAAAAAAGTTTTACAACGATATCTTTATTAGAACAATTTTTATACGACAATAAAGTGAAGATTTCGAAATGTTTTTGTTTAACATTGATTGGTCTTCTTACTTTTTATTTTTTCTCCACCAACACTTGACCAGGCATATAAAATGAGTTACTTTAATTTTATTGTGTTTAATGAGAGGCAAGAATACAGTTTATACTATTTTTATAAGTGTTCCGTTAATTTATTGGAAATTGATTTTCACATATAAAAATTAAAAATTTCCGTGGAAATGCCCATATTTTTAGGTTTCTGATAAAATCAACCGTAACTAACAAATTTTTACCTTAATAATGTTACATATCATTATATTCATTCTATTGTTTTTTGTGACCAAACAGAGAGACCAACAATGTAGATCTTATTTCTTCTCTTAGCTATTTTAGCTATGATAGCAGTTGAGGCTTACGTACCCAAGTCTTTATCAAATGTATGAAGCTTCGGAATCTCTCCTAGTCAAAGGATTTTCCAATGATTTAGAAGAGTAGTATAAAATCCATATGAAAGGTGAAGTTAAAAAACAACCTGCCAGCAAACTCAAAGAAAATGTCTGTGGCAGTTCTCTAATCCGTAAGGGTGGAGTATATTTATAATAAAATAATATATTTTTAAAAATATCGCTTGCGCTATACACACTTAGATACATGAATTCAAATGTACATAAATAAAAATAATAAACACTATATCGATGTAAGTTAAAATATTTTATTTTATTGTCACTTATGATCCTGAACATTAAAATAAATTGAATGATTTTAGCGAAATAAGCGAAAGAAACATAATTGAAAAATAGAGATTGTCTCAATACATATGTCATAAATAATCGATCATTTCTGCACTTACAGAGATTTTAGAAACATGTTAAAAAATAGAGCTCTTCTTACGTATGACTGGCGTAATGAAAGCACTAAAAAAATCTATCATTGCGTTACCTTTAGTAACGCCACATGGGAGTGCATTGTCTGTTTTGCTATGGGTTAATGAATTGACGCAAAATAACCCTCCGTGTTCCATTTGTCGGCTCATCAATTTCCAACCAACCCCGTAGTTGCAGCCATTAAATTATGTAAAATTTCAATTACACGTCCGCTTATTTATTTAAGCACGAATTCCATCTGGAAGACTGCACACTCTAAATGTAAGTACGTGCATGACCCCACCCTACGTTGTTAAAGCTATAGATTACGAGGGCTCATTCGTCAAAATTATTCACGGTCACGGTATGTGTATATACGTGTATATTGTATATCCACCTTTTACGCGACATACTGTGATATAGCTACATTTTGTGGAGATGAGAAAGGATGAGGGCAATATGGTTTCGATCGAAAATTTTGGTATGACGATACGGGAAATTGCTTATACACATTTTAATAAAAGAAGTGAACACGTGCTTCCTTATTTTAAGTGGCAATTACTTACAAGTGCTGATCGTTGTCAATTTATTGCATCTATGAGATTAAGTACAATGATTACTGTATTTTATTGGATATAGGCTTTTTGGAAATACATGATTATGATCACTGATTATACTATTGATTTACATCGATACGAAAAGTCACTTTGGTAAAGATTGTAAACTATTTTACAATATCGACTTGCTTTCAATTTATGGCTTAATATCAAAAAAAGAATTTATTCAGTTTATCAAGCTTTTTTATCACATAAAATAACATCAAAATAAATTTATGCATGTGTATTCCTTTCCAATTGATTGCCATTTTGCGTGTCAACACCTACCTGATAGATGCACATCAAAAAGGCGCTAATGCATTTGCAGCACCTTCTGCTATGCTGGTTCTCCCCGATGAAACCATGGGGTCGGCAAGTGTAAAAGGGGGTAAAGGTTTGCTTCGTCGTGTGAAGTGATTAAATTCTCTGTTGTGGTACTCTCCCGGAAAGGGCTAACTGTATCGCCAATGCATCGTGCAATTTTGAACGTTTTAGCTCTGATTTTTCGCTTTTCTCGCAACAATCGCTTGTTCACTATCAAAGAGGTGTTGAGTATTCGCATTATTCTACACGAATTTCGCATTGCATGCAGTTCGTCAAATCGCATGTTGCGACCACCGTTTGTAAAAAACATTACACTTTTTATCATCACTTGCATGTATGAACTTCTAACATTTATCTCAGTAAAAATTAACAAAGAACGAGAATATATCATACAGCTTATTTATTTATAACCATATAACTTTTACAATACATATATTTCAATAATATGTGATAGATCACCTACAATTTTATGGTGGGAATGTGAAAACCGCTTTAGCTTTTTTGCTGACTTCGGTTGCGAGTGCCACTCAAGTATATGTTTGAAGATGGCCAAATAGTATGATTTTTATTGTTACTGAAGATATTTTTTTCATTCTAATATTTTTACATTTCTTTTGATTCTAATAATTCAATAATTATTCTATAAATGATTTGATTTGTTTTTTTTCTGTTCTTTTAAAAGCACTTTTTAGAATATTTTATAAAGCATCAATAAATCATATGTCATCTCTATAACAGTTTTTACTCGATGTACTCGATCGTCGACAATTTCGAAATAAGAAATAAACGATGGATAAAAACTGCAATGTTTGATTCATTAGAGATTTGGAGTTTTATGCATAATTAGAGAAATATATGAACCCAAAATAGTTTAATAAATATAAAAAAGTGTAGTTGTTATAATCATCAATTAACCATAATCATATCGCCATAATCATTTTCATGAATTCATTGAAAATCATAGTTGGGTATTTCTTCTCATTTGAGATGAATAAAAATATTTAATGTTTCATTTTTCGTATTGATTTTTAGGAATCAATAAGCAACAATAATTGAATCGTAAAACTAAAAGTATTTTGAAACTACTGTGATTCGAGAAATCAAGATAGTGGTGATACTAACTCGATTCTCTGTAGCATAAAAAGAGCAACAAATTATCCTAAAGCAAATTACATCGATAATTGTCCACACAGAAACTGCATATTTACTGTAGAACCTTTACAACGACATGTCATTATATTCGAAAATATAATCACCGATATTATATCGAAAATATAATATCAGTGCTACAAATATAGTGTAGATGTATTTAATGATTATGCTATGCCAGTCAAGTTGATAATAAAATAATTAATGTTCTAATATTACAAGAATGAGAAACTGGTATTAACTGTTCATTAGTACGTAATTATTCTAAATTGATTTTTGGATGAGCATAACTTTTCTAAAGATATTCGTATAAACAGAAAGGAAAAACCTTATGGCAATCTCTATGTAAACGCAGAGATATAATTACATCGAATTAAGGAAAACAAAGAAAATTGGCTAATAAACTGGCTTCCTTTGATACGACAGAAATATAGATCGAGAAGAGAGAGAGAGAGAGAGAGAGAAACTAAGTTGGAGAGCTATGCAGAAAGGGCCTCGATGTATCTCCGGACCACGCTTTGAATAATTCACAGACGCCGGCAGTGCTAATTGTGTTCATGCAAATATTCGTAGTCGCAAGGAGGGAGCGAGCTCGGCAGAACCAGCCAGTCGCTTTTGCTCGGCCTTGATTTCTGAAGGATGCTCAATCAGATAAAAGAGTATACGACGACGACGACGACGACGACGACGACGATGAAGGGCAACGAGATGTGGGTTGCTGCGCGCGCGGCGCACGAAACGGAATCGGCTGATGCGAATGCTGAGTTTTCATTTTCGCTTGATGCTTATCACTTATCTCTCAACGTAAATCAATTTCTTTAATTAGCATTTTAAATGACTTCGGCTCCGGCTCTGGCTGCTGTTGCGCTGCTGATTTATATCAGGCAAATTGAAATGTGTTTCTTGTAAATTAATATAAGCGCTGCTTAATCATTTGCATAACACTCTCACGCTTCGTTTTTATTTTCACGATCAAACATGACCGTCCAGTGACCGATCGGAAATTTCGAACTTTATCTTTTATTTCTCTGTCTAATAGATTTCCAGCTAATCTTGAAATGTGTCTTCATTTGTAAACCTAATATTGATACGAATTGATTGTTTCCGTTGTTATATTAACGATTCAGGTATTATCGAGCAACAAAATGGCTTTAAACATAACAATGAAAACTATACTTGCATCAGAGTACTTGAACGGTTCTAATGTAGTTTTACGACGAAAAAATAAGAGATTCAAAAGTAAGCCAAACGAGACGCGATTAACAAAGCGCAACGTATTGCAGAGTCCCAAAAAGCAAATAAAAATTATGCCGACACGAAATATATATTTCACTGAAATTACTCTTCGCGCAATTAAAATCATTAGCTATTCGCTTATGCACGTGTACGCAAGCCAGCAAGAAAAGCAGCAGAGTTGCACGGGTGTAATTACCGTTGTGGGTCGTCTAAAAATATCCATCGGTCATCAATCATAAAGCCTAATCTCCGGCGACTTGACCTTTTTCTATAGTGTGTGTGTATGTGTGTATCTGTGCGTGTGAGTAGCGCATATGCAAAGAGCACGAGAGCGGGGAGCATATGCAGCCCGAGTGAGAGAGAAAGATCGCCCCCTCCGATTAAACCCAAACACACACGCTCCGCAAGCGAGGATTATCTAAATTGCTTCGCGAAATGAATTAACGCTGCCGCCACCGACGCTCATCGGCAACTAGGACTTTACGTATATATAAGCGACAGACTATGCCTCTGATATGTATGTATATGTGGTCTGCTCGTAATCCTCGCCTAAGGGTGCCTTATAGCTCTGTTGTTTTTATTTTACGGGGGCGATCTGCTGCTGGATGGCTTTCGTGCAAGTAGGGGAAAAATTGAAAAATTTTAATTAAAGCTGCCAGCTTTTTTAGCGTGCACGCTTCGCCTATTGTGATTAGGAGCCCCTTGCTACATAAGTGGGCCACGTGATGGCATTATTAATGTAGAATTATGCTCGGCGCCCGAACAATTTACGTAACATATTTACGGTTGAGTGATACACAGTGCCATTAAACATTTTGTACATCGCTACTACTATTTGCTTTGTGTCGTTCAATTTTTTTACATTGTTTTTACTCCCTTCAAAAAACTAACAAAGCTGCTACTTAAAACACCTTGTTAGTTATTCTTCTGCAAAACAAGAAATACAAATGCTATCAATGAACTAAATAAATTGATAATACGCGTTAGAAAAGCAGTAATCACAAAAATGATATATTACATTTTTCTTAGCGTTGTTGAAAAGCTTGAAACATTGAGAAGGTAATGAATCTCAATGAAAAAGGTGCACGGACCAGTTATAACCCAAGCTCAGCATGCACAACTTCAATTAAACATTACCAGCGCATACGCTTAGCTCCTTGTAATTCGACGTATGAAGATTTTGAATTATTCGTAGCGCACGCTTCAAGGGTCACCTGTCAATTTAAATCCTACGCTTTCTCTCTCTCTCCTTCTCTCCTCGTTTCCATTCCATGTGCCTATCAGTATGCATTATTCCGTCAATGGAGCTTTCGTATACGATAGAAAAGCTTTTGCTCTTTTTTTACTTTTGCGCCGACGAGTCGCCAGCCGCGTAATAATTTCGCGATTTATCGAATTTCAGCTGGGCGCGCTCCGGTCAGAGAACAGCCGGACATAATAATCGGAAAGAGAGAGGTCGCGTTGAAAATTAATTACGATCGAGGCATGACATCACTCGCTGCTTTATCGAACATGAAGCACGTCTGCTGCAGGCTCAACGTCTGTGTATTTTTATGTTCGAACGTACACGGGTATGGTTAATTTTTCAAAATTACTTGTTGCCCATAATAAACGGTGAAAGAATAACGTATGCGTTATAAGTAATATATGCATTTCATATTCTGTATTTTGCTAAAGGTATCGTCTCGAAAAGAATATTTGTTTTATCAAATATGTTGGCGAAGACATTTAGTACTGTGATAGATAAATAGAGAGGTATTCAATGTATATAATTAAAATAAAATACAATCATGTTGGGAAAAATCACAGCTGTTCCAAGAGTACAGCGTAAAATACCTTCAAATCTTAATTATTTTCCAACAGTTGAAAATGACATCTACGATATTTTTAATGACGATATTATGTTTTACTGGTTTTACTGGTCTCACAATTCTATACGCACGGTATTCACTCACAGGAATCTTTTAAATGTTATAATCTTTTAAAATTATTTGAGACATTCAAGAAACAAAAATATAAGTAACATTCGCCTATTCTCAGAAATGATTCTGAAAAGAAAAGCAACGAACGAACTATCCAAATAATTTCACGTAAAGTACCGCGCATAGCAGCACATATGTCATAACGTTGCTAAAAGCGGTATAAAGTGTTTGGGTATACCACGTCCTCCGGAATGACGATGCATAAACAGCCACAAAACAAAAATATCGCCCGCTCGCCTTGCGTATTCTAATAATAACCGCAATGTCTCGTAGACGCGTAACTAACCGAGCGAAAAGCGTCATTCCCACATGGATACAGAATCGAAATCATACGTCGATAAATCCAGAACGAGACCGAGAAGGAGGTAAGGGAAAGAATGCCGCTTCAAGCATACACACGCGCGCGCGCCCCGCTATATCGATTGACATGTTTATTACGAAACGTATAAACGTCATCAATTATGCAATTGCCAATGCCTCGAGGCGGGCTTCACCGTTTGGATAATTTTATCGTTAGGAGTAGGATAGTCGATACTCGATTTTGATTATACGTGCTTGCGGCACACACGGAATTTACGCCGAAAGAGAGAGAGAATCACAAGGTGTGCTATTACTTATTGATGGTAGTTTTACGTGATTGTTTTTAATGTAGCGCTACGTACCTACGTTAACTTGGTATTATTTATCATTGTATGATTGCAAAGCCTATTCCGAAATGGGTAATTTCACTTGTACGCTATTTCACCGACCATTTTTCTTTTTATTACGATTTTCTAAATCACATCGCGCGTATAAGTAACTTAATTGGTCAGCTATATAATAAGGTAATGGGCCAGCAGCATATTCAAGTAATTTTAGTTATAATCCAAGAACATTGATTACTTCTAAAAGTTAAATAAAACAAGAGCAGAGGCATCACCTTGTAAAATGCCAAAGCCTTGGAAAAGCAACATGTGACCTGGTTTCCACCAACCTACATCTCCTCCCCTTACCTATAATATTTTCTGTACATACTCGCATCGTCGACATAATTTTATCAGGCGCAAGATTGAAGCGAATATATACGCTCCGCGCGGCTGATACTTAGAAGCTTCTAGTAACTAGAAATCATGGATTATTTGATTGTAAAAGTTGTCATCCTTACTGAAAGATTAGTATATTTTTCCAATGTTGAAAACTAATAGTCATATTTTCCATTTTATATGAGTACATATTGTTAAAGAGTTCACTACTAAAACGAGAGGAAAGAAATTGTTAATAGACAAAAGCATAGCAAACCAACAGTATCCCCAGTCGATTTTGAGTGTCGAAAATGAAAATTTAGTGCGGTACGGAGAACATTAGGCCTTAACGCACTTATACGAGAGCGCAAGGGGTCTTGGGCAGTCTAAGTGAATTAAGTGACTCATGAGAGCAGTGTCGTATCATTAGTCCGTGACCGTCCGAGTTCTAAGCATCGGAAATTCACTTTGGCACTATACAATATTTACTATGTATCGTCGTATTTTCATCGAGTAATATCTAAAAAAACAGTTGACATCTGACTTGATTTTGCGCAAATTGTACCAAGAGTATTTGCTTTTTCCGAAGTCCAAAGAGTAACAGATCCGAACTTACAAAGGTCTAGCGGAAAAATCATTCATTTGAAAAATTTAAGCGAGAAACGTCTGGCAAGCGATACAATTAGCCGCACACTCGAGTATGTGTACACTACGGCCAATGAAAAAATATCGACTCGAGGGCTAAGCCAATAAGAGATTAGCAATTGAAGCAGAAGTGAACAAAAAATAGAGAAGTACACACCATGATAAAAGTCAAACGAAAGAGAGTATACTCGCGCAATGCACGTGCAGTCGACTGCGCTATGCACATGATCGCGCGAGCGCGCGCGCGCGCGCGTGTTTGCTCACGCTGCCCAAGTGTTTTTGTACGTGAGCTCGCGCAAGTCTCCCCTTTGGCTACACAGCAAAGGGTTCTTCGACGACGCGCCTGTTGATTTTGCATTGCCAACGAAATTCCACGTTATATTTTTTTTTTTTTTTTTTTTTTTTGCGCTCAACAGTCGACTTTCAGCCGAACGAACACTGCACAAGTTATTCAATCAACGCTACAGTTATTTTTTTGCCAAGGGAAAACAAAACGTGAATATTTTTTACAACTCACAGTCAGTCGAGTTTCTGTTTTCGTTAACAACCAAATGGCTTGCTTTGAATTCTTGACATTAGAAATAACAATATAGTACTAAATACGTGGACAAATTTTTCTTTCATAAAAAATTATTCGTAAGTTGAGAAGGATTCCGAGTGTATAAGATGTTTTTCAATTTAACAAGCGAAAAATTTCAATTGAACTTATATTCGTGAAAAAGAGCGAGGAAATTTTCATCATATCTAAGAATAAATGATTTTTGGTTTGAGCGCGGCTAAAAGAGGTCGATAAATTTGAATTACGCATATTCGATGCGGCGAAGTAGCACGAACAAAGGAGCGTAATACTCTTCATTTTTCATCAAGCGCTATACCCTTTGAATGCAGGTGTGTGCACTTGGAAAATGAGTACAATCATCGATTTCACTAGAGGCGGAGCTGCGCTTGTCAAAATTAAAATCGTACTTCCGCGGAGCGACTGCTCTCACTCAGCTTTCACTACGTACTACAAAAAATAGATACATCGAGCACTTTTCATTCATTCATGATTAATCGGATTATTGTTGGCTGTTATGGCGAGAAGCAAGCATGACTTGACGTATTGTTTTATTATTTAAAATTTGTAGCTCTATTTCCATGAAATTGAAAAATTCGTTTCAAATCAGACACGGAATGTATAAAAGCACTTGTGCAATTTTCAATAGAATAAAATTAATTTAGTGTCCACTAGTGCCAATTATTTTTTTACTACTATAAATTTAAATATATACAAAAATAGGTACTTTTCCTCCATGTAATTCTTATTGTTGAATACTCAAGTAAAATGTATACTGACGAATCTTTCCACTTGAAAGCCCCACGTTATCATTTTCGCCCAGTAAAAAGAAATAACTACGCACGCACATTTTATTCACGGCATCATGCAAGCAAACAAAACAGAAAATATCTTCTTAGATGTCCACTTGAGCACATAGCGTTCGCACGCGCAGTTTGAAAGAAAAAAAAAAAGAGTGGGCTAGGGTTGAAGACGCACTCGCACCCGAGTTGGCGGGTAATGCAACTCCATTTGCGTCTGTTAACCGCGTAGAGCGCGAGCATTCTCGTGCAAACATTTTACTTAAGCCTTTTAGTACAAAGTAATGTAAGGGACATTACGAGGCCCTCGAGAGACACCTCCTTTTCTTACTTTGTTTTCCATCTCTCTCTGAATTATCATCGTAATTATGCCGCGCATCATAAACATTGCGCATCTCTACAGCTTGCAAGCAGCCGACGAGGAATTAGTCGGGTTATGAGATTGCGCGAACACGCGAATGCTTGACGAGCACAAGCTTGATGGAGTTATTTATTAGGATGACAAAGAAAAGGCCGAGCTTTGCGAAAGACGAGTTATTAAGAATAGCAGAAGTGCTGAAAATGTTCTCTCTCTCTCTCTCTGTGAATATTAAGCAGTCGGGCTAATTGAAAGTGAAAACATGCGTCTAATGGAAAGATAAATTGAGTAATGTAAAGTAAACATAAATTACGTTTAATTGCATTTTCAAATTGTTTCTGCATCTTTTGGTAAATATGTGCTGCTTACTTCATAAATATTTCATTTGGCATTCGACTAAACACAAAAGCGAAGTAAGTAATTCGAAAAATATCATAAGTAAAATTGATTGACACGCGCACTGACAAGAAAGGGAGGTGTTCGATTACATAATCAAATGAACGTATGTGAGCTCTGGACCATTAACTGGATATCTTTTAACACAATAGACGTCAATATCGATTACGTCTTTACTAAACGAAACAAATACGAAAAATGATGCGATGAACGTGTACATTCAAGAATTGTCTGCGGTGAGTTTCATTGATCGCATGCGATTAATAGAACTATCAGAATTCATACAGACAATAAATAATAGCAGTTACAACTATTATTTCCATTTTTCAACCATACACAGGTTCATTCTAAAAATGTTCATGTACGGATATTAAAATATTGAAAGCTGTCAGCGGAAAAGTTATGTAGCGCAAACATAAAAACTAGCGAAAAACTAGCTCGGTGGTGAAATGAGCGGAAAAAAGAAACGCACGTGGGTGAAAACGCACTTGTTTACGACTCGCCACTGCAGCGAACGACAAGAAAGTAAAAAAACGAGACAAAGGATACGGAACAAACACACACACGAGAGAGGCTTTATAGTGCACATAAAACTAGGCTCACTAGCGTGGGTGGGGACTTCAAACGGACTGGTATTGCATACTGCACCACCACCTTCGCGCATAGTCGCGAAAAAAAGTCTCCGGGTAGTCTGCACTCTCTCTCTTCTTATGCGCACTTACCAATGTCCATTGTGCAATGCTTCCCTTTTTTTCATCTGTGCATTTGCGATCCTTCATCCACCATTGAAAGAGAATGCAGAGCGGCATTATATGCTTCGAGAGTGCAGCGAGATTAAGGGGTTGTGTGCCCGCACGGAGGGTGGATTTAATGCGAGAGACAGAGAGAGACGTTGCTGATTTACGACTCCAGCAAAACCCTCTGTCTGTCTGTCTGTCTCTCTCTCTCTCACTGTCTCTCTCTCTCTCTCTCTCTCTCTCTCTCTCTCTCTCTCTCTCTCTCAATGCTGTTTTGGAGGCCTGATTGAGCATTGTTTTATTTGCAGCTGATTGCGCAGCAACCTCGGCCTGCCCGCCATTTAAGCTATCCTATTTTTCGAAGAAGGGAGAGAGCTTGCAGCGCCACTATTTAGACAATACTTCGGATAATTAATTAAAAGCTAGATTCAATCTATTATGACCTATTGTAGCAGTGCTTTCAATTCCCTCTTGAATGTTTTCGATAACCTTTGAAAAGATGTAAATTAGAATAGACTTGATTGCGATGGGTTAATTGTTCACGTAATAGCCAATTGTTCAACTCAAGAAAGTTATGTAAAAGACTACTCGAAAACTTAATCGCAGAGAAGCGATAAAAGAAAGCGTAACTTCTGTAGCTTAAGATTCGAAAAGCCACGAGTTCAGCCAGCCGCAAGTTCGTACTCTCGGCCTTTCTTTCCCATTTCACTTGCTGGTCGCTTCATCTATGATTACGAGAACGCGTTATACTTTCACCTCAGCGGGATCGGTTACAGTCGCAGTACTTGTATATAGAGGCTCGGGCAGGTAAATTGCAGACTCGTATACGTGAAGTCAAAATTACGCGGAGCAAAAAAAAGAGAGAAAGAGAAAAAGTAAACGACCGCGTCGATATATAGCTGTACGTGCATACGTATGTATCGAAAATCAATGTCCAGCTGTGTGAAAGGCAGCTACTAAGTGAACGACAAGTATATATTTTCTTCGTACGAATATCTATATATCGATTGGCGAAAGGGTTGTAAGCACCAAAGATGACGCGTCTAATCAAATTCCTGGCCACACTTAGATATCCTTTGATCGTTAGATGCTAGGCGATACTCACGTATGCTTTGCAGCTCCTATTGCTTGTTATTTATTCTTCGTAAATCTTGAGAATAAATAATAATACTATAGCTCCTTAAAGTTATTGAAAAATATTTTATTTTGTCAATAAAGAATATTCTTTTATATATTTGATTGAGCTGTAAAATAACAGTATTACAATCTTTTCTCAAATTACGAATTTTATATTGAAAAAATTGACGCAAAAATACGAACATTAAATAAACTTCAAACCAACGCGATATTAACATAATTAAATGATTGTCATAAAAATTTACTAAAAACTAAGAGTTTTCACAATAATCTTTCATTTTATTCCTTTTTTTCTGACTATAAAATTGGAGTCGTATAATTTCAGAAAATTCCAGCATATAATAATATTTAATAAATATAACGTGTATAAATAAAGTCATTTTTTGAAAAGACTGTTATTTATAGTTTAATAATTTTTACAACTCATTAGAATAGTTTTCGTATCTTGAATTTGAACAACATTTTTTGAGTGTTAATTAAGTGAATGATCCATTAGTTTTCGATTTCATTAGTTATAATATTTTGAACAATATGATCCAATCGCTTGGAAAAATTATAGAGAAAATTACCTTCACATACAAATAGTCCACCTGTAATTAATATAATTAAAAAGAAACTGCCTAGTGCCCATATTAGCAATCCTGTTTATTATTCAATCTTCAAAACGTGTTAATTGGAGATTTGAGTCTACAGAAGTTCAAACGTCAACCTATTATATATGAAAATAAAAAATTCAATTGCATGTTGAATGATAGCTTGATTAAACGATAAATTTTTCACGAACAACAATTATTGCACCTTGATCACAATGCAGAATATTCGCAAGACTAAGTACGCACGTCCGCGTCTGATCTTTTAAGCACGTAACGCTTGTCTACCGTTCGCGTGAACCCATCCCCATTCTCTCTGAAGTTCCTCTTTTTTATTTTGTAATACTTCCAATAGATTTAACGCGATTATATGTGTGCACTTTGCGCGGCCTTGCGGGTACGAACGAGAAGCAATGCCACGCACGGCATATACGTATACCACATACACATGCGACGTGAATTGGCAGCATCGAACGTACGTCCTTCGCAACGGACGAGCGCGCTACTCAGCAAACAACGCGCGCAGGACTTCTGTTTATATTTGTCGAGAGCTAAGTCCTCTTCCGCGCGCGCATATGCCCCCAATGGAATCGTACGAGTGCGAAAGTAATTTATTGTGTTATCCTCGAACCCATTTTCTTTGTTAATGGAATTGTCTTATTTCTGGGTATGAGCCGTCTTTCGATATAAGTAATTTCTGCAAATAATCGAAATTTAAATTTTAAACCAAAACATCGTTCTTAATCCAAACATTCCAGTCGGCCTTATATCTGATCAACATTTTCAGTGATTATAACCAAGTTCATTAAAAAAGATTAATTTTAGATCCTATATATTTGAAGTTCTTGTGATTGCAATACTGGACTCAAATACTAATTATACAAATTAAACTAGTCACGCTGAACTGGAACGTAGTATTTAGTCTAGACTTATTTGTGAAATATTTAAATGTTTGTACTGCGAAAGTTATTACTGAGAAAATCTATATTTTATTTCATTTTTATTATTTTAATGAAATCTGACTGTGATAGATTCTTGACTAAAAATCTTATAATGCTAAATTTTGCGTTCTCCGTTTCTCTGCAACAATTTGTACGTTACGATAAATATATTTAATTGTACAGATATCTATCCGTTCATCTCTTATATATCAGGTCAAGGCAAAATAACCCCAGATGTAATAAAAATAATATAAAGAGCCATCTAGGTCGCCGCGACATTGTCCATGATATCAGTAGCAAAATAACACATCTAGGAGCTCACGTACGCAGGAAACGAGATAAAAAAAGGACACAACCCATATACGCGAGTACATATATATACAGAGAGAGCAAACGTCTCATACGAGAGTGCAGCGAGGTTCTTTCTGGAGGATGTCCTTCATAAAGCAGACTACCGGAGAGTGAGAAGAGAAACTCTCGGCCGATAGCCCATCGGTGCTTATAAAAAAAAGGCGCATATATGCGCTTATGGCTACAAGACGATATACCTACAGCCACGCGCAGCAGTGACAGTTATGTAGGTGGATGCTGGGCCATGGGCATCGCATGTAGGCGACCCCCCTTTACACGATCCTCGCATTACGGACGCGAGTTGCCGTGCTGCTGCTTCTGCCGGCAGTTACTTAACGAGCCGCGATCTCCGTGTTTATTCGTCCCGGTATACGCGATATACTCGCGCGGATGCAGTGCCTGCACGCTGTGTTTAATGCAACGATGCTGTGGTCGTCATAGTACGACACTCCGCCGAGCACTCCAAGATTTGAAAAAGACGTCGCCATCCTATTGGACGAGGGAAATAATTCTTCTTAGGGCGGCTGTTTATGTAGTTCAGGCTGACGTGTATTTGCGTTGGTCAATAATTTAATTGATTGGATGTGAGCACTTATTCAAACAGAATTTACATTTAATTTTGAATTGTTACAAGCTGTCAAAGCAACATTATTCCATTCCTACAATAATAATACGATAAGAATAAATTTTCCGTGTGCAAATTGCACTCATATATGTTTTATTAATCACGACAGCTTATCTATTACCTATCCGTATTTTACGACCCTTATCTAGTTGCTCTTCTTGGTAAGCTTCCAACAATAAAATGCAATCTTACAATTTACAGCAGTAGAGAGCGTAAAAGTAGGGTAGAGGTCGATTTGAAATGCGTTTCAGTGGTATGGCTGCAGCAACAATCTAATAATGAGTAGTACGCAGTTACGATATACATATATTGGATGAAACAATACAGTAGCTATACTTGGGTAGCGTTATCCCAGTTTTCAGTTCGACCGCAATCAGATTAACGCCAACGAACCGCCAATCGGCAATTCGATACTTTGATACTCTCTGCACGGCACTGTTGTACAAATGAAGATTTATACGCAAGATTTCCTGAGATTTCATGCACATTATTACGAGATATTTTCGCGTCGCACAGCACACATGTTTTAACGAATATTGTAGCATAAACAAAGTGAATTGAGTTGAACATGCTACTTATCGAGTTACAAATGGGTGTCGAGTAGTCGGCGTCGCAGTTTCGCCTGCGGCACATAGCTGAATATTAAAATACGCATCGATTATGCTTAATGCAGCGGGCGAGGCTCGCGCGAACACTCGATATTGGCTTTGAAAGGGAGAAGGGGGAAGGCTCTCGAGTCTTCCGTATCCAAGTCGCAACGCATTCTAATACCTTAGCTTCGCATATAGCTTTTAGACCCTCGTCGCGTGCTGCTGCCAGAACGAAACTCATCCGTCTCGCGAGCTCTGAAAAATCGAATCGATAACGCATTCCGCGATGACAAAGAGTCCCACGGAGAGACAACGGCAAAATAAAAGCCAACGCCGCCATCCACCGCCGCTACTACCGCCGCGTCGATGCTATAACCCTTCGATATGGAAGGGGCGAGTCAGTCTCTCCGGGGAGTGCTAGAGACAGCAGCACCAGCCACGACCCTCGGCATTGCCAATGTATTGAATATAAAAGTACCTAAGTAGATAGTTTTCGGAATAACGTACTGCAATGCGCTCAGGCCAGATGGAACATTGGACGGCGACTTGGACCGCATGGGGTTCATACTTTTCTTTCGTGGGTTTTTTTCGCTCTCGGCAGAAGCAGGCTGATTTTGCTTCTCCCTCTTGTATCCATTTAATTCTTTCAGATATTTAGGAATATATCGAAAATTTTGCAGCAATATTGCAGAAGTAGTGATGCTGCAATAAAACATTCCTACTTTTGATTACAATTTTTTTAAGTCAGCAGCATAGCCAGCTGGCGGTCAAGCTAAAAGATGTAAGGTATTACGTTAGGGAATCATTTATCCGTATAAAATATGTCTAGATATTATGGATTCGTATTTGCTTCCGAAGAAAATTAATTATCAACTAGGTCTGATGCTGAATTTTCAAAATCCAATACAAAGACGTACGTACTCATAAGCTATTTCATTTTTCACACAGTCCAAACATCAAACTCACACTCAACCTACGCATTTTCCACAGCCTCTTACCCCCAATCGCCACATGTTTTCTTTCGAACGTGTGTACTCTCTTTCCTTCTCTGTCGCCCCAGCCCTAAAACGAATAATAACCTGAATTACGAAAGGCGAGGGTGGGTGCAGTGTATACGAAAATCGCAACGTGCACCGCAGTCTCAGGGGGTGAAAATGCAGTGCATACGGTATGTGTTTGTAGTCAACCCCGCATATATACACCCATAGATTCCTTGGAGGGTATAAAAGGGCAAGTGCAGGATAAGTAGATTTGATCGTCAGCCTTTTGGGTCATTTATTTCGTTCATTTTGACTTTCTCTTTCTCGATTGTATCCGAGTGTGTATACGCTTCAGGAGGGATTGATTTAATAGGTATGTTTTTCGGGGGTCGCGCTCGCGACACGTGACATTACTCTTTCTGTTTCTCGAGAGTTTCTTGGTTTGACTAGGGGGAGGGTTGGGTAAATGTTCTTTTTTTTTCGGACGTTCATTTTATGTCTACGGTTTTTCGTGTGGGCTTAGATTGTGACATGTTTTATTACTAGTTCATTTTATTCTTTCTAAGATACATGATTTAGTATTTTCAGTGATAAACTATCGCTGGAAAATATTAAATATCACTCGTTTATAGATTATATTAAACTTTTTAACCATTAGTTGAAATTGTTTGACTACCTATAATTTATTACTGTTATTTTTATTGATATGAATTACATTTTTATGTAAAATATATATCCTGTCCAATTTATTACAATATTTACTGGAAATTCTTGGTTATATAATGCTTATTTACTTTTAAATTGTATTCACGTATTATGTCTTGTAATATACAAACAAAGAACTATGTATTCGCAAAAATTTTGTTTTTGTGAGAAATAATCTTACACGTAAATTCATAGGATACATAATCTACCACTCCGGTGATTTCTGGTATAAGATACCAGCTCATAATAAAGTCTTCAACAAAGTTTAATGAAATACCAATATATCTATAAATCGAGTATTTCTTTAGACCCCCATAAGACAGCAGGGTAAATTCATATTAGTACGCGAACTCGAAAACAAGTACATGGACCATCTTACAAGCTGTAGCCTTGGAGAGAGAGAGAGAGAAGGAGAGCTTCGTGGAATGGAATATAGAGATGATAGGTTGCCGGATCCACTTGTAGGGATATTGTGTTGTCTGGCGATAAACCTGCACGGCGTATAATGTGTGTATGTGTGTGTGCGTGTATATGCGTATTGCACACAAGCCATGAAGGTACATTGACAAGTGGACAGCTTCGCCCTCATGTAACTGTGCGCGCAAGGCTTTATGGCAATTTGAAACATTAATTGCAGATTAAACAGAGCCAGCTCGTAATTACGCTGGAGCGGTAATCTCTGCTCGGCCAGTCCGAGCTAGCCTCGTCGTCCATCCGTGCTTTATGCGAGCTGCACGCCGCACATACGCATTGCCTGCGATTGACACCAAAATCCTACTCTCTGTCACGCAACTGATGCGCGAGGCTCGCAGCTTCTGCGCTTTATGGCTGCTCTGCTTGCGTTATAATCTTTTATGCCCTTTTTACCACTATACACATCAGATCCCGCGCGCCAGACTGATTTTACAATTTATTGGTACTGGCGCTGATTTACGAGCTTTTTCTGTTGCCATGCCTCTGTGTGGCTTTTCCAAAGGAATCTAGGTGCTCACGTTAACTCGCGGTCGCTTGGTTATTAAATTTTCCAGTAGGCGTTGCAGGGATTTCTTTTTTTTTGCGTTATATTTTTGGAAGCTTTTTTAGTAGCGTGGAAGCTTTTACGTGTGCGTATATAGCAACGAGAGCAGATTTACGGATGGTGCGGAATTTTACGTGAGCTCTCTCTCTCTCTCTCTCTCTCTCGCTGTGACATGGATGGGTATCAAATATATAGAGTGTGTGAAAGTATTATAGGTAGTTTTAGATCTACTGTTCGGTCAATGGAAATGCATACTCGGTCGCATATGATACCGCAGAAACTGAAAATATGTGAAAACGCATGAGACGCGAATAAAAATTGCGAAATTCCAAATGCTTTCAATATTTTTTAAAATATTAGTTTGATGTTATAACTTTTGTATATTATTTATAAAAATGACGAAAAGCAAACTAAAAACACAATATTCATAAATATGAAATAGATTGTAATAAATATTCGATTAACATTTCAAGTCCAAAGTTGTTTACGTGAAAATTGTTCACGTCAAAATTTACTTGAATTAATTATAATCAAGAATGGCGATTACGTCGCCAATCTCAACTTTATTTCCCAAGCGTATAGCCCTTGATAAAGCGTCCGAAATTCTGAAGCCCTCATTCGAGTACAACATCCATAAAGCATTAATTTATTTACGCCCATTAAACTTGCTATTAGGTCCGTGTCGTCGTCTTCGGTGGCTGGCAGATTTTCGCAAGGATAATTTGGCGAGAACGTAACGACATGCAGACACACACATACACATCCTTCGAGTTTTACTACAGGCTATCAACGGTCAGTCTGATATTTTTAATCCTGCGGGGGATAGCTCTTAAAAGGGTAAGAGCAAGAGGTCTGTGTGGGGATCGATTTACAGTTTACGCTTTACGTCTTCAATTTTCTGCGGGAAAACGACATCCCGTATTAACAGATTCCATTACAGGCGTCGTTATCGTTACCGATGAGCTGCGCGGCTCGAGGGAATACAACCAAGAGCTATCTTGTTAACAATGAGCCAACCAAGTCCTCAAAAATTTATTTTGCTTTTAGACTCGCGCCCCGCCGCGCCGACCCGACGGCAAATTTAGAGGGAGAAAGCAATAGTAACACGAGGCTTTGGCTAATGATATGAGAATCATGCGTGACAAGAGAGAGTTATTACTTTACTTTAAAAGCTCTTTTTACGTAAACCCGCCACCACCGTTCGCCTCGTTAATGGTTAGTCTGGCTCTGGTGGCTTTGATCAAATTTCCACCCTCCTATGGCTATGCGACGTTGTCAAAAGTATACGTATTGCTGTACAAAGTTGAATTAGTATTTGTTTTTAATCTTTTTTTTGTTTAACTCTATCACTTCTTAGATGTTTATTAATATATCAGTGAAAACATATTAATAAATATTCCCCTAGATCTTTTCATTGGCTGTAAAAATGATTTTTCAGGATTATACCCTTGATATTTATACAACGACAGAGCTGATTTATTAAAACCATTATCTGTTAATATAAAACTAAAAAAAAAGGAAGAATGTCATAGCTTTAAGTAAAGCTTTGAACATTTTAAATTATTATTAAAAAAGAAGCTGATGGAGAGACAAAATATTTCGTCGGAATTTAATATTTTGCATACAACCCCACAGAATAACACTAGACGTGCATGCAATGCATTTGGATACATTCGAAGGCTGCCATTAAACCAGCTTTGCGACGTATCCTGTGGGAACGCTATGCGCACCTGCGCTCCACAGCTATACAAACTCCATATTAGTCGTAAAACTGTGTTATACTGATGTGTTTTAGTGCAATATTTAATAAATAGTAAAAGCACTTTGAATTACTTTGAATGCGATGAACCAATACCACCTATAGCATATTAATTCTAAACAATAGATAATTATTAATAAATTAGTTATTGGACATTAATTATTACTTATTATGCATTAGAAAATTTTGCAGATCCTATAATTGATTATTAAATGTATTGACTCGATAGATAACATGTAGGAATAATTTTAATCTGTGCGTCAATTCAAGTTATATTCATTATTTAAACTCAAATTCAGTGAAATTCTTTGAAATATAAAAATATTTGTGATATAAATAATAAAAAATCCAGCACCATACTATAGCCTTCGATATTACAAGTTATAATTATATTATGTTCTATTCATAATAATCATCAATTGATGAGTCATATGTATCGAATCCACCTGTACGGAACACAGTTCTGTACAGCATTTCTCGTCCGCGTAATGCGTAGTTTTTGTATCAGTGTAAAATTGCAAAATGCAATCATTATTATCGTGATATAATTTTCTATAATTGTGGTCATATGAACTCAATTAAAATAAAAGTTAAACTAAAATTTTTATTTTGGACTAATAAAATTATTATTCACGAGATAATCAAGACGAGTGAGATATTAGGGGTTGATTTATCAATCAAAACACGTATCTCTAAGAGGAATATGGCAATATGATTTGGTATTTTCATATACATAAATTTGTTGAATGATTGGAAAAATGTATAAGTTAAATAATTGAAAATAACTTTCCAGGTGAAGATCGAACTCATGATCATCCGAACAGTGAGAATTTTTTTTTTTAAACTATTAATTTTTAACTTGGAGATATTTGGTTTGATTGATCAAAGCAGTGCAGTGATACCGCACTTCATTCGGCTATCTGGAAAATAATACTTTAATTCTTTCGAGTAATTGAATGTGTTTTTTTTAATTCTTTATCATTGAATTACAAACTGTATAACAAAATATAAAAAGTTTATTTTTTAAAAAGTTTATAATAAAAAAAATTGTGTTAAAATGTTATAAGTAATAATATTGTCATTATTTTAACTATAATATTACGAACTCTCGAATGTGAAAATTGTTTGTTGAATGCTTTTGTAACAATATAAACTGTAAACACGTTAGTGTCTAGATGTATACTCTGCTCTGTAATTGGTATGCGTCAATAAACCTTGGCTAACTGCCGACACTGTTTATCTTCAAAGCGACCTACATTTCATATGTAAAATCCAGCCTTTTTTGACAGAGTGGCAATCATTCACATGTGCTATTCTCATGCAAATATAATGTGGCTCAAAGAATAAAATATTATCGTTCAACGCTTGTTAGATTTTTTTGGCTGAATTTTTTTTGCAGCGCTCTAATACGCCATCCAACTACTAGGAGGCTAACGACAAGACGAAATTTGAATAGACAAATGTGATGAGCCAACTAATTCCAACTCTTCAATACTCGAAATCTAGTCAAAATAAACAGAATGAAAGTTTGACGTAAAGTTACGGTACTGTAATACCTCATCAAAAGTCACTTATATGCTTTTACTTTTTAGATAAAACCTCAACAAATTGAAATATTATCAAGCCCAAGTATGCTCATTATCTGTTAGTCTACAAATGACCGTTATACAAATTAAGCGATCTAATAATTCTCTTTAAACAAGTCTCGCAGATCAATGACCTGACGCAAAGTAAACATAATTATCTATAAATCTTCAATATGTCAATGTGGTGAATATACTTTCGATATTTATTATCAAATCAAACACGTAAACAAATATTAGCAATATTCAACTCGCAAAAAATTTACTTATTGGACTTATTCCATTGCTTTTGTTAAATAGCAATACGTTAGAAATATAAAAATGTACTGTCTGAAAAATCCTACGCATTTACGTATTTGAGAAAGACTCGTCGTATGCAACCAGCTGTGCAAACCAGAAGTCTACTTAAGCCAGCTGATAATAAATCAGTATATTTTAAAGCTCGCAAGAGAGGTGGTCCCTGTAAATAAGCCAATTCAACGGCATAGTCGCGGTTTGAAACCCCAGAGGCCCAATAATGCCGTATTCCATCGCGCCAACAGAATATCTTGGCTGGATCAGTTGTGAGCCCTAGGATCTCTTTCAATCTCGCGCGCGCGAAAAGTTTGGAAAAAACATCGGGACACGTGCCATCGACATTTTAATCCCCTTTTCCGAAAAGTCATGCGGCAAAAGCGAAATGGATTCGATGAAATTTGTACGCCCTGTGGAGTGTGTGAAGCGACATAGCAGATAATTGAAATGCGCCTGGTGGCGCAATTCGGATGACGGGTCTGACCTAATGTAAAACTAAGAATAGTAACGAGATAAATAATAAAGAATGACATTTCGTATGCTACAAAAGAAAGTTTTTATCTTGAGTATCATTTACATATTTTCTTTTTTTCATTGTTCTTGTAATTATTCATAATTATGAGGGTCAGTCATTTTGTCTTAATCTATTCTTGACGTAAGCAACGAGTCCGTTCATAAAAACGAAACATCTTATAAATGAATAACGTTTTTTGTAGCGAACAATAAGGTTACTTATTATTGTCGTATAAATAACTACTAAGTTCCACGGACTACAAAATTCTAAGAGTACCTTTAACGTACATTCCAAACGACGTACATAGTAATAATAATGATAAAGAGAGACTAATTTATTCGGATCCATCACGATCGTGGAATAGGAAGCACGAGTGCAAAAAGGCTATACGGTCCTGACAGGCGTGCGCGCCGCACGGCAGCTGACGGGCGCACAAAAGTGGTGCGCGGCGCACATCGTCAGCTTCACGACTCTTGTAACGCAACGTCAAGAGAGAGAGGGCCTTGAACAAAAAGCGTCAGTTACTTTCGTTTGGCGTGCGCGAGCACGCAAACGCAACGCATTGGACAATCGATTGGCTACATGTTATTATGTGACGCTCAAACGCCGCCGCCGTGGGCTTTGCTTTCCGCAAAGGGAGATTGACGCACGTCTTGCACTAGCACGGCTGCGCGTCTAACTCCAGGGGAATGAAATTTTTGTTGTTTCGTTCCTCGTACAGGGATGAAAGCTTTCCTTTCGGTGCACCGTTGAGATGCTAATTTATTCTTTTTGTGCGTGTGCGTGGAAACGTGGAAAATGTTTTATAGAGGGATAAAAGCAGTGAGAAATTATGTTCATAATTATTCACGAAATGCGTATGAGCGTTAGGTTCATGTGACCGAAGGCTATATTTTATTTTATTTTTACTGCCATATATAACTTTTAAACTTACAGTTCCATCATATAAAAGTTATTATTTAATCCTCTTAAAATCGATGTATACTAATTCCTCAAAAGATTTTTTCTTACGGTATATCAAAATGCCGTTTGTCAATGTGACAATGAAGATACAGGATCATCGAACGATTTTCAAAATTACATTTTTCTCTCCTAAAATATTAAATCAAATAGAAAATCTATCAAAATTTCGAACACCAAAAGAATACTGCACCCATACTACTTTCGATGCTAAAAAAAAGCTCAAAATCAATTTAATAATCAAATTCCGGACTTTAGACAAAAGAGCTCTGCATGCTCGTAAATTCCGAATGACTGCCGAAAATTGGAGCTGTTAAATAACCTCGTAAAAATATCACTTGCACAGCGCGGAACTTATGCAATAGATGAAACCTCCTTATAAATCGCCATTGCCCTCGAGCACGAACACGAAGGTACCTTCTGAGACTCACAGACAGGCTCGTTTGGCTTGGCCCAGAAGTAGGACAGTTGGCCAGACTCCAGCTAGTTTCTAGCGTTCAAGGAGGTTAATCATCATACATTGGATGGATCGTACATGCAAAACGCAAAAAAAACCAAGTGGTTAAAAGACTAAGTTTTGGATAATAAGATGTATATATTTATAAGACAAATGACGAGAAAGATAGACATAACTTTTTTTCTTCGTCATCGTTGCAGTTTGCCATATGAAATTAAATTCAACAGTATGTAAAGCGAAATGAAAACAATTGAATAATTATTATAAAATAATTTCTTATTAAGCGATGCGTAATGTGCGTTCGCGTTAGTAAACTCGTTTTGAAACGTAACGTTATATTCGATCCTTTCATATATAGTCAACGATGACCAGTGATTGTTGCATTCATAATATGCAGCAAAATTAATTCGTATGCGGAATATGAGAATTATAATTAGCATACAGTAATAATAATTCGTTTCCATTACGTATACAAAATATTATAAAACAAAAAGCTGCAGGTTCTTTTGTGCGAAAGATTACACGTGCGAATAGAAAAGCCAAAAGCCACGAGCATCAATTTCAACGAGGCTGCCTTATCCCTTCAAAATTCACTCGTTATATGTTTATCCCTCTTTATGTGCGTGCACATATCTCTCCCTCGCTCCTGTACGCCCTCTTTTGTCTAGTTTTGAGTTCATTCAATTCCCCGAGTGAGAGAGTTAAAATAATCCTTTACCCTTTGTTGCATACATCTGGGCGGTCGTGTGTCGCGACAAATCGCGCGACTTTATAACACGCGCGCATCATTGTGCTGCACACACATGCCTCGCCGGAGGCTAAATGTACCGTTTAATATCCATTTGGATTGGTCGAGATTATATATACACATACTTTTCACCATTACTTTCTCGACTTTCTTATTATATTTTTAGTTTTTGCTGTAACATTAACGACCTTATAATTGAATGAGACAGCTTTATTTTTGGCGTATCTGATTTACCTAATTGGGAGATTTTTGCACGGGAACGAAATTCTTTTTTAAGCTTGTATGCTCGAAACTGTCGAAAAAAAGCGGCTTGAAAAAGTTTTAGCTAGTTGAGTGTCAAATTAAATTATGTTTTATTCAGTTGACCTAATTTCATCTCGGAAAGTGCTACTATTCTTCAATTTCATGCAGTAAATCTTTTGTGCAAAGTATTTAATAATGCCGCTTAATTCGTCTTCATTATTTTATTATTCTTTCTTTTTTCTCATTCATACATCTACCCAAATCTAATTAGATTCTTTAATAAAACTCACTGCTATCCGAGGCATATACTTTATCGAACATCAAAATTCAAATAAAATATACGTAGTGAACGATGAAGTCGTTGAGCTTGCCAACCCTTACTCGGTACAATAATTCACGCATAACCTATCAGCAAATCAATATTTCTCTCTCGCGTCACACGCATTTACAAAGGCACTAAACAACGAAAAAGAAAAAGACCGCCGACAAGCAGATTTATCCGTCGCCGTGATCAGCTCGTACACGCGCCGCACCGTGCAAGTCAATGGAGCTGCGAGAGAGAGAGAGAGCGAGCATTATGCGCCACGAGATTTACCGGACAATTGATTCTCATGACTTTCCCCTTTATGTATAGACCGATGAAAGTCATGCCTCTATCGGCGCGGCAGCGATATGGGGAGTTGCTCTCCTTTGTCACGCCTTTTTTCCGTGTATAGGTTTGATAGGATACGATAAGCGGCGCAAGCGCGAGAGAGCGCGATATTTGAATTACAAATCGAAATCTTTTTATCTTCTGCTCGCCGGCCCAGGTAATATTGCGCGGGCTCTTTCTCATGCAAATATACCTAGATCCGGTGGCTCAAGGGTGGATTCTGAAAATTAAAAAGGAAAGAAAAGCACCCGCTCGGCGAATGCCTGGTAATTGGTTTCGTGGAAGGAGACTATTTTTGATTGAATTACAAATTGCACGAGAAAGGCTATCGATGCTCAGTTTTCCGTAGCTGTATCGATAATCGAGGAAGTCACTCGAAAACAATGCCACTTGCACAAAGCTATACAAAAATACTTAAATTAAGCATCAGATACATTCTGTTCGTCACTAGAACGAAGCTCAATTTGTGCTAATGACAGACGGTGCATAATTCGAGAGAGCCATGCGGCTAAAGCACTCCGATTTGACGGAAAAAATATCTCCATACAAAGGTTGAAGCAACAAAACAAGCTCTTTACGGCTCATTTATCCCCATTTGTCTTAATAGCTTCGAAACAAGCTTCTCCCCTCCACGAACAAAGGCGGGCGCGTCGACTTTCTTTGAGCGTCGAAACGTCAGCCTCAACGTACATCGGAATCTTGCAGGGCGTGAGCTACAGCAACGTTACGAAGATACGACTCTCGCACGTTTTTGACATGATCAATGGATGCCTTGCGCGGAGCACATAAAGGCACGCGCGAGAAGCAAGCTTGCGAATGTATGCCATCAGTTAGAAAGTTTCGGAGAGAGTCGCGCACCTACGCTATTTGTCTTTATAACGGATATACAAGCTGGCAAGAAGAGATCCTGAACTTAACCCTCGTCAAAGTGGCGCTAAGCTATTTCGCCCAGGGTGATTTTCTTAAATGCCAAGGCACAACACAGTTATGTCGAGGATAGCATCGATTGGAGAATACCAACCGTTTGCACATTGCACGCCAAAGGCTCTTGGATGCTGGTCACGTTATTCAGCCACTACTACTGCATTACTGCTCGCCATGGAATGCTTAGTTTATTCTAATTCGACTGCTGTTTACACTGCCACGCATAGTTCTGTACTTGACAATGTGTACACGTTGGGTTGTTCAGCCAACTTCTCCCTTCCACGTTCGGTTGTCAGATAGACGTAAGAAATTTTGAGCCTGGTGTTCCCTGTAAGCACGCGCGCATTATGGCTTGAAATTCGAATTCGCATGTTTGGACTCCTGTTATAACATTCTAGACTTGAATACGCGAGTATGCATGAAATTTTGCGGTAAAATATATTAATGATAATATCAAAAGTTTAAATAAATAACTTCATTCAATTCGTTTATCACTCTATTATTATATTTATTTATTAACCGGAGTACTGTATAATCCACTTAAGCAAATTTTACAATACATTACGCAATAAATACATGTGACCCAGCAGAGTAATAAATTCCTGTACGCTGGTCTGGCGTGTACATTATACAAACAAAATAATTACAAGAAAACTTAAATCTAAAAAATTAAACCGCTATCCTTGGTACCAATAGTAAGACTATTCGACTAACTTAGCAGTTTACATTAGAATTTTCATAAATAACTATTTCCAACTTCTGATGAGCATCATTCTTGCAGTATTGTATCTAGTTGAAACTGCATGTCTATCCGAGCTATATATGTTTCTTTTCCATGGAATTGAGTCTGGTTTGACATGTAAGCTCAAGTGTTACTCTGTAATGGGTAAACATTCTTTCATTTTGCTGAATTGAAATACATTTACAAATTGATAAAAGCACTATTTCGTCACGTCTTTATATTTAGCCCGTTGTTTTATCAAAGTAAAGCGAGTTGGTGAAAATTTGCTTCTCTTTACCACCTTTATCGAAATATAGTATTGTTTCCAAGGTAATAATATCCCCATATGTCATCCTATAGCTCTTTATTTGCAGTATTGATATTCTTGAGGCACTCGTTACCTTTGTTGGAAGTTCTTTGAGATTGTTGAATTTTTATACTTTATCTAACTTTGTAAATACAGTTTCAATAGATTTATAATATTCTTTGTTTAGATTTTTTAATTTATAAATTGGGTTTCATGCTATTATAAAATGTTTGTGCTTAACCCCAATAGTTTTAGGATTTAAGCAATAGTTGTAGTCTTCATACGCTTTAAAGCTTTTTGTTGATTGTGTGTATTTTTGTAATTCAATGATTTGATTATAGTGTTTTCTATTAAATTGATGCTTACATTCTGATTTAACTTTTTTAGGAAATTGTAATTAGAGATTCTAATATGGTTTCTTTTGTAATAATGGTTGCAGTATTTATTTGCACACATGGCTCAAGCTTCTATTATTTCTGAAACCCTTAAATCACATCCCCTTGGACTGCCAAAGTAGGATGTGAATTCTCAATATTGACATTTGTTTTCCAATTTTTATTTCATCGTAATTATATTATGCTAAAATAAAAGTTGAAGTTATTGTCGTCTGTTTAAGAAATTGCTCATCATTATCAGTAAATACCTTGCATAAAATCGTACCAAAAAAAAAAAGATGCTATAAGCGAGTAAACGAAAGATTATCGCGGTGGAGAAGGACGTATACACATATAAGATGAGAGGAAGAGAGTGGGAACGAGAGGAAAAAAGGAGAATGGGATATAAAATAGAGTTGGTCGAGACGGCAGAGCTTATGTATACCCGATGTAGGAGCTCTTAGAGTCGTTAATAATAATCACGAATTAACGCTGCGCACTGCTAAAGTCACGAGGGAATTAAAATCAGCGCCCAAATACGAAGTTACGAGGAGGATTTATTAAAGAGAGCCGCTGCCGTAGAGTGTCCTGTCTCCTTTTCCTGTCGCTGTGTGTACATGAGTGCACTCGTTGTCGCGAAGTGTGACTCGAAAATGGAACTAAAAAACTTTTACGCAGATGCGATATGTTTGGCAAAGTTCAAAATTTATGTGGATAAACTTTCTCAAGGATGAATGTTATATATGTGGAACGGGAACTTCTACATACTTAATGTCGTAAAAAAAAGAAGAATAAAGTTTGCTCGTACGCTACTCATATTTACGTGCTAATAATACTTTATCGAGATGGAAATTGTGCCATTTTCGCCGAACATTGTTATTATTTTTTCTTCGTCGTTTATCAAATAAAAGAAATCAGAGTAATCAAGAAATACTTCGTTCAAACCAATCTGCAATTCAACATTCTAATTCTATAATAATTTAAAACATTCTCTCTCGCACAGTGATTAAGCAACGTTCTTTCTCCCGGTATTTTTCTCGATATCAATTTAAAAATTTGAAATTTCATCACGTCCCTGGGACTCGGTGTAAAAGGAATAAAAAAATAGGAAAATTCTCATTTCCCCAAGCGCTCTTTTCCTTTGCATCGTCCCGTCGCTGCTGCTAGTTCATTCCTTGGTAGAGATGAGTTTTATAATGTAAAGAATCGCGGAATTTGCAAGCGCGTGAGTGCAATTCGCTGCTGACGGAGTTACATGCGAGCTGAAGGGCAACAGTAGGTCCTATTACTTTGCAGTTGCATGCAAGAAGTCAGAAACCAGTGAATGCGCGAACACGCGACTTGAAGAACTTCACTGCTGTGCTCGCGCGCGCGCGCGTGTGTGCTCTCGTTACTTCCGGCCAAAAGTTACGCTTACACTTTATCCCATTTCATCTTTGCATACCGAAAATCATCTTATCGCTGACCTCGATATATATACGTGCTCACTCCTGCCCAACTATTCGCACGAATTATTCATGTAGACGAATCTTATTTGCATAATTGAAGATACATTTGGACTTGGACGAGCTTCATCTTTGTCTCTTTCGTGTGCCAACGTATTCGAAACTCACACTCTTGCGTAACTCTCTAATTCACTTAAAATGTTGTCATTTATAAAGTCATTTTGAAAATGTGGTCATGTATATAATTAGCCAAAGTAAACTGACAAATTGATCGAGCTTAACCATATAATAGTTACGCGAGAGTAAAACTTGCTAAATCTTGGATGGTTATATGATGGGAAACGATGAAACAGCAAAAGCCGAAAGCCGCTAAAACGCGCTCTCGGCGGCAAGTATCGAGCGAGATACGAAATGCTATACCTGGGTGCGCAGGCATGGCTTAATTGAATTATTAAATTTACTCGAGTGTGAAGGATAGGTGCCGTAGCTACGGCTAATTGTGAGCCCGTAAATAATGGACAGCAGTGGAGGGAAGAGAGGGAGAGAGAGAGGCGACACTCGCGCGCGCGACAGAGGCGAGGCGCGAAAACGGGCGACGCTGGTGGTCGCTGAGTGCTCGCTAAATAAACAAATACACCGAGACGCCATGGCTCTCATTATTTACGACGACGTAGCTCCAACGATCGAGTTACTTGCCGGCTGACGTGCTTCAACCTCGACGAGTCTCCTTCGCATCCGTCTCGTTTCTGATTGTTTCGTCACTATGGCAGGCGTTCAATTAACTCTGATTTTCGTGCTTGCGGGAAGCGCTCGCAAATCTGGGCTCCTTTACTCGTAGAAATTTTATTACCGCTTTTCAATCCATTAAGTACTTTGAAGAGAAAAACGTCATATTTTTTACGTCCTATTTACCAGTAGCACAAAACTCCTACCAACAAAAGCTCATCTAGTGCTTTGGAAAACAATGTGCATCATTTTCCCCTCGAAATTCGGATACAAGGAAAGTCCATTAATAATTTAATAGCGTAGCAATCCAGCACTGGTTTTGCAGTACGATTGCAACGCCCTGCCCAACGTCGAATGTATATAACGTAGGAAAAATATGTCAGGGATTTGATGACCGCATGATTACCGACTTATACGAGCGAGAAACATGGAAATGCTGCTGTTGCTGACCCCTGGCCTTTTATTGCAAATTTCGCGGGTGCTTTTAATGTTTCTGCACGCGCGAGAGCGTACGTCTGTATATAACTACCGCCAGGTGCGAAAATGTGCTAACGCTGTATGAACCGAACGACCGGAACCACGAATAAATACTCATTAATCTCACTTTATGCGCTCAAATATAATAATCGTCGTATAATTTGAAAATTCTTAAATGGATTTCGGACTCAATCCGAAAAGCCATTACTTTTGATTAGGTTCAATAAAATCTTCAAAAATGATTTGATTGCAATATCAGAGTATCTGAAAAAGCAGCATGATATTTGTATTACAGTTGGATTGCCTATATTTTGAGCGCTGGAATAAGTTTTTTAAAAAGTCAAAAAACTCTTCAATAATGATTTAATCGAGTATGGATTGTCTTGACATGCTTTTAACTTTTTCCATGAAAAAGAAATAATCCGAATCCAGTATATTTTTGTTCTCGATTCACTCGTTATTTATTTCAAAACCCTTTTAAAAAATAAAGTTAAATCAGCCTCGATAGTATTCTTAACATATCAAACTCATAATTATCATCGATTGAATGTAATTTATTCTTCTGCTTTTAAGTTTTTTCTGAGAACTAAAGTAAAGAGGACGCCAAATCCGCTTTGCCAGTTATAGAAATTCATTGAACTTTATTTTAAATTGATATAAAGAAAAAAATCAAATAAATGACTTTTCAAAACATAACTTTCAGTAAATCCCACATGCTACGAGCATGTCATTTAGTCAATACAACCACACTACCTTGATCAAAAAAATTAGCTTCGACATTTATATTAGTTTCGAAATGTTACTTACACGTAATATTTCTCATATGAACGGTATTTGACTTATTCAATACGTCTAATAAGTAGCAAATATAGATAAAAAGACAAATAGTTCTAAGATTTTTATTTTTTTTTATTAAGAATACTTCTTTTAAAATTTGAAAAAAAATATATCTTTCAGTAACTTTATTAAAAAGTAATTTTGCATTATTTTTAATTAGTTTGTCAAATTTCTTAAATAATTTTTATTAGTATATAACTTTTTGAACAATTTTTCTTCATAAATATTTCCATTTTTAAATTATCGTAATGAAACCATTAATAAAAAATCAATAATATAAACTTACTTCAACTAACAAAATTTCATGTTAATAAATATTTATACCAAGAATAAATGAAACAAAGTGTTGAAGTCTATCAGGCCAAATTAGCTAGCCAAATGTTGACCTGTTATGAGACAACGTTGGAAATAAAAAATTAGTTTTATCCAGATTTTACTGCTACTCTTGTTTGTCTCTCTTTCTCGCACAGAATAGTAGCCTCCAAAAATTCAAAGCGTCCGTCTGGTGTATTCGCAAGGAGCCTTTAAAGATAAATCTTGTTGAGAACGCACGTTCAGTGTCGATATACATATAGTGCTCGAGACGACGACGATGGCTGGCATCGCATTACGCAATATTTTTTACCGCGCGCGCACATGGAAAGGGAGATACGAAAAGGAACAAGCGTAATATCCCAGATGGGTTTTATGCGAACGTTTCGGTTGCTTAGGTAAGCTATGAGAACTATTTTTCTTTATCTGTATGCTTGCTGTGTTGCGATTTTTATCATCTTCTTATTTCTGCTTAAAAAATATGATTACGTCGAGAGTAACAATTTTGTTAGCCCGTATATACGTCCTCTTCGGAGTGATTTTCGTGATTTGTTATGAAAAATAAATTCTTAATTTTGCCTATAGATTCCTTTAGATGTAATAATGGAAATTAAGTTTTTATCATAAAATCAATTTAAAAACCTACTTTATCGAGCAATTTGCTGTATGTGGCGTCTCCATTCCCGTCATGTTATTTATTAAAATTTTTCGGATAATATCCATTCGATAAATAGAATGCCGTTGGTATTGTACTGGTTTCGAGAAAAGTATATATCGATCGACAGTGCAAAACTTTCATTTACAATTTTCAATATCCCAGGCGCTTGCACGCGAATATTCTGCGGTATCATTTTCCGGGTGAACTCGAAACATTCCCTTGATTGCCAATATCATATAGCCTGCCGCTCGACACTTCAATGTATTCACGACGGCCGTACAACAATTGACACGAGAGAGAACAAACAGAAGGAATAAGGAAATTGAAAATGTAATAGCTGTAATTGCAGTCGTTATACCAACCGAAGCAAAGGGACAGTTTGCATTATTGCTAAGCTCTCTAACGTAAATAATTTAAAAATATATCTCCATTTCGTCTAGCCATTAGAATCAATACTCAGCTACTGCCGAGTGCCATATCTGGTTATCCTTTTGCTGCAAATCCCTCATTATACGTCTGATCCAGTGGATATGTATTCGGCAGGCAGTTCGGCTGTATTCGGCTGTACTCCTCTTACATTTTTTAGCTCTGTTTCGAGGTCGTCCTCTCTCCCTTTCTGGCCTCTACTTAGTGTATGAGGGTTATTTGGTTGGAGTTTCTCTTCTGCCGACTGTGGGAAGGGGAGTACAGCGAGTATTATTGTTGCATGCGAGGCTCGTCGGCCCTTATTTCGTGCCTTTACGAGCTCGTATAAACAGTGCAAAGACGTGTAATCCTCGCGAGGAGCGAGAGAATCCATATCGGTTTTGCGCGCGGGTGAGCTTTATTTATTCATCGTCGCCCCCCTCCCCCCTCTAGACACACGCCTATCACTTCTTTTACAACGCTTTAATAATACGGCCTCTCGATCCGCGACTTTAGTGCCTCGTGAGAGTCTTAGTCGTCTGTTATATTGCGCGTGTTGCGTGTCTTTGGGTGGAACACCCTCTCTGCTCATTGTAATGCGATGATTACATGCGTCAGTTATTAAGCGCTCGGATTGAAGGCACCTCGCATAATCGTCCTTTCGACCAAGTGAAACAAACGTTGCTCTAGCGATCGCTATTTCAAACTTGCTTCCGTTTTGTGTTTTTTCATTCCATTTTTAATGAAAACAGTTTAATATTTTTAGCAGAGATTACTGGATGAAAACTGCTGTTTATCAAATATTTTAATTTTTAGTTCTTTTTTGCAATGAAGTAATGAAAAATAATAAAAATCCGATTCTCTTGGAGAAATAACGTGTATGCACTAGTTCCGTACGAAAAATACCTCGATTTGACTCATTTATGGTCAATGCATTCACGATGCAAAGGAATTATTTCGTTACCAATGACAGGTGGTTTTCTTTTCCTCGCGCTATCTCTATCTTCTTATATTCTATCCACGCATCGCAATCAGGCAAACGTTGCGAAATAAAACAATCAAACGTGCATGCGCAGTGCCGCTCTTGAGTGCGAGACGAGCGAGAAAAGTTGTGCCGAGGGAAAGTTGCTGGCGGGATCGAATTCACGCGAATCAGAAGTGAATTTGCAGCCCGAACGCTGGAGGATATAAGCCAGCTCCGGGAGAAAAAAGTCTAGTGAATTTACGAGTGCAGAAGTAAGTCGGCGGGAAGAAGAGTCGTGTCGGTGAGGAGGTTTGAGCTCTCAATCAATGGTTTGATCAGGCGCGGGCGCGCGCTGCTTCGGTTGCTGCCGGGTCATTTACCCGCTGACGGCACCCGCGGGAAATCACGTGATGCGATTGCGATCGATTCGCTCTTACTCACTCGCTCACACTCGCTGAATGTCGCCTAACGACGCTAATCGATCCGTCAAATGGCCACTCGGACGGAGAAAGCTTTTCTGCAATTCTCCTTCCTTTTTTCAACGACGTGGACGGCGATGACGCCGACGACGACGGCGGCAGCAATGAATAGAAGATGCGCTCATAGGTTAATGCCACTGCGTTAAGGGCCGGAGGTGATGAGCACCTTTTCTGATGCACGCTGCGTGGAGAGAGAGTCAGAAAGTAAATGGACGATGATGACACTTAGCTTCGTAGCTGCCATTGTTGGATTCGGAGGAAACATAATCGACGCGACGCGACGTTGATGGAGCATTTTATTGGACCCTCATATTTTCTTAGTTGTCTAAAATATAGAAAATGTATACAGGAGTCCAATTGATAATTTTTCAATAAACAATTTTGAGTAATTTTTTAAATATGCAAGATCTTACGCAAAAAGTTGAATACTTAGCTAACAGTTTTCATTGTAAATGCCGTGAACCAATATTTTCTAGAGAATTTGATTTCAATTGTGACTCAATAGTATAAAATATATTAGTGAAATTATCGAAATAAAAATATGCATTTATACGTTATAACTGTACGAATAAGTTGCCAAAAGAAAGACAAATGAGTCGTTTAAAAGTGTTGCCTGGATGAATAATATAACAATGAAAATGATAATAGAACGATCTAGAAATAGGGTCCAATGCTCTTTATCCCAACCCAATACGTAACGCTAAAGTACTCAAAACAAGCAGTATCTTCGGGACTTACACTGTCGTCGGAAAAGATTTAAAAAGGCGCACCTTAAGCGCGCAGCAGAGTTGATGGCTCACGATTAAAATTGAAAATGAACGTCGCGCGTATTTTACTTAATGCTCGCGATCTCAATCCGATCTAGGTCGGTCAGTTCCAGCCTCTTACCAAATATCTCTTTGCGACTCAGGGACCCGTTCCAACTACGTTCCAGGAATATAATGCGATTTGTCTAGAACAAAGGAAGAACAGATTAGATCGATTGAAAGCTTAATTATTATGAACGGCTACCTCGAACTTGAATGTTACTTGAATATGCACAAACCCAGAGGTCGAATTATCGTTTACTCGTTGATGACGAATTTGCCCGTATTGATTTGACGTATGTACCACTTGATGTTTACCGACGTCGTAGTGTTACGTGCACTCTATCAAAATCAAGCGAATGTTTTTCTGCTATCGAATTATTTATATGACCTGTTCATTGGTTTGTTATGTGTTCGCGCATTTTACGCTCCCTAAGTTTTATTGTTCACACGCTTACTCTTTCTTAAGACAATAGTTTTCGGACGGACGAACGATCCTAGATTAGGCAATAAACATGCGAACTCTCGTGTTCCAACAGTAGCCGTATCTGGTCCACATGTTGGAAATATGGCCCCTTATCCCCTCGTTGAGCACATCCGTACGAACGAGGAAATCCCAGCCTATCGACATGTGCATCGGAATTACCCTGCAATGAGCGATCACCCTAGCGCGCTGCGCTCAGGTGGCGAACGGTAGACACGCGCGTGTGTCATTTCCCCCTCGCCCCGATCGACTGGACCCTTTGAGGACCCAAAGAACAGGAGGAAGGAAAACTATCCGCTCACTAATCGCCGCTTTCCACGAGGTGTTTTGCGAGCAAACGCGCTCTCTTTAGTTCAGTTTTTGTTTGAACTGTTAGCCGGTCGCACTCTCACCAAAGCAGATTTCCACGTCTTAGCCGTGTCTCGCGCGCGCGGTCGTTTTGTGGCAACCACGAGCGGACTGATGTTCTCTGCAATATCCGTTGTGCGTACATACGTGTATGTTTCCATAAAACTACGCAGTGTGTGCATCACCTGGACATCTGACGCTCCTCGGCGAGGCTAGCGACGGATCTTCCGCTACGCTAGCTGAGGACCCTTCGCTCCTTTGAGGTGTGGCCAAACCCCGTTGCCTCCAAATTGGGAGCACCGTAGTGTGGACTATCCCTGTCCTCGAGACGTGGGTACTACGTGCTCCTCTATTCTTCATGGCACTACTTTCCTATCCAAAATAACTCACCTGCCCGAGCGTCGAGAGATAAGAGAGCTCTTGAATCGAGCGCGTCGAACTGGCCATTCGATTTTTTTGTATAGGTTACGCGAGCCTCGCCATTAGATCAATTATACTCGTTAGTCAGTGTTATTGTAAATTTGATTACCATAAAACTTGAATCGATTTTTATCCATCTCAAGGCTTTTTCCCCTCCCTATAATTTTCATTATTTATGTACCTACACACCCTTCCACCTAGCGGTAACTCCCTTTATTTAGTAATACATACAACAAATCAGTCACGGTAAAATTCGATCCATTAACTCTATTCCTTTTTCTCCTTTTCTTTTATGTTAAACGCTATGTATAAGTAATTTTTTTTGTTGAATATCTGACTTATAACGTGGAATACGATATCTAGTCATTTAGTTCGATGAACTTCAACTTTCGTAAATAATTCTTCAGTTGGTGAGATCCAAATACTTTAAATAAATGTATGGTCATCGCAAAAAAAGAATAACGTTAAAAGGTAGATTTCTGCACTACCTAACAACCTAAAATACAGAAAGAAAAACAAAGAAAAAAGTATGTTAGATTACATCTTATACGACAACATAAAGTTGAGCGACAATAGAAGAAAATTTAATCAGGCCTGCTGCTTCAGCTTCAATATTCTTTAATGCCTCCTCTCTCTCTTCTCATTCTTTCTCTCTCTCTCTCTCTCTCTCTCTCTCTCTCTCTCTCTCTCTCGGTGTGGCTGAAAGTGCCACATCAAAGTCATTCAATTTGTTCTGAAGATGAGTATTACAACCCCTTTTCGTGGGCGCGCGTGGGAGCCATTAAAGATGCGGCTTAAAGGCGAACAAAGTTGCGCTCCTCGTCTTACAGAAATCGCACTCGTAAAATCGGTGGGTACAAGATTTTCGACCGCTCGACAAGCTACGCGGTCGAAAACCCCTTTTCGTATAGAGGCAATAACGCCGCGCGCGTACCATAGCAATTTGGAACTACTTAGACCGAGTGGGTATAGTCGTATAACGCGCCCGAAAACGTTGGGCAAATTTATCACTTCCAGCCGTATGTGTACGTACGTATGTAAGCGGAAAGAGAGGAGGAAAACACGAGTTTAATAATTCATCTGCGCCCGCGCTCGCACACACGAACGTTTCGTCTGCGCGCGAGAACCGAATTGAAACTTTATCGACTTTGCCTCCTTTTTCTCTCCTTTACGCGAATATGGTGTACTCCCGACTTCCCAACCGATAAATTATTACCTATACCTCTTTCTTTTTCTTGATTTGCTTTAATTTAGCGACTTGACTTTTTCAAAAACTCTAGATTACGTTATGCTACCTACCAATCAAATTATGACGTTTGATGGAAATAAATAACTAAGCTTGCAATTTTGCTGTTCTATTTTGATCAAGGCTCGAATCGTTTTCACATCTTTATTACAAAATGTTTATTAAATGTTTATTATATTTTCTTCTTTACGTTGTGAAAATTCGCGTATAAAATGCTTTTTACATTAAAAAACATTTAGCCAGCAAATTATTGTAATTTTGTAAATTTCAAATAAATGCCGTCGGCAGGTCCAAGTAAAAATCTTCTTCTGTGCGTTATGTAAGGAATCTCAGTTTTAGCAGAGGCTTCAATCTTATAACTCCTCAAAATAGTGATAAGTCCAGTTTTCGTTTGCATGCTGCCAAAGCGAGCTCCTGAAGATATTAGAAGATGAAGACGTACATTTTATAATATAGAAGAAACAACTCACCTATACAATTACGAGGACCAGCTCCAAAAGGTAAATAATAGAATGGGTTTCTTGCTTTTGTATTATTTTCGTTGAATCTTTCTGGATCAAATAAATCTGGATTAGAATAAATCTTCGGGTTTCGATGGATTCCATACACTGGAATCCATACTCTAGTATCTTTTGGAATTGACAATTTGTGAAAGGTGAAGGTATAATTTTCCATAGCTTGTCGGACTAATACAGATACTATTGGATATTTCCTTAACGTTTCTAAAAAATTGAATGACTTGTTCATCAAGATTCATTTTGATAAGTATCTACTAAATTATTTAAATATATAATTACCACTGACAACTTGTTGCAAGTACTTCATATTCTCAATTATTGAGTACTCTAATACCCCATTATTTTTTGTAATCTCGTAATTAATTTCTTCTCTAAGTTTATTCTGAATTTCCGGATTGAGAGCCAATTCATAAAGAGCATTACTCATGGTTGTCGATGAAGTTTCAAATCCAGCAAAGAAAAAGGCAAATGCTTGTGCAGTTAACAACGAATCTGTCAATTCTATGATAATAAATATATCAATTATTAAAAATATATTTAGTTAACAATTTTTCAAGACTATTAACTGTGGAAATCTTACCAAAATTAAATTTATCTCGGTGATTTTTCAAATCAATCAATAGATCTACAAAGTCACCTCTTTTCATATTATTCTTTTCTCTATATTCCATTGTTTCCATCATAGATTTTATGAAAAAGTCATTGATTTCATGATCATACATAAAATATCCTAAAAGAGTAAACAGCGATGGGCATATAGTCTTAAGTCTTATTTTAAAAGTTCTCCACTTATCGGCATAAATAAATTTCCTTCCGACCTTTCGAAAATCGCTATTTTCATTAGCCAAAGCTTTCATATCAATTCCAAAGACACATGCACCGATAACATCAGTGCTAAATCTCGAAGTAAGTTCGCAGCATTCAACGATGTCGTCGTTTTTTACCATCACATCCAAAGTATTTTCAAGATGCTCAGCACACAGTCTCATCAAATAAAACATCTCCCTAAGTTTGACTGTCGTAAACATGGTTGTTTGCTTGGCTCTCAAAGGGCGCCATCTTGCAGCTTCAAGGTTGACAAGATTGGCCGATAATGGTTCGATATTCTCAAAGATACGAATGCCACGATTGGCAAATGAAGAAAAGTGTTTTATCAAAACTTCTTCAATAAGCCGGGCGTTATTGACGATTAAAATTGGCACGCGATTTGCAAATACACCAAACATTGGCTCGTCGCTGTACTTTTCGTATTCGCGTTTGACAAAGTCAGGAATTGACGTTTTGCCAAACATTATATCCTTAAAGTTACCATAAAGAGGAATGGGTTTTGGACCGATGACGCCGCGAATTTGCCAAAAATTAAAAGTTGAAGTGAAGTAGTAGTAGCCGGTGAAGAGTAACACGGTTAAGCCACCAAGAATCTCCAATATCCCGATTTCCATCTTAATAATTTATACCTTGAATTATTTATCCTATAAGAAAGAAATGGTATTAAAAATTAAAGAATTTACAATAATGTCATATTTTGTAGTTGAAAAGTCAAATATTACTTAGATGCTTTTTTAAATAAGAAAAGTATAATGCATTATATTTGCTGTATACTTTGGAATGCAATTTATGATTTTGACGTAATTGTAATATATTTTAGGATATTACTTTTTTATTTAATTCATTAAAATAAAACTTGATTGTGTGTATCAATTTTCCCTAGTTTAAAATATTGTTACTGTAAACGATCCTTGTAAAACTTTAAAAAATAATAAAAAACTAATTTGTGAAAGGTGTTGTTTAAAAAACTATAGAAGTTTTTATTTATAATTTTGTCAAAGTTCTTTTTGAATAAGAGCAACACAAAAAAAAAACAGAAATCAAACCCGGAGAAGTGCAGATTGAAACAGATGTGTCTATTTTTAGGCCGATTCCAGCTTAAAGGATCAATGATCGTAGATTGAATTTTATGTGACCCTTGAAGGAAGGTATCCAAAATCCTCAAAACAGATGGCATAGTCTCATTCTTGCAAGCGATGACAAAATATAAATCCGCAATTTATCAGCATAAAAAAAAAGTAAAATAAAAACAGAGATCCAATTCCTGACAAAAATAATCTCTTGCGCACAAACTTGTACAACGAATAAATAATAATTGGCAATACTGTGCGCGACAGCCGGTTTTCCACAGCGAATAAATTTTACTTTAGTCGTCAGGCTATACACAGAAAAAAACACAGCTAATCCATCCCTCTCTGCGAATATGTGTGTACATCGATTGCGAAAGGTGCTATTCATAACTGTCGACGCTCGGTCGCGTACACATAATACACGCAATCGAAAACAAAACTCGACCGATCGTGATCCCGGCATTAAGGACTTATCCTTTCTTTCTCTCTTTCTCTGATACACGTCACTCGCTCACGCGGTAATATAATGGGTTCTGTGAGCGCGTTGCGTATTATGCGAGAGTCGGCGCAATATGACGGCAGGCAGCACGAGCGCTTGGCGAGGATAAGCCGACGCGCGCGCGGCGAACGAGACTTTATGATTGGAGAAAGCCACAAAGACGAGGATGTATGTGCGTTTGCAAGTGTAAGTGTGTATATGCGTCGTCTCCAGGCGTGTGGTCCAGCTAGCGGGGGTGCCCCAAGGAGTTATTGTTGGGTCGCGATATTGGCCCACTGCGATATATGAGTCAGCCCTCCGCTTTATTTCATATCTGTGCTGTATATATAGTATATTTTGCGATAGATAAATTGATTTGTACAAGCAGTACTAAGTTTACAATAACTGTCCGTTTTTTGGCTGTTACTTAGAAAATTTGACTGAAATGTCACAGTTCATAAAAGATACGTAATGATATTCCACTGATAAGCTTCAATATATAAATCATTTATAATTATAAATTGATTCCAGATATAAAGTCCATCTATTGCTGTAAAAATATATCGTGAAAAACAAAACAGTGAATGAATTAAAACAGCTGCATGGAAGTATTGATTAATTTATTTATTTTATTTATCAGCTTAACCTTGGATGAATAAAGATGCATGCATACAATAAACTAGCTAAATAACTAACCCAAACAAGTTTCCCAAAAAGGTAATGACACTCGTAAATTCCTGAATGACGTCTACATTGGCCAGCTACGTCCAAAAATTGCACGACAAAATAAATTTAGGCGAACAATAACGCGTGAAGCCAAATCCCAGGCACTAAAACGATCCCGCAAGCTCTGCGACCAATTACAAAGTAACAACCCCTCCCGAAAAAATCTCTGGAAAAATACAGACGACAATATAGCTTTGCGCAAACGACATCAAAAATTGTGCCGGATCATTTCCCCGAAATTTCATCTCAAACAAAAGCGTCGCGCGCCTGATCGATGATGACTTTTCTTTCCGCCCAGCAATTGGCGCATGCCGTCGCACCTGTGGTACGCCTTTTTTCTCGATCCCCTGGATTTGTGCCGCGCCCTTCTCTCCGTTTTCTAACGACTGTCCAGATGTTACTTTCTCTCACTGCTCTCTCGACCATCGGTGATTTCGATGCGTATGGCCACTTGTGCGCGCACGAGAGATCGAGAAAAGCCGTTGGGGTGGGCTACGTGTCTTTTTATGCGTGAAAAGCAATTTTTTAGATGAATTTTTTATGCATCCATGCGTGAAGGAGTACTGGGGCTGTAGCTACTGGACAGGGTGAATAATTGATTTTTTTTTTCACTTTTTGGCAAATTAATGCTTGATTTTGTATCGCGTCGATAAGAGTTGTTTGCCTACATTGGCAATGATTTAAGTATGAGTAGATGAGCTGAAGTTAATCTATAACTGAATAATATTCGCTATAAGAGTTGTTCCTTGGTCAATGTCAAGTGTATAAAATTGAAAAATATTTAATTAATGAACGTTACCACATCGTTCCACAACATAAATAAACATGTATAAAGAATCTTGCATCGGCCTTTCCTCTAGCTTTGTAAAAAAATTCCTGGACAGTTTGACCGTGCTACAGGTCAGCGGCTATTGAAAGCAGGAATTGAATTTCTCGGGCGGCTCATCATGAAATTCAAGTCTATACGTTGGCTGCGTTCCTCTTCTTGACGTTGACGGCGCAAGGCCAAAGTGAAAGCTGCAAGAGCTGTATATTGGAAATGGCTACTGGACCAAACGCCGAAAGGGAGGCCTCTTTGCAATTTTTCCACTCTCTCTTTCTCTCTCTCTCTCTCTCTCTCTCTCTCCTCACATGAGTTCACCTTTTAAGGAACGTTCTCACGCCTCGATGAACCACGTGTCATGTCTGCGGGGAAGGAGGCTTAAAGGACGCGCATTTCTCGCCAAGTCAAACGGAAACAAACGCTCAAGGTGGTACATAAATCGACCGAGAATTCTAGGCCAAAAGCTCTATCTTGTGCTCTAAATCGAAAAAATGAAGCTCCAGATGATTTACCTGGTAATGGACAGCCAAATTATTTTCTTTCTTCTTTTCTTTTTCAATTGCGGGGAAGAGAAAAATGATCAATACCAGACATTCCACTGAGAATTTTTTCATTCTTAAAACTTTTTTTATTTCGTGACGATATGTAACTTGTTATTTTGGTATTAATGAAAATTTACCATTTCACGAAGGGAATCAAATTCAATTCTTTTGCACAAATTATTCGTTCGGTGGAGATTATTTTAGTGGACGAATAATTTGTGCAAAATAATTAACGAAAAAAAAAATTTACAAATAAATTTATTAATTAACGCAAGCCACATGTTCTATATAAATGAATAGTCATCATTATGTTTCATACATGTGAAAATCCTATCATTAGCAAAATCAGATGACATGATTTTTGCGAAACTACTATTTCGTTAACATCAGTATATACTAGATATTATAATCACTTACAAATTGATATCTTGCTTGTTATTGTGCAATACTCATTCAGATAGATATTGTAATGATTTTGGACTACTTTCTTCCCACTTAATAAAAACAAAACACAAGTCGATTACTGTACCAGCCATTACCTCGACGCACTGTGAGTGATCAGCTGTTGCTTGATCATGCACACGTTATTCAGAAAAAGATAGCATGAACAAAGTACACTCAATGCAGCTAGTGACTATTAGATCGAGGAGGTTGTCAGTACTGATACTCTCTGATTTCAAACTTTACTTTACGAGAACAAGCAACATAACGCCAATTGAAATTTGATAGAAATGATTTATAACGTAAATTTTCACGGAATCAAAAAATGTAAGTTTTTATGCAAATAAATGAGCCTGCAATTAATTTAAATTTTACATTAGAAAATGCTTAAACAGTTTTTATACTAAATATCAGCTAAAACTTTTTCTTTAAATTGAGTAACAGGCAGTGACTAAATTTAATTGCATGCAGAGAGTGTAACGAGTTAAATGCTTTGAAACTATTCTAACGACACTTGATAGCGTCAAAGCACGCTTGCAAAGAGAACATTTTCAAATAAATTCACCTCCGTGCTCCAATTATTTATTGTAACTAAAAATTCCACCTCATGCGTGCATAAGCAATCGGAATAAATATTTTTCAATCTTATTTTATATCAAGTCTAATGTATTTGTCAGATATATAAAATCAATATTTCTAAAATAAAACTTGTTATCTTTGAAGATTTCAATTCGAGCAAAAATATTACGAATATATATCAATTTGGATAGCAATAAAACGACATACACATAAAAATAAAAAGTAAGTAAAATGCGGAAGATAAATGAGTCGGCATAAACAAGCATGATGATCGTTTGATATTTCGAAATGAGATCTCCAATTATCATAGTGAATCGAGTGATTGAACATAAGACATATTCTAGCGAGAAAAAGGAGCAAGTCAAGTAATCCAAGTGACCGTCCCTAAATCGCTATTTGCGGCCCACTGACAGAGAGATTAAAGGCACGACGCGCATACAGTTCCAAAACGAGATTCATTTCCCACGACATAAAGCTTGCCATTTGTGCGTGCGCGTGCCGAGAGGGATGGGCCGATTGCGCTCACGCTCGCGCAAGAGGTATATATCGTCTGCGATGTTGATGGATCGGCTGTGGCATTATAGTCCCCGAACGAAGCGCACGTGTCTTTTCTCTTTCTTCGTTGCATATACATGAATCCAACACGCTTCGCGTTACTTTTCGGTTGGCGCTTTTTCACTCATGGAGCTCCTCGTTTTCCTTTCCAGCAGCGAAGCTGTCAAGAATTCCATGACGAGTCGTTATTTATCAAGATTATTGTTGCATAAGCAGACTATTCTAAATGCACTTTACGCAGATGGAGATCAATGTTAACTTACGTTTTATTAGTATTTTTCACATTTACTTGTGAGAAATATTCCGTCAAGATCGTCTTGCGTTCATGTGATTATTTTACTATGTATCGCAGATGGCTCTTAATTTATTCATTCAATTAGTTATATACTTGAGCTTATTTCATCATTTTACGTCATTAGTAAACTGCACCTTTATGAAAACATTCATATAACTGGATTCGTAGGTTGAATATGGAACAGCAATTTCGTAGCGTTGGTTTGAAATCGCGTTTATTTATTTCCACTCAATAGAACAAAATAGATAAAAGATAAAGTACTATTAAAAATGTAATAAATTATTTCAATAGAAGTGCAAGAGGGTTTGAAAGTAATCTACTCGCATTCAACGTTCTAATCTTCGTTCTAAAGCATCTAAAAAAGATTAAACTCTTACTTACCAGAGAGAATACCCGGATCGACAGTTGCGCGCGTGTGCACGCGTGCGAAATGGCTAATTGCCTTTCGCGTCGCGGTCATGCGTGAGAGATTTACTGGGTCCGATTATTATGTTATACATAGAAGATGCCACGTGCGTGCGCACTCTAACAATGTTACATGCAACGCTTGCGCGCGCGCATTAACTATCGGACCCTTTCCTTTTTTTTCCGCGTGACTTTCGAGCTTGCAGACTCTAAAACGCCCATTGAAAGATTATTATAGCGTTGCAAGAAGATTTATCGCGCGACGTCACATTCGCTGACCGCAATTGACATTTCTGTGCTAATTCGATTGTGACGCTACGGTTAACATTGACACGTTTCTATGTACGGTCATTATTATTAATGGATTTTCGCTGTTTTATAGATTTTGGGGAGAGGGGTGATGAATATTGCCGCACTGCCATGCCATCAATGCGCACTGTGTTGACCGTCAATAATTATTATTATTTGATGGTTTTGCCAGCTCTGTAGGTTTCTTGCGCTTCTCCTAATGGTCGCGTTAAACTTTTAATGCAAGAGATGCTGCTGCTCTGCAGCGTGTTGTTTGTTTTAACTTTATCTACGTGGACCGCTATAGTAAACGGAATTGCTCATGAAAAATTGTTATTCGGCATAAACATTGCGAAATGGTTCATTAATGTTTGTATTACGTAACGGACGTAAAGCTTCAATGCTCATTATCGTGAAAAATGCTAATAAGCGTGAATAATTAAGTACTGTATAAACTTTGCTGCGTATGACGTGCAATTAATGCTATATGAAAAGTTTAATAGTTACAGAAAGTACGCACGTCACTACGAAAGTATAACATTCAAATATGTTCATTGTAATGGATATGTTTAGATTTGTTTGCAGATACTTGGAAATTGATTATTTTCACGAACTATTTTTCAAATAAAAGTCACTATACACAATTATTTTAATAAGCTTCAAAAGAAAAGAAAAGTTTAACTTGCCGGCAAATTTCATCAGGAAGCATCGAAAATTAACAAGGAAAAGCCATATTAGATAAAGTTTTACCGCGGGGGAGAGCTGAAAAGTGAGGAGAAGAAGAACACGAGCAAAAGATAGAAGCGTATCAAAAGAAGAAGCGGTGCAATATAAAGCGTACCGGAAGAAAGGAAGCAACTCCGCGGGAAAACTTCCGGGACAGCAGAGCAAAATCGTGCGCCTCTCTCTCTCTCTCTCTCTCTCTCTCTCTCTTTCCCTCTCTATATACACGAAACGTGCAAGTTGCGAGTCGCGCGTTAGATCCCCAAGAGAGGAGGCAAAAGGAAATGATGGTGCTCGCAAGCGGAAGCCACCGATTAAAATTCAGTCCAGCGACACGACGACAAGAGAGAGTCTGCAGACCACCACCTTATTTCGGGCATTATGCCGGTCGCCGACGCTGACGTCGACGAACACACAGTACCGCGGGATCTTAATTTCCGCGGCTTTTAATCGAATTATTCAATTTGCGCCCTTGTACTTGCTCGCTCTGCATCGTTGCCGAAAGTTAACTGACAGCCAGCAAACTCTATCGAATTATTATATTTCGCGTATACTCGATTAGTGTCGCGCGCCAGCCAGCCAGCGAAAAGTTTTGGATTTTCAGCTTAATATGCACGTGCATGTTGGGCGCATTTACGTGCGATGGACAGCTAAGTGAACAGTCGATGAATTTTCTTGTTTGCTCGCCGGGACAAAGTTTTATACTCAGGCGTATCCAACGGCTGTACGTTACATTTCCAAATGCAATTATTCTTGGCAAATAATGTTACACGCAATTGGAAGTGTAGATCGATATAGAGCTGAAAACCTTAATAATAACATATCTCTGTACCTTTATAAAAATATATATTGTTATTCGTTTGAAAAATCTGAGCAAATAATTATAATAAATTTACCATTTCTGACTGTTGAATAATGAATTTTTTAATATTCGTATTTTTAAATATTCAAATTAGCAATTACCGAGGCAGACATACTAATTTGATTCTATACTTTTAGACTCCGTTATTGTGACTCATTTGGACATTTGAATAAATAAATAACTGAATCTCCTTCGATATCGATTAATGATTAGCTAATCAGCTACTCGATTATTCATCTATGAAATTGTATATTAAATTTCAACGTATTCAAAAGCTTATAAAGGTATATATTTATATTTTAGGGTCACGGTGGCTTAGTAAGTATGAGCCCATGCTTCTGTGCAAGAGGTCATGGGTTTGAGCCCCGGGCATGTGAAGATTTTCAGAAATGAAATTTTCATATGTTTGTTACCGTGACTCCACCTTAAACTGTAGGTCCAGTCAAAGGGTATGTAAAACTTTCTCCTACACCATTTTCAAAAATTCACATAATAATGCGTACAAGTACTTCTGCAGCGGTCCACGTGAATTTAGTTCTTAGAGTCACAATAGCAAAAGCAATATTTGTTTCAGTGGACGGCTATTTTTACTGGATAGAAACGGAATCGATATTGTTTGAAAATTACCGTAATCAAACTGAAAAGTAAATTATACGAAATGATCATATCGTATAAACCAGCAAAGCTTGGAAAATCGAATCACACTCGTGTAGTTATTCGAAGGCGTAAGAAAGTTCCCAACGGTAAAACCATATGTCAACAAAATCGCGACAATCAAGAAGTGAGATCCTTATAGTAATGTGTACGTGACTCTGTGAAGTCGTCGAATCTCTCTCTCCCTTCTTGGAGTCTCTCGATAAGTCCAAAAGCGCGCGCCTCGCACGGATCGTTAACCATTCCGCTCGGATAATCGCGAGTGGAGGCAGCAAGCAGCCCCGGGACACAGATTCTCTCTCTCTCCCATAGAGAAACCGGTAATAGCGTCGATAACTTTCTTCTCCGCGGCTTGACACTTTTCCTTTGATTCCCACTACAATCTAAACCCCTCCCCCTCCACACCCTTCCTTGCCCACCTTCATTTTCTTTCGCCGCGTATGTCTTTTTGTCTGTGTGTGGTGGTTAGCGGAGAGATTTTTTTGTTATATACGACGAAAGGCCTGCCTCGATTATTTTTTCGCTTCGGCTGTGCTGAAACTTGTGGGCTCGTTTGTCTTTGCTTCTTGCGGTGACGGCTCTGCCAAAGGAAAAAATGACAAAGTGACTTACGCAGTCGTATGAAACGTCAGGCTAAAAGAATTATTATGGACAATGTAACATTCATTTTTTTCCTCGTCGCCTGAGAGTAATAAGAAAAACAACTTACTTGGTGTTATGAATTACATTGTTCTAATTGCAATTGTTGATACAGACTAAAATAATGGCTTCGATTAATCTAGAAACATGAACGTTATATTTAGACTACAATAATCAAAAAATAATCTGTGGATCCAAAAAGTCCTTTTATATCCATGTATCAAGCTACATATTTTATGTAAACTTTAGCTTAATCATTCACACGATAAACTTAATTAAAAAATCTGTTCCAGTACGGATCTTAAAAGTGGAGTAAAGCGAAGTCAACGGTATCAAAAAACTAGGATCAAAAATTGCTAAAAGCTCTTTGAGCTGTAAAATGAAAAATAAAAAGGTAATTTGAAAAAAAGTCGCGTACAAAGCTCGTTCGCTCACGAAAAAACGACTAACGATCCCATTATCCCACTTTTAATCAAAACGGCATAATTAACGACAACCTCCTCTTCTGCAGATGCGTATCAGAGCGTGCACGAGAGCAAGGTACCATCCGCAGCACCAGTAGCGACGAATACCTTTTTAATTAGGAATTTTCACGCACCTGCGTGCCTCACGAGCGAAGAAAATCGCCCTGCCGCGAATCGACCTTAATATTTTAATTTGCCGCGGCGCGTTTTCACGCCGCTGTCAAAAACTTTTTGATCGCCAGCGTAAACACGACTCACTCGCGTCAAATTTGATTTAGCAAACAAATTTATGCCGGTGAGGAGATTAACGCTGAGTTTTGATATTGAATGCTCTGACGGATTTTTAGCCGCACTGATAACACGCAAGAGTTTGCGATAATTTATCAACGGCTATGCTCGTGTTAAAATTTAACTAAAAAAGTAACGTTGTGTGTTTGGCCGGCATAACTATACGAGTACGTGCGCTTTGGGGTTTTTACATCCAAACAAGTTCGCTAATTAAGCCTTTTTCTAGCAAAATTCACTATATAATTGGATCCTTGTTATTCGGTCAGAGTCAATTTGAATATTTATAGTTTTTTACTTACTGCATGGAAATGCTGCATCTGACAGCACTGGAAATTTGCGCGAAAGTTTCTAGGAAAACTAATTGGCGTTTGTTTTCTAAAAAAGAGTGCATCAAACCAAAAAATAATACGGTGAATTTGTTAATTTATCGTATCTTTCTGGTAAAATATCGATATATTATATACCAATGACATCGGTGATTTATCGACATGCCACCCTTAGCTCGAGTGCATATAGTCATACAAATAAAGCATATGCTATCGAAAAACCGTAGACTCAGATGTTCGGATGCTTAGTGAAAAAACAATGTCCTACCGCAAAGAATTACAATATCCATACATACTGTCTGCCGCGCACACGCCGGCGACGTATTACATTCTTTCTGAATTCAATAACGGCCTTATTTGTCAGTGCTGGTACGTGAAACATTCTGCTTGAAAAGCTTCACCTGCGTGCCACGAGCTTCGCGAAAAGAAAAAAAATAATAAAAAAATAAAGAGAGAGAATGAAGCGAGGAAATAAAAAGTATCGACCGCGACGCAACCGCGCACACCTGAGCCCTCAGACGACTTTTTCGCTTAAAAACTCCACTGCAGCATTAAACTCGCCTCTTCTCCGCTCCTTCTTTTATTATTTTCTTTTTTTCGTGCTATCATAATTTTTCCGCTGTACCACCTGGCTTTATGGTGTGTTTTTTTCTTTCTTTCTTGTCTTTCTTCCTCGCGATAAATAAAATCTTTCGATGGAATTATACTTAGCCGTACGGGTAGGTGTGTAGGCCCGGTCCATTTAACGTTTTATAATTCGCCTCTCCGACGTTTAAGAGACAATTCTCCTTTCGCCTCGACGTTTACTATGTAATGAAGCGGCGGAGTAGCTTCGCTTGCTCGCGTGCCGCAAAGCCGACTGCTGCTACTAAGTCTGCGCGCTTCAAAAGCAAAAACCTCTTATCTGAAGTCGGCGCGCGGTCGGTCAGCTGAAAAAGCTAAATGTGGAGAGCTCGAAACTTTAGCGGGAGCGTTGAGAAGAGATGGTTACTTTGTTAACTGCTCGCGCGCGCGAGATGTTGCAATGTGCGGGTACAGGCCGGTGAAAGTAAAGTTCACCTTCGCGCGAACTCAAAGTATTTCGTTGAAAAATATTTCTCCTGCCAGTCACTTATACCTTGGTGATTAAAGTTCACGTTATTTTACGAAAGACAGATACAACTTACCAGATCTGTAAGCGGATTTATGATATACTTTTACCATAAATACTCATGGACAATTTATTATTGAAGTAAGCTTTTGCGCTCTACAGTCATTATAGATAGATGTTATCACCAAACTACTAATCTGTAACCGTAACTGCCAGTCGTGCATAAATTATACTATATTCTTTTAATAATCTTGTGAATAGTCGATCTGAGAGAGAATACAAAAACGAAAATTTTTTGAAATGCTCGGCTGTACAAATTGTAGCTATATATTCGAAAAATCGGCGAGCTTAATATAGGAAAATGATTTTGCAGCGGCCACAAAAACCACGAAAAAGCACGGAAGACCGCGTACCACTCAGCATATAGCTTCGTCCTTTATGGTTTGCGGGGGCGGCAAAACTCTGCAAACAATAGCTCTCAAGTAGCGACCGCCAGTCGAACTCACTCGGCTGTAGAGACATTATGGGGACGAAAAATATTTTAAACAGAAAGTTCATCCACTTGGTTGATGCTTTATCCCCCGCTGCTGCTCTCTGGAGACACTGATTCTCTCACTTCTTTTCTCTTTATTTTTGTCCTTTACATTCTTTCATTCGTACTGCATTCTTTCTGTTCAAACGTTTTTTATGAATGAACCGCAAAAACGACAAATCACAACTCGTATTTCTATCTGTGCACCAATTCAATCTAACTTTACTCGAAACAATAATTATTTCTGACAACTATTGTTGTCGGATTATTGCAATTAATTATTAGTAACGCTTTTATTAACGTGTGATAACAAACGCACCATAGATTTCAATCAATCAGTGATCACACGTACAAATAATCTATCACGTGTGTGATAGATTATTCTGACTGTATTCACAAAGGTCATCAACGTATGACAATACTAAACGATCTATTCTCACTCAACAGGCTTATAACATCTGCATAACGTCAGAATAAACGTAGAATGTCCGTGAACTAAAAAAGGTGAAATTGAAATGTACCGCCCTGCGAGAGTGCCATGCGGGGAACCATGAGGGGATCAAAACGGTTCAATTGGAGAGATATACATCATTGATATCAAGTGTTTGTACGCGACTTTTTGGTTGGTATGCTATCGTCTGTTTTTAAAATCTTTCGGCGATGATCGGCACTGTCCATTAATTTTCTAGAACGGGAGAAAGAGAGAGATACAGAGAAAGATAGACAGACAGGCAGACAGAGAGCGCGAACAGAAGCATCTAGTTTCTTTTTCCCCTGACGCGTCGCCGCGGTGATCCTATATTTATCCCTTGTATATAGGAAAGGGATGAACCCCTCGGACAGCGGGGATCAATCATTCAAATATATATATCACCGTGTGCTCGAACAGGAGGAGAGAGAAAAAAGACTACGATAAGAGGCGTTGTAATGGATATTTAGCGAGTGGAGAAATCAGGTACGATGGAAATAACTGCAAATGGTTTGTTTTACTTGGTTATTGGAAACAACAAATTATGTATTGTTCAGGTCTCATTGATATCGCGAAAATAAATAATATTTATAAAAGATATGGACGTTTTCAATTGATTATGTCGGCTTCAATTATAAATCAGAATGATGAAAAATCTATGTTAAATAAACAACTATGAATGAGAATCTGTTGAGACAATTTATTCCCCTTTCACAAAAAATTCCTTAAGCTGAACGTCTGCAACGTCTGAACGCATAATGACTATAACTCGCGGGGGTTATATACACTCTAGAGTTTGATCCTCTTTAGTCAGTTCAGACTACCGAGGATGATCCTTGGCAAGGCGGAACAGCACACGTATGTAGTCGCGCGTATATACAGCCGAAAAGTCGGCGCATCTGCAGGGCCGTGTGGCATCATTCCGTCGTTGTTCGCGAAAACTGAACGACAGAACTGAGAGTTTCCGCAGGAACACTGGTGAACTCCGGTATTACCGAGTTACTTTCGTCCCTTTCAATACGCTATGTACGCCCTCTCGAAACTTCTAGGCGCGAACGCTCTGCTAGCTGCTACTGCTGCTCGTTGTTTCTCGCTTTCGGCTTCGAATGTGTGCGTGTGTGAAGCTGTTTCGACGTCCGCACTGTTTCAGCTGAGGGAGAGCTTGTTATCGACGAAAGTGCTACTGCTAATTTATTTTCTGCCTTTCTAATGCAATAATGCAATTTACACTTGGATTTCCGGATCGAATTCTGAAATGTAAAAGGGAACTTGTGTGGGTACTCAAAACTTCCTTTCAACGGCAATATTTTGTACGAACGAGTATCAGGAGTCTCCCCTTTGTTCAACTTGTAAACGTTATAGCTAATTATGTTCATCTTATATCCAGCCACCTCGAAACAATATTTAGCATTGACAGTTTTCCAAATCACATCGGCGTTCAGTCCGGTCCGTTCAACGGGAAACTCGAAATTAAATATTTTGCGTCACTTACGAAACCACAACTTTCCGCGCGGCATCCTCAATCGTTTAGAACTAGACTGGCTAACTTTTGCATGTATATCCCACTGCGCGAGATATCACGCCAAATGACAAACGTCTCGAGGCTCGCGCCGAGAGACGAGAGAACGTGCTGGAACTATAAATGCAAAAACTTTGGCGAGCTGCTGGCATGTCACTTACAATTACATCTGCACTCACATACGCGCTTATCGTTCCGCAGTCCCAAGAGTCGGCGTTTTATGTCTGCACTCATGTGCAACGGATTCCCCGACTATAAGAGCCAACCTCTGCGGAGGGTGAGTTACAGGAGCCGCGTACGCATAATGAACCGCGGTTTACGAAATTGCTTCGGGGGTCAGCTGCTAAAATTACTATGAATTTGTCTATGAGCGTTTGTTACGCTCAAGTTTTGAAATTATTAGCGTTGCAAGCCGAGTATATAGTTGCGATGTTTGCTTAATTTGACTGTTCAAATAATTCCATTTAATTTATCTTACTGCAATATTAATAATCCATCGACAGCAAATGATTGGCTTAACTATTTTATCTAATAAATTTCTAAGTATTTTACACGGAACTAATCTTTTAAAAAATGTCTATTTTACTACTCCGTCCCTATAATTTGTATCAAGCAGCAGATTTTTTCGTAATAAGTATGGAAATGTATTAAATATAGAAATGTAGTCGATAAATGTTCAATTGAAATTGTTTATTCGATCGATGAGTGAGTATGCTTATTTATTATGAGTGGTAAATTTACTAAAAGTTACAAATAAATTGTAGCGTAAGATATCTAGCGTGACAAAATGCTCTCACATTTTCTGATTGTAAAATAAAGGAGGCAGATTTAACCATCGTTAGATTGCTCCATACATGAAAAATCTAAAATTGTCTGCCTTAGAGCAAGTTAATTAACTATACAATTTATCAAAAAAAAGCAGATGCAAAGATCTATAAACGTGAATTATATTCTTGCGATGACTTTTTCCAATTGTTGCAAGCGTTGATAATATATAGCTGTACAAAATCAGTCCCCACGCGATTTCACATATACATGACTAGGCATTTTCGTCTATAACTGTAACTCCGTATCCCATTCCTTTAAAGGAAAAACGGTTGTAGGTATACGAAGTCAGATGCGCTTCTGCGGGTGCTGGTCCGGTTCAGGAAAAATATTCTCAAGAGAGGAAAGGATTAAGGTATGACGTAGACTGTTTTCCCCGGCTGTTTTTAATGATAGCAGAGCACAGATATTTAAATGCTGACTCCGTACGGACGACTTGTGTATTTTTGTCTTCTTCCTTTTATTCCAAGAGAGATCTCTTTTTTTCGACAGATATTTTCTAACTTGTCAAAATGTTGACGTTTAATTGCCTAAAGGCAACTAGACGAGAAGACCAAATAATGGGATAGAACACGGTTACCGCTGTGTTGGTATTAGTTACTTTTTTTTATCCCGGTGAAAAAAAAAATACTTGAAACGCAAACGCAATTTTTATTCAGCGCTGGGCTCTCTTGTGCCCCCTGCGGAAAAATGTTGTCTCGTTAAGGCAAAGCGAATGTTATATTTTACAGCTTGCAGTGCTCGGATTTTTCTCCCGAGCTTTTTCAGCGTGATTTTGTTTGCGTGTAACGCTCGTTTTCTTTGCCGTGTTCGAGCTACCAGTTCTGTGTTGTTCAAGTATCTGTATATTGTAATTCCTGAAGTAATACAATTACGGCTATTGCAGCAGCATTGCAGATTTTATTTGTGTTCGTATTGAATAGAATCATCTGGCAATAATAAAAAATAAAGCATTTAAATTTACAAAAAATGGACTTTTCGTAGATGTAATAATAAAAAGCGATCAACTTTTTCTTCTTATTAAACGTCTTTCATTACGTGCCTTCAATCTTGCGCATTCTGTCTCGCTCTCAATTAGTTTCGGCTTCTCTGTCACGTCGACCTCGTCGTCGTCGCGCTGCAAATGCATCCGTCCGCGTTTGGCATCGATCCGACTAGTCAGCTGCTGTTGCTGCCGGGTCAAACTGTGCCGAGTGCATACTCTACTCTTTCGCTCTTGATTTCGCGCAATTCGTAATGTCCATTGAAATCTATATCTATTTTCGACCGGATATGCGCTCGGTCAGCGCAAGCATGTTTACCGGGGACTATGCATACAGATTTCAACAGGCAAGCATTTCGACGTTTTCCGGCTGAATGCGGGATTATGACCGATTTTCGGTGAATAAAAGCGTGAAGTGAATTTTGTCATCGATTGTGACGGATTTATCTGTAGACGGCTATTCACATGTGTAATAATGTTCATGAATAATATACTATTTCCCCTTTCACTCAAATAGCTTTAATGTTTAACGTATTTGTGGATAATTTATATGGTTTACGATGGCACGATTTTGTCACTTGGCGGTGAAAACTGTAAAAATTGTTTATTGCAATATACATAAGCTGAAAATTTAATTTCACTAACTTGTGAATGTACAAGTTTGTATTGAAAATTTATTAAAAATAATGAAAACTCCAAATGTAAATTGAAAAAAGTCCATGAAATACATGAAAAGTCATTTACTAGTGCCTTCTTCCAAAGTCATGGGAAATTCAATATGAATTACGAGTGTTGGAAACAAGCACGAAAGTAATTTACACCATGTAGTAACTAGTTTAGAGGACAGTTAAAGCGCGTAGTTGGCGTTGAGAGTCGAGAGCTGCGCTTTTAACGCTGCATATGCAGAATATGCCATGCGAAGGATCCTTTTGAATTTTAGGCAATTAACAATAATGTCCTTGGAATAGAAGTGTCGTCCGTTATTTCAAACACACGGCATTGCAAGCTTGCCCATGAAAATACATACATTTGTAGTTTTACATTGTCGCTTTTGCCAGTTCACGCGCATCAAAAAGTAATATCGAGCAAATATGATGTATGAGCATTGGATGAGCAACGTGGAAATTTCTGTATTGCACAAGTTAACAAAGTTAACGGGAATGAGGTCATCGAGCCTCCAGGGCACCATTTTTCAACGAACGTCAAGAGAGATATACACGTTTTTATAGTGAAAAGGAGAAGTGCGCGTCGCTCCACCACGTATTGATGAACGATATTGTAATCTAAATTCTTTTTTTCAAATGTTCATGATGTTTTTAAGTGCTTACCATTTATTTCCATATTTTTTATTGATCGTCAAAGATAATTTCCAAATACTCGGATTTTATATAAAGCCCGTAAATCTTGCTAGCAGATTTCATCATTATGAGCATCATTCTTCGTCACTAATTAAAATCCAGCAAGTCCGATAAAAAGAACAAATGAAACCTAAAGCCGGCCATAAGAAAAAGGCCATCCACCGAGGACAAGTGTCTCATTATAACATCGGCAAAGTGAGAAGAGAGAAAAATTTCTTTCTTTTCAGAGCCTTATAACTAGACAAACGATCGGATCGATGTGAGTAGGGCTCCTCTCTCTTTCTCTCTCTCTCTTGAAAAAAAAAAGAAAATAATCGTTCGCTGGCACTCGAAGCTTTACGGTGCGATTTTCGCCATTATCGCGGCTCGCACGTAAAAAAGCGATTCGTTTTACAGCGCGCACCCTAGCAATTTCCAGGCGGACCACCTGTGCGTGCGTGCGACACATTAAAATTTGCGGCACTGTTTTGCTCCTTTATAAATGTTTTTTTTCTCTCGACGTCGTCGTCGCTGCACCGATGCGGCGTGACGATCTGGAATAGACGTGGCGAGCACGTAGACCAGATGCGATCTGTCGCCACACCAGCGCGCGCGACTGCATTCTCGTGTGGGCGGAAGTGCTGTGTAGTGCAAAAAAGTACGGAGCAGGGGGAGGCAAGAGTGTCGCAAAGAATAAGTTCGCCTGAAGAATGCAGTTGACGCGTGATGCCGCCGTGATTTTTCGTGATTCGAGCTGACTTCGATTGCGATGCTGTGCCTCGTCTGCCTCGGAAATAGCGAGTGAAAGAACTATGTGACGATTGCCTTATTGTAGGCACCTGTATGTAGCCGATACCATTTTTGTACATATGAAATAAATTTTCTGAGCTGTTATTTGTTGTTGAATTCGTTTTAAACGTTCAAATGCGACTGGGTTATTTTTAATATCTCGCCTCTACTGCGTTTCCATCGTAATTATCGCAAGTATTAAGTGAATATTGGATTTTCCACGAAATGAACAAGGAGAAATGGAAATCGAATATTCAGTAGCGTGATATAATATATGTGAAGCCGGTTAATTTCCAGTAACGATTCGTGTAAATCGTATGCATACTCACATAATCAGTAATTAATACAACGTTTGTTGTGAATATGCAGATAATGAACAATTGCAATGTTCACAAACGATAATCTCACGGGAGGGTCGGCAAGAAATGAAGCTCAACTTGAAACATGCAAATAAGAGAAGCCTCAAAAATCCATGAGCTCTGTCAACGCGCACGTTCAAAAGCCAATCACGATTCATATACTTGCCGGCCGCGCGGAGAGCTGCAAGTTATTTGCTTTCAAACAATGCGCACACGGCAAATGCATATTCAAACGGCGCGGGCAGCAAACTGGCGGCGGCCGGCGGTGCTTCGCGCCAAGAGAAACAAATAGAGCGACGTGGCGCGCGCGATACAGGCGGATACACCCCCGCAGCCTCTCGACATTCATCGAGTTTGATTTTGGCGCGCGAGCAAGCAATAGGTCGGCTGTTGATTGGGTTGACGCGTCTGTGCGCGAGCGTATCGGAAACTCCGGGCCGGGCTGTTTTACGGGCAAGTCGGCGAGCGCCGAACAAAGATTTATGATCACGTCCAATGTGCGTGTGTGCGCCGGCGCGCGCGCTCCGCTCTCTTACGTCTTTTCGTATTCGTAGCGCGCGGCCCGCTCGCCCAGCCAACCTTTTATTTCGCCGTCTTGCTTTCCACTTGTATTCTCCCTAACGTGCACGCCAGTTTCCTTCTTTTTTTTATATACTTTTGACCGTACCGCCCGTATGTACGCGCAGAATAACGTTCCTCGCTACCTGACTGCTTCACTCTATATCTCATTGCCTTCTCTCTCTCTATCCTTTCTTTCGACTATTACCTTTTCTGTATACACTTTTTCTTTTCCACGGCGCTTTATTTTATTTCACGTATCGTTACCACTTTTATTTTTACGATGCTCTTTGTGCGTGTGTGATTAATGCGCGCCAACCACGCTTGATTGTTGTCAGCTCTCTCTCAATGAAAATCGTACAGGCGCTCAACGTCAAACGTAGTTGTGATTGATACTCACTTAGAAGCGCGATTAATTTTGATCTCGCGCGCTGCTGCTGAAAATCATTCGGGCTTTTCAAACGAAATTAAATGCAACGAAGGAATGCCTTGGAAAATTAAAAGTTGAGTTGTTGAACTTGTACGTACACTCGTATGGCTCTAATACAATAATAGAACCAGTCTTTTACCAGGCTGTGCACGTGTAACGATGAAAAAAGTAAAACCATTTTCGAAATTTATATAATCCATACGTAAAGGCATTTATGAACTACTGCATATAAACTGCATCGGCAGCTGATAGATTCGGGCAGAAAAGGTGCAGTAATTTGTAGTGTTTCAATAATAAAATCTCCAATCCATTACCAGCCGCATCACGCCGACGTATTGTCCTCGCTCTCTATCTCTCTTTTTCTCTCAATGTTATCCCGCGTCGAAAGGTGATTTATACAATGTCCCCCTGTCACACGCGCGTATACTTCTCTGCTAACACTATTTCTCCATTCCGGAAGCACCTATCCCCGCCCGAGACATCATTTTGCCGCAAAATGACGGGCGCTATACATAAAAAAGGAAATTGGTCACGGCGTTTGCTTTTGTTTGGCAAAGTCAAAGTCGGGCCCCTACGGGGGGACCGTTATATTGCCGCTCGCGCATTGATCTCAATTTAGCACGGGGACACGCATTGGGTATATATATATATACTCTGGGGGACGGACAGACAGGCTTTCTTCGCAGCACAGCAGCTCTGCTGAAAAGCCCTAATAAACTGTTCGCCGACAAATTAGTTGGGCCAACTATTAGTCACTCGCGCGAGTGCGCCAATCAACAATTTCAAAAGTTACAAGTCAGAGAACAGTTTACCGATGAATCCGTCTAGGGAATATGTGGAAAATGCAAGTTTGCAAATATTGTTATCTAAGAGTTTGCTTGCGTATTTTGACACTGCACATGCTAATTGACTTCATTGTTTTTTGTTGAATTTGCAAGCGATTGTTCAAATTGATTCGTCGTAACAAATTTACATTTTTATTTATTTATTTATTTTTTTAGAGTTTCTTGTTCTGATGGCACAGCAAAGAAAAAAAAACAATTCTATTTATTTTTACTGCGCAACCAAGGTACAAACTACTCATTGCTGTAAAAACAATGCCGATGCGAATTTGATGGGTTCGCGCGCTTTTATGCCGGCAGAGCCAGAAAACTACAGCAAGAAGAAAAAAACTGTTGAGCGAGCGAAAGGGTAAAGGGCAGAAAAAAGCAACAGAAAAATCAAGGAGAGGCGCGCAGGCAGATGCTTCCCAAAATGAAAATTGATTGAAAAATTATGCACATGATCGACTTTTAAATCGATTTTTTTTTGCGTTTGGACTCAGCGAGAACCTTTTTTAATCGAACATTATTTTAACACTTTTGAAGGAATTTGAATACTTTGATTTTTAAATACAATAACATAAACTCACGCTTAGAGATAACTATAATCATGTTCTGCGTAACTTGAGAAAAAGCTGTTTTCAAGAATTTTTTATCAGTAAAAATTATCGAAATATCGGAATCAAGCCGCGAATTAAAATAAAAATTTACGAAAGATTCTTTCCATTGGAAACAAAAGCTAATCATAATTTTCAAGCCGTTTAACAGCAACAACAACGACGATACATCTAAGATAACACAGCCAACACAGAAAAGACATTGAAAAGCAAATAAAAAGAAGAAATCCGCAAGCGCCAAGAAAAAGAGAGAAGACTATTCGGAAGCGGTGCGGTGGCGGCGCACACACATGGCTATATCCTGGCGGTTTGCGCAGTGTCGCCGCCGGGTCATGGGTGGCGCTGGGGGCAACGCGGTTCGCGCTTCGATACGATCGTCAGTCAGTCGCGGGACGTAGCCGCGCGGGGAGACTACATTGCCACGCGCCGCTTGTCTTTCTCATCTTCACTGCCGTCACTGCGGTCGCGTGTATCTATCTGCAGCTGTATGTCGTTGCACTGCAATTGACACAACCTGGACATCCATTTTTTTTTCGCGATTGTGCATTGCGTTAGTGCGTTGACTAATTTTCTTTTCTTTACGTTATATTTTTGGTGACTCTATCCTTTTTCTTGGCGCTGGTACACCTATCTGTTGCTCTTCAGCTAAAAGGAGCAAGGTGATACGGCGCTTTCGCCCAGGTGAGTTGAGTGCTACTACATAGTGTTTCTTTTCGGATATGATTCTTTTCGAGCTAGAAGAGTCGATTGTTATGAAAAAGTATCATTGTAAGTCAGAGGGTCGATGGATTTTTGTTTTTCTCTTCTCACTGTCAAAACGTGCGAGACTTTCCTCACAGCTTTTCTTTTTCTTCTCATTCAAGCGTAGCCATGCTGCATGGATGAAAATGAAAAATAGTTTTTTTTTTTTTGGTGAAAACATTTAAAGATCGTGTTTATTTCAAATCGCTGTTCAATCAATTCAATCAAAATATGCGTGGTTGTTTGTTTTCACTTTTTAATACCTAGAGTTTTCTAGACCAATTCCTCTTTCAAAGTTCAGTTACGAAATTAAGACCAGGATATACTTTGTATAACTTGCAGTCAATTTCCAATAAGTCGTATTGTTACATAGTTTTACGAAAGTTTACATTCATATCGCTTGTAGTTTATAATCGGAAGGTTCATTAATAACCGTTTTTATTATTCAAAACAGGCTATTAGATACCTTCCGAAGCCCCATTTGAAAGTTTAAGAGTTTGATCGGTGTCTCCTCTTGATGCGTTCCGCGAGATTAATAGTGTGCAATTGATTTCTAACAGTGACTGACTTTGTATCGATGACATTTACGCAAAGTCTTTAAGCAATTCACGCTTCGTCATATATGTATTTACGTAACCCCACTTTCAATTTATCAAAACTCGTTAGAATATTTGTGCCTACGTAATATTAATATTCGAAGCCATCTTTGAAATGGAAAAAGTTATTCATAATATGAAATGCATGATCAAGTAGAGGCTTTTTAAAAATATCTATATTATCGTCAGTGTGGAATCGATACTTTAATTGTACTAAAAGCCAATTAGAGTATCAATAATTAACGACACGTTGAGTGCATCGGTTGCTGCTAGTCCATTAAAATCACGAGAATTATTTACAATTCAATAAATATCAGCTGAAAAAAATGTCCGAGTTTATTTAAACCCACACGTATGGCTCGCGCACGTACAAGAACAGCGAATAAAAAAATGTATGTAAGCCCGTACGATTATGCACTTGTAATCGGCCCTCTCGCTCACTCGCGGCAACAATTGCGACACGTGTATTATGGGGAGCTGTGAGTATGAAATTTGCATTCATTAGATAAAAGTGTGCAGTTCTCTCTCGCTCAGCTATACGCATGTAAATCCGTAAAATAGAGCTGGCGGAAATAACTTCGCGCGCGCGATTGCGCAATGCGCGAGTGCGAATGACATTTGCATATTTAGCTTGAACGAGCGACGAAAAAAAAGACCGAAAGCGCCGTGCGTGCGCGCGCGAGTGCAACGAACTAACTGGTAAAATCATCTTTTCCATTGCATTTGGCACGTCATCTATGATAGCTCGCTGATAAGGATTATGTCCCGCGTGGTTAAGATAACGGGCCTGTATTTTGCGTCACGTTGTCTCAGCGCGACGCTGACCTGCAGCGTTGTCGGATATATCAAAGTGTATTGCCAAATGACTTTTACTGTCGGTAATTGTACATATACACTCAAATTTCATTATTTTTGCGATTGCAGAACTGTCGAGTCCGATTAGTCAGTAGCCGCCGCACAGAATTTCACGCAAACGTTAACATGTTTTTGTCGTTATTCCTTGGATGTTCAGTCGAAATAGTCATATCGAAAGATAAATGGCAGAGAAAATTTGAACAATGCGTCGGCACACACGCACTGCCGTGTGTTCTGCTTAGCGTTGCGTATTACGTTTTAATGAGTGCCCGCTTGTCTTTACGCGCCGCGAACGTTTAATTTACATGTGAACTGTTCCGTTTGTAGTTTTCGTCGAGCCCACGCTCTGTCATACGTAAACACGCAGACGCGAGAGATGATCTTTATATGGGAGAAGAGATGAAAACATTTGGATAGCACGCGCGCTGGCGTACCGAAGAGACGAAAAAGAGTGAAGAAATTTATTGGTGATTTATTTGACCTCGACGCGCACTCCTATTTGTTTTAATTTAGAATTTTGCGTAGAGATTTTCGCTCTCATCACGTTGAATATACGGAAAACAAATAAAAGCATCGCAATTCGATTATAAACGAAAGCTGAATCTACATTAATTAATTGTTCAATGTATTGATTAATTAATTAGTCATTCTGTATATAATATTATATTTTTTTTTTTATAATTACAATGAAATGATGCGATGGACTTGAAAAACAGCGCACGTATTGTTAATTTGTTAGCCTTTATTATTTATCCTAATTATTTATCCTACATGCGCGCAATTCAAAGCCGCAGCTCTAGTGAATAAAGCAAATAACTTAATTAATAACGTTGCGGGAGTAGGGCCCTTATTATTATTGTTGCAGCAGCCTAGTTCACCGGGATTACTATTAATTTTTACAACCAGCTGAGAGAACGTACGCAATTGGCGCCGTTGAATTATCGAACACACAAGTGAAATTATTTATCCGTGTTCCCATTAGAATAATTCAACGAGAAAAAGACTAGAATACGTTTGTTTTGCAAAAAGCTGTCGCACGAGCAAATTGCAGGCAATGAAACAAAGTTGAAAAACAGCAGTGGCACGCAAGCAAGTGCACATCGGCGCGAGCTTTTGGTGCGCACCATATACGCGCTTTGCTATCGCACAATGGCCTGTTGCTCTTCCCTCCCCCCTCCCCAACCCCCTACCCTACCTTGCCCTTCTCTCTGTGCGGAGCGTTATATAGTGGCAGCGCTGGGTCCTTTGCCACTATGTTGGGCGGCTCCTCGTGTACGTGCAATTTACTTCCGCTTATGTTCCGATTTGTCCGGGAGAGAATGTTAATTTCGGCTGTAGCTCTCGGCACGCTTTGACTATCCGTCGCTCTTCTCTCTAACCCCCGTATGCATACGCGAGTTGACTTTGTTGAAAGGATTTTTATTTACTCTCGTTATCGCTCGATGGGAATGGGCCTTTTGTTCCGTTTTTTTACTTTCTAATCGAATAATTAGGCCTCTGTACTATAGGTTTGCACGCATTGTATGTGAATGCTCTTTGAATTATCAAAGCAATCGACAAATATCGCGCTTGGTTGGACGAATTCAAACTGTGGCCAGTTGATTTTGCTTGAGAAGGATTGTCGGCTGTATGTAATTTCCTTTTATTTTCAAGTTTGCCCGAAACGTTTCTAACTTAGTACGATCATTCGAATGTAAGAGTCGACGAACTATTTAAATATTTGTAATTTTTTTCATTCGTTGACTTTAGTTAAAAATGAGCTCTGTTTAATTGCGATAAATATTCTGTAAATTACAGTCTAATCGTCTAACATGCTTTTACGCTCTTTAGAATCTTGTTCGCCAAATTAAGCAATAAAAAATCGGTACAAATATAAATAAAAAAATATAGCAGAAAATTAGACGAGCTGAGGCACCAAACAGGCAAGCTTATTACTTTCTTTGGCATAAACTAAGCAATATTGCACGGGGGCATAGCAAGTCGAGCCTGGCAAAGAGCAAAGTTAGCCAAATAGCTGTAACCACAACACAGCGCCTTAGCTGCTGCCGCTGCGCTGCGTGTTTTGGTTGCACCTTGTGGCTTTCGAGGGATTTGTAGTATATAGGCTCGCTGCTGCACTGCACTAAGGAATCCGCGATGATTTATGTATGTACTCGGTACTTTTGCCTGCATCACTGCTTTATTGGAACGTATCTTTTCGCGTGCGATGGAGGATTCGGGAATTACTGCGGCGTTAGCTTATAGATGATTTAAGGCTTTTTCATAAGGCAATCGTTTCGAACGCTTCTTCTTTCGTTGTTTTTTTCTTTCTTCTTCGATCGGGTGTAGGGGGTCTCGAGCGCTTAATTGACTCTATCAATTTATTGAGTGATAAAGTGCTTTTTTTAAGACTGTGATTATTTTTTTTTTCTTCAACGTAATGTTGCGGTACACTTGATGATCTTTTTTTTTTCCATATGAAGGAGGAAGGCGTATTTTGATTTAGTGGATGGATATAAGTGATACTGATCATAATTGAATTTTTTTTCTTGGGCGGATGAAAGTAAACAGTGAGTTGCACTGATCACCAAGTGAATTGATATTATTATTGACGGCATTACAGTATATGTTGTTCATGCGCAACGTGATGCATCATCGAAAACGTTTCTCCTTCCCTAAACTCACATTTGCGTTAGCATTCCCAGTTGTTTATTCAATTAAACGTGCTTCATCGAAACGTATACAAAAGCAATTGCCAGAGCCCCATCCCGAATTCAGGAAATACTTCCAACCCATGCACACAGTTATACACAAAACTATTTAGAATGAAAGCAAGGGTGAATGAAAAAATATACAAAGTGCGTGCGCGTACGTGAACGGCATTCCGGTGCATCCTCTCGAGTGACTGCCCGTTAACCCCGTAGAAACCGGAAGTCATGTCTTCTTTTTTTGAGCCTCGCGTGGCGCCTGTCACCGATGTGGCCGCGCAAATGAGTTATTATATATACTTTTTTGGTCGCTCAATAAAAACCCAGTCACGACTTAAGCTTTGTTGCGCTCTTTTTATTATCGGACTTTACAACTGATCAGTTTTTACGACAGCTTCATTCTGTTTACGAGCGCGAGTAGTGTCTCTTTCAGCGCAGAGTGTCAAGGAGGCTTATTGTTTCAATTATCATACTATGAGTGCATATCGACTGGCTCTCTTCAATGCGACTTTTATGGCGAGCACAACTCTGATTAAAATTGAAAGGGAGTTAGTATCTTTTACTACTTTGGTATATTTTTAGATGACTTTATTCACCGCCAAAGAATAGCCAAGAGAAACAAACAGAGTAATTGAAGTCTTGAGAGGCACGGTTCCTTGATCTGAAAATAATAATAGTTTTTCGTTATTCCGCGGGAGATTGAAGTCTTGATTAAATAAACGTCACTTCATTCGAGATTATAAATAAATCCTGAAGTAGAAAACCATCCCGGTAGCTTCAGTAAATACATGTAAATTTTATTTTAATCGGAAACGTCGACGACGCGACCACCTTAGAAGTTGACATATCTGAGTGTAAGCTTCCTTCATTAGTATTCTGTCGTTTGCACTGCGACTCAATTAATTCAAATGAGGCTGTCTAATTAAAAAACCATAGCCAAACAACGAGATAATTTCATAAACTCGCGTCTCGTTATAAGGAATGCGCGCGAAGAGTATGAACTTTGGCGAAAAGTAGTAAAAACTGGTTTATCGCGTCAAAGGCTGATTGATTTGTGGAGGTGCGCAGAAGGAAAACAAAATGTACGACCGTTAGAGTGCTTGTCTTGCACGGTGCCGTGCGTGAGATGGAGAAGGAATGTTGTGCGTTGAGGATTTCCTTTTGCTTTTCATTTGGATCTTGTTTGCTTGTTCGTGCTCGCGGCAATACGTCATTATCAATTTGCTGGATTTGATTGGATGACAGTGAAGGACAGTTGTGTGTTCTCGTTGATTGTGTGTGCTTTTCAATTATTTGCTGAACTATAATTGTTAATCGCATCTAGCTTTCTCTCTTATTATCGATCGTATAATGGCATTTGTTTTTCAAATTCCGTCGGCTGCGCAAAAGTGACCTACATTTTACGTTCCTAAATTACATTTTTTCACGACAAAGATGTTACAGCATGTGGCAAGCAAGCTGGAAATATCAGTAAATGGCGCGTGTCGTGAATATAGTTTGCTTCTCTGTTTTCTTTAGATTTTCGTTCGAGATTATCATTTATCAAGCGTATGGCGCCTAACCTTTCATTTCGAAACAAGACTTACGAATGTCTTCTTTGCTTTAATTAAAATTAATCCGTTGAAAAACCTATAATTTCAGACTGATTCCCGTCAGCAGATAAATAAGTACAGTTTTCTAGAGGAAAGTAACTAGAAAATGCATTCATTTGATCTCAATCAATAAATTATCAACTGATAGCCATCTCAATTTCGCTTATCATTGATAAATTTAATGCAAATATTTTCTCAGCACTTATCATCATCGTTTCAAAAGCTCGATCAATAGAAAATGTTTACATACTTGACGCAAATATATTTTGCTCTACCAATATTTATCAAATTGATTTTTGTACACCTGATATAATCTTATCTTTTCGTTTTATTCATACAAAAGTGTAAACTGTATATTCTTCGCGCAGCATCGATTAGGCTTTCAATGAAGTAGCACATATTCCATACATTTTTTTCCGTTATATCACATACATGTAACAAATTTTAATCGAAAAAGCTAGATAAAGTAATGCTCTACATTGATTAAGAAATAGAAGAGAATTATATTCTATTATATTACGTATAAGTCGACGTCGAGAGTACATGTCGAAATACAACGAATGTTGAGAACACAATATAGCGTGATTTAGATATCGAAACAACAATCAGAACATCTGGAAATTTTACAGTTGATAACAACGTCTAGGCGCAGATAACCCAAACCATTTCTCTTTCTCTCTCTCTCTCTCTCTCTCTCTCTCTCTCGGCATCGAAATTACCATCATTGTGCATTCAAAAAACACTGCACCAGCACCAACAGCAGTAGCTAGGTCAATGGCACTCGAAAGCTCTGCAATTAGCATCGTAGATTAGCCGACGCGAAATTTAGAGAAAGAGAGCGGGGAGAGCGAGAGTGGGATTGAAGGAACTTCAGCACACGTGCAGGCAGTCGCAAATAGGAAATTGACGACTGGGTGGTGCGTGCGTTAGCATATAAGTGTGCGTATATTGTACACGTACACATAAATCTGGAATTGATCGATCGGAATCTATTAATGCGTGGATCGCATTTCCAGTCAAGCGAGCGTCGACGAAAAATATACGTCCACAAGTTAATCAGCTAGAGGGTTGAACAGTTACGTGGGCAACATGAACGTGGTAGACGTAATGTTTTTTAAATAATTGTTAGTTTTTACAGTCGCCGCAATCTTCTAAGTTAAGCTTTTATGCTTAATGACAGCTTGACACGTGTTATAGAGATCAGGATAGCGTATAATGGATTCAATGTGTTACACCACTGTCCTTATATATAAACTAATGCTTGCGAGTAATTTACAGCGTCGTCCAGTGTGTGCAATTTCCAAACTATCAAATAATTGGAAATGTGCACATTAGTTCAATCGATCAACGCACGCATCAGCGCGCAGTGTACGAGTACAACACGCGCAGAAATAATTAACTACAGATAAGCATAATTATCAACTATATAATTCGCGGTACACACATGAGTAATCTGAAGGTAATTATAGAATAGAAAAAGGAGACCTAATAGAGACCATGATTCAAAATATAAGAACGAGAGAGACAGAATATTTAAGAGCAGTAAGGCTCTCACGTAGGATATAGATGAGATATCGAATGCGCACATGCGGCTTTCTCTCTACACACACACACACACACACACTCGCACACAGACACCCTTGGTAGCAGAGAGAGAGAGAGAGAGAGAGTCTCGACTCTTCCATTGATTAGCAAAGCGACCATTAGTGAAATTAATGGCAACCCCCTTTTACCCCATCCTTCTTGCAGATCAATAACCCATGCGCAAAACGCTTCAAAACAGCTGAAATGCTCTAATTCGATATTGGCGTGCATGCACTACACATCGTTTCCCGTTTTATTCGACCCCGTGTATAAATACCGTCAGCTGAGTTTGATTGAGTGTTTTATGCGACCACTCGTCGATTTGCAACGCAAGAATCGTTTATTACCTCTTTGCCTCGTAGTAAGTGATTTTCTTAATTTTCTTTGTTAGATTTGTTATAATGTATGGAATTTAAGTTTTAGTCAAAATACTATTCTGAACTGAAAGATTTTGACTTTCTAAAGAATTTTGATGAAATGTGTAATATTATTGAGTTGATATTAAACCTAAATAGTTAAGAAATTGCTTGAGTTTTTGGAAACGTAAGTTGTACTAATTGTACCACTAATGGGGCATTTTATTGCAAGTTTCAATTTAATTAAACTTGTATTATTTATTTGAATTTTGTAGAATTATTATATTGGTTCGAATGTCCGTAATATGATCCAGTTATATGTTTTAGAGGATTATTGTTATTGATAACGAATCAATAATTTTTACTTAAAAATTATGTTTCGCTTACAATAACTGAAAACATAACAATTGAAAAATTACAATGAGTAGCATTTTACAAACATATTCGTAAAAGTCAATCAATCGTATTGTTTATCGGATAGCATATCGAAAGAAATAAAATGTGCTGCAAAATCGTAGCAGCATCTCATATTCTTGACACATATCCGCGTGAAAAGATCCATCGACCGAACAATGAAAGTGTTGACGCGTAAAAATAAAAATATAAGGCTGTGGCGCTAAAGCTTCGCAAAAGTAAAGCTCGGCAAGGCTCTGACACAATAGTGCAACGCCCTGCCTCCCTATTAAGTATATGAATTCTCGTTCTGACGCGCTTCTGCGGCGTGAAAAGCCATGCGCGACGTCGAGCGACGGCGCCGTTGAAGGCTTTTTCTCCCACCTCAACGCTCCTTCGAAGAATTTCAAGTGGGCGTTTTGCAAGAACTTTGCACGACTTACATATTTTATGGACCGAGAGCCTTTCGATTTTCTCTTTCCATCTGCGCTGCCAAGTTATAACGCGTTTCGTGCGCACAGACATAGAACGCGGACCGAAAGAACGCCTTGTGCAAATTCTTCGGACGAAAAATTCATGGCCGTTTGTCGATCTATATAACTTCAGCTTGAATTTTTCACACTGATTCGATCTATTGTCTTGGCGGGTGTCACGAGCTGTAGGTTTTTTCTTTGCATTTACGATAAATTCTTGTCAAGGGATGACGATAATGATGACTCACTTTACTGCTCTGCGACACGATTGTGTGATATTTTAGGTGATATCGAAATCTGCCTGAAAAAGTTATCGTTTATTTTAATCTTTATCTTGAACTTTCATTATGTATTTTTGCGACTTTTAATATATTTTCGAGATTCTCGTAAATGTATAGAGGTGGAGAATTCTGTTTTAAAATTTCATCGAAAACTTCTCTTTTGATAATAATTTCAAAAGCCTGCAAACTATTTTTCACTAAAAAGTTTTATTTTTCTTTTCTGCTTTTAAGAAGCAGCATCTTTCGTTGAGTAATCTTTCAAACTTCCAATTTCTCATATCAGTCAAAAAACAGTAGAATGAAAAATTCTTAAAATTTTGAAAATAATCATATCCTATGTGTCGTTAAAAATATGAGCCACAAACCTAATAACTTTTAATAGCTTATAGATAGAATTGCTTATCACTGCGCTTCCCATTGTAAGTACCGACTGAAGGGGATGTATTTGGAGAGGCCAAAAGCGTTGGCAGCTCAGCCATCAGAAGTAATTAAAAAATAATTAAATAAAGAGCAAGCTCGAGAGAGAATAGGAATCTTATCTATCATATCTGATTGGCGATCTCTTCTCCTCCCTTACTGTTGTTTCCAAAGATCGTTACTCGCTATCATACGTAGTGCCTTACGCGTCCCGGCCCAGTTCTATCTCCACGCGCTATACTCCAGCAGTCTATCGCTCCTTATCTCTCTCGGGAGCTCTCGATCGCTGCCACCGCGCGTCGCCCTTCAGCGACAAACTTTAATTAAAAAACGCGAAGCAGCGGCAGCAACGGCACCACTGCCAGCAGCGGAGAGGAAAACTCGTTCGTCGCGCGATATCTGCTCCAAACAGAATTGGGACAACAGCCTTTAATTTCGCGATTGACTGTTTGCCCGATTTTTTTCTCGCTAATTCAAACATTTCTTTTTAAGAGCTATTATGCTGTTTACCTTGTTATTATATTGATTCTCCGTCAACCCTCCCCTTTTTGTAAACAAATTCCTGTATCGAGGCTAAGTTGCCTATATTCTTTCAGCTCATGGAAGTAGACATTTATTATTCAAAAGGCCGGAATAAAGGATAATTTTTTGGAAATTATTCTTTTTTATCTATAGCTCTGGCGCATCTCTGCGAGATATCTTTCGGCTGTCACGCGAAATTCCTGTCGTCGTAACGAAGGTCCCCACGTGCGCTTTCGCGTTCCGTCTGTCTGTCAGTGTGTCTGTCCGTCTGTTACCACCATCCCTGAACTGCTTGTAGAGAGCTATAAAACTTCTCGCTCGACGTGATAGTCCGTCAATAACGCGAGTTTCTAACAAGCATTTTTTTTCGTGAAGTTTTTAACGAATCCAACGAGCTTCTTCAGAAAAAAAAACAAGGATATTAATTCGACAGTTGACCGCTTCATGGAACTTTGATCGTTAAACACGATCGCCGATCGTTAGTTGGAAACCTGCAGCAGCCCGCAAGAATAATCTTGAGCAATAAACTTGTAAGCCAAAGCTAAGGAATTTGTCAGTCCTTGACCGCAAACCACACAAATGCGGTCGGCAGCAGCAAGTCAAAAAAACATACTTGTGCAATCCCTGTGAACTGAGTGAACTATAACAAACGAACGTAAGTACAAGTGCAAAGCACGCCTAAGGATTGAGGTCAAGCCGGCTTTTGTGGATTCCAAGCGTATGTGCGTTACCATTTAAGAATGCGGAATAAAAATAAATTGATCGACGACGCGAGATTCATTTTATTTGTTTCGACCCTCTTCGCAGTCGTGAGAGTACAAAAGAGTTAGAGAACGGAGCTTTCTCTTTATTCTCGCAAGTACAAGGGGATTTGGCGACTGGATCGAGCGTTAAGAGTGAAGTGGGTGGCGAGAGAGTTCAAGGGGGAAAGAAGGAAAAGGGACGACGACGATAACGGCACCACCCCCTCGTTATATGCCATGCGGTACGCTTCGAATGAGATTCGCGGGAAAAGTTACGAGATTGATTTTATAAGTGTGGGATTCGGTGCGCTTTGTGCTACTGCTGCTGCTGCTGTTGCTGCTGCTGCTGCTGCTGCGTGAAATCTTTAACGTAGTCAATATGGAAACGTTCTCAATCTTATCCCTTTCTTTCGAATATGAAAAATTTTGTTTTTCATTCCTGATCGAATTCACTATTTTTATTCAATACAGAAAATAACGGCTATAAAGCTTTCAAGTTAGTCTCGCAAGACTACTTGGTCAATAAACTATAATCTAGTTCGTCGTAATGACGCAACTCGCGATAAAGAAACTGCACTGTACTGCGGCAAAGAACTCGTCGTAAAGCAAACAGGTAAGCGACATGAAACTCGTTTGCTCGGTGTGAAAGTCGTGTGGAAACAATCATCTTAAGAACCCAAGCGACAACTCCTCTCCCTCGTCTTCCTCGAAGTATAAAAACTAGAAGCTTGCATGCTTGTCCAAGAAATGGTATTGCGTGTGTGCGATTATAAACATATAACGTACATACAAGTTGAGCAATACGCCAAAAATGAAGGATTGCTCGCGTTATACTTTTTCCCTGCACAAGGATATATTAGATGAGGGATTTTAGATTGGCCGTGCGGTGACGAAGAGTTCAGGTGTCCGGAAGGCAATTTTTTTATCGGATGCAGTCGAGCGGTAATCTGATTTCTCTCCCTCTCGAAAAATTACGAGCTGACTCCTCGTAAGAGCAGTAATTACCGCTGTTATATTCGCTCGGCGCTGAAAAATTGCCGAATAGACTTTCAAGGAAAATCAGTGCGTTAACTTGATTTACGCCCGCGGGTATCGTCAGAAGAAAGAAAAGATCATTCGAAATTAGACCTGACGTGGAAGCGTATAAGCATCAGAGAAAAATGTCTAAATCGTATTTCACCTGACATACATGGTTGTCAAAGTAATAAATCCCTTCACCGAAGCTGCTGCTGCCGCCGCCAGTGCTAAATGTCAGGGTCGAGTGTCTTGTAGATCGCTTTTTTTTCTCTTTATACTCGCACCTCGTTCGTGCGAGCGAGCGACTGAGCTAAAGCCTTACTTGGCTTCGGGTCAGCTGCTGTGGTTTCTTTTTCGCCCTCGTGCGCGCGTGCATTCAATGTCAATCTTGTTCTCTCTGAGCTGATTCCGTTTGAATTGCATTCGAGTTGCCAGTTGATACTGTTAGTTGGCTATTGGTTTAATTTAATCAACATGTACTGTAGGTGTTGTTTATATAATGATAGAATGAAGGGCTTTCAGTGTCACGCGATTGAAATCATTTTCGAAATATTGGACAAAAATCAGGAATGCCTTGTGATACCGTTGTAATAATTTTAATAATAACTGCATCGTTTCTCATTTTTTTCCAGGTAAGATTTAGAAACGTCGTTACCCCCATATCACTCAAAATTGAATTGAAAATTGAGGTACGTAATTATGTTCAGACCTCTTACATTTCTTTGCAAAGTAATTTGAAAAAAAGCTACAGCTTGTGCAACGACAATTCTAATTAAATTAAATTTTGCAGAGAGCGAGTTCAAAAAAAGCGCGAGCAATGCAAATGTACATTCAGCGTGGCGTAAAGTAAACGCGCGCGAAAAAAGCGTCGAGCAGCAGCGGAGAGCAAAAACGAAGATTTCGCATGGAAGAAAAATAATAGTACAATGAGCTAAGGGAAGGGAAATAATGGGCCTCTAGCGCGCATGTGCCATGTACCGCATACGTTCGCACGAAGAAGTGACCGAGTTTTCTCCTCGCGGCTTCTTTATAAAAAAAACTCTCTCACTCGTAAAGAGCGTTACAGCCTAATTTACGGCGCTGCAGAGGCCCTGATTAGCAGCACTGCACGCACTTTTTTTTAATACGAAGCTTCTCTTTTCTTTTTTACGAGACGCTGTTCAACGTGTCTTTATTAGCGCGCACGCGAATCGTTTATCACTCTCCTGAACGCAGTTACGATTTCGTAATTGCGATAAGATGGGCGCGCTCGTTGTTATATGCGATTTATATACAAGCTGCCTTGCCGTTGAAATGCAGCTGTGTGTAGTGTTTGATTTATACGCACGAAAACTCAATTATTATGACATGAGATGTAAATTTTTGTTTTATTATTTATGTGACTTTTTCGTGCGACGAGTGCATCCGTCGCGTAAAATGAGTAGTTGTTTGATAGGAAAATAAATTATGCATAATGCAAGCGATGTAAAATTGTGCATTATGCTTTGGCTTCTGAAGCTTCGACATTTATTTTCGTTTATAAAGAATAACTAAATTTATTATTTCGGTACATTTTCGTGATTATTTTCGGGATGGTCAACAATTTTGGTACAACAGTTATACCGGAACTGTTTCTAATCCATCAGCGCCACATTATTTCTTGTAAAAAAATCTTTGTACGTTCAAGTGTGAAACTATCTGAAGAAGGTATTCCAAAAAATTTATCGACGATAATAAATCAATGAACAAAATTACTGATGAAATATACAGAGCAGTTTCTGGCTTCTTATATTGCAACCGCGAAAGTTTTGCTCGCGCAACTCATAAACAATCTCGCAGAAACAGCACTAAAGGAATTTTCTCTCGCGGCACTTTTAGCTCGAGGAGAGAGAGAGAGAGAGAGAGAGAGAGAGAAAGCAATAGCCCCATAAACACTCACCTCAATAAATATCCCAATAAACAGACGTTTCTGAAACGGCGGTCACATGCCGCGCAATTTACAAAAGCGAATCACCGCGCGCGTTGTTGAGATGAGATTAAAAATGACGACGAAGGGGCATAATCATCATGGATAAGTGCATAATAGTGGCAATCAATCGGATGATTTACACGATTCGCGGTATTCTTCACCCTCGCAACTTCGCTAATAAATCTTATATGCTAGGAGTATTATACCTCCTCTTCGCGACTGCTCTTTTCATATTTTCCGCGTCGCTTTTTTCTTGTCCCCGTGGATTAAAATTGAATCTGACGCGGTGATTTATTTGCGAATTTTCGGCCCGGGGCTATTATCTCTTTTCGGTTTTAAATCCCGCGATGACCCCGTTTCTGCCCGTTCCTGTTTTTTTTGTCCTGATCGATAGTGTTCCAGCGGGAATATCTGTTTAATCATTTTTCATCGCGCGATATTTCGTTGACAGCACATAAAAAAAGCCAATGCGTAAGCGAATGTGTTACCCGTAAATAAAACGAAATTTTCGCGCAAACGTCAAAATGGCGTTAATAAAGTCAAAACGACGACTGAGCAATAACAGTGCACAAGCCGGCGTTAACATAACAATGTCATGATTACAAGAACGTATGCTCACAACCGAATGTTACCTCCGAACTTTTTCCCGGTTCAACTCGTGTGGCTGCGCTGTTTTTTTCCGCAGTATGCTTCAATACGCTTGACTAAAATGACGTTTAATATACTACTTGGGAGTTCTTGTGTGAGAAAGAAAATTTAGTGCTTATTTGGGGCTCAAGGATTTTGGAATTGAATAAAGTATTATTTCTCCACGTGAAAGCGTTTTGTTGTTGCAAAATTTCTCTTTTGTTTCGGCTTGTATAAAATTTAAAATTGAAATTTTAACAAATACCAACCGATATTAAGTATTTTTCTAGTCACATAGTTTCGTTTGAACATCGTAACTTTGTTTTCGAACTTGAGTTCAACGCAGTATAATAATATTCCTTCTTACCATGAAATCCCAGTAATACCTCTCACTGATGAATACTGACAACTTTCTTCTACGACTGTTATTTGAAAAAATATTCAAACGAAACGTAGGTTAACTTAAAATCTGTCGAGGTCTGAATATTTCTTTTCTCTATAAAAATTTTCTCTATGAAATTGAAAGGTTCTACAATGTCTAGCTTTACAAATACACCACCTTACTAAGAAAAATAGCGTGAAAGTTGATAAATTTACGTTTCAAAGATTTTCACATTTTGTATATGTTATACTACTAGGTGTTATATTCAACTAATCCTGAAGAATGGGATAAGAATTAAAAACTTTTCAAATTCTCTCAGTTAAAACTTGAAATCCAATGGAACGTATTACGCAGCTTATCCTCCGAAATTTTTTCATCCTCACAAGCATACACGCAAAGTTTATGTAACGATGATAAAACAAAGTTAGCAGTAACAGCAGCCAGAACAATAGCGTAAAGCCGTAGGGCACTTGTCTCTTTGGTCTCTCACTCGTTCGTCCATCCGAGGGAATAACGCACGAGGCTAAACTTTGACAAACGCCAGAGCGAGTTGTAGGGGGTGGATTACAAGCCTGGCAGCAACGAATAAACTGACCTCGCCTGGCAAATAATTATTGCGAAAGAGAAAATAGAGAGAGAGAGAGAGAGAGAGAGAGAGTGGGCGAACAGGTGCTGTGGAACGCCATCTCCCAATTAGACTCGACTCCCTCGCGTGCGCACCAGCAGCAAAACAACCATTATGATCTGGAGGTGATATTTTGCTCGAACGCGGCAGCGAGACAGAGAGAGAGACAGAGAGAGAGAGAGAGGCTTTGTCCGATCTCATTGAGGATTCGCTGATACTGTAGCAACATACATACATACGCACACTCGTTGGCGAGTTAGCGGAATTTCACTGTTTACGGGTTGCAACTTCGCAAATATTTCGGAATGTGTGGGTTCTCAGGTCATACTGCCTGCTTGATTGTTATCCAATCGGATTCGGATAAATCACGAAGCTTTTTTTGTCTTGGCTCGTTTGTGTTACATCAGTGGCGAGTATTGATCTGCTCCTTGGCAATTATTTGTTATTTTTATACGTAATAGAAAGATAAAATCTTCAAAGCGAATTACAAATTCAAAATTGTCAGTTCGCAAAGTTCGGAAATACAAGTAAAAGTTTTGGCAAAACGCAATGAGAGAGGCATTAAATTGCATTCGTAGAGTAAGTAAAGGTTTAATCTCATCTCAAGGAAGAGTCAGCAGGCAGTACAACTTTAAATTTGTTAAGCAGAGCGAAATTCCTAAGATAACCGGTAGAATCTAATGCGAAATTAGCGTAAGGGAGGAGGGGGTGTATTTTGCGGTGTGCAAGCGTAATATCTCGTTTCTGGGGCCGAGAACGAGTTACCTACCTGTCTTCTCTCTAGGGAGGAGTTCTCTTGCGCGCAAGCGAAAATCTAGGTTGCCGCCGCCGCCGCCGCCGCCGCCACGGAAAATCGCGGAACTAGAAGTTTTAGAACGAGTTTCGCAAGTGTTACTTCCGTCTTTTTTTGTTTGTTGCCGATGTGTGCAGCGGCGCCTCGCAGCTTTATATAGGCGAGCGCAGCTCATTAAACTTATTGTTTAGCAAGCTTGAAAGCCCACTGAAAGCAGTTATAGAGATTTCGCAGAGAGGAGTAAAAAAATCTAAGAGGCATGATTAAAAGTTTGATAAGCTTGACAACGCATTCGAAAGAGTTGTTCTTTGCAATGCTAAAAGGTTTAATAGCTGCACGGCCAATATCCGTATGTGAGTCTACGTCTTTTGTATTGTCAATTGTACAAACATCCGTAAAATTCTTCGGCAATTTGAAAACAAAAGAAAAAAAACTATCCTGCCAAAACGAACATCCAGAGTTAGCGAAGAAAAACAAGTATAGAGCAACGGTTGTCGACTGCAGGCGCGCGAAGGGGCTTATCTGGCAAGAGCAGCAGCTTTCGCGTGTACGCGCGCGCGCCGAATAAGGCGGCGGCGCAGGAAGGCGGAAAACTGTGCGGCCCACCTGCGCCGTAGCAAGGAAAGAGAATTAGATAGGAGGCCAAACATTTGCTCGCACTTGCGCCGCGGCGATATCGGTAATGAGATAACAGGCGTGCTTGACCGCTCTTCCTACTTCGGAGAGGCTCGCTGCAGTTCCTGGTGCTCGCCGGACGCGCCTAATCTCGTCGTCTCGTCGTCCAGCTACCGTTCGTTCAAACTTGCTTATCTATTTGCCAGCTGTTGAGAAAAGCTTCCTTCTACGCTTGCTTATTGATTTCTATGTGTACACGAGGTGTTTGCGTGAGAAAATAAAGAGAGCGATTCGTCTTTTCTGAGAGATATCGAGGGTCAGAAGGGGAGGTGTCGATGCCTGGCGCCGGAGTGATATATCTTATCAAGATTGAAAGTTTGAATTTACTTTTGATTGCACAATGGTTCACCGTGGAAAGTTAACTTTCACCATAGAGTTATAGCATTCATTCAGCTTTTAAAGCATGTGATTGTACATGTACTTTGATTGCACTCAATTATACCGCCAAGCATCACAACAATGCGACTAGCGTCAAAGAGAGAACAACTTTCGGCATTGAAATATATAAAGATGCGGAGCCTTTTCTCCGTAATAAGACTCATGCGGATAGAAGAGAAGAAGTCGTAATTGATGACTATAACGTTGCTAGCTGAGAAACGATGCGAGCGCTCGAAGTAATGGCTTAACTGTGTGAGAGGTGCTAGGAACCTAATTATACGGCTGCGCACGCCGTTTTTGCGCCGTGAATAGATGATTACAGTGTCCGGCCTCTTGGAAACTGAAAAAAATCTCAGAAACAACGTGTGAGAGAGAAGAGTATATACAATCACCAAGACTATAACGTACATATAATATGCTGTATTCGCTAGTAGTAATAATCTTCAAAATGGTTACCTGGCGCTTTGATGATTCCTTTAGTGTTTTCATATGTGATTTATTGCGTGGTGCCAGTACTTTTTAGTCGCAATAATAGAAAAAATATTGAAGCTCGATGGAAATCTTTAGACTATATTATGTAGTGTGAAACGTACGTGGATAATGATAACTCAATATGTAGTTAGCGTCTATAGATAGTCCAATGCGAGCCACATGTATGGCGCAGATGTTCCAAGGTATAAAGACGTAAATTCTAAAGTTGCCAAGTTCTATGATAAAAATATTTAATATAGTTGCATATTTACTTTTCTTGAAATTATAAATAACTAAATTAATAATAGTTTATTCGCATTTCGAAAATAAAAACACGTGCATTTCCAATCAATTTCAAATCATGTTCATACATACTTATGCAGCGTGTTTATTGGATTTGAAATTTCAATCAATAATTAGGGCATTGGGAATGTCAGTGTATCCAATCCCATCCAATTAGCATTTCAACGAAATGTCGAGCGGCGCTGTGCATAGATAGAATAATAATCATAGATTAATTATAATTGAAAATTAATAACTCTTTAGCAGGATGATTAAGTTCAATATTTTCTAATCGAAAAACGTCGAACGTGTAAATGACGTATTTCAATTGCAAAATAATTATGTGTATATATATATATATTTTTTTTTTTCGTATACTGAATGCTGTGAATGTGGATGCCTGAATTAGCTAATGTCTATTTCGACCAATCAATCAAATAACGTATTCGGGAAACAAATAATTGATCTCGCTCTATAATTTAATCGAAAAAATCCAAGGCAAAGTCGTCAAAAAAAAAAAAAAAAGTCATAAAATACGGTAGGCGTGTGAGAAATAAAACAAAGCAGAGGTAGGGTGATTAATGGAATATCCACAAAAGCTCTTGGTTCGGCGTATAAAAAGAGCCTCGTAAAAGCCTCCGGGGCCATCTCAGCGAAAGGGTCGTCGCAAGCGCGATACATATATGCGTCGCTCGCGCGTTTACTCTGATGCGGATAGCAATGCCGAAGGGGGGTGCTGTAGCACTTTTTTTGCGACAACCCGTATACACACCCACACATACACACACACACACACACGCGCGCGAGAGAGAGAGAGAGAGAGAGAGAGGGGGAGATGCGTGTGGTATACGTGTGTGTAGCTTTTTTGCGCGTTTTGTGTACGTGAATTTATGTATAAACAGATTAACCGGAGGTTTTGCTACGGCATTGTTCTACCACAGCGTATTATTTTGGGATGAAATTTTGATTTGGTAACATTATTAAAAATGTAGAAGATTCATTTGTTATACTACAAATTTCATGTAGAAGATTGATTGATTAGAAAAGCCACGAAAAGTTGATATAAAAATGGTATTTCACGTATCATTTGTAAATGCTGAAATAAAGAAGCTGCACTTTGTGATCCGATAAGAGAATTTAAAAGAAAGCATGCAGTAGAATTTTTCATGCACCCGCAAACAGCGCTACGTATAAAATATCACTCATCCCATCACGAAAACTCGTACAGGTACAAACTGAGGAAGGGAGAAGCACACCTGTCCACGCAAAAAGCAAAACTTATATATATGTATATATATGCACGAGCAAGACAAAAGTATGGTAGAGGCGAGAAAACGGCAATATGAGCAAGTCCGATGATGCGTTCGCGTTGTCGTGTTGTTTTTGCCTTCTCCACCCCTCGTGCGCTTTGTCGCTGTGCGAGATATAAACGAGAGAAGAGCCGAAACGCCTGTTTTACGCGCTCGCGCTTGCAAGCCGCGATAAAAATGATCCGCTCTCTCGCTGCCGCGTCTACCGCCAACGTTACCAAAGGATACGATGCAAGCATCGCTCTTAGGGAGAGAAAGTGAAATAAGGTTACGCTCGAGATAGCAGCTGTGAGCACTGATGGAAGTGAAGCGCACCGCCACCTTTTCTTAACGTCTCGTCCCCAGGTACGTTTGATCGGCCGAATTTATCATGCGAATTTATGACAGCAGCTCTTCAGTACTGCAAGCGAATTCGTTTTTTAGAAACACCGCCATGCTCATTTTTTCTCCTTCGCCGTAGACGCGCTACAAATGCGCGTTTTCAATTTGAGAGTTTTTCTTTACTGATTTGTGAAAATAACATTTCCATTACGTGTATGTCGGATGCAAGCGGTGTATCAATCGAATGATAACTGCATTTTTTGCAATTGATAAGTATCATCATGTTTTCCGAAAATAAAATATCAAATTGATTGGTTAGAGTGCTTTTTCGAAAGCTTCTCGTGTACATTGAATAGAGTTAATTTCATTTTCATGTATCAATTTTCATCAATCGCCGTACTGCAGAAAACTGCGCGCGTCTGGTCAAACGCAATTCATTCCGGAAAACCGTTAACTCCCATAAAGGTCTTCGTCTGTTGGATATTTTTTTTTCATTTTTTCTTTAATTTACTAAATGAACGTTATTCCCGCAAAATCAATAATATATATCGCCGTGGCAATGTTGACTCACTCTAGAATAGATTGTCGCGGTATAGGTAAAATATTATTGCGAAAACAAAATCGAAGGGCAGTGATTGAATGTAGAGAGTAAAGTTTCTCGTTTGTTAAAATATATAAAGAAAATGGTGCAAGGGCGAGCGCCGCAAGGCTGAACTTGAACGTGCGGCAGTAAACAATTTGTTACCCCGCGTAGACTTAAGTTAGCTGAGTGCGCATGAACCTCTTCGCAGTTTCTTTTTCACGTCCCAAGAATTCAGTCTTGATATATTTTCTACGTGCAATTGATAGCAATGACGTTTTAACGACGTGAATCGTTATAAAAATTCCAGCACCACGGTGAGGAAACTTTTTCAGAAATTTCTCTTGCATTTTACACGCAGCTTTCTCAAGTTGCTCAACCATCCGAAGCTTAGGAAAAAATTTCATCTATACTCGAGCTCTTTGCGCGTTTTCTTCTCTGTCTCTCGCTCGTTGCGAGCAGTGAGTGAAGTCGACGGATCGTTAGCGTCCTCGTGATAATCTCCGTGCAACTCGTCAAGAGAAAAAGACGAAAGACAGTCTAGTACACCAAGTGTAGGTGGGTAGATGGACCAATAATCCTCACATAAGCAGAGAGAGAGCTGTCGATTAAATATATAAGATCGTTCTCCACGTTTTTATTTAATACCAGTATATCGCGAAGTAAATTGAAAGTAAAGTTTAGAAAGACTTTCATTAGGTTGGCGTCTTGGTGCAAAAGACAACATTATGATTGTCTTATACGTGGCTACAGAACAGAGCTTTTGTTTTCGTGGAAAACTTCTCGATATTGCAAGAAAAATAGCTCGCTCTCTTGTGAGACTTTTGTTTCCAGGTTTATAGAAGAGACGTATACGCACACTACTCTTCGTGTCTTATCTCGGCTCAATAACGCCGTATTATTTGTGCAACGACAACTCGTTCGCGTGCACCTACCGTGATGCCATTGCCGAGACACGCTGACAGTTTGTTCTAGTACTGCCGACGTGGTATACTGAATTTACGAGATTCTGGCCTGCAGATGTTTCGCTGTATGGACTATTTGAAATCACGTCAATTTTTAGATCTTTTCATCAATCACTTCGAACAATCGAGATTCATCCTTAAATGTAAAGGCACAAAATATCTTTTGCAAAAGATGACGTTTTCTGAAAAGGAAGCCGCAGTAATGCACGCATGTTCCCTACCTCGTAATGGTTGATTTTCCAGGATAATTAATTTAAAATGATCAACAGTCGTGCTCCCAATCATTTATCCTTCGATCGCTTGCATACGGGTATATACATCCGTTTGCATTCGCTACGGCGATGAAAAGGGAGTGAGAGACACCGACCACGTGTTGCCCCAGGAGAGTATAAAGGGACGCGTTGCGCGGAACTAAATGCATTTCAGTTCGGATCTAAAAATCGCAGAATGCGCACCTGCGCTCTTTTTTAGTTTGTCGACGGAGCTGTGTGTGGCGATCATTCCAATCTTCTTTTTTTTCATGTTTCGGTGCAGATTTATTCGGCGATGAAAAGTATCGGATGATTTGAAAAATTGGGTGGAAGTTTTTTTTCCTCTTTGTGACGTTGAAATTCAAACCTTTATTTATGAGAATAATTGTTCACTTTTTTATCAAAAACATTCCTGTTTATTTCATGAGCATTAGGTTCTTGTAGACTCCTATTTATAATAATTCTTCATAAATTCTGGCACAATACTCTCGCATTAATACTGCCTTTTTTCATTTCATCTTTTATTAGGAATTCTGCATTTACTCGCAATATTTTTGTAATTCAATTTTTTTTCGCAGTATTTGCAACGCAAAAGAATCCTATAAATGAATTCTTAAAGGATTCAAGATAATAAAAGTACGTTAACTCAAAAATGTATACACGTAAGCGCAAAGTTCAAAGCGATTTACAAAGAACGTTCCTGAACTCGTTTCGACTTGTGTATGGTAGATCTACTATAATCATATAAGTCAGCAGTTTTTTGCGCATTAAAACGATTCTAATGAACCAACCCTATCAAGAAACTACTTGAAAATTTCGCTCATTCGCTTTATCGGATGCGATATACTTTATTTGTTGAAAGTTTTGTTACATGTCAGAAGTTTTGGGAATCTACTCTGGCTGAAACTGAACTATGCAAGGGAGAGAGAGAGAGTTTAGAATAGAATCTAGATAACAAGTCTGACGGTTCTTTGGACGGATTACTGGCGTATATCGCGCCGGCACGTCTATCAAGTAGCTGTTTTTACGCTGCCTCTTTTGAATAAGTTTCTACTGTGTATACGTATACACACACCTTCTTGCCAAACGAGAATCGTGCATCGCATTTTCTTTGCAAAACGTTGCACGCTTCTTCTTTATATTTTTTTACGTGCAAATATATTATCATATTTAGGTCAGTCAAACAGCAGGCCGCTGAACTTTAATAGTTTATCGCTCTTATGCTTCTTCTGAATTAAACAGTGGTACGTTGGTACGTTGGTTTTATCCTTTGAAATTAGAAACGAAGAAATTGTCGACGAATTTTCTAACTGAGAATCGAACAGGTACTTTTGCGCATTAATATTGCCTCAAACCCATGCAGCCGAATAACTATATGCTTCTTCTCCCTAGTTGCTCCTGCTTTTTTCAATCACCCGCAACAACAATCCTTTCCATACGCGGATACTGAAAATTCTTGCGCTCGTCATTTCGCAGTCGGCTCGAGCTGCTATGCAATGCGCGCCCTGGTCGAAAAGTCCATTAATCAAAGCAGCAGCAGACAGAGCTTGCGGGCTAGCTCGCCGCGGCTTAATTAAAAGACTAGAAATAATATTTCGCTGGCGTAGTTGTTTTTTTTTTTTTTCGTCGAGTGGCGAGTTTCGCCTTCACGCGCCATTACGCGATTCGCGCGCACTTTCAAGAGGCTAGAAGGTATATTGTGTGCACCTTGCTACTGCTGTTCGGCTTTTGGGCTCGGGCTATATTGTGTTTGCTCTTTTTATTTTTTTTTTTTTGTGGAAAGAATTGAAAGTATGAATTCATGGCCCTGGGACGTGTAAGAAAAAGACGACAAAGACAAAGTATACACTAAAGCAGCGTTCTTTTTCTTGAATGGTATTTCACACGTAGAAAGTGTCGACATATTTATTCCGCAGTTTAAAGAGCTTTACAAAGTTTATTTTCAACGCATACATTGTAGTTCAATAAATAACTGAATGAATTATGAACTGTAGGTAGTACTGTAAATTAAATTTTCTTAAATATTTTCCACACGATAGACAGATCTTGTTGCCACGTTAAAACGAAGACAATTGTGCAACGTCAAGTGTGCATTTCGATGAACGTAAAATTATATTTATGAGGATAGATTGCTTGGACTAGATAGCAATTGAGTATATATCTAGGGCAGCATGTGATACTTTCGATATGCGCAAACCGACAACAAAAGAATATATATATCTAAGTCACGTAGATAGTGGGGAGTGGGTCACGTTACAACTGCAAATGATATAATTGCATTTAAACACTTTGCTGCGAGTTCGAAATTCACACCACATGTTGTGCTCAAGATAAAACTAATGTGCTGTCTCTGTCACTTAAATACACTTGTCTTTATTCATAATTACAATTCGGTCGGTGAATTCCACTTTTTTTTGTCAATTTTTCTCCTACGCGATCAGAAAGGAAATGACCAGCCGAGGGTCGTTGTCGACCCTTCTCATCAAAAGGCATACGAGTCACAAGAAAAGCACCCGAGACTGATAAAGCTGAAAGGTAACCGTTAAAAACCCATTCTGTTAATTTGACCCCCCCCCCCCATCCCCCACGTCTCTCTTTCTCGCTCTTCATGTAACCGGGCTTGTGGTTCTCTCGAGGATATGCCAAATTGCATGCGTATAGCACGCTTGATTTTACTTTTCTAATTGCTCGAGCTGTGGAGTACAGGGTTTGCTGTATTTTTATTTTATATGAGAGCTTGTGCAGGCTTTATCGTGCGAGAAAAATATATACTTTTTTATAAAAGATCGCTTAGTTTGTAATAATTTATTATTTGACTTTTACTTAGCATAATTAGCTCGTCATTTTCAAAGCTAATGCGTTGTATGCACGAGAGCGTCTATAAACGGAAACTTGTTTGTATAAACGTGAACATGTGACATTATGCTTCCTCCGCCTAACAGGAAGTTTACGTGGATTCGCTAATGCAGTGGCGGTATACACATCTGTCATCGAATACCTTGCGCACATTCATCTCAATGTAAACCAGTCGTGTCACGCAAAAAAATTTATAATAGCGCTATTTGCTTAATGAAGTATATTATATTGAAAACCAATATATTTTTGAATATTACGGAACGTAAATGCACTCGCAAATGTATTAAAATAAGTTGAAATGAAAGAAAATCAACATAGCAGCTGAACGTATCGGCAAAGCTTATTCGCATGAAAAGTTCGAAATTGAAAACTTGGAGCGTGTCAAAATAGTTCCCGCTTAATTTTAGGAGTCCATGGCAATTTTGACTTTGGAAAATAAAAATCTTACCACTTATGGAAATTATTTTCAAAAGATCAGTAACATTGGTTGTTTCCTAGCAGCGCGGTTCAACCACCTTCTTTCCTCGTACGCATTTTCAACGGCAACAATTTTCATGCCTGCATTGTTTGTCTGACTGTACACACAAAACTGTGTGCTTGCAAGCTCGTAATGGAGGAGAGCAGCGCGTGGTCGCGTGATGCGGTCGTGGCGTCGGCTCTGCGCTGAGCTCAATTGAAACTTGACACGTACACCTCATCTGCGCGCGCACTGCTGTCTTTTCCAACGATCCTCCGCGCGTATCGCACGCCATATATCGCTTATATGGCACGTCTGGGACGACACCTATATCTCTTACTCTCCATCTTTATTAGTTCTTTCAGCGCTTGTCTCTTTACCATGAAAACAATTTGCCTTTCGTCACCTTTTTTCATGTCTTTAGATGTTCAGCATGATAAGGTCAGCCAAACAAATTTATGATGCCCTTTGATAGTAATACGCAGTATAGAAATATTTTCTCAAATAATAACATTGAATAGATTGTATTTACGAAGGTTTCAAGTTAATTAATCTTCGTTCGAACGCTGTCAATAAAACATTGTACAGCAGATATATAATTATAATTAGTACAAGCACAATAGGAATCGAATAATACAAAAATCCGATTCACTGCTGAATGTGTTGTTTATAACAAAGAAAAAAGAGGAAATGAACAAGTCAGAATAGAATTGATTAATTGGATTTGGTCGGAGCTCTAATGAAGCCTCTCTCCCTCTCGCTCTTGCGCATACATTCTTCAAATCAAGCTAATTGCTGGGTGAGAGAGTAGGAGAGCGAGAACTGTGCCGACTGTTGCTGTTAGGTATATGTATATGTTTGGCCACGGCATGGCAGCTAATCCGCACCCATTGACTCCTCTGATCCCGTTCTCTCCATTTCGTTTCTCTCGCTCGTGATATGTTCGCGGCCACGTTTGTAATCCTATGGGATTTATAGGTCAACGCACCGACTCGTCTCTGATCATGCAAACGTCACTATTTATATATATTTCTATGTTTTAGCACACTAAAAGAGTTGTCTTATTAATTGGAATTGTCCTTAGCTTCTTGATGTGAAGTTCGTAATATCGATTGAAGAATGAAAAATAAAGTTGAAATATATCCATCATTACCGCAAGCTTTCGTTTCGTGGATATAAATGGTGAAATATACGGAATCGAAAGTGTATATTCGATTCTCGATTTTTATTTCAATGAGAAAACGTATATTCAATGACGATAGATGGTTATTTTATATAATTGCAAAATTACTTCTGAAGAAGATTTTAAGAGAAGTAGATAAAAATTGTTTCAAAAAATTCAAAGAACAGACAGCCAACCAATGTCTAAAATAACGTTATTCTCACTTGTCGGCGTCACCTCAGTCCTAATTAGCCATCGTCAAGCTCGCTGAACTGGGGGGGGGGGGGGGGGGCAACCGTCACAACAAAAATGCATAAATCAGCAGGCAGTGAGAGAGAACAAGGCACGGGTTCGAAAGTTTGTTCTCGCGCTCGCAAGCAATAGGTCGGTTCACGCCGTGACTTGAAGTGTTTGGAGCGCGAGCGACAGAGGGAGAGAGCGAGAGAGAGAGGGGTCGGGAGGGAGAGAGGAGTTGCACAGCAGGTATTCATCGTGAGGCTAATTAACGGCCCGCATCCCTTCACCGGCAGCTAGCATTGTCTCGAATACCGGAGGGCCGCACAAACACACGTTTCACAATGGCCGTCTGCGTCTGTGTGTATGGGTGTGTGTGCAAAGAGAAGACACACAAGGGATACCCATTGACGTTCTCTACCTACCTATGTGCTGATATGCGGGCGTAAACGATTTGATTTGTTTCACCGCCCAGAAAAAAAATAGAAACAACCAGTTGAAATTAATGCTTTTGAGCGAAGAACGAAAATGTTTAAAATCACGCGCAAATACCCAAAGCTGTTACTCTTGGCATTTGTACAAAACAAACGGTTCGCTTGAAAAGAGCGGTTATATTCACGCTGCAACTCTCTTTTTTTACACGCTGCATTTGTTTTGCGCGAATGGAGATGGATTACGCATCTGTATGTGTGTATGTTTAAAATATTGCGAAACGCATAGTAGCATTGTGACTGCAGGCGTGTGTGGAAAGAGAAAAATCAAATTTAAAAATGTTTATTTATAGCGAGTGAAAGTAAACTTCTGCCGATGAATTTTTTGTTTACACAAATATCGTTCTGATATTATTACAGTGCGCGACGTATCGCTGCTAAACAATTCGTAGATTTACAAAAAATTAAATTTTTTTATAATTATGGTATTACGATCGAATAAAAAGGGTGCCTAATATATGGAGACATAGTTTAAAGAGATACTTTGATCTCATAAAAAGCTTATTACGCTCTATATTGTTTATCCTTTTTGTCAAAGCAACTTATTTTCTTCAATAATCAACTTTTAAACATGGATTTCCGATGAATAGCTAAAATAAAAAAAAAAGTATATAAACTCCTGCAAAACGAAACTTTATCGAAAGATTTTCATCCTTATTGTCAATTCTCTCTCTCTCTCTCTCTCTCTCTCTCTCTCTCTCTCTCTCTCTCTCTCTCTCTCTCTCTCTCTCTCTCTCTCTATGCCGCACCACATCCAAGCATGTCGTCAAATTTCGCATTCGATTTCAATAACGCCCTCATCAACGAGAAAGCAGATGCTTCATCTGCTGCTACTGCTTTTCTGTCGCGCGCGAAGCAGAAAAGTTTCAGCACTATTACGGCGAGAAAAGCCGCTTTACGATTGACGCGCGCGGGCGCATGCTTTTTTAATTTGCTTTAATGGCGATTTTTAATCCAAAGTGCTCGTGGAAGCGAGAAAGCTGCTTGATGTTGCATTTGATTTTCCGCCTTTAATATCGGTCATCTTTTCTCATTTCCCTTCGTGTAATTTTATTCTTTTTTTTCATTATATCCGGTTTCATGTGGTAGATATTCTTGGATGCGTAAGTAATAAGGTCAATTTTAATTACCATTCTAAAACGAAGAATGCAATAAATGGATAAAGGTCTGAATGTTTGAGCGAATATCTGAAACGCAGCAATGAGATTTCATATATATTTAGACTACCGGTAGATATTATGACAATGTGAATTTAAAAATTTCAACGGCAAAATTTAATTAGCTAATGTTATAATTATTCCTGGAATAACAAAAAATAGGTTTTATTAATTCCAGTAGAAATGTTTTTTTATTTTAATTCCTCCGTGTTTCCAAATTCACGCTACCTTTATACAAAGAAACGTAACTGCTAATAAGAGATGAAGGGAACTAATTATAATTCAACCCTCATATTGAGCCGTTAATGAGTTTGCCAACGTAAATCCTTCATAAAAGCGCTCATTTTGACGATTAAATCGGACTCTCAAACAGGAAAAATTTTCCATGACAACATATAGTCGTGCGAGACTTTTTTCTCTTTCTATCTCATTTTCCGTGTGCAAACATAAGCTGTATTTTTCTCTTGTGAAATCTCGTTAACCGTAAAATCACAGTAGAAAAGTGTCTGTGAAGGGTCGCTAATGGAAATACAAAATTTAAAAACGAGCATTTCGAGATGAAGATTTCGCAAAATTGGCCGTCCAAAAATAGATATGTATATGCATCTATGTACGGTTATCTCTTTCTCTCGCGGCGAGTTCCTCAACTATGCCGCTGCCCTCTTATCTCTTTTGGCTCGCTACGGAACTTTTTTCTTTTTTAGCCGCGCGTATAGCAGAGGCTTTCCGACTCTCATTGCAGTGGTTTCCCACCTCAGAACTCTACTCGAGCAGCCGTGTGCCACACTTTTTTTATGCTCATGGTTTGCAGTTATCTTAATCATTGAGCGCTCTGTTCGAAAACTTTCAAAGTTTTTAGTTTGCAGGATGTAGTTACGGTAATTAATACCAATTATCTTCAACTTTAAATTTTCTGAGATAGAACACTTGCAAGCTTTTTAGTTGATAAAAAAGCATACGTAAAAGAGTTGTTAATAAAGAGGCAAAGTTTTGATCGTTCAATTAGTCAGACAATGATGTGTTAGCTTCGTCAGGGGCCACTTTGCCGTCAGCACGAGAGCCGCGATACGATTCAGGAGGACTGCATTATCTACTTTATACCCATTAGCAGATTAAGCGTTTACCGGCTGAAAAAGTCGTTCGGGTCAATGAAGCAAATCGCATCTGCTCCGATTTGCTTTGTTTGCTCGCGGTCGATCGTTAAGCTATCTTCAGCTAATTACCAGCAATAATCATGTGAAATGATTTAACGGCTTTCTTAATTGGTCCAAGTGTTTCGAATCGGCGCATCTCAAACGAATAAAATTTACCTGGATCGATTGTATTGTTCATGATTTTTTTATGCGATTTTGTTGGATAATTCAGTGAAAAAGTCTATACAGAAGATTAAAAGCAACGTTAAGACAATCCTCTGTCAATCGCGTCAGCTGCATTAATAGAGAGCTTGTGAATGTGCTCTCTTGAAATTGCAGCATGAAAATTTGGCATTAAGTCAATTACGCAGTAGGCTTTGTAGAATGTTTGAATACCAAATGAGATTCACGAAGTCAATCTGAGAGAACGTCGAGAGAGAAAATTCATTAGACAGTAACGAGGTAAAGATCGTCGCGCAAGTGATTTTCGCGCGCGAGCGCAAGCACCGAGAGAAATAGAAGTCAACCGTCAGTCGTCGTCGCTCGTAAATCACGATGAACTTTAATTCATTGTAGACCAAATTTCGGGTCACGAGCGCTAATTCGATTTTCGTTAAGTGATTCAAAATGTTCTTTCTTTTATGAGTATAATTTTTATGTTGCAGGTGAGATAACGACGACACTCGAGCAACGCGTTGCACGGGACTACGACGTAGTTAATATCGTAAGTCGTTAACTACTATCGATAAAAAACATGGAGCCCTTACTTTCTTTGTCAAAGAAAAAATTGGGAATGGAACTTACGTAGCAGTGAAGATTCAGATCTTTGCCAACTGGTCTAACTGCTCTAGATGAAGCGCTGACAAATCAATAGACATGCAAGACGTTATTTCGCAAAGATATGCGTTTCGAAAGTGAGGAGTGCCTATGGTTTTTTAACCGATAGTAAGCCGTTACACAATTAAATCTGGAAAATGAATGTTTGAGTTTGTAAAACGTAATAGTCTCTCTCACACAGACTTGAAAATCTGAAACACTCGAGTAAACGCTAGAGAAGTGCCTCTTAATTAATAATTTAATTAAGAGAAGTCCTCTAAGCTCTTGCTCAGCTCTAAAAAGCGCGCGTGCAATGAAAGAGACGCGGAAATAAAGGAAGGAAATATATTCAAAAGCTCGACCCCGTGCAAATTATTTACTCGCTTCCTTTCTCTCTCTCTCTCTCTCTCTCTCTCCTCTCTCTCTCTCTCTCTCTCTCTCTCACTTTTTCTATCTCCCGGGTGCATAACATTCCTGTTCGTGAAGCCGAATTCATGCATTATAATCCCGTAAAATCCTCGGAGTAAAGGACAGTAGTGAGAGAAGAGAAAAGAAAGAGGCCGAGTGTATCTTCTCGACGTTACGCTGTGCATTTAGATATTTATGTCACGACCGGCGTTATTCCTGCTCAGCGTCATAACCCAAGTGGCTTCCTGCCAGACGAACACAGTGGACGTACACTGAACTACCACCTTTGCATTGCGAAGAAAATGCTGAGATTGCAGCGTTTATTGGGGCACATTTAGATTTATGAATCAGTATTGCATTTGACAGAAAATCATTTAATCACAAAGGTGGCTGTAGTATGGATAGATTTTTGTCTTTGGTCATGAAAGATCGTTTATGATTCCGGTTCCGCAAGCGACAAATGCAAGCTATGCATTGCACGTGTTGTCCGCGAAAAGACATTGCCACTGGAAAAGAAAATTGAGGATGTATTAAAGAGGTAAAAACTAATAAAATTAGTTTGAAAAATGTAAGAGTGGAACTAGAAATCTGCAAAAGATAATAGATAAAAAGAAAATAAAGCGACAAGCTTTGTAAGAATGAACTTGAGTAAATATTGAAACGAAATTGCATTATACACGTCTAAATTTTTTTTCATATAGAGATCTATCTTTTATTATTTAAAATTGATTTGAAATAAATTATAATATATTTGAAGGATCAAAATTGCATAAAATATTAAATCGTCATAAAAGCAAAAGAGAAATTATTGATACATTTTAGTCATTGCAAGATTAAATGTGAAAATTGTTTGAGTACGAAAAGAATTGTATTGTACTATAATTATTTGTATAATTGATTGAAAATTTGATAAACTAAAGAGATAAAGATTCCCGCGAAACAATTGGTAGACAAGCTAATGTTGTGTGTGGATTCTGAGATATAGCCGTATAGGCTTAAGCAAGAACTTCTAGTTTTTTCTTAACAGTATCCGTTAAGAAGTTTTTACTAATAACCTTTAAGTTTGCACCAGTCAAAACGGGCATTTTGAAAAACCACTCAATATACGAGTACTAGATTTTTGTATCCGGTATGTGTAATTGAAATATACAACTGACTCTAGTCCTCATAGCAGTGGAGTATTACGAACATAATCAAGGAAATAGAAGCAACAGCAAAGTTATAGAAAAGGAAAAAACGCAAGGTAGAGAATAAAAACATCGGTAGCGGGCTCGCGCAGGGAGTAGAAAATGTGATAAGCGGAAAACAAAGCTGCGAAGCGCGAGCACGCAGACAAAAAGCGACGAGAAGGGGAAAAAGCGCTTCGCTTTGGAGCAGCAGCAGATAGAGCAGCAGATGAAAGAGAAAGAGATATTATTTGCCTAAAGCGAATTAAGCGAAACGTGCGCGACGTGGCACATTAATAATTTAAAGATTCCCTTGCTCTTTTAGAGCTGAATTCGATGCGATGTTACAACGTTACGTGGGATAGAGAGTCGCCGCGGGAATCATTTCGTGACTCTTTCTCCGCAGAGCTTATCCTCATAACGCGCCCAAGCTTATAGATCGTTTATCTATTGTCTAAATGCTCCTCTCGTTGGGTGTGCATGCAGTTTTCTTATCTTGCTCTCTGCAAGCGCGCAACGGTGCTTCCAAAGGATTTTTTACCCTGAGAATATATAATATGCAAACTGCAATGTTCACTGTTGCAGGAGAGATGTATGGATAAATATATACTCGTGCTGGTATCACGTTATTGATTTCAGCAGGAGGATGCACGAAAAATATTTCCTCAATATCATGATGAATGTGCATTTATTGTGACCTTTGCCAGTTGGATTGCTTTTCGAAAGATATATACGTTATTTCCGTACTAAGCTGAATGGCGAACAGAAATGAAAATATTAATTTTCTCAAATAAATAATTAGATTTAGTTTTCCTAAATGAAAAACTTGTGAAACTTGAATGAAAGATTCGTGATTTCAATAATCGCATTAAATTATTACCAGCAAGATATAAAAATAAAATTAAATATTTTGCCAGAAGACATGATTAATGTAGTTATTAAATTTTTCGTATGATAAATCTTTCGTAGAAAAATTAGAGGAATTTTTATTTACGGTCATTCGTTCTATTTATGAATTGATCTGTGTTCGCCAGTGCGATCGATCAGTCTGAGTAATTTTTGATGAGTATCGTTGCATATGATACTCAATATTAAAATTAACATAAAAATTCAATTAATACCGTGTAAATTGAAGATGTCCCAGTCGATCGAGAAACAAAGAAAGCAGCACGAGTATAAAAGAAGCTTCCGCGAAATGAGAAATGAAGTCCAGCATGTCGTCGCGCAGAGACGATGGTCCAAGCATCTGGCGTTCATCCGCATCATTGGATGGCTGTCGCATGCGCTAGAGAGCCAATTCCGCGCGCATCGCTCTTCGCTATTCCCTTCCGCCGACAAAAGAGCCTTCATCGAGTTATGGCCTTCCGATAAATCCACCACCCTCCTTTGGTATTTTATAATATTACAGTCGATATCAGATTTTTAACGCTCTCCTGCTATCTCTGTATATTCCGTCACTTCCAAGAAAAATCAAAAATTGGTCTGTCAACAGGATCCATTACTTGATTCTTCGGCAACTGTTGATTCAATATTTTCCGATTGATATGGCTCGACAAGCTTTTTCCATTCGCATCGGTCGATCGTCGATAATTTGTAAGTAGTTTTCAAACTCAAACGACTGATCGCTTTCATCATAGTGACATTAAGCTGATTAAATTGGCTTGCTGCTTTTATTTGGAGTAAATTTTAATTCGAATGTTTATCTATAGACGTCGGGTCGATATTCAATTTCACTCGATCCTTACGGCAACGCTTCACAATATTGACGCTTATAAAGTTCCACCGACGAATAGCAATTACACTCTTCAATAAAACTACCTCGGCAAAGTATAAATTCTCCCTTTCATGTTCATTCCCTACGACTACCGCCAGCATTTCTCTCATAAAAGACTGATTCGCTCGATTAACGCTTTGTAGCTCGTCGTTCTACATCCGTGAAATTTCTGCATTAACGATGCGGCGCAATTGGATTTCTCTCTAGTTGCCCACTGCTACGTCGAACTGTCTATTGAAATGTTCAATTCATGCGAAATATTCCGCGTACTTTTTGGCCGGCTCTCACTTTTACCACTTGATAATTGGCTGAAAAGTGATCAAGCTAATATTTACATTGCCGTTGAAGAGCTGCTTTCACTTGTTAGAATTTCTTCGAATAAAAGCTTCGATTGCATTTACTAATTACTGAATTGATAACTGATCATTCAATAAAAAATGAAGCCACTTGAAACAAATAATGATTTACAAAAGAAAAAAACCTCCATCGATATGAAGCTTTCAATGCAAAGACATGGAAGCTCGGCTGAAGGTGTATCTTCAACGATAGTTGCACGCAGCCCGCGGGTAAAACGCGAAAGTGCGCGCAACACCTGTGTCCTGTATGGAGCCCCGGAGAGTAGCTATGCAATGGTGTGCGCTTGTAGCTCTTTAGCCTCTTTAGCTGCATCTGTTTAGTCGTGCGGCGCACGTGCGATTTGTAATATGTTTGTAAATTCAATCGCTAAGGGAGATGTAGACGTGCAGATACTCTCTCTCTCTCTCACTCTCTCTCGTGCTCGCGGTGGTTATCCATGAAACGCAATATCGCGCCAAACACGGAAATGCCTTGTTCTCTCTCTCTCTCTGCGCGTGCAGTATTGTTTGTCTCTCCCGCGCTTAGAGCCGCGACGATGCATCCGATCTTGTGCATCTCCGTGTGTATTTGCACTTTGCTGTATGTACTCCGCTTGAATGCTTAATTCCGCGGCAAACTTTCCAAAGTATGCGCACATCCCATCGTGCTGTGATTTTAGTTTGCGAAATCATTTCAAAACTTGGTTATGTAATTTACGTTTGCGAAACTGGCAAAAAAAAATTTTTTTGTTGTAAAGTGAGAAATAGTATCCAACAGTACTTATGGAGCTATAAACTTTTTACAAACAAAGTATGCAAGCCAAAACTCGCCGGCTCTATACGCTTACATGCTCGAACTCACCCTTACATTACGCTACCCTTTGACCAATTTTGAATGCGGGTAAAGAGCAAAACTTTAGTCAACTTTGATCGCAGTAGTCTAAATAAGAGGGGCTTTTAATAAGAATGACTAGATGGCCATTTTGTTTGTTCGCGCGAATCTTAAAATTATAAAATGTATGTATATATATTCTATCGCAAACGCAGAATCTCCAAAGTGAATTTCAAACGAGACGCAGTGAACGGAAAAAGCTCTCTTGAGATAGCGAGACATGCCAGTTTTTCCAATGAGAATATTCCATTTAAACCTGCCAACTTAGCCTGTCAAAAACGAATGCAGCAAGTCAACGGAGGAAGAGGAGAAATAGAGAAAAGCTCGCTCGTTAGAATAATCCCTCACTGATGTTATTCCAATAGATGGGAACACGCAGGCGTATTATATAATGCACATAAAAGAAGGGCGTTGGTTCTTCAAGCTTTCGCGTGTTGTACGATACTTATCTATTTATAGGGCCAAACCTATGTTTTCTCACACATTTAATTCTTATGACGAGCTCAATTTTCGATTATGTAATTGCTTTAGATTTGGTTGGTATCGCGTGTCACTCTCATCTTTGTTATGCTTTGTCCTGAGGATTAAAGTATCGAGGAATCTCGGTGGGACATGACTTGTTTTGTGATAAATGTTATCGTGCCTGCGGTGCTTACAAGCTAATTTTTTCGTAACACGTAACGATGCTTTTAACTTTTAAATATTTTTGGTGCTTGTCCGCCGGATGAAATTTCACGCGTCTATGCTTTTATAAATAAAATTTCATACACAGTGTTGCTCTAAAGTAACCTGACTTTATGACGCTGCTATCGGAATCGAATGCGTACGTAAAAAAAAAAAAAAAAACACGCAACAAGCGCAACTTTTTCATAAAAGCGTCCTGCAAATAAATATTTATCGCGGTGGATAAAAAAAGAGAATTCTAGGAGCGTACATTCGCGTCGCGCGAGCGCTTATAAAAAAAATGAGTGGCAGCATGCGCAGAAGCGATCCATTTCTACGTACGTCGAGTTTTTTATTTCCCTCTGCTGCCTGCTTGCCATACGTGCTGAAAACAGAATAGCTGCCAATGCATCCACGCGCGCACCGTTGTTGCTTCCAATACGTTATTTTTCAACTTTTGTTTTTATCTTTTTTTATTTTTGTTTACGTATAAAAATAGGGAAGCCACGCCGTTTATTTCTGGTCACTTTGGCAAGATTCGATCGCACAAGCTAGCAATATACAATTTAAGTTGTATGTAGGTTAAACCATTGATTTTGTCCCAGCGTCAGCCGACCCACACTATAAGTGAATTAGATTTGCGAGCGCAGAGCAGCAGCCACGACAGTGAGAAACGCTTAATAGTAACACTACGCGGCTTCGTTGACTAAGCGTGCGCAAGCGCCACTTCAAACGGGTAAATGGCTGATCATTTCCGCGAAACCCGTCAACAATCTCTAGAAAACTATTTCTTATCCAATTCGACATTTATCTTGAACATGCTGTACTTTTGCCGAGCGACTTCGAATTTAAATTGATGATTCTCGTGAAAATGCAATTCAGACATTCAAAACGTTAAAATCCACCTTGACGCAAATGCAACCTCTTAAACTGCACATCAAACCAACTACAGCCGGAGGGGTTGCGGGATCCTCGGCCTCCTTTTTTTGCACTCGCGAAAGGGAGCGAAAGGGGGAGTTCAGTGCTGTAGTGCCCCGCGGGCAATGGCGCCTGATATTTTTCTCGCATGTGTTGTTTATCAAAATACCACGCGCAGCGGCCAATTAATTGTGAGCGCGGTCGCCGCGGCTTTGTGCTTAATATTTTAGCTGCAATCCGACGTGTTATTTTTTAGAGGTGTGGAGCACAATATGAGGGCGCGCTCGACCTTAATTACTGGTTGTTACATCATTACATTGAACGCGGCGAATCGATTTCAAGCAAACAAAAAAAAATGGAGTCGAAGCTTTTATGAAAATTTTTAATTGTCAGAAAAATATTTCTTATAATATTGATTTATAAGTCGATACGCGAAATTAGCGTCGGCTTAAAGCTCAAGCTCACATTGTCACTCGTGCGAATTTCAAAACTGTCGAAGACTATTGTAAAGGATCATCAATGCTTCATGATCGTTGCATGTATGCCGCGTACAAATCCATTGAAGTACATACGGTAACATGGTGACATTTCTCGAATAATTTACACGGGAAACAGACGCAGCTTTCGTGAGCTTCATTTCGCTTGCAACACCTTCTTCATGTATTTCTCCTTGTTTGCCGACAAAGGCAAAAAGAGAGGCTCCGGATATTCAATATTGGTGAATGTTTCCGCACGACGCCCACGACGAGGACGTACTGCCGAGAAAGAGGACAGGACAGAATAGGCAAATAGAGAAAATAGGTACAGGAGAATCGTCGCCGTCGTCGTTTGCATTGGAAATAAAACTAGATAAGCCGCAGAAACCCCGAGCAAATTCATTAGGGCAAGTAGTGTAGTTATTGTCGATTAATGCATCTACTTGACCATTTAGTAGACACCTACGTATGTAGTGAGAATCTGGCAAATTAATTAATTGTTCAAACGTCTTTTTTTACATTGTACCGTGTTTCTACATCACAAGAGAATCGAGTGAATATCTTAATTAAAGTGATAAACGTCAGCGAGAGAGACAACAGTCGAAAAAGGCGAGAGATAGAATTAGAGCAGGAGCGCGCGCGCGAGAGAGAAAGAGAGAGAGAGAGAGAGTTTGAGATAGTTAAGCTTCCGAGAAACACAGGCCGCCCGCGATGATGCACACATATGCAGGCCAGCGAGCTTCGAGCGAAGAATAAGAAGAGTCTAGCACGGCGAGAAAGACAAAGAGGGCAGAAAGGAGAGAGAAAGAGAGAGAGAGAGAGAGAGTAAGTTGGATGTGCGAGCAAAATAGACGGAGAGAGGCCTAAGTGAGTTAGATTTCAGAGATACGTTACTTTTTTGAAAAATAGAAATAAATGTATGCGCGGTCGATTTAGTCGTTGTGCCGATTTGAGCTTAGAAGTTGCGTGCTGTCGATTTTTTTTAGTTTTGCTCTTGTCGAGAAAGTCAAGCAAACGACTTATCGCATAATATGGTTCAGATGATATTTTTCACAATAGAATTACAATACGCAAAAGTAGGTTTTTTCAACTATCTAAATCTAATAAATGTCCTCAAAAAATCACGAAAATCACGCAATCCAATTAAAAAGAAAACATGTTTGATAGCAATGACAAATTTGTATTCATAAATCGCAGCAAATCCGTTTCTCTGAATCATCATGCGGTAGCAGTAGGATGCCAAGGCAGATGAGAAAAATTTCTGCCAGCTACAAGGATAACAAGAAGAAGAAATAATAGCAGAAAAAGAGAAGGGAAGCCGCAGAACGTCGCGCGCGCGCGCGACAAAGAAGAAGAAAAAGAAGTTCAGCATATACACGTGTAAAGCCAAGCAATTCTGAATGGTTTGGGCGCGATGGCAGCCTCCGAAAAAGGAGTAGAGAGCGCGTGTGACGGGGATAAATGTCGCAGTTGCCGCCGCTTTTAAGATGAATATCGGCTCATATTTCAGAAGCGAGGGGCCGCCACCGCCCGCACGGACGACGAAGCTTCAGCCAGGGGAAAGTGCATTATTTTAATAATGCTGCCTGCAAGAGAGCTTCTTTGAGATCCGCGAAATTTCAAGGGTAGGTAGGAGAGCCAGACGCTTTTAACGAGGAGATAAACGTCCAACAAGATGCGCGCACGTTTATTAACGATGCGCTCGCGCGCTGGAGAGGAGATCCGACGATTTCACGGCTGTCCGCGGTGTGTGTCTTCTCTCATTTTTTTTTTTTTTTTCATTTTTGCTGAGCGACTTCCGAGGAGGAGAGAAACTCTGCATGATTAACATCTTCCGCTTAGTGACTATTGTTTTATTAGTTTTTGAGAAAGACAAACATTTTGAAGAATAATTGGCTTTTAATTGGCTCTTACTTTTCCTTGCGACATTTTCAAGCGCTTTGTAGCCAATTATGAGAAGTTTATTTTTATTGACGCCGCATTTTCAGTCGTTTAGTTATTTAAGTTTTAGTGGCGATTGGGTCGATTTCTTTGAAGACAGATTTCGTGAAATAAATATTTTTAAGAAAATAAGATGCGAATATAAATATCATTACTTACTTGTCAAATCTTTAATTACTTTTATCCATCTTTTGCAATATACTCTTTTTATTATGACCTTCTTGAGAATCATTTAATAATAGATTGAAAAATGAAGATCAGATAGCGCTTATCAGAAAAATGAAATGCCAAGCTATATCCCTATATTATTCAAGTCTACGTTACGCATTGAATAGTTAGCAGTGGAAAATGGAAAGTGTTTAATCAGGCACAAGTCTCGATTGTCTATCTACTCGAGAATAGCAAAAACAAACATCGTGAAAGCCCGAAACACATCGCTTCCTTAATCGGCGAACCTTGCGTTTTGAGAAACGGTCTTGTTAGACCAGCAGCAGCAGTCCGCGACTAATTGGCTCGAATAAATTCAGTGTGCATGGCGTCTTACGCACGCATACAACAACACAGTCGCATCCATTGTGTGTATGATAATCGCTTCGAGAGAGAGAAAGCAAGGAACCTTTTCTGATTGATTTCCCTCTCGCGCGGCTGACTTACGCGCGATAATAAGCCACATTCAGCTTTAGCTCTGTCCTTGCAGCGCGCGAGCTTTATCTATTTGTCGCGCATATATCTAAGCTGCTTTTGTCTATTTATCTTTATTTGTCCAGTGATTCATGCGCTTGGCCACTAGGTAGAGGGCTGGATTATTAAGAGAGCGCAAGTGCTCGCGCTTTCGGGTGCCATTGCTTTTTTCTTTCCTAATTTATTTAATGGATCGTAAATTTTGTTTCAAAATGCTTCGCGAAATAGCTCTGATAAATCTTATGTCTCATCAGTATACTCGTAAAGATAGAATCATTAGATAAAACAGTTTGGCTGATGAAACTTTTGACGAAAAGTTTATTCCCTTCCAAAAATGATTTTAATGTTCGAGCTTTCGGGATCTCATTTGCAGTCTTAAATATGTGCCATTCAATTACTATAAAGCCTGCTGGCTTTTCACTTGAAGAATCGAAAATCAATGAAAACTATCGGTTTTTAGGTAATGAAATAGTTATAATTAGCTTAGCTACTATTCTTGAATTGAAACGGTTCTTCAGAGCCACTGCACTAAACGCGCTCATGACATGGTTGACTTTCATCTCGATCTCTAATTAACTACAATGATCAATCCATTTTACGAGAGAGAAAAACGAAAAAAATGCAATACGTTAATCAAAGCTTAGCATCAAATAGAAAGAAAAAAACCGAGCACTAAAGTTAGGTTCGCATAATAACAGCCTCGTTTTCTCCCTTCGATTCCCCGCACGTATATCTCGGCTTACATCTGGCCCCGTCCCTCTCTCTCTTACTCGCTCGCTAGCTCCTTTTCACCTCTCTCTCCGCGTGCTCATTTTTTCTTCTTTTTGCTCATTCCTTCGCGGCTCTGTTATTAGGCGTTCTCACGGCGACGAAGGTATTGTGCTCGCGCACGCGGCGCCTTTGCGTGTACCACGGGCGCCGCTGCCGTCGTGTATTGCTTTTTTTTTCAAAACGCTTAAAGAGGTAGGAAGCAGGTGCACGCACGTGTCGCGGGGCGGAGATGTTGCTGTTAGCGTTAAGTCGGTATTTCGATGTGATACAAACACGCTGCGAGGTACGTACCAACCTTTTTATTTTCACAAATTGCTTCGGTGCAGCTCAATTTTATTTTTGAGGAGAGTGAATTAGCCGGGGAGTGGCGAGAAGAACGGTTGTCATGTGAGCTTAAAATTTTTAATTGAAGTAGGCGTTTTCGTTTCACAATTCGCAATGATGAGTGTCGAAATTTGACTCTATGACTAATATTTAATCATAATAATATAGTCGTTATCAATTATCGCACAGGCTGCTAGTATATATTATTTATGAAAAATATCTAGACGAATTTTTCACGCGAATATGCCGAGTTCATTTTTTTGTAAATGTTCTGTCAAGAATATTATAAGCTCACATCGATACTGTATTATTTATAATAATCCATAAGCGTTACTTAAAAAAATAAACGAGTTTACCAGGCATGGTTATCGATTCCTAAATAAATACTTCCGCCTCGGTTTTTTTCTCGCAATAGAAATATCGTAGTTCAGTGGAACACCTCGTGTGTCTCAAAATGAGGAAGTGATACTATATTGTCGTAAGCTTTCTGCCAAGTTTATTCCTAATTTTTCAATTACGTACAGCAGCCATAATTGTCAAATCATTCCCGTAGAAGCATAGAAATTAGTTCTATTGTCACTCGAGAAGTCTTTCAAACATACATCGCTCATATACAGTCTTGGGAAAATATTTCCCGTAAATAGGCCGTAATTCAGCAACACGCTGGTTACGCGCGCTCGCGTGCGTCAGCTTCCTCTCGCTCGCTTTTACCCATCATCGCGCGAAAGACGCTTGCTCGGCGGTTTTTTTGCTCTCGTCTTCAATCGCATTATTCAAAAGGCGATGTGCCGCGCGAGTGTAACATAAGAGCCTCGGCGCACCTGTCGATCCGTTGCCTAAACTAAAGCTCTCCACGCACTGTATATATTGTCCAGGATAATTTATACGTTATCGGATGCTCGATTATATATGTGAGAAATCTACCCGCTACACATGTGTCCTTTCTTTTTGAAATCGATACGTTTTAAATTGACACGTTTGTAAGAGTTAGCTTACTGTCTTCGAATCTGTGATACGATTTATTTTCTTTTTGGCACCTACACTCAGAGCAAAGTATTTGCGATGACATGGTGTTTGAATGCTGAGTGCTGAATGTATTAAGTAAGTGCTCCTTCTCATATGTATGAATGGCGAATACTTGTGTGTACGTATGTGTATAGAGTTGGTGTTGCACTTTCACACATACTCAATGGATCGGCAGGTGCTGCTGAGATGTATGATTCTGACATGTAGGCTAAATTTATGGGCTCTCTCGCGCTTGCAATGATAGATACATATACGGCATGTTCAAGGAAAAGATTTAATTTTTTTTCCTAAGCGAGCGAATTGATAATAAAATTAACAAAGAATACGTCTGCGTTGAAGATAAGATAGATTACGGTATTATAATAAGCGAACAAACGATAGGAAAATGGGGTTGCGGTTTGCCGCAGTGCGCTCGCTGCAAATATTTGAATATCGATAGAACATTAGCTATCGGCTAGCACCGCGACATAATAGAGTGGTTTGGGCCATTAATTGACGTGAAAATGAATGCTCAGGGAGAATTAGTATTCATAGCGTGTGCCCGCTTGCACGACGAGCGGTAATCAACGCCAACGACTAAAGCTTATTTTCATATGATTTTCGTGACTGAATAGATATGTGCAGTTAGAAAGAGAGAGAGACAGAGAGACAGAGAGAGCGGGACATATTGGCTGACACTCCGAATCGTATTATGCCCATCCCATACATCAGAACCACTCGCGGACCTAGCACTTCCGACATACTCTCTACTCCCTGTGCTCGACCACAGGAACGCCTCTGTCTCTCTCTCTCTCTCTATGTGTATATATGTATATATATATACATATGTATGTGTGTGTGTATACACACACACACGTACTGATGATGCTGGTGCGTTTCTCATAGTTCTCTGTGAGTTGAGTTGATACTCCCGTGTGGTTTATGATATCTATTTCATATGCAACTGCTGCGAAAGCTTCAGTTGACTTTATAGTGACTTCTATTTTTATTTTTATTTTATCTCTTTTATAGAATCAATTCACCTCATTAGTCATTTACGTTCTTGTGATTACGTGACTACATGCGTTGCTAATTATTAATATTTTCAAAGGTAGAGGGGAATTGCCGCCTTTATGGCCATTTTCATTAAAAAATGATATAGACAGTGTATAGATAAACCGCTTATAAGAATTTTAATATTTCAATGAGCTTTTAGAAACTTTAAAGAGTCTTTTTTAATTGTTTCTTTATTAGGTGAAAAGTTCATATTCATACAATTTGAATAAATAATCAACCTTGAAAATATTCAATAAAACAACACGAAAGTACCAATAGACGCGTGAAATCAAGTATATTCAGTACTTTTTTTCAATATATTAAAATTCAAAGCTCGTATATAGACGTTGCACATGTGCTGGGAAAAGTGCACTCGTATCCTTTAACATATAGCACTAGGGGAACGAACCATTCGTGAAGTTAAGGGCCGAATGTTTCGCGCCGCGCGTCAATAGTACTCACGTCGTTCAAAAGAAAGTGAATTAATATGTAGCGAGAGAGCACTTCGAGACGAAAATCAATAACTACGTCGGCGAACATTGGCAAAAGTGTTGCTTGGCTGTCGATTTGAGATTGCACTACTCACGGTTTCGGGTGCATTTGAGGGCAGCGTTAATGGTAAAATGTTGCAAAATGTTATTTGTTTTCACTTGTTCTATTGCACAATTGTATTTCCCGTGTACGCCAATTATTGTCTAGTTCGTCGTTTTCTTATTTTATTGTGGAATTCTCAAATAATTGATTTTTTCGGCACTATAGTGCTAGTTCCAGTTCTATCAGCATTCAGAAGCCAATCTTCATTCTTCAGTGCTCATTCTAAAACTTGCGCGCGAGCGTGAGTCGCAAGTGATTCCACGAGACCATAAACGCGTTCGCGCAGCCAGAGAAAGGAAGCGTAAAGCGATTAGCCAAAGAAAAGTTGTCGATGGCGTTACCTACAAATTAGATATGAACCCTTACTTACTCTTGCCCGCGCGCGCGTAACTCGGCGAACACCTTGTTTGAAAGAAGAAAAAAGAAGCTAAAAGACTTTGATGCACCGCACGCACGTGGCGAGCGACGTCGTAAAAGTTGGACGCGCGCTTAACGATCATCCGTTTAAGGTATACCTCCGCAAGTGTTATACTCCGCTGTCGGCGATGTAGTAGAATCATGCAAAAAAACGAATACATTTTATTGAATTAGCTCTTGAAATTTCGCGTGACGACTTTTTCCGATTGCGAAGATCAGTGTGCAAACGAATAAATTTAATTGAACTTGGAAGAGACAGTAGAACTGAACAAAACGATCCAAGGCAACAACAACAATGCCTCTCATTTAAATAGAAGGGCGTCATACAAACTCGCGCCAAATGCAAATAACATAGATTTGCATTTGGCGCGATGTCCTGCAACGCAAGAGGATCGGTAGTAGGACTGTCGTAGTACATAGAAAAAAAGGGACATATATCCCGAGCGATGATCTTTTTTTTCTCGTCTGCTGTGGATATACGCACGGCTGCTCGTTCGATGTAAGATTTTACGGCCAAGTCGCGCAGTGCGCCGCACGGAAATTGAATTTCGAGACAACTAAAGCTCCATGAAGCTCCCGCTCTCTTCTCACGCACTGTCTCACTTTACTGTGAATTCGATACTCGGAGGGCTTACAACTTCGTTTTTAAGTTTCTACGCGGTCACGATTCCAATGCCCTAAAAAAAGAATAGAGTAGATACTGTACCAGGGAGTTTCTGTTAGTCACCAGATAGGTTAATAAATTTACTTGCATAACTAGGGTTGTAAATTATCGGAAGCGCGCGCGCGTACACTTTTCTCCAAGGTCCACGATAATTGCCAAGGTGCTAAAATTTCATGTGTGCACGCGCGACTCATGAGCATTCATTAAATGCTCATTATCGAGAGGATCTATAGCTAACTGATTGTTTAAATTTTCAAAACAGAGACTGTAATAATAGTCCATCATGGCAGGTATGCCAATAAAGTGTCCCGTCCCATGTGCACAGGCATGTGCAAAAGTAAACAACAAACAATCCACACACTTCATTCAACGTCCAAGACCTTGAGACAGTCTATGCCTGCCTCCCGTCGGAAGGCACTAACTTTCCGGAACGATCGAAGCTCCGACGCACGCCTGCATGGAAAATCTGCGCCTTTTCGCCCACCCACAACGATATAACTTATATTCGCGCTTGCTTGCTCGTTAAGTGTGCGTAAGGTGCATATACATACATGCGCGCTTGGCTTTATTATTGGCCGTAAAGTGCTTTTCGGGTGCGTTCGGAGCTAAGTAGCCGTGACAAACTTACGGTATATGTATATACATAAATTGACGTGCACACGATTTTTTGCAGTTACCGAGTGACGTACATATAGGGATTCTTGTAATAGATTGATTTGTTTCAAAGTTATTTTTTAGACGAGGAAAATGATTTCATGTTAATCTTCAGTTGTACTTAGAAACGTGTTTATTTTTACTTTTTTATTTATTTATTTGATATGTGCCTGAACGAAACGTAAAATAGGCATAACGTTGTAAATACGAAATATAAGTAAGTTTTCAGTTGAAATGGATTACAAAAATTATAGTACCCGTAATCCTCCATTTTTTAGATATTTATTTATTTAAATACTCTACGGGTATATTTGAAAATAAATAACTGCCTCTTAGATATAAAAACTAGGAGTTTTGAAAGGTCATTGTTTCAACTCATAATAAACTGTTATTTGCGCAAAATGATTAAAAAAAACAAAGATTAGGGACCCCACAAGACAGCGCGTTGTAAAGTATCGTCCCATTCTTTTCCCAATACGTACAACCCACCTTCAATAGTCGGGGTCACAAAATTCTTTCTTGAGAGACATACAAAACATTCGCTGGGCTGACGTTTTATAACGCAAGTAATCGGGCGCTTGGTGTATGCATACGAGTACATAAAAAGCCGCTACCAAATACAGGAGAAGAGAGCGAGAGGAACAACGTAATATCGCGGGCTATTTCGGGCGTAGCGGTGATTTACTCGTCTCGCGTAAGTCGACCCGGCGAATGCGTACAAATAAATCAGAGTAATCGCGCAGCCATTAGCTAATGGAGAGTCAAGAGCGGAGTATATAAGTCCGCAGAAGAAGCACCTATAACGACTGAATACCTGTCGATCGTTGTCCCTCGAGGGAGAGGATCGGTACATTCGCTTATGCTCCTTTGCTTTTTCGTGGAGGGGTATTGTTAGCATAGGTACGCGCCGCGATTGCATCGACCGAAAGACTGGTCTTATTTTGCCTGCGGAACTCTCGAGGACTCGTTCGAGCGATGAATTTCGAGAGTCGTTTCGACGATGTTTTATTAGCTCGATCGGTCTTGAAATAAATTGAAAAGAAAAAAAAGTATTTGCTTGGTAATTGGTTGCATTTTGATGATTATTCGTTCCTTTGGGATATTTTTTATGTTCTCTTGGCTTCATTTTACGGATCAATTATATCACAAAAACTAAAAGGGTTGATTTATCGATGATTCATGATCTTAATTACAATTATGTTTTCTCTTTTGTTTCAGGTGAGTCTACATTTAGAAAAACAGCAGTAGAGTGAGTAGGTATCTTTTAAAACGTAGTAAACTATAACTTGATTAATTTGGTATTTTCAACATATTCAACTAACGATATGAACAATCTTAGAATTTCAGTTACCGATTTTCGCTCAAAAATCAGTCAAACTAAATTAGTATTGTAGATTTCAATGACTTATTTGATCAAACGAGAAACTTTGGTGAGTAATCGCTAGGTGGTCAATCCATATGTATTAGTAATAGTTAAAATAAGAAATTTATGTTATAAAAGATCTTATAAATTTAAACAAAGTGAGAAATTTAGTTGTCGATTGGCACTGTCTTCACCTTCTGAGTTCGTTCTGCGTTTCGTTACCTTCGTACGAGCAGATTCATTACAACGTATAGCGTAAGAATTAATTTTTCAAAAGTAGTAAAAGTAAGACTTTCATTATATTAAATCTGTGCTTAATGTAATCATTATTCAAATCAATAATATCAGAATTAAAGTATTGACCATTTTGCAGTGTTCTAAATTTTTAATCGTATTAACTGCTCGAACAATAGGCCTCGAACAAAATCGAAAAACACGCAAAACGCTAACGAAGCAGGAGAAAAGGAAAGTTTGGATAACCCCATGCTCAATCCACGTATAAATAAATATATATATATATATATATATATATATATATATATATATATATATATATATATATATATATATATGCAGCTTAGCTAGAATCTCGAAAAGACGGATGAAATTTATGCAGCACCTGCGTCATATCTCTCATCGGCGGTCCGAAAGTTCCAGCGCTGCTGCTGCGGTGCTACGGCGTGCACAGCCTCTCTCTCGTCGACTTTTCGTGTACTGTATCCGCGCTCCCTTTCCACAATTTCGTCGAATCGATAACATCAAATACTTTCATTTCGAATAAAAAAAAGATCATATTAACGATCTTGCCACTGCCATTATTTATACTGTCGACAGTTCTAAGTTTTCTCTGGTAGCACACACGTGGATTTTTTTGTATTGCAGTAAGCTTCGTGTCAATTAATACAATGTGGTGGATTTCTAGTTTCTCTTTTTTTGTTCTCGGGTGTGCGTTTCGTAGATTGAGATGCCTCCATTTATCCGTAGGGTTAATCAACAGGATAGGCAGGTTTACCGAGTCATTCTATTTAATGCACTGATGTTTCTCATACCGTCATTCCAATTCAATTTGGCTTTTGTCTTTTTGAATTAGCCGCCCTAAAGGGAATTAATGCTCATGAAAGTTTTCATTAGCGATGTAATAAAAGTTACTAGACGACAGACAAAAATTGACTTCTGAGTGGAGAAAACGCTTCGATAAATCCAATCCCTGTTCCGAAAAGCGAAATTGAAACAAGGTGTCTCATTTTCCACGCGTCATTCTCTCCCTCGGGCGTCGTTGTTAAACGTCTAAACGACATGGGAGCGAACCTTGATCTCGAAATATCCCTCGATTCTCTCTCGCTCTGGGTTTCGCACGCGCGTACTAGTGTGCAGTCAAAGCTCGCTCCTTTAAGCCGTTAATCTGCCTCCACACGAGCTCCCATTGCAAACTCGCTTCGTCTCGTCTGTCTCTCTTTCTCCTCTCTCTCTCTCTCTCTCTCTCTTTCTCGCGCTCTCTCCCTCACTCTCTCTCTCTCTCTCTCTCTCTCTCTTTCTCGCGCTCTCTCCCTCACTCTCTCTCTCTCTCTCTCTCTCTCATGCGTGTTCTATTCCACAACTCGGGTGCTCAGTGAAATTAAAATCTCTACGTGCGCGCACTCGCCGCTCAAAAACTAATGTTAATGCCTAAGCCCCACTCCGCTCTTAAAGCGGATTTATACCGAAATAATTTCCGTGTTATTCATTAGATGTTTATACTTTGATAAAATGATGCACATGGCTAGTTTTTTCTCCTGAGACCTAACAGAATGGAATTATGTACGGCAAAAGGTAATTTTATGTAAAATAGTTACTTGCTGAAGAAAAACTAATATTTTTTAGAACTTTCTCAGTAAAAATGAATTTTAACATTCACGACCAAGAAAACTTGTATTTTTCGTAATAAACGAAAATACATTTTAAAGAAATAAAAGCCTTCTGCATCCCAGAAGACAGACAAAAGAGCAAAGTGAAAATCGCAAGGGACGATTAGGACAAGCAGTGTCGAGGGGTCGAAAAAAGGAAAGGCCTGAGCGAGAAATTGAAAAAGAAAAAAGGTTTCTTTTTTTTGCCTTGCATGAACTACTCCACGAGGATCTTTCCTCCTTCAACTTTGGAATATCGGCGTACAAAGTCGCCGCCATACTGAGAGAAAATGCTAAGAGATTTTTCGCTCCCATGAGTGTGCGAGTCGCCGCCGCCGCCGTTTTGTGGTCGTTAGAGCTACGGCTAATCGTCGTGTGGCTCTGCAAGAGAGAAAAATCTCCCGAGTGTTTTCCTGTCTCTTGTGAGTGTGAAGATTTCTCGTTCCTTGCTCGCTTTTCTTTTCTTCCGAGACGAATGTCATGCGAAGTCATTTTTGCACCGTTTTAAATTCGCTGAGTAATTGATGTATTGACAATTGAAATGCTTATTTTTATTTCTTATATAATTAAATTGAAAAGAAAAAACTTCTGTCTATAGCAAAGAAAAATTCATCTGCGTACGAAATTTTATTCTAGATTTTTTTGACACCCAATTACTTTTGAAGCGACTAATCCTGACATCTTATCAGTCTGTATAAAAAAAATTTGAAAATGTAAGCGAGCTTTAATATCACTGAATACTATCGCAGACAGAATCGATCTGACCAACTCGGAAAAAAAAAATTATGAAATTCTTACGCCTGTAAACTTTTCGTTTCAGGAATAAGTAATAAAGCTCGGCTTATAGAGCAGGCATATCCTCAAAAACATTTCGGAGACAGCTTCTTGCTGCTGCAGGGTTCGTTCAGAGATGTAATGATTGCGCTCGCGCGCGAGTCTACTACGGATCATGAAAAGCGCTCGCGAATGGAAAACTCGGCAAGCGGAGAGTTTTTCCGTGCTCCCCTTCGTCGTTCTCCGGTTTCAACGTTATACTCTCTTTCTGTCCTCCGGCAATTTTCAACTTGCTTCTTTTCATTCGTTTCCTTCGCTATTCTTTTCAATGTTTAATGTTCTTCCTTCTCCTCGGTATTTTTTTCTTCTCTCGTTGCCTGGCAAAAATATCTAAGCTAAGCATTTTTATTTTTTATTATAATGAAAAATTTTTTTTATTTTCAGTTTTTATGGGTATAATTAATTAACGTCAGAGCAAGCTGACACTTAACGTAAATTAATGAAAATTAGAAGTCAATTATTATCCAAAGCAAAAGTCGTTATGGATCAGCATAAAATCAATGCAAATGAGATTCGATTATGATTGCCGTCTAATGTTTGTTAATTTGAAGTGTTGAAGAACGTCGTTCTGTCTTCTATTCTCTTCTTGATTTTTTGTCGTCTCGCTCGCCAAGCGAAATGACAAATGTAATAAGAGTGAGTCTGCAGGATTGCTCATTTTTCGCGAGACACGTTGAAAATTTGGAAGTGGGCGCAGACGGCCTTGTGGTCTTAAATTCTTGCGAAATTAACGAGGGACACAACCTTCCATTAGGAAGACGGAGCACTCGCGAGCAATAGCGACAATGTTTCCCACTCGACTGCTTCGTATGCGCGAGTATCGACTCTAATCGACACTTACGTCAGACTGCCACGCTTCTTTTATCGACACGCACGTTATACTTTGTTATCTAATTTCCACGCGTTAAATTCTACAAATATTTTTAGACATTGATTTCACAACTGTTATAGAATACTTTTCATACAATCGACGTACAATGACTCGCGCAACATCCGTTATATGTACACACAAAGCAGATGAGAGTTTCTTGCCGGCCATCCACAACCAAGACGACGACGCCAGATTAATTAATGTGAAAACTTTGCAAAGGTATACCTTCCTCTCTCTCCAAACGGACATAGTTTTCAGTTTCCGTTGATATAACTTCCGGCCTCTCCCTCTCCCCCAACGGCCTTCCCAGAGTTATCCGATAATTGCAGCCTATACACGCACACAGACACACACATATATATATACACGATCGCCAGGCAATAACCGAACTATGCGCGCATTGTAATTTACGATACTGAAAGTTTTATTTGATCAAATGGTAAATATATAAGAATGGGCGTATGTCCGTGACGATATTATTGGCATTACGAACATCGATCACGCGACTGCTGGCTTCTCTCTCGCCTTGCAATAGTTAAGTTTAGGGTGCTCGACTTTCTTTTTCAATGAATCTGATGTTTGAAAAACTTACCAGCTTCAATGATACACTTATTGAATTATAGTGATAACTTTGATTATTCAAATCAGTAATAAATCGAACCGTTAAATAATCCCTTTTCTCATCGAATTAGAATGTTCTGTAATGAATTGTCGTTCGATAGACGAAGTCAGATTGTACGCAAAAATAACAGTATTTTTCACCTACTGCACTCGCGGATCCTAATAACATTGAAATTTTTACAAGCCACTGCATCACCGAACAAATTCCTGGCACGTGTCTAGAAAACCAACTCTCATTCATGCGGCGGACGTTTGAACTTTACGGGACTCTCTCTGGCATACGTTTCACGTCTTTCCATTGCAGCCATTATTTATGTTTTATTTATTTCATGGAAAAAGTACGGCAAAAGTGGAAAAGCGAAATTTTTCCTCGTGAAATCAAATTTTCGTGATACATTGCTGGTACAAAATACGTTTATTTATAAATGATCTTTTATTGTTGATGTTTAACGTCAGAACTGTAGCGTTATTCGTCAAGTGAAAAAGAGCAAAATCGAGTGTCGTGAAGGAACGATCGGTCGTTAGTACTTTCGTTTAGTTAGCCATCTGCTGCTGCTGCTCAGCAAAATTTGAAACTTTCTCAGTCCATTCTCTATCTGTCTCGTGGAGGCCGTTCAAGTACTCGCTACTAATTAATCCTTTTAACTGGCGCCCAAATTTAATTAATCCAAAAGTTGAGAGAGACCACTGTGGTCGTTGTCGTCGTCGTCGTCGTCGTCGTAGTTTGCATCACAACCCGCGACGTCTTTACTTTTTCTTCGTCTTCTTCGTCAAGTTTCTCTCTCTCTCTCTCTCTCTCTCTCTCTCTCTCTCTCTCTCTCTCTCTCTCTCTCTATGTCGTTCTCCTTTTTGTTTTGCTTTCTCTTTTTCTTTCGCTCTTTCTCTGTCTGTCTCTCTCTCTCTCTCTCTCTGACATTTATAACTGCTGAGCCTCTTTTAGAATCAAGTCTTGAATTCGTCATAAAGCGTCTTCCACTAGTGCAATCCGATTTTCAGGTTTTCACTCTTACCGAATAAGCTCACAACAAGCTGTTTTGCTCATTAAACTAATTAGACCGATAATTTTATCTCTGCATTGTTTTTACGCGAAATCAAATATTTTATTTTCGTACATTTATTAAAATATTTCAATAAAAGATGCTCGCTCTAATGAATCATTTCCGTAAGAGGTCTTTTGTTAGAATGTAATGAAAGCATCTAATAGTCTAACGATACAATAGTAGCAGTCATTAATTTTCGCCAAGTTTTTTCCTCTCGTAGCAATAATCAAAAGGAATTCAGGTATACACTTTCTTTTCTTCAAAATAAAGGAAACAGGAAAGAGGGTAGCACTCTGCAGTTGCTTGAAAAGGAACAAAGCAGTTATCGAAGTCATTTCTCGTTGCTGCCGCGCGAGCCGTATACTCGTTGGCTCGCCCTACTTTTTTACGCTCCCGTAAGCACAGCAGCACCACCCTTATACACGGCTATGGGCTCATGCAGTGCGCTCCGCTGTTATTTTAACTCGAAATCTTATATACATTAAGAGCACACGAAAAAAAATTCGATTTCTTCTTCCCTTCTTTCAAGTTTCTTCTCTTCCCTTCTCTTCCTTCTCGAGAGAAAAAGAGCTTTATTTTTAATTAATTCGGTATAACCTTGCCTTCCTACTCATTTTTGTCGGATTGAATTAGACTACATTTATGGCGCTGCGAAGTCATTGGGAATGGAAATGGAAATTTTTTATGGATTTTCAATAGCGCGAACGCAGTTTATTATTTATGGTTAATTGTTACATCTCATTACGGTGATATTTTTATAATTTTAATCTGTAATACAATTACCTGAATAAGGTTGACTTAATTAGTTATCTCTACAAAGTATCGTCAAAGTTCGTTAAATAAATAAAATCAACATGTCAATAGAAATATTTGTAGAAAAGTAGCTTGTTTAGTTGCGTATGGTTGAATAAATTTATATATATAATTGTTTGTAGACGATCGCTAGGTGGTGTTGTTTCTGCATGCAATAAATAAAGAGTACGCATTATGAAATATTAAAAATGTGCATAACCTCGTAAATAACAACGAATCGTTTTTCACAAACGATTTATTCAAAGTTCACCATTATTGTCTACTGATATCTCTTCGTCTTGATAAAACGTATCCTAAAATCGAAATAGCTGACAAAAAATTGCGTGATATATACACACGGCCCATTAATAATATAACAACGCGCGTCGGTACGCAACACCAGCATAACACCCGTATATAAGATCAGATCCCTCTAGACGCACGTATAAGTTTATTATCAGCAAGAGCAGGGGCAAGTTTCGCGCGCGCGAGCCACGCTATACACATACAACATACTACTACTACTACTACTACTACTACCACTACTGGTCGATGGGGAATAATCAATCTCCTTTCCGCATGCTGAACGTTATGTGGCCCGTGCGCATATCCTCTGGAGAGAGGCTTGCCAGAGTAAAGAAGAAGAATATATATATGTGAATATAGGGACTACTATACAACATAGGAGAAACAATATTACTAACCAGGCAACTTGCTAACGTTAATAGTAATTATCAGTACTTGCCCCTGTCCGCTCCTAATACCAAGTCACGCGACAAAATTATTAATGGCGCGATAATTGAAAAGCCCAATCGGATATCGTCCCGACCGTGAGGATTAATTACGTTTTGGGTTAGCCGCGCGAGAGTAGTGCTCGCAACGAGTAGCTAATAGCGAGCAAAGCACGCGCAAAATAAAATAAAAAATAAAGAATGAACTAGAAAAAGTAGAGATTTGCCTAGAGAGAGTGAAAGACAAGCAGCGTAGTAGGGCAAACTAGCTTCGTGGTGGCTGGCTTACTCCCTGTATTTGCCTTAGCCTGCTAATTTACCTTCCGTCTAATGAGAGAAACTCTCAGAGCCGTAACGGAAGGGGGATAGCTTCCGCGTGCAAACCACCTTATTACTACAGTAGAGAGAGAGAAAGAGAAAGAAAGAGAGGAGATAAGACAAAGACAAAAAGCAAAGATAAAGATTTTATTGTGAGCTCTAAGAATGTATGTAGAGAAAAGCTTATACCAGAGTATTTACCCCCAGAGCATTTGGGGCAGCTCGACGTGTACCATCATTTCCAGTTTAACTGCGTTCCCTGCTGCCTCTTAAAACTGAGTTATTCATTGATCTTAATTGTGCAGCTCTGTTATTGAAAAACAAAATTGAAGACGCTCTTTTGCGGGCAAGCATCCCTCGTGATAAAATGGAAACAAGAGAGCGACTCAATTACCTTCTCTCGACAGAGCTGCGTTTACCTTTGCAACAAGAGTAATGGAAAGTCCAGAGGGAAAAAAGTTACTTTGAAGAACAATAAATTTTGTTATTTCCTAAAGACGACTTGCCGAGAGATTGGTTTCCAGCGGCAGAAAATATTGAGGCGACCAATTAGGTTCTCTTTCTGCCGCATGTTCTATCGGATGGAAAGGAAAAAAACTTCACGCTCCTACTCTGAATCCTTTGACTTTCTTTCTGTCATTAGAGAGCTGCGTTTTTAAAAGGTATGTGGACTGTGCATACTGTTTGTACGAAAGAATGCGGAATTTTTTGGGAAAATAGTAGGTAACATTTGCATAACAATCTCTTTTTCGTATGTAAAATATGACAAAAAATACGTCCATTTTCACCTGATTTCATCTATTGAAATTTCAATCCTTTCGATCTTCCTTCTTTTTTCCTTCATAGCATATCGAAACCCGCAATGTCGCACGAACTACGATCAATAGATCATAGAATGAATTATTTTTCTCGATAAACTTTTCTACCTTTATAAAGCGCCATTGTAAAGACCATCATCCCCATTATCCGTATACAACAAAATCGAATCTCCCACGTCAAATCGCAAACAACGCAACCCCTTCTTCCTTCCACAAAACGTGTACGCGCACAGAACAAACAGATCTGAAGACGATACACCACTCCATCAAGCAAGTTTAGCGAAGCGAAAGTAAAAACTCGAGTGTTGCACGCGCGCAAAACAACTGCGGAGCCGAAGAGCTGCCAGGCTAATAAAGAGAATCGTCCCCCCATCATCACATACATAACATACGCTAAATTCATTCGGTCTCATTATATGGGAGCAGTGCAAGCACCAAATGAATCACACAACAAAAAAGCAGAAAAGGAAATGCTTTCGAGTGGCGAACCGGCCCGCGAATAAAGCCATTGTTACTTAGCACTCGCATTGTTGAAGTTCTGCCAAATGCTGGCCGCCACCATTGAATAGGACGCCAGAGAGAGAGACAGAGAGAGAGAGACCCTTTTCTTCCCTCATATACCGACGTATGCGCATACATACGCATTCTTTTTTTCAGGGTTATCGAGAGAGTAAAAGGGTTGTTGCATTGGCAACGAGGACGGTGTGACGATGGGTGGAGATCGTGACACTAAGTGCTTGTAATGGAGATATATATGGGTGGCGTTGAATCTGCCGCTGTTTTTTTCATCGTTGTTTTTCACGCCGGTTAGAAGAGGTAATTCGACGACGTCAGATGGTCCTAATTTCTTTGTGTGCTTGATCTGTCGTAAATAATTTTGTCTCGGCAGGTGTTGTGCTCTCCATTTGCTACTGGATGCGAGTTACAAGTTCAAGCCTTTCATGTGCTACGAATCACCTTATTCATTGCCAGTGATTCACTGCTGACATTATTTTCATTTTTATTTACAAGGACAAATGAGTCGGCTCTCATCCATCGTTACAGCTATGCATACATCACTTTTGCTGAACTAATTTCAATAAAAAATATTCATTCGGGGCATATGCGTCAATGAATATATAAGCATATGTCCCAGTGTTTTAACGATTTTATCGACAATTCCAATCCAATTTAATTTAACGCAAGTCCGATTAAATTTTGTATCAATCACATTATCAATTATATCGCAAGTCAAAAAATATATGTAAAAATGAAATTCTCGGTGCAGCTGTCGTTCGACTACTCGGCAGCGAAAAATTTATTTAACCGAAACGAGTTTTCGCCGCCACTATACAAACGAAATAATTAAAATGTTGTTTCTTCGAAAATCTGAAGTCTTTCCGAAAAAAAATCCCAGCTAATTACAAACTATCCACGCACTCAGCCACCATTATATTATCCTCGTGGACACTTCGAGCCGAAAAACAGTCAAGTAATAAACGTGTAGGCGCACTTGGAAGGAGGGTTTAACGACTGTGCTGTTTACATATATTTTTTTTGCCTAAATCAATGATGCAAACGAGTTTGCCAAGAGGAAGGGCAGGGATATGCTCCTCGTCTACTTGAACTGTCCATCCACTATGTCGGTGATGGCACGTTTTTGCGCACATGCAAAGACTTACGTGACGAGGTCTTTATTTGCAACGGTCGTTGCAGTAATTTTATTTACATTCTGATGCCACGCAAGAATTCTTTATCCCGGAGTACCGTTTCCGAAGAAGCTAATAAACCTTTCACAACATTTCAAATAAACAATTTTTCTATCGAAAGATTCACTTTTGTAGTTTTGGTTTTTCAAATTGAAAGATAAATATCGGCGGTTAATAGTAAGAAGAAAGAATAGCTGGAAAGCAGACAATATATGGCATGAAAACGTCCCGCAAGTAAAGCTAAGCGAAGACCACTTTGAAAGTGAAGCTTTAGCCACGGAAAAAAGAGCGTTTGATACCGGCGCATACGTGTGTGTAGCGAGCACAGAGAAATAGGTATAGCGAAGCTGCAACTGTCTGCGATGCCGTCGTCAATTTAGCTTGAAACAGTCGGTCGTGTGCGAAATAAAAGACTGGCTTGGGCTTTCTTGGAGTGGCGCTTTCGGTTGAATGACTCGTGGCCATTAAAGCTCGTGCGCACATAACAAAATGCAAACGCTTCTCTGCATAACGATAATGAGTTCCATTCCGGTAATGAGGTCGCACGCCATTGAAATTGGCGCGCGTGCAGCACAAGAGAGAGAGAGAGAGAGAGAGAGAGAGAGAGAGAGAGAGAGAGAGAGAGAGAGAGAGAGAGAGAGAGAGAGAAGAACTCTCTTTTCTTGTTGAAAAGGCGCTAAGGCTAACGAATGTATATATACGCACAGCCGACGAATAACACTTTTGTGAGACGCGCACTTTGAACGTTCACTTTATTGGGACAGCTGTCCCTGGCCCAGCTTTCGCAAGCTTTCAATTTTTCAATGGGCTATTGCGAGCTCACAAGACATTGCTGTTGTCGTGCGAGGAAATCGGGCTAATGAAAATTGCAGAGCTTTTCTTAACGGAGTAATCTGCTTTTTTGGAGACTCCTTCACAATAAGTCGAATTTCAGCTCACTAAAAGAATAGCGAAATACAAAGATAACGTATATATTTTTATAAAGCCAAAGTTTCGTTTCATTACAGTTCTCCGTAAAGTAAAACTTCTTGTAGCTTACAAGACTCAAACGTTCAGTTTCCAAAAGTTTTATTTTTTTTTCTTTAAATCTGTTATATAAATTTAACTTTCGAAAAAGTTTATGAAACTCCAAATATTTACTTGAAAACCAGTCATTATCAACTGTGTATCCAGACCAGTCGCCAGGCAAGTCGCTCAGCTACACTTCTGTAACAAACAAGTCGCATCAGGGGTGGTTGTCTTAAACGACTAGTTTTCGCGGGTGTATAGGTACGATTGAATTTATCCGGGGGTGGCTAAACAATATTAACGCTGCACCGAGAGGGAAGACGCGCGTGGAGATAGTTCGCGGCGGCGGCGGCGGCAGCCAATTTTGGATTCGGAATGTTGTTGCCCGATGTATTGCTGTTATATTGCGCGCAAGCAGCGAGACCAACTAACTATATATATATATATATATATATATATATATATATATATATATATATATATATATACACTGGCGCTACTTCGAAATTGCACTGTTTGTACGTACGTGCCCCGGCAAACAGGTAAATCAATTTTCGGACGGACGTGGCGGTTTAAGGCATTGCCTTTTACCTTTTCTATACTACACGCTCGACCGGTCTTTCTCATTTACTTCAGTAATTCTGTTCCTTTTTCTTTTCGTGACAACGGAATTATTTAGTGGCTTTTTTTCTAATTGTATCAATAAATATTAAAAAAACTTGATGATAGACTGTAATATTAATATTCCGATGTAGCATTTACGACGGAATCTAGAATGTATTATTTACTCGTTTCAGGTAAGTTCAATGATTTAGAGCTCCCTTCCTCAACTTGTATCATATTTTTGATAAATACATATCGTAAGCAAATAACTAAACTCAACTATGACTTTTGATTACATTTATGAAATCTATCTATCATTATTGCTATTTCCTATCTATCATTATTGTCATGATTAAAATACTGTCATAAACGACGCTTACTCAGTTGTGAAATCGTTAATCACACCTAAAAAGTAACAAACCGTAGAGAGATAAGATGCCGTAATCTAACTGTAAAACACACATATAGATGAAAAAGACATGAAGCACTTGATTACAGTGATACGTTAGTCTTAACAAAAGATAGGTCAGCGAACCTTCAACGACACAGCAATAGTCCGAAATTAAAAGCTTGAAATAAAAAAAAGTCATCCTAAAGTCATCGGTCAACAAGATGTAGACGCGCAATTAAATAGTCGAGAGAGTAGCAGCCGCGTATCAGTTAGTGAACGAATACATATAAAATGAGCGCGAGCACTCATTAGGGCACTGATGGAATGTGTGTATGTTGCCCTCCTGCTGTGTGTGTTATACGAGTTCTTCTGTACATTGCTGAGTTAAGATAAATTAATTAAGCCGTGCGCTCGCGAGTCGTCCAAATTCCGAACGTGTTTATTTGGATATTTATCAGCCGTAAAACATTCCACGAATTTTGTTGGGCGTTCAATAAAATTTTGAGCGTTTACCGGACCTGATTACGCATATTATTCGTACGCTATATTACACTTTTCTTTTTCTTGCTTGTCCTAATTTTTCGTCTCAGTGATTCTTTTTAGCTTCGAAAACTCCCTTATTCCAGATAAAGTCACTCAAACTAATTAAAGTATGCATGTATAGCCTGGCTTTTAATTTCTTTACATGCGTCTTTTGTTTTTGCTTACGCATTCTTGCGACTTGATCCTTTTCTGGTTCTTATATGCTTGCAAGCGTACACGTGTGTCATTTTCTGTATAGCGGCGTAAACGCGAGTGTAGAGCCCTTAGGCAGCTCTTTCGCTCTCTCCAACGCTGCCTCGAATTAGTCGTCGCGTCCCGTGCTAATCCGTAATTTTCTACTGGCGCGGAAAAGAACAAGCACACGCGACACGTCGTAATTTATCCTGTTGAAATTCACAGAGCAACAGAGGTACACTTTCTCCTCCCTTCTATTTTTGTTGTTGTTGCTTGTTTTGTTAATTAGCAGTGAAGGTTTTATGCTTTGTGAATAAAGGATTTTTCTAAAATTCTCGCAACACTGATTCCGTTAGATAGTTTTCAGAAAATTGGCATCTCTCTATTTACATTCCTCTAAATAAAATTTTTGATTTTAAATAATATTCTCTGTGGATTTATATAACATGCTTGAAATGGAGAATGATATTTTTCAACAAATTAACGTAAAATGAAATTTTCTTTCAAACGAAAGCTTGTAACAAACATACATTTATATTCTTTGTGAATTCACCGAAAATGTTTAAAATATTCGTGTTTTTGAACCATTGTAAAATAAAATCCGAAATGACAAGAGAAATTGGTTAAAATCATATTTCTGGTGAATAAAAGCTATTTTTGTAGCGTAATTTAAAAATTTCGTACTCGTACCATTTCTTCTGCCACTGAAGTTTCACCATTTTCACGTATAATTTTGGGTAGCATTAAAACACGCAAAAATGTTATTCCCGTTCGGGGTCAAAAAACAACCGTTTATTCGAAACAGCGAGTACGTGATGATTTTACGAAGTGAAAAAATAATCCGCGATATGAAAAATGTTGTTTCCGCAGGACGGGCAATTCCAATGACATAATTCCAACGAAAGAATAAAAAAAAACTTAGTAGTGGTAGTAGTCGCGAAAGGGGGAAATAAAATGTTAAAGAGCGGATATGCAAAGTGCGCAAGAAAAACATGCGCCGAGCTCGCACGCTTTATGCATGTAAATCGTTTAGATTCGTTTGTTGTTCTTCTCTCCGCGGGTATTTGGACGCGCACGGGTTCGTGTCGTGCATCGGTTTCGTTTTACGTGCGCGTGCATTCACTCGCTCTTTTTTTTTTATCACTATTTCTCTCACTCTGCGTGAATACGTATAATCATTAAAAGTCCTCCCAGCAATGTTGATTTATCTAGGGACGCTTTTATTTATAGATTTAACGATTGCCTTCTTGATCTGAATGTTAATTAACGCTATGGCTTCGTTCCTGAATATTAAAAACCATAGATACTTTTTTTATGACTGGTCTTTCTCTAGCAAAATAATTGTTCGTGCGATAATTCAATGTTGAATCGATCAGCAGCTCTGCTTTTTCCTGAAAAAAAGAAAGACTTTTGTCGAATAACGTATTTTCACGTACAGAAAGCTACACGAAAGAAATGCTCTGCGATACGCGGCGTATGTCGCAACTGATAGCGCTAAACGAAAACTCGGGTTTCCAATGCGTTATCCAAATACCAAATAAAGTTGTGAGCGCGCGTGTGCACAGAAACCCAATAAAAGCTTAGTGATTAGATCTGTTTGGCTGCACCTGCCGCGCTCTCGCTAAAGCAGAGGCGAAAAAAAAGAAACATCAAAATTACTTTAATCTGCGATAACGAAAAAAAAATAACGAGTGCAATGAAGCGATTGTCTACGTGTACGTGCATGGAAAGAAGCGAAGTAATAAGGGGATCGTGGATGCAATAAAAGAAATAATAAAAGTCAGGTTGAAAAGCAAAGAGGAATTATACGCGCAAGCGACGAAAGGACATAAGATATAGTAGTGCATTTCCTGATGCCCGGAAGGGAGAGAATCGCTTTCATTGGCTTTTGTGCCCCTACTCGCGATCCCAGCCTTGTACGTTCCCGAAATTTATTTCCGAAAAGTTTTATAAAGCGATCAGTCGACAAAGAAAAAAAAAGGGACGCGCGCGCTCGTACGTACGTCTGTTTGAATTCCGGCATCTGCGACGTCTTCAGATTATCGGGCTATGCGACGAAATGAAAGGAGACTCCGAGGAGGGTAACAGTATGTCAAGGGCAATTCGCGACGTTACTTCTCTCGTTCCACAAGTCCGCCATACGTGAAATTCACAAAGCGTAATAACGCGCATATTTTGCAAAACTGTCCACGTGACGAATACCTGCACTATAAACATGCTGAGCGCCAGCAGCCTGTAATTAAGGTCGTCAAACGCGAAATCACTTTGAGCTGCGCGCCAGCGAAATGCACTTGCGCCAAGCGCGCAATCATCCGAAGAATCCGTCATCAATCGGGAGGAGGGAAGGGGCGTGAGTCGAGGTTAAAGGGCCTTCGCCTCGCGTGATAAATCAATGGAACATCCAATAAATTTCCATTAGAAGATCCACCTCTGAAACTTATAATTCTCTTTCTATATCGATGTTTGCTAGTTTCATTCGTAACGCTTTATTGCTAAGCACACAGAGGTATTGCGTAATTTTAACAAGGTGTCGAGAGCCTCAAAATTCCACAAGTATACTGATACAACACGTCGTTGAAGTGATTAACAACGTGGCTTTTCATATTTCGTACGAATGCTCGTGGATTATTTACATTTCTTCTTTATTACGTTGATATGTGTGCAGAAATTTATGATATGAAGCTATGCCGTTATTACGTGAAATTCGATAGGCTTCCATACCCAATGCGTTACTTGCACAAACATGTATAATTAAATAACTATACGCCAGCGTATTTACAACAGACATATCGATCGCGTATTGGCATTCAATTAAGTCGTATTTCAATTTAATATATATCGAATGAGAAATATACAACAAGCCCAAAGAACGTTACTTGCCACAAAAAAACTACAGAGGTCCCCTCCCAAAAAAAGTGTGCAGCTCGCGCTCGATTGATCGTGAAAAACCGCCTGGCATTTTCTTCGAAACACAGTCTGCAAGTGACAGTTGGGCACGCGTGAAAGGTGACTAGTCTCCCTCCCCATACTACGCTTTATTTATCGGCAAGTACTGCCAGCGGCAAACTGAGCAAACTCTTTGAGGGAGAGAGAGCTCCGTTTAATGGGCCACTTGAATGGCCAATCGCCGCGAGTGTAGGTACTAATCCGTCGCCGAATGAAATCGTTTACGAGCAGCTCGCGCGCGCACAATGACATGCCCGCACCCCAGGAACTGTGCCACTTACATGCGTTTCCAATTCTTTTTTTTTTCCTTTAATGTTTGACATCTCGACTAAGCTTTGACAAATAAGTGGCTTCTTTTTCCGCGTTTCTTGGTTACGTAACGTGGGAATCCGAAACTTGTGAATGAGGCTACAGTTTTTTTTAAATTGGTTGATTAGCGCTGATTCACCGTCGGCTGTGCCATAAATTCTTATATAAATTTCATCACTGAAATCTTAGATTTCTATCAGGACTTGTGTTCTACATATAATGAAGATGTCAGTGATATTATCAAAAGTCATAAATGTCATTCGTTCTGTGAAAAGTTATCTCATTCACACGGCATATTCGTTTTTTAGCTTTTGAAACCTCTTTTTATCAACCGAAATCTCAAAATAACGTATCATCGTTACTCACGCAACAAATGCGCATTTGAAACGTAGATACGTTTGTTGTAACAAATGTGCATGCCGCACCTGTTTCCTTATCCAACATGTTCTCCACAGTTCGGACGTCAATTGTAATTCACGAAAATCTGCTTGATCATACTTTTAAAGCATTGTTCATTAGTCGACTAATCATATAGACATAGCTACCGTATATTGTTATTGTTATTGTGACTTCAAGAACTACATCCATGTGTAATGCTGCAGAGGTACATTTGGCACCTGTACACATTAATCTTGGTTCCCTATAGTCTTGACTATGTAGAACCACCTCCTCCACTATTTTCTTAAAATGATGTAGGAGGAGAAAGTTTTACACGCATCGTGACTGGACCTACAGTTTAAAGTGAAATCCAAACCATGAGAATCACGGTAATATATATATCCGGCAACACTGTATTTTGCTTCCTCTTCTTGGTTTATAATGACGGAAGGACGCTCACGGAGGCTTGTTGCGAAACACGGAGAGAGGAGAGGAGCTGACGAGTCGTGTTCGTGCTCATTGTGCGCTCGTTGACGATCTCGCTCGAGTTGTTAAATTAGCCCTCCCTCGCTTGAAACGGGACACCTTGCAAATTAGTGTTGATGAACTTTGATGGTAGCTTCTTGCTTTGATTTGAAAAGGCCTATATTTCGTTACGAATGAGTTTATTACTTTGTAAAGCCTAAGGAATAACTGAATCGATCGTTTGAATATGGATTTAATTCGAGGAAACAGCTTAGAACCTCATTATTTATCTTTTCTCGCATCGTATCATCAAGAATTTTTCATTAAATTAATTATAAATATAATTTAATCCCGCACGCGACTTTCTCAAGCGGAATGTTGCTGTAGTAAAACTATTTGAAAAGTTTCGTGTAAGAAAAAAAGCTGACCCAGTGTGCGGGTATACGTGCATCCCGGGTGCGGCAACTTTTAACCCTCTACTCTCCAAGAAATAGTAAGGCTAAAAAAAGAAAGAAAAATCGTAAAAGAGAGAGGGGAAAAGAGAGAGAGAGAGAGAGAGAGAGAGAGAGAGAGAGAGAGAGAGAGAGAGAGAGAGTGGAAGACGAGGGAATGAGAAAAGCGCGCGAAACTCACGTAAGGGCAGCTGGCTGCTACTGCGGTGGGCAAGCAGTGGAACGTAGTTTGGTGCAAGTGGCATTACGCCTGGTCAAATACCACGAAAGGTGCTTTTTCACTGCACTTGTTGTTCGCTTGCCATCACCACCTTTTACAGAAAATACCGCGCATTCTTCTCTTCTTGTACTCTCTCTCTTTCTTTGATTTTTATTCTTCATCGAATCAAATCTTAGAGGTCTTAGTTTTTAATTGTATTCAATTTTTCGGAATTCGAAGAATGTCGTTAAAATTGTTAAAAAATTTTTCTTAGCGGAAAAAGCTCAACAAGCACTTGAAATTGACGACGAAAAAAAAATTGTGCTAAGCATACTCTTATCTACCTAAACGCCCTTACTCTCTTTCCTCGCCTCGGTGGCTGCGAAACACGCATACGAGCGAAATCTTCGAGTGGCCGCTAGCGAGAGATTTAGAACAACGACTCTATACAGGCAAAATTTTCGCTTCATTGAAGGGCCTTCAACAAAGTCACATCTATACGTATATTGCATACACGAGAGTGGTAACACCAGCGGCTCTGTGGTTTTATGTAAATTGGCTCACGCGTACTTTAACGCGATACCACTCAATCGGCAAGTCTCGGCTGCAAGCTTTTTCCGCTGGAGTTTAACTTTTCCACAAAATCGGATTTTGCTTGGTTTTGGCGGGTGATCAATCTGTTATCGAAAGTTTTTCTTTTTTGAATTTTTGTTCTTTGGAGATTAGGACATCGATCATTTGATACGATTTCGTAGAATTTCCTGAGTAGTATAAGGCATAGTTAAAGTTTGTACTTTGAAAACCAATTTACGTTCTTTCTACTCACTTTGACCTACTTTACTTCATTAGAGCACGAATCAGGGTAGTTTTACAACTTTTTGAAAACTTTTCAAAAGTGTCGCGCACTTTGCGACCTTAAATTTGCGAATCGAAATGAATTATCCTCGACTACAAATCCAAACTTTAGCAACTTAACTCGACTACCGACGTTTTTCTCAAAATTAACAAAAGTTAATCGCTGATTGTATACGTTTTCCAACTGGATACACCTTTGTCAAGTAAGTAATCTCAACGCTGCGAATAATTAATTCCAATTGCAGAAGAATTTTAATTAATCCTAATTGAATGATCGTCGGAGGGTAAAAAATTATTATTTTCATGGCAAAAAGAGAAAGAAATTGAATCCATGTTTACTCTCTGTCAAATGCATCCGACCTCGTTGTCTCTTCCACAATTACGCGTATCATCATCTTCAGCCCGGAAATACATCACTAGGTCACGAGCTGTGCGCAGACAGATTGGAATTCTTGATAACGATGTTTGCTTTAATAACGCTATACACCGGGCATTCTTTCTTTTCTTCTTTTGTTTATCTGGGAGCAGATTCATTACTGACTTTCTGCCCATGGACGCGCATCTACTATTCATTGATCGAATTACCAACATGAAATATCTCATTTATGACTCATTCATTTCTTCAAGATAACTATTATGATCAAGTTAGTTATGTGCTAGAATAAACAGGAGGTGCACGTGTTGAGCACGAGCTACAAATGTTTTAGTTGATGTATCCAACATAAACATGGTTTCTCAAACCGGATAACGTGCTTGATGTAATAGAAATCAATATATAAATATGTGTAGTCGGCATTTTTTATTCCACCATCTACTTGGTAAATATTAACGTTATATTTAAAACAAACATTAATCGAGTATAATTTGAATAAGAACGTGTGCATTCATGAAAGCAGATATAATCTTCATTAATATCAGCGATTCGTTAATCGATCGTCGCCTATTTTTTTGATGAAACATCGGAGTAAAATACAATTTACATCGTATCATACCGGCCTCCCCAATAAAACGCGCTTCAGCGCTATATATCACCCATTGTGTACAAGCAATAAGCGCCTGGCGGTCCTTATAATCCCTCACATCGTCCAAATGCGTTATTCTCGCGTGAATAATATTAAAATTTTAATGATCCTCGTCTCATCAACGCGGTTGTGGATTTTTTTCCCCATATGTTCGACTCATTAATGGCCGCACGCGTATGAGTTATTTCATGCGAGTATTATTAAGATGAAAGTTTGCCGAAGATTTTACAGCTTCGCGTACAAGCACGTATATACGCGGAGAGGAGGGATATACATGCGGGATTTATGACAAGCACTCGCCGTAAATCATCGTATTGTTCGGTTTATCTCGATGCCAAAGCCTCGTTTGCGCGCGACTAGTGCTCGCAACGCATCCAATGATACGAAGCGCTATACATACACGCAGGTACGCATACGGATATAATGAATCTGTATTCGCCATGGCTAAAAGATCGCAATCAATGAGGTAAAGCGACTCTCCTGTCCAACTATAATATGCCCATTCATGAGAATTACGGAAAATTAAAGTGCCATCTGGAATGTCACGTTGTGGAATTACATTGTAACGCTGTCTTTTGATGTTTGCCCATTGAGGACCTGATCATTATCAGCTGATGAATGTGATGTAGGATTTTTTAATTTAGATGAAATGATTGAAATTTTACTGAAATTAAATGTCAGCGATTTTTTTACGCGAGATAATGAGAATTCGCAGATAGCTCAGGTCGAGAATATGACTTTATCTCGAACAATGTAACAATTGAATTCAACAAGAAATATTGAAATGGAAATACAGACCTGTCGGTCGGAAATCATGAATGTTCTTGTCGTTTGTCAACAATTATTGCGATACTTTTCAATCAACGAGTTACTTGATCGCTGAAATGTCAGGACGAATGAGGGAAAATATAGGTTAATGACATATCGACACTGAATTGCCATCTCACTTGTTTTGCGTAGACATTTTACTGTAATCGCATTATTGGCATTGCTCTTTTTTGTGTTTTAATAGACAATTAACCGTTATTAAAATTCTGAACGCAGTTATGATAGTATTTTAAACTTATTTTTTTCTTCAAAACGATAAGATTTATAGATTCAACGATTCGTTTCATTACTTTTTCCCCATTTAATTACTTTTTCATTTGAAATAGTACGTGTTTAAATGATTTTGTATAAATACTAACTTGAATGGATGTCATTTTACGGTGTTGAGTAAACTGGCGATCGCGAATTATGGCTTCAATTATGCAAATGAATTCATCAGGCTCACTGTCACTCAGACCTGACATCCTCATTTTCTTTTTCTACGCGTTTCCAAGAAATCATAGCCGTTGCCCACCTTGCTTTTAACACTCAAAGGAATCAGCAGTTTCGTCTTTCATAGTTTCTTTCACCCTTTCCGTCAGAACCTTTAGTTGCCAAGCGATAAAATCGCGTTAGACCTCGAGGGTTCTTTTTTCTGGGCTCACGCATACACACTGCAACCGAGAGAAAGACTTCAAAGGTTTTTCACTTAATTAAAAGGGAAACTGTTGGTTTGGTATATATTGAGTTTAGAGCCCTTTTGTGTAACTGCCACTGTTAGTTCACGCAGCCGTAAAGATATAGAGATGCGAATACGAAGAGATGATGCTCCAGGCGGTTTTGTTTTCGAAGAGCAGAGTGCAGCACTGAAATAGAGGCAATTTTCGTTGTGTTTGATATATAACGCTTGTGGAGCTTAGGCAAGCGTGAACATTCGGGAGATTTCTCATATCATTCCCTGGATTGTATTGCAGAGAGAGAGAGAGAGAGAGAGAGAGAGTAAGCTGTTATAGTCATTGCTTGATTTAATGCCAAGTCAGTATTAAGAAACGATCTTGTCGATGCAAAACCATCGTAATTACGGACTAATTCAAAATATCAGCGTCTATATATTTTCGATAAAAATCACCCTTTCAATTTCGACATCAGCCATGTAAATGGGTTTCGAGAAGGGTATTAGGAAACGATATTTTACATGTTTTGCTGCGAGATAAATAATGCGCTTGATCAGCTATTAAATCGTTATCTCCCACCATAAGAAATGAACTACTAATTGAGTATACAACACGGCAATTATGGCACTTTTTACATGATATTTGCTGTACAGTTTACATAATATTCTCATCTATCTTGAAATCAAACATGACGACGAATATTCATGATAAGTTGCAGAAAACAAGTCGTAAAAATTATAACTTCTTGTATTCAAACATTTTCTGAGGAATTACTGAGAACATAAGAGTAAAAATACATTATCATAATCGATATCCCTCAACACAAATACACGACACTCACCGACAACAAGCGCATCAAAATTACAACACGATGTGAAAACAAGACTCGAGAAACAATTCTTATATGGCAAATAAAAGTAGCATGCGTGACGAGTGTCCAAATTTATAGGTACACGCGCGCTCGCTTGTATTGATCTGCATAAACTCATTCCTATGCAAATGGGAAGAGAGAGAGAGAGAGAGAGAGAGAGAGAGGAGAGCGAGAGAGGCAGCAGCAGGCGCCGCACGTGAGAATCGCTAAGTGTAAGGCCGAACGGCGACTCTATTGAGAAGGGATCTTCGATTAATGCTGGGCCTCGATTATTCCGCGCGAGACGCCCGCCGCCGCCGTGAGAGACGACTAATTCCACCTGCAAGGCTTTAGAGAGGCTTTTTAAATACACTTGCGGAGATATAAAAGTATTTGAGAGATAGAGAGAGAACGCTTCGAGGAAGATCTGAAGAAAGAGTTAAAGCTTTCTATTTGTCATTAATTTCTTGTTTAAATGTTGTATTCTTTTAGTTAAATTTATAAATGTAATGATATTCGAGGAAAATTATTATGTTATTGAAGAGAAGATAATTACACGATTTTAAAGGAACGTGGAAAGTAGAATTCACAGGATTGTATTCGAGTTTCAAGTACCGTTAATAATTAACTTTCAACTTGTTGAAAATTATAGCTTTTTTAAAATGTAAATATATCTAGATTTTACCATGCATTATAGGTAGTAATTTTATGCAAATGATTCTTCGTTTATTTATATACCTAATATGAATAAAAATGACTCTTCTAGGAAAATCGATTCGTCATTACTATAATAAGATAAGTAAGAAACATTTTCAAATCACTTTTATAGAAAACGAAAGCTTTACACAACATGATATAATCCAATACAGTCAATTACAGATAGTAAAGAAAAGGTTGTCAGAACTATATCGAATTTTGATAACGAAACTAAATTTTCATAAAAACGTAGAATCAGGAAATCTTGCGAGTATCACCAATTATAAAATTAAAGTGGAATCTTGATTTAAGAATGTTGAAAGGATGGCTAAGGCGTTCCAAGCGCTTGAGTTCCACTAATAAAATTGATACATTACAGTCCTCATGCGGATTCCACTCTCTAAGTTTTCTCACTCTTGGCTTGCGAGTCGTAAGAAGCTCATAAGACAAGCGCCAGACAAAAATGAAAGAAAAGAGCACGCGCTAGAAAGTAAAAAGTTTCCATTACTTTACATGACATCTTTCTCATACCAAAAGTTTTAGCCGCAAAAATTTGCTTAATTGTGAAAGCTCACAAAAAATTTACCTTGCCATGAAAATTTTAATCTTTAAGAAAATCAGATTTTTCATTCACTCGAAAAAAAGCAAGAGATTTTGTACAAATTTCAATTTAATTTGATTGTCTTGTTTGAAAACCACATCAGGATTAATTTCCGGGTCTGTAGAATTGTGAAAGAACAAGCACTGACCTCTAGGATGTATACACAGTCCTGAAGACGGCATGTAAATTTAATAGATCAGAATACAAGGAAGCTAGGCTCGGACTAGCGAGTATATGTCGCATCAACCGGCCCACAGGCGACTTCTCGCGCTTTCTCTCTCACTCGCACTCCTCTCGTCATTTATTCAAACTTTGCAACAATTCGCCAACTCGCCGCACACCTGAGCTCTAGTACTTGTATAGCTTGGCCGTATTTTATTCTATTTTCCTCGTTTGTATAGTGCGAATACACTTTTTCAAACGTATTTTTTGCACCAATGTGCTTACTTTTTTAAGATTAAAAAAAAGGACGGAATTTTTTTTTAACGTAGACGCCATTTTGATGCGGTGAACGTCAACGTTATCTTTTACTCTGCTCTTGTTTCGCGCTCAGCCACTTACTCTGTCCTCTTAGCTTTACTACTTGCGCTTTTTCTCTCTCTTTTTCGTAGCAGCTTTTCTTACTTCCCTTCTCGTGCCACACGTTTGCGTATAGTGTGGCTTTGTGTAAGCGGTAGCTATAGTATTTTCCGTGCGCTTATTGTTACCGGTAATTTTTTTTCTTTTCCCTTAAGCTACGGCGTGCAACGTATCAACCCCTTCGTTTATATCTATTGCTTTTTTTACAGCAAGAGACCTTAACCTACCCCGTACTGTTCATGCATACATGCTGTCTTTACACGCTAAACGTTTATACCTTTCTATATTGGAGAGCTCGAGGCTTAGCTTATAGACTGCTACTGATTGCACTTGGCGAAAGAGATTAATAATTTGTTTGTTTCGTTAGCAGTTATCGTTGGTTTACTATTACAACAAAGAAACAATAAAAAGCTTTGTGATATTGTTCGTCTCTCTCTCTTTCTCTTTTTCCATCCATTTTTTATTGGAATGGTATTTGATATTCTTTTAACAACCCTATTGATGCGTTCCAATAAGAATACTATCGACAAAGTGAAGAAAATTCCAGATTACATTTGAGTTCTTGCTGCTTATACATAACTCAGTAAACTTAACTTGCGAGGACTCCATTTCCAATCGGATAAATTTTATATCGACTTTACATTAATAATCTCGGGTAATTGCTTTCTGGTTTGCCTTCAATGAATTTCGTATTCACAAATAATTAACTTAATATTTATGAAAATTATTGCTCCAGAAGGGAATAGCTAATATCAATATATCTACAGGTCAATTATAATTCAGATATCTAAGCCACGTATGTAAAAGATAATAATTTTCAATAAACGCAGATAAACAACCCAAACGACAATCACTTTACTAAAGATATCGACTTTGGAATTTTTTTCTCTCGTTCTCGCTGGTTATCTCAACACGCCTGTTAAATGTACACTACATTATAAATGCAATGGGCTATATGCATGTGTGTCCGGCAAGTTGTCTACACAGTCCCTGCATATACTTAAGTCATAATCGAGGTCTATCGCAACAAGTATAATTTTGCTACAACGCACACTGCTGCTGTCGTTGCCGTCGCAGTTTCCTATACACGTAGACAAGTTGAGCACACAGGCACTTCTGGTGAGTGAGATGCAAATGCGATTCCCTGGACTTTCATCAGCAACCGATCGCGACAACGGGTTGCATTAGTTGAACATGCTTTTCACTGATCTCAAACTACGATTACCTTCGCAGCTGCGTGCATGCTTTACTTTGCCTACTTTCGTTCTGATCCATTGCTTATGCATCAAACTAATGATGGCATAATTTAGGAATATCGTTAAGGCTCTACTCTGTAATTTGGATAAACGTTCTATATTTATATATTTGATTAAATTGCACTGGTTATTTGCCTTTTTTGACTTATTTAATGGCAATAAAGAGATTTAATTGATTTTTTTAAACAATCTCAAAACTGATGTTACATTATTTTAAGATACAAATCACCGCCACCAGTCGGCAGTAGAAGCAATAATTGACTACAAAACAAGTGGAGTATTCCAAATAAATGAAACTCATTTTTGTATCTAATTTGAAAAAACTTTATTTGTAACTTATGATAAACTATTTGGATGAAAACATTTATTGTATTAAATTATAGTATAACTATGTATGTTTTGTTTAGCGATTATATTCACATATATCTGTTAGTCAATATTCGATTTAAACTTTGACATCTGTAAAAGAACATTCTTGCTGTTTGTTTTGAAAACACTGCAATCTGTTCTTTATCAAGCATTGAACTTGCTGACGTTTTTCAATTGTTAGTGCATTTACCTCTTACAATACGAATATCATTTACCGAATTTTTCACCATTGCCTTTAATTACAAATCATCGATAAAGATTTGCGAAGCGCAAAACTGTGAACTTGTATTATAATTCATTCAGTTCTACGGAAAAAAATGTAACATGGAAAAATGCGAGTAGCTTAACGAAGGAATCATTCATTTTCTGTTACAGATAAGAACACAACAGCAATAGCGGCAGACCGACATGACGTTGACCATTGGCGCATCATCAGCATCGCGGTGAGGGCAGGCTGAAAAGCGACGACGACGACGATGAGTTTCGGTTGTCTTCTCTCCGATCTTATCGCTCCGCTTCTCCTCGTCCTCGCATCGACGGCGGGAGCCATTGATCTTTGTAAGTTTCGCAATGCGCGCACACTCATATATTTGTTTTGTTGTTTCGTTTTACTTTTTAAATTAACTGCTGCTCTTGGACGCAGATGAGATGTCTGAATTCCAAGATAAGCCTACGTTTATTTTTGCACCGGAGTTGACGACGAGTTTTGAGAAAACTGATAATTGAATGTGTGCGTGTGGCTCATGCGTTGTGAGACTTCAAAAAGCGGTCGTCGTTGATTGAATTTATAAGACATTTTAATTACACGGCTTCATATGATCTCCGCTCTTATTATTCAAGTATAACTAAATACAGAAGAAAATTATGAAATATAAATAAATAATTGTAAAATTAATTTGATCTTGATCAATTTGTATTTTAAAAAGTTGTTTTAGTTAAATATATTTATTGAGTGATGAAAAAAGTGCACATTCGAATCAGTTGTGAAAGATTTATATGGTAATCGACCAAGTAATACTAAATTATTCAAGTTGACCAAGCGGCATCGACAAAAGCTTTAATTGACACACATAACTCAATAAAACTAGACTAAAGCTTTTTTTAATCAAGACTGAACAAGTATAATTTGTCGACTGCAACTGACCCTATTTTGGAAAGCGTCTTTAAATAAAAATTTTGAGAAAGATTACGTAGAGAGTGTGTCGCTAGAATCGTATATTAAAAATATCGCGACCGATTTTTGCCAAGAGAGCGTATCCAATTGAACGGCCATAAATCCTCGTTGAGAGACGGCTATGACACTTTTTTTTGCAGCCGATTCGCATGGGCGTCATCGCCGCGCTCTCTCTCTCTCTCTCTCCGATAACGAGTTTGCTCGTCGGCAGCCGAAGGTGCATTTATTTTTTTGTATACTTTGTCGCAGAACTTATCGCTAGTGTTTAATCTTTCGAGCTATTTTGTCATTTTAATGCGTTCTTGACTTCTTTTCTTCACCGATGCATCCATTAACTGCTATTACTCGTTGAAAGAAGCTATGGGTAATCGTTTCTGTCGCACGAAACTTTTTCGTCGTTCGCCTAGCCAGTGTGTCATACGTAGGCACAGATCTGGTTTAATTAATATAGAAAATCTTCGGTAAAAGATAAGTTCTATAAAATTGAATTGATTCCTCACTTTAACGAAGTGTAACTTTTTACATTCAAATTAATTGATTAGAATCTAGTTTAATTTCTAGATCATACGATGACATGTGGATAAGAAAAAAGTTTTCCTTTGGAAATTGCCGTGAAAAAAAAATGTGTCGGTGCATAACCCAGATAGCTTTGCAACTTTCTCAAACTGCAAGGGGCAGAGTGGATACTAAATATTAGCGTGGGTCGATCGTAGCGTAGCTGAATTTTCTATACTAACGTACAAACCCGTATAAACAGAGAGAGAGAGGGAGAGAGAGAGAGGGAAAGCAATGAACGTCTCAAACTCCGTCGTCGTCGGTTGGTAATACAAGACTGCGCCTGAGCTAAATGGCAGTACGCAGGCTAATGATCGGTCGTCGCCGGTTAGAATCGCGAATTCAAGGCAGAACAGTGAGCGAGCGAAGGAACGTTGAACTTCTAGCAGGACTGAAGTCTCGAAGGGCGGTACGCGAGGGTTGGTATTGTGCTGGCGGCTAATCCAGTATTCCATTGTCGAGTAATCTCAATCCTTCAACTTTTAATCCCTTGGTTTTATAATAAAGTTCGTTCTTTACGCTCTTTTAATTAAGTTCTCGTTCTTCAGCTCTCTCGCTATTGTGACCTACTTGTGAATGGAAAAGCTACGCGACGGCGCGAACTTTATTGTATGCCCTTTTCGCCAGACGTCTTTAGTAGTTTGAAATGTAAACGCTCCTTTTTTCTCGAAGCTTTGTTTTTCTTCAATGCAAATTTGTGTACTTTCGATCAATTATAGCGTTCCAAGTTCAAATGATCAACTTGAATTAATTTATTATTTTAATGATCAGCTCAAATTGACTTATGGAATTAGCTCTGTTAAACTTTCTGTAACTTACCATCGATCAACAGTAGAGAAAAAAGCTGCATCAAAATAAGAAATATCTTGGTAATCAAAAATCAAGATGTTTAATTTTAAAGCGGCAAGCAACAATATTGTAGCTTATACGTAATATGTAACTTTACGTAGATGGAAGATCAATAACCATCTTTTTACATTTCGGATGAATATTCTATTTGTTCAAGATTTTGAAAATGCTTCATGTGCGTATTGTTTTCACTAAAAAAATTGCTCGAGGCCTAATTCTCTTCGATGGAAAACTCGCAAAAGTTACTACGAATTTTGTCGATGAACCATATAATGTCCATATAAAAAAGAATAAAAAATAAGAAATAAAAGTAGTTATTCTAAATCCTTTAGAAAGTGACTATTTATTGGTTTTCATTTTTTATAAGGATACAAAACGTTTTATAAAAGCATTCAGTAATTTGCTACAGTCAACCAAGTATATACGCAAATTACGTTTAAATTTGCTTTAAATTATTAAATACGTATGTTGCAACGACAACTTAATAGGATATATTTCCAGTTTCTTAAAAACTATATTTTCCATCCAACATTACGTTAAAAAAGCTTGAAGCATTTAAAATAGTCTCTTCATTGTAACAACCTAATATGAAGAGCGCACTCGCGTAACGTCCAACATTTTCAATCAACATGCACACACACACAAATGCATGAGAGTTGCTCGAATTTACATGCAAAAACCGTATACGCTTAATTTAGGAATACTTCCGTGCGTTCGCGCAGCACATCGTCATGTTCTCTCTGGGGCATGCACACACGCATTATACGAGCTGCCTAGTTGCCGTATTCACGCGTCACTTAACTTCCCCACCCCGAAAAACAAGCTCGTTAACGAGCCAACGCGAATATCAACGTCGGGAGAAAGGTATGACTCTCGATCGGGCAACGCCTTCTGCGAACGAGCCGACGATGGGATAATGTATGCAAAGTAGATGGTATCTACTTTCAAGAGAGAGAGCGGGGGGTAGGGGGGGGAGGTCGACGCGTCATTTTGTGCTGGCAACGCAAGCGTTTCGGCAGTCCATGATGCGTATTTTCACGATTGCTCTCACACGATAGAGCACCTTCTTTATATTGAGTGAATTACTGTCTCTCATTTTTGGTTATTCATTGAGAGTAAAGTCAGCAATGCCAAGATTGTGATAAAATATTATTTTATTGATTAAAATTCATAAAGATTCAATCTTTATGGAATTTCTTCAGCTTGGCGAGTCATTCATCGAGACTAAGTTATACAAGAAATAGTTAATGAAAAATCAACAGCTGATGGAAAGTTTCATCGCGCGGATTTCGCAGTAAAAAATGGAAAATTGGCCGCACGACATTGCGGAAAAATTTCCATGTTAATTGGTTTTATCTAGCATCGTATGGAAGCCCAATATTTTGTTCGTTCAAACAACTCGTACGTCTAAAGTACACCTAAAACTAACAAAGCATTATCTTGCGAGTCGGTAGTCGTGCACAGGCTTTTATGTATGAACCGATTAGATCGGTACTTAAGATAGCAAAATACGTGTACCGTTTCGGTGCTTCTTCCCTCGTAGATTAATCTCCGGTTATGAAGGCTTGAGAGCTACTGTTAAACCTTCATTCATTCATTCTTTTTTACACATTTGCAGCACAATGCATCGCGCCGCTGGGCATGGAGACCGGAGCGATACCCGACGCCGACATCACGGCCAGTTCGAGCTTCGACAGCGGCAACGTTGGACCTCATCAAGCTCGGTCAGTATATACATACCTACAGCCATTGCACTCAGCGTATCTGCTTCTAGTTTTTTCTTCGATACTTTTCAAACTATCGGCTTCGAGTCTTTTCTGTTATTGCGTGTTATACGATTTTGTTTTTAACAAACTTGCACCGTTAAGGTATCAGCGCAGATTCAATTGAAAAGTTCTTCGAACAGCGCACCCGGAAAATCATTAAGTGAAAAGGGGAATAAAATCTTTGACTAGACAAGTTTATTTGCGTCAGCGTCACATGTAAAAAAGATTTTTCGTGTTTGATGTTACCCGCGCGTCATTGGAAAAATGTTACACAAATTTGAAAAAAGAGAAACTCATTTCCGCTTTCGCATGCTCTCCCTACGACATCGTTAAGCGTCAAAGGAGTGCTCGCAGGAAATTGTACGTAATGAATTCTGTGAAAAATGTCTTCCCTCAAGTACTTTATGATCTGCCCTACTTTTATATCAAAAGCTCTTCGTGTAGCTGCTGAAGTAATACGAATCGTAAAACTGGAACGAATTTTTCGGCTATGAATGCGTAATTACAAAAAAAACTCAATTCCAAAAGTCTTCACCCCTTGATCGTGCAAGCTCTATTTTTTGTTTTTTTGGAACCATCAAAAATGGCTGTCAAGAATAAAGATAGCTCGAACATTGTTCACGCGAGAAGCATTATACGTTAGCAGTATAATGAGTGATACGCGTGAGTCTCGCCTCATAAAATCGTACATCCGACGCAGCTCCGCACGTATTTTGAATAAATAATCACTTATTAATTGCGTCGCTGAATAATTGAGCTCATGGTTGAGACGACGAGGCGTACTTCATAGTTTCGTGCCTCTCACACTCCTTCGTCTCGACACCCCCGTATTATCTTTGCAATCGTTAGCTTTTCGACTTTGGAATAAAAACTTTAATATTTGATCAAGTTTATTCAATACCTTTTTTGTAAAGAGTTTTCTTAATTGAAATTATAATTTTCAATTGATTTTACTTGTTTTATAGTAATTAAAAATTCGTCACAAAAGGGGTTGATTAAACAACTTACTTAATTAGCAAACCCTACTATGTAAAAAATTACAAAGTATGTTTTAATTAAACTTTGATGACTGGAAAGATTTTTGCTCCATTACACTTGGCTGTAGGGCATGTAATATAATGCCTTCGTAGTGAAATTATCAACGCTCTAAAGTTTTTTAACGAAAACATGTGCCATTAATTCATTTCTAGGTTGATTTAGAACATAAGATCAACACAGTAGGTAAATTTGAGCTTTGGAATAAAACTGTTATTAATGTAGTTCTTGTCGTGTAAGCGTTTTACAAACCTCACAAAGGAAGTCAGGAACAGCTTTAATGTTTCTGAAAATAACCTGCCTGGCAATCTCATTTCCAGCACAAGTACAAGTTAGAAAGAGATTCGTCGCACAGGCGATTCATTTTATTAATGCGAGTGGTACAGTGCGTAAATGCGATGCGAGGCGCAGCGAAAGATCACTCTCTACATGTACGGTTGTGCTTGCGTCCCGTGGGAAGCTCTACGTTATAGGCCTAGTTCGTCCGATATTAATACATTCCATTACCGCGGACAATGACAGGCTGAATGGTCGTCCCGCGCGCTGATGAGCTTGGGGCTGGTCCTCGGCATCTAATTTAATCGAGCCTCTCTCGATGTAGCCACACACGTACACGGGGTGCCTCTCGTTCCTCGCGTGCAACGCGCTACGTTTTTGGTGCTGCGTCGCTGCTGATGTTCACCACCCTCCCCTCGCAAGCTGCATGTGTGCGTGCAGACGCTCTGGGGACCTCCAGTACTAATGCACGTGGTTTGGTGAGAATTGGTTTGTGTGTTGCGTGGGGGACACGGGGAGAGATGATGCTTGCAGTTATCATATGGTCGGAGGGGTGCGCCAGGCAATTTTTTTTTCAGTTTCTTGTATCTGGGTGCTGTGTTGCTGTTGCGAGATGGAAAATTTTCTTCCAGCATCGAATAATTGTATTTTATAGTCCAAGGCAAATTGATAAAAATTAAGAAATGGTGAGAAGGGTCTTTGATCTCTGTTATTAAAATATTTGAGGCACTCGTAATCTTTGAAGATGAGTCTGCAAAAATAAACTGTGTTCCTCAGCTATATAAAAGGTCTTTGCGAAAGCTCCAATCTTTTGGTTACGGTCCCGTAAACCGCAACCGCTGCGAGTAAACCAAACGAGAACGTCTTCTTTGGCTAAATAACAGCCTAGCGACGTACGTTGAAGCAGCAGCAACTAACAGAAAATAACGAGTATCAGCTTTTGAAATCCTCACACTGTCTTTCTCGCTCTCCTGGGAGTTGGCTTTTGAAGGACACAAAAACAGAAAGAAATCAGAAACCTACTTGAATAAGACAGGCTCTCAGCACAAAAGGCATAATCGTAAATAATTCATGCAGTAACAAGATAGCAGAGTGAGAGAGAAAAAGGCGTGAGTCGGGGTGAGAGATAATTCAACATCAAATAAGCATGAAAGCGCAGGATGAAACGATTACCGCCTGCAGCAGCAGTAGCTGAAGACGGGAAGAAGGCGAGCAAATAAACGGCAACGCGCGGGCGTTGAGTCACGATGTCAACGCCTCGGTGAGCTCCTTAGAAGCGTGGAGAGAGAGAGAGAGAGAGAGAGAGAGAGAGAGAAGCGCTTCCTTGTCGTCGTCGGCGTACCTTCTAAATTTCAGCGAGTCACTTTGTTCCGCACATGTGCTTCCTTTCTGCTGTTCACTCGCGGCTCTCTCCCTCTGTCTTCTTTTTTCTCGACTCCTCGAGGTGAGCTCTTGGTTTTGTCGCACGCCGAATGTGCTATATACTGGTCTTGCAGCGAATAGCGTGAGCATTCTTAATTTAGCGCTTGATTAAATTTCACATCGACTTCTTTCTTTCTTTTGTTCCACCCTAAGAATTTTGCATTTATTAAGCTATGAATATTTGTTTAATCATTTTCGCGAGCTGCTACTTGTCGAGATCCGCTATTTTCATTTTTTTAGCACCTTGTTTTCGTTCTGAGCTTCTATTAGAGCAGACCTCTGAAAACACTGTGACCTGAGTTCCAAGCTCGCCCATCAGACAATAATACCATAAATTTGTGAAAAATCTTTCTAAAGGATCTTAGTTTTACGCCAAAAGCTGACGTGCTTTCACCATAAAAATTTTGACCTCACAAGAGCCAGCCTTACAGTAAAGAAAGTGTAGTACTCTTTTGGAAAACGGAATAAGAGTTTAGATTCGTCAAACCTATTGTCAAAGCGTTGGGTTATTTTCCATAAAAAAATTAAAGTTTCGAATTTTTATAAAATAAAAGTAATGCCACATAAAACCTGCCAATGTGACACGACTTTTTATTAAAAATGTAGCCATTACTTCTTAAAAAGCATAAAACGCGTAAGTATGATATCGTGGCGAAAGGAGGTCACAGCAACGTGGTACGCGAGTAAAAAACGTCTTCATCATCAGCAGCAGCGTGTTCCGCAAAGCCGCACACTTATATATCGCCCGAAACGTCAGAGTGGAGATTGTTTATCGTTTCAATTATCCACGTAAGAAGGCACGTATATTAGAAACTTGAGTATACGCACTGTGACGCGCGACGGGGCGGCGCCGAAGAATAGACCACCTTCTCAACGCTTTGCGCGATGTTTAATATCACGCCATTATTGTTTTGCCAAGTTTCAGGCAGCAGCAGTCTGAAGTTTCGTTCGCGGGGTGAGCGACGCTAAAGAGTCGGTTGCTCGCTGCTCTACGGTTTAGCTTTGAGCTCGAGCTCCGTCGTCAAGTCGCGCGCGACCTTTAACTTTATTTCGCTTCACGACGTACGTGACTCCTTATCTCGGTCGATACTTATACACCCTCATCGCCTCTGCGCTTGACCTGTAATCCTGCGCTTCAACGTCTTTCAACTTTTACGTTCTACTTGATTAGTTTATATTGATATAACGCTTCTAATTTTATTTCCTCAAAGTAATAATGGTTGCGCCTTTGCAGAGCAGTGAGATATATTTTAACATTTCTATAATATTCCAAGCAGTATACGCATAATTGACAACAAAAGTTTGATATTCCGCTCGAAATGGTTCTAAGTCCCGCACACAACAAAGCATTGCGTTCATGGAAAATTCACGTAACAGAGGCTGCTTTTACATGATAAATAGAAGTTCTAGGTGCATGACAAAGCCTTTGGGAAATTTAGTTGTATAGCGAAGTAGTACTGCCGCTACTTGCCAAGCTCTCTTGCTACACACAGTAATAACTTGCTCACGTACATACATTTTTATGAAATATTACTCCAAATATTAGCTACGTACGTCTTCCCCAACTCAACCTCCCAAAGAATCGCAGATACAACATAGTTTAACGTGACTTACGAATGTTTCGACATGAAAATCAGTTTTAGAATGTGCAATGAATTTTTCACATTGATAAATCTCTTTGTTTTGAAAAAGGAAGAAATCCGAGCGTAAAAAGCAATATACCATGAAGCACGTATAACCGCGTTGTACGCTGCACAGGGTCGAGTCGACGGGAAAAAAAGTAAAAAGCGCTCTCCCGATGTGACCTGCAAACCCAGAGTGTACACACGTACACATGCACACATATACACGCCGGTCCTCGGCGAGTTGGTTTGGTTGGATCGCTTTGGACTGATGAATGTAAAACGCGATTATTAGTACTGGTCCCGGAGATTCGGCGGGCCGTGCAATTAGGGAAGGCGCTTCGCACGCCATTCCCATTCTCATCTTTTATTCATGCCACGCGAAGCGGCCGCTGCCACCACTGCTACTCTCCTCTTCTCCCTCGAGATTAAAACTAAAGCACGCTCGATCTGCGAGCGCACAGACTTCCCTTTGTTTTTCAGCCGATATCAATGCAAGTCTTTTTTTCGCCCGCTACTCTGCCGCCCGAGCTTTTTGGGAAAGTGCTTTTGCTCCTCGGATATTGTGGTTTCGCGAAATTTACAAAATGGACCACGATTTATTGTCTGCTCTGTGTTCTGCTGCTCTGCTTTTTGCTGATCTCCAGATTTCTTCCGTCTAATTTAATTATCGCCGGATATATGCAAGCAATATTCTGCGCCAAAGAGCAAAACTCATCTAATTACATTATACAATGTATTATTCACCACGGTTTCTTTTTGAAATTGATCGTTTGTTGCACACAAAATTATATGATTATTTTCAGAAGTCAATTACATCGCGACGTTGTTGAATCGTCAATAAATAGCCACTCATGAACCTATCAATATCACTAAGTGTCAAGTGCCCTGCTCATGTTTTTTCTGCCTGTCTTTCAATTTCAATCTCATCGTCGACCACTCAAGTCTTTTCCTCAAGCTCTTATATGGCTGTCATCTCTTCACTTATGGCATTGAAATTTGTCACTGCAATTCAAAGTATAAAGATAATCGTTTACATAATTAAACGCTTTTCGTATAAGTTTAACTCATCAACGTACATTTCCTTCGCGATAAATTGTATTAAGTATAACTAGATGTTGATTTGTGTATTCTGTCTTTAATCTGCACCTAATAGTATTTTTCAACCGGCAATAAAGAATTCTGTGACTCAAGGTGTGAGAAAGCAACCAACCATAGAGAGCCACGTAGCAGGCTATGAAATATACAGCGTTGATTGGGATTTACTCGGCAGTTATTTCCGAATGAAAAATGTTTTTTTTTCTCTTTAGGCTGCGTTCGGAGAATCACGGTGGCGCCTGGTGCCCGAAGGAGCCGGTGACCGCGGATCCTCATCAGTGGCTAGAAATTGATCTGCACACGGTTCACTTGATTACCGCGACTGGTACCCAAGGTCGCTTTGGTAATGGTGTGGGTGTCGAATATGCTGAAGCCTATGTACTTGATTACTGGCGGCCAAGGCTTGGAAAATGGGTGCGATATCGCGACATAAAAGGCCAAGAGGTGAGTATTATTTCAACTTTCTGTTCTCTTTTTTTCCTTTACAATGTCGAATTTTCGTTGGATAGTTATAGGAGGCAAACATTTGCAATTTGTAAACGTATTTCATTGTCTGCAAAATCAATTATGTTCAGGCTAAATGTCCTTGACAAGCTACGATTTATTTCTCACAATTGATTCAAAGCGAAGTACAAGTTTTCAACTCAACCACGCACAATGCCTCATTTTAAATAACAAAGTAACTCCTTTATTGCGCTCTAACAAACTGATTTTCATGCACCTATTGTTATTTGGAAGAAATCATCTGATCGTTGCAACGCACACGCGCATTTCCTTTGCCAAGAGGAAGTGACATCATCATTTGCATTTTCAATTTACATAATTTTAATATATTAAATGGGTGCACCTATGAGCGAGAAATATCGAATGTTTTCAGTGCTTATTGAATTGAGCACGAAATATAAAATAGAAAATGCAAAGGAGAAAGGAAAAAAAACTAGAGCCAATGAAAGTCACATCAACAAATCGACCGCTTGGGCGCGAAAGCACTTTAGAGCAGTAACGTTGGCGCGCGCCCGACGCGTCCGCGCGAAAAGAATTAAATCAAACAGCCATTAGTCTGGGCCGGCAGGCAGCAGGGCTAAAGCGCCGGAATATCAGTCGTATCAATCTCGGAGAAGCGTGATGTCCATTAGCCCCGTGTACAGTACGCACGATCGAGGCGCTTCTTTGATTCGCACTGCGAGAGTCAACGAACAGTGACGTGGAGGAAAAGGATTCTGTCGCCGAGGCCTATGTGCGCGCGTGCGCGTGTTCTCGGAACAAAGTTGGTCGATTGTTTGGGCGTGCGACGTGTCTGCGCTTACTTGCCAAGAATAGAGATTTATGGACAATCCATCTCTTCGCGTTGCATTGGCGAGTATAAGTGCACATTGTTTTTTCTCTTCGCCTTTTCATGACCGCGGCTATTGCCCATACTGAATATTAATGATTTAATACGGTCTTTACATTTCGCAAGTGAGCATATGTCCTTATTGAATAGAGCGCTATGCAGCCCGCAATTTATTCACGAAAAGTATGAAATTTAAAAGCAAATACATTTGTTCAATTTCGAGAACACGTCGTCGCTCACAAATGTTATCTCGATACAAGTGACGTAATAGTTGTGGGGGCGTTCGATTAAACCGCACCGACAGAATGAGTGAGAGAGAGAGAGAGAGGTAGAGAGAAACTAACCGAATCCATTGAATCCATTCGCCATGGTAATAAGTCTTCCGATTTTCTCGGGGTCACGCTTCTCCTTCTTCCTTAAGACATTCGCGTGTTGGAAATAGACATTCGACGTACTCGGATAATAATTCAATTCCGATATTAGAGTGAGCATAAATTTCCCTTTCTTTAGAAATAATATAGTATGCGAGAACGCACAACGTGGTTTTTATAGTTCATGTGCCTTGGCGAATCAGATGTACATGTAACTTGGAATGTCGTCATTAATAACTTTCCCCGATTAAAATCGCAGTCTACTCATATAGCATAATAAGATTAGTCCGTGGATTATTCATCCACTACATAGTGGCGCATTACATCATTTTCGCCGCGCGGAACTATATAAGCGAGATAAAAGCTCAACTGACGAGGCTTATTATGTACCATGCTCGCTGAACTTTTCTCTCTCTGTCTCTCTGTTTCTAAAGCTTTATAAATCGAAACCTATCAATCTTATTTTATCATTTCTGATGTTTTTGTTAGACTAATCACTATCTTCGTCGAAAGATATATAATAATGTTCTTAAATTATTGAACAATCGCCAGGAGATGTTAAAAAAAGTAAGAGGTATACGCATACAGACACATAATATTTTATAAAAAAAAACTGATTTTATGAGTCAAATGACATTTATGAACTGTCATTAAAATACGTTGATCGTACCAGTTGTTTGTCGACCATTCCTTTGCAATCAAACTTTCCTATTTTAATTATACTAGTGAAGATATTCAATTCTACATAGTGAAACAATTAGTGGCGCAGTAATTATAACTAAAATTATTTTATTTATTCACAGCTTAGCTTTCATATAATTGTCATTGAGTTATTATCATTATAAAGAACAAATATTTTTTCGCTCACGTGTATAACTGTTATAACGAATCGCGTGAGTATTTTGAAACTATACAAAATAAAAAATAATAAAAATTGTAATATCGGAACATGCGTAATGCTCTTCATAACATTTCAGAAAACGACATTGGTGATTTCGAGTAGACGTACGCGTATCACAGTGTATAAAGCGCGTGCTGCATTCTCAGTAAAAACACCTTCCTCCTCCCTAAAAAGAAGGCCGAGTCCAGCAAGGCAAAGCTCTTAGCTTGAATTCTAGTATGTATACACACCGGAGATATTGATGAAATTGCTTTCCATTAAAATTCTGAATGCAATGCGCGCACAGAGTAGCAAGCAGTTCGTTCGTTCGTAGAAAATGGAATACCATAGCGATTTGGCTAAAAAGAAGTGAAATAGAACGTCGACTTTTCTTTCTCGGCACTTTTGCCTCGCGACCCGATTACATGCGCGCGCGAGTTTTCTTTAAAGGAGAACACGATTGTGCAAATAGAAAAGACGCATTATGCGAGCAAAGCCCGCTTATCCGAGATGCGTGCGGTTAATTTCGTAGACGTCCTCTTTCTCTCTCTTTCTCGCTCTTTCGAGTTTTCACCTGTTTAGCGCCATAGCAGCCGTAGTAAGATAGGATTTTTCTTGGGATTTTACTCTGTGAAGTCTTTTAAATCTTTTCGAGGATTTGCTGGAAGGCAACTTTTCGCGGCAAGTTTGTTGCACGGTGTTGGGCGAATTATACACGCGCTTCTTTTATTTTAACATATCGATGAAAAATTTATCTTTGCAAATAATTGCTCAACTTTGCTCATAGCTTATATTTGGATTCATGCGATACATTGTGTATCTACTTTTTTTTAACGCCTCGATTCATCATTACCGCTGCCTCCCGTTGTAATCTCTGCGCACAAAAAAGAAAAACGTCTCTCTCACGGGTCATTTCCCTCGATAAGACTTTCTCCAGTTTCTCTATACGAATGACATGCTCTACTTGTGTCGGTAAGCATTTTGTAGCTCTCGATCATTTTTTCTTTTTATTCTTCTTTTTTTCACGATACATACCTACTTTCCTCGATATGTGTCACCGTGGTTTTCCTACTGCACGCTCGTATTTGCATTCTTTCAAAATAAACAAACAAAAGATACTTATATCAGCGTCATTGTTAGAGTAAAATATTGATCTGTCTCGCAGCAGTATAACTTCCAGGAAAAAAGCGTACATTTCTAATTGTAGTATAATAATAATTACATGTAAAATGCATCTTGGTAGCAGTAGCACAGCATCTCTTCGTCCTCTAAATTCTCATGAAAAGCATCCTATCTCGAGGGCTTCAAAGCTGTTTGACTTGTACTCATTAATTCCTCGAAAAAAATCGCAACGGCTTATATAAAACATCAAACAACGCAATAATCGCTCGGCTCTCTCATCTCATAATCCAAGATGAAAATTACAAAGCAAGCCGATAAGATAAAAAGACGAAAAAAGTTTGTCGCGGATTCCCTATTAAACTTGCCGTAATTCACTACTCTCTCAACGTCGTCTTATCCGCATCAATCGTTATATTCTCGCTCTCGGGTTAAGAAATTCTCGGCTGCACTTAATTGGTTTCGGGAATCTCATTACGCGGCGGCCGATACAGCGCGATGCGCATCACTAAGTAAACGCCTCGTTATCTCTGGCGATATCGGCGCTTGTCACTTCTCTCTGGAATCGCCATAACGCTCTCTTACTCTTCTCGCGGCAATTAGCGTGAGAGCGAGCCTTTTCATTTGGAGCTTGCCTGGAGTGCGCAAAGCGCAGATCTATGTTTATTAATAATTCGCTCACTGAAATATTCCATGAATTTTAACGAACCTAGCTGGCGTTACGTTTCGGGAGTCTTGGCAATGGATAAATGCCGCTGGCGTGTACTGTTTTTTTTAGATTTGCCGCTACCGTTCTTCATCGTTTAATGAACTGAAGAAACAAGAAACTAAGATCTGCATTTCCATAATTCGAAAAAAACTAGAATTTCGTATTATTAATTGAAACGTGAACTCGTAAAAATCTGGAAATGTAAATCATAATGCTTAAACAGTTACATGTACATTTTGACGTAAATATATGTTCCTTGCAACGACGAACATGTACTTAATAAATAAAAAAAAGTTACGAGCGCATCGTTAGAAAAACTACACCTTCCTGCTGGCTTTCTTACAATACAGCTACCTTTTATAAACTTATATCGGATTTTTTTCTCAACGACTTCGTGCGCGCAAGCGCGTAATCACCCGAGTAAATAGGTTTCGATCCTTTTTTATACTGCGTGTTACACACCTTATCTCGTTAAACTAGCGCCATTAATAAGCGCTACTCTCGACGAAGAAATAAAAATAACTGGTCGAGAAGCAGCACACTGACACGCGATAAATGTTTTGTTTCTGCAGCTTTTCGCGTGCATAAGTCTAATGCTTTTCTCTTTTTCTGCCAGGCATAAAAATATATAACCGTGAATTTATATCGCAGCTCTAGCTTTAGCCTATACAGTTAAAGTACGTGTAAAGCTTTTTCTTCGATTATCTATATTTGAACACACATGATATCATGTTATCAGCAGTTACTCGACGCCCGCAGTTCCATAATTCGAATCAAGTAAAATACACTTATCATAAATCGGCCTCACTCCATCTGCAGAGCTTCACGCACAAAGTGCCAGGCCAATTTAAGATCTTGCAAGCAGTGACAACGATATTCGCAGGAAATTCAGCGTTGCAGCCCAACGAGTGCCCCGCACACATCTGCGGCTCGCCGTTTATTTTCGCGGGCAAGTATTTATTATTTAAAGCCATCATGCGGGCTGCGTTGCGAAAAAGCTCGGGTACCTCTTTGAGTTTCCCTTTTCCACCTGTGTATGTATAGAAAAAGGCAACTCGCTCTTATACTCTTTTTGCCTTCACATATGTGTGCTTCACACGTGTGTATATGTGCGCGCAAACGCTCTCTCACTCGGCTACCCTCGTTTTCACTCTTGGTTTTTCTGCGAGCCAAGCGTTCCATTTTTTCCTTCTCTCTGGCTCTTCTCTTTAAAATCTCTCTTTCTTTTCCACGATCATAATACTTGCAACTTTGGGGTTTTTAATTTTCCACCCGAGCTCGCACTCTACTGATGATGTGATGACTTGGTCAAGCTTTGTGTTTGAGCGTTTTTATTTTAAGTGCTTGCGCGTAGCTTTGAGAACTTATTGCGGCAAGTAGGCCGCACGAGCTTTGTTATTGTATTATTCAATTTTCAATTTTCTGCAGGAAAGAGCATGAACAGTTAATTACTTTGATAAATTAATAATATTAAATGTATATATTTTTTGAAAATTTGTCGGTCAAATAAAAAAAGAAACTTTCGAAAGATATTTGGCGATAGAAACGTTTATCGTATTAACAAATAACTAAATTCGTCACCGAAAATACAATATTTTTTCAGTTATCCATGTTAATTCCATCTGGGCAAGTTTCGCATCTAAATCTCACACGACAAATTAAATAACTTATCTACAAACTGACAGAAACTGGCGTGAACGTGTGCGCAAGAATGAGACATTACGAAGTAAATGGAACGTAATTCGTCGCAACGAATAAACCTCCCAGAAATGTAAGCTTTCTAGTGCCAAAAATAGTAGCGTACGCGTACTCCCGCCAATGTAATACACACGTCGACATTAATTAGCCCACCTATACGGAGTATAAATCCCGAGCGAGCAAGAACCCTGGGATTAAACATAGGCTTTCTCGAAACGCGTCGCCGGCGCGCAAATTCGAAAAAGCTCTCGTACGTGTACCGGATGTGTTGCACTCTCGACAGCTTGCGGTTTGCTTTTCGAAATCCCTATATACTGCAGCTGCTGTATTTTGATCGGTCTTAGAACGTAATTTTCAGTATATTTTATTGAGCCGTACCTTTCACGACTAATTATTAATAGTGAGCATTCATCTTTTGCTAAATTTCAGACTAAATTAATATTTCACAATCGGTCCCTTTGATAAACAGCACAAACGTTAAGATACTAAAAAATTCTATTCTTAATGGTCCTCAACTAGATAACGTACAAAATGTAATAGTTCTTTTCAAGCCGGGGAAAGCAATTAAAACAGAGCACTTAACAGCCCTATAAATATTGTAATTGCCTGGGCAACTACATTCTACGGAGAGTAATTTACACTGTCCGTATAATAAATTTAAATTCTTTTATCAACCAGAGTACTGCAGTTATTCTATTTTAATAGGCTATTCTCCGATAAATATAATTTTCGTAAAGCATCATAAATATACATCTACATGAAAAGGAGCTGAAGGAGCTACGTTATGAAAAAAATCGAATAAGTTTGAATGTTCTGGGTCATATAGAGCCCATTAACTCGACTCAGTAGACTCCAGTACTCCAAGAGGGTTAGCGAGGCCAATCCATCAAATGAAAGGTTCGAGAAAGGTATGGTTTCGTGAATGCGAGACCCATCGTTTTGATCTGTTCCTGTTATCGTCTCACGCGAACGTCAATCTCGCGCGTGGCTCATTTTTTCGTTCTTTCGGCCGTTGAATTTATTTGCTTGCTCTTGCTCAATCCAATCATTTCAGTCACGAGTACTTTTGATATCAATCCGCTCGCATTTCTCTTGCCCGTTAACTCACATCGCGTACCGATAAATTACAAGTTAACGCATAAATTTCACGTAAAATATTTTTCAAATGAAAAATGTATAGCGAGTAGCACATCATATTAGCACGCAATTACTTCGCGACCACAAAGGAAATTAACGTGGGCAGCATATTGCACACTTATATCTCTTGAGCATGCAAGCTCTCGCTCTCTCGCTCTCTCTCGAAAACTACCATAATAAAAGCAATCAACCTGCGATGAAAGTTTTCTCTCTCTCTCAACTCTTTCTTTATTAGCCACAAGTAGCAGCTGCACCTCTTTTAAAAAAGAACGAAAAGCATAGAGTGCACAGAGCACGCAAACGACACCCCCGCCGTTGCTGTCGAATTACTTGCTTGCTTGCCTAGATAATTATCTGACGTCGTAAATGTATGCTTTGACCAGAGAAAGTGAAGTCTAATCACCTCTCCCCCGCCATTAACGTCTCGACTTATCGGACTCTCACATGATTGCCCGGATTACTCGCTGTGTTACCGCTGTTTTCTTTCTCCGAAAAACCTCTTCGTGCTACGTTCTCCTAAGCTTGTTGCTGCTGCTACTGTTGTTTTCTTTTAATTCTTTACCCCGAAAACTTCCGCGAAGTGAAAATATTTCACGATGACTTTGTACTTTTATTTTATCTCATCACTTTGCACTTTAGCAAACTCGTTTCGTAAAAAGTAATTATTAAATTTAGAGACAGAAAACTAGTAAGATGCGTAATAACGTTACAAAATCTCATCAAAGTTCACGCATATAGATACAACAACGCGTAGCATGCAATCGGCCGCTACTTAACGCACGCCGTTCTGCGCGGGCGTTTTACCGCATGCTATAACCGTGTTGGGCGGCGAGGAAATTGCATTTAAGTTAGGTATATATACACGCATACGTATGCGCGCGCCTTTGCAAGGAGGCAGCACACACCGGCGTGTGGTGCGGTGCAGCTAGCAGAGCATCCATCTGCATTTACGTTACTTCCCGGAAGGAAGTTTCAAAGACGCCAAGTTGATTAGAGTAGAGCACTCTCTCTCTCTCTCTCTCGCTCACTCGCTATACGAACGAATTCATCTTTGCACTCAATTTGTGCATTTTGATTGCTCTCTCTCTCTCTCTCTCTCTCTCTCTCTCTCTCTCTCTCTCGATATATATGTGCATGCTTTAGTTTCTTGTCTGGTATTACTTTGTTTCATATTGTAATAATGTTCCAAGTCAAATAGAAGATTTAGAAATAGGCTTTTCGTTGAAACGTTTGAAATAAGATTCTGAGCGCGAGTTCACAGATTACATTGTAATTGAATACAAATTCGCTGTAGAACGTAAAGTGTATGTATTATTCATCTTACTTAACTGTCGCATTGGGTAGCGAAAGTTCGCGCTTCTTTTTTCAATCAAAAGTTACATCGCTGATTATAATAATTATAACCTTCAAAGCAATACGCGCCTCGTTAAAAATTTCTTTGTACGACAGCGGCAAGAAGAAAAAAAAAACAAAACAAAAAGTTTTTATATAAGACAGAATGACACCTTAATCCCATCACCCGGCGTGCAACGGAAGGATACGTTGGCCGTAGTAGTGCAACACCTTTCCCCGGAGGAGCAAGCGAGTGAGCGAGCGCTCGAGTCGACAAAGACACGAGGGCTGTCGCTTGAATACAGATGCATAGTCCCCAAGAGAACCAAGAGCCCAACCCCGCAAAAGAAGTACTTCGTGCACTGAATCCTTTGTATCCCAAGTGCAGCTTGCAGAGTCGGGGTCATCGCTATATGCTATAGTCTCCATCGCGCCTCCTTCGTTCTTTCTTCGACTAATTGAGAACGCTTTAAAGTTGTTAGCAGCAATGTAATGCCGCGGCAATTGATTTTGCTAGCTCGTTTTTGTTCTACAGTCGATTGCTTTCCAAAGTGATGGCTTGCAGTTTTACACTTGTACCCGAAAGCCCCAAAAATATCAGTAATCTAATATCTCACGTATGAAATTTGAGATTTATTTATAGAAACTAACTGCAACAAAATAAAACAACATACCAATTTTATGTCAAAAACAATAACGCTGAAGAAAGAGCAATTATAAAAAAACTATCTGCATCGACGCGTTGTTTTTTATGAGACTTAAAGTGCACGTCAAATTTTCGCTTAAAATATAATAAATAAAAATACACGATAATCAATGTGAATCTTGGACTGATTATTTTATCTAATTATTGTTTTAAGGTCTAGGATAAGATCTGGGTGCCTTTTCCCACACATGATGAAGTATGGAATAGTATCTATCGCCATACTTTGTCATCATATTTTGCCCATATTTTACCTATACTTGTTTTGCAGGAGAAAAACTGCAAATTTCGAGATAGTGTTTGAATTCGCAATGTGCTTAGAGTTGAATATGCGCCTATATTAATAGTGTCCCGAGTTAATATTTACATTTTACTCGTGTAAATTCTATGTAGAAAGGGCAGAGAGAGAGAGAGAGAGTGTGTGTGTGTGTGTGTATGCTTGAATTTTGAGGGGTACACGGGACTATTGCTGCTCTCACGCACGCAGACTTGAAAAGACATGTTGACCAACTCTCCATTTGAATGTCATACATCCTACATTTTTCTGGAAAACTGTTGTAATTTTGCGTAAACGAAATTACTACTTTTGTTTGTCAAATTTGAAATCACGCAAATGTCTAAAGTTAAGCACTATATAAATCAAAGCACATTTATATTTCTTTAGAAACGATACGAAATTAATTTTTGTCAAAGATTAAGACAAACAGATCGCTCGGCATTATTTTTCCATAACGCTTTGTCGTGGCACTCGGAGCACGCATCATAAAACCGTATCTTAACGTTGTCGAGGAAAAAGAAAAGCTCTTTCGCTCGCGTCAAATAAAGCCACGCGTTTTATTCATAGATGCGCAGGTGTGCCATCAGGCTTAACATCGCGCTAAAATCAATATCCGCGCATCGTCCTAGCGATTAATCTACGCTCGCTTGCTTTTCAGGCGACGAGAAATTTTGGATGACGCTTCAAATTCTTGATAGCGAACGAAAGAAGAGAGGAAGAGGGATGACAGGTAGTTTTTGTTGGTCCTCTTCAGACTTCCTGAGCATTATTGGATGAATCGATCGGATTCTTCTTTTTTTTTTTACAAGTTTGCTTATTGAGAACGCTTGTAGCATGAACATGTTACAAAGTGTTAAGCGATATTACTGAACGAAATAACAGACTGTAAAATAAACTTGGAACAGTTATAAATAAAGTTAACAAGTAATTAAATAATTTATAAAGTTTATGGAGAGTATGGACACATATTTTAACAACTGTCTCAAGCTGCAAGTTACTTTTAAGTAATTGTGCTCTACTCACTTATAAAACAAGCGATAAAATATTTATAAAACAATGATAAAAATAGCTGTAACACCACATTTTTATGTCGTCATCATTACTAAAATTACACGAGTTTGCCTACTTTAAATATTATACCAAGCGATAGAAGTAATTATACGATGAATCTGACCTACATATTCCATGGCTGTTGAGAAAAAAGAAGACGCAAAGTAAAGAAAAATCATGGAGATAATATTTTCAAATTTCTCACCCCTAATACGATCCGAGAATATCTAGAGCATCATTGTTTTGCAGCAACGAAATGCCATTTAATTACACAAAATTTCGTAATGAAGTTTAACGATACATGTGTTTAAAATGCACCTGCATTGTTACAGGTAATTAAGGGCAACGACAACACGTATCTAGAAGCAAAGCATGAGCTTGACCCACCCATATGGGCGAGCAAGATTCGCTTTTTGCCCTACGACTCGCACATGCGGACGGTCTGCATGCGCGTCGAGCTCTACGGATGTTACTGGAGTGGTAAGTACCATTTAATGTCTCTGTCCTGTTGAAAAACGTGCATTCGTGTAATGACGTTCCCCATTACACTGCTAGTGTCGTTACCTCCATGGAATCACCAATAAGCAAATATATACTAGCCGAGCTTTTCTTCTGATTAACGCACCGAGTATCATATATTTTAATGCAGGCCAGTTCTCAATTTTCGTAGCGCACTTCGAATAATGTACAATTTTGATATTATTATGTTGTCAAAGTTCAATTTAACGTCCTTTCAAGAGATATAGTTGTATTACGGTACAAATAACCTTATCTGGAGCAACTGCATATAATGCTGTAATAAATTGCACGTTCGCAGAATACATTAACTCAACGTTGTTGTAATATATTACGTTACTAATAAATGTAACATACTTATTGTATTTTTAATCTCTACGGCAAATATTCTCGAAGAATAAAAATAAATATAGTTGATAGTTTTACCGGTCAAAACAGCAACAAAAGAAAATACACATCTATGATTGGCTACAGAAAACTATACAGCAATTCATCTAGATATTGTGTGTATATTCGTAGATGGTATAGTCTCCTACTCGATGCCCCAAGGGGAGACAAGAAGTAAAGACTGGGAATTCTACGACGTGACCTACGACGGACTCTGGGATGGTGAGTTACGTCGTGGTCTGGGTCAGTTGATTGACGGTAAGGCAGGCCCTGATAACTACAAGAATGGATTCCATTCGCACGTGAGAGGCAAAGGCTGGGTTGGTTGGAAGAATGATACCAGGAATGGGCAACCCATCGAGATCAAATTCGAATTCGATCGCGTTAGGGAGTTCTCGGCTGTGCATATCGTCTGCAACAATCAGTTCACCAAGGATGTCAAGGTGAGTGAAAATATTGGTGTATTAAATATAAAATTAAATAAAACGATTATCACTTGTAAAAAAATGAATGGAGTATATTCAACTGCAGTGTTTAACTATTCTGCTTCAAGCAATATCGAAAATCAGTAACTTTATATTTATATGCAAACGGCAGGAAATGGCATTAATAGCAATTTGCATATTTTAAAAGCAAAGATAGAATTGCCGAAGCGAATATCCACGCAATATACATCTCCCTTATATTCAATTATTCTCGGCAGAGATGATATTTGGGTAATAAACCTAGATTGCAGTGTGTCAGGCGAGCGGTAATAATTAGAAACCTACTTTCGATTCATGCTGCTACCCAACGCTGAAATCCATCAGCATAATTCGACTCTCGTGTTCTCGGTGCTATTCATGATCGGTCCGGGCCAATTGAAATCAATGATAATCGAACGTTGCGAGAGAGAGAGAGAAAGAGAGAGAGAGACGCAAATAATAACGCTAGCTCACTTGTACTTCTTATTTGTAACAATATTTTAAACAATATTCTATGAAAAACTTCTTTTATCTGTACGAAATTTATATGGAATAACATACTTAACTTACAATAATAAAAGCCTGCAAATACTCATTAATGAGACAACCAGCTGCTATTGTGATGTTGATTAATTGTTGCCTTATCAACAACGCAAGATTTCTTCGTTATATTGAATTACCATCACCGTATCTTCGTCTATTTCTACTTTAGTTTATTTATGTTGTCGATATATTACTTGTGCATAGTTACGTGACTACAATATGCAATAGATTAATTATCTCAAGCTTCTGTTTTTTCACGATGGTGGCATAAATAATTTTGAAAAGTTTCTTGATTATTGAATGATTGTACTTTCGAAGTTATGAATAAAAATATGAAAAATTGGTTTTCACGAATAAACTCGTCGCATTATAAAACATAATCAAGTTTAGTTTAATCAATGTTAGTTTGACTCTTGGTTTAATGAGTATTAGTAGCTATATTGCTACGATAGAATACAAATGTCACATTGGCTTTGACATGGTTTTTCACCACAATTTATTTTATCTGCGTTGGTTTTGTATTATTGATTTGAGTGAGTGATATCTTTATTTTAATATTTTATAGCATTATTTATATGTATTATATATGTGTACATTTTTAGTGACTTGAAAAGGTCTACTCACTATGTAGACGAAACGTCGTAACTTATTTTACAATAAAAATATAGTTGACAGTATTGCCAGTAAATTGTTTTGTTTATGTTATTTATCCAAGCTGTCAGTCGATTCAATTTAATAATTATATAATCAAGTTGCTACCGTAATTCATCTCATGCCTTTACATACGATACTTATTATTATAAAATTTGCATTTTTTTTTAATTTTATAAGATGCCAGCTTCAAATAATAATTTAAATATTGCGTAAAATAGGAAAGCCTGTTTCAATACTATTACTAATAAACGTATGTACATATCACGGAATTTAATTTAGTTCAAGTGTACAGACTAGATCTAATATCAATGAAACACTATCAAACTAGGCAACCGCAGACAAACAACAAAGCCATTAATATGTATTTATGTATTTGACAATACGAATGTCACATGCACTGTACAATTTCCTCATTCTTCATCACGAAGCCTTCACATTTACCTGGTGGCCTTGAAAGTCGAAAAACACGAAAATACGTCATAAATTCGTAGCTCATATATTTATATTTAGCGCTATTTATTTGGCATAATAATTTTTTAAGAATCTAGAAAGTATTAATACATATTTTTTTACAGCATGTAGAGAAAAAATAAAAACGTCCAAATTAATATTTTAACAAACATTTATTAATTAATTACAAATATTATAGGAATTCCAAATCATTAAAAATTGGTTCTTATATAATGATACAAATGATTGACGACCGTGATGAGGCATGTCATCTCTTTATTATAAATTAGCACTTAATATTTTTTTAAGCATTTCATAAAAGGTAAATAAAAATTTTGATGAAGGTATGTATAACATTCGTCTCCGTGTAAATAATTCAAAGTTTCATTTAAAACTTCATGTTTTTCTTTTTTCATTGAGTCGATCATTTTAAAAGCTTCATTTATTCTTACTTGAAGATCATTTGCGTACGTTGGTTGAGATTTGCCTTTTTCAAAATCCTCCAGCCCCTGATTTTATGCAACAGAATATTTTCATGTAAAATTTTATTTATTAAACAATCGAAAAAAATATAGAAAAGTGTCATTACATTTTTGATTATGTTTGTTAAAAATTGGTTTTTTTCCCTGTAGTGTTTAGTAATGTTTCTAAAAAGTTTATTGCTGATGTTTATTTTCACTTTGTTATATTGTGAATTATATACAGATTTGCATTCTGCTGGAAGAGAACCTGTTCGTTTATGGTAGTTGAAAAATTCCTATAATTGATAGACAATATTAATTGTAATACAGAAGTAAAATATAAATGTTATTTACCTCAGCTGTGAGTACAATAGAGTGCTTTTCTAGTTCGGTAGTAATATTTTGAGTTAAAGTTTCTGTTATATTTTTTCCGAAGGCAGTAGCCAAATCCTTAATCTGATTAATACGCATTTTAATATCAGGCGTTTGATTTATCATTTGTTGCGAGGTAATTTCATCATTAATAGTTCTTCCTAGAATGCCACTCTTTACGAAGCATAAAATAAATAAAATGTAATCACTGATAATTAATTTGATTCAATTATAGTTAATATTACTCGTTACATACCTGTTTCGCTGCAGCGAAAATCAATACAAGTAGAAGACCTTTCATTTTTGAAAAAACTCGTGGCTGAACGTACTTTATGTTCTTTGAAGAGCTAAGAGACGTATGCCAGTGACTGACGTTGAAATCATTTATATATTTGCCTCGTGCGATAAGATAGGTTTTGTCGTGAGCCATACTTCTGCTATTAAGAGGTTCCATTACACACTCGTTAGTAAAATATCGTCTTCAATATACATTTTCCCATTTTCGACATCCTTAAAAGAGATAGGGGTAATCATCAACGCTCGCGCGCGCTTTTCTTAATTAACTTTCATTACTCGAAATTTACACGATTGTCCTCGCGCGATAGCGGCATATTTTTGTCTGACCGACATGCCTCGAATCAATTAGACTGAGAATTTTCTCATTTACGGCTACTTTATAAATCATTCATGATTGGTCCGGGCCAATTGAAATCAATGATAATCGAACGTTGCGAGAGAGAGGAGAGAGAGAGAGAGCGTAACCCATCTACTACAACCCAACCAGGCAGCATCCTACTCTCTATGGTTAAATTTGAATATTGATGCATCCGCAGTTAAAACGACAAGCGGCATATCGCGTGAATTTGGCTTCTCTCTCATTCGCGACTAGATTTTGCTATGATCACTAGATATACTTGAATACCTATTTATGAACGATGAACAATGTACGTGTGGGCTGCGTTAGTTTTGATTGATACACTTTTCAATTAAAAATGGTTGTTAAAACATGTATTAGTTGATAGATTATTTGACAAATCCTTTCCAATCTCAAGTTTTTCGATTTAACTCAAAGTTGAGTTACCTTCCACTACGATTTCAAGTTACATTACGCGGCCAAGTAAGATATTAAAGATTCTTGGCCGAAAGTTTAGGAGAGACCAGGTAGCTACCATTTTAAGAGGTAACGTGACATCCTTACGACCTCGACTGGAGCTTCAACTTCTAAAGTCCAAGTTTCGCATATTTCGTACGTAAGTCGTTGCGTTAAAACTTAAAACGTGTCATTCTCGCGCTATTTTCAATACTGCAAAAAGCTTTTCGAAAACAAATAAAAATCTTAACGAGAAATTCTAGTCAATTTCCCCATCACTCCCTCTGTCTCTCGCTTTATCTCTCTCTCTCTCTCTCTCTCTCTCTCTATCTGTCTGTTTGTCTGTCTCTCTCTCTAGGTCTTTCTAAATCCAAGATATGAGCGACCGAAAAATCGTGTGAAAAGGGAATACGAATATCGCCGATAGTTAAACTCGTGAAATCGCGTGTTCTGCTCAGTTTGGCATAATGCCGCCATACTCTCGTGTCGCGTCTCGGATTCACGCTGAATACCAAAATAGCGCGCACTTCCGACGGACGTCGCACGAGAGAGAGAGAGAGAGAGAGCTAGAGATCAACAGGCTTCGGTCTCATACCTATCTACCTCCTTAGTCGTCTAGTGAGAGAGAGTAACCGACCTTTATCTGGGACTTTTTCCGTCTTCTCGTGCTCCCGATCTCTTCTTAGCGCTTGGTGCGATAAGTGCGCAGTTCTACTGGAATGTCTTCGATTCCAAACTTTCTGCCAAATTGCCCATGGGATTATGTTCTGCCATTTCATTTATTTTATTGTTGTCACTAAAAATATAATTTTAGTATTTAAATGTAAACTATCAAAGTACCTCAAAGTCGTGCAATAAGTATTAATAATAGTCATAGAATTATTTTTTGCGAAAAAAGAAATTGTTTGTTTGTTTGTCATCTTCTTATCCAGTAAAATTCAATTATGATAATAGGCAACGAGCAGTCAACTCAAGGTACTTGCGATATCTTTGGTATAGTGATCAATTTTCACAATATATGGCTAAATACCATTTTGATCAATTCTTAAGATCGAGAACAAAGAGCGATGCAAGTTTACTGCCGTTTTGTTATATATTCTTCAAATATTCTATTGAAAGTGAGCAAAATGAAGAAGCAAATGTCATCCAAATTGAAAAGGAATAATCCGGCGTCAGAATTTCGTATGAAGGCATCTAATTCAAGTAAATAGTAACCCTTTCTGAAGTGTTCCGCTCTTACCCTACACTATTTATTTCTTGTAAACGGATTTCAAATAAAATGAAGAATTTAAAAGCGATATACAAGATCCTGTTAAAAATTATATCGAAACCAAAAATTTAGTTCGAAGAAATAAAAAAGTCAATGTAGTACAGGAAGGTAATAAAGCACAATTAAAAAATTCCTGCGAGTATAAATGAAAAGCTCTTTCATTGTTGCAGTAAGTTAGCGTGAAGACAATAGGCCCAATAGGGAAAAACTCAAAAATTACTCGCGAAATAATAATAATAATCTCTTAAATTTGGCATTCGTGAGTTGCAAGTGCGGAGACAAAATAGGGCATAATAATCCAGCTTGAGAGTAACTCACGAGTAAAAGGAGGCTTGGTGCTCGCCTTTCCACGGCGCATAATGCCAAAGACGCGCATACATAGCAGCAGCATCGTTATTGCCAACTCGCAGTGAAGAAGACTTGCCTTGCACACCGGCAAAGCCAACTAGCGCGTCTACGATGCTCCGCTGCTGCTGCTGCTCTGCGCCTTGATTGAATATTCCACTCGGCTCTTTATCAGAGATACGCCCGTCGAATCTTCAATATATTTCACTCGCTTCTGGATAAAAAAGAGAGATCCAAGCGAGCGCTCCCTTCACGAGAGCGAGAGAAAAGTTTGAAAAGGGAGAGGAATGAGAACGAACGTCATGACGAAATTGAGAGTGAACAGGTGACGGCAATGTATAGGCTGAGTTTACAAATGGCTAGTTATAATTTTTACGATTAATCGGAAAAAATTCAGATTTTTAAATTATCTCTTACTATTGCCTTCGATAATTTTGTTGATTGGAATTATGTCATGTAGTAAATTGTCGCTTAAAATAAATAATTATAGTAAAAATTATTTGAAACCGATCATATTGAACTACAAATTTCTATACACTAAATGAAAATTCCTAAAAATAAAAATTATTTTAGCACAGCAATAATTTTGCTTGATGGACATATTTCCTTCGAAAAATATTATCTTATACATAGAAAATATCACTCACGAAATTTTATTTTTTCTTCCACTTTATTGCTTATTTTTCACAAGGACTTTTCTGCGAAAAGAAATTGTATTTCAAAGATCATAGTGGTATTGGCAATATTCGAAATTGATTTTTCTCTGAAGTTCAAAACTAAAATATAAATTTTGTCTTTGAAAGTTTATCACTGTGGCAGAATTATAAAATTTGATGTTTGATAGTTTATGAAGCACAAAGTATCACGTTAAAAAATAAATTTTACAGATGAAAAAGAAAAATTGCATTTATTTTTAAAAGAAAAAACAATTGTCTGTAAATTCGTTAATAACATTTTTATCGCATACAATCCTTTAACAAAAAAATCAATGTCAGACGGAAAAAGAAAGATAAAAGAACCCGTATACAGACGACAAAAGTTTTGAGACAAGAAATTGCATCTCTCACACAGCATCCTCACACTGCCGACGAGCTGTTACTCGTCCTTCCTAGCGCGCCTATATACCTCCGCTCCTCCCTTTTTATACTCAGCCGCGAGACTCTCTAAAAGCCAATGTGCGTGTCGAAGGCGAGATAAAAAGGAAGAAAGGCACGTCTTCGGATTCGACTCGGCCTAAGTGGATGAACTTAATGCAATGCCTTTTTTTCACGCTTCAAGTCACTCTACCAAGGAGTACGTGATTTTCATATAAAAGCTACCTCCCATGCGTACGCTTTATTCGCTTTAGCGCAGCTTTTAAGTTTCTTGACGATCGACTTAATGAGTTCTCTCCGTTATGGAATCCTCCTGATTTTTGCTGATTGATTTTTCCGGTATACTACATTTCCTCGCTCAACTCATTAGTTTCAGTGATGCGCTTGAATGATATATAGTGAAAAGGTTACTTACTATTTTTTCCGAAATTCAGTGGAAAAAATAAATAAACACGCCAGTGTACACTAAGTTTTTGTTGCAAGCAATTAAATAGTTTTCTTTCGTTCACTTTCATTAATGTTTCATTAGGTGAAGTGTTTAACTGCCTCGATTTCGTCCTTTCAAATTACACTTAACTAAAAGTAAACGTTTAGTCACTTTTTATCAATCAAATTCCAAAACGTAACACCATCATTAAATGAGTATTTGCAAGTTTTTTAATGTCTAAAGTAAAATATGAACACCATTCACAACATAAAACTAATTTGGAAAAAATAAAAATTTCCTCGTTCATCCAACTTTTTTCGTTAACATTGCCTTTCGAATTCAAGGCATAATAAAAAAAGGCGCGTACACGCAACGAGCGAGTTTTCATACAAATTTCCTCGACCCTTCACGAAGTAATAATTCGTTCGAATATTTCAAAAGCTTGAAACATTAAAAATGAAGAGCGTGTTTTCATTCGCATGAAACAATGCTACGGAGAATTTGAATAGGAGCTTTTTCCCGTTTCTCGCTGCATTACACGCAGCTTCGCGTGTTTAACCGCAAAAAAAGAAAGCAAACATCACCATTCGGTTACCAAAGATACGACGCGCACGAATTACGTGATTGAACGCGTTGCTTTGTTCATACTTCGAAAGTTTTAAAATCGAAATTAGTTTGTGTGTATAGTATATAAGCTGGCTTTGTTCGCGTGATGGAGGGGGTGGGGTATATTTCGCCCTTAATGCATCGAATTTAAGACGGCTTTTATTTATGGAAAGCCGAGTGCTTGGAAAAAGATGGATGTTGAGCCCGCACCGCGGAGTTGGACGTACTTGAGCTCATTGGTATACTTTTCTCTTCGTTTGTTTTGCAGATGAAGCGCGAGTGATTAAGCGGCTGAATGTATTTTCTTTCGTGACGGCTTGGATCGAGTATTTTTTCGTTCGTTTTTGGAATACATCCACTAGCTTTATCACTTATGATTTTCAAATATGATATCTCATTCTGTTATTTGAATAACATTTTTCAGATAGCGTTTCTACTGGGTAGCTCGATTTCAAACCATGGCGTCATTAAATTATTGGCATTGTTATGAAGATAACACTGTAGGTAGAGAAAAATGAGGCTCGTTTAGCGTGATCAAATTTCGATAATGAAGCTTAATTAAAGTGAATATGAAGCTTAAACCTTGGAGGCGTAGGAAGATAATCTACCTTGCGTGTAGAAAATTAATGCAATTTGCATTTTTATCACATAATGTTATTGAAATTTTTTTCGGAATCTCTTTGCATCTGAAAAGCTGAATAAATTTTTATGGAAAAGAGCTCCTTCTGCCTCCCTTTTTAAATCCATAATAGCTTGGATCTCCTCGTTATAAACTCTTAACATTTCTCGATGTTCATTTTTTCAGTGACGCATGCATTTCAAAATGAATGGATGTAGATTTAAAATGGAAATAGAAGTATGAAGCATCAAGAACGAAACATCATTGAGAGATAATCTATCGGTGTGGAAGGTTTTTATGAAATTTTCCAGTTTAATTTTGACTAAAAGTCTTAATCGCCTTACAAAATGTCAAACAACATGTATTCTGTTGACACAGATTCCACGGAAATCTGAATTGTGTCGTCACGCGTCGTTTACAAATGGCTGAACTATATTTACGAGTAGATTCCATGAGAAAAACCTCATGCATAGCTCTCAATTTAATACCACGAGCTTGCACCGTATGCCAAATCTGATTCGTGTACCAATCCTTGGTCGTTTTGCGATGCATAAAGAGAAGAGCAGCAGCGTTGTATCCACTGATACAGTCGCGACTCAATTTAAAATTGAAATATCAGCGACTGCAGCGCGCTACCTTTCCCTACCTCTGAGTGTGTCTGCATGCAGCTGTTGGAATTTTTTTTTCGTTGGCGAGGACTGCTCTCTTCTCCCTTTTGGCCCAAAAACTGTTTGCATTGTTGAAAAATTACTGTGGCGACTGCGGGACAGAGATTTTAATTTTATTTCCCGTGGAAAGCAACTTCAGCAGACTTTTTCAATAGGGGTAATTTTCTATGGTGCGCATATTGGCGATGTAATTTCATTGGCCACCTTTCTCTCTGGTCCTTTTTGAAATTTTCAATGTTTGCGTTTTCATATTGTTTCTTTTACATCCGTGAAAGCTGATTTTCCAAATGGAATTCGATATGTGTTACCGCATTCCGATTTTTCGGGCAAATAAATCATTTCCATGGAAATTATACGTGATCGGAATAACATCATGCTATTTTCATTCCCGTTTCTTTTATGCGTTCGCTATCGAATTCGATTATATGTTTTTGTTGCAGCATATCTGAACGAAAAACATTTTTTTTCCATAAAATATAAAATATTTGACAATCATCTTTGTTTATCTTGTAAAAATGATATTTGCCATAGAAAAATTCGTAATGTTTCTTTCTGTCTGAAAGCTTTTTGGAATTGTAAACATCACATAGACAACGATAGTGCATAAAGAAACATTTGTTTCACGTCATTTCCATCTGTTGCAAGTACAGTCAGTGCTCATGAAAAAATGAATCAGTTACGGCTATTCAAATCCATCATTCTTAAAAAAACGAGGAATGCCGACGTTCCAACAATATCTATTTAGCAAATCTCGCGTATATATTCATGAATGGAAAAAAAGAACTCCTCTGTTTCTTTTGTTACTTCGTCTCGTGCAAGATGACTATCTATTTTAAATAGCATACGCAGCTCGTATATATCTTCATCACGATTAATCACATTCCATTTTCTTCAGCGAAATATATAAGTTGTTGGCGGTGTCTAGCGTGTTCTGGCTTAATCAACAACGCCGCAGATTGGCCCTGTCTTGCGTGGAATCAATGAATTCATTAAGCTTCGTTGTGTGTCATTTGGCTCTTACAATATGATCAACATTTAGTTTAATTCACTGCGGTCGCTTCTCTCAATGTGATTACACATCGTGATTTGGTCGAGCAAATTTTTCGATTCGTCATTGTCTTCAGCTTTGTTCGCTGAAAGTTTGACGAATCGTATCAGTCGCGCAGGTTGAAAATCGCGCAGTAGTAGGATAATTGTAAAGTTGGATCGCACAAAAAACTCGTTGAATTGACAGTACTGAATATTCAACGTCCTGGATTCTCTCTCTCTCTCTCTCTCTGTCTCACAGTTCACAGAGCTAAAAAACTTAAATCGATCCTCTACCTCCGTAAAATATCTGATTTATAATAGGATCACGCGGTTCATCGAACTTGGAAAAGCTCCTCCGTTCCAAGTGAGTGGCCACCATCGCTCGCGAAAGCGAGAGAAAAGCCACAGACGTAATTCGTTGCGCGCTCGGAAAAGTTGGAATAAGCGGCAAGTTTTTGGACCTGCTGTCGCATCTATCAATGTCGCGCGCGCGAAAAGTGATTTACGAGAATATACATTGACGACGACGCCCCGGTCTCGCGTTCGCGTTTAACAGATTAATTCGCATCGTTCGCTCATTCAATTCTCGCGTGACGCTTTAGGGTTTCGTACGGAAACGTTACGAGAGACACTTCTTACCTTATATACGACGGTTATTCATAATGCGGTTACAGAAATTCGTTACTCAACTCATATTTCACTACCTCGAGCTTTTATTTCATAAATTTTAGTATACTTAGATTGAGGTATGATCAGGTATTAATTAACAAATTTCCAAACAAAACGATTGTTTGTTATGATTCTATATTCTGCGAGAGATACTTTCTTTTGGAAAATTTATCGTTTGGCATTATTTGGAATTTATAAGAAAATGAAAAACGCGAATCTCTCATGCCAAATATTCATTTTTACGTAGGATCTGATGATTTAGATGCAGTTATTTATTTCTTCTAACTAAAATTGAATTGAATCTTACATTTTCATTATTTTAGCGACAAACTATTGATTAACGAATAACAGTTAACGAATAAACTGTAAATTTTTAGCCAATATAGATGTATAAATTAATGTTTAAGTAACAAGCTGACTTTTTTCAGATGTTCTCTCAATTGGAAGCTCTATTCAGCATAGGCGGCAAGTATTACGGTGGAGAGCCGATAACCTATAATTCCGTGGAGGATAGCATTTTCGAGCATGCACACAACATCACGGTCAAACTTCACAATCGCGTGGGAAAGTTCGTTAAACTCAGGCTACACTTTGCTGCTAAGTGGATTATGATCAGCGAAGTTACTTTCGTCTCTGGTAAGCTTTACTTTTTATGCTTCCTACGTGCGCAATGAACGTTTTCTCTCTTTTTTCATGATAAGTGGATTGACATTATTAAGGTAGTGCGCAAAAAGGGGTTCGATCAGAAATATTTTACCAAATTATCTATTAAAAGTGAAATAACTTCTTCATTTCCATTAAAATGAAGTACTTCGTCAATTTTCCTAAAATGGATTTAGAAGAGAAAAAGAACTAAAGAAAAAGATTTTCACCTAGAAGTGTACATCAAATAAAAACCTGAGAAAGAGATAACTCGAGAAATCGTATATGACGTATATATTGAAACATTTTTATCTGCTAGCGAAAATGTGACAAGTGCAAGAATATGATCGACTTAAATTGTTCTTGAATTCGCCGGCATACATTTTTCGAGATATTGAAATGTTATGTTCACTGTATTCAATTTACTGGATTTTGTATTACTATATTTTCAGTTTAGGATGTACCTACGCCAGTATGAAAGCATATAACGAAAAAAAAAATCTACGGCTGACTAAAATAGACTTGTACTCCTAGAAATCTAATTTTGCGTTTAAGCCTGAGCATCAAATAAGTGAAAATGATGTATTATACGCATAATAATGAAATTGCTGATTATTAATTAGGACGACTTTATACAATTACCATTTTTTTATCCCAGAAAAAGCATAAAAGAATAAACCTCGAATTCAATAGGATCGAAAAGTTCATTGGCGCAGCTCGTTAATGAGAATTTGTGAGCACATAGGGACTATTTCCTACTTTTACCTTCTTGGCTTTTTTTCACATGCGTTTTATGCGCTCATATTCCATCGCTCGGTGGAGAAGGCTTTCAAACGTTCTCTCTGCGTAATGTTTCGGGTCTTTAGGATTCAATGATTTCGAAGCGTCACTACTGATGCCCGCCGACGATTACCTATGCATAGATTTCTAAAGATCAAGTAGTGGATGTTCTGAAGAATATTTTAAACTATTGACGTAATAAAAGTTTCCTCCAATTTTCAATTGCGCAATTAATTGAAAAAACTGGTTTAATCCAATCTTCAATTTAACGCTCCTATCAATCTCAAAAATAAAATCCTTAAAAATAGAAAAAAGAAGAAAGGAACGGATCAGTCGCGCTGACCGGCGTGCGAATGAAGTTTGCGGTGCATTTCCATTAAGCGCGCTAAATCAAAGAGCTAAAAATTGGCACTCAAGCGAGATGAAGGCAAGAGCAGAGAGGAAGAGAAATGGAGAAGGGAGGGAGAGCTGCATTAGTGGCGTTTGACGTCGTGCATCAGCTGCACACGCGTGGCTTTTGCATGCAAGCTTGCGACGCGTCGCGTGCGGACGCAAGGGAGAAAATTGGAAAATTTTCGATAAACGGCCATTCCCCGATATGACGTGACCGCAATGCCTTCGGATGACAGCTTCCCTGTGTATCGCGCCAAATGCATGACATTAACGTGGCTTACATCTTTCCTGACCCATTATACGTAACTGCAAATTATCGACGTTTCTTCCTGCTCTTGGAATATCGTGTTATTGAAGTTATGTATGTATATATATAAACTATAGCTCAGTAGTTGGTTATATGCTGGCTCAAAATTGACCTATAAATTTTAGCGACAGTTCGTTTTGACGTCCTATTTTCAAAGTTTCATTCAAATAATACGTACAAAGTTGACACTGTGGAGTTTTACTCTCGAAACGAGTGTTAAATTCTCTTAAACCTTGTACATTTTTTCAAAGTTTTTCAAATGTTTCACATATCATTTTATGCATGTCACTCTGCTCATTAACAAAATTATTTTCAAATCCATAAGAAATCCGAATAGTCGAGTGACCGCTCGACTTGACATTATAATCATGTTCAAACTATGACATCTCAGTATCCCTCGTGCATAGTGGTCTGTAACCAAGTTATTCAGCGGGACGCAACCCTCCCTTCCGTTAGAAGAAAAAATTAAAAGAAAACGTGGTTGTGCGATGGTGCGGTCACCTGCCAGAGCAGAAAATCCCTTGTCTGGCGTGCAAAGAATGTTTAATATCAGATTTCATAGAAAAGGCTAACGCGGAGTGGGGTGGCAGGTTCAGCGTCGCCCGCTAAAATCCGATATCAAACACGACGAGAAGACAGCTTTGTTTCCTGCACGAGCCGCCGCCGCTGCCGTCGCCGTAATCCCGACCATCCCCTCCTCCCGGGAATTCCGAGGGACCACACGGCTTAACCACCCCCCCGCCCCGCAGCAAAAGCCGTATAAATGACACGCTTATATTCGCGTGTGTTTTCCTCGAGAGCCAGATTTCGGAGCGGCTGTCGCAGCCGTCCGTCGTCGTAGTCCCGCGGAGACGACGAGTTTACGCGGATGTGCGTCGCGAGTGCGCGACCAACGACTTATACGTACGTACGTATGCCTTCTTGTGGCTCGTACAATTTCACGTGTGAAGAAATTAATAGTTTCTGGCAGCTGTGTTTACGCGAGTTCTCCAACGGAAACATTTTGGGGCATTAAAAAAAATGATTTATACATACAAATTTAACGTAATGAAATAATAAATAAAGTCATCTACGTTATTATTAGTTTTTTTTCAGATAATTAGCAATCGAGGATGATATATCATACTTTCATTATTCAGCAATCAAAAACTTTTAAACTTAAAATAGACATCTCGTTAATTGAGCTTTCCGGTCGACCATGCCAAATCCATGCAGACATGCGCCTAGAATATATTGTAGGTCGTCTTTCATACTGGTATAAAACGACTTATAGTGCTGTGAGGCATGTTACGGTTTTTGTTTTCACTCCTGTTTTGCCACGTCGGATATCTCAGCTCTGCTAAGAAAAAACACCAAAAATACCACTTCGTGTTGACGTTTCAAAATTCATTTTGTACAGCCAGTATTTCTTGAGACTTCATCGACTTTTTAGTTGCTTTAAGCTTTTCGCAACTTACATTTAAATTTTAAAATGATCAAATAACAATTAATTTTACGACGTAAAAATGGATTATTAATAGAAGATATGGTTAATCTGATTTACTTGCAATTTCAATATTTATAATCAACGTAAAAACGAACAACCAACTTTCTAATATTTAATGATGTACTTATGAGTGACTATCGTTCAAAACTTTCTTAATTAGACCTCATGGCTCTATTCATCTTTATAGAATACGTTCTGCTTGAAATCCGTAAAAGCTTCTTATGTAACGATCGTTTCTGTCTATTTTCATCTGATGTTTCGACAGATTATTACCCGTATTATCATGCCTTTCTAATTATGCTAATTGTGCCGAATTACGCATTCGGTGGAGCACAATAAGTGTTACTTCAAAACTGATGGCAAGTAGAATCTCGAATGAAATGAGTTTTGACGTTGCTCGACTACCAGCATAGCAAATTTTAATGATTACTCAATTTAATACATCAGGAAATTAGAGATACTAATTAAAAGTTTCTGTAAGCAAAAACCGTTTCGAGTTTTAATGAATATTAATTTCTCTGTGAGCCCTGATTTCCGGACCGTTTGAGATTCTATGACACTTTCACTTCGTATATAAATTTTGTTGCTTGGCCAAAGCTTCCTTACCATGCGAAACATTTTGGAATTTCATTCGACTCGATTAGTTTTCAAACTTAGGATTTTTATAGTGATAAATCACTTGCCATTTTTTAAGATATTTAATCAAAAATTCAGATAAGAGGAGAACTTGCAACGTTTGTATACGTTTCTGTAAGCTGTAACTTATCTTTTATGGATGAATACGAACCAATTTTAAATTTCGAACATTTAAAGTTAGAATAAAAGTCGACAAAGCGAAAGAAATTTCGAAAATTAATTCTTTTCCAAGGAATTCTTGCCGTTGGGAAATGTTCTATAAATTTATATTACCATGTAAATTGATTCTTTTCTGAATAATCAACGAAAAAGACCTTTAAAGCGGTGAATTTATTGTTACAAATAAAAGATAATCATAAGTAACTCGTTAACTTACTTTACCAATCAACATATTTACTATTATTATTTTTCTTGTTGCAGTGGTAGCTCACGGCAATTTCACGTCAGAAGAGCTAATGCCATCAACGGAAACGCCAGCTCAAAGTGATATCTTCATCGAGAAAAATGGCTCGATGTCAACAGTGCGCGAGCAACCCCCGGTTTCCCAGGCAAAACACGACGATCCAACTTATATGGCAGTGGTGATTGGCGTATTAACAGCGGTGATACTGTTGCTGGCGGTGGCGATCTTTTTGATTGTCACACGTCACAGGCAACGCAAATGTTTCGCCAGTCCAGTCAATGGTAAAACTCCATCTCATCTCGGTTCAACTTGCGCCACCGTGGAAAAAGGAGCTGCATTGATGGCCTACACCCTCGAGGACGACGAGAGGTATGAGCTTTCGATTTTCGACGAGCACGCCACGCTCATCGACGGCCATCACTTGTATTGCCGGCCTGAGAGCGTTAAAGGCTAAGGACATTGCACGAGATTTCAGTATAATGTATATTTCAATCGAGTCATTGTTCAACGTTCTAATCTTATATAATATTTCATTCACCAATGCTATATTTGTCTCGTGCAACTTCTTGAGTACGTACACCTAGATTTAGAATATATTTTCATTTGCGTAGATATCTATATATATATATATATATATATATACACGACATTCCTGCAGCGTAATATACGGGTAATATTTTAAGTGTAGTACAAACCACAGAAATATTTAAAAACTTATTTTATAAGATACCAAATAATACACGTAAAGACTTATACAGAACTTGCCAACTTTTCTTAAAGAATTACTTAGTATCGTGAACAAAATATTTATACAACTCGTTTTTTATTTTCAAGTTAATATTTTTCTACATGATCCTTCCTGTGATAATGTTACAATAATAATAAATAATATACCACTACTGCAATTCTGCAGTACTTTGAGAATCAATAAAGATGTTGTTCACTAATATAGCAATATGACGATGCCACAAATTTTGAAAAAGACTATGAGTAATAATTACAAGTTTTCAACGTGCCAAATGATAAAAGTCGACTTATTTTTATTAGTCTGTAAGTTAATTGAAAGCCAATACTTCCGAAACTTTTATTTGTGACTTAAGTTTGCCGGCATAAAAAACATTACGTGCGCAATTAATTGATTTTATCAAAAGTAATTCAAATCACGATAATATATGGGATTGCCAATACAATCAAATAGATTCGTTCGTACTACATATTAAGTCACTTAATTAGCGTATTGGACGAGTAAGTAATATATTTCTAAATTGTAATGACTAAATTGTAAAGCAATAGTAACTTGCTATACTGATAGTAATCTATACTGATAAGAACATACATTTTATATTTTTCTACTTTTCAACAAGTGAAATAAATATTTAAATTGGAAAAAAGAACAAAACGTGTTTTGAAATACTTCCTTCCTTATAGTCATAAATCAAACTTACAGAAATTTAATTTATAATCGCGCTTCTGAGGAGTCATTCATTTTTTAATCGAATAAAGCAGCGAATTAACAATCACGTATTTATCTAACATACCGATAGAAATTTCGACAATAACATATACAAAATATGCCATTGCCACTTTTCATGCAAGCATGATTAAAGTAGCACAAAAAAGTAAGCTCTAACGTGAAAATTCTCGTAAAAAGAAGTTTCAATGAAGTAGCGTTGAGTCTAAAAATGTTCCTCCTGAAAATCAGGAAAGTATCACTCGTCGCTTTGCGGTCGAGCGCCCTCTCGGTCTTCCTTTTTTGCTCCCAACCCACGCTACGTTTCTTTTTTTCTCTCTCCTCCTCTCGATACTTTCTTTTTCTCTCTTGCAATTCTCAATCGACGTATGAAGCTCGTTAGCGGTCGTCCAATAACGTCCCAATGAAAACGCCCCTTCACTACCTCTTTATTTTTTTCCCCTGCTTTTTTCCTTTTTTCGTTTCTAGTCTATACCTTCGCTCGTTATATCATCACCCTCTCTTGCCTCGATACTCGATTTTGGTGTCATTTCATTTATCTTTCGTACAATTTTTAAGATAACATCGCCGTATTGAAACCTAATTTCAGTTTCAATTTTTTTGACTCATTAATTACCGGAATGCCCATCATTTTCTACTTACGAACGAGACGAATTTCCAGCTGAAAAAACCTACAATACCATAAAAAACAAGCGGCAATGAGCATTAAAATAACAATAACAACACTGCAAGCTTTGCATTTAACGTACTTTAATTTTTACTTTTCATCCTTTGTTAGCACACATTTAACCAAAAAGTTTAACTCTCACCGCTACAAACAGATTGTACTAAAAAAAGCAGCAAAATATTATATCACAACTAAAAAATAATTGCACACAAAGCTGACAAATAACTGCTTGTTAACAAATTAAATTGTCATCGTACAGTCAGATAACAATAAAAAACGAGAGAGCGAGAGCTCGCGTTGTTTTCCGTCTCGTTACTGTACCGATAAAGAGAGAGCCCGTTTAATCCGTGGCCTCGTGTGTTTTTTTTCTGTTTCCCGCTTGCTGTTTTTCTGGACTACAATAAACGAAAGATATGCTGGTGGCTCGCTGCCGACGCTACCCCGGGATCTTGGCAACCGACTTTTAGATATTGTCAAGCTTGATGACTACCAGGAGCCGTATCAGGCTCTTAAATACGCGCCTTACTACAGCTACAGCACTGTCGTTATGGAAATGAAGGATATGGTCACCAACAAGCCTCCCACTGTTAATCATACAGGTGAGTTTTTACTTTTTATTCAATTTTATTTTCTGTTGATGCTTACAGTTTTCTCAATACACCACATCTGAAATAAATTGAATGAATGGCGTGAATTATAGTTTTAACACAAAAATTTGATAAGAAATATCAAAGTGACTATTGATAATTTTCACAGAATCTGGACTCATTGAATCAATCGATATCGTCGTTAAAGTTGGTCATCTAATCTTACTGTAACCAACAGATTTCAGTATATTTATTTGAAAACAATAATAATGAAAATTCATACGTGTATTAAATGCTATGAAATCGTATCCTCGTAAAATGGTATTCACGAACGATATGATCCAAATTAACTAGGTCAATGTTACGCGCGACCATTTAGGTGACGTTAAAAGACCATTTTCACGTCCACGCGCGAAACAATGAGATTCGAAATTTAACTGACGATCTACTGTAATAATGCCCGGGTGTCCGTTGTGCATAATAGCCAAAGTTTAACAATTTCCGAAGTAATGGCGCACTAACTTTAGCCAGAAACGAAACCGTAACGTCGCGAATATATAATATATCATACGCAACATTGTATAGCAGTGACTTTCGTCATAAGATCTTCGAAACGCATTATTCAAGCGGAGTTAGCATTCAACAAGTTTAAAGAAGCCGAAAGTTCTTCGATGAACAAGTATACCTTGATGAAAGTCTAAAAGAGTTGTAAAGAACATGGATATCAATTCTCAAATTTTATCAAGGTAGACTTCAAAAAAAGAGACTGATTGATTAAAATTATGTCAAAAATATGATATTTCAGGCTAAAACAATACTTCAACAATAGTATATTTACCTAATGATACCTGACCGTATAGCATTATCCATTCTGATCCAATGCCAAGCCATTAGACGATGCACACATAACCACAGCGAAATTGAGCAATTAGCCTCCACGTCTCAATCGATCGCGGCCGTCTTTGCAGGCTTATACGCGAATGGTGCGGTCGACGCGTCGTACGAGTACGCAGTGCCAGAGCTCGGTACCCAGCAGCCACTTCTCAACGGTTCTGACAATCGCACCCCCAACAGCACGGCAAGCGATCAGGACAGCGTCTTCTCGAAGACATCCTCGCGCTGCAGTCGACCTGATGATAAAAAGGCAAGTTGTTTTTATGTAAAATTCAAAGCTAAAGTGCAGAAATTAATATTTAATATTCGAATTCTCAACAAGACGGATTTTGCCGCGAGTTTTAAAATTTGCTAAGCTTTTCGTCGCCAAAAGCGCATAAGATCACGTAATCCCTGATTCACCCGAGTTTCGTTCTAAGGTAGTAGTAGCTTTTTGCCGATCGAACATCGCACAAGTTTCCTCGCACGTACCTTATAAATATTGCCAAAGATTTACATACTTGGCTTTTGCACTATGTGTATATTTATTCTTGGATTTAACTCGAGCGGTTTATATGACTTGGTCAGAATATTGCAAGAGATTGCAGGATATTGGAAAATTTTTAATGCTTGCATTTCCGAAGCATCGAATAGTGTTGCTTTTCCACGCAAATAGTGCTTCCTCATAGAGGAAGCTTTGTCTTGATAAAAAAATAGTTTTCTTCAAATCATTTGTGCCTTAAGACCATCATGCGTCATAATTTGACGGGTAATCAATTTATTTTTATATACCGGAGGATGACAAAAATATTCATATGATTCTAATGAGATCAAGTTTTTCGAAATTTCGAAAAAATGTGATTTTTTCAATTCATTAATTTTTGCCTTTCAGATTTTGAAAAATATCCCAAAATAACCAAAAAACGTACCTGCAGTATTCAGTGCAATCTTAAAAATTCACCGCGAAAGAAAGAGATTATATTTTTAAATAATTTGTTAGAAAATATCATCAAAATGGTTGAATGTAACTGTGATTATATTGTTTTTCAATGTGATACAAATATGTTTATAACTTATTTATTTTATTTTTCATTTTATTTTATTTTACTAAACAAATCATGAATTGAAAGAAAATTAATTAAACAGCTTTTTTCCGTAATCACAATAGAAATATGCTTAAATCGAGTAACTTCTACTAAACCTTGTTTTCATCTGATTCTTAATAAAATAAAAAGATTTAAGTGTCAGTCAGAATCAAGATTCCAAAGATTAGTAGCCTCGATGTTGCTGTAAAAAAGTCAAGCTCGTAAAGTCAAACGATCAAGCCGCATTTTTCAACGTATCCCACAAAGAATCCTCGCTCAATAAAACACGCGGCAGGTAGAAGCGTACCAAGGGAGATTTCAAAATTAATAATTGAAATCAATATCCGATGGGGCCAGGTAGTAGTTTCCCTCTCGCACGTGAATTCCTAGGGACGATGATTCTTTTATGCGGCTGAAGTTCTTCCTTATTCAGCCAAGGATCTTACCCTTGTCGGTCGTATTTCCTCGCTCACTCGCTACTTGCTCGCGCGCGCGCGCTCGGCCTGCTAAATTTTTGTTGCTGCCGAGCTTTCCTTGGGAGATTTTCCCGCGCGCTCTGTTACTGCAATTTCGCCTGCGAGCGTGCTCTCTTCGTTGTAAAAAGGGAATTTACGACAGGATGTGCTTGTAATGGGGCTCAACTTTTCGTTCTGCATATTGTAATAACTTTGTAGATTTATTTTTTGCAATATTTTTTACGGTAACCACATTGCTTTTAACGGGTTTACGAGCTTTGTATCAAGCTTTCCTTAACATTTTCCCGTAGTTATCACTTTGTTATATCTTCTGGCTTATCTAACTGAAGAAATTTTGGTAATTGTTAGCTTCTACTAATATCAATGGTCTTTCGTAAAAACTGTATAACTCCCAAATTGAAACACCACACCAAAGAAACTATAAAGACTCCACGCTTTCTCCTCAACCCAAAAAATCACGGCAACCTATATATCCTTTAGAACACGCACCGTAAGTTCACTAATTGCGAAGCAGAGAGAAAGAGAGAGAGAGAGAGAGAGAGAGAGATAAAGTACTTTGGAATTATTACGATTGCTCAAGTTCAACGAGGCTTGTCGAATATGCCTTTGCACCCTGCTCTCTAACTTAATTTTCTTGGTCTTGAGAAGGTGATTAATGCTCGTGCTTGCAGCGCACTATCAATCACCAACTGTGCAGCGAGCAAAAAGACCTCCCAGCAGCGTAATGCGCATAGTTGTGGTACACCCGCGTTTGAGGAAGAAAAAAAAACGACACACCGCGGTGGCCCGGAATGCGTCATCATAACGCGCTCCAGTGAGCTTCCTCTCTCTCCGTAATCACGGGTCGCCTTTCTCGGGTGTCTGCATTTTCCTTGGCATTTTCTATTTGTGCGAATGCTGACAGCGCGAGAGAAGGAAAGTTCTATATATCAACGATGGCGCTTGATTATTTTTTCCTATTGTCGCTCAAAGCCCTGCTTTCCAATGGTTTTTCGACAAAATTAGCGCTTCAACCGCGTAGAACAAGTCTTGTTTTCTGCCAAACTTTCATTTGATCGTTGGTGCGCGCACAAAGCCAAGTAGCTGCATATGAGCTAACGATGCTGTTTGAACGTAATCCTCATGCCTATTTCGCCAAAGCGCTCGTGCATCGATTGATTTTGAGGTTAATCGATTAGTGCAACGGTCTATGTCAGAGCTATTTATGCCTCGGGGAGCTTAAGTAGGATTGGCTTGCGAATGCATTCCTCAAAGCGGCTCTCTCTCCCTGCTCGCGCGTAGCTAGTTTGCTACGACTAAGCTACATTCTCCTAGTTTAACCAAATACTCCAATATTCAGACAATACACCCTACGCGCGCACACTCTCTTAGGATAACATTGATTTTAACAGAGTAAGAGGGGGGGGGAGAAAGAGAGATCGTTGTATATAGGCAAAACTTAATTTTGCGCTTGGAACGTAGAGAGAGTCGTATCCTGAATCACAATAGCCGCAAAGTCAGTAGTAGCCTGTATATTCCTCTCGTGTGTGCTGCCGCGAAAACGATTTCCCGCACATACACATTGCGTGTGTACAGAACCACTCACGTAGACACCAGAAATCTTACTCTTCCTCCTTTGTAAGTGTAATGTATTGTTCTTAACGTTTGAATGACGGCGTGTGCTTTTGTTTAATTAGAATTTCGCCGATATGGTCAGATAAGTGCTAACTGTTGAACAAACTGGACGCGTTGTAATTTCTCAAGAAATAATTATTAATTTCAATCATGAGTAAATAATAGATATACAACTGTAAGCTTTTCCTCTTAGTATCGACAATCGTTTAAAAGCTGTATGCCTAAAGAGGACAGATGAAATTGAAACGTATAGGAATCACTACTAATAATCCGCCATGGCGTATCTATACTGATTGACGTGTACGCGCGCTCGGTGCGTCAAGGTCCGGCGTGCTGTTTTGAGCAGCGTGTCAATCACACGTATTCGTATATATATCCTTTCCTCTCTCTGACGTGTGCTGCAAGTAATTTTAGATAGACACGACTGGCCAGAGTACTGTGCAACCTCTACGGACGTATATACGCTGGGGAAATTGATGTGCGCCAATTGCTACACACAGATGCATACTACGATTGATCTCTGGGACTTAATTATCTGGATTGTATGATGATTAGTGCGATGCTGCTAATTGACTGTTGCAAATGATGTCCTTCTGCTGACTTTTCAAATCATTGGTCGTTTATTATTCTACTTCCTTGGGAATATATCTTGGATAAATTAGGATTGGACTGATTTTGTAAGAAAGAAGATTATCAGATGAAAACAAATTATTCTTTGCGACATTATATCAGCTAGAACACAAACACTTCGTACAAAAGACTTTAGTTAGAACTTCATTGATCTCGGTAGCCCAGTCATTGTAATCTTTCTTATTAAATTGAGGACACCGCTGTCTCCGGTCACATGGCTTCTCGGCCAATTGCACTTGCGATCCCTAAAGTTTAGAAGGTATTTATTAGAACTCTCCGTTTGATAATTCCAATTCACTTGATCACTCAACTGTAAAGACACTGCCGTGAGGGTAATATCCATTATCGGCTATTCTTTACCTCCAGATTCTATCAATAGAATTGTTATATTAGGATTTTCCTTGAATCTTGAAGCAATAGTTGCACCAGTATTTCCAGTTCTAATGACAATAAAATCACATGCATATTAATCTTTCGGTACTGTATTTTGTATCTGATAATTTATTTTTATGATAAGGTATAGATTTTCGTCATAAAATACCAACATGACTTGTATTAAATCTTCGATATTTCTCCGTATAGAATTGACAATTTCTATATAATTAGAACTTCATTCGTTTTTTATACTTGGCTACGAACATGGCTATATAATAAATTAATCACAAACACTAAATTATAAAAAAGGCATTCCTTATTTAAATTTGCTATTTCCTGTTATTGGCTATTTCCTGACAAATATAAATATAATTTCTATTCGGAGACAATTACTTCAAGTTTATACGTGTAAAACATAATAATCGCTGGATGATAGCAAGATCGGAAAAGTAGTTGAAATTATTAGCATATTTAGTGTGTGCTAAAAAATTGCATTTTAATCTCAAAACTGTCCACTAAACGCTCAGTCTCGTATCATGAATTATTATTATGATTTCATTTGAATACATTAACTTTCCATTAGTTTAATTTTATTAAAATCCAATTTAATTGCTTTGTTTCATTTTACATAATGACAGCAATCGAGCAGTTTGAGTTTTTACATACGTATATTATTACTTGTTTCTTTTTTATTATTGATAGCATAACGAATTCGAGCAAGTAAGGCAAATGCATATTTCAAGAGATTAATACAAGGAAGTCTGAGGGTCAATTGAGTAAACGAAGGATAAAAAAAAAGGAACTAAACCAAGTAGCCACTTCTTCTCGCATTAAGAAGCCGCGCGATAGTCATTTAATCCGGGGTCTCGCACAAAGAGACGTAGCCGATAATCGATGGCCCTCAACGCGACTCGTTGACTGCCCCTGGCCAAGAACGCGTCTGCGCTAATTGTTAAGGTGTTCTCAAAGGCTCCCTTCCCTCTTCTCACAAGCTCAAGATGTAATTCAAAGGGTACTTTCTACGGCTCTTGAATCCGATACTTCTTTTCCAGATATATCGTTATCTTCAAAATTATAACGTAATGAGTTATACGGGAAAAGTGAGCTTGTTTTATTTATTTTATATTGTATTCTCTAAAGAATAAACAATCAAATTTTTAAAATGGAAACGTGTGTCAATAGATAACATATCATTATTTGTTTTTGAAAAAAAATACATTTATAATATACGCTCCGTTTTACAAATGCGCATACTAATGAAATTTACTACTGTTAATTTGATAACGGATTAACAGTAAAATAGATATTATTGTAATTTAGAGTTGAACTTTACTTCATTATTTATTTATTACATACTATACGTAATATATTTGTTGAAGTAGAAGGGTAAAATAATATTATTTTATTCTCTCACTTGTTGCGTGTTACAGTCGCCAACACAACAGGAGGTACTTTCTGCTTTGAAGAAACGCTTGGAACAAACCAATGTACCCTTATTTCCGCGACATCGACTTCGCATGCTTTCAAAGTTAGCCGAGGGCGCCTTTGGTTCAGTAAGTATTCTTTTCTAAAATAACTTAAATATCAAGAAGATAGCATTTAAAATCATAGAGAGATTATTAAATACATAACAAGTACACTGTTCTCATTTGTTTTGAAAAATCATCATTTTAAAGTTTATGATTATTGATATCTGTGTGTCATCATCTGAGGAAAATAATTTGAATTTAAGAAACTATACATTTCCGTTGAGAATGTACAGAAGTAATTGTAATTTTTCAATGATTCCCTCGTTTTTTCCCTCATAATTTTTGTTTCTTGTTGAAATATAAATTGTACAACATTTAAGCAATCGGACCAATTCTCTTTCTTTTTTCAATTTTAAAAGATTGATTTGGACTCGCCGTCCATTTTCCCATCGTAAAAATAATCGTAAAATGAGCGTCAGCTCTATCCACGATTGACTTCGCTTTTCCATAAACATTCCTCTGCAAAAGAGAGAAGAAGAAGAAAGAAAAGAGCTGCTCTCGCTTTCTCAAAAGATAAAAAACAATCCGTTTTAATGAAGGTCTACATCGCGGAAGCCGAGGGAATTCCGGAGTACGGCACAACTACAACCCTCGGTAAGAGGCTCGTGGCAGTCAAGTTTTTACTACCGGAAGCGAACGAGAAGGAAAAGTAAGTACAAACACACAGTTGTGCCCTTAATTCTTTTCTCTTTCCCCTCCTCAAGTCTGCCCTTATTTTTTTCTATTCTTACACTGTGGATTCCGCACAATAAACTCTCGGGGATTCGAAGAGAAAAAAAATTTGCTCACTTGCGCACTCTCTCTAGCAATCAAACGATTCGTACCGTTTCACGGAGTATGCGAGTTTTACCCCCTTATCACTAATCCTCGATGGAAATGACGGAAATGGAACGCTGCTATGAATTGCCGGCCTTTGTGAAATTCCAAGAAATTCATGTATTTCTTAACTTTCGTTCTCTCATGCAAGTAATCAATGTCTCGCTCAAGCCGGACGATATTTTAATTTTGGAGTGTCATCGTGAAAATAATCGTACCCAACAGCCGTTTTTAATACAAACGATGTGACACGACGGTGAGAGCTTATAGCCAAGAATGTTCTCTATCGATTTGACGAATAACTATTATACATTATTTCAAGTTATAATTTTGAATATTAGTAAAGTTGTTATCAATTATTTATTATAGCAATTGTAAAAATATTCGGGACTTGCATAAAATATGGAAGAAACGATGGCCCTTTAAATCGAAGTACTATCTTAGTGGATTGCCAGCACCGTATGCTTTTTAGTACACAATCTCCAGGTAAACCACTTTCGAGGTTCACTTTTGAAATAAAAATATTCGTGCAAAAGGTAAACATCTTCATCATTAAATAGCATAGAACAAACACAGTGAGCCCGTACGATCACGATTACATTAGACCATTTTAAAACTCATCTCTCGCTATCTCTCGCTGCGGCGAAACTCGACTCTTTTTGAATCTCTATGACATTATAGACGTGATGTTTTATCTTCTGCATATTGCTACACCTCCTCTCGTTTTACTTTTTCATCTCTTTTTCGTCTGCACGTGCTCTCCTATTCCGTCAAGGCATTGTTTCTTCTTCCTTGTATGGAACATTCAGCGCGTCTAGGGATTTGCATACAATCAGAGGAGAGTGTGTAGGACATTCTCCAAAAACTCGTGCGCTCGTGTGATTTTCTATGCAACGAAATGAGGCACGATTCTTTTCCGTTACCTCATGTTCGATTTCTACGATTCGTATCGGACAGCCGGTCGAGGAGCCTCTCTCTCTCTCTCTCTCACCGCAGACGTCTTTCTTTGAGTATCCAAGAAGAGAGATTTTCTAAACTTCGGTCGTTGTGGACTTTCAAGGAAAAGGATGAATCAAAATTTGTTGGATTCAACGATTTGTATTGAAACTTCTAAAGCCACTCGTCGAGATTTGCGCTTCATGCAGCTAACGGTTTTCCGTCTAAGCGGTTAATACCAACGGTTATGCTGGCATGACAGATTACAAAATTAACTTTAACTAAGGTTAATTTAAAAATGACCTACTATCTCAACATATTTACTGTTTTTGCAATTCACTTATATAAAATACTTAGAAATGACTTAGCGTGCCGAGGAATTTGCATTTATCATTGGCAAAAGAACGTTTGGTATCAAATGTTTATGAATGTGGAGATCACCTTGTCGCTCATCGACAAAGAAGAAATATTTTGATAGAATCTACTTTATGCGACAATGCTATGCTAATAAAAAGATAGCATTAGTCTAGGGTATTTCACGGATCGGTGGTTGGTTGGCTTATAAGTGAAAAAAGTGGATAAACTCTGTCGCAGATGAGACGGAGCAAAAGCGCGTCTGTGTTAACGGAAGATAAGGGTATTTTGAACGCGCGCCTTCTGGCTATATATCGTTTTCCTTGGCGATTCTTTATTAAAAATAGCACTCGAGCTTTCAGATTTACTTTCTATTTATACATTTTTCTTTTTCTGACGTATTTCAAAGGAAATTTTTCTCTTTAATAAAGCACGCCAGATAACGTCAGCAAAAACACTATAATTTCTTATTTGAAGATAGAAAAAAGAGTATCTTGTAAATAATTAGCGAAATGTGATCGGAGACGTAAAAAAAGGTCTGGGAGCTGTTTCTGAGAAGAAAGTCGATACTCGGTGGAACAGCAGACACACATGAGTAATTTCATACAGAGTCAGTCAAGCGCTGCATCGACATGTCGATGATCAAGCTGCAAGTTTTTTAGTCCATTGCATATTGACTTTTCATCTCAACAATGCGTTTTTTTTATCTTTGAAGCAGAGTAAAATAATTGACAGATCAAAATGAGAAGTAGCTCGAAGAAAGAAGAATTAGCGTATGCGGAATTTGTAAATTCCGTCGAAAAGAAAGGGTAAATGCGTAAATGGTTAGCTTGTGCGTACGTCAATAGGTCGATGGGTTCCAACTGCCGTAAATAAGCCACTGTTGCGAATGTGGAGTCGCTTAGCGCTACGAAGCGAGCGAGCGCAAGCACGTGCTGTTGCTGCTGCTCTTGCGATAATATGCCCGCGGGCCGTGAATCTAAATTATTTTTGGAGATTCGGCTTGTTTTGTTCGTTTTATTGAATATGCATGTTCCGTCGGAAACAACAATCCATATTGCACGTACGAATTCTTTTGCTTTTTCACGTTATATAATCGCTTTATTTGTTCTTTACACAATAACCATAGATCTTTGATGATTTATATGGCACAACGAATATCGTGCGTTTTGAAAAATAGATCAGTGGGGTAAATGATACGTATCGCCACTAATAAAAGACGAAAAAAAAACAGGAATTGGCGAGAGGTTGCGGGAATGAGGAAGCGCGTAGAAATGCTCCCGGACGCAATCGATAGAGCTTGCGCAAGCTGCATTGAAGTCTGCCGCCGCACATTTACAGTTTTCTTAACTACCGGCCTCGTCCTCTGTTTACGTTTAAAGGTTTTTAAAACTAACTAATCGATTAGCTCTCTCCCGAAAGCATGTGAAGCTGTACACAAATTCCAGACCGATTCTTATCTCCTCTGACATGACACTACAGTTAGAAAATGACGTTCTCGGGTTGAATAGTCGTTTTTACTCATGTTAACTGTTGCTCAATTTGCATTCAAGTGCGCTATCTTTTTACTGATATTTATATTTGTGAAAAACAACAAAATAATCCTAGTCCTTCTTCTCTGAATTTTTATTGCAATATGATCCGTATGGTCTTTAATCGTAAAATGTCGCGCATATAGGCTTGACTTTCAAAGGGATGTAAGGATCTTGGCAGCCTTAGAAGACCGTAACATCGCGCGTGTATTGGGTGCCTGTTGCCGCGAGGAGCCTTACTGCGTTGTAATGGAATATCTGGAACACGGCGATCTCTGTCAATTCCTCAAGAGCCATGTCACCGCCGAGGACGCCCACTCAATGCCAATTGGCGTTAAGACTCTAAGGTACTGCGATAAATCGATGATGTACTTATGTACAATTTAATTTAAATAAACAATAAATATGTCTATGCGTTAATTAAAAGTTGAATAGAGTGACTATGGTACTGTAGTGCCGATTTCATTTGTTCTGGATGCTTTTTGTACAGAGTTGTGCTTCAACTTTGAATTTGTCGATCGCGAAGTGAGATTTTTGTTTTTCACGTAAGTTAGAAGGAAAATTAAATTTATCACCAAGTTGACTCACGATGATATAACATGAAATAGCAATTCTACTATTACTTCAACAATAAAAAATTATTTATTTCCAAAGATTCTATAAATGATTATATTTACAGCTAATGAAAATAGACTTCGTTTGCTAAAGCATTATTTTTGGTTTGATGATTTCACGCGGTCATTTATGCCATATTTAAAATGTATTCCGTGACTTTGTACTGTAACAAGAATGGAATTAAATGAATAAAAAAAAGTCGAGAACTAAGAGAAATGAATAGTCGCAACTCCCCGCATAGCATGCAGTGTATACGCATACAGATTTACAGTCAGTTTCGTTCTCGTTTCAGTTTCAACTGCCTCATTTACATGGCCGCGCAAATTGCATCGGGGATGCGGTACTTGGAGAACCTCAACTTTGTGCATCGAGATCTGGCTACGAGGTGGGTACAGCGAAATCCTAAGCGCCTCCTCAAAAGTTCCACAGAGCAATTCAACCACGCCAACTCTAGCTAGAGCCTCCCATTTTTTATGCCACGATGAAAATTTCCAAAAAACACTTCCTAGTTATATTTTTTGTTCCTCCCGTGCACGTAGAAAATAAGTGTACCGAATAATTCATTACGAAATCTCGTAAATATTTAGCATACTCAAAATGGAAAAGTTTTACTTTTGAGTTTCTCCCTGGTATACCTACATTTCGACCCAGAAGCTCCGAGTAAATTGAAAGCTTAATTTGGTTTTTATTTATATTACAGAGAAGTCGAAATTACTATGTGCGAAGAGCATAATTAAATTTGAAATTCTATGCAAAAGACAACATAAAATTGATAATTTTTTTTTCAATAATAACGAAACAGCTAACTACCGACGTTCTCAATTATTATGCAGAAGCACGGAGTCGGAACTTAATTTCTTAGGTCACGTCGTAAACACACCGCTTTACCGGGCAATTTTCAAAGAGCACTCGCTCGCTATCGTTTCACAGAAACAAAGGTATTAATCGAAGAAGCTACCTGTGCGCGAAAATTTATTGAAGAAAACCGGAGCATAAACGTTTGCCCATACACTTTCTCAAAAAGAGAAGGGAAGTGCCACGAATGTTACGACAAAGACGCGTAGCAAGAGTCTCATCGACAGAGCCAATCGTAAATCTCAATGAAACTCACTTGCAAGAGGCTGGACTTTGCTCTACCTATACGACGATTCCAAGTGGTTGTCGGATTGTGTGTAACGTTAAATTAATTGTTAGATTTTGCAAGCTGCACCTTATCAGATTGACTTTTCTTTTTGTTAATGGATGTTGTCTGATCCTGATAGACTAATTTATCATAAGATTTATCAGATTGGATTAATTAAATATTTTTCAGAATTGTCCTTAGATTTTTTTATACACTACTTTTATATCTATCCAAGAGAAAATCCAAAGCTTCAATATTTCTCAATTTTTGCGAGTAGATTTATCGAGAATCATTCTATTGCCAAGTCAAAATACGAACACCATTGGAAAAACAACCGGAAAACTTAATTGCAATATACTACAAATCTATTCGCCAATACTTAGCGGTTTTTATTTCATTTTTGTCTCCGTTCTGTTGAAATTTCAAAAACGTACATGCAGAATGTTTGAAAAAATAGGGAACAGTCGTGACTCATCGTTTATTATTATAAAAGTCTATTTTTATTCAACGTACAGGAAATAACAGCTTTATATTGGAACAGAATAAAAAAAACTTTGGAATTCGTAGTGTAGGTACAGTGTTAAAGTTTCGAGGACGTCAATAGATATGTTGAGGATCGTGAGAGGGAAAATTGTCCTGGCGCCAGAAGTTTAGTAGGTTAAGTGCTGCCGGTTGTTACTGGCCTCACATAAATAAAATAATGTAACGATGTGAATTGGAAAATGACGGGGGGCGAGTTTATGTCGTACGCTCGTTACAAATTAAAAAATTTCAGAAAATTAGTGAAACTCCGCAGGGCATTTTACCGCTACATGTTGTCCGCAGTAGTAGCTAACATTGCGGTATTCCTCATAAATCAATAAACTTTGCTGCTATTACTCTCATTTCGAAATAGTACTATTTTCCTTTTTGTTTTGAAAAAAAGACGAATAATTAGAATCTTGACAAAAAACATACAATGCTCTTCTGTAAGCCACTTACCAAATGGAAACATTAGTTTTGCATCCTAAATCCATGATATATCGAGATAACTGTTCATACAAGCACGTCGAACGTTATAAATAGGAGATAAAACGAACAATGAATAAGATCATAAAAACGTCAAGATAAAAATATGCTCGGATTTTGATATATTGGGTCAATAACACGACCCATCCCCTTCCGCCTCTCCTCTCTTTCTCTCTCTAAAAAATTTCGTTGAAAACTAACTAACCCATGTCAATCAATACGATTGTAAATACTCGTTTTTTTCAAAGCGTTCGTGTAATTTTTTTAGAATGGAAAAAGTCGTGCAATTATAAAAGTACTGGAGAGTGTGAAAAACAGTCAAAAAAGAAAATACAAAATCAGATACAAGGATTAGGGCGAAATTCGTAATCCCGGTTCAGGCGCCAATTATTCATGAGCACCGATGCGTACAACGATATATATATATATATATATATATATAGAGGTATATAGTACCCGTGCTGCTGGAAAATGGGGCAAGTGTGCAGGTGATGTTGTCGAACGCTGACCCGGCAAAGCGCACAGAGCAGCTCTCTCTTTTTTCGCCGGCTGTTATTCTTCGCTTTAGTCCTCTCCCGTCGGAGTTTTTCGCGCCTCCCCGAGCATCGAGTGTGTGAGCCGCTATAATGTATTTTTCGCGTTCCATGTGCCCCGAAAGATCGAAACTCGAGTGCTATTTCGCGACGACGATGCTGCTACTATTGCCATTCTTTTTATTTATTTCTTTTTCTTTTTTTTTGTCACGCAGCTTTTCCTGTTCAATGCTCGCTTTCTAGGCGATGTTTAACTGCTTGCAATTTTTAGAGATGCAGTTTTCCACTGAACTGAGAAAGATCTAGATCTGTATATAAAACATTCAAACGTTGTATATTTTTATTTGCATGACCTGCCAATATCAGGAATCGTTTTGTCTTTGCCACATATATGCTCAAATGAAATTTAGTGTTTTATTTTGTGTTACGCTTTCACATGCATAAAGAGTTTCTGACTGCCTATGTACAGCGCAAAAAAATTTTTACAAATATTTATTTGTGATTTCGGACTGAGTTTACTTGTTCAAATGAATTATAATTAATTCAATCACGATCGGCATTCATTTTTTGGTCAGTATTTTTGTGAACAAGTTTTTTTCTATTAGATTGAAGTTTCTATCAAATATTCGTTCAAAAAATAATCATCAGCCTTACCATTTGACGTTGAGCGTGAAATTCAAACCTCTCATACGCAAGCTGTTCGAACTGAAAAAGTTATAATACCGTACTTACGGTACTAAACAGGAAAAAAAAAAGATTTGAGTAAATGGGCTTAACGCTGCAAAATAATAGCGCTAGCACGTTATCATGTCGTACGCAAAATCGCGCAACAGCTTCGAGTCCCCTTTTGTTTCGGCCTCGGTTACAAATGTAGAGAAGTGCTTTGTGCCACTCACCCTCTCTCTCTCTGTCTCAGTTTCCGCTTCCACGCATCAATCTGCTCCTTTCTGCTGCTGTCATCCTTTCTATCCTCCTATCTCTCGCACATCTATCTACTTTTGCTCGAGAGACTTGGTTCCTGCGTAATTCGTTGTAAATTATTGTTCAGTGCCATTTTGAAAAGTGCGATATTAATTAGCCGTGAAAAATGTACAACTGGAATTTACGACCTCTTTGTCATTAAAACCAAGCAGAATTCATCGATTTTACTTTTCGTTCATTTTTATACCAATGTGCGTGCTTTGATGCTGTACGTATCTAATTGGTTCAATCTGTTAGACAATTAGCACGATTTTTTCACTCTTAATTATTAACTGATATAATCAATTATATTTCGTACATATATTGCTGTACAAAAAAATCATCAAACTAGTCAATCAAACTTTTTGATTAACTGTATCAAAGCAAATTACAGCTATAATGAGAGTGCCAATGGTCTACAAGAACATAAAAAATAAACCAAGGTTTAGCAGTTTTATATAAAATACAAGAAGCAGTATACTGCGCATCGCATTTTCTTTCCATTTTCCAGCAGTAGCTGAATTTGTTTCATCGTCAGCATAACGTAAAAAACTAACGTAATTCCATTATATTTTCTCGGCTGTTTTTACTTATTCACGCACAACTAACAGTGCCTCGTTAAGAAAATAAGCTGGAAATCCCCCCCCCCCCCCCGACCTTTATATCTACGATTATCTTTATAATTCTGTCGTTTTCCCATTAACCAGGCATTTGCTGCTGCAAAGGCTGCCTGGCATAGACATAGCGTTCATTCGTTATACAGCCACATGAATATTTGAGTCGGAAGCGCTAATACTCTCGCGCGCGAGAGCTATGCATCAGCGCGGACGCTTGTGCATACGTGCAGGGAGCTTTTTGATGAGAAATGATTTGCGCGTCAGCGGGCAATTAGCCATGAGAAAATTATTGATGACCATCATTCGCGCGACATTGATTCCCTCTCTCGGGCTTTTGATTTTCCAACGACGCGTGATTTAGAGAGGATTACGGCTACACGCACACATTTTTTATCTCTCTTTGTTTATTATGTTCGGCGCAGATTGAGGTCTTTGTTTGTTAAAGGCTACTATGAATTTTTTATTTTACCCAAATGTCAAGCGTTTTCGTTTTGATGTGAGTGGATTAAGCGATTTTACTTTCATGTCTGTAATAAAAAAATTCGATGAAATTTTATATATTCATTTTTGCAGCTTTTTTTTAAATATGTATTTCAACGAGTCACATGTGAATATTCATTTATGATACCACTAGTACGTTTGGTTTTATTATTTTATGCTTTTTCGAATTTTATCGATCGGTCTGACTAAACACGATAAATTCTACTCATTTTTCGCTGTCTTTCAAAACTCGGAATACTCTCGATCATTAGCGAACAAAAAACAAATACATGCATAAAATATTCGTATATACTGATAAAAGCCATTTGAGAAAAGCTTTATATATTTCTTTAAGCAGTACATTCAAGTAAATTTATCGCGATGGCCGTGATGGCAACCTGAACCCATGATACTTCAGAAGCAATTAACCGAGATCAAGCGAAAAGACTTCTCTCCCTGATATATATTCTCTCCGATTCAACGCCGCGGTGCGCTCCAATATTGAAACCTAAAATAGCCATGCGGCGATCTATCGCCATAATAATCTGAGCGCTTTAAAACCACTCTTGGCCAATTTCGACTTTGAATTGAATAAAAAGAGATGCCAAATGGTTTTTCTACTAATGCAATAAATAGTTACTTATCAATTGAAAATATCAGATGGTATAATATTTTCGTTCTTTTTTTCGTTGTAGAAACTGCCTGGTAGGAAAAGCCTATCACATTAAAATTTCAGACTTTGGTACAGACAACGAATTATACGCCTGTGATTACTACAAAGTTGATGGTGGAATACCTCTGCCTGTAAGATGGATGGCTTGGGAATCTCTTATCTTGGTAATGCTTTCGTTCCATTTTGGTTTTTAGTTAATAAGCTTTATGCTTATATATTTTTTTTCTTTCAGGGCAAGTACACGACCAAAAGCGATGTCTGGTCGTTCGCTGTAACGCTCTGGGAAATTCTTAATCTCGGAAGGCGCGTTCCTTATGAACATCTCAACGATAGAGAACTCGTCCGTTGTCTACGCAGTCTTTGCCATGAATGCGCTGCCAGCGACGAAGCCTCTCAGATTAAGAGCAGCGAAGAGGAAGAAGATGATGACGATGACGAGAAGGTAATTTTTTTTTTGGTTTATATAGCATGTATATTTCAATTACTGAATATCTTCTTAATATAGTATTAATTTTAGCTAACTATTAAAAAAAGTAATAATCTGTATGATTCGTGAAATTGCTTTTGTGATCAATGGAATTTTTATATCTCTTTTACAACTTTCTTCCACGAATGCACTAAAGAATCAATATGTAAAGTTATGAGTTTTAATCTAGTAGAGAGCTTCTTTTCGTTTATGACCTTCAGCTCATAAAAATTATTTTACTTTAAGGAAAACTGATATGAAGATTCAAATTTTTGATTCTTCTTGATACTTTCTTCATCATACCTCAATGTAGTAACGCGAAAAAAACGAAGACATTAATTTTATTTCATGTCTATTGACTGTAATTTTTCTGACTTTTAAAAATAGCTTAATTTTTTTTTTAAATATGAAAGCTAATTATGTAAAATTTATTGTAGATTGCCCACAAATTCGAATGCTTACCAAAGCCTACTGCCTCCTCGAAGGACATTTACGACTTGATGTTGGAATGTTGGCGTAGAGATGAGTCCGAGCGCCCAGCTTTCCGTGAGATTTCATTATTCTTACAGCGCAAGAATCTTGGTTACGCGCCGACATCCTGATACTGAGAAAGGGAGCTCGACTACACTGTCGAGATCCAAGTGAACGCAGCCTCTTGATCCGAGGCCGAGCATGATTTTTTTATTCGTCGCACGAAGATTTGATTCGCTTTTATGATAGTTCGGTTTCGAATTGAAAAGTATTTATTTGTGATTTTGGAAGTTTTTACTTTTTTTGTGTAAAAATAATTGATAAGGATCAAGGTGTTGAATTTTTAAAAATAAGCCTGTGAACCAAGGATGTAATTTTAAATGATATCTGTGAACATTCCTGCATCGATGAGAATCACTTTGAAGCGTTATAATATTTATAAAGCGAATCGCGTGGTAACGTTCTTCGATTCCGATGAAGCTATTATACTTCAAGCGCTTAGTGATAAGAAAAAAAGAAATGGTATTTTTAATAGTACATTACGATACAAGTGCGTTTTAAACGTTCACGAGACAAGAATCTACTTTCCCAAATATGTATCGTATGGTATTTTTTGATACGACATGTACAAAGTTCGATTTTGAGCGCACGGTTTTGGTCGAGCGTGCGCTCAAAATCGAAATTTGCGCACGGAGTGTCGATTAGGTATTATGACGTAGTTATACATCAATTAGAGCTTGTGGAAAAGTTTTAGACACATTTTAAATTATGTAACAAAAAGAAAGTTTTTGATTGTAACCGCGACAATGGTTTAGTCCTACTATTAAAAATGTTTAGTTTTAAATTGCTATAATATTTGGCTACTTTTTATTAACTTATTTGCATTAATGTTTATTATAAATCTTGAATTAAGTAACGACACGAAGGAAACAAAATTATACGGCTATGACACATCATAAGGATAAAAAAAAATTATATAATAGGTGGGATCAATGAGGAATAAAGATATCGTCTGTAAATATAGCCATTTAAGTGTATAGAGTATATATGGAAATGAACGGAGTCGCTATACTATATATTCGTTTTAAACGATATCACTTCCTCCCTGATATAATTCTTCATTAAAATTATACCGCGTAAAAAGTGGATATTTTTTAGTTTGATTGAAGAAGACATAAGAAAAAAAATGTTATATCATGATACGAACGAACACAGGGGAAAACAAATACGAAGTAACGAAACCGTTGACATATCGGACGAAACAAGCTATTTTTCAAACGAGCACGACGATATATAGGATACCTTTCACACTCATAATAATAGTTGTGAACACTTACGATACAAACACGATATAAAAAAGAGAGAAGGGATTGGTTAATTATAAGGGTGAAATATAGATAAATAAGTTTATTATAAGCGTCGTATCTTAAAAAATAAAATAAAAATTAATTACGCTAGACGATGTTACCGTTATCATATTAAAATATTATTTATGTAATTTGAATAAGATCTATATATAAGAAATCTAGGTAGAACACAAAACATAGAGGTATATGTTATACATGAACAAAAACATCTATGAATTATATATATATATATATATATAAATAATGACGTATTCTAAGTGTAAGCATAACGCTGCCTTCGGCTAAAATTGTCGCCCCTAACTGCTCTTAACAGATCAAAAGTGTGTTGAGGAAAAATTCATCGATGGTACACATAGTGAAACAATGTATCATTTACAAATTATTGCTCAATACATTTTGATTTGTTTAATCATGTGATAATTTGTATATCTCTGTGTACCTACTAATCTACGTCTAACGCTTAGAATGTCTATCGATTTCAATTTCTCGAAAGAATAAAAACCAAAGGTACGACAAACCCATGTTTTAGTTCGAACATATATCTGTGCTCCAATGTTTAGATATCTAGTTTTTAAAGCATCAATTGAATGTCAAACGAAAATTTAAAAGTGTAGAAGCCATCGGGCTATCGAAGATTATACACTTGATGTAAAAATACTTGAAACAGTAAACGTTTGCTTCGATCGTATAACCACTTTGATTCTCAATAGTTGAAATTTCATTTAACAATTCAGTATGAGTATTGTTTTATAAATTAGCAGTTCATGTCTTAATGATTTACAACAAATTTGCATTGCAACGAAAACAAAATCTGTGTACGAGTTATCACTGCCGAGCTATTGACGTAGGGAACCTGACACATATGTAGAGTAAACTGAATAAAATTACATCGCTTTGAAATCATTTGTATTGGTATGTTTGACAATCGCGCTTGAGCCTTGAGACTGAAATACATCTTTGTTGATATAATGTATTTTATCACAAGATTTATTATTAAATAAAAACTCATTTAATATTTCGTTATAAATACAGTAAACATAATAATTAATAATGTAACAATTTCAATCTAGTAGATCAAGATTTTCTCCATTTAAATTAATTTTATTCAGTAAGTAACAAATTATTGGAAGATGCTCTATTCATTTTACATTTCGAAAGCAATAAATAAAATAAAAATCATTTTCAATATTGTGCGATTAAAGAATAGAAAACTAAAATTTAGAAAATAGTCATTGGTATACTGCTATCTAAACTAACAAAAAACTCTATATTCTTCAATAATCATGAAACTATTTTTTTTACAATTAACTGTCTATAATTTTGTATGTAGTTTCTGTAAATAAAGTTAAACTGAAAAAAACCAATATTTGCGTCGACTACAAAAGATCCTCTGCGGTGTATTAAAATACATAGTGTAGATGCATAAAGATGTACAATGATTTAGAAACTAAATTGCCTGTATATTGTAATTACTTTACGTTAAACATAAAAATTGTTAACAAACTTATACACTGTAAATAAACAAATTAGATATTAGCTAGTCATCAGTAATGCATTTTTCGAAACGTCAATGTCAAATAGTAAAAAGTTTCATGAGCTTTCTAAACTAGAATTTATTAAATCATACAATTTGCGTATCAGTTTTTTAAAACTCGTTTTGGAATGATAGAATAGAGAGTATTTTCTTTGATACAATTTTTTTGCTGTGATGTATCAGTTAACATTCTGATTACTAAATGATGTTTGACGTTACTATAACAATTTCAATTCTGGTGCTTTGCATGATAATATTGTGAAAAGTTAATATGATAAAACTGAATGTAAAAAAGGATTGTTTTGCAAGTTTTGTAATGCTTTACTAATGATTAATAAACATTACAGTGAAACTATGACAAAATTGTGATAAAAATCACAGTAAATAAAGAGCAATATTGAGGTTTTTGAAAGATACTACTTAAAAAAAAAAATCGAATTTGAGTAATTCAAATAAAAACACTTTTACAATTTTATTTTTTTTACAGTAACAAAGTATGATTTTAATTATTCATTAAAATGTCAAACGATATCTTAATGTAACACACAGAATGAATGAATGGTTTGTCTTCAATGCCATTCATCAAAATAATGTTATATCTTAGTGACAAAAAAAGAGATACAAGTCTTAAAATCTTGTATCATTGTTAAGGCAATGGTATAAATAAAGAATTATACATGACAAAGATATGTTTCGATTAGTAGTAATTTAATAAATATTATGTAATATGCAATAAACATAAGAAAAGATCAATAAATTATAACTAATTCATCCTGAATCATCTTTAATTATCTCCCTCCCTTTCATCCATGAATTCAGTTTTTCAGTCACTAACCCATTACGGACATTGTAAGTCTTTAAATTCAAATAATCAACAAATTTTTTAATATTACTTAATACTTGTGCATGTATAATGGATAAAGAAATGGAGAAATTAATTATAATATTTATTAAAATTCGAACACTGGAAGGCAGATTGAATGATTAAACATAATATCTTTCTGCGTTGCTAAAATTTTATAAAAAGAAATCTTTATCCATTTCTGTAATTACGTTATGTCTATTTAAAGATATTTAAAAAGTATTAAAAACTAGTAAAAAAAACTGTAGTTACCTTATAAATCTCAATTTAAAATAATTCCTGCATCGCAATTGAAAAGTTTTGCTTAATAAGAGCTCAATTAGTAGATTTTAATAACTATCTACTTTAACTTTATCCCATATATCCCTTCAATTGCCATTCAAACTAATTTCCCTGATTAGGATTACATGGATTCTTAATAACATTATTATCACTGCCTTCATTTTCGATTGAGTCATATGTCCATTTACGATTATTTCTGAAAAATATATCCACAATTTAAATAACATTTTTAAATTAAAATATATACAATGAAATAAATATAAAACATGAAAACAAGAAACCATTTTTTCATTCATTTATCACTTTACCATTTGCTTTACTGTTATATTTATAAATAAATTTTATTTTTATTATACCTGCATTCATGCCCACACTTTGTTGAACTACACTTAGGACATGGAAAATGACATCCTTGACACGATTTATTTAAGCAATCGCAGAGGTCTTGTCCAGTGGTAATATAGATACCTTTATCATCATAGAGAGCTGCCTTTTTATTTCCATGATGCAAGCGTCGATTTAATTTACGCTTTTCTCTTTCACTCTGTTCAGGATCAAAATTGTGCAAAAATTTTTTCGTCACAGAATCTGTCACTTGCTTTTGTCTAGCACCTCTAGTTCTCTAAAAATTTATAATAACTTAAGTTTAATTGAACACTAGTGATAGAACGTTAAATATTTTCAAATATACCAAAATTAATTTATTAACATGATGTAATTAATTGTATCGAGGTTTATATAAACTTATACCTTTGATGGTCCACTCATGTTCATAGCATTACTTGCTTCCATGTTAACAATATGTTTCTACTACTTTAGTAAACTAGATATTTAATAATTTACAAGAGATAATATGTTTTTATATATTTCGCGTTGTTTTATGTAAATCAATTTCCAGAATGCTGGTGATTTTTTCAATCTGTTTATAAACACAAATTATAACCTCAACTACATAGTTTGAAACGCTTGTGACATACTAACTATATATGTAGCTATTTAAGATTTAATGCGTATGCATAGGTGTGAACGAGGAGTCTCGTGTAAACGTTACAATAGACGTTAAATGTGGTACGTTCGGCGCAACAGTTTTAAACAACAGTCACTTTTGCTCACTACCGGTAGTGTTGGTACTAAATAATCGAACTAGATATTTTTAGTGATGTTGCTACAGTTGCGATTCGCGTCCGTATCCATCCGCATCCATACGTATGTATGTATGTATGTACCTATGGGACCGGGGCTATATATACGTCACGTGCTGGACCGAATCACCGAATCAAATTATCAAATATAGCCCGCTTCAAGATCGCTTCCCGACTGCCTTCAGGTCGTCTACTCTGGCTCCGATTTTGTTTGTATTCTATACTCTCCAGGTACACGTTCTATTCCATGCTCCACGTGTTTTTTCGATACAAAAATATAACCTCAACGTCTGTTCTAAACAACTTGATCCATTTAAAAATTGATCATTTATCAAATGAATTATACATTTTGATGTAAATTTAAAAATGGGTAGAAATAAGAGGTTTAATTCAAAAGCTAGGAACGTTCCTGAAATAAAAATCGATAATTCTTCTGTAGATAAGGTATTCATTGATATTCGTATTTTTTTATAATAATTATAATTATGACGAGAAAATATTTCAAGAAATCGTACAATTTTTTTAGATATCTGTAGATATCACACATAGAGATGAAGAATTTGATTCATGTAATGCATTAGTTTTGCCCAGTGAAAAAAGGAAAACAAAAGTTATTAAAGATAAAGCAGCAAAAGCTGAACGTTTTTTATCTAAGAAGAAAAGGAAACAGCTAGAAAAAGTTATCGAGAGAAAGAAAAAGAAAAAAGACGTAAGTATTTATTTAGTTGTTATGCATACAAATAATTTGACATCTTTGTTGAATTTAATGTTTAGAGAGCAGCATTAGTTGAAGAATTGTCAAAAACAAATGTTCCTGATGAAGAATTAAAAAAATATGTATCACTCACAGCAATTCAGACTAAAGGGTTGAAAAGACATTTACAAGAAGAAGAATTGGAAACATATATAAATTCTATTAAATTTTCCACAAATAAAGAATTGAATGAACCTGTTGTAAATGCATTGAAAGGTGCTAAGAAAAGGAGAATTACTATATTAAGTGTAGTCCAACAACAAAATAATTCCAAAGATCCAAATGTGTTAGACATTGATGTAAGAAAGAATTATATTTAATATCATTTTTAATATCTTCTAAAATATTTAATCAATTTCAGACAACAAGTGACAGTGAAAGTGAAACTTATGAGAATGAAGAAAATGAAAAAGATATTGAAATACATAATGATAATTCAAAAACTCAAGAACAAAAAACAAAAACTAACAATGAAAAGCCAGAACAAAAAGAAAAATTAGAGGACATTACTGATAATTTTGATGAAAAAGGTATTGATGAGATAGTAAATAAACAAAGTGCCCAAAATTCTATTCCAAATGTGAATAAAGAAGATTCTAAAATTGCAAAATATACTGTTGCCAAAATAATAGATAAAAAGCCTGCAGTGTTTGTTAGTTTAAATCGAAAATCCGATATACAGGAAGCTAGGTTAAAGCTTCCAATTTTAGCAGATGAGCAGATTGTAGTTGAAGCTATCAATGAGAATCCTGTTGTTATAATAACTGGAGAAACTGGAAGTGGTAAGATAATATTTAAAATATTTTTATACAATACAACTTAGTAAAAAATTGATATTTCAATTGTTTATTTTATAAACTTTCTAGGAAAAACTACACAGGTTCCACAATTTCTTTATGAAGCGGGTTATGCAAAAGAGAAAATGATTGGTATTACAGAACCTAGAAGAGTAGCAGCAATTTCAATGAGTAAGCGTGTAGCAGAAGAAATGAATCTCACAGAGAAAGAAGTTTCTTATCTTATCAGATTTGAAGGAAACGTTAATCCAGAGACAAAAATTAAATTTATGACTGACGGGGTTCTTTTGAAAGAGGTTCAAAATGTAAGCTGATTTAAAGTTTATCTCACTAATTCCTTAAATATTTTATTCATAATTTCATATTTCATTTGTCTATTCTACTTTTAGGATTTCCTTTTAAAAAAATATTCAGTTATAATTTTAGATGAAGCTCATGAACGTAGTGTCTATACTGACATATTAATAGGTTTATTAACTAGGATAGTTTCATTACGAAGCAAAAGAGAAGAACCATTAAAATTAATTATAATGTCAGCTACTCTGAGAGTAGAAGATTTTATTAATAATCCTCGATTATTTAAAGTCAAACCCCCAGTAATAAATGTTGACTCAAGACAGTTTCCTGTAACAATTCATTTTAATAGACGAACTGATGAAGATTATGTGAAAGAAGCATTCAGGAAAACGGTGAAAATACACACTCAACTACCAGACGGTGGGATTCTGGTATTTTTAACTGGTACCTATAACACTGATTGATTCTATTCATTTATTTAATTTTCTTATCATATCTTAAAATCTGAAATTTTAATAGGCCAGCGAGAAGTAAATACTGTAGTTAAAAGACTGCGCAAAGCATTTCCGTTTAGAAAAAAGATATGGACAAATAATTCAAATGATAAGAAAAATCAGGAAACATCGACGGATGAAAGAAATGTAATTGATAATGATTATGATTCTGAAGATGAATTTTTTTCAAAAGGTTCTAAAAATAAACATAAAAAAATACCACAAACAGTAAAATTACCGCAAGTGAATCTCGACCTGTAAGTGCTTTAGCTTCATAATTGTTATGGTATAAACTTATATCAACTAAATCTTTTCAATTTTAGTTACAATGCGATTCCGCCCGATGATGGTCAGGATGATTTAATAGATATTGACAATGATAAACTCTATGATGAGCTCGACGACGATGAAGATGAAGTAATTGATTTAGACGGAGCGACTAATCTGCAACCAATGTGGGTGCTACCACTTTATTCTTTACTTCCTAGTTATAAACAAGCAAAAGTGAGTTTTCAAATTAACTGCTATCATTTAAAATAAAAATTGTTATAAACTAAGAAATATATTTTTCAATAGGTATTTGAACCACCTCCTGACGGTTGTCGCTTGGTCGTAGTATCGACAAATGTTGCTGAAACTTCTTTAACTATTCCTAATATAAAGTATGTCGTAGATAGTGGTAAAACTAAAATAAGAATGTATGACAAAGTTACTGGTGTAACTACTTTCATGGTAACATATACCAGTAAAGCTGCTGCTAATCAGGTAAATAGCGTTCTTAATATAATATAAATTAAGGTCAATATTATATAATATTATTATTATATAATATTATTTTATAATATAAATTAAGATAATTAAATTATATTAATCCCGATTAGCGTTCTGGTAGAGCCGGAAGGTTGGGTCCTGGTCACTGTTATAGGTATATCTATTTGAAAAGCTGCATCGATTTGAATTAAAAAATTGAACATAAATAAAAAAATCCATATAATTATTTCTATTTTTGTTAGACTTTATTCATCAGCGGTATTCAATGATCAGTTCCCGCAATTTAGTGAACCAGAAATCTGTAGAAAGCCTGTGGATGATTTATTGTTACAAATGAAACTAATGAATATAGATAAAGTTGTGAATTTTCCATTTCCGACTCCACCAGGAGAAGAACAACTTAAAATGGCAGAAAAAAGATTACGCTTATTAGGCGCTCTCCAACAACCTAGTGTTATGCAAAAGAAAGGTAAAATAACATAAAAATGTATACAACTAACTGATAATCCTTCATCAATACTTAATACGCTGTTATTTTGATTTTCAGATTTATATTGCGCAAAAATAACTGATTTGGGAAAAAGCATAGCTGCTTTTCCGGTCTTACCACGTTATGGTAAAATGTTGGCTCTTTCGCAGCAACATAATCTTATTGCTTACGCAATATGCATGGTAGCAGCTTTATCAGTACAGGAACTTTTAGTTGAAGCCTTTGGAATAGATGACAATGTAAAAACTAAGTGGACGCAAATCCGTAGATCATGGGTTGGTACTGGGAATAGTTTTCTTTTAGGTAAATTTATTGATCTATAATTTTTTAAATTAGTAGATCATATACAATTAACTGTAAAATCTTAATTAAATAATTTTTATGAACATATTTGGTATTATATATCGTACTTTTATAAATTATTTTTGTTTTATTACATAGGTGATCCAATGGTTTTGATTAGAGCAGTTGGAGCAGCCGAGTATTCGTCAACGAAAAACAAAATGTCAAAATTTTGTGAAGAGAATGGTTTACGCGAGAAAGCTATGATTGAAATAAGGAAACTGCGTTGCCAATTGACAAATGAAATTTTATTAGGTGTGCCCGATTTGAAATTGACCATTGATCCAAAGTAAGCATTTCATTAACATTAGTTGATTTAAAATAAGTTTCCTTCTGGAGATAACCATTTCTGCACTTAACTATTTCGGTTTTTAGAATGCCACCTCCCACCGATACCGAAGCAAAACTATTACGGCAAATTATTTTATCAGGTATGACTGACCAGGTAGCGCATAAATTATTACCCGAGGAAGTAAAAGAATACAATACCAAAACCGAAGGCGACAAAATTAAGTGGAAATACGCTTACAAGTAAGCAAAAGTTTGACTTGTATGTTTCTAGAGTTTTTGTTTGATGCTTTAAGTTTTATTTTCACAAAACATATTTTATAGAACCTTAGCAATGGAAGATCCAGTCTTTATGCATTCGTCATGTGTATTACGTAAATCAGCTCCTGAGTGGGTGGTATATCAAGAAGTTTATGAAACAAATAAAATTTATATCAGAGGTATTACTGCTATTGAACCCGAATGGTTACCAAAGTTTGTTCCATCACTGTGCTCTCTAAGCGAACCTTTAATTGACCCTCCTCCTAGGTAACATACATGCGTTTCAATATTTTTCACTATTTATACCGGAACAACATTAAAAAATTATCAATATCGTTTCATATGTCTTTTATCAGATATGATGCAGAACTCGGAAAAGTATTATGTCACAAAACTGGAACTTTTGGACCAGCTGCATGGGAATTACCTACTGTCGAAGTAGAATTTCCAAATGATTTTGAAGGAATTAAGTGGTTTGCGAAATTTCTTCTTGAGGGTGAAATTTTTCCAAAATTGAAAAAATATGTACCTATTTTATTATCTACACCAAGCAGTCTCAATAAGACTTGGGCAAAGTGAGTTTAAAAATAAACATTTTTTTTGGCAAGTAAAAGTTTGTCAGTACTACATTTTTATTGACTTTATTCTAGACTGCTGCCGCGAGTTGAAATTATAACAAAGCTACTTTTGTCAAAAGGAATAATGTCTAAAGATAAATTGATTGAAGCATGGAAAGAAGATCCACAATGTAAGTAATTTTATCAATCAATGAAGCTGCTCTTAAAAAATACTGATACATTTATTACAACTGCAAATCTATTTTTTAGTTTTGTTATCAGCATATCAGAAGTGGTTACCCGAATCGGCGCATGCTGAAGTAATGTTAATGTGGCCTCCTTTGGAAACGTGAATTAAAATTTTTGTTTGTAAATATAGATGTAAAATAAATTTTGATAAAAAGTCTGTATGTTATTTGAATAAATTTTATTTTAGATATTTTTTGTTATAAATGTTGAAATCAGATCTAAATGCACAAAATATATATAGTCCATTATATTATTTTATTAAAGACAAACAATGTATATAAAAATGCACTCTTGTAATTTCATAATTGAGCTTATATCGCACTGTAAAGATTAATTGTGCAAATGATTCATTTCGAAAGGTCGGTAATGATCCATGTACATATCTTTGAATAAAAACAGCATTAAAATTAAATCTTAAAAGAAGCAAGGCGATGCTTAAGTTAACTAATTGTACGAATAAATATATAATAAATATTGTCAAGTAATTGCTAATTCGCATGTATTTTTAATCATTAAACATGCAAATAATTTAGGGTAATGCGTTACATAAAAAGTTAAGTCAAAAATACTTAGTTTAGATGTCTATCTAAAATCTTATTTCAAAATTATTGAATGCAATTATTGCTTTATGTTAATACTGATCACAAAAAATTGAATATTATATATATACTTTAATATCTGAGTTAACATTATTTAATGATATTTTTATGAATTTGAAAAATAGATGCAAAAAACTTTATTAATAATTCTTGTTCACTCATTAATAAGAATTCAATTTCATGTATAACTTCTAATTCATTGATTTGATTATCGCCTTGCTTTTTCTAATTCTATTTCTTTTTTTGGATAGTAGCTAATGCTGTTGACGTTATAACTAGTAATAATAACAGTCTTAATAAAATTGTATCTTTTCTAATTTATAAATTTGTAAACTACTGAAGATTCTTCCACTAATAAGATTGATTGAATCAATCTATTTTAGCTATGTACTACACAAATTTAGATTAATAACACATGCTAATCATTTAAACCATATGTAACAAATTGCTTTTTAACTGGTTCTGCTAAAATTAGCTTATAAACCTATAAATCTACTCTGTTCGTACTTTCACCTAACAAAACGTTCTATCCTTGATTTAATAATTAGAAATTGCACAAAATTTAGAATTATCCAACTGTGAAATCAGCTATAACTTCAAGTAGAAGATCAATATTTGGCAAAAAAATATTCATGCATTTTTAAATATATAATTAAATCTTCCAAAAGAATTATAATTTTTACAGAAATCATAATTTGTGAAATCAGTTGAAATAACTCGACAATATAAACTTTTACATCACTGTCAAGTGAATTCTAATTACACTACATTTTACAATATCATTGGTTAAAAATACTTTTAATCAGATTTTGTTGGTTTCTTATCTTTCTTTTTGATTGGGTTTTTCTGGCAATGATCATAGACACCTTTCAAGTCAAATGCATCTTTGATATTATCCTGTAATTTAAAAAATTACATCTGTAAAATATACAATATAAAACTTTCATTTATATTTAATATTCATACCATTGAAAAAAGGAACTTGACTATTTTGCCTTGTCGATCAGCATAAGGCCTTCTTTCAACTTCTTTTCCTCCCTTAAAAAGTATCAAAGTTGGCAGTTGTTGGCTTTTACTAGAATCATTGATATGATATTTTGCTGCAGCATCAGGATATCTTCCAATATCTACTTTGCCAAATTTGAAATTGTCTAGAGCATATCTAGAAATGGCATTTTAAACATAAATAATGAAATGTATTTAAGATTAAATAGTATATATATTCTTTGAGATTTGAATTAAAAAATTGTAAATTACTTACTTTGCTGACAATTCTGAAAAGATAGGTGCAAAATTCACACATGCAGGATTCCAAGCAGTGTAAAATGTAATTAACCAGCAAATTCTAGTATCACGTTCCAATTCTTCTTGCAAACTATTTGCTCCTCGCAAATAAATCACATTTTCTGGACCCTGATAAGTTGGTTCCGGGAGTATCAATCCACATACTACAATGATTAACAATTTTTATATTTAAAATTTAAATTAGTTTTCAGAGGTATTTGAAAAACATTAATTTTTATACTTACAGAGAAAAATTATTCCATACAAAATTCCTAAATGTATGTCAGCATAAAACCAAAGAATTAAATTGGCCACTTTGGTATACACAAAGCTTGATGAAAGATAACTGATCATATTTACACTCCCAGATTTCTTTGTTCTAAGCATTATGACTATCATTAAGAAAAATAAGATCTCAGCTTCCCTCTGAAATATAAACATAAGTAATTTAACTAGAATCAATATTAATGAAAAGATAAAAGTAATAGAAAACTTTTCTTACTGTATCAATTTCACAGTCAGTTTCAGAAAATACAAAATAACAAAAATAAGGTAATTTTTTAGCAATTATGTAAGACACGCTAAGGAAGATATTAATTAAATAATAAGGTCTCAGAATCTGTCTGAGATCTCGTTTTAACCTATGATAATCTTTTTTGAAATCAGGTAATTTGAAACCAAACATTTTGGCAAATTTGATTCTCCTGTAGCTTAAATATTTGAAAACAAATACTATCAGGATACTTCTTCCTTTTCAAGATAAAATAATAGATTAAGCCTCATGCGAGCAGTCCTTTTTTTGTACTATTTTAAAGCAATAAACTTGTGCCTTGCTGAGGTTTTGAATCAATAATTTAGATGAAAAAATTGTTGTTTACTCCAAAACTGCATCATCTAAGCAAGCAAATTTTTATATTATTCTTTATATTGTACAGAATAATTATACATACATTCAACAATCATGAATTAACTAAATTTTTTCATCAGAGAACTTACCAATAATTGCGGTTCAACTTGAATGTACGTGATGATATGTTCACTTTGTATTATTTGGGGCTAAAATGGAATAAGTTTCATTCATAATTTGTTACTTTATGTATAATAATTTATACCACACCCACAAGCACTTATTTTCTTTCTAGAATCCAGTTTCTATCACTTATCGTATGTATTTCAATATATATTAATTACAGTTTGCGCGAGTATCTTATACTGTAACTACTGTTGTACTGCGTGAATTTAATCGATATTTGAATAATCTAGGGAATAATCAAGACGCCAACCATTAAATAAATAAAATTTCTAGATTGAGAGAGAGAGAAAGAGGGCGAAAAAATCATGCTATATTCAAGCCATTGTCATAAATGTAATTGTGAAAATAAACTTTTATCCGCCCACATTACCGACATTACCGTAATTTATTAATTAAAAAATTAATAAATCAATTTTTATCTGTTGCTATTCGTTACTACATTTACTTTTTTAAAATACAAAAATATAACAAGACAAAAATATGAAAACTGCAGATTATTAAACATGTTTGACCAATAAATATTTGTAGATTAATATAATTATTCACTCTATTCTTTTTAATAAACTTTGACAATTAATAATATTTTTCACATAAAATGGTGTTACATCTAGTTATGTTTCAAATAATTTAATTATTCTACAGCTTTATTTTTAAATTTATTGTTGTTTTTTTACATTTGTTTACAGATACATTGTTACATCACTGATGTATTTCAACTCGACGATTATTTGCTAAATATTTGGCTTTGGAAATGTTAATATTTCATAACAACAGTTTTCATAATTATATTGGCAAGTAAGAGCATATCAAAGTTATAAGATGAAGTGTTCTTTAATAAACTGTATTGATTGAAAAGTTCATCAGATATCATTAAGTTACTATATCTTTGAATTAAAAATAAGATATAGAGTATTAATAGCACTATATTATAAGCAATTGTGACCAATATCAAACCATGGCTGTATTAAAGCTTTTATTATACTTAGTAAGTTTAAATATATTACTAAGTGTAACTAATATAACAGCTTTAAATAAATTTATTCCGCTTGTGATCAATACATGGAATTTTCCAAATGCTAACCGAATAGGTAAATACGTTCAACGTATTAGAATGAATAATTGTTTTCTACATCTGTATACGATTTGAACATTAAAATATTCAATAAAATTTAAAATTATTATATAGCTTGGAATACAATATACAATGACAAAGGAAGTGCTATCGATGCCATTGAAAAAGGCTGCAGTTATTGTGAAGATGCACAATGTGATAATACAGTTGGATATGGAGGTAGTCCAGATGAAAATGGTGAAACTGCATTAGATGCTATGATAATGGATGGGTATTAATGTTTTATTATTTTAAAATAACTTATAAAAATATTTCAAAATCTTTTGTTTTTATTTAGTACAACAATGGATGTTGGTGCAATTGGAAATCTCAGAAATGTCAAAAATGCTATTTCTGTAGCTCGACATGTGTTGGAAAATACAGCTCATACATTAATAGTTGGAAGTCACGCTACAGAATTTGCTCTAAAAGTAGGATTTCATAATGAGACTCTTCAAACTGAACAGTCTTATAATATATGGAAAAAATGGAGAAATAACAATTGTCAACCAAATTTCTGGAGGGTATTTCAATACTATATTCATTCTTAATTAAGTTTTACTTAATTTACAAATAATAAATAATATATTTTTCAATTTTTAGAATGTGATACCAAATCCTAAAGCCAGCTGTGGACCTTATCACCCAAAAAAAGCATTAAAAAGAACTCAAGAATTATACGCGCGTGTAAATGAAAATAATCATGACACTATTGGAATGATTGCTATTGATACAAAAGGTCATATTGCTGCTGGAACATCTACCAATGGACTAAAATATAAAATTCCAGGAAGAGTAGGTGATTCTCCAATTGCAGGAGCTGGTGCCTATGCAGATCAGGAAGTTGGTGCTGCTGCAGCTACGGGAGATGGAGATGTTATGACACGCTTTTTGCCAAGGTAAAGATATAGTTATTAAGGTAAGGTCTTTTTTTAAATAAATTAAGAAGTTTCGATTCATTACATTTGTTGTTTTTTGTGTCCTTGGAAAAAATATAATAATATGTGATATCTTTTAATAACGTAAAGATAATGCGTTTATATAGCAATTCCTTTTAATAACGTCAAATTCATTGTAAAACAATTTTTAAAATATGACAATGTTATGCTTACAAATTCACTTATATTGCATAATGCGTTACATCACAATCAATGCTGATTACTTATTTGGTCATTTTAGTTTTTTGGCAGTCGAATTGATGCGTCAGGGAAAATCGCCGGCTGAAGCAGCAGAAATTGCAATAAGACGTATTGCCAAACATCATCCAAAATTTTTCGGGGCAGTAATTGCATTAAATAAAAATGGTGAATTTTCAGCTGCTTGCAATGGAATGGATGGTTTCCCATTCTACGCTAGTAATTTACAATTAGGAAAACCAACTATTTTTTATGTACCTTGTGAAAAAAATTAAGCAATTGTTGGACATGTTTATGCGCTCGTTAATATTATTATTCATTTGTAAATGATGATAACTAAATTATCAAAATATAGTGAGAAACATATTTTTCTATGACAATTGATACAATTTTATTATATGTGTATGTTCCATTTCTAAATATATGAAATGAATTTGAAAATTTACAACAATTTGTTTTAATTCTCTTATGTACAAGAATATTATTATAAATATCCTTGTATAAAACTTTAGTAAAATATTATAACTACCGACAACGGACAAGGGGATTTTCTATATAAGGAGACATCGCGGACGTTGAACATTGGCCATATCAAACGTTTACCACGGTGAAAATAGATAATAAAACGATTTATTACTGTAGTAGTAATTTTAATGAAGTAGATCTATACTTTTTATCATCGCTCATATTTTGCACAATCACGGACACACCCAGATTATGATTCAGATGTTAAACAAACAATTTGTTTTTTAATTTGATAATCTCGGTAAACGTCCGACATCTGTTGTCCGACGTCTCTTTATGTAGACTGTCCCTAAATAATTTATAACAGTCATGATATAATCTAAAACAAAAGATTTGCTCAGTTACGATTTGAAACCATAATTTCTTAATTTAGTATTTATTGTAATTACGAAACTCAACTTAATTTGCAAGTATATTTCTATTGCTACTGAATTCATAATTATATATTTTAGTGCGAATCGATCGCATGCATATAAATTATATCGGGCAGATAAAATTGTTCATCGCGTTAACTATAATTATTGAATCGAACAATATTGCAACTCAATTAAAAAATGACCAATCTATATTAATTATAAAGCTTTGTAATAATATCACCTTTAATGGAAACATTTTGCGTATTAGTATCAATCTTTGAGTGGCATACTTAAGATATCTTAATCGTTCTTTTAGTAAGTACAGATAAATCCAGAAAGTAAATCACGAGCACCGATTGTCAGTATATACTGTTCAAAGCAGTGATTCAATACTACTACAAGACGATTACACTGCTCTCAAGATGGAAATTTTCTTATTCAAAAGTGGACTTGTATTAGCATGTTTAATTTTACCTTTACTTTTACAAAATACCCGAGCTGAGGCAGGTCCGCTTGTTGTAATTACATGGAATTATCCCAATGCTACGCAAAAAGGTAATTGTTTATTAGCTATCTTAAGTTCTGAATTAAACAAAAAATTTTCATCCTAGCTTGGGAAACTCTTTCCAAGGAAAAACGAAGTGCTGTAGATGCTGTTGAAGAAAGTTGTAAATTATGTGAACAAATGCAATGTCGTGGGACCGTTGGTTTCGGAGGCAATCCGGATGAAAATGGAGAAACTACCTTGGATGCTTTAATTATGGACGGGTATAATTATAATACCTTATACGATATGAATATTTTTTTTTATTTTAAAATTGGAACAATTTATTCTTTTTTACAGAACGACGATGGACATTGGTGCCGTAGGCGGAATCCGCAATGTGAAAGATGCAATCTCAGTTGCTCGCAAAGTTATGGAAAATACAAGACACTCGTTGCTTGGCGGAAGTTTAGCGGCAGACTTTGCTGTTCAAATGGGCTTCAAGAAAGAGAGCTTGCAAACAGACAAGTCGCGTGATATGTGGCAAAAGTGGAAAAATGAAAATAAATGTCAACCTAATTTTTGGGAGGTATTTTTACGTAAAAATTGCTGAATTAAGTTTACGATGGCCGATAGAAAAAATCCATATACATCTTATTATATATATATGTAAGATATTTTAATTTCCACTTTAATAAATTCATGAAATTTTATTGCGACAGAACGTTGAACCAAATCCCTCTAGCAGCTGCGGTCCATATCACCTCGGTGCACAGTTAGATGATCCAAAAGCTAATGCACCAACAACTGACGAAGATAATCACGATACTATTGGCGCTATAGCTCTTGATATCCAAGGTCGCGTTGCTGCTGGGGTGTCAACTAACGGACAAAAGTTTAAAATTCCAGGGAGAATTGGGGATTCAGCAGTCAGTGGTGCTGGTGCTTATGCCGATGGTGAAGTTGGTGCTGCAGCTGCCACTGGTGACGGCGATATTATTATGCGATTTTTGCCAAGGTACTTAAAATTTATTTTTATTAATTAATTTTCTATGCAAATTCATTACAACTTAGTTTTTAAAATAGAAAATATCTTTATAAAATGTCAATATATAAGAATTCTTCGAGAACAATTCAAATTTACATTGATTTTTTTTAACAGAAAGCTATAATAATTTAAGAAAACGATTATTCGCTACAATGATCATAATCAGAGTGATAAGATAATTCTAAAAGATCTTGATAATCCAAAGTCGTAGATTATTAGATTTTAATTATTTTTGATGCTTTGTAATGTAAAAAATAATTAAAAAATATTACAGATTGCTCAAAATAAGTTTTATTGATTTTAGCTATTTATCGGTGGAATTGATGAGACTGGGTGCATCACCAAATGCGGCAACTGAAACGGCAATAAGGAGAATAGCAAAGTACTATCCTAAATTTAGTGGTGCTGTAATTGCACTAAATAAAGCTGGCGAATATGGAGCTAACTGCCACGGATACGACAGTTTCCCATATTATATTGCTAACGTTGAAACGGGCGCTGCTAAGGAATTGAATAAACCTTGTATCACTACACACAGCCCTTAAAACTTTTCTGTATCTTTTTGACAAATTGCAGCGTTGTACATACATTTTTCAATAAATTTCTTGCATTGAACGTGCATTTCTTATTCACTGATTTGTGACACAAATTATTATGAATTAAGGTGGCATTTTGAAATTAGTTTCTTTACAACTCTTACATTGATTATTGTGTACTTTTTGATTATCGATAAATGCTTATGCCTTTATCATTTATTTAAAAATTTTGGAATATGTTTAATTCTAAAAGAACATTTCCGATATTCAGGCCCCGGTCCCATAGCTACGTATGAATGCGGACGGATACGGACGCGAATCGCAACTCTAGTAACATCACTAAAAATATCTAGTTCGATTATTTAGTACCAACACTACCGGTAGTGAGCAAAAGTAACTGTTGTTTAAAACTGTAGCGCCGAACGTACCACATTTAATGTAACGCCTATCTAACCTTATACATTATTGCAGTCTATAAGATGGCAAATGATAGAGAATTGATAGACTTTCAACTACAATTAGTGGAATTAGGCCTTAATTTTATGGAAGTACTTGAATATATGAGAAGAAGAAGCAAATATATATAAATGATATGTATTAATCATCCCAAAAGCTTTTTTTACATTAGCATACTCATCAATAAGCAATATTCATGAGAATTTGAAAAGTAAATTGTAGACCTGACATTTGAACATTAAATGTGGTACGTTCGGCGCTACAGTTTTAAACAACAGTTACTTTTGCTCACTACCGGTAGTGTTGGTACTGAATAATCGAACTAGGTATTTTTAGTGATGTTACTAGAGTTGCGATTCTCGTCCGTATCCGTCCGCATTCATACGTAGCTATGGGACGGGGTCTCAATGACTTTGTAGTGCCATATCTTTGTTAGTGATTTTTTATTTGCGCCAGCACGCAGCGCACACATGCTTTTTAAACTGCATACAACTTCAATTCATTGAACTTTAAGACATCAACATACACACGGCACGGAATCTATTTATTTATATTTTAATTTTAATTGTTGAAGGAAGAAGAGAAAGGTTTTTATTATTTTATTACTCCTGTATATATGATGATATATAATCTCTATTTATTATTTAAAAATTTTCAAATTTTTATATTAATTACCGAGAATTAAAATTTCAATTTAATCGACAAGAAAATTGATCAAAAAGAAAAAATTATGTTTTCATAGTCAATTGTATATTCTTTCAGATAAACGATCACAATGCCTGAAGAAGATATTAGTGCCTCAACTCGCATGACAAATGATGACTTTAGAAAATTGCTTATGACACCAAGAGCATCAGTACCAGCAGCTACACCGGCAACTGCACCTGGAACTCTTCGAGATGCTAGTGCAAAAACAGCACAAACTCCTGTCACCAATGATTCTAACAGAGCTGAGTTGCGAAGGAAAAAGAAAAGCTATTATGCCAAGCTCAAAAAACAAGAAGATGACAAAATGGCAGAACTGGCAGAAAAATACAGAGATCGTGCACGAGAAAGAAGAGATGGTGTTAATCAAGACTCGGTTGAAGATCCAATAACAAATGCCAGTGCTTATCGAGCTGTTGCTCCAGATTTAAAATCTGGCTTGGATGCTGCTGAACGAAGAAGGCAAATGATTCAACAATCCAAGTTCTTAGGTGGAGACATGGAGCACACTCACTTGGTGAAAGGTCTTGATTATGCATTGCTACAAAAGGTAATTTTAAGTTTTAAAATTGACTACCGAATGGAACTGTAGTGATAGTTTATTTATTTTGATTTTAGGTGAGGAGTGAAATTGAAGCAAAAGAGTATGAGCAAGAACAAGAAATGGAAAAACTTATCAAACCAAAAGAAAAAGTAAAAGAGGAAAAGAAAGTTGAGAAAAAAGATGAAGAAACTATGTTCAAAACCAAAACTGCTCGCAATATTCACAGAATAGTATCAATTATGAAATCTAAAAATGTTGAACACAACGAACTTTTTACACCTGGGAGAATGGCATATGTTATTGATTTAGATGATGATACGGAGGGTGATATACCAACAACATTGATTAGAAGTAAAGCTGATGTTCCAACTATTGATAATACTCCAACTCTGACAACAAATGATATTGTGATTAATAAATTAGCTCAAATTTTGTCATATTTGAGACAAGGAAGTAGGCATGGGAAAAAAGGAAAGAAGAATAAAGATGGAAGAGGAAGACCTGAAGATTTTAATGATATGGAACTGGCACCTCAAAAAACTGTACAAGATGACAGTATATATGGTGATATTGGTGATTATGTGCCATCAATCTCAAAAATAGAGTCAAGTCACTCAAAGTCAAGTAAAAAGAAAGAATCATACTTTGATAAACCTGCAGAAGAATATACAGAAAAAGACAATGCTCCACAATTACCAAATCCTTCAGTGGCATCAGTTACAGGTAACTTTTAGTACTTAATTTATAAATTATAAATATATCTTCTTATGAGTAATCAATAATTTGATAAAATTTTTGTTGTAGCAACAATTACAAAACTTGCTGCAGTTTCAGAAGCTACTCAGAAAAAGGGCGGTTTGTTAGACAAATTAGCTGCTGAACCAGAAGGATATGCTGAATGTTATCCAGGTTTGGATGAAATGCAGGATGCTATAGATGATTCTGATGATGAAGTGGACTACACTAAAATGGATTTAGGAAATAAGAAAGGACCAATTGGTCGTTGGGATTTTGATACGCAAGAGGAATATGCTGATTATATGAATAAAAAAGAAGCTTTGCCAAAAGCAGCATTTCAATATGGTGTCAAAATGGCTGATGGACGAAGAACAAAGAAATTTAATAAAGAGAAAAATGAAAAAGCAGAGCTAGATAGAGAATGGCAAAAAATACAAAATATTATGAATAAGAGGAAACCTTCTAGTGGAGATGGTCCAGATGCAAAAATCGCAAGATATTAGTGAAAAATTGATTCTTTGTTTTGATTTTTTAATTACATCAAGTGTATATTTTCAATTGTAGAACTTCCTAATTTCTAGAATGATTTTATTGTTATTTTTGTAAATATATGTATAATAATTACTTTATTAGTGGTTTTTCAATCTTAAAAAAAAATAACTAAATAGTAATAATAATAATAAAGTTAATAATTAACTCGTGGTTGTTTAGCAATGCAGGATTCGATTTTTGGAGTGGGCACCTCTGAAAATGTTTACGTACTAATTACAACACCGCAAGGATATAATTCTAATGGTTCACTTTGAGCTGTAAATCCAGTGATGGTAGTGGTAACATAATTTGGTTATTTACAGAGGTTTTGCCCGTAAAGTGAATTGTAGCATACCGTAGAAGCATGAGCAACAATAACTACGGTAATTGAACTAGAACTAAGTATTTTTAAAAACTTAAAATAAACTATAAATAAAAAAACTAGGTATGTTTTTTTATTTATATTAATCATAAAGGTGAATATTGCAATGTATATTACAATTATATTACAATTTGAATAACTATATTCTACCAAATCCGATCGTGTGTAAGGTAAAATAAATTATACAATCGTATTAATAATAATGTTTATCAATATGTACATCCTCATTTATAAATGTAGCAGTTTACAAATACATAACTTTATATTTAACTAGATAAGTAATTCTTGTTTGAATACCACCAAAATTTTAAGTGAGAAAAAAGCATTTTCTTTTTCCTAATTTTTCATACAAAACGTATACATTTTAATAAAAGTAAATTTTAATTTAACCAACTTTTAATTTGTCGTGAAAAACCATTGCTAAAAGAGATTTCTGGAGTTCAAAATATTCATCCTCAAGTCTTGTGTCTTGTACGCAAAGGTATGCTTGATATCCATCAATCAAGTAATTCAATTAAATTACTCAAACAAATAAAAGAAATAATTCAAACTAGAATCGCAAGTGTGCTTTATTTTTTATGAGATATCTGAAATATATATATAAATAAATGTCTGTTCAAATTAACTTTATTTTTATAAAATTACGAAATAAAAATACTTACTTGTCAAGTACTTCCCAGAACCTCATAATAGCAGCTCGATCTAAGTGTCGTTTTGTTTTACTGAGTTCAATTACCGTGACCGCCCATCGCGCCACATTTGCATCCAGACACATTTCATCATATTTTACGTGAAATGCACAAACTAAAAAAAGAAAAAGAAAAAACCTCAACTTTATAAATAATTTAAAAATAATTTAAGTAAACGTAAAAATAAATGTTTACCTTTTGAAAATATTTCGACAGGATTCTCATCAAAAGGCCAGCCTTTGAACTGCCATTGTGGCCCCATAACAAACACTGCGACAACTCTTTCCCAATCAGCATTTGTTAGCTTTTGTGGATTATCGATAACGCGATACGGTACAGTCAGACCACCTTCCTTTCGCCTTTGTAACAATATCTCATTTTCGCGCTTAGTAGCTTGTCTTTTCTTTTCTTCGTTTGACACGTACCTCAAATCTTGTAAAATTTCTTTCGCGTTGTACATTGTAATAAGAGATGAGTTAGCGCTGGGAATAATGATAATAGGCGTTCTGCTTGGTCGTTTGTTTTGAGCCGCTTGTTGTGGAGTAAGTTTCGCGGCAGAAGTCGGTAATAATCCAGATGTTGGTGTTGCAGTAGGATTTCCAGCTAAAATAACAAGTTTTTGTATATATTTTATTGAAGAAAGACAATTGAGCAGAATTATCTGCAATTCTTATTACGTACGAGCTGGTTGTGGTGGTTTTCGTATAGCTGGATTTGTTCCCTCCGTCACTGATTTTAATGTCATTCCGTGATATGTTCCCATAGTATCGATTTTGAACCCTTCAGTTTCTTCTTTTTGCCTAATAAAACGTTCCTGATCGTAACGATTGTATACTGCAGGTTGAGGTAACGGTCTCATTGGAGTGGAGCGAGGTGTAACCATTGGTGTCGGGACCATGGGTCCTTTTTGCCTACCTTCTTCTCTAGCCTTAATACTTAATAATATAGCAAAAAGATTTTTGGCAAATACCTGAAATTATAAATATTTGAATGATGTCATAGTTATATTTTAAAAATCAATTATAATGTATATATTTATTAAAATTTATTTTCCTTACCTTTCCACTGCTCTGTAGAATAGTTGTTCTTGTTCGCCACTGCCTTTCTCTAGAGACAATATCTTTTGTGTCATCAACATCCATATCCAAAATAACCTTAAGATCACTTCCCATTCCAATATCGTCATTTTCTTTAATTGTTGTACGTTTTTTAGCTAAACGTTTAGCTTTGATTGCTGCAATTTTTTCAACAGACATAGCTTCAGATAATGACTTAATATTTTCAACTGAAACATTGGATTCTTTTGGAGCATCTAATCTGGCAGCGAGTTGTTCTTTGACTTTTTGGACATGCATTTCTTCAAACCGAGGCTTTTTGACCAAACTGCTTTCCAAACCATCTTCAGCTGTTCTTTTGACTTGTGTAGGAATTTCAAGAGGTGCTGATTTATCTATTGCAGTTGATGTAGCTGTTTCACCATTCAAGTAAGCTAATAAATCTTTTCTATCGGGTCGTCGTACTACTGGAATATTTTCTGCAGCTGCTTGTCGTACATAAACTGGATGTGTAAGCTGTACATGTTTGAGTAAAAAAAGTAAACACTCAAGAGTGTAATACTCTTTTGGTGCTCCATCTTTGCCAGACCTAGTGAACAAGTTGAAATAAATAAATTACTTCAGAAAGACATTCACTTGAATCAATGATGAAATAAAATTTGACTTTTAAGATCAGAATAAATCAAAAACAAAGAAAATATTACAATAAACTAAGTTAACATGTCAATATAAAGGAAAAAATGTGTGTACATATTAAAATTACACAATAGCAATATTTACTGAAAGCATTTCTTAATAAGAAAATATATAAGATTTACTTTCTACTGTAAAAAGTTCGATAATTAATTACTATGCAGACTTTCGAAAAATATTGAAAAAAAACAATTAGTAAGTTTGGTGGCAGACTGTTCACCTGAAAAAATTGTGAAAAATACTTTATCATACTAAAAACTTACCCATAGGTCAAATAATTTGTTTTAACATTTTTTGGCCAGGAAAATTCACCAAATTGAATTTGCTTATCACGTTCAATAATTTCTCTTTTATTAACATTGTAAAGACGAAGTAAACTCAACGGGTCCGCCATGTTGACTAGTCACTACCACGAGCAAACACTGGACTGACGCGGCCGCGTCGTGCACTGTCCTTAAATTATTACTGACTAATTATGCAGACGAGATGATTAGGGAGGGGGAATGCCAAACTCGTGTTCCTAGTGGACAACATTAGCACGTCTGTTCAAGTTGTCCAATATGTTTATATTTAAAGAATGGAAGTATTTAAGCCTAAAGAGAGGAAAAACTACGGCCTTCACAGGGGAAAGAGAGTGTAAAAGGGTGGGGATAATTTTCTCTTTCTCGACCAAAATAGGTTAGAATTTGAGAGTCATAACTACAGAGATAAATAAGATTTATTACGTAAACTTAAATAAATGGTTTACGTAATAAACTACCCTATTTATCTCTTCTTCAAGCTAATTTAAAAAAAACTGAATACATAAGAAAAGAATAAGTGTGTGCATATTACCGCTGGATCCTTGCAAATTATAGTTCAGACCTGTTTAAACGGTCAACTGGTTCTCATTGACCGGAAGCATGAAAACTGTATAGCAGGAGGGTATTTGCAATTGGATAATTTGAGATCGCGTAAATATAGATTAGGTGAAGTTTAGACTGTCTTCATACCCCCGATCATCGAGAACCAGCTGACTTAACAGATCTAAACGTAAGGAATCTTTGCCTAAACCTCGGTGAACTACATACCATCATACTTAGTCCATGAGGATTTGCCGATTATCTAACCACTCGAAAAATATATTATAATCATAAAATAGATTTATTGGGATTATAAAACGAGCTGTACACGACAAATAAAACATTTCATTTATGCTATTCTTGTTAATAATATTTATTTAATATTCAGACATCTAAAATAATACTTCACTTGGATGTTTTACAAATTTTATTTATGCACTGTGAGATTTCTCATATGGTGGACTGCTCTTTCAACTTCAGTGGGTGCTAACTTATCTATAGAAGGTGATGTATCAATTTCACCTGACAAGTAAGCCACTAAATCTTTTCTATCAGGTCTCCGTACCACTGGAATATTTGCTGCGGCTGCTAGTGTCACATACTTCGGATGTGGAAGCTGCATATTTTTAACAAAGAAGAGTAAACACTCAAGAGTATAATATTGTTTCGGTGTTCCATTTTTACCAGACCTATACATTAATAAAGATATTTTTAATAAATAAAATGTAAATAGACGATTTATTCGAATAATTTAAAAAACTTAAACATTTGTCTAATAAAATTAAGAATTTCATATATCGCACTACATTTTGAAGGACGAAATTATCAAATATGAAAATATAAAAAAAATTCTAATAAGTATTTTTTTATTGATGAAATATCTTTTGTACATATTTGGTAATAACAATTTTATATTTAAAAACTTAAAATAAATCTCAATCGACCTAGCAATTGGAAGTTTAGAAGCGCTCAAGTTTATCTCGAGCTCTAGAGCTGAAGCTAGTTTTTGTGGTTTCTGAGCTGTCCAAATATTTTTAAGTATTTTCAATAACGGTCGTAACTTTCATTTTACTTGGCGATATTTAGTAAAATTTCTTGATTTTGAAATGCCAAAAGTTGGAATTACTTGAAGATTTTATACGAATTTATATAAGTTTAGTATAAAAATTTGGAAGCATGAATCGTCTGAAACGTCGGAAACTTCAAATATTTGTAAAGCACAAAAATATGTGAAGGTTGGAGTCAGAATTGTATACCGATATATTTGTAAAGCCTAGTAAATATTCAGTCGGAGAAAGAAAAGTGAAAAAGAATAATTTAACTCCAGATGTTCAAAGGTATAATGAGATAATTATATGTAAAATAGTGTTAAACAGAAGCAATATTGTTTGCTCTATAAACGTCTTTAAAATGTAGCACAACTACAGTAATGCCATTACTTTAATTTATAAGATTTATATAGATGCCTTGCAGTAAAGGGCAGTCGCAATAATGAAACTACAGTATAATATTTAATGCGCTATTACAATCGCAACACGATACTATAGTACTAAACTGTTAATAGAGTAATTAGTATTGTATAGTGTATTAAATATCATTTGTAGTTGCAGTATCTATTTAGCAAAATATGTTGTAATAGCAAGAATTTGGATTTACCCAACACTAATGCAAAATATATTAGATACTAATTTTTATTTAAAACTTACCCATATATTAAGTAGCTAGTTTCAACGTTTTTGGGCCTGCGACATTCATCAAATAAAATTTGATCATCACTTTCAATTATTTCTTTTTTATGAATGTTATAATGCCGCAGTAAACTCAATGCTTCTGCCATATTTACTGTTCGTTACTACGATTGAACTGGTACGGATCAGTAACGATAGTTGGCAGTCAAATGATGTAAGGTTTGTTCATAGATATAGATATATCAGTAGTGTAGAGATCATGAATCATAGTCATGAAACACATTAGTTATTTTTTTAATAATTAGATAAATTTACTTTACACTAATAATTATTGTATTATTATGAAACATAATTATTATAATATTTATTGTAACGGTAAAATAATCTTAACCACTATAGATATAAACTTCTTTCAAATTGAAATTCAAATTACTAAATAGTAGTAAAAAAATTAATTAAAATTAATATAAAAAATAATTAAGATATCTGTCTAATAATTAAGCAAAATTAATTATTATATGTATTGTTTATTATGTAAGAATACTCTACTATAATAAGCCGTTATTTTTCTATGAACTATGGAGTTACCTTCTTCACCCTCCTGTTTTCAAAAGAGGCCTCCAATTTTTTTATTAATATTACACATCACTCTTGTAAAGAAAAAAAGTAATAATTTAGTAGTAACCTAACTCAGCTCAATGATAGTTTTTAAGGTAATAAGTCAGTTCACAATTAAATTAACTGATATTCTGAATAACGTTTTCCAATTATATTTAAAAATCCATATTTATCTAACGAAAAAGAAATATATAAATTAAGTATTGTTCCCGAACTAAAATTTATAAAAGCAGCACAAGATCGTTTTCTCTCTCTCACACACACAGATAGGATAGCTTAAAAGGTCAGAAGTTCGAGAAGCTCTCAAGACTATAATTAATCTATGAATTTCAAAGGCGCAGACTTAGGGACTTTTTTTCTAAAACCATGGTGAAAAAAGATAGTCAAATACTCAAATGATATATTATTGTACTAATAATTTTAAAATAATAATAATCTATATTTTTTATCATATATTACTTGGATTCTGTGACATCATGAATGCACCCAACAATTAATTTTTTACCTTGTTAATTTTGGTACACATCCGATATACCTGTTGTCCAATGTCTGATCCGGATATGTAGAAAACCCCTTACTGTAGCAACACGGAATATTTTTTGTAGTTGCTGATACTCATATTCCGACACAACTGACTAAAGAGTCAGTTGTATCGGAGATGATCTAGAAATTATTAAAATTATCAATTAATATTATTATAAAACTACTCTTACAAGGTTTATTCATATCATTGCGGTTATGTGACGCGAATGGTGGTCAATAAGAAACACGCGTTATTTTCTAAAAATAATTAATGTTATTAATTAATAAAGTTTAAAAAAATTTAAGAAATCATTTAAGCAATGTTTTTAAATTTTAATATGGAGACAAGTAATATTAGATATTTTGTTGTTATTTTTAGGAATTGTTTAATAAATTAAAAATATTGATTATTAAAATGTAATATTTTTTTATACAAAATTTGTTGTCACTATGCAAACATATAATGCATAGTGTACACTGGATACTTGAGATTGGTAAATATTTTCACATTTTGTAACGTTTTATTCATCTCGATTACGATTATACTTACTCCCTCTCTACCTCTCGATTTAGACGCTATACTTCAAGCTTTAAGAAACGAGAGTAGTATTTTCTCGATGCGTTTTTTTGCTGTGCATTTCAGAGGTGTTTGTGATAGAGTGTCAAAGTTATAGATCCTCATTGTTTACCTCATTATTGCTTAATAATTTTGTAAATAACTTCTAAGATAGTGAATTTTAATTTATTTACGTAGATTTATCGATGGTTTTTTACATACAGTTAGATTAGAATTAGAATTTAAAGTCGACGTGTTTGTATGTATTAGGATTGAAACAGCTGAGTTATTCACTGCAATCGTGCATTTTTATATGCATTTCGTCCTAAAATCAAATGGTATGCATTTATCCTTATAGTATGATTGAATTAAAAAAAATTATCCAATGTATTGTTTGTGTTGTTAATATTCTTTTCAATTTTTTGTGCCTATTTATGGATATGGTATGAAAATCGTCTATCAAATTTTTCAATTTCCTTTGTCATGCTTAACAATCTATCTGTTTCACTACACTCCATTGTGTAATATTATATCATAGTATAATACATGTATGATGTTTAAACAATATGTTTTATTTCAAGCTATTTCATGAAAAATGAGTTTCAACGATAAGAGCGAGAGTATTTCCAAAGAAGAATGGATGGCAAAACTGGAAGAAGGTTCACATATTCAACGGGTGCAAATGAATAGTCTCATTATGAACTATTTAGTCACAGGTATGTTCTAATCACAGGAGTAAGAGTAATTTAGCATAATTGAATGTAACATATTGTCTTGTTGAAATATAAATATTTAACAGATAGTATGAATTAATGTTGATATCTATTTTTAGAGGGCTTTAAAGAAGCTGCTGAAAAGTTTCAACAAGAATCAGGTGTAGGACCAACTGTAGAATTAAATTCTCTAGATGATCGGATTCGTATTCGAGATGCCATCCAGAATGGACGTATAGAAGAAGCAAAAACTTTGGTCAATCAGTTACACCCAGAATTACTAGACAATGATAGATATTTACACTTTCATCTTCAACAACTCCACTTGATTGAACTCATTCGTACAGGTCGTATAGAAGAAGCGATACATTTTGCGCAAGAACAATTGAGTGAAGCTGGTGAGTCAGATCAAAATATTTTAAGTGAACTAGAACGTACATTAGCATTACTTGCATTTGACGAGCCACACAAAAGCCCTTTCAGTGACTTATTGCACCCCACTCATCGACAAAAGGTATATTTGAACGGAAGTCAATTATTTTAAAATCTTTTAATCTATATTAGTCTACAAATTTTATTTACAAAATAAAAATTCTAGATTGCGAGTGAATTAAACGCTGCAATATTGAAGATGGAACATCAAGAGTCCACTAGCCCACGGCTAAATAATTTATTAAAAATGATCCTTTGGGCCCAGGATGAATTGGATAAGAAGAAAGTAAAGTATCCAAAGATGACTGATTTGGGTAATGCTACGATTGAAAGCCCGAAATAATGAAATTTTGCAAAGATAACTAGACTAGTTTTTACTTAAAAGTTGTGAATAAAATATTGCTTTTATTAAAAGAATTCTGTAATGTCGCGCAATTTTATTTGCTTACAGAATGAATTTACATTGAGATAGTTTTAGGTTTATTTGCAATATTAAATATGTAAATCTTTTTTAATGAAAATAAAAATAATTACTTTATTTCCATACAGTATTGTAGTTCTGTTACTTAACTCAAGATGACATGAATCTTATTCATTAACAACATTTAGCTAGAATATTTAAAATAGTCGATTGGATGTTTTACAAATTTAGAATAAAGACAAATCATTTTAACGAAATTTCATGCAAATTTATGGTAGACAGTTGATTTAAAATTTTGATTTGCAATTAAAAATAGCTATGAAAGTTATTCGAATTGAGTTTTACAATTTGCAGAGTATCAACTTTAGTTGAATCTCGACTCAAAATCTTAAAAAAATTATTTTTCCGTCACAAAGGACTAAAGATAACTACTATTCCAAAATAATTAAAAGAAATTACAGTATGATTTTTCATTATCAACTTAAATGTTAACACAATTATATTTACATATTTGCTGTTAAACATATTAGAAATCTGGAAGATATTGCTAAATAGGGTAATGCACCATTAATTATTTGAAATAACACTATTTACTCATTGAGCATTTGTCAAAAAGAAAATTCTTAATAAATATTATCACCATCCAAAAACATATTCCATTGCTTTTGTGACTATACCAGTAGATTTATGTGGCACATTTTCTGGAGATTGAACAGCTTGTGAGCTCAAGTGCTGATTGTAATTTGAAACTAATGGTCTAACATTTTGCAATCTGATTGGAGTTTTGGTAGAATTTAAACCAGATTGTTTTACAGGTGTAGAAAATAATCTCATGCTTTCATTCATTTTTGTGCGATTTTCTTTGTCTCCACCTAGTATTACACCTTCATCAGTGCAAGGGATGACACCAATCATAATAGAGCCAGATACAATATTGCCATTACAAGCCAGAGCTCGTTGAGCTTCTTGTTCGGATAAACATTTTAAATGAATCCAATTACTCTGTGAGTGAGGTGCAGAATGTCTATCAACAATTCTTACCCTACTAGAGATATGTGATAAAACAGTGTTTAAAGCAGACATAGGAAATCCAAATACTGTTATCCATTGCAAAAGCCCTTGTGTTGATTCATTTTGTGTAGTATTCAATGGCGTATCACAAAATAGAGAATTGTAGGTATTGTTTGCTAAAAGAAATACATATTAAATTAATATTACATTATAGGACAAATTTGATCTAATGAAAGAAAAATACAAATTTATATTTAAACCATAATATTTTAAAGAAACTCACCAAATCCTGTACTCAGTAATCTAGACTGATTTATGCTTTGATTGTTTGTAGAAATGTTATGTGAAGTATTCAATGACTGTCTTGTGTCCAAGCTTTCATATAATGATTTAGTTGGTGGGCCACCAACATGATTTTCATTACCTATGTGTGGCCCATTTGCATTGGTGTTTCCACCAAACATTGCTTTCTGTCGATTTAATCTATATTCAGGAGTAGCATAACTTGATACTGGTGAACTTGAACTTCCATGGTGTCCAGGATGGGTGAAGCGAGATGATTCTGGACTCATGACACTTATTCTTGGTTGCTGTGTAAATTAATAAAAATTTTGTATTACTTACTTTTCAATTTTACATTACTTACATTTCAGATCTTATTATATTCTTTGAAAAACTGTGCTTTTCAAAGTAATACATATTAACATAAATTTACCTGGTGAGAATCTCCAAGTAAGAATCCAGGTAGGTAAGCAGAGTTGACTCCAGGACTATTAGGGGACTGTGCTGGACTACCTACTGGTGATCCCAAAGCCATTGGTTCCATCTAAAGGTTATAATAAATATAAAGCATTTTAAAGATTAGTTACATAATATTTGGAAAATGTCACAGTACAAATTTAAAGATATTAACTGAAAAATGTCAAAATATATTATTGCGTGTAGGTTAGGTTTTTCTGACAATTGCTTTTGGGATATTACATTTATAATGATAAATTTGTAAAGCTAAATGATAATTAATAAAGTTGAACTGGATAAACTACTATTTATTTAATGAATATACAAGCAAAAAATAATAAAGTAATAAAGGTTATATATCACTTTCAGCATCAAACGATGTATTTACATCAACAAATATACAATAAATATACTTTAATTCAATTCTTATACTGTTTGGATAAATTTCTGACCTTTGTTATCTATATTTAAGTATATAAACAGCTAAAAATCTTTCGGAGTTGAACTACTTTGTATTGTACATACGTTGGGTTTAAATTTTAAACCGCTAAAGATTTTTTCTAAAAATGATGATTGGTTACCAAACCGTGATGACGTCCTTTACCGCTCAGGTTTAAATTTTATAAAAGTTCGAAATTTCGTCAGTAAGAATTTTAATAAATACAAATTTTATATAGCCTTATACGAATAAATTGTATTCAACATAATTTTTTTTACTGTTACTGTTCCAACAATAACACAAACTCGAAATTCTCGCCATTCTTCTTTCCATGTGTACGTGTATCACTGTGACTGTAAATACATATATATATATATATTTTTTCGGACGGTATGAGCACGTATTCAAGAGGACGAGTGTAAGCGAGATTGTCGTTGCTGGCCCATTTTTCATAGTCTTTATTTCTCGAGCAAAGAAATGACAATACAAAAAAAGGAGGTAAGGTCACGTTAGATATCTAAAAGTCTTGCTCTCAGCATCGCATCAAAAGCTAGCAAGTAAAACTCTTTTTCTAGTAGCACCAAGAGTTGAGCTACCCAGCTAACAGCGGCTTTCCTCCAGTGACATACTTTAAGGATATTATGATAGTCTCGCGTTGCTCCGCTGAACGAGCGAGGTAATCAAGTCAGAAGGAAATTATATTTAATTAATTAAGATTTTTTTCACCCTCGGGCCGACATTTTTGAGGCGAGACGCGCGACAGGGAGGCATTAAGGCCAGCGCCAAGCTAAACACTTGCGTACACAACGACGGACAATGTAGCGAAATGGACGAGCGCGAGAGAGTGCACTTGCCCTTTTTAGCTTTGTTTCTTCCGAGCTTTATTAAACTCGGGTATGCAAGTTGACTAGTTACTTCTGCACGAATATTAACGTGACGGGTAATGTATGCCAAGAGGAGATTTGCGATCGCAGCGTTTACTACACGACTGCTACTCTATGCGGGGACGCGAGATCACAAAATTTCGACTACATTTTATAGCATAAAATAATGATTTTGAAAAATAAATGTCCCTTATAAAACAAAAAATATTGTTGATATATCAAGCGTGACAATAATATAATACCAATTCTATTCCTAATGATTGTTATGTACTTTACAGTCTTCATGAATGTTTTGTTACATCAAAAATTTTTTCATAAAACATTTTTCAAATAAAAAAATTGAATATATGCCAACATATCAATCAGTCAACCATTGATTTTATGACTTTACTTATACTAAATATTTAATCAGTTCAAATAATGCTTTTACACTTTTTAAATAATTTTTTTCTCAAAAGCATTTTTAAACATTTCAAATATTAAATCGATAATTCACATATTCAGGATGCAAATAATTATTCAAAGCATATTGAATAACAAAATTAACGGGTGAGTCGACATATACGCGAAATTAGTCCATTAAGCGAGCGGACTGACGTAGAAAAAATTTTTCATTTGCTAGGCGATAAATCAAGCAAATTTTTAGGAAACAGGCGAACGTAGAAAATTATGAGTGTTTACTCTACCTGGAACGAACGCGAAGAGAATATAAACGCAGGTCTTAATCGAGCGTAAAACGCGCGCGCATGGTAAATGGTTCATCGTTAGGTACAGTTATACCTCAGCTTTTACTAAAAATCCGCGAAAAAAAAGAGAGAAAAGATTTTTTAACTGCCCAACTGGATAAGGAGAAGCAATATAAGCTCGGATATTCGCTCTCTCTATTTTCCCGCATATAACGAGGTTAAAGCGTTTTGCCGAAAATTAACGAAGGACGCGTGTGCTCTTGCTCTCTCTCTCTCTCTCTCTCTCTCTCTCTCTCTCTCTCTCTCTCTCTCTCTCTCTCTCTCTCTTGTTAATAGGATAACCGTAAATTATTTCGGCACCAATTGAATTAGCCCGGACCAATGTTACTTTCCACCTACCGTAATATTGTTAGTTGTATGAATTCAATACTGGCCTATCGAATTCTAATATTTTTTTATTATTTCTCTCAATTGTATTAGATTGTATCTTTGTCGTTAAATGATTGAGATATAATAACGTACGAATATTCATTACGGCAGAAATTATTCATTGAATCGTACTATATAAAACTTATCTAGACTTTTCGCACCAATTTTACTATATTAGTTTCTAGTGACCAAACAATATTGTTCTAGAACAACAGCGATTATTAATCATTTAGGGAGTTGTAATTAATTGCGATCATCAATGTATGATTTAACCCCTAACAAAGCCCAAACGGCAAGACATCCATTTAGTCCATAGTTTTGTACTCGGAGAAATAAAAGACAAGAGATTGTCGCGAAAAAAAACGAAAAACGGCTTCATTATTCTGCTAAAACACATAATTTATCTTTGTACAAATTCCCATTCATAAAGAAAAGAAAAAATTTCATATAAGAATTTCACAAAAAAGTACCATAATTCGATACATTTGAGAATATAGTCAAAATAAGTGCACGTTTTTATATTGTAATTTGACGTATAGAATCAAAAAAAATCTTTGGTCAATGATTAAAAATACTTGTAATACCTTTTTTTTCTCATAGAAGTTCTAGAAATTGTCGAAAAAAGATAACGTAATTTTTCATGGTTTTTTGAAAAAAAATAAAATAGCGATAACGTTCATTCAAGCTGAAATCCGCGTTCTCGTCAACAAGTATGTAAAAAACCATATATTTTGTTATTGTTAATTTGAAATGTGAAGTTGATTTTTAGTTTGAAATGTGACTTGTTATTGTGTGTTCCTTTGTTCTATATAGAGTTTCAAGTACTGCAGGCAGGACACAAAATATGAAATTTTGTATACGGGGATATTACTTTTCATTAATATTTGCGTAGTTTCAATTCTTTACGAGTGTCAAAATTAATAAATTAAAATATAGTTTTCGACATATTTTGATTGAAATTTGAATTGAAACTTAGATTAGCGTTGTATTTTTTCGTTTTTGATTGAACTTTGAAAAATCATGACAAATTATGAAAAATCATGTTTTTTTAAATTGAGTGTCTGGCTACATAATGTTCACGTGAATCCAACATACTTCCACAGACAAAAATGGAATAAAAATAGAAAGCGGATGAATCAGAGTACTACGAATCTTTTTATATTCCGTGGAATAATAACTCGTGAAATTGACAGTGTGTACGTAATTTGAACATTCAAGGAAAGGATGCCGAAGTATATGGTATTTTTTTATAGCACCCCCCGTATCTTTGTATTATTAATTTAGTTATCTTCACATTCAAAATATTACATAAATGGTATGATTTTTATGTGACATTACTAAATGTCTTTCACATAAATTTAGTCAGTGACATTATTTACAAATCTAATGCAACTGTTGAATGTTTATTATAAACATGTACATATCGATAAATTTGGCTTATTTAATATATAACTCGTGTTATATATGCATTTGACAAAATATATGATTGATTTCCTTTTCATATTTTCACTCGTATTAGAAATTAGCTATCTGCAACGACTAAATAATGCCTTTAGCATACACTACTTCTATTGGCAAGATTATTTTCTTTTTTCATATATTACTTTACTGTTATTTATATTTCAATAAAAATAATTGTAACGTATAGATATCGATTTCTTTATAAATATTGATATCATTATTCAGTGAACTCAAACCAGTGATAATTATTCAATTTTTGTTTCGGATATTTAAAAAATTTTAGAGTCATGTATAAAATATACATAGTCAACTATTCAGTAAACTTAAATAACTTATATCCATCCATATGACAATATGATTTGATTTTAGCAATTATTCCAAAAGATTCTTCAACATATAGTCCGCGTGAATACAATTATTCCTTTGCTCGACTAGTTCCCGCGCAATGAAGAATACGCGAGCACTAAAATGCAGAATCACCTCGGGCGCGCAATGTATAAGTTATATATGCAGCAATGCACGTGTGATAATAATCAGCGAGAGCACGCGGAAGCATTGCTTTTACTTATACAGCCGATAAACGTTTGAGTTATAAACGAGGACCGGCAGCCGTTAACTCAGGTAAAATATACTTTATATATATATATATATATATATATATATATATATATATATATATATATATATATATATATATATGTCGCGTTTGCCGTAAAATTTGATTCTCGCGACTTTGGCATGGCGCACACGAGCACTCGGCACTTCATAAATTCACTTAGCAATCAGTTGACTTTTGCTATGAATTTCAATGACGTACACTCCTCGCTCTCTCTCTCTCTCTCTCTCTCTCTCTCGCTCTCGCTCTCGCTCTCCCTCTGTATTATCTGCATAAGTGCGACGTTTCACGCGTGTGAGTGGCATTATTGGCTTACTGACTTGATACACACATACACACGCACACGTACACATGTACATATCATATATAGTATACAGAAGAGTAGAGAGAGAGAGAGAGAGACCCTTACCAGTCTCTTCGGCAATTCGTTCCCAAGGAATTAGCATATAAATTCCTAATATAGTTCGCTGCTGCCGCGCGTTCAAACCCCGAACACGCCTCGCTCAGCCTCTCGCCTCTGTCAGATACGAAACTACTCGCATGGCTCTCAAAGTGCTGCGGATCGAACTTCAACTATATATCCGAACATGCACACTCGTGTACATGTTTCCGTATCCTCGGCAATTTCATCAGCGTCTTTCTTTCTTTTTTTAACGGATAAATTAACAACTTTGCCTAATGAGCTTTTGGTATTAACTTTGGAGAATTGAGTTTGATGGAAAGTACATATAGAACTTCATAGGTATTAAACTTTCAAAATTGAAAAATGTTCACGTCACCTCTAAAGAGCAGGTATTTAAAGCTCAGAGAAAGCTATGTACGGTTGTCGAGGTTTACTAGTGCGGTTTCCTCCTTTTACCCACTGCTACTGTTGCTGGCGTGCCAAAGGGAAGCAAGGTAAGGAATTCTGAATAATTGCCGCGAACCTATGGAATTAACTGTGGTAAGAACGATTTATCGATGTGGTAAAAGCCTCCAACTGACGCTATTAATGGCAATGAGTCAGTAATGGACGGCTGGCCAAGAGATTTTCCTCCTGCAATAATTAAATAAACAAATCGAAACATACATAAAAGTTATTGTTAAATAATTTGTGGTGGATAATAATCATCATTCAATAAATGTTACGATTTTGTGAGAATGTATTTTTATCAATTAGCTTAAGTATTTTGTACCTATAATAATTGCATTTATTGAACACTTTGCACATGCTGTTGGACGACTCTTTAAATCAATTATTTGAAATAAAAATATTAAACTATTCGATTGTTGCAACGCAATATGTGTTGTAGTATGAATAAAAGTTTAATAGAACTATAATACGGTAAAATATCCCGAGTAATGAATCTCGACTAGATGGTACATGCACTTCAAAAAGCTCCACAGCTTGCTAATAATGAACCATCTCATGATGTTTGACTAAACTTGAATATAACTACTTCGCTAGTATACTAATTGTATTACGTTACGTATTTGAGTTTTACATTAATCTGTCATAATTGGCAAGTTGATTCATTATTCACTCGGATTGTCGTACAATTCAAGTGAATAATTATTAATCGATCAACATAAATAACCTTGACAGTGCATTGAATTTTGATGATGTAGCTCTTTACAAAATATATTAAAATGATATACGGAAATAGGAATGCTCCAGGCTGGCATCGATTTTGATAAAGAAAGCTGTCCGGCAACGGAACGGCAATTCAATTCACATTTTCTAAAAGAAAAACAATGCTTCAGTGTTCATCGACAGATCCCTGCAGATAGTAAACCTTTGCTCTTTCGCGAGCTGATTCACAGGCCGAATTATGCAGCGCGATTCAAAGGCTTGATCGGTTAGGGAACAAAAGCCGTCAAAAGGAAATGCTTCGCGTGAGCTGCTTGTCGTTTCATCGATATTCCGCATAACGTTTCAACCAGGAACGTATGTGATTAACCTAGAATCACTGCTGTGTATCGTTTCGCGCAAATTATGTGATGCTCCATTTGAATGTTTTGTGTTTTGAGCAGATGTAAGTCAAGCGTGGTACTTAGTATAAGCAAACCTGGCCTATAATTCACATTTGCAAAAATTCAAACGCTACGCTGATAGTTCGAATTATCATTTACCTTTGTACTGACACTGTCATTCTTGGAAATTCAATTGTATTCTATTTTAGCGTGATGAATGAGTCATACAAGTAATGATTAATTTAATAAAATATTTCATGAACGTGTAAAATGAAATCAACTGTGTCGTCAAGGGAGTCATTAAATTATAGCATGTATGTGTAACTTTCTTAACTTTTCTCTGAAAATTGATTTCCAGGCACACAAACACTCTGACTTTTCATTGAACGCTAACCACATGAATGCCGAGCGCGTAAAGTTAATGAAGCCTTGTTAACTCTGATGTTTGAAAATTTTACATGTATTCGCTAGTAGGTCAGTGTATGTATAAAGAATTTTAGCCAGAATTTTAGAAGAAGATTTTTATTTTTGTCAGCGCTTATATATGATTTACTGAATGAGAAAATTGCATTGTACATAGAACGATATGTTCAACTTGAAAAGGGTAAGTTATTCGGTGAGTGTGTGAGATTAGAGAGGATTATGCTGACCTCATTCTAGACAATTAAAGGCTGTGTAAATTCATCTTATAAATACAACATTCACGTGCATGGGACAATTTTCCTTTTGAATACGACAATAATACGTTAGGGTGGTACTTGATAAATCACCTTACATAAAACCGAAGTACACGGAATACCGCGAAGCACGCATTTTGATAACTCGCTACGGCCACAAAAGCTCGTCGCCGTCGAAGCGTAACGTTGCGTCGCAAATGTAGTGTACATATATAGAGCGTTCGGTTTTTCCAATCCCATAACGTTAAGAATGACTTAAAATAGCTTACTTCCGACGCCCGCTCGACGCAAGCGTTTACGCCTAACGCACGAAGACTGGCAGGGCGCCGTTGCAGCAGCGGCAGCTCCGAGAAAAATGAATTTTCATCGCGTACGCTGCAGATATTGCTTGGCAGCAAGCCTCTGAGAGGTTCTATCGTTCGCCGTATATATGTATACACAGACATCGTTTGCTTTTTCGCGCAGAATAAGAGAGCGCGAAAAATAATTTCAAAGTAGGTCATCGAAGAACTCCCTAGCTTCACGGTATTATTTACGCATGAGGATGTATCGAAGCTCCCGTGATGATATTTCGTACGGCGCGGAGTTCTCGTACAATCGAACGGAGATTGATAGTATATAGGAGGCAAATGCGCAGCCGAGAAAAATGTACACGAAGAATGAAAATATATTACGAGTTGGTACAGAGGTGACATTCTACAGCTTGCATGTATCCTCTCCAGGGTTCACCCAAACTTCCATTTTCTGATTAAACGTTTTATTTTGAAATTCGCAAGTCAGATTCAATCTTTTTGCAGTTTCTTACTTCAGATGCTGTCAGCCAGATCAATTAAAGTGAGTAATATTTTTATACGCTTCTTGCTAACAATACTATTTGGTCAGATGATTATTTAGAGATTTTATTAACCATCTGTAATGATTAAATATCAAACGAATAATCCTTATACTCTTGACGAATAAGTCGAACTTTGATTTTATACAGACCCGCATCTTTCCGAACATTTTCTCCAAATCCAAGATAGAATTTCAAACTCCCACCTTCCTTCGAGTTATAAACTTTTACGCGGCACTTTCCTCTGCCTTATTCGACTCCACTGCTTCTGGTGACTGATAGGTATTATTGAGAGAAGCTCAAAAATAACGACAAAATCAAGTAACAGTAGATAAGATTCTAAACAAAAAAAAAGTGGAACTTTTTTAAATTAATAAATGTACTTCTATTCAATTTAATTATGTCGTTTCATGGCATTCGTTAGGATATTTAACAAAAATCGTTCGAAATAACACATTCTTCAACAATTTTATAATTATTTAAAAATTTTATAAGTATGTGGGTAAGTGTGATTGCACGCGCTCGCCTAAAATAAAATGAAAGTCTACATTACCGTCATTTTTCTATAGTTGTCGAAAAGCATCAAGTGTTTTTCTTTGATAGAAATTAGTTAGACATAGCTAATACAGTTATTCATTTCGAAACATTAAGAATATATTTTATACTCCTTGTTCAATATTATTGATTGCGTCTACAGAACAATTGAATCACTAAACAAATAATCTCTCTATCAAAATGATGCGTTAATTACTATGAAAGCACAAATTAATACACGTTTCGATGGTTTATTAGTCTGTAGTAAAGTTATCGCTTAACATGCACTGCCATAATAATATAGTACAGATAAGTTTCTACGTTCATGCTTTAACCATGAAATTTGTTGCTAGGATTTACGAAGATTGTATATCATTCAGTAGACTGTCTTTTATTTTGATGAGCATCATCATTCGCCATTGTATTATCTTTTTGTTGCTATTAAACTATTCATTGTGAACCTACTTTTGTAATTTTAATCTTAGAACGAAACCCTTGATCAAAATAAAAATAACAGTTTTTTCCATGACATTTTTATACGAACAATATTTATACCTCCCGGTTTCGGCCAGTTTTACAGTACAATAAATCTCATTCCTCGAAAAAAGGCATATAGCGTAATATTTAAATTTCAAATAAGCTACATTTAAATATATGCGCGCGTTAACCGCTCGACTCTGTTTCGCCTGGTTTTCCAAGTAGTTTAGTTGCAGATGCACTTAATTACCCACGGAGTTTTTCCGCTGGCCGCTTCAGCTCAATATTGACTTTTCCACGCAGCATAAACGTAAAAAAGCTTGGAATCACGCGAACGGAAAACGAAGCGGTTGTGTGTATTTTACGAATTTTCCATGCGGTTGCGAAATGCGAGATTAAAAATGCGAACTTACTTTTTTATGCTTGGTTTTGCTTTAAAGAAAATTTTTTCCATATTAGTAAATTAGTCGTAAGTGAAAACCACAAAGAGCTAAATAAATTTTATGAAATGTACGTAGATATTTATTGATAGGATAATCAACAATTGAACATTATATATATAATTCTAAACACTCAAAGTTAGGAATTTCGAAAAAAACTGCAAATTAAATAATTGATCAGATAGATTTCAAAGAGAATATTGGTCCTTTGGGGTAGGAAATGCCTTTGCTAATAATTCGATTAAAGCGAGACTTACTCAGAGAGAGAATTAAGAGAGAGAAAGAGAGCAAGAACCGCCCAATTGATTAGTAGGGAACGTTCTGAGCTCTTTTTCCGATCGTTATTTCTTCCTTGAGCGAATAGTTGAACTTAAAACCAACTTTTCTTATCTTAATCAAGCAAGTATTAAAAATATAATATCAAAATTTTTTACATAAAATTTTCCATGTTTGATAATTATATTTTAATAGTGCCAATTCTACATTTATTACATCAGTACCTAAGTATAATAAAAGAGTTTCAGATAGACATTGAACCTACAGATTCAGATTAATGCTTATGACGAGTATATTGTTAACGAAAGCTCGACAGGGCTCCTGTCTTTTGAATCACAAATGTAAAGAGATAATAATTATGCAAACATCACAATTGAAAATTTTTTTTGAAGATCATTCTAATAAAATTACTTCAATCTCGAAATTTATTCATCAATGTGATATTGAATTTCAATCTGGATGAACTCGTTGGTCTTCGAATATGTCATATAAGTGATGAAAAAAATATCACATATGATATTTAGAAAATAACAGCTATTACTTTTGGAGATTGACGTTATCAGAGAAAGTCGATCGATCAAAAATTCATATTCGACGTCGTAATTTTAACTTTTGAATAAAGTCAATATTTGACGACCTGAGCTGTAGTTTTAAAATTAAAATATCAAAAATGACACGTTATGTATTCGGTATAAAACTGCAGCCTTCGAATGATGTAAACTTGATTTCCTGTGTAAATTACTTCTTATATAGGTTTTTATATTTTTCTATCTGTGGTGCATAGGTAATAATTAATATAAGAAGATTACCAGACTTGCGGGAAACTAAAAAGTTAGACTGGAATAAAGTTTCACTTAATACTATTGTTCGGGATGGTATGAGATGAATCATCGCGAGAATACGGTTTGATATCAATATGCGCAACTACAAAACGATTGCCTGCAAACGCAGTATCGCTTGCATTCTTTCACCCAATTCTCATTCGTAGAATCCGATACTTGACTGGCGCGTTGACATCTGTTCTAACTCGGCGAGAGAACTAAGAAAGCTTGACTGAGCAATCAAGTGTCGATCGCAATGAATGCGTTTTCGGTCGGGTAACACCGGATAATCTCTACGATCGCGATATGCCTCCTCGAAAGAAAACAAACATATTCCTTTACTCGACTAAGCGTATTTTTTGTTTTTTAAGCGGCGATCTAGTTTAAGATATTTATAAGAACTGTAAATAACGTAAGAAGCGTGAGCGTGAGCGATTTGAGCAGTGCGCCCTGATGCAAGCCAAATTTGTTTGGTTTTTGTAGCGTAATAGTCGAGGCGAAACGTTGAGTTTCCTTCAATTTCGTTCCTTTATGATCACGTTTATGACCGTGTATTCCTTTCTCTATGCATAAGATCTAACGATTAATCTGTCGTCAATGAGACTTATTGTGACTGAAGCCGCTGTCCACGCCCTGCAAACAAACACATCGCAAAAACAGATGCTGCATTTGTTTCTTAAACCAGCAGGTCAGAACAAGATGGTTCATGACCTCATCTGGGTCTCGTAAGTCGAGCTCAAGGTTGAACGGTGGAGGGCAGAGAACGTGACTCTCTCCCGAAAACCAAAGAATTGTTATTGTATGATTGGGGGGACAGCAGGCATATTATCACCATTGGCTGCGGTGCAATAAAAAAAAAAGCAACGCCTATTTGGTCTTATCTTGAACTATGAAAGTGGGGAGGAATTTCCAATTTTTCTCGGCTTGCAGCTAGTGACGCATTGATCAGAACGCTTCGAACGCTCGATTAGGCAAGTCCTTTTTCTCTCTAGCGCTAGAAATTTGTATCACTTTGAAAGGCATTTTGATTTTTATTACGATTAACGGCTCTTGAGATTGTTAATTGCGATTAATTAAGTTACTTTATTTGTGTTTATTCCATAAGATTCTATGTTCTCTAACGTTATACGATTATATAATTAAAATTGTTTGTTCTAAAATTGATTAAAATATTCTCACTCATCCTCAACCCGAACAAGTGGTGCCCCGGGTGAGGAACCGCGAGCGAAAAGTGAGAATAATTGTGTGAGTGTTCTAATTTTAATTACTTGTATCTGTTCGTCATCGACGCAATGCCACCGAAAAAACGTCAAGCTCCAGCAACGGTAGTGGCTGCCGGCGGAAAGCGACGAAGAGCAAACAAAGGGACTACAACTAAGACTACGAATCGCCGGACAACGCACACGCGGACTGACAACCAGCCGGCCTCGATCCAGCACCAGCCGTTAGAGGCGGACGCCATCATCGAGCAACATCAACCTGTCGACGCGAATGTTGTCGTCGTCGAACAGCCTCCGCAAAGAAGGCGCCGAGCGACCGAAGTGCCAGGTCATCGCAACGCTGACTTTGAGAGAGATGAAAGGCTCTACGGTGATTTTCACGATGAAGTTCAAGGTATGAGAGTGTCTGACCAGCGGGTCGACAATCAAAATGTTGTGATAGGAAATGATGTGCCGGCGAGTGCACGTGCGAGTGCAAGAGTGAATGCGAGCGCGAGTGTTGGATCAAACACGAATGCGGGCTTGGACCCGGCTAATTCTATCGGGCAAGCGATCATGGAAACTCTGCGTGTGGTCAGAGATGTTGCAGCTAGTGAGGGAGGCTCGCGCTTGGGGGGCCGTCCATCGTTTTTAAAAGAGCTACCGGAGTTTAGCGGCGACCCGCTAGAATGGATTTTATTCGAAAAACGTTTTCAAGATTCGACTAGGGATTTCGGCTACAGCGATAGCGATAATATGGTCAGATTACAAAAGGCTATACGCGGTGAAGCCAAGCACAAAAATAAAACTTTGCTAGCTACTGCATCGACGGCGAAGTCTGTGCTGACTTCGTTGAAGCTACAATTCGGAAATCCAGCCGTAATTGCTGACCGAATTGCCGACGACATTGATAATTTACCCTCGATCAGACGGGGGGAGGCAAATATAGTTGAGTTTGCGACGGGTTTGAACAACGCGCTGACTGCCCTAAAGTCAATGGCATTAGACGATTATTTAAGCGAATCCTCTTTGTACAGAGCCGCAATTGGAAAACTTCCGGTAAACTTGCAAATGTCATTTTCTGATAACCTTGCTATTGAAACCGGGACTGAATCGAGACTAGAAAAATTGTCTGATTTTCTATTAAAGAAGGCGAGAAATGTCGCCAACGCGGGGATCGTGAATCTGGCTGCAACATCGTCTGCAAAAAACAAAGCGAGAGAGAATGATAATTCGAGGAGGCATGCGAAATCGTCGAGAGAGGCAGTAGTATGCGTGACTGATACTGGCTCGGCGAAGTCGGATCGCGAAAGACAACGGCCGCACGAAAATCGTGACTGTGTTTTGTGTAAAAAAGACGGGCATAAATTGCGCGAATGTTCTTGTTTTAAAGAGAAGTCAATCAGTGATAGGTGGGAAATTGTAAAAACAGCAAGGGTTTGTTTCAATTGCCTCGGAACAGGGCATTCTCGTACGAACTGCAGATCAAAGAGGGCTTGTAACGAATGTGACACGCATCACCATTCACTATTGCATTATTCTCGAAAGGATAAAGAACGAAAAGACAATCATCAAAAGAAGGGGCGCGACTCAGAGTCGCGTTCGGATAATAGTCAGCGGCAAGATAATCGCGAGCCGCGTAAGTCAGCGTGACTACCGCCGAGAACAGGCCTTCTAAAAATACTACCCATTAGGATTAAAGGGCCTAACGGCGTAGCTAAGACGTACGCGATGTTAGATGGGGGTTCGACGGTTACAGTTATCAATAAAAAACTAGCGCGGACGGTAGGTCTATACGGAAAAGAGATTGACATGCAAATTCGAGGCCTATGGGGCAGTGAGAAGCACACACAGTGCGAAAGATTGAATTTTAGAGTGATAGGCGAGTTTGGCGAGCACCAAATTGAACACGCGCTGGCTGTTTCCCATATGGACTTGCCAGCACAAAGCTTATTCCGAGAAATAACTAATAAATTCGAACAACAACAATTTTTAACCGTAGAACCGTATAAAAATGCTAAGCCTTTAATTTTAATTGGACAGGACAATTGGCGCTTAATCAACTCAATCGAATCGTTACCTCTCGAGGATTCAGGAATAGTAGCTTCGCGCACGTTGCTTGGGTGGGTAGTGCATGGCCATTGCGAGCATAGACGAGAGGGAAGTCATTCCTTGAACGTACACGCGACGGTTTGCACAATAGATTGTGTACATGCTGATGAAAACGATAGTTTGAATGAGTTGAACGAAATGTTCAGACATTATTTCATCTTAGAAAATCTCGGGGTAACGGATACGGTTTCGCGCGGAAATGAAATAGGTAGAGCGGAAAAAATTTTGAATGAAACGACACGAAAAGTAGGAAAACACTGGGAAACCGGGTTATTGTGGAAGAGCGATACAATGCCTGACATGCGAGATACGTACGCGACCGCGCTTAGACGTATGCACTCCATGAAAAGGAAGTGCGATCGTGATAAAAGTTTTGCCGAAAAATTCCACAAAGAAATAAGGAGATGGATAGATAATGGGTACGCGGTAAAAGTTAACGAACACACTCCGCCACCCCCTCTTAGACGTTACCTGTCGATATTCAGTGTGAGTAATCCGAATAAGCCCGATAAAGTTAGGCCGGTGCACGACGCCGCTGAAAAAACGAACGGCGTAAGTTTCAATGATTTGCTTGATACCGGACCAGACCTTCTCGAATCGCTTCTAGGAGTTTTAACGCGTTTTAGGCAATACCCTTATGCCGTTAAAGCCGACATTAGAGATATGTATCTGCGTATACAAATGATTGAGAAAGATAGAGCTGCACAGACTTTTTTATACCAAGGAACAGGACAATCTCGAACGCCTGACGAGTATGAAATGCGGTGTTTGATTTTCGGATCGAAATCGTCTCCAACTAGCGCGATTTTTGTTAAGAATAAAAACGCACAGTGCTTCGAACGCACGAAACCTGAAGCCGCCAAGAGCATTAAGAAAAATAGTTACATGGACGATTTTCTTGCCAGCGGAGACGATGTAGTAAAAATGCGTGATTTAGTTCGCGACGTGAGTTTAATAAATAGTCAAGCTAATTTTGAGATGCATGGTTGGGCCTCTAATAACGCGGATATTGTTAAAAATGTGCAGGAAATAAATAAGTCACTTGATGGAAAAAAGGCAAATTTGTGTAACGAAGAGGAGCGCGTGCTGGGCTTGTACTGGGATATGGAAACGGACAGCTTGCGTTTTAACGTCGGTTTAAATAAAATAGATGAAAAAATAGTTAGCGGCAAATCGATACCAACTAAACGAGAAATGCTAAGCACCGTAATGTCCGTTTACGATCCGTTAGGAATCTTATCACCGTTCATACTTAATGCTAAATTGATTATTCAGGATATTTGGATAAGCGGGATCGGCTGGGATTCGAAAATCCGTAGTGAAGAATTTTCAAGTTGGTTAATTTGGCTAAAAAATTTAAAAGAGATGGCATATTGCACAGTACCGCGCTCATTTATTCCCGAAGGCGCTGATTATTCGAACACTCAGTTGCATATTTTTTGTGACGCGAGTAAAGTTGCCTATGCAGCCGTAATATACCTACGCACGACAACCCGCGACGGTTCAATACATGTTGCACTTGTAATAGCAAAGTCACGGGTTGCGCCGGTAAAAGCAACAACAATTCCAAGATTAGAACTGCAAGCAGCACTGTTAGGCGCGCGTTTAACTGCTGCTATTAGCGAAGAACTCGATATTAAAGTAAATGAGCGAATATTCTGGTCCGACTCGACAACTGTGCTTCATTGGATAAAGACAGGGTCGCGATCAAAACAAATTTTTGTTGCTAACCGCTTAAGCGAAATAAATGCGACTACGCGCGCGTCAGAGTGGCGTTGGGTGCCGACGAAAATGAATCCTGCAGATGATGGCACGCGACAATCGAATAAACCAATGCGTTCGGACGATCGCTGGTTCAAGGGTCCTGCGTTTCTGCGTGATGAATGTGCGTCATGGCCGAAGTCGAAACAATTAACCGAATCAGAGGTACGGGAGATTGACAAGCTCGAATCGAAGAAGGAATTTGTAGGCGCGACTTTTATTAACAAACCAAGATCTTGGGAAGAGTCAGCTCAAATCGGGAGATGCGGTTGGAACAGAATCGTAAAGATCGCTGAAAGTTTAAAAAACTTTTTCCGTATTTGTGGACACAGAGTGCGAGAAAAACAGAATAAACAAGCGACAGAAACTGTAAAAAGTGAGACGTGTATAAAAAACATTCGTGAAGCGGAGAAATTTTGGTACAGATTAATTCAATCTGTTTACTTTTCGAGCGAGCTTGAAGCTATTAAAAAAGGAAAAGAGCTTCCTAGGGGTAGCAAAATAATTAATTTGCGACCGTACATCGACGACGAAGGAATACTGCGCGCGAGGGGACGCGTCTCAAGGATTTTCGATAAAGGAACAGGCAAATCGATGGACGAAGTAAAAGAATTTGAAAATAGGCCAATCGTTCTGGACGCGAATCATTATGCAACGAAATTTTTAATCGAGTTTTATCACGAGCGATACTACCACGCAAATAATGAAACTATTGTAAACGAAATACGGCAACAATTTTATATTATCGGACTCCGTACGCGGCTGCGATGGATAGCGAAGCGTTGCGCTATTTGCCGGATTAAACGTGGAAAACCGCAAACTCCGCCGATGGCAGACTTGCCTGAGTGTCGCACGGCTTTCGGACAGTGGCCGTTCTCGCAATGTGGAATTGATTATTTCGGGCCCATGTTTGTTAAGATCGGAAGACGAAGGGAAAAACGCTGGGGAGTCTTGTTTACTTGCATGACTACACGCGCGGTTCATCTTGAGTTAGCAAGTACTCTAAGTGCAAGTTCAACAATAATGGCGGTGCAAAGGCTAGCAGCGAGGAGGGGGTTTCCGCAAAGTATTTTCAGCGACAATGGCACAAATTTTGTAAAGGCTAGTAAGGAGTTGCGCGACGCGATTGACGAGATAGATATTAAGAAACAGAAAGAGTTTGCTGAAGCAAATCGAATTTCTTGGAAATTTGATTCGCCTGAGTTAGACAGTCACAAGCAGGTAGAGAAAAATCGGTTTTCATGGCGTTTTAATCCCCCGGATGCTCCACACATGGGGGGAGCATGGGAACGGTTGATTCGGAGTGTGAAAATAGCAATCGACCATGTTTTAAACGGGCAATCGTGTAGTGAAGAAGTACTTTTAACTTTATTAGCTGAGATAGAGCATATGGTGAATTCTAGACCGTTAACGCACGTTTCGACCGATCCTAATGACGATGAGGCATTGACACCAAACCATTTTCTCATCGGTCGGTCATCCGGGTTCTTAAAATTTGTTCGTTACGATTGTGAGATTTTAAACCCGCGCCGTACATTCGAAATTGTGCAGAATCTCGCGCAGGGATTTTGGAAACGGTGGCTGAGGGAGTATTTGCCTACAATGCTTGCGCAAAAAAAATGGCATAAGTCAACAATCAATTATCAAGTAGGCGATATAGTGTTAATTCTGGATTATCAGGCACCGCGTAACACTTGGAAGAAAGGCAGGATAATCGAAGTGTATCCAAGTAAATCTGACAAAATAGTTCGATGCGTGAAGGTTCGCTCGGGGAAAAGTATTTTAGTGCGCCCAGTACATAAACTTATTAAGATATTAGGTTCTGATGAGAGTAAAAAATTAAGTTAATTTTTTAGGGGGGAGGATGTTCGGGATGGTATGAGATGAATCATCGCGAGAATACGGTTTGATATCAATATGCGCAACTACAAAACGATTGCCTGCAAACGCAGTATCGCTTGCATTCTTTCACCCAATTCTCATTCGTAGAATCCGATACTTGACTGGCGCGTTGACATCTGTTCTAACTCGGCGAGAGAACTAAGAAAGCTTGACTGAGCAATCAAGTGTCGATCGCAATGAATGCGTTTTCGGTCGGGTAACACCGGATAATCTCTACGATCGCGATATGCCTCCTCGAAAGAAAACAAACATATTCCTTTACTCGACTAAGCGTATTTTTTGTTTTTTAAGCGGCGATCTAGTTTAAGATATTTATAAGAACTGTAAATAACGTAAGAAGCGTGAGCGTGAGCGATTTGAGCAGTGCGCCCTGATGCAAGCCAAATTTGTTTGGTTTTTGTAGCGTAATAGTCGAGGCGAAACGTTGAGTTTCCTTCAATTTCGTTCATTATGATCACGTTTATGACCGTGTATTCCTTTCTCTATGCATAAGATCTAACGATTAATCTGTCGTCAATGAGACTTATTGTGACTGAAGCCGCTGTCCACGCCCTGCAAACAAACACATCGCAAAAACAGATGCTGCATTTGTTTCTTAAACCAGCAGGTCAGAACAAGATGGTTCATGACCTCATCTGGGTCTCGTAAGTCGAGCTCAAGGTTGAACGGTGGAGGGCAGAGAACGTGACTCTCTCCCGAAAACCAAAGAATTGTTATTGTATGATTGGGGGGACAGCAGGCATATTATCACCATTGGCTGCGGTGCAATAAAAAAAAAAGCAACGCCTATTTGGTCTTATCTTGAACTATGAAAGTGGGGAGGAATTTCCAATTTTTCTCGGCTTGCAGCTAGTGACGCATTGATCAGAACGCTTCGAACGCTCGATTAGGCAAGTCCTTTTTCTCTCTAGCGCTAGAAATTTGTATCACTTTGAAAGGCATTTTGATTTTTATTACGATTAACGGCTCTTGAGATTGTTAATTGCGATTAATTAAGTTACTTTATTTGTGTTTATTCCATAAGATTCTATGTTCTCTAACGTTATACGATTATATAATTAAAATTGTTTGTTCTAAAATTGATTAAAATATTCTCACTCATCCTCAACCCGAACAACTATGCCAATTTACTGATCACTCTAGAGATTTTATTAATAAATTTCAAAATGGTTTAACTTGTACGGTTTAACCTTTCTCAATAAATCGTTTTTCAATCGGAGGCATTTGATATTAGCATTCTGTTGTCAAAACCATCCAATTGCTGTATAATTGTTTCTTAAAGGATTATTTAAGGTCAAGGAGTGCAGTGAATTAATTTTTGAATATAAATTAGATATTAGATATAATAAGGCCCTGTCAAATTCCAAAAATGTTCCGAAAGATGATATAAAAAAATACGTGAAAATTATGTAATCTAGGATGATTACAAAAATAATATTTCAGGAAATGATTGATACATAGAATATTTATTTGAAATTGATCGGGCCCATAGATTTTTTATAGCATGACGTCACAGCGAAACAGCTGTAAAAAGTGATAGTCAAAGTATACATTGAGTCTTATATGAACCAGTAGAATAAAATTTCTTAAAAAATAATTTCGATATTAGTTTCAATAATTTTGCGATAAATAAAAACTTTATTTTTTATAAAACTATAATAAAAATAAGTAATATTCACAGTCATATTTTACAACTTTGAACTCTTGAAAATAATTTGTACGCAGTGTATTCGATAATTTTTTTGGGATACTTTCAATTCGCCAAGTAATTTTGTAACAATATTAATTAATGCCTGATTAATTTGTATATACGTTATATCTTTGGAAGATGAATGAAAATGCGACAAGACTCGCTTGTATATGCGCGCGCGGAAGCCAGCCAAATGCAATTTGGCGTGCACGTACATAGCACCGGTAGTAGCGGCTGTTTTGGACACTCACGCACATAAAGAGTCCGCGGGTAGGACAGAAATAGGGAAACGAATTTCGTTTGTGTCACACAGAGAAGCAAGCAATCAGTGCTGCTTTCCGAATGAGTTCACACTCACTAGAGAAGCAACTCAAGTACGGAAAAAAAAACAATTTATTTAAAATTTTTATGTTGGGCGTTGTTACATTAATGATATTGTAAATAATTGAATCAAAGAATAATAAAAATCATTGCAACTTAGTACGGCGAGCTTTTGTATAATAGTTTATAACTTTTCTATAATAATCAATAGATATTTATGTTAACATATAATATTTGACAAATGTCAAAGCAAATATTCATATTAATTATTAAATAAAAGCTTTTACAAGCTTACGCTTTATTTCAAGAACTTATTCTATTAAAAAGTTTGTTACCAGTTCTAAGTAATTCAGTGTCTCACAAATGTATGCCTCTTTTGATGTCATTCAATGAACGTTAGAGGAAAAAGAAAACAGAAGACTTCGATCGAATATTGCACCTTTCAATAATTAAGGTAAACATTCTATATTTGTAAGTAAGTAATTACTTTAATTGGTGTAGAAGACTGTAATTGACTTTCTTTCGAGCTTCTTTCTGTTAAAAGAAGTAGTCTACACAATAACAATAGTGAATGGCTGTACAAATATTAAATTAGAACTTTTAATGCTTTTTTATAGAGCTTTTCACATATCAAATAATCAAGGAATTTTTATGAAAATATCAGCTGCTATTTTAAGGTTTCTCATTAATTTACATAATCGCTATCCAAGTATTATTAAATTGCTCGTAACTTTTAAGAGGCTTTCTACATAAGGAGACGTCGGACGACGAACATCGGGCGTGTACCGAGATTATCAAGTTAAATGACAAATTGTTTATTTAACATCTGGCTGTGTTCGTGATTGCGTCGGATGCGAGCAATGATAAAAAATATAGATCTATTATATTGATGTTATTAGTACAATAATATATAATTTGACTACCTTTTTCTACAACAGTAAATGCCTGATGGTCGATGTTCGGCATCCGATGTCTCCTTACGTAGAACCCAACTTACCTAGCTCTTAAGAAAAGTTATATATTAACCTTCATCCCCAGATGTATGTAGATGTACAAATAAATGTTGAAAATGTCATGGAATTATTTGCTCTATGACTATTATTTGATGGAGCGAAATTACGAATCAACAAATTTATGATACATATCCTTTGTATGTTTTTTGCACTAATGCTTTTTTGAATTAATTTTGTGTAGTTATTTTTTCAGAAAGATAATTAGAATATGAATAATAATTCCGAAATATCATTGACATAAATAAAATAAATGTCAACGTGTTTTTTGTTCAGTATTTGTTTTAAATCCAGTACTTTAGATCATAAAATAAATATATATAATAAATATATATATTAGATAAAATAAGTATACAAAATCGTTTATAGCTGTTTTAGCGAAAACTAAATTTCGACAGGTATTTGTCATAAATCTATTGTATTCGAGTTTTTTTCCATCAAAGAATAATTATGGAGCACAGTATCGCTTGTTTTCAACACGTATTTGTAAATCTATATATACGGGGCGGGAGGAGGAGGGAGAGCTTAAACTTGTCACCCAGAAAAATTTGCGTATTATAATTGGTAACGTACGTAGTCTGCTAGTACGCTTTTGTATTTCAAACCGTTTCTTATATAAAGCATATGGTTACCTATAGGAACAAAGCTTTGTCTTCGTGCTTAAGCATGTACCTCTTTCTTCTGTGCGTGCTGTGTGCGCGAACGCGTGTTGTTACCATGGTAAATGTAGCGAGCGGTTTCCATATGGAATGAGTTCTCATGAAAATAAGCAAGGACAATTAAAATAATAAAACAATTATCGAATAACCAGAATGTCAAGGTATAAAAATATCTTTACTCAATGCTGCCGGCAACAATTTCGTCCGATATTTTTTTTCGTCTATGCGCCACAATGATAAATAACACAGAGCGTAAATAACTAAAAGCAGTATTTCCATATACGCGTGACAAGAAATCGACGTCCGTAATTGCAACTCCCCGCGAGCAAACGACCTCTCTTTCGTCATGTATATATCTATAGAGCCAAACGATCTGCTGGACGCGTCACGGACGCTGATGGCGCTTTCGATTAATTTCGTCCGAAGATTAAATTTTTTTTTGTGTATCTCGCCCAGGATAGAGAAGGTTTTGGTGGCTTTTTAAATTGACTTGGTATCGCCACGGTGAGGTAGTGAATTTTATTGGGCGATTAATTAGCAAGCTGTCGGAAGCTTTATACGATCAATTTGCTAGCTTTGAAAGTGTTATTATGATGCACGAAATATTTGTTAGTAGGGTCAGCTATTTTATTTACCGAGTCTATTAAACTAATGGCTGCATCCGTTTCTTCAGTTGAGCTTTATAAATTAAATGTTGAAAAATGCTTTAAAGAAATGATCGACGTTCGAGTGGAAAATGAATTAATATTTGAAAAAATATTAATTAAAACTGAAGAGTGAATATTTTATTGATAAAATTAAGCTTTTTGAGATTGATGGCATTGAAGCAATAAGGTTATTATTACCAAGGGACTAAAGCGTAGCCGTATTTATCCAGTCGAAGCTAATTACAATGTGCTTGCGCGCATTTAGAGGTTTGCTCACGGAATAATGAGCTTTAAAAACCAATGAAGCAGCGTAAAGCTATTCAAGCCTATATGAAATCCGAAAACAATAAAAATAGCGTGAGGCTAGCCAGCCAGCATTCGCGTGGCCAATTCTTTTCATGCGCAATAACACTAAATCGTATCGTTTATGGCCATCGAACGACCATCGCGGATTCGATTTTTCAGCTCAAATGAAAGAAAATAAAAACGTCGGCGCTCGGTGCGAAGCACTGTAGTAGAGACAAAAACTGGTGGGGAGAATGGGGGTCGGTAGAGTTGAAAAAAAGGAGGGAGGGAGGAGAAAAAAATAATAAAAAGAAACTGGCAATTCCAGCGACGATTATTCAGAGCTGCCTCCCCCTCCCCTCCCCACTTTCATACCCCCTCGCGTTCTCATTTTTTTGCGCGGACTCACAAAGGCAAAAGAGAAATCACCTTCAGAGAGAAGCGAAATCGTAACGAGCCTAGGATTTTCCCCCTGTGAACCTCTCGCGACTCTTTAATTCTCTTTGAGATACTTCCACTCGTTGCCCTCCTTGTCTCGCTATACCCCTCCAACCTTTCCCTCCCTCTTGCACTCTATTTATTTCTTTGGTTCTCTTTGCGTTTTTCTCCCGCCATTCGCGTGCTGCTTTGACTCCTTTCTCTTTTTTATGTTTTGTTCTTTATCGGGAAATTTCGCATAGTTATAATGGATAAAATTTATGCTGCCACTGAGATTTACTGAGGTACCAGTTAATTCAAATGAAATACTATACTATGAGCAGTACGTAAATGAAAACTGCATTTCTTTAGCAAGATTTGTTATAAAATTTAACCCGCTCGAAAGATCGCATATTCATATCGAAATTATTGGCGATGTACTGGTGCTGTGATTATTGTATATTAATGAGACTTTAATTGTAAAATTCATTTGACAGTATCTTTTACACTAAAAGTAATGTCAAATAAATCAAAGTAAAAATTAACGTATTTTATAATGCAAAATAATGTATAATTTAAAACTTTTAAAATTGTTTGCGATCATAATTACTAATTGCTTTCGAGGTATTTCCTTTGAAAATGAAATTCATGAACACGTGTATGTATCATAAGATCAAATGATTGAAGAGTAGCTAGTTGTTGAGTAAAAATATTTTGACTTGGAAAATTCAACAATATAAACGATATTTTAGTTTCTAATAATACCGGTGTTACTTTCGTTCCAGTATGCCTATAGCTTAGCTTCTACTAATGATGATAAATTTAAAAAATACCTGAATATTTTGCTCTGCTCCCATTTTCTATTTATATAAAGTTAACTATAGAAATGTATGTCCACTGAGTTTGATTTCCGTAACCAGCGTTTACCCGTAAATGTCCATCGGATTCAGAGTTAAACAAGGTAGAGCGACAGGAACAGTTAAAAAGAAAAAAATAGAAGTAGAAAAGAGAAAATTTTCAATAAGTATCCAATCGCAGGAAAGGGCCAAAAAGCGCAAGCACTACTGCCTACAGCCTAGCTCCGAGTCGAGTACACGAGCAGCGTCGGAACTACAAGGCGGAAAAGAGAAAGATGGATAGCGCGATCTGGCAAGACTGATAGGGAGCAATAGAGCTATATTGCCTGATTTCCCGGCGCCTGTGTACTGAGAAAAATGGAAGGACGGAGCTAAACGTGCTGGGATACAAGGCGTGAAAAGAGAGAGGAATAAAAAGGTGAGATTGATCCCACGCGCAAAATGTGAGATTTTCACCTTTTGCTCACGTGATACTACTGCCGCTACTGCTTCGCTTTTACTACACTACACAGCTTGTTTATTTTCCATTACTTTCTCTTCTTCTCCTCTTTCATTGCTCATTTCGCTATTGGTGTTATGCAACTCCGCTTCATCTTTTAATCAACCCTTTTATTCTATGTAAACTTTGTCGAAACTTTGGTATTGTCAACTATTTCTCCATTACTTTTTATCCGAGACTTCTATTGTTCTTTTGGCCAAAGAAAAATTTTCAATGCATATTTATTAAAAGAACTCTCGAGCAAACGTAAAAAGAGAAGCGAATGCAAAACAAAGTGTCAAGAGCAGTCAGCTTGCACGCCTTGGAAGTATGTTGAGTGATTCTGAACTCTTAATAGATGAATTTTTTAACTGATAATTAATTGTTCCGTAGGTTGCTATTACTCTCAGCTTTCAGATGTACTCCTTTACTGATTAATTATGTGAACTCTTTTAGTTCTGTTCAGTATCTATTAACAAAAGTAGATATTGTAACGACATATTTGATGTGCATAATAAAATTTTACTTTGCGTTAAGTGATTACGTATATCTTTCATTCATTTAGTTATAAACTTGATAAAGCGAAATAGATATTTGACAGAAGTTAAGGAAAAGTATAATTTAATTTTAATACATCGTGTAAAATAATCTGTCGCGTACTGATAATGTGCGTGCTGTATGCTATTTTTCAACACGCCATGCGAAAAGTACGACTTTGTCGCACGGTCATCGAAATACGTGTGCTCGAATTCGTACTTTTTATACGTTATTTTGAAAAATACTATATCTAACATGGTTGGAAAGGAGATTGTTATCTCGTGTGGCTTTCCAGCCTCGCTTCGCTCGGGCGTAAATCTCACACGAGACAACAATCTGCTTTCCCGCACTAGTTAGCTAATGTATGTAGCAACTGAAAATATAGAGAGAGAAAAATAAAACGAAATGAAATAAACGACAAAATTTAAAGAAAACCGTATAGACCGCGTATAAATATATAGAATAAAAACGTAAAAGTAAACGTAATACAGAAATTTTTAATTTAAATGATATACTAGATGTTTGACGAAAAATTTTATAAAAAGAAATAGAAAATACGATAAATTTTTAATTTTGTCTCGAGTACATTATTCAGCACAAATTTGAATAGAAAATGTATGCGGATTAATTCTGAGGAAAACTTGAAAAGGAAATATCGAGTAGATTACAATATTGTTAGAAATTCGAAAATACTGATAGAATACATTAATGATCTTTATATTAGCATCTACGTATATATCGTAGTACTGAACGCGGCGGCAGGTCAGGCTGAGTAACCGGGAAAGAAAAATAATGTCAGTAGCGAGAAGGACACTTTTTCCAATCGCTACAGCCTCGCTGCATCTGACAGTTAAGAATAGCCAAGGGTGGGTGAGTTGCGTGCACGTGAAAAATCGAAAAATCGCAATCGACCCAACCGAGGCGCGGCGGCAGACGTCGCATGCGGTGAAACCCGATGACCGGAAATTCGTATCAGTCGACTGGCTCGCGCGTTAGTCTTGTTCAATACAGTGAGAAAGGTGTCCAATATATATCTAAATTAGAAAAGGGGCAATTACGTATATGAATTTTTAATGTACAGCAGCAAATATATTTATGATTATTTTAGTAATTTTATCGATGTGAAGTTGAGATTTTATTTACTGATAAATTCAAACTCATCGTTGAATAAACTGAAAATATCAAACATATCTAAATAAACTTTAAATTAATTTTTTTGAATTTGATGACTTGTTTATTTGTTTATTTATTCGTGCATTTCCAAATTCAACGATCTGTTTATTCAATTATTTAATCATTTATATTCATTGAAAGATATAAATTGTTTGAGTTTAAATTGGAACGTAAAATCGATTTTAACAAACCGTTTAATCTTGTTTTTCTACATTTTCAAATGTCAAAATCAAACCATATAAATAAAAAAATTCATGATAAGTGGACAACGCAGTGATATTTGATCACATATATCTTTGAAAGTACATTCAAATAAACAATCACAACTTTTATTTTCAACTATCGCTGCCTATGTTTCTGAACAACCTTTTTCCGCAAGTAACTAGTGTCTTGAAACAAATATTTCCTGCCAAGTCTACCACATCAGCGCTCGTAAAATATGGTGGTCGCCCACTCAGATCATTAATTCTAGCCATAAGGGAAATGTACAAGCAGGAATGTGCCCATTCCTCGTTGCTCAATAGTATAGAGATGTGATTTGTCGTACAGTGATTCGTTTGATTGATCACTCGACGAGAGAGTTGGAAAAAATCCGATGTATGGGTAAATTGCATTGTACCAGTATCAGTTATTTCGTTGTCATGTCATTTTCTTCTCTTTCTAGGAAAATCATCTTTCATGGATTTTCTTAAAAATATGTATCGAAGAATTACAGTTTCAGACGTTTTTTCTACTTTGACGACATTATTGGTGTATAAACGTTTGGGCAGTATGCAAAAGATATTAGTTTAAGTCAATACAAAGGAATAAACATTTATTTTGATTTATCACAAAACTTGTGCATTGGGCCATTTACTTCAAATTTTTTTAATGATTTTAGTACTGTTTCATATAACAATACAAACAAAAAATAAAAGTTTCGATTTTTTCAGTAATTGTTTACGTTTAAGAATCATCGTATTCACAGCTACATGTAATTATAATAGAAATAATAAATAGGCTTCTAAGCCTTTATTAATAATATAAATAATAAGAAATATATTGAGTGAACTAAGATTCAACTAAGTTTGCTCACAATACGTGTTCGGGATAAGGGAAGTGGGAATGTCTCAATGATTAACTAGTATCACGTTCAAAGTTTATTAACAATTTTAGATAACTTAATTTCTAACATACAAATAAATCAAACTCGGACTTAATACTAGTAACGCAATACAAGAAAAAGGAATCGACACTTGTTATATACGCGGATCGCAAGCTATTCAACGCAAGGGTACCGAGCTAGTTAGAGGCTAACGCGCGTCTGACTTCGCCCCGGGAGGATCAAGAGGAAAGACGCCGGCCGGCTACTGCTGAAATTTCCCTCTCTCTTGCGGCTTTTCGCCCCGTTCGTGGACCAAAGGTCCGGGGAGCAGCTTTTCCTATCCTACATAGTCGTGCAGTCTGCTACCCCGCTCGTCTTACGAGTCACACGACTCGGCATTGATAGCGCCTAACTGCCTGCTTTATTCCTTGGAGGAGAGTAGGAGTTTTAATCCCTCCTCCTTTTCTATTTGACTGAAGAAACCTGTATATTTCGAGTTATTAGGAGCCCTTGATTACACACGAGCATGTTTAATAATTTTGAGGGCGGTGATAGCGACATTGTGATGCGCTTTTGTGCGCAGCCTTTTCAATTTACCGGGTAATGCAAGGAGGCGCACGCACCAGTCGCCGGCAATTTTTCTCGGTGCACCTTTGCTCACGAACTTATAGCTATATTTACCGCAACAATTATTTGCGTTCGCTCCTTACTTTAGCTTGTCACACGCTATCGACGTATTATCGCGATTAATAGTTAATCACTGCTACAGCTGGTTTATACATTTTTTCTTTTGTTTTATCTGCCGAGCGCGGGCTGTGTTTGGTCGCTATCGGAGAGGCAGGCGATGTAAAAATGCAAGGCGCACATGTGCACCTCAGAGTTTCCGAAGGTGCCAACTCTAACCACGCGGCCGGGTGATAAGATCTTGGTCGTAAATCGGCGACTGCAAGTCGAATGACACGTCAGTTTTCTTGTTTTTCTTCTCATTTTCGTTTGACGTGTTTGAACTGAGCATGAGAATCACACATGTTAACGCTTGAGACTCTTATAAATCTTTCATAATTTTCTCATTTGTTAACCGAGCGTCCGGAACAATACAAATAACTAGAAAGTTCCATCTTGAACTACATGTACGGTAGACATGAGATGATGTGAAAAATGAAAAAAATGATTAGTATTATTTTAGTATTGAATTAGAACAAGCAAATGAGTTCTAATATGGTCTATATTTACATATGTACGATTAACAATGTTAATTTATATTATTTTGAAATTTTTCAATCTTGTGGAATGTATATACTGGAAAATTAATCACACCTATGTATATGACTATATTATAAACAAAGGACACTAGTTTATAATCTGTGAATAAATCATATATTGTAAAGAAATTTTTATTAATAGAATGTACCATAGCCACACATGAGTAAATTTTTACCTCGGAGAAAATATTGTCGTAATATTTATTTATATGCTCAATAAAACTATTATTATCAAAAATTGTTATTGTTACATACATAGTTTCGTTTTGTTATAGATTTTTTATTCACTCTTGAAATTTAGAAAATAGTATTTCACTTTACATCCTACAAATACTATGTAAAAAATTTCTAATTAAAAATGAGTAAATATTTGAAACGGTGTGGAGGTCATATATGTATAAAACTTCGTGTTATGTCGTATGGTAACAAATCTGCTATCGTTTGATAATTCGATATAATTTGCGATGCGACACGGAAAGCACGCATAATACATTCCAAATAATGCAAACACTGAATTGAGTAAATAGCTTTGTAATCGCATCTCCTTTATTTCTACTCCAACGTAGAAATCATGAATTACGTAAACGATTAATTAGCTGGGTTATTACGATTGGCTAACTAGATATTACCTCGGGACATTTTTGGCGTAAATGCAGACAAATTTTTTAAGGACAAGTAACAATATAAGTTTGATTTGTATGCAAACTAAGGTATGTACTTAAAAGCGTTCAACTTTTATTTGCTTCATTAATTTTGCTATATTATGAAGTATCTTTTTTAAGAGAAATAAAGTGAAACTTTCTTTACTCGTATTTTTATTGAATTACTGAAAAATTTGTAAAGTGTCTTTTAATGTTAACAAAATCAAAAGTTTTTCTGTGACATATATATTATTTTTTTAATTTCCTTATTCTAAATATATTTAACAACTTATTCGAATTTTCTAACACATTCTATTGGCTTTTGAAAAAGTACTATTTAAACTGCTACATTTACTCAAATAGCATATTTTTTTCTATTTTTATAAGTTACATCTAAAACATACCATGAATCATGTAACTAGTTATATTGTAAAAATAATCGTATGTTCTTAATCATCCTAATATCTATCTTACATTTTTATATTCAACGATTATTTTTCGTGGATTTATATGGAAATAAATGAATCATACATATAGCCGTGTATTTGAAACTTGTACAAATGTATAATAAATGTATCTTGAAATTTTTGAGCTTAGTAAGAATAACACAAGTCAAGAGTGAACTAGCTGGCTCTTTCGTGGACTCTAAAAAAGTACCACCGAGAAGTGGGCAGGGATAGCGATGGCAATCTCCAAAAGGCGCCAATTCGTAAGTTTGAAAAGCCTCGAGATGCCTACCTTGATAAATGATCTTTCAACTTCCTTTTCGCGCAGTGAGTTTTGCCCTCGTTCTAGCCCTCTTTTATCTACTATCATTTCCCTTTTCAGAATTCAAAGGGGCCGACGACGGCTACGCTGCTCACCGTAAGTTAAAGCCTTTGTTCTTAACAACTCTTAAAAATCCTGCAGTTGGCTTGCTGTGAATAGTAGACTTTTTCAGTTTGATGCTCTTTTTACCCCTATTACAAATAGAACAAGTCAATCTAAAAGACTGAACAAAGATAACACTAAAATAATAATTGTTATTTTGCAGATTCTGTTGAAAATATTTATGCTAAAATAAAATATCTGTATGTGTTTATTTTAGGATCACTTTTTAACCCATAGAAAAGTAATTCACTTTTGGCTTTTGTGCAAATTTGAAAAGGGACGAGAAATCTACGGCGAATTCAAAAAACTATGTTCGAATGAAATTGCATTGATAACAAATTTCTATTTGGAAGGTTTCTTTGAATAGTTTTGGTGTATGCGTATAAATGAAAAATATTAAAAAAACGACATTTTAATTAAAATCATTTTTTTTACAAACTGTAAATATTGAAAAGCCTATTTTATAAATTCGAATATAGATATAGATATAATACGTGAAATCTTCAGTTTTTAACAGTATGGATGGTATAAAATATATTAATGTATAAGGTGAACGAATGATTGTAATATTATATGAATTATTTTTGTTTAAAATTTCAGGACAAATCTTTGATTGGTATATTAGATTTACTATACATATTTGTCAAATTATTTACAATAGTTAATTAATTTTACATAAACAAGTATGGCTCAAATAAACTGATATTGTATATATTATTAATAAAAGCTATCTAAAAAAGATATTATAACATAGTTGCTAATGGTTTAACAAACTGAATAACATATAAAGAGTTTTAATTTGCCCATTGTCAATGAATTCTGTCTAATCAACTACCTAAAATTCTTGTGGAAAACGATGAAATTAGCCTGCACTTAGAAGTAGCTGCTGTTCAAGTTAATAACAACTTTCTTCTTCTTGAAGCAAAGTGTATAGCATTCAGTTGACCTGTTGCAAAATTGACGTATAACTAAACTTATTAATAACTTGAATAGAGCTGGAAAGTAGTTGCTCGTCGAGTACAACAGGGGAATTTTGCGCCGAGTATAGCGATCAATGCGCTTTGGAATATCCTTTGAAAATTTCATGTACGTTCAAAACTTACCCTCGTCAAGTCAACTATATTTTGTCAAAAGAATTTCAGGTGATCGATCGATTTTGTAGTCGAATATACGATAAGAAATGTTTCATATTGATTTTTTCATAGTCACTCATTGTATTGTATTTCTCGCCTCGAACATTGTTACACATACTTTCATCTTGAAATAAAAGGAGAATCTTCAAACATTCTTATCGATTGCATGGATGTAACCCTACATGGGGCGTCATTTCAGAAAATTGAACTTTTCCATATATGCACGCAATACTGCCTTGTGAATCCCTTCATTTTATATTGAATACAAACAAAGCTTCCTGTAATGTTAAAAAGATAATTCTCCCTCAGCAATTTTATACAACGGATTTAAATAAAAATACACGCTGTGATAACAAAAAAGAAAAAAAATCATCAACACGTCGAAACGGCGACAGTAATTTTGGAAACACGCAATACAATTTCAATAGCAAACAAACAAAAAATCCTCTACGATAAGAGTACTACAAACAGTGTCGGCTTTCTATAAAAATAAAAAAAAAGTAGTATGCGATAGCCGATGCAGTTGCAGAAGCTCGCTGGTGCATAGGAAAACCCATCTAGAGAGTAAAAGTGCGCGCAGAATGCAACGAGCGAGTAGTCTCATTCGCGCACTCGTCGGTATGCGTAATTTTCGTGATGTTTCCGAGGTTTCGACGTGTACCTCTCTCATATAACGCTCTTCGTTCTCGTGAGAGTATGCAGTAGCGCGCGCACGATTAGCACAGTCATTTCCTCCACCAGCATCGGATCTCGATTTTCGGCATGGTTATTGGTCTCATTTCGTACATCCGCTCTTTCGCTCTCTCACTGTGTTAGATACTTGTGCGCGCGCGCCTGTGTTTGTATTTCGTTCAACTAGTAAAATTGAGATTTTTATGCTCTCTCTCTCTCTCTCTCTTTCTCTTAGTTTTATTTCCACTTCATCCAAAATTTGTTGGATTCCATAGCTATTTATGGCTAACCAATTTTATATGTTACATCATATTTCTTTCTTTTTATTCGAAGTTTATTCGATTACGATGCATTTATTCGTATAAATATTGGTTTTTTGTATTTGATTTACCACAAATCAGATTGTATAAATCATAGAGTAGCCGTATATTTATTATGTCTATGTTGTTTGGATTCAGTTGTTTAACCTAATTCCATAACAAAATCCACGTTAAAAAAACAAACAAGCCGTTCGTGAATAGATGAAATCATATTCATACGTACTATTCATTTGCACAAGTCAAAGAACAACTTTGTTATCTAGCCTATTCACAAACCTTTATCAAGTAGTATAGGATTTGTTACGATCAGACATCCATCTGGTTATTTTATGTCGCGTATCAACTTCTGTCATTTTTATATAAAACTTATATTGAAGTTAATAGATGATGCCTTTTCAATTCAATACCTTATTAAACGCTGTTCGCGTCTTCTTCGATATTAGAAACCTTTTAAATAGTAATACATTAATCTATTTGACAGCATCCGCGAAACATACATTGATTTTATAATGCATTTTGTGAAGTTAATTTTTTTATCACATCTTTAGCATATAAACAAGAATAACGAATTGATATATCGCTTGAACTTACTCAGTTATTAACTCATTAAACTTAGTTGTACGAAAGGTATTGGGGACAGGTAACAAAGTAACAAGAAGTGACACATAAGTAAAATTTACGCGTTAATAAAGTTCAATGCAGTGAAAAAATTAACAGTTAATAAAATTAAAATTAAAACTAATAAAATAATAAGATTGAAGGTGTAAGAATATAAACTCAACGTAGAAATCAAAACAATAAAATCTGGCGAAAGCGAGAATGTAAAAGTTAAAATCAAAGTTAACTAATACAAACGAGTTTATATAATTAATTAAATCGCACGCGTGCTTCAACAAAAAAAGGGATAACTTGTCTAGTCGAGCTCTGAAATCAGACTGCCCGCGTTTCTGGTTTTCCATGTAGAGCCTTTTCTTTCTCTCCCCTCCCTTACTGACGACTTTCTCTTACTCAGTTTTCGTCCGCAACAGAAGCTAAGAGAATAAGTTTAAGTGACAATGACACGAAACGAGTCGTTTGACGTGTACACTTGTGGAAACAATACTTTGAAATTCCAACAGTTTCGGGTTAGCAACTCTCAAATATTCACGAGTTTGGCTCTGACACGAGATCGCAAACACAGTCTCTGGCAAGGAACGTCTTCACTCTGAGAATGATGAAGCCCTACCGTTGCTATTCATGCTCGTTGATTTTGTCGAGATAAATACCTATCGTTTTGCAAAGGAATAGGGAACTCGCTCTATCTCGTCTTCCGACTTGATTCGATTATTCGATTATCCCTGTCGCGGATTTCGGAACGGTCGCATGCATAATCATTACGAGGCGCTGTTCCACAGCTGGCTTATGTCTCGCCGAGACTTATTCGATTTTCCACCATGTTCCTCCTCTCTCGCAAAGACTCTACGCTCGTTTGCCAGCGTAATTCAATTACTGACTGATAGGAAAATTTCAATATATGATCAAAATATTGATTCATGAATTTTGCATGAGATGCACTGTTTGGATTCCTTAGTTAAATTGGAATTGCAGTCAGAGATTGTTTGTGATTGTTGAATTCTCCTTTACATATTACCTGAAACGCATAACTTTGAAATTTTAACTCGAAAACGCGCTTTCATCGCTCGTTCAAGCCAGGCGTGCCTATGAGCTTTTGCTGGGCAGAGAAGCTTCTGAATGTTAAATGGAAAAGTAGAGATGAGCTTGAGTAAGACAAATATGACGTTGTTTAAATAGATGAAGCTTGCGCAGTGTTTATTTGATCGATGAATATTATTCATTAGGAATTCAATTTTGAGTGCACTGAAGTCTGAAGGCATCATATTCACAACTCGGTTACTGCACGAACTTGCCTTAGTCCAACAACACCTGGAGCTCATTTTTCTTCATTTCAACTGTTACATTTGACCCATGTGCGCTTATTTGATCTTATCCTATAGATATTTTAAATTTTGGATAAAACGAAAATTCAAAATACGTTTTCGATCATGTGAACTATATGAATTCGCGGTTGGAAATTAGAAAAATTTTTTTAGAAAGATGACTTATCTGAATCCTGATAAAATAATTTATACAGATATTACCATATCCATTTGAATAGTCATCTATAAGTTAAAAAATCAAAAAATTTCAATTGTATGTTTATTCTTCTCTTGTACATTTTTTATTAAATTTGAAGCTTTTTATACCAATGATGATAATCTTTCTCATATGTAAAAATATCTTTTTTTACGTAGCGTATTTTTTTTTTTTGACCTTCTCATTCTTCAGCCAACAACTTTGATCGTAAAGCAGTCTTAAAATAAGTCGCAGTGGGATTTCGCCAGTGTTACATATGTTTCACGTTTGATGCTTTACGACGGCGTAGTTTCAAACGGAATTTCCGAATGAGACTTTGTGTTACCCGTGCTCCATGGGCTTACACTTGGGTTTCTAAACAAATCTCTTGCTCTAAGCTCTCAAGTCACAAAAGGATTAGTATTTAGGTACACGATTGATTTATCGTCTGCAAATCTCAGAAATTCTCCGCTGCTTTTATTAGCTCCTATTTAATTATCCAGGAAATATTTAATGATATCAAGAAATGTTGATTTTCTGCGGTTAAGCTAATTTCTTTTCAATTTCTTGTATATATATTTTTCAGCTAAAACACAGGCAGGCTCGCTGAATGATTCATTCATAATACAATGAAAGCATACGCTCTGAATAAGCATAATAAATCAAAATAGGGCAAGAGGAATTTATTAATAAGCGTAGCTCTGCATGAGCGTTAGCAGTCCACCTCCATGAAAGATTAACATTAATGTTGAATAGAATTTTGTTGTAGAAAGTCAGAATAGTTGAGTAGAGGGATAATTTTGCGTATACCTATAGTGTGTAGAGTCGAGTAGTACATGAAACATTCTTTTTATTGAGAATTGAAAGTCATTACTGATATTCATCAAGTTTTAAATGAATTTCCATAGAAATGTTATAATCTTACGGTCCGAGAATTGTCATATCTTTTTGATTGGATTTTTACACCTCAATAAATATATTTTTTAAATTTATTTTCAAAGAATTACTTTAGTTGAAAGAACGTTTGAATTTAAAAATAATCAAAAATATTTGGAGAAAACGAATGATTAAAGTCACGAAAACAGTACCTGCGTTTGTTGGAAATGAGAAACACAAACTGGAATGACGCAGGCGATTAACTTTTTCCACGAAAGCGAAGTAATCCTTCCACCTACATCCAATGTTCTTTCCGAGTTGATTGTAAATTGGTGTACAAGTTGTTTCTGCTGTAAAACAATCAAACTGTATATTACTCGCTTAACAAGGGACGGTAATGCTACGTACTCGAATGAAAAAAGAAAAAGAACGGATTAACTTGATCCAGAAGCTTTTTATATTTACACTCATCATAAAAATATGGAGTGACGAAAGATTTTTCTCACTTCAGAATAATTTATGTTAAAAAACAAAGTTAAAGCTAACGATATTCCACTCAACAATTCAAAGTACACTTCTAAAAGTGAGAGCTTGCAGACCATAAGTTATGCGCCCATTGTGTACGATAAACCACAAGCAAATTACATTATCCTCGCAAGTCAAAGAGTAAACGTTCAATAAGTAACTATAGATGGTAGTTATACAAGTGAACCCTGTTAGCTCAAAGCCTCGCACAAAGGAAAAGCGAGCAGAGCGTGTACGAAGGCAAGTAAGTGAGTGGTCGGCGAGGGCAAAGCTTACACTTAGGTTGGGCCCCAAAGGCACGCGCTTGCAACTTTGACACATTTTGCGGTATATAGCGTTCTACGTATACAGAATGCTTTTTGCGGGTTTCCCACCGCGTTGGTGTCGGAGACCCTTCCACCCTTTCGTCGGTGTTACTAATCTGCCGAGAGCTACCGCGTAAAACATCAGGGCTGTCCAGTCGTAAAAATGTCAACTCGCGGTACTTTGACTGTCGAGAATCGGACAAATGAACGAGCGGGTTGACGTACAAAATACGTTGCTAGCATTTTGAATTTGTGACCTCTCCCTTTTTTTTTAACTCTAACTGGCGAATATTGTGGACATTGATGACAAAATATTTGTCTTATAGTTTTGAAATTTTTTACATCCTTTGATTTTATTTTCGTCACATTATAGGAAAATATGAACATGATAAATACAAGTAATTTATTTGCATAGTACAAGTTTAGTTGAAGTATTTATTTATTTTATTGGATCAAAGTTCTTGCGTATCGAGTAGTTCACCGTTATTGAAATTTCTCGATTTAAAAAATATATTGGAATCACTTTTTTATTTAATTAATTTAAAGATTTCTAACATATTCATTAATTCATGTGATTAAACGTTATAATTGTGCAAGCTCTTATGATGGTCATAATTATGGTAGTAATATGTATTTTCAAAAAAAAATATATTCAGAAGTTAGATAAACTCACCCTTCATCGATGAATTTGATGTAATACTTTTCTGATTTGTATATATCTATGTGAATCGGTCGTTTTTCAACCAATGGTAATCGTTTTTCAGTTAATAAAATATATTCTAAAAATTATTCAAAATTTTTGAAAAGTTCCAACTTTTCTATTGACTTCTCTTCTCAACTAAGGTTTTCTTGGCTTAAGTCGTGAGTCGATTAAAGGATCTAAACGCGTACGAAAAGATACAAAAGCGCAGCGAAGGTTTAAAAATATATATCTGCTATTTCAACTATTTCATGATCCTTTAATTGACGCCCGTGTTAAGCCGCTTTCCTGTTATCAAAGGTGTGCACAATGGGTATCTATTCTAATCGTAAAGCTTATTTAAGGTGCATAATCAGCAGGCGCCATCGCCGAGTTTACACATACATACACACACGCAAGCACGCACTAGCTGGGATTACATCTATGTATCGAAATGGCGTGTCGGTACACTGCAAAGCAGCGGAAATCGTAGAGTCTCTCGCTGCGCGTAACTGTTGCCAAGTATACACGCATCATTCCGACTCAGCCGCTTGCTCGCAGAGACGCTTGACATGTTGTCACGTGTAAGCCTCTATACTAGCGTGACATGTAGTTTCTTTTGTTTTCCTATATATTTTCAATTAAGACCTGTAGTTTTATAACTTGAGCAAGGAGATAGATTAATGAATGAACTCGGATTTAATTAGTTTCGTATCTAACGCTGATTTAGTTATATCTGTGATTCTAAAAACATCTTACTTTAGTTTCGTATATTTTCTTATCTTACAATTAATGTGAAAAACTTATTTTGGCATTTATTTTAAATTTCATTTATTTTAAACCTATAAGAGCACTTATCTAAGTTAATATGAGTATTATGAAAATCGAAAGCCTGACTCTCCGTGAGTGCATAAGAGCACATAACGTATAATGGCTTTGAGATTTCTATCAAGTGCACACTTCCCTTTCTGTCTAACAAATTTGATTTTCACTCAGAAACTTTGACGTTGCTGTTCACGTTCTCTCTTTCTCTCTCTGTCTCTCTATTTCTGTCTCTCTGATATAGTTTTATTTAAATGTTTTTATCGTAGGTTACCTTTTCCTAGTATACAATATTGAATTCTATAGTATTCAGATCTATTACTTTATTGCACTATTATAAATTTTTGTAGTAAGAAAATAGGATTTCGTAATATAATTGTATTAGGGTGTAAGTTATTATATTATTCTAAAAGTTTATACATTGCTATGAAAAAAAATTATAAATGTACATGCATTTCTCGTAGTATACAAATCCTAATTGCTTTTGAAAAGATCTTATTCAAGCAGGCATACAATCTTATAATATATCATGATATCTGAGCAATATTTCAAAAGATAAATAAAGTGAATCAATAATATGGTACAAAACTGATGTAAAAATGGTATATATATTGAAAAATAATATCGAGTTAAGGAATTAGATGAAATGTGCATGGATATATTTTAAGTTACTGAATAATCGACATCTCAAGGGAATAAAACTTCGCAGAACATTCAATGCATTTCTTGCAGTTTTTATTGCAAACTGGCAGATATGTTGCGCAACTTTTTGAAACCTCTTATAGCTATGCTCTCTCACTCTCTCTCTCTCTCTCTCTCTCTCTCTCTCAATCGTATGCTCACATAACTTTTCTAGACATCTTCAACACAAGTAGTCCCTTTTGCTATATCTGCGAGCGTACTTATCGCACGCGACTACCGGAAAAGTAACGTGGGTATTAAATATCAAGATTGGCAAAACTAGTTCTATTTTACCATTCTCTATTCGCTCGACTAAAGGGAGAATCTCCAAGTTTCAATTAAGAGCGAATACTACTTATCAGAGGTGTATAGAGCATCGTTCGATTTTCCAATAATGGAATTTTCAAGAAAGACTCAAAATAGCCTAGTTACGATATATACATCGTTTATTATCTGGTATAAAGGTCAGCTGTAGCTTGGAAAATGCACTGTAGTTGTGCTCGAGTGCGAGAGTAAGTAGTAGGTTTGGTGATATCGAGGGAGACATATTTCAATGACTTTACACATGCACAATCATAGTAATAAAAGAACTTTTAAAGCAAATCATTTGAGAGTTTCGGCGACTCGTTAAAATACGCTATGAGAATATACATTTACGTTAATAATATTCTGTTAAAGAAGTAATAACATTGCATTAGAGAAATAATATGTCTTTATCAACTGCAGAATAGATTTTTATTTAATGCTACCGCTTAATCTGAAACATATACAGTTAAGTAATTCAAAAATTGTGAACTAGCAAGTTATCCTCAATTTCTATAAACCTTCTCTTATATAGGAAAATCCTCGGAACCGTTATTTTTTCTGTCACTCGACTTTTTATCTCGGAAAAAATATTTTCAAGTGAATATAAAGTATGTAGCCCTTCAGTTTTGATGTTATTCTAGTCGATTCAATGATGATTAACGGTCAAAAAATTATCTGCTGTATCTGAAAGACTTTAGAAAATAAATTATGAAGAATTCGCATCATTTTCAAGCGTCACTATTAAATATTTTTAGATTTTTTCTATATTTTATTAATGCCATCATAAATCGACTTAAAAATTTCAGGAAATATTCCTCTTAGTAAGACTTTTCAAGTAATCACATTCGTATTAGTGTGCCATTCAACGTCTTACTGTATTCCACACTTCAATGAATGTCACTCTGTTTTAGATAATTAATTTTTCTTTTATATTTTCATCCATAACTTTGTGATGCCTTTAAAATTTATAATTTCAATTTTATAGCGTTATAGTTTCTTAAAAAACAAAAAAACTGTGCCTTCAAAAGTTATGTGCCATCAAAATTCATGAAGCTAGAAAGCAAAGTATTCGAAGATATACCCACGTAATTTTTCAAAATGTTATTTTTTTATCGGCACAGCTCTACCTTACACGTCAAAACATTGCATAATCCGTATATGTTTATTGTAGAAGTCTACTACCAAAAGCATCACATCAGATTTTCAGTTGTATGAAAACTACGAGGTTTTGGTTGTTGATCAAATTAATCGACATTATATGACGTATTAGAAAAAATATTAAATCATAAAACTTTTCGAATCTCATCGCGATATTGTATCGTATATGAATGAGAAAAAAACGAATTAAAGCATAAAAATGATGTTTTATAAATTATCTTGGTAAAAGTTGAAAATTTGTAATATTATCGAACAAATTTATACGATGTATCGATAGAGTGCGTACTGATGACTAAAAACTTAGAGTTTTGTTTACATATTTTTCCGATTGATTCGATGAATGTTAATATACAGTCGCGCGATCTGAGAACTCTAAAATAGCGTTAGTATACAAGAAGAACATTTTTCAGAGAAATTTTTTGTTGTGGACGAATAGCTAATTTATCGATTTTTTATGATAACGCAGTGATGTCTTCATATAAATGAGTAACGCGGGTATATTTTTCACTTTAAGTTATCTAGAATCATGTCTAAATAAGTTTAACTAATATGCTTCAAAATACAAAAATTAATTACACTTTCAAAAACAAATTAAAGGTTTCGAGGATTTCCCCATATACCACATAGATTTATACTGCGCGAAGCGCAGCATTTCTCAAAATAACGATAAAACTCCTAAAGTTTGAACTTTATCCCCTCTCCACCAGCTTGGTATTACACTACACAGCATTGCTGTCCACATAATTCAGCTTTGCTCTTCATGACTGACAGGTTTTACGTACATAGTGTATCCGGAAAAAGTAGGCTGCGAATAAGAAAAAAAAGAAATTGCGCATGCCTGAGAAGCGAAACAATGGAAAATTGAGGCCTTTGTCGAGCAAGAAAAAAGAAGTCTTGGCTCGATAAATCCGTACTAACCGTCATCGCCAGAAAATATACGATCAAATGATCCCTTGCGCCATTTCTTCCGATAAATCCATCGGTTATAATCCAAAGGAGCAGAGGAAAAAAGAAAAAGAACCTCGCATATTAAGTGGGGAGCTCTTGATCTTCCCTTCTTTATTTCCTTTTGGCGGTAATGCTACACGAAGACTCAGAATTTTGTATGGGAAATGAGGAAAAATTAATAAGAAGAATAAGTCAATAAAATATCTTTAAAGGTCAACATTATATAAATGAAACTGTGTCGTTGAATTGCAATTAGTAAACTTTTGTTTATATCGCATAAAATCTGACTTTAGTGATATTTGAATTTTGAATTTCATCACGCTCACTAATCATCATGCCCTACTTCACGCGGCTTTCTAAACAACATATCTCCGAATGCACCCAATTATATGCGTGCATTAACAAAATTTTCTGTTGTTGATTTGATATTCACTTTTCCTGATATTTTTGAGCATAAGGAATTCGGAGCTATAATCAACGATATAATAACCAATATTATCCACGTTGAATTGAATAAATATTCATAAATAAGATAAGTATTAAAAAAACTGAAAGGTGAATTAATAAATATTCCATTTTGATTTGGAACTTCATAATTATTAGGAAAATATCAGCACTTTTTAGATAACTATGTCCAATGTTAATTGATATATCGTTATAAAATCATAAATGTATCGTTAATAAACATATCAGAAGTATCAATTTCTCAATAAACACGATGCTAAGTTATAAAAATCAATCTGTACTAAAAAATTTAACGAAAACATAAAGAACGTAGGACGTTAGATGCAAATTTTTAAAGAGAAAACTCAAACAAGCGACATGTAAATAAAGTGATCAATACTAATACCGAGCTTTTACTGTGAGAGTAACGAGCTCGGTGTATCGAGGGCTATCGAATTTAGAACAAAGCTTCTCACGAAACTGGACCGCAGCCTCAAACGCGTGCCAAAATTCTATTTGGTAAATTCCCGCGTCTGTATTGTGTATTGTAACGTACGATAATATTACCATAGAATTCAATTTTCAGGAAGTACAATTTTTTAGAATTAATTTTAACTTTCTATATTGCTATGTTACACTATTATTTTTGTACATTGATGACGGATAATAAGGTCAGAATGAGTTTAATATATTTTCTTTAATTTCGTTGTAAGAATTTGGAAATATGAGGTGATGGCAAGGAATCAGTTTGATGCTTTTCGCGGCATAGTATAAGTAATGCAAAAGTAGATACGAGCAAATAACGTGTAGTAAACATCTTGTCTCAAGAGAAACTCATTTTCCATGTCGCTTTGTGCTCGTATGTTTGAGTAATTGCTTGTCCCATGTGACATATTATTCATCACCTTGCAACTGCATAGATGAGAATCATGTCATTCATTTGAGCTCCCTGTCATCACAGTGTAAAGACTTTGATTTTATGTAAAGTTGCTTGGTCATTATGTTTGATTTGACATTTTACGAAGAGGTTACGACTAATATTTATTTAGGTAGCTTTTTTTCATCGAACTGATTCTATGAAATATCATTTATTTCCAAAGAATATTATTTTTACAATCCATCTATTCTTGTAAAATATATAAACGAATAATTAAGCAATGATTCATTCTTATTTATAACGTTTTATCAACAATATAATCAATAAAGTGGTTAATAGCGTTTTGATATATGAATGAAAGACTTGAAGCACAGGTGATATCGAGCGATCGAAGAAGTTTAGTTTTCTTTTCGGTACAATTCTATCGTGGTTAAATTATTATTCATGATCATGGGTACATATACATCACTTTGAGGTAGTACGATTACTTAGAGTAACGATTTGCTATTTACTATAAGTAACCCCGACGTATTTTTTACCAGTAAAACAAGTCAATATACGGCCAGGCATAACTCAAACTCTGTAACTACGTAGACATGTACTATAATATTTACATATATTGAGAAAATGGAAAAATTGTTTTTATATATCTTTCCATTGCATTGTTAATCTATAATTTATCCAATACAAGACATAACACATGTACACAGAATGATTTTGAATTGACGTTTACCACTAATTTTAAACGGTGGTTTATGTTCCACGTCCAGTCATAAAAAATTTTATTTTATTTTTAAAGAGCATCATTTATTTTCATTACAACGTCAAATTATATTGAGAAGGTTTTCTTATATTTATCAGAATAAATTATTTATTCATACGAAAGAAAGTTGACAAGTATAGGAGCCAAGGAAATATTAGAATTACTCTTAAAGATATTTTTCGTGATTACAATTCTTTGCTATTATATTAAATTAAAATAGAAATTTAGATAAGAGTTTTCCGAAGAGAAAAATATATCATGTAATGGTAATTAATGCAAAAAATCTTTTTATTCGTAAAAATTCGTAAAAAAAATATATAAGATGATTTACCTTTAGAAAAGCTTTCCACCTTTTTCATAAATGCAGGTTATCGCTTTTTCTTGTTCTTACACCTGGAGCTTGCCGCTTCTTTTAGCCGCTTATTTGAGGGGATTACATGGCCCTTGACTCGTGCAAATTCTTCGTTGTTAAATCCTTGTCTTTGTGCTTTTCTCCTATTCCAATTCATCTTGCATGTTTTATTTCGTTGTTTTTTCACCGTACATCTTCGTCTTCTTTTTCCTCTTATTTAGAGTAGTTTTTTTTTCCAATTTTCATTTTACAGTGTTGTTTACTTTTTTTTTTCATTTTCTGAATTTCATATCTTGATATTTTATATTTTTATCTTTTGCTAGATGCCTTTCATTTCAAAGTCTTTTACTATTTTTCTGGCACAATATCTTGTTGTTCCTCTGTCTTACTTTCATTTTTTATTCCATTCTTTTGCGGTTTTATGAATATGAAGGTTTTTTAAAATTAGAGTTTTATTACAAGTAACTTTTTCTTCACATTCCTGCCTGTTTTATTTTAAAGAATACTATATGCTTCATTCAATAATTTTCTTATACATTACATTCTTATTTTTAAACTTTCACTCTAATGTCAATTTTCGTACCTTAGGAGTTCGATAAATAAGTTTATGAAAAGCATTAGGCATGAGGGCATAGAATAATTTTTAAAAATTTTTAATAATTTTTAGAGTATTTTTAAAAAGGCATCATATTATTTACTACATAAAAGATATACAAATTTGAATTATGGTACTTATTTTGAAAATTATTTTGTTTGATATGAAAGAATCTTGATTTTTGTTCGAAGAATATGAATTATCTAGCTGTTAACTCTTTCAATGTAATTCAGTGGCGGGCTGGAAAGCGTAAATTTTGAATCAAGGCGTCTGAGAGGTGGAAACGGGAAATTTCGGAAGTGATTTAAGTCCCGGTTTCCGGAATCGTCTTGCAGGTATATACGTCTGCGCGCACAATTATCGCAACTGCGCCTGCGAAGGTGCTCTTAACAATACATAGTACTTCTGAAGTAATTTGGTTAACTCAACGGCTAAACTTACGTGTAGCGTATGCGATTGTTTATTAGTCTACGAACGAAGGTCGATATTTTCTTTTTTTTTTCGTGAGTGTTTGAATCCATTACATACTTATATAAATATTATTTTGAATTAATTTTTTCTTATTATTAGTCTTTCTTTTATCTTGATATTGATGCGTAACTTAACTTCAAAAATTGCTTGTTTTTAAGATCATTTTTCATTTTTTCATTTTTATAGAGCTTCTTCATCAGATTCTTCTTCATTGTATTTTACTTTTATTTTCTTCATCCAGAAACTAAAACTGAACATTCTTCGTGCTCTCTTCATTGTTTTTTTATTTTATACCGCTAGTCAGACGTTCCAATTATTTTGTCGATCATTTCACAATTCTTAGGATAAATCTTTATTTACACTTAAACAATTTACACTTACTTAATTTACTTAATCTTTATTAACACAATTAAAAATTTTGGTTTCTAAACAAAAAACGCTAGCGTAATTATACTAGCTAATTATACTAATTATACTATAATAGCTATAATTGGATTAGAAACTCTACTGCTTCTGTTCAGAGAGTAACTTGAAGTAAAAAAGTAAAAAATAAATAAATAAATAAATAAATAAATAAAAACGGAAAATGTTCCTTTTTTATGCACTAAGAAAGACGATTAGTAGAATCTCTTATTTAGTTTTATTGCCAAAGAATATATCCCTTTAAAATGTGTTTCTTTTTCAAAATTCTAATATATTTAAATAATATAAAATATAAAATGCGTATCTGAAAATGTATTTAGTTGAAGAATTATGATTTAAAGCATAAAAGTTTTATTCAATGGTAAACAAAAAATATTAGCGTAAAATACATTTCTAGATAGACAGGTAGGTAATCTCCTTGAATAGTTAAATATCGTTCTTTAATCTAGAGCTAAATAAAAGTCTGCATATTTAATTCACACACGTAAACTTATGCCCAAAAGTTAAGGGTCCCTGAAACTCAAATAAATTAACTGTAATCCTAAACGCTAATCCTTCAGTGACTTAAAAGCTTTGGGCAAGAGATTTGCTCGAGAACCGGAGAGTAAAGCTCTGGGAGAGGCCAGTACAAAGTCTTCTTCGGAAATTCCATCTAAACCTGTGCTATTGTAAAACGTCAAATGTAAATATAGATTTAATTCTAGCAGAAACGGTCTACATGTGCTACTTCAGACCGTTGGCTCTACGAATAGGAAGCTCATATAGGGATATCAGAAATACTAAGTTAAGATTGGGGGAGAAAAGAGCTTGAGCCAGAAAGGCCGTTTATTCCTCGGACTCATTCAAAATAAATTTGTATGTAATTTTAGTTTTAAACGTTGGCTTTCAGTGTTCATATCCAGCAATACTTAGCCATTAATATTATCTTGAATTATCTTTCGATTTGTATATGCTTTTGGATAAGTATTTTAATAATAGAATTGAAGCGTCTTAACCATTGCATTAATAAAAATATACTCGTTTTTATGTTATTGAAATAACATATTGTAGTTCTACCGAAACAACAAACAATATTTCGCAAAAACTTGCTAAAAGGAAGGGCTAAGCATAAATTAAAACAAATTATCGTGAGTTTCTAATTAGATCATACGAGTTTTCACGGTGCTCTAGCATTGGGTTCCTACTGAAGAGAGTACTCTTCAAACAAGCTTCACCCTTTTCCCTTGTACACGCGCGTGAGCGCATCACTTATTCAAAACATAGCCATATTTACCTTGCTTGGCAGACTATCCCATTTCACATTCAGCGAGTCTCAACTTAAATAAAAGCTTGGTCCTCGCGATACATTGAGTCCCTGTGGCTGGGAACGAATGATGAAGGCGTGCTACACTAAAATTTTCAAGTTACGGCCAAGTGACGCACGCTTATCGGGCTCGCGTGTGCACTATACCTACTCGCTTGCTGTTGACCCACTAGCTATATCTCGTGTGTGTGTGTGTGTGTGTGTGTGTGTGTGTGTGTGTGTGTGTGTATGAGAGAGAGAGAGAGAAAATATCTGGTCCGTTAACCAATGTTGGCACTTGGGCCTCTATTACGTTTACAACGTTTAGTCTTTACGACAAGCCTTGGCTACTATAAACTGTCTATGGCATCGCTACTACGACGCGACCCTAGTGCTACTCCTCATTTTATACACACAACTACTAATTACAAAGTTACTGAAGACTTTATATTCTAATTTAAAGTACAGGAAAAATGTAAGCCATCTCGGTGTAGAATTGAAGAAAACTGGCTTAATTCTTTTTAATGTTCTCTACGTAAACGAGAGAATATGCTATTGATCAAATTTTTCTATGTTCATAATTTTTACGTACTTACGTAACGTACCTACGTACTTATCTAACAATGGTTTCTTCCGGAAAGGCATGTTTAAATGTACAGCTATATCATTCGTCACATTCAAATTTTCGAAAAATTAAAGAAAACGAACGACGTATTCTTTTCAAGTTCAGCTGCATGAAGTGTTTGTTACTTGCTGGTAAGTTTGATTTCATGTGAACAGCTGCTTGTTTATTGACATGTAGGCATGCGAATAACCGATAACGATAAATAAACTACATTTTGTAGTCGAACTTGAAAAGGAAACGTCGTTCGTCTCTTTTTATTTATAAAAAATGTTAGTGTGATGAATGAATTAGCTGTATATTTGAACGTGCTATACTTGCGATGAATAGTTACATTGTAAAAATCGGCTGATATATTCTGTCTGTTCTGACCTGTATTTCGATAGCCTAATGTGCGCATCTTATCACGCACAAAAATTTAACGAGAAATTTTGATGAAGATCTGATACTCTGTAAGAGCTTATCGTTTCTCAAGATCATTTATAGAGACAGCAATGTATGAGAAACCACACTTTTAGAAAAATATTGTGGGCATGCACCAGTATCTCTCTTTATATATTTATAAAATATTTTCAAGTGGGTATATGTATGTCATGACTGTATTTTTCTAAATTTGCTGATCGATTCACAAAAATTCTATGCCAAAGGTTAATTTTTTACTCCACTATTATTTCTCATCTAAATATTCAGTTAGATATAAAAAAACAAAACCACTAGTTTAGTACACATCTGAATAATTTTTTCAGTCTGCACTTTGGTATACATACAATTTGTCAAGGATGAAATCCCTCTAGTATTGAACGAGTTTGGTATTGTTTCGGCTTGTATTAATTACAGCTATGTATATACGTAAGCGAAATCTAAGTTTGAACGCTGAATGAATAAAAGCAAACTTTTACAATTTGAATTGCATAAATTCTTAGTAGAAGAGTAGAAAGGGTAAGCGCAAAAAATTCAAAACTTCAGCGGATAATTGCCAGTAGAAAAGGCACAACTCATCATCCAAGAATGTTAATTATGAAACAGTTGCAGTCTACTGGAAAGTCAATAAACTTCAGAAAGCAGCTCTCTGACACGGAAAAAAGAGTTCGAGATGAGAGACTTGAAAAGTAATAAAATGTTAACGTCAAACAGTGAAAACTCGAGCGTCAATAAGAAGAATGTATAAGAGTATCGAGACGTATGAAATAGGGCGATTCAGTGAAAATGTCCGATTAAAAAAGTTTCATTGAAAGTAGATTAAAATATTGCTTTTTTGATTCTAAAATGTAAACTTCAATGTGATTATCTTCAAAGTAGATTTTTCATTGTATTTGTGGTTCGCAAACGTATGTAAATTGTCAAGGCAATTCGCGCTATAATTCGATTTGGATATAATACAAACAGATCTGAATACTCGATTTGGAAAGCTCGAAATAGAAGATGCATTAGGGATAATGGAGCGTGTATTATTATTAAATTATCATGGATTACACAAGGAAATCAATTAAGGGCAAGCCGCTTCGACCGTTGTAAAAGGCACAATTAGCATTATTGAAATTCACTTTTCGTCACGTTAACCACATAAATCATTATTGATCTCGAGAGTTGTCCTTGTCTCCTAGCAATTCATGGATTGATAGGAAAAAGAGGCTTATTACGTATGTGCATTGTGTAATCTGGGTACGACTATCCTTATCGGATTTGATGCATGGAGCGTTTAAAGGAAATGGGGCAAGGTGGGGGCTCTAAATACACCTATAGCAGCAATATCAGCTGCGTCAGTGCGTAATAAGCGATCAGAGCTGCAGTGCGAGAGCGCGAGCCAAGGGCTTTCCGGCAGGTTTAATTGGCTTGGTTAATCGGGGTCTCGGCTTACTGTTGCTACGCGCGGCTTTCCCGCGAACGTGAAATTCGTATATAACGCACTCCTTATATATATCCAATCGATCACTGCATCGCGTGTTAACGGCATAACCTATTGTGTGGCCAGATGCATGACCGCAACGTTTAAGCACACTTTACTCGCCAGCCTTGTAAGCATACATATCTATTCTCTTCTTCTCTTGAGCAGATCAAAAGTTTTAAATAATCGTTTTACCTCCCATGGGTCACGTGTCAATACATATCCCTCGCTAAGGGTTTAATTATTACGTTACCGCACGGTGCCGTGGCCTCCTGTCAGCTAGCACAAATTGAAATTATGAACGTTTTACGCGTGCACGCACGAGTTGATAGCGCATGGCTTTGAGCTCCCTGCTAATGTCATTACCTATCATACTACTAGTGCGTAAACTTGCTTCATTTTTGCGGGTAAGCCGATCATCAAATTTTAAAAGTTGATTGCAAATTATTGACTTACGAAGCGAAGATTTCTGAAAAAAATAATCCAAATATATACGGATGAATACACATAATGAATAACATGTGTTATCATCAATCATCCAAGTACATATTTCGTTTAACTAATTCATCATTCGTAATGAGCCATGCTAGCGTCATAACATTTTTTGCTGTTTTTTTCCAGGCGGGTATTCAAATCTTTTGTATAGTTGGAAAGATCTTTCAAAAGTGTTATTTGTTGTGATAGTGTATTAAATTAGAATTTGAATTAAATGGATATGCAACAGCAATGTCGTGCATGAGGATGCGAAAGGAAGCAACTAGAGCAAAATTATGGAGACCGGACATTAGTCCCAGCTTCAATTAACGACGATTAAGGCAAAGAATAAACGAGCAGTTAGCGTGCGTTGCTTTTAACTCAGATATGTAGGACGAAAATCGCTCGGTCAAAAAGCTAGTTACGCCGAAAACTATTAACAGCGCGGCGAAGGAAGTTTTAATAATTTTTTTAAATGTCACGGACTTTATTTGTTGTTACTATCTACTACTATTAATCTTAAAGTAACATTTTGTTGTTGCTGATGAAATTAAATGCTTGTTACTTGTTTTATAATTAGCGATGAATTCGTGGCATCTACACAAGAAATTTATAACCTATGAATATAGAACATCATGATAAATATGAGTTATCGATATTTACTCACATGTATAAACGCATAGCTGCAAAGTCAGAAGTAAAGCAGACAGTGAAGTGCAAATTCACATGTAGCAGCGCAGTAAGAGTACCTACACAGTTAAATAGGCTCCTTTACGCTGTGTGCAAGAACTCGTGGCAAGATCGTGAAGTTACAGAGAGAACGAGAGAGAGTGTAAGCGCGGAGGGGAGCGGGTAGAAGAGAGGGCGAGGGGGTGAGCGAGTGACTCGACTCGAGGGGCTACTGTGTACGTGTGTGCGGAAACTCCGTCAGAAGAGGAGAGGCGAGTGATGTTGAATTGAGAAAGAAAACAGCGCGTTAGAGGGGCGCCACTGAGAAAGATCCGTAAAAGCTGAAGCGAAAGGGAACAAAAAGCGTTAAGAAAATAGACGGAAATGAAACTAGATGAACGTGCAAAAAGTTGAAAGGAAATTGTTGTTAGAAAGGATGGAAAATGTCAGTTAAAATTGAACAATAGATCGCGAGGAATACGGTTTGAAAAGAAAAGTTTTGGAGGAAAAAGAAAGATATCTATTGTATATTAAAGTCAGCTAGTTAAAATTGAAATAAAAATTCAAAGAGCACGCGTACGCGAATAAAAAGCTTAGTTTTCTTACATCAGTAAAGACATCACAGTCACACATAGATCCTTTTTAGAATTTGTGCGTGGGAGAGATTGAAACGACGTAGTAGATAACTGACATTTCCATAATGAAGCTTGTGCTCACGCTCAAAAGCTAGAGGATCTGTGTGAGAGAAGCTCGTGACATATACAATTAATCGGGGAAAACGTGTCACACTAATGTTGATGTGAGCTTACGCAAGCATTCTGCTTAAAATTCACCTGTCTACTTCTGTGGTTGCTGAAATAGGGACGCGCGTATAATAAGCAAACCAATATTGTAAAATTATCCCATTATATGGTTCAAAATATTATGACTTTAATCAGGCGGCGATCCTTAAAATATGTTCTTTAAAGCACGATTGAAGAGAGAAATTTGTGTTTCCTTGCAGTTCGCTGAGACTTTGAAAGGAGAATAATGCTTGAAAACATAAACCAGCCTCTGTAAAAATGTTTGCGTGACCTATATAACGATCGAAGTTTAGCGGAAAGATTCAAGAGCACGACAATAAAACTACGGTCGATCCACAACTTTAACGGTATTGAAATATAAACTTATCGAATCAATTGGAAGTTCTTTCAATTGATTTGGTTTACCACTTTATCAGTGTTGAAAGAAAACTGCCCATGCGTACCAAGTCTCTAATTGGTTGAAATCCAACATACATCTTTTTTCATAAAATTAATTGTGTCTCTTAGATTTATACCTCATTTTAATCCAAGGTGAACTATAATTTATGAAGAATTAACATTTATTGTATTGATTCAGTATTTTTAACAGATCAATGAATGTATAATTTAAAAATTTCATTTTCACTATTGAAACATCTCAAATTTATTGACATTTTAATGGAAATGTTTATTATATGATTTTTTATAAAAATTTGTATTTTTAAAATAAAACTACTTTTACATTATGTTCATGGGCCTTACTAATCAGGAATGATATCTTAAGTCACGCAAATAATCAAGCTCTAGTTCTTGAAATATATTTTCATTCATATTTTAAAGATATGAAAGTAAAATCATCTTCGATATGAATGTTAGAAGATGAAAGTGACTGTCACGGATTATTTATTGTTCTTTCTTGGAAATAGAGGATATATAAGTGGAAAATTAAAATATCCAACAAAAAAGTAGTGTAGATAACATCATTCGATTTTAAGACTCGGAAGTAGTATATGGTAGGATATAAAAATTCTTTAGCAAGTGATTAAAATTTACGTAGACCACATAAATAAGCATAGTTAGGAAATAAGATCTTTTTGTCAGGCTAAAGATTTTCCTATCCACAGATCCAACATACATTTCAATCACTTAAATATATTTCATATATTCGAATGTGTACTCTTCTTGATAATAGAAATAAGAAAGGATTTCAGTAGTGAAAATAAATATGTTTTGAGTAAAATCTTACATTTAACATTTAATTTTGTTCTGCACTAGAAACTTTAATGCAGAAATGAGCGTAGGATATCAACGTTTTGCATGCTTTTAGTAGCATAATAACAACGCAAGAAAATGATCTTATACGGAGTATAAGTAAAAATTATAAAATATCAAGTAAGCACGGCATAATTTGTAACAGTTCGGGTATCCACGGTACGTGAGCACGCAAAGGGAGCAAGCAAGTATCCTATCAGCGGAAGTTTATGGCAAATTCGCTGATTCGTACCCTTCCCGTATCTGGGTTATCGACTATATTTCCTTCCTTCCTTTCTTCCTTTCATGTAGTTTCCATTCGACTTGCCACTTATAGTGCTAGTCCAGGTTACCTTTCGCTATTGTATTTCGCAACTCGCTTGTATTTTACATACCTACATTGTTTAAAATCTTTTCAGTAGACGTTCATAAAATTTTACGTAAATAATATCTCATATATTACGTTTTATTATAAATAATAAAATAAAATCAAGTAAATAGGCTTTTTGTGTCTTTCAAATAGTTATAAAGATGCTTTATTCTGTTGGATAAGTAAAGTATATAAACATTACTCCGCATTTATTCTATTAGTACAAAATAATGCTATGAATTCTTACATTCTTATTTTTTTCTTCTTTCGTATCGTTTGTTTTAAACTATGATATTATTTTCGTGTCATTTCGCCGCACATCGTTGGTGTATGATTTTATATATATATATATACGTGCACATCACCATATGTCGGATGCACATAGACATATTATGAGGTATGGAACCGCGGGAAAACGTGTTCTATTTCCTTTTTTCATGACGTTTGCTAGATGTCGATTAAAGTTTATGCGTTTTCTCAAGTGGCACGCCGGAGAATAATTCCGTATATAACGAGTGACACTTTATTGCGAATATTACAGATGTGAAATTTAATTCCTCGAGTGTCACTCGCACGTTCATTTGATACGAAAGATATACACTGAGCGTTGCGGTGTCATTTGTGGGCGCTCGTATATTCCGCTAGATTAGGTTTTACTGTGACAGTGAAAATGTTTATACAAATATTTGTTTCAGAATGGAAATTCCACGAAATGTAGTTAATATCGACTTAACTACTTATGAATGTCCTCTCTTTTTTCAACGATCTCATAACGTCAAATTATAAAAGAATAAAATTTTTGAATAGTGTTTAATTCAGATCGGAATAGGAATAGAAGTACAAGAGTATACAATGTAATTTTGTAACAAGTCGATACTAATTTCTAAAGGTGACAGAAATGGTAAAAAGGAAGTGAACCACAAGCGGCAAGAAAAAAAATAAAAATGAAGCTGCATGAGGTAGAGGGAGAATACTAGTTTCATAAAAGATCACAAAAAGTGTATTCATCAATCAATGCCTACGAGTTCACGTTAAGATGGCGTGTTGCTGCCTCTCGGTTCTCTGATGTAATTTGCCGTTTCGTTGATGATGGTACTACAACACAGTCGCGTTATTCCCCGAGCTATACTTAATTGTGGGTTGTGTCGGCCACCCTGACTTTTATGATATATTACGGTTATGATCGTACTACGAATGCCGTGTGTAAACCTCGCGCTCGCTTCATAGATCTATCTATCCAATAATATTTAACATACCCATACTACAATAATCCCTGCAAAGAATATACGTCTTTGAAATTATAAAAGTTAATTTTTCACCAGATTTTTGTTGTATTCGTTCTTTTTTTCTTATTGAGAATTGTGTATGAAATTTCACTTCACCATCGAAATACAATCTTTAAAATCAGAAAGACAGAAGAAAGTAAAAATCTTGAATATGACTGAATTATTGTGGCTCAGAAAATTCAATTCTTAGATTGAAAATAATTATGAAAACGATAAACTGTTTTTAAATTCTCCGATCTATAGCCTTATTGAGATTCCTGTATGAACAGATATAAATAGAAAAAATATAATATATTGCAAATGTTTATTTCAAAATAACAAGTGCGTTAATGTGCGGGTAACAGGTGTGACGTTGTAAACATTTAAAATTTTGGATTTTATTTTAAAATATTCAATATTATAACGAAAAATAAAATTAAAAATATTATTTTTACTGAAATAACAGACGTTAATATGACTGAGCTAGATATTCGAGTAGGAATTTCATAAATTTAATACTCGTAAATATAGATAATAAGAAATAAATTGGTTTACATTAGTTGAAAAAAACAAAAATAATTTAATATACTTCAAAGCTTTGAATACAAGCTATAGATCATACTGTATATTGCGTTAGTATCTCAGACCTGCAAAATGAGATCGTATCGTTAAAAAAACGAGCTTCAGGAAGTTAACTGTATCATCTCACGCAACAACTAAAGCAGTTTTAACAATTTTCAGTTACGATTCGTAGTTTACTTTTCGTAAGTACATCATTCTCACATTAAGGACATGAAAATCACGCGTTATACGATATATATATTGTACAATATACTCGCATATAAATTTTGAGTTCAGAACTCGAACTAAACAATAATCGTATTGAAGTTTTAGAAATGAACTTTTGCTCTAGTAAAACTTGAAAAAGATACAACTTCGAAGCAATGTTAATGTAACAGTACATTTAAAATGAAATTGTAGCGATGGATATTGATATAAGCGCTTAACTTATTGCGATGGAAAATAAGTATAACCCAGCCTTATCGTTGGAATACACAGAAATTATTTGAATATGTATAAAATCAGTAGTGTGTAGAAAGAATATCAGTAGTATATAATGTTGCAAGTCATACTCAAGATTTGGAATTACAACGTAGAATCCGTAACTCCTTAGAGTTAGAACTCTTGTGTTGGTGCTCCAGAAATGGATCTCTAACGCTGGAATTCCATGGTTGGAGATCTGCAGATTCAATGCTATAGGTCTGCAACGATGCAGTTACAGTGCTTTTCGTCACTATATATCTAAGTAAGAGTGGTAAAATAGCTAAAATGCTATAGTGAATGAAAAATTATTCGGTTCTGGTCCTCAAAAATGGACATTTTTTTAATAGAAATAAGTAACCGTATACGCAAGGTAATATTTGCGTGTTATTTTTAACATGCGATTTAAGGCATCAATCCAAATGGTAGATTCGTCTAGATCTTGGTATATAAGTACTACAGCTGAGATTTATTGTCGTTTTTTCTGACTTGTGAAAAATTTTTCATAGCGCAGTCTCAAGTTAAGTATGGTATCGCGAGGGCAAATGCATTAGGGGTAACGTGTTTTAGAGAAGAACTGAGTTAAGAAAAAGTGCATGAAGATAGCCGCAGAAGTAGCGGTGGTAGTGTGTAAAAAAAAGAAGAAAAAAATTACTCAATTCCGAGAAAGAAAGAGAAAGCTCGGCGAAGAAGGAAACTAAGAAAGATTTAAGGACGAATGAAAGCAGGTCAGCAGCTAGTCAGACAGCAACACAATGCCACGGATAAAACAAGAACAAAGATGACAAGGACAAGTGCAGAGCTGAGATTTCAAGTAACGTATATATACATGCTTCCTAATTCGAGTGCTTAATTGTTCCGTCGTCTAGACTTTGTCAATTAGATATTACTTCTTAAGCGTAAATTGATATTATTATCACGCAATAAACTGGTAAAATATAAAATCTTGAAACATTGTTTCATGCCCAAACAAATTACCAATCAATAATGAAGGTTAAAAACAATATTAAAAAATTATGTGCAAGTAGTTCGAAAGGCGCAATGATCATTAATCAAAGCAGAAAGCGATACAGTTTTGTGATCTATTTGTTATCGGGCGTAGTTACTCACTTTAATTCTTCGTCATTACAGCAAAACTGCGCAATTCTTCAGAGTCGAGGTAGAGAGAGTACATTTGTTACAGGTTATTTCTCTGCGTTTAGCCAACGATTCTTCAAATCTCAACGTACATAGAGAGAAAGCGCGGCAGCTCCCAAACTATATTTGCCGCAACAGCACGCATGCACGAGGAAAGGAGGGAGGCCAGAGGGATAGAATTGTAGCGCAGACTCGGAGTCAAATAGAGACTGTGGGTGGGGAGGAGTGGAAAAGTGAGCTCTCTCTCTCGCTCTGGCTGAGGTTGGGGCTGGGACAGGAGTGTGTCGCAGTCTCCGCCGGTCCGCCGCGCTCGTGTTGTGTCTCGGCACACACTGACCTTTACTACTTGTACGTGTTAATTTTAGCGAACGGTATATATGGTTAACCGAGTCTCGTTTGTAGAGGCCTGAGTGTACAATTTTATGACATGGGTTTACTGCTACATTTCTCTTGGGATTGTCCGTGTACCCTACGATGTAGGCCTTTCAGTACAGTTTCGTTGAATTTCTTATTTCTTTTGGATACAAGTTGACTTTGACATCGCATTTGATTGCGAGTGCGTGAGTGTTTAACTTTCGACATTTATTGGCCCGCTGTAAAAAAATAATAGAAGTGTGTGCTCTGACGTAATATTGTGATTTTGAAGAGTTCAAGTCTATATTGAACAATGAGTTACCAAGTTTGGAAAACTATGTATCACACTGTCCAAATACTACTTTTGATTTTTAATTATCTTACAGGTTCGTATGATTTCATTTCCTTCCTAATTCTTGATTATGATTTCTGTAATTGAATCGAACTGAATTTCCCATAATTGAAGTGAACGAAATTGAATTATTTGAGATTATATATCAGATTTTCATATACTTTGCTGCGTTATCTCTCTGTTTGCTTGAACAATTGATACTTAAAAGCTACATAAAACCAACACTACAATTTTTAGAGATATCGTTAGTTATAGTAATTATTCTCATTTTATTTATCAATAATTACAATTGATTCTACTAATAAATGTACAAAATTCTTTTCTATGTTCACTATCAATCAGCCTGTCATATCTTTTTGTAAATCTCTTCAATACCGAGTTAGAGTTTCTTCACATATCATCTTTAATAGAGACTGGAAATAATAAATTAATTTGTGATACGCAGCTCAGTGATAACAGTCATAGACCTACTAATGTTATTGTTATTATTTAATTGTATATGTATTTAAATACGGCTTCAGCATTAAATTGACTTAAACAAAGTTTAAATAAGTGTATTACTACGTGAAAGGATAAGCATTGAACAGTCATCGTGTAATGAATCGGGGAATTCAGACTATCAATCATATACAGTGACATCATTGTACACGTAACTTTTATCAAAGGCATGTGTATGGCATACATATTTATAGCAATTTTACGATATTAGTACGGAAAGGAAGTAATAAGTATATAAGAGCGAACGTGAAATTCATACAAAATAATTGATGAAAGTTCTTATCGTAATATCGACGTGTAACGTTTGAGCAAATGACTATAACAAGGTCTTATATTAATATAGGGCTAATAAGCTAATAAAATTAAGTATTACGAATATTTCGATAGATATTTTTCTTATCTAGTTTCATCGTTTCATTGAAAGCACGACAATCTTATCCCATCCCTTTGACTTGTTAGTTCTCGTTCATTGGATTCTAGAAGTTTCAAACTATTCATAAACTAGTTATATCGTTATCGCATTTTATCATTCCAAATAGATACTCAAACATTCACTTCACAATCGAACAAATCACACGCTCGTAAGAACTCACATTACATATTCTGCCCGCCTTTTTGCTTACTCATAGACACATTGAAATTACACATGTTCGATTAGACTCGCGATTAGTTGTCGCGTAAATTCAACTATTGAGATAACACAATGTAGGGTTATTTGAAAGGCAGACGCTCAGAGCTTAAGGTTTAGACGCGGTCTCGAAAGTCGATAGTTGATGCTTGTGGCCACTCGCTTCTCAACTTTATCTCCTCCTTGGACGGCACTGGTTTTCTGTAGCTCTGTATTGTACATAAGTAAGCTTTTGAGTCTCTGTTATCGTATTGATAGTTTGAGCTTTTTTCTTATCTGTTTTTACACGCTGGATACATTTCCGCGCTGTTTCGACATTTTTGATTATAACGTGTGATTTTTAGTCGCAGCTATTGATGTAAAGTTAATTATTTGTTTGTGTGTGTTTTTTAAATCTATGTATTTACTTTCAAAAACAATCTCGATGTATTGCATCATAAAGTAATACTTTATCTGGATTCTCAATATGAATTATTGAGCAATAATACAGGTAGATAACTTACTATTGAATATTTTGGAATTTATTTACTGAAACCCCACATAAGTCAAATTTTTAAACAGTAAGGAAATAAAAACGTAGTTTATATTACATGACTGAAACTTCATGGAAAATTCATTAGAAGAGTAGAAAAAGCAAATCTCCGTTTTCAGATTACAATTTAACAAATATTAAATTGGAATATTACCATTTACAGAATGTAATCATGCGTGTTGAATATTATTTGGCATAAATGGTATTTGCACGAAAATTCTGATTTTCCAACTGCTTTGTTGTTCATTTGTGCTTTTCTTCTTGAACAGATGTAATAAAGAGACTAACCGTTTTATATCTTTTTCAAACAAAAAAAATAGAATATAGATTAATTGAAACAGTTAGCTATTCAGATACAGACAGATACAGATTGCTAAGTAAAAAAGAATAGAAATTATGCTATATGCTTCTCAACATACCGAAGGCCATTTATACGGAGGTAGTTTTACAGTCTCAATAAAGCTTGGTTTTTGTTTTAGAACGGTCAGCACCATTAGTGCTATTATTCGCAAGTGCTGGCTGTAAAAGCAGAACGAGAGAGGATCCATTTAGCCTGGTTCGTCGCGTTTGGCGGCGACTGGCACTGGTCAAATCGAGTAAAGGCGCTAGTAAGTTTTGCTTGTGTTCGCAGGTATAGAAGCTCTTCGCATGACAGCTCTGAAAATTCCACAGCACGTAGTGCAGAATCAAACGGTGCGGATGGAGTGCAATTTCAACCTGGACCGGGAAACTCTCTACTCGGTCAAGTGGTACAAGGATGGACATGAGTTTTATCGCTACGTGCCCAAAGAACATCCAGCCGTACAAGTCTTTCCTTTACCTGGGGTCAACGTCGACGTGAGTGTTCTTTCCCTGCCACTTACAATCCTTTTTTTCTCATGTCTACTTGTAATCATACGCTGTAAAAGATTTTATACGTGAACAGCCTTTCTGAAAAAATTTCGCACGATTTATTACTCATCAGACATTAAACCTTTTTCTTTCTCGAATCCAATTTACAGTGTAGGTAGGAGAAGGCGTTGGGAGACAAATTAGAGAAGAACAGCATCAAACATAGGCTTTTCAAATTCGTACTTCAGTTAAATGCAAAAGCCACTCAAAAAAATATTTGCAGATAGTAACAATTACCTAGGCGGATTTGCACTCTAAAAATCAATTAAATGGAGTCATGATTATTGCTTATGATGACATTTTTTTTACTTGAATTCAGCTATTATTTGTTGAAAAGATGGAATAGGTTGCTTAATCCTAATAAGGATTTAAGATACTTCCTTTAAACGAGTAAGAAATAATATAAGTGACGTTACCAAAAATTGCAAAACCTCTTTCTGTATTGAATCTTTTGAATAACTATTTCTTTCTTCCAATATTAATTTACTTCGAAATGAATTGCTCGTTGCATAGGTTATATAGCTTCCATATGTTAATATATAGCTTCAACGAAACACGAGCATTTAAATAGATTAACCAATAGGTACACTAGGAAGATGAATTGAAGATTATTTTTTATGACACAGCTTAAATTTCCTCATTATATATGATTCACATTTTGAAATAGTTCACTTAAACTCGTTTATTGGATTAAATTGAAAAATATAAATTAAATTAAAAATAAAATTTAAAAATATACTATTTTAAATCAATCATAATTCAGTTAATTTGAAATAATATTTTTATTTAAATTAAGATGGATTTTATATACTTCCTATGATGTTACTAGTATGTAATATTCAAATAAAAAAATTGCTCGAATATTTAATCACAAGATATTATAATTCTTCAAGATATTACTATTACGTTTGAAGGATACTTTGAGGCAGATAAAACAGAATAATCATAACTTTGAAAACACTTTATAAATGATTACATTACAGTAGTAGAAATAATGTAGCTTCATATATTAAATGTAAATCGCGAGCGAGAAACTCCTGAATACAAATAGAGTTATTAAAGATAAAAATAGTAATGGCCTACACGCGTTTTTCTTGTATAAATGCACTTAGGCGTTAGCTGCAACGCAAAGAGGAAAACACGCTAAAGGGGGACGAGAGTTGGTACTTGAAGATAGGAATATTGCTCAAATAAATAATATTTGTTTAGCATTTCCGAGAAATGGCTTCACGAAGAAAAATGAAGCTGCGGTTACTCAGTTGCACGAATGATTTTTATCTTCATACATGCGTGACCGACTTTTTTCCCTTTTTTTCAATCGACCCTTTAATGCCTTCAGGGATTCGTTCTTTTTTCGCCCAGCTTAAAAACGAAAAGCAAAACAAAAATGAAGAAGATAAGAGGCCAAAAGGGGCGGAGAAATACTGTTGGAATGCTATTGGGAAATCATTTCACTCTTATACACGTGTAGATACCCTTCTGGCGCCCTGTTTAATATTAACGAAAGCTTTCGTACCTCGAGGCCAGGTATACATATAATATATGTTGTCAAAGAATTATATCACTGAAGGAACATGCTTATCGGCGCCTCACTGATACAGAGAAGATCATTTTTATTACTAAAAATAGGATAAATATCTTGATTGATCAGTGAATCGCATTACTATTGAGACTATGATAATCTAATAATAAAGTTTAATTTTGATCCGCTGCATCAAACACAGAACCGAGATAAAGTAAGAAAAATTTTGAAAATTAACTGAAGTCGACCACAAAACTTTATCTGCATTGCCACGAAAGAAATTTTAATCAGCTAACTCAACTTTCACTTCAAAGACTAAAAGAGTAATAATAAAAAAATCTTTTATAAGATATTTTGGGCTGAATGAAAGAAAAAGAATACATTAAAATGCAACTTTTGAAGATATAATGTTCATTAAAAGTTCCCGACTAATTAAAGTTCTACAAGAGCATTTTCTGGTAACATTCTTGAGTATTTTCCTGAGTAGAAGCTTTTACAGCTAGAGAGAGAAAAAAAAGCTTCGTCTAATTTTCGTTTCCTGGGAATTAAAGCCGAATTCGCGCGAGCGCGCGACTCATTGAATTAAGCGGGGCGCTAGTATAAAACTTGTTCACTACTGAAGTTGCAATGAAAGCTAGTCGGCAGCTACGCGACACTATGCAGAAAACAGAGAAAAGTTTAGTCTCGTCGGCTAGACGCAAAACAAGCGCTTTATTCACATTGAATCAGGGCGCTGCACGAGATATTTTCATACGAAATGTACAGAAAGAGAGGCTGTTTTATAAGTATAACTAGTACTTCGCATTTTTCGCCCGTTTCAAGATGGAAAACTCATTAATCGTACCTATAGTAAATAAAAGTAGCTGTATACAAGCTCTTTTATTACGAGAGAAATTGAGTCCAGTCTATTATTGACATACACGGAAAAGCAAGTAGAACTTTAATTGACAAATAACTTCTTTAAATTAAAATCCTGAAGAGATACTGTTTTAACAGCTATAAAACCCTCCAAGTTTAAAATGTTACAAATATTTTTCTTTATACTGATTATCGACGATTTATTCTTTTGATATTTATTGATTTCATGACTGCATAAGCATTTTTAAAAAAACTGTAAAAATATGTCGATTCAGTTGATATCGTTTGTTTTGCGTATATATTCCGTATGAATTATTTTTTTCAAACAAAACTTTTTTCCCATTTTTTTCATACTTCTTATAATCTGGTGAAAAATAGGAATCGTAAATTATGTTATAGAAATTGATTTGAAATAAAACATTCATGTTATTTAACTAAAACATAAAACGTATAATCTCAAAACTGATGACCGTTCTATTTTTTTCTCTTACGATCAGGTTTCTAGTTACAAAGTTTCATTTTCTTGCTAGCGTACAGACGAACGTGACCTTTCCCAACAACGTCCGGATTAAAAAATCTGTTACCCCTTGCTGGTTGCCCATTCCGTTCAGTCGAACTAAAATCAATGGCTTCTGATATCTTTTTTAATAAAAAGAAAACGCACTAAAAAAGAAGAAGAAGACAAGAAGAAAGGAGGCGAAGTCATGGTTGGTCCGTAAGGTGATAATGGAAAAAAGTTAAGAGAACGAGTGAGAAAACGAGAGCACAAGACAGAGAGAGAAAGAGAAAGAGAGAGAAAGAGAAAGAGAGAGAGATAGACGTACAGACAGAGAGAGAGAGAGAGACGCGGCGGTAGGGAGGGAAGGGGGTAAGAACGTGATTTAACCGTAAATTCGGGCCCCGCAAACTCAAACGTGCAGTGGAAATAGAATGACTCGTTTCCCAGCGCCGCGTAGCATCAGGAAATCACAGAAGTGTCCTTTGTTCTCATGGCGGGACGCCTCTCGTAATTTTCCCAGCTATACCTTCTCTTATCTATCGACTGCGTGTAGCGTATGTGTAAGTGTGTGATAAGGCACGTGCCATTTGTTTATCAGACCAACCACCACCATCACCACTGGTGCCAAGATATTGTCGTTCCTCTGATAATGAACAGCGTGACGACGCCAATTTTGGCACACCTTGAGTATACGCAGTGCTTGCTCAATCATTGTTTTTGCACATGAGACACTATAATTACATATACTATGTTGGAGAGACGCGCTCATGCATTTAAACCACTGGCAAGAAACATTTTTAACTGAATTCTGCTTCGTGAATCACTACCCAACTTTTCATTCTTCGAATGAATTCCTCCGTTTATTTGCTTTAAAGACTCTTTTCCCAAACGTGTCACAGATTGGAATACATTATTTATTGAATTATTTAACTTTTTGAAATATTAACTTGCCTGGGTAATCTTTTTCTGTATGAAGGATTTTATGGTAAAGCATAATTAACATAAGACATTAAATTAAATTAAAACAAAAATTTATAATTATTTTATGATTTGTGAGTAAAGTAGTGTGGCATAAACACAAGCTATTACGTTAATCTAGCGTTGCACCTGGTAGCGGCCAAACTTTGTACGAAAGTTACTTGCGCTTAACTGTGTCAGTGATTATAATTCCCGCTGATTTAACTGTTTGAGCTGTGTTTCATTTCTTTATATGTACATACAAATTTCAGTTGAATACTTTAATAGTACCGACCACAGTATTTCGAATCACTCTAGAAAACAATTGTTTCGTCGATAACAGTACTTTAGATCAGTTTACAGTTTAAAATGCCTTTAAAACCAATGTTTTACTAAACTTTTTTCTTTCCATTGAACATATCTTATAGCTTTCATCATTACTTGGGTATAAAAAGTGAAAATTGTTAGAAGCGCACGTGAAACTTAAAGTAGCTATTAAATTACTTCCGTATTTTTTTGTTGAATAATAATATATGTTTAATATAATAATAAATAAGCACAATACGGCAAAATCTAACTAGAAAAGTTTTTTTTAATTTAATTTAATTTATGGAAGCTACCCATTCACATAATTAGTGAAGATTTGTCTTTGGACAAAGTTTGTGTAAATTCCATTTGGCTACGCACGCGTGATAGCTTTATAATTATTAGATTGAAAAAAATTTACTTCTAAAACTTTGTAAGCATATACATTATGAAAAATGTCAAAGTTGATGTTCAATTTATTTCCACTTCGAAGCAAGGACTGAATGATTGATTGATTTTTTAACATTGTACATCTGTAAGAGTTAAAGTCAGTTTTGCAAATAGTGTATATCTTGAACATTTTGTTTTTTTAAATTAAGCTTTAAATCAATTTGTATAAGTCATTTAATAATAGCCTGGTTCTTTTTGAAAAAAAGACTGTTGCTGACCACTTTCGAAAATAACTTTGTAGAATCTTTAGCATTGTTTGTAGAGTTGATTTCTTGAGAACTTTGAGCAAATTGGGACTGTGAGTTGATTGGTTTATCTTGGTAAACCATTTTTTCGGTAAATGTAATTACGTTTTCAATTAGTAAATGTTCAAGCAACTGGACCCTAGCGGCACTAGCCGTGTTAAACTCTGGTACAAACTACTTGTAAACACTGATCCAGACAGTAGTCGAAAATACGTCTAACTCGCATGACTATAAGAACCGTACTGTCAACATTTTGTTTTAAAATGAAATCTAAGAGAATTTAATAATCAAAATTGAAAAGACAAACCAATGTTCAAATTGTTACAGAAACGAAAGTCAATAGAAAGATCGATAGAGCTACGGCGAGTAAGTCACGAGAGTACAGGCCGCTACAGGTGCGAAGTATCAGCTGAGGCACCAGCTTTCCACACCGTCTCGAATCACGCGGATATGACCGTAGTTGGTAAGTGTCACATTGTCTATATATATATATATATATATATATATATATATATATATATATATATATATATATATATATATCCACTATCGGATAAGGTGTAGGCCGAGGCTCAATTATCTGATTACTCAATCCTCGACCAATTTGTCCTTATCTGTCGGATCTACCTTTAACAAGCTACTAATGAAAGTGCACAATTAGCGCTTATTCAAGAGCTACCAAGTTTTATGGTTCGTCTATATTCTCCTCTCCTCGTGTTATACGAGACCACTGCATTTTTATCTCGATCTGTATCTTTTGCCCTATCTTTCAGTTCAGAATTGGCATTTTCTTGGTATTTTTGGATCTTTCCTCAAAAGTTGTTGGCATTACTTTTATTTATGTAATCATCAAGTAAATACGTTACAAATAATCACATAAAATGAGTTTAAGTTGATTTTAAAATGTAGAGTAAGTTTACGCCTATGTTCTGTACCAATCGTTTCCTTCTTTCTCTTCCAATTAAAACACGTACTCTGAGTTCAAACCCGTCATTTCACGTACTATTTCCTTCCGTGCTTTTGACGCTAAGTTTTTTTTTGTTTTTGTATCATCACCTTTCACTCGTCGTTCTCGTATGTATAGTCTCGAAGTTCTCATTTTTCTTTATTGTTTCCAACAAACACTCGTTATTTCTTCCACACGAGACTATTAACCGAGATGCCTCGGTACGAGTCTTCCGTGTGTCCATTTTTTACTTTTTTTTATATGTCACCAATCTTCGTGTATCTTATTTACATATTCGATCGATGTATGAATAGATATAGATTGTCAATGTCTGCAGCGTGTGAGTATAATCATTACATTATTTTAGCAAATTTTGAAGTAGCAATTTTTAAGTTACCTTGATTAATATAAATGCATCGCATTATCCAATTAATTAATTTATAATCGTAAAAAGCTTAGTATAGACACCATACATTACAATAAAGTAACTGATTAATTTACATTCTTATTCCTTTGCATAGTGTTACCGGAGCAAGGCCCTAGAATAAGCGGAACCAAGGTAAAATACCAAGCAGGTGACTTGGTACGACTAAACTGTACTTCCGCTCCCTCGAAACCGCCTGCCACATTGATGTGGTATGTCAACGAGGAACCAGTAGGTACCTATTTAATTTAACAAACATTTATTATTCAACTTTATGTGATATACCTAGTGAATGAAATATTTAAGCAATTACTGTAATTCTCACATTAGAAATGTACAACGTTGAAAAATTAATTCAAAGAAAAAGTGAAAAATTATTTTTTTACATGAAAATACATTGTTAATTAGAATTGGAAACTATTTATCTCACTTATTATTGTAACGTGTTGCTTGCTTGTCTTGCTGTATTTTTATTTAAAGCTTTCGCGCGCAAGCTTTAAGTTGCTGACTTAGAAAGCTTTAAAATTTTTGTTAATTTAACGAGGATTATATGTTGACAAACTATATGTTTAAAAGGAAATTTGTTAGCACCAAGTATACAGTAACGTTATTTGTTGGCAGAAATAGAAAAATTATTATGTCAATCTCACAGTTTATATTATTAAAATGGAAAAGTGTGACAGCAATTTTCATATAATACGGATTTTCTCGAAAGTAAAGCATTCATATTTATAAGTTACGGAAGGTTTTACTATATACGAGTTAAGAGTATACTTGGATATTTGAGATTAAATACTGTGTTACATCTAACATTTAAATTTTCATTATTTTATAATGAATCAAAGGCTATCAAAAACGAGAACATGGAAATATATCGTATTAAGTTTTTTATTCAAACTTCTACTTCAGATTGATATAAAATTGATAGATTTTCAATTATTTGAATAATCATATACATACTTTCTTTTGCTTCAGTTATATGGATTTCATATCTCTGTATCTTATCATGATACCAGCATGTTATTTTTTATTATCTGTAAATACCATTTTGATAATCATAATATTTTCTACATAAAATTTGAATTTTCAAGATATTATACGGGAGTATTTTTTTAAGGATTTTGTAAGATCACAGTTCATCTTCATGAATATGTGAACGAAAACATATTGAAATACATTAACGTTTCAAAAAAATTTACATTATAAATATTACGTAGCTTATCATACTGTTTTTGATTTAAAAAAGAAAAAGTTCCAAATTGGACTTGATTTTTTATGTACGTTCGTTCATTCCTCTGGAACAGTTTAATCGATTTCAATGGGAGTATGTTCATTTGAAAATATATACTTTTGAGGTCTTACAGTCTCGTTTTATTTTGATAATTTGAAGTATAAAACATTTGAATTTGTTATTTTTTTTAAATGAATCTTATTCCATCAATCAACGTAAGCACGTACAACGATCTATTGGTATGGATCTATGTCGCATCCTGACGGCACCTGTCCTAATTTCTACTTTCTTTGACGGATGCGATTTTCTTTATGTAAAGAAGAGGGAGATACGTGACGTTAATCCTAGAAGTAATATGAGACCGAGCAAAGTGTCAACTTTATAAATCAATGTACGACTCTTGGAGCTTCATGAACTTCTTCACCGCTACCTGATGAATTCTTATATAAATAAGAGCAAGAATAATAAAAGTATAATTTAAAATAATGTTTATTTTTCAGTTAGCTTAAAATGCTTCTCTTGTTATAATAAAGATTTTAACTAAAAAATTATTTATTTGGATTCATTAATAATCTTTTATATCAAGAGAAATTCTATTAGTACGGGACTCCTAGACCGATCAATAAGAGATAAGGAATAATTGAAATGAACTGGGATACGATAGTATAAACTAAATGAAGAACGCTTAAGATAGTGTGCTATGTTAGTCTCGGAAAAATGTAGCAATATACTTTTGAGTTCCAAATTTCAAATAAGAATAATAATACAAATAAAAATAATAATAATAATAATAGTAATAATAATAATAATAATAATAATAATAATAATAATAATAATAATAATAATAATAATAATAATAATAATAATAATAATAATAATAATAACAGAAAAATGGAAATTGTAATAAATAAAAAAATTGAGTATGTAGTTTAATTTAATTTTTTCAATTATTTAATTTTTAATTTTTAAATATTTTGACCACAAATATAATTGAAAAAATTTTTATATGAATAATTGTTCGATTAATAAATGGAATTTAATTTTGAGATACAATCGCAATATCATCCGGTATCCTTCCATGCGTTATATATTTCTTGTTCATAGAAGCTTATGAAAAAATAAACAAGTCAAAACTAAGTGATCGACTCGATACAAAAATTTCTAGCATGTGCAGCAGTGAAAAACGTTGGTCTATATTAAAAGCATTAGGTCACATGTGCGTATAAAGTTTATAGACCACGTGAAGCTTTATAAAGGAGTCACAGGAAGGCTTTTAATCCTATAGATGAGGTTTACTATGAAGATATATATATATATAAATATATATATACATATATATATATATATATATATATATATATATATATATATATATATATATATATATATATATATATATATAACTGAGGTGAAATTTTGCGACAAAATCAATGCATTCTCAATCGTCAACGTTGCTTTTCAATTTCTAACTGGTTTGATTGTTTTTAACTTACTGGTTTGATTGAAAGTGGATTTTTTTGCACCGATAAGGAAATCGTAGTTTTTTTCCTTCGCGACTACTCTTTCAACTTTATTTTACAAAGTTTCGAGAAATTTATTCCACAAATTAGTGTATTATTAACTTGCTAAATGAGAAAAGAAGGAAAATAATCCGTTGATTTCAGGTGGATAGTAAACATCTAAAAGGGCCGCATAATATAAGCGTAGACGCGGGCGGGTTAAGTTCATCACAGCTTGGATTGGAGTTCCGCTTGTCAGCGAAGCACTTTCGCCGAGGCGATATGAAGCTGAAGTGCTTGGCGACGATTTCGTCGCTCTATTTACGTAGCGACGAGCACCGTGTTGCCGGGGACGAGCGATTTCTCAAGCAGCCAATGGAAAGTCGTGAGACCCGTGCACAGAGCCACACAAGGAACGCCAGCTCCTCCCAAGGTATATACCCAGGTTAAGCCTCTTACGTACACGGCCAATTCTTCTGTTTGCTTTACACCAAGTTTGCTTTACTGATTCGACGCCAAGGGAAATCTTTTTGCCTGCTACGCGCTTTTGTTCTCTCTCACTCTTTCGTCGCCTTTACTGCTGCCACTAGAAAGCTTTTCACTTTGCACCAGCAAAATCTCGTTGGACTAGTAATTTCTTTTTGCTACAAAGAACAGTGTTTCTTTGCTGCTGCGGCTTGAATTTGAGTTTTGTATAAGCTTCTTTCACTTGACGTTTACAACGTCAACGCTACTCTGGATTAAGCGTTCGCTTTTGATTTGTAGTTCAACTCTTGGCAAATGGGAATTACACTTTTTCAAAGTCAATATAACTGTCAACCAATCGTGGACCTTTTGTTTTTTTCATAGTTAATGAAATTCTACTTAATGATATCGCAAGGAGAAAACCACTGACATTTTAGTCTACACGTAACAAAGTTGTCGATATTACTGAAATATACATTTTTTTAATAGTTTAACTTCATTTTATGGAGAAATGGTTTGCCATTGGAAAAACTATGATATTTTTTGATATGGTAACGGTTATAAACTTGTGTAGCTGTATCTACCTGAGAAAAGCTAGGGAGAAAAAGCAAACTAAGCGAGGTAAAAAATAACCCTCCCGCATTAGACTATAGCATAATATTTTTCTGTACGAGGAGTGGAAAAGTCAATTTAGAATGCATGCTACGTTTTGAGCGTGCGGAAAGTACACATTTCTGCACCAAGTGCAGAACATATTTTTTTTCACCATGCGTTAAATTATGTGTTATTGCATAAAGGCAGCTATGTACCACTCTGTAGTATATATACAAGCTAGAAAAAGAAGTTAAAAAATAATTATAGGGTGTCTAAATGCCATACCGCTATCATTGTTCACTTATAAAATAGATTAAAGTTAATTAACCGTAACTCACGAACATCGTGGTGGATAAATTTCAAATTTTACACGGATATTTAATGTCATATTTGCTGAATATCTCAAAGTTTGAATCGATTATTGAAATTTTATGTTTTGGTTTAGAGCAATCACAATACCTTTAGGTTTGTTCAATCTCTTATGAATATTTTACTTTGTCTTTAGTTTTTTAATATATTTTTTTAATACACGATTTCCTAATAGATACGTGAAGGTATTTATTACATTGTAAAATGTCAAAAAGGCTTAAACTGTAGAATTGCAACATTGAGAGATTAGTAGTGTTATCAAAATATTAACTTTTAACCAAAGAAAATCAAAAAAAGTTTTCTGTTGTAAGAAATTTTTTAATTTTAGACACATTTTTTTAGGTCGGATAGAAATTACATCAGTAACCTTCCTTAAATTACTTTTATAATTAGTTGTATTAAATGCATAGCAGTGCATGAACAATAAAATTTTATTTATGTACTTTTCAAATTAAAAATATCTACTGACATCGTATTTTTCTGGTTGTTATGTGTTCACAGGACCTGAAATATCTTCAATTTTATTAGTGATCATTTTAACTACTTTATCGGCATTTATGACTTGTACATTGATACGGTAACATTAAATGAGTATGGAATATCGGAAAAGGAGGAAATTAATTAAGAAGAAAAAAGTATAAAAAGCATTGGACACTGTAAGCATAAATGAGTGCTGTATATCAATGCTCGAAATTGTACATAAATATACAAATACTAGACATCAATTCGAGCGAAATTTTCGTTGAGCTGTTACTCGATTTTATGGTTTTCATAGCCGTTCCCATTCAATGCACTGCTACAGATGAACGACTCTCATGAATGGTAAATGAAAAGAAAGTATTTACCAAGGATATTCATGATATAAGTGTAGATAAAAACTTTCATTTGTACTTGTACAATCGAATTTAAAATGAGACTTTTTGGTCCTAGTTTCTACATTGATACGATAAAGAAAGTGAATAGTATCAGAATGTTGAAAGTGTAAAATGTTTGTTTTAATGCTCCGCAATCTTAAGTTCCTTCGTTACTTTCAAAGCTTCAAGAATATAGACGTTTATTGATATTTTTTGATAAATACTATGGCAACACGTACAAAACACAGCGTATAGATTGAGTGAGATAAAAGAATTTTTTTTCAAAGTAAGTATCTCGCTTTGTATACATAGGGAACATTGGCATACATTGTATGATAATTTAGGACGATTGACATGGCTTTCATCTCCTTGAAAATTATTGAAAATTATTAATAGTAAACCGAAGACTTATATAAGATATTTTAGTGATTTGGAATCGTATACGGATGAACATAAGATGGATAATTCATTTGATTATCATATCTTAACCCATTGCAACAATCTAAGAAGAACTCAACTTTCACAATAAACTTGTTACAGTAGTATTGCTCTCGGATATTTTCATGGTAAACTTATTACGAACAACTTTCTCAAATAGACATAATAGAATTTCTAATGAATATTCTATATCTATATATCTAACCTATATCCATAAAGCATGAATACATTTGGTTATGAAATTCGTACTCTGTAAACTTTGTAGTCAAGCTCTTAAGTCTATTATCATTTTCTTTCGCTTGCCAAAATCTATAGACAAGATAACTATTTGTTATACTTACCATTTATTCCATTAACTTAATATCATCAATTAAAGACTGTTGATACCATACATAAGTTTTATTCATATTGGAAAATAAGTCAAAAGCTATTATAAATATTGCTTGGTAATTATTAATGTTAATTAAGTACGTATTGTATTCCGAAGTACACTTTTTTGGTTTATTCACATTCTTTCAGAAGTTAATATTAATTCTTAAATAATTTTTGTTTATGATTTTTTATCTAATTATAGTTCTAATATTATTTAAAACGTTTTCTATACATTGATGGTTATCAAATTGTTAATCATGTGATTCCGAAATCGTGTATATTATTAGTTTGTCAATCGCCTGTACGTATTACTTTAATCAATATTATAAAGTAGCGGCCAGATGTCCAAGGTACAGTGTGATAAGGTGAAAATATGTTATAATATCATACTCATAAAGGTGATCGTATTATAATCTCAAATGTAAAGCTATAAATATGAATAAATGTTTTATATTTTCATGTAACATGCACTTTATATAATTATTATTTGTGATAATTAAACATTTCAAAGCCTAAATCAACGAGTGAATTCACAGATTACGGATAAATAATTGACTGACATTGTTAGGTTAAATATACATTTCTTCAATTACACTGTTTCCAATATTGGTTTTGCCGACCTTATCAAGCTCGTTATTTTAGCAAACATATTAGAATATAAATATTTGAATTATTAAAACAATATTGACTAATAATTAAATTAGTTATATATTATATTTAAAGTGTACTTAAATTGACTAGGTCTGTTAATCTTTATTTTATTAAAGATAAATATAAACAAGTTAATTGCTGATGTACATTGAATATTTAGCTATTAGAAATGGAAGTCCTTCATTTGAAACGAATTTGCTGTTTTATATTTTTAATATACTTTTGTACAGAATCAATGTAAAGATTTTTACTGGCAAATTTATGATTCAGTAAAAATTAACATAAATTTTGTTTATATTATATATACAAATCTTTCATTTCGGTTTCGACTATGTTATGTTTAGGAATCATTAATCAGAAAAAGATTTTATGGAATTATTTTGTTTCTAATAATAATAATTCTATACAGATATTTATATCAACAAAATGATTCATTTAGACCAGTTGGAAACTATTTATTGCAAGTTTACGTTCATTAATATAATGCTAATGATTAAGTTTAATGAGTTTGTGGGTCTGTTGGCGCGCGGATATAAAATGAATAAATTTTTAGTGTAAGTATGGCTTGCATTAATTTCCATGTTAATAAGCCGATTTTTCAATAATATGCATTCTCGCGAATTTGGAAAACGAAAATATAAAGGATGAATGGATGAGAAGTGGTGGCGGTGAGCGAGCAGGATTGAAAAGAGATAGCATATACCCGAGTTCATAATGCACACCCGAGTTCTAATCTACGATATTTGGAGGCTTTATTACGAATTCAATTTTCCACTCTCTCATGCAATCTGTTCAGAGCCACAATTTAAATGCGCGATATTGTGCGTGCGTATGAATAATTATAATGCGCTGCCGAGTGAAAGGATTATGGCTGCGAGTTACTCGATAACCAGCTTATCACTGAATTTGAAATTCAATTTACACTCCCTTTTTTACCTTCACTGATATCTTTGGTTCAATCACAACTACATTCTATAAACATCATTTTCATTAATTTATTAATTAATTTACTTTTATTCTACTGTTGAAAGCTCTTCATCGATGAAGAGATAGTAAAAAAGAGATTTAGAGAATTGATTTAAGCTCTTTTCAGTACAAAACTTTTAGTTTTATGTTAATCATTTGACCAGTTTATGAAAATTAACAGACAAAAGAACATACGACTTAACATCAATGAAACAAGCCATTGTTTTGTACACTATATTATAAAGTGTCTAAAACAGTTCCACTAGAATCCTGATAATTCTGATTGAAGAATGCAATCAGATTTTGATACGGAGGCCTTTTTAGTAACTCGTGAATATCTCACGTGACGACGGCCATTACATGCACCCGCTCACGCGCCTGGCAGGGAGAAGAGCGAGGATAGAGGAAGCAAGATAAAGCGATTTATTAAAGCTTTGCCCAGATAGCTCTTATCTGCTATTAGGTGATGTAATAACCACAAACCGAACTTTGTTAAACACTATTTCGGTTTCTGGCTTTAGAATATTAGTCCGCTTTCCGTGCGTTCTACAAAGATTCTTTTGATTTAGAGAAAATGTTCAATAATAATATCAAATAACTTGTTCATTGAGAATATCTTCATTAAGTTTATCAAACACTTGGAAGCAAATAGAGAGAGAATTTTCTCAGCCTCAAACAATCTATACTTTTCTAGGGCGCAGGTTTAATTTCTACTTACTGTTCATCATAGCAGTTCTTTGTTCCATTTAATCGGGTACTTTGGTCTCAGATCTTATGGCTCTTCTATTTTTTATACATCTTGATAATATCGAGGGATTTATCAAGAAAAAGAAAGTGCAAGTTGCGATTTGGAAGATATGTTTGCCAATGATGTGATGATAAATATTGATTTTCCCAAAGATTGGAATTTCTTCTTCTTGTGAAGAGTTGTAAAAGACATTCAGAAAATACTACAAATTATTGGAATTTTTTAGAAAATTACCAATGTAATATACTTTATAAATCAGGTCACATAGAATGAACATTTGTATACGTTTTTAAGAATAGTCGCTCTTGTTACAAAACAACTTTAACTGCGAAAAGACCGTTTCATTCACTGTAATGAAGTTCAAGAAAAAATTAAATAGTTGGCTGAAGACTTCAGATAACCATCAGCGTTGATTTGCAAGTCGTTTCTTACCCATTGAGTGGTTCAGCTTTGGCAAATATCCCTTCAACTGTATTTTAAATCTACTCTGCTATCGAATTAAGATAAGATTGCCGGTAATCTAATGCTCTGCAGACGTAACGTAGCAAGCGAAGTCGAAGTCATTATCGTAATCGCGTTTAAAACTTACCGCGCGTTTTTCCCCTGAGGCACGTCTAAAAATCGATCAATTCGTTTGATGAAGGATATTGGATATTACAGCGAATGTAAAACGATGTCCGCATCTCGAAAGTTTCTTTCTAAACTTTACAATATATTTCTTTTCCAAATAACGACCTTCAAATTTCAATTGAGAAAAAGTGATGACTTTTTACTACTAGATTCTGAAAAATAAAATGCAATAGCGAGATAATAAATCAATAAATTATATACTCATATTGATTTTTCAAAAGTACTTTAATTATAAAAAAAGATTAAGTTGAGAATTCATTTGCAAATAGCAAATGCAACAGTAAGCTCGTAGCTCCGTACGCAGTTAATTTGAAAAACAGAAGTAAGCCTAGAGAAAAGGAAGTTATTGTGCTTACACACGTGAAAAGGGGCCGCGTAAAGATAAGTACGTGAAAATTAAAATTAGTTTACGCGCGTTATTCCGGTCCTCCAGTTGCTGCTGCTGCTGCTGCTACTGCTCTCCCGAGCACTTGCGGCCTTCGTATTCGTTTCCATTTTCGTTAGTTGTACGCGCGGCGGTGGTCCGCCCATGCGCTTCCAACCACTCTTATCCGCCCTTAATTCCCTTTTCTCTCGCACCAGGCCGCGCTATACCAAATTAAGCAATTTTCTTCATTTATTTTTTTATCCTTCGGAAGATCCTTTCGCTCGCTTTCTCTCATCTAACGAGTTGCTGCTGCGCAAGCTTACACGAAAAAAAGACTGGCAGCTCCTGCATTTACGCGCGACAATAAATCCCGGGCTGCGCTCGTCAAGTGGAGTTTAGATGCAATTACTGGCCAAATTGGCCGTTTGCACGCTAAAAAAAGATCGATTCTGTCTCCACCTATTTTAGTTTCCAAGTACCTGGCTGCTGCTGCTACTTTCGTCTTTTATTTTTCGTGCAAAATAACGGCTAACAAAGGCAGCGGGAGAGCGAGAGATCATGCGATCTCGACCCCTGTGTGCTTTCTGATCTTATGCATACGCTTTTGTTTTGGAGAAATTCATGTAAATTTTTGTACGTGTCTTTATAAAAGATTAGAACTACGTTATTGAATTTTCATTGTTGCCCGTTGAATACTTTAGCGCTAACACAATCGCACTGCTATCGTTATACAAGCGAGTTTCAACGAAATTGAACTCTATTCATGCCAAAAAGTAAAGTATGTCAACAATGAATGAGAGATTTATCCCATCAAGATTCGTCCCACTTGCTCAGCGCGCGCGTTCCTCTCTCCCATACAATAAAACTGCCAACGTATACAAATTCAAGGTAGAGCGTTTCGATTTGACAATAGCCCGCACAATAGATAGACCATCAGATTCATTTCCGATTTTCTCAACCATCGTCGTCGTCGCACCGATTACGCAAGCAATGCATTGTGCACACCTCTCAATCTCTCTTTCGCTCGCTCACTCCCTTTTCACTCGAATTCCCGAAGGCGATATTGAGCATTAGAGACTTTCCACATTCTCCCAGTGGGTTGCGCTATGTGTGCTTGATTTTAAGAAACTTTTTCTTTTTTTTTTTTCGTTTACGGCTCTTTCTTTTCATTCCATTCGGCGCTGCCGCTGCTCCTTTTGCTCCTTCATTTTTATTCAACCTTTATGACTGCCAGCGGCGTTAGTCGTACTGCCATCTCCTCTTCTTCTACCCTTGATGCCGGCAATTTCTAGGTACGCGAACTACTTTTCTCACTACTGCGGCCGTAGCAACCACCGTTTTTTCTACAGTTGCCAACTTTTCGAACGTTGTCACTCGAGTACTCTGCCTGCGTGGGAAAAATCACCAAAGGACCAATCTAATGGATAGATTAAGCTTTCTTTTAATTTAGTTGGATTGATTTATTTTTTTTTTATTTTCTTTTATACCTGTGATATACCATGTGAGTGATGAACTATACGTTGGATTTATAGTGGTTGACGCGCATATAAAAGTTTTCCTTTTTATATGCGCACCGTGTGCGGGTATTATATCAGTAGAAAGGGAACTTTGCGTGAGAAAATTTACTTTCTTTGTTCGGATGCTTTATGTACTTTCTTTATACTTTTGTAAACGTGCTGCAGAGCGAAGCGCAGTCTATTTGTTTGTCGATTAATCATTGGTGAGAAGTGTTTTCGAACATCACTCATAATAAAAGCCATTTATCCTACTCTTGAATATCTTCTTCATTATTAAATATCTCAATCCATTACGTGCTTTCATTCTCGCACGCTCGTTCTCTTTTCTTCACTTCATTACGTAGTGTCCTTCAAGCTCGCGGAAAAAGAAAAAAGATTGTGCAAATTTGAACGGGTCTCCGGCCGGAGAGCGCGCGCGTACAACGACTGAATTTTTACAGAGTGTGAAGCGAGGCGCGATTTAGAGGACTATGCCCTCTCCGACGTGCCGCCGCACGTTTCAAACCTCCCTGCATTTCTCTCAAATATCCACAGCGTACACATGAGCGCGCAGTTTATGGATGTGGGACGCGCGATCCCATTGGAAATTCATCGAGGACCTTCAAATTTACACAAATTTCCTGCCTCGTTTCGCCCACATTCGCCGAAATTGCGCCCGAAGAGACGACGCTGCGGTCTCCTCTATGCGTCACTATCATTTGCCGCCGCTGCAGTCTTCGACTGGTCTAACCGCCATTGTCCCGTGATAAAGAATTAATTTTATCCACTTACTTTCTTTCGAGACTTACTTTCGTGTGCGATGTACTAATGGAAGAAATGCTCGATTAACGATAATATATCGAATAAGTATACTAAAATCTGAAATGATTGTAATTCTTCGATAATCAACGATATTGTTTTAAGAATATTCATTTATTTCAATTTAAAATAATGTTTATATAACGACAGTATATAAAAATAAAATCCTTACCACTGAATTTCATCTTATGACTTTTCAATCACCCAAAATAAGTAGAAGAAACCGTATATAGTCAGACCTATTAATTGTATTTATTTTAATCGATATTTGTTTTAAAAGATATTCAGTACAAAGTAAATTGACTCCTTGTGCATGTTGTTTACCTGAAAAGTGAATTGATATTGGTGAGATTCAAAGTACAAGCCGACAAAGAAAAAAAGGGAATGATCGCTTGAAAGATTCAACTTGATTTCGTATGCGAGACAACGTGGCTCGTCGATTTTATGCTCCGTCAGGGAGTCGAGCAGTTCCTGCCTCTTTACATTTTCAAGCCGGAAAAGAAGGCCGTCGTTCCACTCCACGGATCCTCGGAAAAATTTGCATTTTCGTGCGCGTTTATTTACTAGCGCGCGGCGTTACTTCCTCGACATTCTGCTTTTCTTTGCTTTGCTTCGTCTGCTTATTGTCTACTCGTGGACTCTTTATTATACTTTCCTTACGATTGTTACTTCAACATTTCTAAAATGCTAGAAGAGTTGACAATTATTACTTATTGTCTTTGTTAAAGTTTGAAACATATATCAATGAAGATAAGATAAATTAATACTGAATGTTTATTTTTGTATAAGATGAAAAATACTGTTAATTTTTTCAAAATTCTCTAAGTAATATTCGAGAGTTCTTCACCTCTAAAAACAAAAGATAAATCGATATCAGGATGAAAGGAACACTTAATAAGACACGTCAGAAAACAATGCCATAGGTTAATGTGTCAGTAACAAAATCATCTTCAGCACAATGGGAGTTACATCATTATATTTACAAGTCTTCCCTTGAGGGCCATTACATTGTGATAATATAAGTAGCGGAAGGCGGAAAAAGGCAAAGAATATTGCGCGTACGTATACGTGTATCTGCGAACGAAGTGTAAAGGCACGTGTCCAGGAAGCGACCAAAGCTTAAGATATGATTGATGGCTTTTCACTCGGACGTCCACTATTATTATTCACGCAAGTTTCCGACCGCACTTCCACGAGTGCCCACACCTACATCCTCTCTCCTCCCTCATTGTTTTTATAGATTTGCTATTTCTTGCATGTTTTTTCATCACTTATATCTTAATATTTTTATTTCCTGTAGAACAACAATTCAATTAGTTTCTCGAAATGAATTTATCATTGCGTAAACGAAAGTCAAACAATAAATTTTTAGTGTTTGCTTAAACGATTCGATACAGTAACTGTGGTTATCTATCTGATTATTACTGAACGTATACTTACTTCCAGTTGTACTATAATATTAAATTAGCAATCTTCATTTTTATCAAGCGATATCTACTCGAAAAAAATTTCTCTTGGTCCAAGTGGATTTCTCTTGCTAAAAATGGATTTTGTTTTTATTATTGGAATAAATTTCTTATAAAAGTAAGATTGATGAATATGAATTTTCGCTTAGTGTAGAAGAATATCTTTTTATGATAAGATGAGTCTTCTTGGCAAAAGAAGACTTTTTACCGCAACAATATTATTTATGAATATCAAAAAAATGTACTCGACAACTCCTCGGTTCACAAGAAATCTAGTTAAAGATAAAATAAATAAGTATTTATTAGAAAATGTTTTTATTGAAGAAGTGATATGGAGTGTTTTTACCTTTCCTGATTACAAAACTACAAAGTTGTCAGAAAGGTACATTTGAAATTGAGAACGTTCCTATTAAAATGCAAAAAATCCAATTTTATTAATAAATTCTGGAATAACTCTTCAGCAAGAATGAAAACTTTCCTCTTTCTTGCTCTCTCTCTCTCTCTCTCTCTCTCTCTCTCTCTCTCTTCGGTGTTTCCCAAAATTAAAGGGGACGTCCAATGATGATGCTAACGATTCTGCTCATACTTCAGTTGCTTAATTGCTCGTGGTGAATGAAAGCACAGAGGGGGGGGGGGGGGGGGGAAGAGAGAGGAAAATCAAGAATTCCATAGTCACAAAGGCATCCGGATTTTTAAAAGTCGAATCGGTTGATTGTGCAAGATTGATTGAACTATGCTCCATGCCGACTTTTTTCACCTTTGCAGATGAATGTGTTCGCATATAAAAGTAATGGATAGGAATTTAACTTGCTAATCAACAGACAACTTGACGATTAATATACTAAATTAAAATTAAATACTAAAATTGAATACTAAAAAATTGAAGATAATACAGAAAAATTCATACAGACAAATTGAAAATTTAAAGAGTCTTCTTTCAAGAAAATTTCTATTTCAAACTGTGAATAAAACTATCGCTGATTATGCGATGATGAAAAACTTTAATAATAAAGTACATTTAAAACTTATGAATTTTATTAAATAATTCAAACATTTCAAACTTTATTCATCGTAATTTTTGTTCGTTCATCCAGCTGGTGCATAGGTCGCATAAGCACGTACACATGGCAGTTTAGATAAGCAGATTAGTGGTAGAGACGATGAGAGGAGAAGGTGAAAAGAGTAAAAGCTTGGTTTGACGGGATCGACAGCAAGGAAGAACATTTGACGCTCTGAAAAAACCTGTCAAACTTGCGAGTTGCCAAAATGTGTACTTTGCCTACGGGCTACTCACTTACTTGGCTCGTTTCTCGCATTGAGAGTACTCTATATTTTCGCAGCAGCTCCAGAGAGAAGCTCTCGGCCAAGAAGGTCCTTTAGAATCTAACGTTTACTTTTTGACCTTACTGCTAACTCAATTTACTTGCGATTTCATGGATCGACGGATCCTCGTTAACTTGTTTGAGAAACCCGATAACAAGGTTAAAAGATGCGAAGAGATGCTATTCCAGGTGTATCCGACACTGCGACTTTTTAAAGTAAGAAGCTATTTGCAATATTTTCGTCTTTAATATTGAAAAAAAATGTAAATGTTCTTATTTTAAATAATATAATTTGTTACGTTTTTTTTTAATATCATCGTATTAAATTCACGAAGAATCTACAACATTAATTTATTTTTTCAATAATATTATAAGTTTACGTCGCATACACAGTCAAGACAGTTCTATACGATAGTCATTCTCGCAGCCAAAAACTCACTCTCCAATATGGTTAAAAATAGTTTCAGTGGCTCGTAAAAAAAGAGAGAATTGTCCAATTTCCAGCAGCAGGAAAATATTCAATTACCTCAACTACTTGTCTTCGTCCTATATCTTTCCCAGCTTGCAGTTCTCTACCACCTCCTCTCGCTGTGAGAAGCAGTGCGAATTTCAAAGCGTAAATTTTGAATCATGACGAAAGCGCAATGTAAGGGGGCGGAAACGAGATTTCAGATGTGATGTAAGTTCTCGACGAATTGCCTTCGAGACTCACGACGTAACGCATGTCACGATCACACACGCAATTTCTCGTGCATGCAACCAAGAGGATCCTTAACAATACACGAAACTTTCCAAGTAATTTAGTTATCCCAAGGAGCATTCGACAGGGCGAGAGCGAAAGGGAAATTCGATATCCGTAATATGCTTTTCGCAGTGGTAACTACAATCCTTTTGTTTCCGCGAGATCACGCTTATTCTTGTTTTCGCTTACCACTCTCTTAAGCTTTTAGCCACTTGAGTTCTATTTTTCGAGCTCGTATATTTCTTTTCCTTCCCTCTGCCTCTCCTTTCATTATTTCTTCTTAACGCTCATTTTGCCGGGACGGAATTCGCCCGTAACTTTCATGCTTCCGCTATCTCCCGTTTGTGCATTAACATTTATTTTCTCGTTTCTTAGTCCTTCCTTTTTTCTTTGGTGTCGCCTTTTGCATTCTCTCATTACCCTGATAAATTTTTCTTATTATACGTTCCCGTTCTTGGTTGCTGCGCCTCATTCATTGTGCCTCCTTCCTCACAGTGGCTGCTCGCTCATAATTTTTTTTCTTCACTACTTACCCAGTTCGATTTTCCGCTCTCTTTTTTAGGTCATAATTTATTAAATGAGTCAAATATATCTTATTGAGTGACTATTCTTTTTCCTGTTCTGATTGGTTAGTGGAATACAAGTATCATTGAAATCTACAAGATGGTTCTGAACGTTTTTACGTACGGATTTATTCTTACGTATTACTAGTTGTTTTAGATGCCATTAAGAAGTCTGTGGAAATTTTTATTATTCATGTCAAATATTCGTTTGATAAATATATCGTATATATAATTTTCAAATCCTTATATAGGCATTGTATATGTAAATCTTTATTTCTATGATTTACAAAACACAGGCCAACAAAATTGCAAAATAGAAAAAACTAAAAAAAGCTAGAGTATGTTTTCGTAGGTTTTTGAAGCGCTGAATCCGAATATGGATTCAGAAATAATTCATCACCTAAGGTTTTCAAAAATCACGATATTTTGCTATATTCGAGGGTATATAACACCGTCGATAAATTTTTTTCTAAAAACAAGTAGAATCATGACAATGGAGCACTTTTACCCATTAAAACTAATTTTTCGGATTAGAGTTTTTTTTTCATTGAGATATTGATTGAAGTTAAGTACTTAAGCAGTTTTGTAATAACATTAACTCAGTCCAATCAACAAATACGTATATCTCGCATACTCCAGACCCTTAAATCTCGATTTCTTTAACCCTCAACCCCTGTAATCTATAACCATGTAATTCTAGACTCTTGAATCCTAATGCTGCTTTGTGATGGTTTTACAGGTTTTTGGAAGAAAAATTTATTCACAGTGTTACATAACCTCAAACATAGCAAATAATCGTGATTTTTGCACTTTTAAGTTAGGTATATTGAGAACCTTAGATAATGGATCAATTCTGAAGCCAAATTCGGATTCAGCGCTTCGAATACTTTTGAAAATATATTATCGCATTTTTGGGTTTTTGGAATGTTGGCCTATGTAATAGAACATTTCTTAGAAAAATAAAATACCGCTATCCCATTTTACCTACAAAATAACTACAATCACAGTCCAAAAGCGGAAAATGTAACATTTCTATAAGATTCTGTACTGTATTAAGGGTCAACTTAAGGCATTCCTGAAATCTCGATAATCTCACAAAAATTCTACACAAAAAATAATTTTAAGATTTTTTTATAGAAATATTTTACAAAAATCCTTAAAAGTATATTATTTTTTAAAGAACTTCCTTTGTAAAGTGTTATTTGATGAAGTTCTATAGAAAAAAACTTTCAAAATTGAAAAAAGAAGACACTGACTCAAATAGAGATTCCACTGCAGTTTAGTTTTCTAACATAAAATAGATTTTTGAAATAATGTAATACAATTTACAGTATATGACGTTTTTGAATTATTTTGAGATTACTATTATTCTTCAGTTATTTAACATCTTCGTATTGATTGGTTAATATATGCAGCACAAAATCAAAATACTTTAAAGTTAACGTACAAGGCCATCAAGTTTAGAAGCTGTAATTTCACACGACATATACGGTGACATTAATGTAACGCGTATATGAGATACTCGGTATATATCAAATCAATATGATAAGATATATGCTAACGCAAGGGACTTTAATATCTACCATTTAATAGCAAATCACTTAATCAATTACAAGTCCTATTCACTGCGAAAGTAATATACTGTGATAATCTTATTTAAGATTTAATATTTTTGCTAAAAAAGATAGTCAAAACAATTAACGGTATGTTTACTTTGCAGATTTTTTACTCAAATTTTTATTCAAACATTTTCAGTTATTCTCGATTGAAATAAAAATAAATCTGTTGTCAATATCCGAAGATTTTCCATGTGATGCTATATAAGATATTCAAGAGATAATATGCTGAGATCATTATTGCTGGGTTTTGATAAGAAAGTTGTTTGTAGCATCAGGCAACACTTTAAATTTCTTAAAATGCTATAAAATACCCTGAAAATCTTTCTTTTTTTTACATAGTTTGCAGCAACTGAAGATAAAGATTTTTTTATATTACGTAGTTTGTTGGTCTGATAGAATACCTTTCGAGTTTTATGTCAAGATCGAAACGAACAAGATTCTGCCATGTAGCAAAATGTGTTCTCTATTCTATCGAATGAAAATTGAAATATTTCACGAATTTTATCACAAATTTTTTTTTTTTTTTTTTTTTTCAAAAAATTTAAATTGGATATTGATTGATATCGCTTTGAGTATCTAGTCAATGAAATCTAAGTACCAATTTAAAAATATAACCAACAAAGTAATCATAAAGCAAAGAATAGTTGAAAATACAAGTGTAGTAAGCAGTAAAAATGGGAATCAAAGTGTCATATATCACATGGCTGACTTTGGGAAAAGCACGAGAGAGGCAAACGCATGCATGGACGCACACCAAAATCAAATCGGTCATCAGGGTAGAATACACATTTGGTTGAGAGCGAGGACGAGAGAGAGAAGGTGGGGATTCTGGATGTCAATGACCATATTGGAAATTGAGATCCAATACTCGATGGCGTACTAGCCGAGAAATGACTTTGTACTAATCGCATGCACTATTGCACTCTCCAGGCACGGAGAGCGTATGAGATAGCGAAATGAACACAGATATGCTATGATCACTCAAAGCTAAATGTTTTTCAATTTGGGAATTATCGTAAATATGCTGTTATATTCATTGGAAAAATACTCAGTGTGCTCTTAAAAATGATAATTTAAATGACAAGTAAAAGCAAAATAGGATTTTTACTTTGACTAGTACATTTTACAGCCTCATGCAACGGAATTTTCATAATTTGTCTATTGAGGCTACCAAGGAATTTAAATATAGCTAAAATTAAATGTACAAGCAGTTATATCCAACTACTCATAATCGAGTTTTTCTGTTACAGAGTCAGATTTATTCTGGTTGTACTATTTCTACATGAATTTTTATTTTATTACACTTCGCTTTTATCCTCTTCGTATTTCTATTGCTTCCTTTTCTCATTTTATTTTTCTTCAGTTACGAGTATTACAGCTTCAATACATTGCGTGATGGAATGTTTTTATAACTATTCTTTTCATTTTCTAGTTTCATATTTCAGCAGACACACGTATACATTTCAAAATAAAACATCGATACTCCTATTGATTGCTGTTACATAAAACATCAAAAATGTGAAAAAGATATTTTTATTTGATGAGACCAACGAAGGAAATATGTGACATATGAATAAAACGTGAAAGTTATACATTAATTTTTGTTATTCCTTTGTAAAATTTATATTCAACTGTATCGTTCAATCAAATCCATCATATTTAGATAAAAGATTGGAAATTGGATTTGCTAATGATGTTAGTAAGCTAAGAATTATGAACATATAATAAGTAAAACACTGGTAAACCAGAGTTCATTGAAATACTAAGTTAATTTACAAAGTTAAATTACATTAGTTTTCAAACTTTCTGATAAAATATTCCAATTCTAAAACTATTCTGCGTGAGCTTGTTATAAATCAGAAGTTAATTTCGTCATACAACTGCGTAATGAGAACGAGCTAGACTAAATTGATATTATCATTAGTCACGAAGAAATTAATTTAATTACTCGCATGAATATTCGACCCAAGCAAAGCGAGTATTTCAGTATGAAAATTCTTGGATATAGATTCGAAAAATGTACATAGTACGCGAGCTTTTGCGCGCAGCTGCGCAATTTTCATTCGCTTATGAAATTTTCAACGTCGTAATTTCCTGATTAAGGAGGAAAATGGGGAGATAATTGTCGGCTACCCCTCTCTTTCTCTCTCGGCTTGCAGCAGGCGACAGCATTTTTAAGCGCTAATGTACCTCCTCAACCTACTCTCGCTTTACCTCGTACACATGCATTTACACAGAGTGAGACTGTGTTTCGGCGAGTTAATTCCTTGTGTTATGGGTAAGCAAATTTCCAGCTCGCGCGAGAGAAGTATTTGTTTGCTGCTGTTCTTGGGAAATACTGTTTTAAATTGTAGACATATTTCAAGTTCCTGTAATGCAATTTTTTCATTTGATTGTAGCGTAGATGTGATTTCGCGAAGATCATCTATTTCAACTTACAGACGACGAATGGAAAATGATAGCAATTCAAGTAGTTATATTAACAATCCGTCACCGAAATAATAAATGTTTAAGATCATTGTGATTGCTAGAATAAGTTTTCTAAGTTATCTCTGGTATTTGTGTGCGTGACTGTCATTTCAAAAATGTTTCAAGAAGGAAGAAAATGTCTATGAAAAATGAAAGAAGTCAATTTTATTGACATGGCATTACGAATCTTAAATAATAAGTCCAATATTTGTGGAATTTTTCTATTCACTTCCAATATTGTAAAACATCAATATACGTTGTGAATCTGGCTAAATTAATGACATACCACATAGCCACAACTGGATAAGTCGACATTAGTCACGCGCAACTGAAAACGTACATTCTCGTTGACACGGATAAATGCACAAAAACAAAGATAACTACAGAAACCACTCTATGACAAGGTTTTATCAGCGAAATAAGATGAAGGAAGGATCGCGAGTTTGTTTATATAAAATCGAACGCATCTATCGACATCGCAGATCTATATACAACGGAGAGAGTAGCACACTCGACAGATATAATTGGCCTCGGTTAATCGGGCTTTCAGCGTGGACGGGCATACTCGAGCATGAAATTCATAGGGCATGCCAATCGATCAGTGGTAAAGGGAGGCATCGCGTGCCGTCGACGGCGCTGTACAGCGCGAGCCATTGTTGCAACATGCGATTATCGCGCGCGCGCTTGTGCTCTTGGTCGTCCCCGTAATCCTCGACCACCACGCTCAAACATTGCAAGGGCCTCCACCTCCTACCCTTTACTCGTATATACACGGTTTTCAGCTTGCTCCACTGCTGCTACCACCGGCGCGGCTGTTGCTTGAGGAGACACATTGTCGTTCACCTGAGCCAACATGCGTGGCGACCCCCGCCTCCTATGCAATGCATTCCTTTGACGACGACGAAGATTACTTATTACACTTTGCCCTGCCCACGTGTATGTCTAGCGTTGTGCGCGCTGACTTGCATAATCCAATCGAAGATTGGTGCACTTGATATGGAATATTTAGAAGCATTTCGCGTGCTGAGATGATGCTTGATCGTGAGTATACACTTTTTATGTTTTTTGATCATTTTGATAAGTTTGATAATTAATAAAAATAGGTTTTAAACTTTCTTGTTCATAGAGACTACTAATATGAATATGTTACTTGATCGAGAAACAACAAAATTTATAATGTAGCCTTTGCTTATTTTTAACATATTATCCATTTAGGCCAGCAGTGGCTTTCATGTATATGCAACAGACATGTGGTGTACGTATGTCAAAGGCACCTTAGTCAATTTACGCCACAGAACCGTCGATTAACCACCTCGTTAACGTCGACCTGGCGCTCCATTAAATATCGAACTTCCAACGATTCTTTTCCATTTTAATGTTTGATTTCTCAAACTTACGTGACTGATAAAATAATCTTCAGAAACAATACCAATTCAACAATTCAACCGCTAGTTCACCAATTTGCTTAAACAAGAAGCTGATAAGAAACGTAAAGTAAATATTAAAACTATTTTTATTTTCATTTTTCCAACATATCTTTCATTTTTACTCAAGTTAACATTTTGGAGGGAATGATGTGAGTTTAGTGTAATAGGTTTATTAAAATTTACAATTAAATCCAGCATGTAGAAAGGGAAATGGAATTAAAAATGATTAGCTTGTTGTGCTTGATGACAGCTTATACTAGATAAAGTGATATATTATTTTAAGCTTTGGTAAATTTGCAAGCTAAAATGGTAAAATTTGGCTGTTTAAGAAGAATGTTGGGTTTCAGTGAGTGCAAATGATAGTAGGAGAGAATAGAAAATCCATGTTATTATTATTTTTTTAAAGATACAGACTTCTCGGAAGACCGCGGATATGTGCATACTAACAAAGATGAAAAAGTAAAGAGTCGAGCGTGAGTACACGTATACGTTTAAATGGGTCTTTTAACCTACTGAGAGTGCTTAGAAAGGCGCGAGTGAACGAGAGACAGAAAGAGAAAGAAATAGAAAGGGGTGAGGAGAACTCGGGGGAATTACTACGTGTAAATACGTGTATGGAAGCTAGTCGTGAGCTTTAATGATGTTAAAAGAAAAACTGGAAAACAGTAAAAATATTAGGGATTTGGGAATAAAAAGAAATGACCATATGGAAAAGGGCTCAGAAAAATAAATAAATAAAAAGAAACGTAATAAACGGAAATTCTATTCTGATGCGTTAATGAAAGGTTTGCAACTTTTTTTTTTTGAAGAATGAAAAATTTTTTTCTTGTAACTTGAATATATATTTTTTTAAGTAAATTTTGTAAATATGAATCGCGTAGAAAATGTATAGTAAAATAAAAATATTGACTTCTTATTGAGCTTTGTCTATATTTTTATTTCGTAGAATTATTTATGTCATCTATTTTATTCGATAAAAATAGTGTCGGAATATAAAAAATTTTTGTTCGTGTCTATGAAAAAATTTTCCTCTATCAAAGAATTACAGTTAAAAGTTTGCGAACAGTTTGCGAATGAATCCGTGAATTACGAAATTGTGGACTAATTTGTTACGATTTTTTCGTAAAGTTCCTACAGCAGCATTGCCATTACGCAAATGTTTCTTTGATATCCTAATTTACATTACTGCTCACAACTTTTTAATTATCTAGTGGCATTTATAGTTTAAGTATTTATATTCTACGAATTTATCGCACTCATAAATTTGTTACGATGAAACTTTTGTTTTAACGCCAAACATAATCAAAAAGAAAAATTAGCAAAAGAACTGAAAACAATACAAAAAAATAATGTTTGCATTTAAAAATCCTTCTTTGCATATGTTTCTTACTAGTTATTTTCATAACTTGATACGACATACGGATTGGCATACCCATAATGAAGCTCGCACTGGGAGTGAGAAGCTACGAGAAGCTTCGCGACGTATGCGATCAATCAGGAAGAGTGTCACATTAGTGTTGACACACATGTCAACATCTTGCTTATATATCTTGTAGATGCATACAGTCTGTAAATCGTTAGTATAAATTGACACAAGTGATTTTTTATGATCAATCCAAAAATCAATTCGGTCAATATCATGAAACATAGTAATGATAAATATTTTACTTCATATTAAAAAGACTTTTAATTTTATAAATACAAGAAGAACTATACTATTATTACGTTTATAAATCAGACGACAACTGGAACTTGGTTTTGAACTGTAATAACAGAGCGGAAAAAGATTTACTGCTATCAAATTTTCTTTATAATATAACGAAAAACAAGATCAAGAAAGGAAAATATTCGGTTTTTCTTCTCTCTCTCTCTCTCTCTCTCTCCCTCTCTCTCGAAATTCTAGTGCTTTATTTTTCTTCAGCAACAATGTATAAGTGCACCACTTGAGTCAGAATGACTGCGCAGAAAAGTGAACCTTTTCACGAAGTAAGTACGTAGATGAAGAAAGTAGTTTCATCTCAGAGTCTCGTCAAAAACATTTTGTGCTCAGGCAACTAAATATAATGTGCGAAGATGTATGAAATGCCTTGGTTTTCTCTTATAAAATTTGACCTATAAAATATAGCAGCGTTGTTATGCGAATGGTGTATTCATATCAGTGGAAAAGAAAGAGCATCGGCGTATTCATTCTTAAGGAAAAATTACTTCGAATAGTAACATTCGAATGAAGATACTCATAATGCGTAGTTATTTGTTAACAATAGTAACTTATATAAAGGAATGCAAGCAATCAGAATCACGAGAATGAATAAAAGAAAACTTTCGTATGTTATCAGAGATCAGAAGGCGAAAGATAAAAAAAATGTGAAAGTAAAAAACAACGATCAAAGAAGCTCTAGCCACAGAAAGAAGCAGGAGAGATAGCGGAGACGAACTGAAGAGCAAAGCTAAGGAGGATAACGGGTAGTCGTGCAGCGAAGATATATCGGAAAAAGTGAGAAGGAAAAAGGCGAACAAAACAAAGAGAAAACTTGCGCGAGATGAATCGAAGAGACTGCAAGAGCGCGCGAACGCGAGGATAAAGGTTTAACGGTGATAAGGAAGCGAAAAAACCCGATAGCACCACCACGAGATATAACCTAGCTCTCGGCATAGGCGGCAACGATGACAAAAAGGATAGAACAGGCGGGGGCAGGTACAGGGAGCCCAGATGCAAAAGGAAAGGATCGGGGAGAAAAGCGTTAGACTGCTTTTGAGTGAACGGTGGAAAATCATCTTTTTAGCAAATTCGTTTGATGTCCGCTCGCTTGTTGGCGTAAATGCTCGCGGCTATTTTTTAGAGGTAGAATTTATTTTTTTCTGCTCGCGCATTTCTCTATGCACGAATGCCGCCTTATGCCTTTATCATCACGCGAATTCTGGCAAATATTCTACAGTACAATTTTATCTCAAAAGCACTTGCTGTCGAAGTTATAAAAGAAAACAAATGCAGAATCTATTGATGCCAATTATTTAGACTTTCATTAAAAATAACTAAAAATTATTATGTGCGGAAACGATATCGCAAATCACATGAGACGTGTGCAATTTTTAATAGAACTTAAATTAAAGTTTCAAAAGTGAAAACATCAGAGTGTCAAATATTAAAATAATTATGTGGAATCCCCATATGTCGCAAAGGAAACAACGAATAACAGCGACAATCACGCAGTACGTGGAGAACGAGTGACGTTGTGGTATTGTCGAGCAGCTATTTTGCGCATGGATTACACTTAAGGAGAAGGGGAAGGAGATGCATATAAGAAAGAGGTCGAGGGAATGCAAAGCAAAGAGAGCCGAGGAATTTTTAAAGAAATTCTCAGGGTAGAAGAGGGGCGGGGGTTCACTACAAGGTAGATAGGAGAAACGCAAGCTAGCAAGCAGACAGGAAACACTTTGCTCGAGGGCCGGGCCTACGTGTAAGCTATATGTATATATGTATATATACACATATATATATATATATACACACAAAAGCTTGTACACGGGCGTTCATCGACTCTGTCTCTCTCTCTCTCTCTCACTCGCGTGAAACACGCCCGCGCTCGCTCGCCCGTCGAGCCTTGCCTCTGATTTACAACACGACGTTGAAGGGGCTGAATTCGTGCGGATGAAATATTGGTTACTTTTGTCTTATTTCGCGATTTGACCTATTTTTTCTTTCTCAAAACTAATTAAAATTCACTCGTAAAATTACGCTTTTTTCGTCACATTGTCGGTGAGAGGAAAGAGATGAACGAATAGTTATTGTATGCCAGCTGCCACATAACACGTTGCCGGCTTAAATTAATTGAATAGGTGAGAGATTTATGAGGCGTATTTATGTGAGTATGTGTGCTAAGACCAAGCGAGTGCTAAGAGATTACCGCTGAAAGTAATTTATGACGATTTCTGTGCTTTCAAGAACATTTCTAACTTATCTTGCTTCCGGAATACGCAAACAAAAAGCATTCCCGTAGATGTAAAAAATATCGGGACATTAAAGGAAAATAAAGCGGCGATTAAAACTTGTTAAGTTATCAAAAAGCCTGAAACTCGCATGGGTGAGAATATACGATGGGGAAATGCGCGAGGTTGCAACAGTTGAAAAGCCTCTTGTCGGTATCCAGAGAGCTATCAATGCTGTTACGCGCACACGAAGTAAACGAGCAGACGGTTTGGCCCCGGTACGCGCGCGTTCGCGGTAATCCCGATATAAACAAAACCGAAGCCTCTGGGTCCGATTTTTCCGCCGCGTTAAAGGCAGGCAAGCAGCGACGCCGAAGCAAAATACAACTGGGAGACGAGGCGCAGGCTCTACTCGGCGCAGGCTCGGCGCGCTGCGGTGAACGGTGGTGGGGAGGGGTGGATGGGGGAGATATTCTGTCTCGCTAGTGCAAGCGTTTCCGGGCCACGGGATAGTAGTGTGCTGCTGCTGTGCCGCAGTCTCGTGTGCAGTCGGTGCTGGCTTTTCGTTCTTCGATGCTACTCTCTACATGTACTCTCTCTGTCTCTGTCTCTGTCTCTCTCTCTCTCGCTCTCTCACACGTTGACTCGCACTACTTGCGGCAGATGTGCGTGTAGTTTGCTATAGGTGCGCGCAAGTGGGAGAGTGTGCAAGTGATGATTGACTAACGTTTTATCTCGCTATTCGCGCGCGTGTGCCGCTGCGCGAACAGTGTTTTCACTTTTTCTGTTGTGTTTTATTAGTGTTCATGTACATATGTCCTTTTACCCGCGATAGTAGTGAGATGTCGTAAGCAAACGTGAGCCGATAGAAAAACGATGGCCTGCCGACTCGGCAGGCTACTACTACTAGTGTTTTTTACGCTGTCCTCTATTGCAGGTTTGTATCGACATACTCTAGTTGCGGTGACTACCCTAAGGCTTTAAGGCACGTTCGGACTTTATGTGTAGATGTAGCGGATAAACTGCCAATTTTCTTAAGTGTCTATTCTACTGCTCATCTCTTTTTTTTTTCTTTCTTTTTTTTCTTTTACTTTTTTTACATTTCTCGAAATTCGTCCGAAAATGAATTACACTCGTTGATTAGAGTGCGTGTGTGTCCTCGACGACTATGTTGAATGCAGTGACAGAGAAAGAGCTTAATAAACGAAACGTGCAGGGAAATTATATCAGAGGCTACGACTCTTTCTCGGTTATGTTATTGCTTTTTTCGGGTTTTCGCTGGACTGCACGGGAAAATAGAATTTTTATTTTATTACTATAAAGTAACCACCCGTCTCATTTGTTTTTACAGATTAGTGGCATCTACAAAGAGTAATAATTAACGTAAATTCAGCGTAGGATGGAAAATGATGTTCATTATTTCGTTTGTCTCCTTCATCATATAGAAATGAATAGAATTTCCCATAGTTTTCTCACTTTTTTTAATTCATACAATTGTGCGACTGACGTTAATATGGATTAGACTATATTGAAATTCTCTTTTTAATTTAAATATAAGATACTAATGCAAGCATGAGCCGCTGGCGGGCGAAAGTATGATTCAAAGATTTTTTTATTTCTGTTCTTCGATCAACTGGTAATAGTTGCTTGCACTCACACCTGTATTCTTTCAAATAAAAGAAGAAAGTGACAATCAAAGCTCTAAGTATCACACGCAGAAAAAGAAAAAACACATCTCACTTGTTGCGAATGATAACCATGATTGCTTTCCCATTTCTTCACGTAAGATAAATTCTTCTCATACTTAATACGCGTTGTCGTTGCTCAGAATATATTTAGGTCAGTCTGCTGTTAAAAGCTTCGTTTTCTTTTGCAGATGAATAATTATAATAGTAAGTAAAAGTTATAAATCACTCTACTCGTTTGGGATAATGTGATTCGTTTCAGTCTATGAAAGCTTATGAAAAATTAATGGAATTTTATTTTGAGATGAAAATATAAGAACCACCTATAGAGTATTTACTTACAAAAGTGCATTTCTCTGCCAAATAAAAGAATCGGAAAATTGATCTCATAAAGCCTTTAGCGTATTCGTATAATAAACATAGAGTACCAACGAAGTTCTTTCTGTTCGGATAGTGGTCATTAAAAATGTACTTGTTATCTTAACAATTGATGAATTCATAAAGTAAGTGTTTGAATTGGGTTAGGTTTTAATAATGCTCTTCATTTTTTAATCTATTATAATGTTAACTCGGTCTTGAGATAATTGGACGAGTGAATTTTTAAGTCTTAAAAAAATTTCTTGTTTTATTGATAGTTTTATTTACTTTATAAACTATATAATTCAGTAATTTATGAAAATAAGTCTTTATCTTTTAAATTAGTTTCATATTTCACGATTATTAATAAACGACAGTTTCACTGATAATAATACTGAGGCCCATTATAAAGCAGTTTAATTATCCGAAAATTGTCCGATGAAGCTATTGTAATATATATTTTTTTTGTACGCGTAATGTGCCATTTTCTAGTGGCTCATATTAATTTTAAACTTCAGGCAGGATAATGAAAGATAAAGAGTAAAGTATTGTTACTAACGATTAAAATAACCTTAATAATTTATTTCGTTTTCAATAATGTATTGCTCTTAATATAGGAATTTTTAATTTTTGCAGTTTCGCAATTTCTTAAAATGTTTGAAAATTATATCTTACATACGTAAGTATTTCGATTGATAGTGAAATAATTTTTATATGATAAATTGGCAAATTATTAGAAATAATGTAATATATGTAGTAAAAACATGATACACTCGATGCAATCATTATAATTATTAAGGGTGGATCTGATAGAAAAATTATTTACACGCAATAAGCTACAGATTCGTCAATACCAAGTGAATTGAAACAATGAATGCGTGAGCGTTTCGTCCCATGTCTTCTCATCAGACTCGTCAGCATAGTTATGATGAGCAAACACTGACACGTGAGCGAAAAACCGTGTAAGTTAACCGTATTAATTACATTTTCACAACATCTGATAATTTGCAGTACCGACGATGTCCGCCCCGGCACTGTAAGTCTGCGTGTCAATCCTCGATCGCTCACTTCCGTCAGTTCCGTATGAATGCGGGTCCGGTTCTTTCTTACCCTTTACTGGCGCATTCAAGGTTCTGTCCTCGCCAATACACCGCGTGCGAATGTTTGACGTTCAAATGGCTGTCGCTAACAGTAATCGAATGATTGAATATATGAAATTCAATAATAGACGATGCCTAGTCCCCGTAGACTTTTATAATTTTTTTTATAGACTTATTTTTTAACCATCGTTGAACGTATCAATAGATTGAATGAAACGGCAGATTAATGGTAATTAACAGCCGAGAATTATCCAAGAAAGTAGATTTGCAGTTCTCAGCAGCCAAACATGTTTACATGTTTTAACGTTTCGTCGTTTCATCAGCCAATAAAGTTTTACGCAATTGTTGGTCGAAAAGATTTGTCAATTAGAGCAAAAAGAACAAACTCGAAAAGCGTGCGTGTGTTTAATGCTTTGAAAGCAGAGAATCAATAAAAAGGGACTTGAAGCAAATAATGGTTAAGCACTCAATGCCTAGTCGGTCTGAAGTTTTCGCAAGCGAGCCGAACGATTGCGTTTCCATTCTCATCGGGAAAATCTCCGAATGGTATTTTCGCACGCGTAAAAGGGCCCCGTAAATTCAGGGAGCAAACTAATTTGGAAAGTTTTTGCCCGTTTAATCGCCATTAATGGCCAATTAAGCATTGGACTTCGCTTGCTCTCACTTCCCTCGCCAACTATTCCGCTCGATATTTATCCGGCCACGAACAAGTAGTTCTCTCCCCACAACGTTCGCGTTGTTTGTGTTTCGCCGATTGTTTCCGGCCAAATTGCCAAACACCTCATGGCTACACACACACACACACACCACTGTGACCTGGCTTATATATATTGCTATTGCACTGGCAAATTTCCATCATCAGAATGCATTCGCTACTCAAATTTATGCTTGTCATGTGTTATGTTTACGGGTAATATATTAAATGGAGTACTACTCCCGTACTGTTAACGACAAATTAACTGTTCTACTAATTGAAGACTCGAGACTGCCTCTGCTGTGATCTCAAGACAGAGACACTGATATTTCACGAGCTGTTCATCAGATTCTCAACTACCAAGAATTGTGGTCCTGCGAGTATTAATTACAATTAGATAACTAACGCTCAAATGTTTGCATACTTAACTTGATTATCTATATTTTTTGGCATCGATCACTGCTCTGGTTAATTATCTTTTTTTTACAAAACATAACTCAATGAATGTATATGATCTTAGGATGAATCTTGTAATTGTATATGTTTTAAGTCAGGCGTCAAAATTTTACGCTTCAGCTTTCTTTTGGATTATAAAACTGGAAAATTTTAAAAAGAAATACGTTATATTAAAAATTCGCGTTGAAGGCCAATGTAAAATATAGGAACAAATATTTTTAGCGATTCGACAATGTTATTCTTTTCGATTCGCGTGATAACAGTGTTACAATATTGAGAATGAAATAATGTTTGTATACTTTTTTCAAAAATAAAAATGGTTTTATTGGCATGGGCAAATACCTGTTATATCCTTACACATTTTTAGAAAACGCTTCAATAAATTCGAAGGCACACGAATATGCTGCGTTTGCATACAGTTCACTGGAACTTTACAGGCGTCCGATTTGATAGGACGAGTAGGATGTCTTGTGTATACCAGAGAATTGAGATAAGACTTTGAAATCTCGAATGGCTTAAGAATATTTAGTCCCGAATGCGGACAGCTGATGCTCTTTCGGTCTGTCTGTCTGTCTGTCTCTCTCTCTCCCTCTCGTGTATATCTTTTTCGTCACAGTAGCCTTGCTATACATATACAAGCTTCGAAGTCTTGCCGTACACCTTTGGCTTTCTCTCTCTCTCTCTCTCTCTTTCTCTCTCTCCGTCTCTCTTACTATGAGATACAGTAAATCTTCTCTTGCTTTTGTCTCCATCGCCATTTCTCTTCTTTTTCCCTTTTTTGAGTTACTCTTATCTCTTCCGTAGCAAATTACAGCCAATGCTTTTCTCCTGCTTTATTTTTCTATGTATATATATACACAGATATTTTTCTCCTTCATTTTTCTTTCATCTACGACAGAGAAAGAGAGACGATGTAGTATGCCCTGACAGACCATTTACAGTGTAAAGAAGCTTAATTTTTAACGATGAAGCTCTTAACGTGGCTCCGTCTTATTGGCTTATAGAGCACTCGATCCGAGTTAACGATATTTACTCTTTGATGCATGGTGTTGCTCGTAGTTACCATCATTTGCATAATTATCTGCTCAGACGAGTTTACTTTTTTAATTCATGATCGCTGTATGTTCGTTGAGAACGATAATGAACTCTTTGATTAATTTCCCTGCTATTCTACAAACGAGCTATAACTAATTATTGTAATTTAGTCAAAGAAGATTTTTTGCTTTTAGACTATTTTTCATCCATCCCTTTTATCTTTTTTTTTTTTTTTTGTTAAGTTATTCTTTACTCTCGCTTAGTAAGTTACTGTAACTGATTCGTTTTTGCTTTATTTTTATAGAAAAGAAGACTTTATCTAATTATGCACTAAAATCAACCGAAGTCGTATTTGATATTTTGTGTAGAAAAATAGTTAATACCATGAATAATAATTATGTTATATTCAAAGACTTAGAGTGACATTTTTCTGTTATAATTCATTTATGACTACTGTAATTCGAAAAAAATATATTAAAAGAAAATGATGTAATCCTGAAAATTATTTTTAAACTAATATCACTATGAGTAAAAGCAAAGTTTGGAGCTATAGGAAAACTTGATTGTTACCTTTTAGTTAAAATTAAAGGTTATCCTCGTAGATATATCTTTCACAGTATCACCTTCAATTGATAGTATGTTTGAGAATTTATGTCTATTCAATATTTAATCTATTTATTTACTCCATTTAATAATTACCATGACTACAGTAACTCTTAGAAAAGTTTTATATTCATTAACATTATGCTTTCCGACTTTTTGATGACAATCAAAAAATAATGCAAAGTTAACTGTAATTATTTATTTTTATAGATAATAATCAAGTCAAAAACAAGACTAACAACTCGTAAATACACCTTTAATAAAAATATATTAGCAGCGTACAGCGTCTATTTATTTAATACCTCACTATACATCGTATTTATACATAGTGCATGAGTTCTATGAATGCTTGCGTTCTAGTTTTCAAAGAATCAGAAAAACATGTGAATAATCAAGAAATATGCTTTTTTTTATATTTTTGCAATCAATTTTTTAAACAACTGCTCCGCGCTGACAAATCTTTATTTCACTGAATTAAAACATTGTCTCCAAGAAAGAAGATGCCATTAACTTCGCCCATGAAACCTTTAGACTCGTTATAAAAATAGTGATCGCGTTTGATTGGAAGTAGATAGAGAAAGAGATCGTGAGAAGCCATTCGAAGTAAGTTTTTGCTTGTGTTCGCAGGTATCGAGGCTCTACGTATGACTGCTCTGAAGATCCCGAGGCACGTAGTGCAGAATCAAACGATTCGTATGGAGTGCAATTTCAACCTGGACCGAGAAACTCTTTACTCGGTTAAGTGGTATAAGGATGGACACGAATTCTATCGCTACGTGCCTAAAGAACATCCGTCCGTATATGTTTTTGCTTTACCAGGCGTCAACGTCGATGTAAGTGTGCTTTCTATGTCAGCTTAATTATTTTCTCTACTTTGGGCATTACTTTTCCATTTATAGCGTATTTATAAATTTTATTATATCGAAAAATTCATTAGCTCGAACGATTTTAATCTCTCAGCTTATTACACACAAATGAAAATATATATTTTATTTATTTTCGTGTGGTTTAAACAAGTTGAACATTGCTATAAAAATTCTTCTATAAATATCTTGAGTTCGTTAATAATGGTAATAGATTTAGTTTCTTGCAAAAATTTGAATTTCTGTACAATTCACTTAATTATTTGGCCATTTAAGATTTCTTCTAGAGTATTTGCTTTGAACATATTAATAAATATATTTTCAATAAATAAAATGCGTTGCTCACTAGTTGCATGATTGTAACTTCAAATGCGTTTTCTGTTTTCAATTAACCCTCTGTTATCTAAAAATTTGTTGTTCAACTTTTTTAATGGAAAGAGTATCTTCCGAAAAACGAGCGAAAAATTGTCTACTAAAATTTGAGATCCCATTTTGGTCTTTCCATTTCCTTTGACTAACGCCGTTTAATATTTATGTGACTTCTATAGCTGAATATTTTTTGACTATGTCTTATGATATTATCGATTTTTAGACTCGTAATTTACATGCCGACATGCATGTAGTAAGCTTTCATCTACTTACTGAAGCACTTTTTATAGAATTTCTGCTCTTGAATAAAAAAATTATTATTATTATTTAAACTCAAAGTAAGCTATTTCCGCTGACGAAAAAAATTTAACATTTTAAAAATATATATGACTACATTTTTAAAACGATTTATGTTATCTCGGCTTTATCAAAAATTTAATAATGTAGGAAAATGAATAATGTATTGGATCAAAGTTTGTGAGGGGAACATGGTAATAATCTTACAAAAGCTTTGATCGTAAAATTATACAGTTAAAATATAATTGTCATAAGATTAAAAAGTTTTATGTCAACTGTTCTGAAAATTGTTCCGTAATTCATCTAAACTTTCGTATACATTGTTCAATTCTCAATATTGCATTTCGTCATATAGCTGATGAAGCTTTACAAGAGAGTTCCATTGATTGTACTTTAATAAATGTAAACATTTTTGTTTAAATCATATCTAAAAAATGATATTTTATATTTTCTGTAGTAAAATACCATGGATAATAACGTCGTTATATTCAAAGATGCAGAATGAAATTTTTCTGTTATAATTTATTTTAGACTACTGCTCAAAGGAAAAATGTTAAAAGAAAGTGATGTAATCCCGAAAATCATTTTTAACCTAATATCTCTATGAGTAAAAGCAAAGTTTGGAGTTGTAGGAAAACTTCATTGTTACCTTTTGGTTAAAATTAAATATCCAGGAACTGTGCGAGCTAACAGCAGGCGTTGTGGAAATTGCGAGGAAAGCTTAGTCATGTTTGGGGCTAGAGACGAAACAAACGCTTTCATACTGTTGAATTGAGCATCCCGCGTTCCATAAAAAGTTCGCAAACGAGTTTTATGGTATGCTCTAGTGGTAGTTGGTTTGTTGTGGCTAAAATCTAAACTTTGTTATATCCAGTGTTACCCTAAAAATCTAAAGTATACATATATAGAGTATGCATATAAAGTATAAAGTACAATCTTTTTTCTTAATTATTGATCATGCTTAACATTATCCTTAATAGTCATACAAGTTAGAAAATATCAATTATTCTAACAACAGTAGAGCTTAAATAAATAAAAGTTATATAAAACAATAAAAGTTACATTTGAATATTTTTTCTTTCCTTATAAAATACTTCAGTTTTCGTCGTTTGTGAACAGTGCTCTGAATATATGTGTGAAGCAGCCGTCAATTATAATATGCACGTATATTGTTAGAAATACCGTAATTTTCTCTAAAATGAAAAGACAGTACAGTTTAAACCGATAATAGAAAAAGTTAAGTGAAAGAGCATGCAAGCAAGCGAGAAAATGAGAACAAGAGAGAGAGAGAGAGAGAGAGAGAGAGAGGACCGGGCGAGGAGGACGTGATTCGGCCATAAATTTGGGCCGCAAACTCTCGTAGGAGCCTTAAACGTGCAGTGAAAATAGAATGACTCGCTTCCATCCGTGCGAGCGCGAGGCTATGCAGTCGCGTAACATCGGCGAGGGGGAAATCACGAAAAAGAGAGTCCTTTGTTCTCGCAACGGGACACAACCACTATGGAGTTTGCTTCTCTTCCTCTCTAGTCGTATAATTTTCCCTCTCGCCTCTTTATCTATACACGTGGGCGTTTTGTCGCGTGCAGATAAGGTGCGCAGAGAGTAAACTCTCAACCGCCCCGTAACGTTCCACATATTTATCGGAGAACTGTATAAGTGCCGACCCTGCGATTATGAACGACCGACTATTTTTGCTCGCATGATCTTCGTCCTCGCTCCCAACCTGTGCCTTTGTCTCGATTGTTCTTCTTGCGAATATGTACACAATCCACACGCGCTTGATATATTTAAAGGGTTAGAGAGGAAGGTCGAGAGTAAAACTTTTCACTGAATTCCTATCCACATGCTTGTAACGCTCACCCGACTTTTTGTCGAGTCTTCCGCTTGTATGGTTAACGGTTGATTGCAGTTTCTTGTCCTGAAGTAGATGTTTAATTATAGTGAAAAGAAGTTTTTTTTCTGAAAGTCTAATAAGTTGGACTATTATGAATAACGATGTGATTTCAATATTCTAATAAAATTTCTCGATAAAAATATTTATTTTTCAGAAAGCAAGCTCAACCGAAAGATCCGTAGTACTAAACCGCGTCAATCACAATAGTACTGGTCGATACAGATGTGAAGTATCAGCTGAAGCGCCCTTCTTTCACACAGTTTCCAATCACGCCGATATGGGTGTCGTTGGTAAGTGCATACACGTATACACTACTACTTTCATCGTACGTACTTCTGTTGCTTTCAACTTCATTATCCGATTACCTAATCCACGTCCAATTTCTTCTTATCTGCTCTTCGCGCGCGCACGTTCAAACAAGCCGCTAATGAAAGTGCATAATTACTGCGCGCGAGAACGAGACTTGCACATTGCAAGCTGGAGGCTCAATTTCTTTTGCTGGCGGCTTTCAAAATACCTATTTGCTTGTTTATTCGCGCACTCTTTGCGTGAATTTGAGTCCATGCAAAACAAACTTGCAAGCCTTATTATTTTCCTGAAACTAATTATTTACTTGAAAAATAAATGATTAGTTTGATGAGTATTTCATGTTATCAAATAATTCTACGAAGTAACCATTATGAACTTTTCGAATCAATAAATAAACCTTAACATTGCTACCACATTTTAACTGCCATCATCAGTCATCTCCAGTGACCTTTATTAAACTGAAGTAAATAGAAATCTCTGAAGATGATTGACGATGACAGTTGAAGAAACTTTGAGTTTTATTTATTAGTTCGTATAAAGTTCGTATCTATTACGTATTGGAAGATGTAACTTTGTTAATAAGATTGAATATACAAAGGTACAGTATATGTATCACTAGGTCATCACCGTGCAAGTGTAAGTGTCATGCTTGTAGACTTATCTTGTATCTATACGTAGAACCTATAATTGAAAAAAGCAAGTCCTATGATTTTGCGACTACAAGCATATTGTCATACACAAAAGGACGAGCTTGTATGATTTAGCATGCGATAGCGAGTTCAAGAATACACACGTAAGTTGTATTATATATCGTAATCTTTTCATGCACAAGCTTGCGAGATCTTTTAGTATACGAGATCACTTTACTTTTTCTGCGAAAGGTAGTAAAAATTTATGTGAGTATATAACTGGAGTATCTACTCATGTCTGTGAGGATTATTTGAAATTGAAAATTGAAAATATTTCGTTGCAAATTACATCGTTACGTAATTATATTACTTGAAAAACATGTTTTTTCGTATTGATTTATTGTATAGATAATACTCACTTAAGCTTATTATTTTTTTATTTAAACATATTAGTTTATCGGATAGTATTTTTAATTTTATTATAAGCATTCATCATAGCTCATTTTCCATGCGTGAAAAAATAAAGGATGTTCTTTATTAGTCGTCATTGTCAAGAATAAACGATAATAGAATTTGTTGATACGATGTATATATGCAATTTGTATAACTGCCTATGCAGATGAGACAGCTATTTATATGTAATTAGTAATTCACTTTGTTATGAACATGTATATTAATTCTAATTCTTCAATATATCTATACTGGTTTTAAAGACATTTTGAGGTAGTTTCTTCTAACAAATAAAAACAAGTGACGTAAAACATCTTCATTTCAAGAAAAGCGAACTCGATAACTTAAGATTAAAGTCTTGCATAAGACAACTAGAGTAAGCTATAACAATTCACTTCAAGAAACTTGCAATTTCTGGTTGGTTTTCAATTTAAAGTTTTAGTTATCTTAAACTACGAAAATCAAATCTACTTCATTGGTCTGTTCAGATGTTATGTTATTATTGTATAAAGATATCAAACATTATAGCTCCGCAATCGAAACTGATGTATATTATTTATGAGTATATTTAAAATATATATTGTATTTTATACATTTTCTTCACATTTATTATTTCATTTTCCAGTACTACCGGAACGAGGACCTACAATTAGTGGAGTCAAGTCGAAATATCACGTAGGTGATACAGTTCGCGCGAACTGTACATCCGCTCCGTCGAAACCGCCTGCTCAACTGATGTGGTATGTCAACGAAGAAACGGTGAGTCATTAATTCCTATACCTTCTACAAATACACCATCCCGTTATTTATTTTTCGGTAAGCTCTATTTTTCATTATTTTTTTTCAACTTTTTTCATCAGTTATTTAGATGGTTTCCTCTTTGTCGCGCACTTGCACGCGAGAAAAATTCGATAAATGCAAACGATTTGCATCATTTTTCAACGTTCGACGCTTTTGCGTCGTTAGCCGCGTGGCGGCGCAGCAAAGCATCGCGCTTCGATTATTCATCATTGCCATTAATTATATCGTGGAGCACGAGAGAGAAGGGAGAGTGGAATTTGCTCGCGCTTGCGCTGTTGATCATCGCCAGCAAGCCATGATTTATATCCAACGTTGCAAACACGCGCGCGAGTGGAGGTGGATTTAAGTTCGTCGCTAATTGATTTAATCCGGCAAGCACGGAGTTCTATATATATATATATATATATATATATATATATATATATATATATATACATCCAAGTGATAGCGTAACTGAGAAGAGGACGCTGAAAGGACTTCGTTTTTACAAGAGCATACTGTCTATAGCACTATAGAATTGTAAAAGATTTACTTGATTACTTTTTTTACTTTTAATTTATTTGCAAGTGATTTTTATCAATTTCATTATCTGTTTGACTTTTTATTTGACATTCCGCGTCACTTATGATTTTACTGGATGCCAAGTCAATAACGTTGATGGCACGAAATTTCAAATTAATTATCAACGTATATATTCAATATAATTAATTTTGGAGAGGTAGATTATAACATCTATTTGACTGTTGTTGCGTTGCATGACAACTCACACTTCTTTATTTTCATATCGATTGTTTTGATAAAATAAACTGTTATTCTCGTATCTACTGTATCAAGTGATCATATAACATTATCAGATAACGTAGCTTCAAGTTAGAATCTATTTTCATCAACGGTATAAGATTTGCAACTTGTAATTTATTTTCAATTATTATTTTTATCGATTTTTACTAAAACGAATTGGCCTATAAAATATTATGAGTAAGAAAAAGTTTCATTTTCATCGTATGCGTTATAACTTGGCTCATTGATATACTTTACTACTTCATCCTGCAATAAAATTTGATAGTCGTATGAAACATAAAATCTGACTTTAATTCAAATCATCACAATTCCAGGACTGATTTTTCAGTAAGATTAGACGACCGCAACGGTAAACCAAGAGAGAAAAACTGAGAGAGAGAGAGAGAGAGAGAGAGATCTGGCCATTGGCACGCGCGAGAAAATAGAAGCGGTGGTGGGTCGAAGAACGTATCTGAAAATTAATGTCCGAGACCGGTGTAACATTAGAATCCATCGATTAATCCGCCGAGCACGTTTCGCTCGTGCGACGCCTCTATCACCTGCGCTCTATTTCTCAAAGAGAGAGCTTTTTGCTCGGAGCAAGCTCCAACCAGCTGCCTCCTTATCCACGTCCATTACTGCCAGAGAAATGTGGAACGGGGTCAAGCATGGAATATAGAAACGGGCTCTGGGAAATTCTCCGAGGAATTGAGTGATTTTGATTAGCTTTGCTGCACACGCTGCGCTCTCTGTTTAAAAATTGCGAGATTCTATCGCAACCGTGTTGCAGCGTCGAATTGTTGAATAGTTGCGAATTCCGAGAATACCGTTGTATTTTTCATTCGTACGCTATACGAGGCAGAACTGTTTGGCTTCAGAGCAAATATTTATATGGCCGATTAAAATAGCTATAAGTTTATTGCGTTAATTGCTTTTGATTAGAATTCAAAGAATGCGAAATAATTTTTAATTTTTTTTATTGATTTGATTTATCTTTGTGCTTTTTAATTAAATTCATTGTTGTTCGAAACTATTGAATGAATATTTTTATGAATGAATTGTGCTGCGATATACTTACAGTATCGTTTAAATTACCCCTGCACTTAATGAATGGAAAATAATTTTCAATATTAATATCACCTTTTATCGAAATTAATCCAATATTATGAATTACGGTGTACAAAGTTATAAATTATTAATTACCTTTTCTCTCTTCTAAGGTATGCAAGTTCAACATGCTAATACTTCTTAGTAGGTCATGCGAATTCATTACCAAAAAGTTTATCTCAGTCGGTTGTAGATAAGCTCCAATCGTTAGAGATTCTAATTTAATGATTCGCGTTTCAACTAAGGAGAGGACATTTGTTCTCACTTTAGTGAAAAATGGTGATTTAACTGATGGTGAAATGGAGTCGTAATTGATTATAATGATGCACTGCACTATGTGTGAGTTTCTCTAGGGTATTGCTTAGAAAGTGAAAAGCTATATGCTTCTTTTTATAGAGAAGAAATTAAGTAACAGTTCTCCGCATTTTCGATACGACAAAAAAGAGCCGTGGAAAGGGCGTGAAAGGGCATGGAAGATAGACACAATGCATCAAAATATAAAAGGCTGCAGAACGTGCTCGCGAGCTACATCGAGGTTAAACTAGTTAACCCCATCCAGGACATAATAAAGCAACTAAATCTCTCTCCTGCTCTCTTCACGACCCTCCCGTTTGTCTCTCTTTCTCGCTTTTTCACGCCACCGAGAGGATTTTAAAAAGTCATTCCGTTTATCTTTTCCCAACGATCGTGGCCTACCTTTTCGCATGAGCTTGTACACGTGGTGCACTACCAGCTCGTATGTGTGCGGATATGTCTCTGTCCCCGTTACGCTCTCTGCCCTGAATTACAATTGAGCTTTTCCGTCCTTAATTTAAATTTAAAGATGTGCTGCTGATTATTTAGTGCGATCGCAGAAGATTTGTAAAACGTTTTTATGTGTTATTGTAAATGATTCAGGAGACAATTTTCATACAAAATTTTGTAGTGGAACTTATTCAATGTCAGCCTAACTTACATCCGTATTGTTAGCATAAATATTTTATTCAAGGGAAAGTCACTCTGACGTTTTAGTACTTTTATATGGGAAAATCAATGACGTTTGAGTTGAACTATCACCAAAATCGGCAATGATTTTTAATGTACATCTTCTATTAAAAGTAAAGCAACGTATATGATGAATCGAAATAGTTGTACTCTTGTGTGAAATGAGAATTTTATTTGGCATTTGAGCAGAAAAAGCGACAAAAATACTAATGCATAAAAAGGTATAAAAAGCAAACTAGACGTGTGTGTTATGGAACTAGACGACCGGGCGTTACGACAAGAGCTTTAATTCCGCAGATGAGATTTGCTCTATGGACTTTGCTGTTCTACGGTGAAACTCCGATATAGAACGGTTGAATGGAATTTTCCGATAGAATCGCTGTGCTAGCTACCAACCTACGTTACTTCTCTCGTTCACTTTCTTTCTCTCTTTTCTGTTCCGATATAGACAATAGAAACGTGAGAAAGGTTTCTAGAGGTATATTGCTTTATTGTCGCATTTTGTCCGAGTGTCATATTTGTTCGTATATTTGTTAATGAGTCCGAGCAAAAAACATCTACTATCTATGTTGATGATAATTTAACAAGAAAACAAGTTGTGTAAAAACGGGATTATATTTTTATGAGAAGACGGAACAATTTATTTAGAAAATTAAGGATTGGAGTAAAATTTTCTCTGAATAAAATAACTATAACTGAACAAATTAAGTGTATTCTCATGTGTTTAAAAATAGTATCGTCATTTGATTTGCAGGTGGAAGCCAAATATCTACACGGACCGCGCAAGCTGAGTGTAGATTCCAACAATTTGGTGACTATACAGCTGAGCCTAGAGTTTCAAGCGCGATCTAGGCATTTTCGTGACGGGGACATGAGGCTCAAGTGTCTAGCAACGATTTCAGCGTTGTACCAGAGCAGCGACGAACACCGAGTCCTCGGGGACGAGCGTTTCCTCAAGCAGCCGATGGAAAGCCGCGAAACTCGAGCGCAAAGCCACACAAGAAACGAGCTTTCTCGAGGTAGGCTGCTGCATCTTCTTTCTTTCCCTTTCGCCTGTGTATGTGTGTAACCTCGACGGATGTGGGGAAAAGAAAATGTTGCTTCTCTTTTTTTCGTGCTGCACGCGCTTTTGTTCTCTCTCGCTCTCGCTCTCGTGGCAGGAGCTTTTTCTTCACCAGGCGAAAATCTTGTTGGCCTTGTTATGTGCTTTTTGCTTGGCTGGAAAGAGAAATGGTGCCCCGTTGTCCCAATCCAATCTCCGTCGCTCGTACGCCTGTGAAACGTTGACGATGTAAATTTTGTTTCGGATTAATTTTTGGGCTTTGTTCGCTTTTACGTCTCCTCTTCAACTATCTCGTTTTTCCTGCCTTTGGACAAGTTTGAAAGAGGAAGTGTGCTAATAGGCTACTTTCCCATTTCATGCATGCTTTGAAGTTTCGAAGATTAACTCTAATCTCTAGCACTACAACGAATGAACATTTTTTCAGAATTCAAAGTGAAAAGATATTGCATTAAATTAATTGTTCCTACGTTTTCGTTAGAATTCGTAATATCATTAGATTTTTTCCGTCAATATTTATGAATCTGCTAATATTCTTGTTCACTTTACAAGGTTATAAAGTTTCATAATATCCGAAAAAAAGTTTTATTTCACGATCAACCTGACGTAAAAATTTTTAGTTGAAAAAGTTTGTAAAATATACTTTTAGAGCACTTCTTAAGACTCCCATTCGTAGTTGAGTTTTGCTCTCAACTATGCAAATCAAGTTATGAATTAATCAACTTCATCTCCGTTACTAGAATTCGTTTTCTTTGCATATAGGATTTGCTTCTTACACCTTTTATAGTTGTTTCATAATTTCTGCGCGGGATTCAAGAGATCGTTACAATTATAAACGCGGAAAAGTTTAATTTGCAAAAAAAAAAAATATTAAAACGCTTAGTCCTATCGCGCTAGCAAGGACTGTATTTGTTTTGGTCTATTCAAAATTCACGTAGACGAATAGTGTAGTCTAATAATTCCTCTAAAAAAGGCGTAATATATTTTATAATCCCAAGCAATCCCCGCGGTAATAAAAGCGGCAGGGGAGAAGGAATCCCTTGCGTAAATTAAAACTACAATTCAACATCTTTTTTAAACAGTGATATATGTACAAAGCTTGGCTTCTGTACATATTTTATCGGGGAATTCAACCATTTCACAAAATATTTGCATACAAATGCCCGAGACGTTACGCGCGCGGTACGAAAAATCCTATGAAAGCACAGCTGAAAAATACAATAAAATGTGCGTGAGCTGAAAACCCAGAGATATCTCCAATGTATTTTCACGATACGCTATTTCGAGAGATTGAGTGACGCACTTTTGTTTTGCTTCTTTCAATTCTGATACATTTTTGTTTACGTTACTAAAATTGTTATCATCTTTTAAAATAGTGTTTGCGTAACATTATTTTGCCAATATTGTACAGAATTGTAAGTATAAATGACAAGTTATTTAAAAAAAAATAGAGTGCATTTATCTATTATTTTTAGTATTCTTTTATTTCGATCGCTTGAATTTTTTTCATCATAGACTTTTCCATTTGTTTTTGTATATATTTTTATATATATCTCTTATGCTATTCCTTTCGCCACTTTATTATTCGTCATAAATGTACAATAAAGACTATGACCGATATTGAATTCACACATCGTATGCATATATCAGTAGAATAATTTCAATTTGGGTCGACAACGCATCTAAAAAATTTATTTATATAAATTTAAAGTATGTCTTATAGGTATTTTTCAATTTCGTTGATGCTTAAAATATCCATCTGTTTTATTTAATATTGAATATATAACTTATCGAATAATCGAAACTTATCGTGTCCTAAATTCTTTATATTCTAATAATCTTCAATTTTTACTTCCTTTCTTTTTTAGTACATAGTAAAATTAATATATTTTTCGATACATACTTACTACACCGCATAGTGTTTATTTTTTTCTTTTTTCGTTTTTGCTCATTGTTTCAGGAATCCAGGCACGTTCAGCGACGTCGGCGACGATTTTAAGTACTTTGTCGATATTTGCCGTCAGCCACTTAAGGCGATAATACTAGGAGAGTAAAGTAGATGAAGAAGAACCAAAGTGAACGCGTGAACGTCGTCAGCAGCAGTGTGTATGTACTCTACATGGATGATTAGGACGTAGCACTTGCGTATAAATAAGACGAGGTGTACGTATATATGGCTACTAGCGCAGAATATAAAGTGAGGATTCGACGAGATCTTGCGCTTTCTGCTGCTACTGCTTCTGTTCTTCCACGTTCGTTTTGACGCTCACGTCTATTTTCTCGCTAGAGACTTTTGATTATTTCTCTCTCTCTCTCTCTCTCTCTCTCTCTTTTCTCTTTCTCTAGTTGCTCAAGTTTGACGTTCTACAACAAGCGAATGTTCTTTTCTTACTCGTCGACTAAGGATAAAAAGAAAGGTATGATGCTGTCCTCGCACTGTATATCTATTTTGCTCGTGAGTGTGAGCAAAAAATTTTTATCCTGCTGGCGGGATGAGTTCAAATTATACATTCACATTTTTATTATTTTTACTTTTTTTTTATCCTGTAAATCGTTCAATATTCCTATCAAATATTCTCTCTTTTAATGTACATATTAAAAACTACTGCATATCTATCATATTCAAGTGTTCTACTTTTTTACTGGCATGAATCTCTTGACATATTAATAGTAAAGAATATTCTTAAATATAGCCAATTAAATAATCGGTTGAAGATAAGTTTACTCGCTGATTCGCTTACTTTTAGTTCATAGTTACGCACTCACTTGAAAAATATTTCGGAGAAACCGTACGAAAAGTCATAGTCGAGATGAAGTGCACATTGTCGAGAGCAGCAAAATTAATACCTAATCTTTTCTTCCTACTATTCGAAATTCAATAGCTTTCATTGGATAAACGCATTTCGCCTAAACTATCGTATGTTCATATATCATTTTAAGTCATCACGAAAACTTTCAGTAATCACTTGCTCAGAAATAACGTGATAAGTCCTCGCTTTGTACAGCTCATGTAATTTTATTATTATTTCCTGAAAATAAATTAGAAAAGTTTAAGAATACAACTTAATTTTTACATCACTCTTTAATCTAGATATTATTTCAGAAATAAATATATTTAAAAAAAAAGTGAATTTTTTATATGAAAACGGTGATACAAAAAAATATACTTTCATTATTTTTCCAAATTAATCATACCGATAAAATATTAGCAACAGTGAATATCAAACGAAAACTCAGCAAGTAATATTTTACAAGAATCTGAGACAGTCAAGCACTAATCATTGTATCTTATCGCACTTGAGTCTACAAGTGGAAGCTTTCTCGAATATCTCATTCCATGTAGCTACATTTTTACCTGTGTTTAGGCTTCTACTTAACCAAAAATACAACATTTATATCAATATAAGCCAAATTCCCATGAAAACGCGATGCATGCATATGACTAAAGAGATTCTAGAATATTTTATGTCGAAGGAATTAAATGTGTACTTGTCAATTTCATAAATATAAAGCTCAATTCAAAAGTTTTTCTTTTTTAGACAATTGAATTGCCTCCGAATTGGCTTATCGAATTGAATCATCACCACATTCTACTACTAACAATTTTTGAGTCGGTATTTTTCATGCATAGTCATGAAGTCAAGAACTATCAACTCATATAAATTAAATACACAGCGTGAAAAAAAAAATTCACGTGATTTTTGAGCATATTTCAATGTTGTTGACATAAAAAAATTGCTAAGTTATTCAGTTCTTCAGTTCTATGATCTGCGTCATATTATGACGTCCAAAAGTTTTTGATGTAAGTTAATTTATCCATAATCAATTTAACAAGTCGATTCATTAATGTGTAGACAGAATCAGTATTAAACAAAGTGTTCATTAACTTTTCATTCTAAATAATTATCGCAGCAATTTTTGTTATTTATTTTTTTATAGAAACAAGTTATTATAAAATGCATCAAACAAATATTAAATGCTGTTCGTTTATATATCTATTACAGCTTTTGCTAGCATTCCTTTTTACCATTTGTCATTTAATTTTAACTTAATTTATTACTGTGATATGACAGAAGACTGTTACTTTCCAACCGCATATTGGTTTGTAGAAAGTATGGCTTCAACTAAAAGTATTTCAAAATTAATTACTGTAAAGTTTTCAATATTCTACTGAAATACCTATATTGCTTTAAAGTATATTATTGTGTGACATTTATGTTTATGCAAGTGGTCGGAATAAGTGGTTAACAACGATATTAATCGTCATTGAATCAAATACCTTGCCGAGTGAACTAGCACATATGTGTAATGTAAAATAAAAAGAGAACATTATTTTAAATATTTAGTTAGCAAACTCGCCCGCGATACCAATCACTGGATGACACTACAGAGCTATGCTAACTAAATGAGTCGAAGGATGGATCAGGAAGAATACTTTATCACAATTGCTTGTCGCTCATAACCAAGCTTGGGTTGGCGCTTTTGTGAGATATTCCAAAATTTAGAAGGCAATATATACTAAACGTCAAAACATAAAAATTGGCGAAAGAAAATAAGCAATAGTCCTTCCAACGTAACGTTAATTTCAACAGTGTCCAAGAGAGAAAGAAAGAGAAAGAGAGAGAGAGGGGGGAAGAGATAGAGAGATGAACAAGTATAAGGCCGGAACATAAATAGAATTGATAAATAAAAAACGCTGATAACACAAATACACATATTCTAAGCACTAATAATATGCAGATACAATCAATGGTTCTTAGCGAAAATCAATTCTCAAAACGAAAAATGACAGTCACATATTCCCGTTGAAATAACATCGTATACGACAATATTTAGGACATTTATGAATGTTTAGAGAACGTAGAAACAAAAAACCCAAATTTTTACGTTATATCATATACGCGTCTGCATGTAGCTGCATCTCAAATATTGAGTGGACGATGTGACTGTTCGACTTCACTTCAGATTAGCTGACAGAGGGAGTCCGATTACCCGTAAATACGATAGATTTTCATGTAATACTAACTTAAGCCTTGATTTAAATAAAGGGACTTTATTATATAGAGACTGCTTTCTGGAATACCTCTCGAAAGCATAATACCCAATCCCCAGCTCGGTGACGAGCGACGGCGACCGCGGTGAAGTCTTCTTCATCGATCCATCCTTCGACTCATTTGATTAGCATAGCTCTGAAGTATCGTCCAGTGATGGATATCATGAGCGGACTAAATATTAATAATTGATCTCCCTCTCTCTACACCAATTACGTAGATGTTCTAGTTATTTCGGTAAGACGTTAGAGTTAATGACGACTAATGTAATTGTTAACCACTTGTTTCGATATTTATGAAATTCACGTTATGATACTATCCATTCCTTCTTATATTTAAATGAAAGTAATAACGTCACGAACATAAATGTCACAATTGAATAGTAATGTTCTAGAAACAAGGGACTAGATAAAAATATATTCATATCACCTATGGAATCTGAATAATTTTTCAGTCTTTAAATAAACATTGTACATATGTAAATATTAATAATTATTTCAAAACTGACATATTTAGCAAAATGTAAAAGTACATATTGAAAAATATTATGAAATGATATATATTCTAAATGTACATGACTGACACTTAATTGAAATACTTCGTTGAAGAATTTTTATTTGATTATTTCTATAACGAATGTACATAGCATATATAAAACAATTTTATAATTTTATTATAATTTCTATCTACCAAATATAAAATTGGAATAGATTTAAAGAGCACTAAAATGTAAGAGAACACATTTAAAATCTGTACAGGAAAGGTAAAAAATATAAATATATTTTGAGATGTTCCTATTTCCAGATAATGAAGTTTCGATTAATTTCTCTTATCCCTTCTTTACAAGACAAATAAATGAAAGAAAGTTATTCTTTATCATACTTGATCATTTTGTGCATAAATATGTATTTTATTTTGTTATTCATAAAAAAGAGTAAACTACGTACACTATGTCTAGTACTTATAATTCAATTTTCCGTTAACGACGGATGATCGTTTTTTGCCTTTTCACTACAGAGATGTTTCTCAATATACGTTTGAAAAAGGGTGTCGATTTGTGTATGATATACAGTAACAATTATGTTTGAAGTCAATCATAATACACACACACTTACACACATATACATTAAAATAGTTGATTATGAAATAAATGTTGTAAATTTTATGAATATAAATGAGATTATTTTATTTTTCCTACGATGTTATGAATAAGTTGATATTATATTTAATATAATTCAATATAACCATTTAGGTATATTGAGTTTGAATTGGATAACAAATCATTAGTTGTAATAAATATATTTAACAAACATTTAGGTCTTACGATACAAATCGAGTCGACAAGACAAGTCTACGAAACCATCACAATAATCCTTTCTTATATAATTTTTATTAAGTCAAGTAAAATAAATCAACTTTTTCAAGAGATAAAAAAGTCAATGTCCTATTCTCAAGCTCTCGCATAAAAATAAATAGGGTTCCGTTATCTTTTCATAAAGAATCGAGAATGACTATACTATTTTTCAAGATAAGGGATAGGTTTTATGGACAAGAGCGAGGTTCTTTGCCTATAAATATTTCCAAAGAACACATTTAAGCATATTAGTTTAGCTATTACTTATTTAATTGCTAACGAAAAAAACTTCATTACCAACGCTAGTGTGTGGGCTGATTACTAATGGTCAATTCAGCACGGCTCAGAAAAATTCTCAAGGGTATGTAGATGAAATTAAGATTGATATTGTAGAAATGTAACTGTTGATTTTTATGGTTTCTACTTATATATTCAATACCTACTATATTTCATCCATTCTCGGAAACATGGAGTAGTATTGATTTATATTTGATTCTCATAAGTTTTCATTTACTTGTCAGAGGATTTCACAGTTTATTGAGTATTGGATAATTTGTATCAATTTTTAAATTCCTCATAAGTGATTCTTATTATTCATTATAAGATGTACTAATATTGAATTGTAGAGTTTATTCTTAGTTTAATATTTAGTTTAATGTATCATGCGGTTAAAAACTTGAGCAGTAACATGAATTTTCATTTTTCTTAAATTTATTAGTACCCAATGAACAATTGAAATATTTTGTACACATTTAATAACATAATATGGAAATAGGATATTTTTTGCATACTCTTATCGCTCGATTGTAGATTGAAATTTTTATTAATAAAATATTCTCTATATAGGATATTGGATTATTGGTTTATTTTTATTACTATTTTACTTTATTACTAATTTCAATTTTACGATATTGTTTTATAGTTACAGTTCAGAGCTCGTTAAAAATAGTCCATTAATTATGATTACTACGGATGAATTATAAATGAACTGAATTAAAGGTAAGATACATTTTTTTTCAATTTTAATTTTACTTTTTCCATTTCATTTTAGAAAATATACATTATGATTTCAAATATAATTTTTCAAATATCCTCCAAATGACTGCTTTTACATAAAGTAATTTCGAAAGCAGGTCGAAGTTTAAGATTTTATTTCAGAAGTTTCATAGCAGCACTTTGCATGCATAATGCCCAAGATCGATTATTTTAATTAAGTTGAATGTCCGTAATTGCACTCTAATCAATATCAGTAATAACCCGTCACGTAATTGTAGTTTACGTATAGCTAGTGGATAGAATGTTACATGCAATGAATAAATAAATTCATTATGAATAAAGGATGGACTTTTATCAGTCAAACAACTGATCATGAAATTTCAGCTAACTATGAATTTTGTTGACATTTTTATTTTGTTGGAAACCATTCCATACTTCAGCAGTAATTATAGTGATTAATCCATTTTACTTATATTTTACGCCAGTTGTTAAAAAATATATCGTAGTTTTGATATTTTTTATAGTATTGTGGATTTTGTTCAATGCTTACGATTATAAAAAATATAAAAATATCGTTATCTATTATTTTTCTAAGAAATTTTTACAAAGGTAATGAATTTCTTGCAGTTATGAAAGCAAGTTAAATCATAAAAAAAATAATTACAAATTGAAAAAGATATAACACATTACAGTAATATATTTTTAGATAAAATTATTAAGCAATCTTGTCCATTCTATCAATTAATTTTTTAATATAATCACATATTTGCAACTATTCATCTTTCATATTTATCTATTTGTGGATAGTTAGTCGTAATTCAGAAAAATACTGCACAAATATACCCTTCCAGAAGCAGAAAAAATCTATAATGTCAATACGTAACATTCGTCAGCATTTTTCACTCTCATATCTATACATTGGCACTATGGCGCACGTTGTGGATTTCTCGTAAAAGCCTTGGATGTGTCCAAGGATGTTTCTCGAGGGAGAGAGGGAAAGAGAGAGCTGCACTTTCAGAAATACGGTTCTCGCCTACTGCTGTCGCTACCGCTGCTCGTGTAAATAAGAACGTTGTGCTAAATCAAAGGCAGTGGTAGCGCTCTCGACGTAAAAGAGCTACGTGCACCCCCGGTAAAGACTAAAGAGAAAAAGATAGAGGCGGCGTGCGCAGCTCCGCCAGAGTGCAAGGATAATTTTGAGCAAGAGGCACACAGCAGCGAGGGAAAGGAGCGAGGCAAAGACCGTAAGTTGAGTAAAGAGGAAACGACGAATGGCATAATAAGCCTTTCGAGGGTGTGCGTTTTTGTTGAATCGCGCTCGCGTTCACTCGCGCCGTTTAACTCTCGACACTCTTGGTCGCACTCTTGCTCGCATTCGGTAGAGCGACATCAATTTTTTATGTATTATTTTTAATTGCTCGTTTGTGTTCATTCTAGGTTATTATATTACATTATTCATCTTATTGAAATTTATAAAGAAAATTTAACTCATCCATATATTCACGTGAAACTTGATAAGTTATCGTTTTACGATTATTAAATTTACTCATAATCTGTTTTTGCAAACACACAGGTATTAGAATTCTTTACAACTTTATCAATATGCGTACACAAACCGCTACAATATCAAAGATACAATTACACATGAGATATAATTCATAGCGAATAATCATCATATGATGATCGTGTAATACGCCTGACTATACGTTGACTCTGACTACTCATATTACTTTAACAATGAAGCCATGCCTTCGCACGAATATCCGTCAGTTTAAATTTCGATACATTCCATTATAAATACATAGGTATCCAGGAATATGTCGCATATTTCATATAAAGCAAGAATGCGATAGATAGATATTCAGGAACTTTTTGCAATAGCCTGAATACAGGTCGCCGTTTTTTTCAATCTCGCCCTCACACCTGCGCTCGGCGCCACGTTCCGTCTTTTTGTGGCTGCTTGTTCGACTATGCGCTTATATCTTCGTCCTTCTCTTCTCCCTTCATTCTTCTTCCCTGTGGTTTTTTTCATACTGCAGTCACGCAAACTCTCGTTTTTACGACTTTTAAACCACCTTTATCCACGTGCTTCCTTCCTTCTTTTGCAGTCCCTAACTTATCTTGCACAAGTTTTTCCCTTTGTTTTATTTCTTTTCATTTTTCTTTTCTTTTTTTACTTTTTCGATATATCTTCGCACTTACTTCTTTAATATATTTTTTTCTTTTTGTTATTTCTACATACCTTTTGTAAGTTTCCTCGTTTGTATTCTGGTACTAGTTTGAAAAAAGTTAAAAAAGACAGTCATTTCATATCTGCTTATGAATAATAATAATCAATATTATTATTTCTGTTGAATTGTTTGATAATAGAAAAGAAAAATTTAATTCAAAATATTCTACTAAATATTTTTTAGCATGATATATATACAACAGAATATTTTTATAAATGGATCTTCAATTTTTAAAATAAAATAAAATTTTTAGAGAACTTATAGAGCACACAAGAAATCATGAGTTAATTTTATTTTGGAAATAATATATTTAATATGTAGTTTTTTATTCAAAAATTTGGAGATCGTGTCATATAAATATTATTAATATTTGTTATATATCAGATTAAAATGATTTAGTGATATATTTTCTGATTCGTTCGCACAAAAATATATATTTGATCCTACTGATGCTAGAAATAGCGTGCAACTCTCAGTAGAGATAAAAGTCATAGCACATATTTGCCGCCCTCGCCTTTGACTGAAGTTCATTCTCACGTGATAGAAGCTGGTTCTTTCCTTTTCTCTTCCAACGAACAGTCTATTCCTCTTTATTATTGATGGTTACCAACCGATTCTTAAAAAATGTTCAATATTTACCAACTGATTATTTCTAAAATCAATTAATATTGAAAATTGTAGACTACGTCTTCAAATAGTTTTCTTCAATTAAAAGTATTTTCCAAGAAAAAAAGGGTGCTTGCATAAATCTGTTTTTATTACGTGTTGTACTTATTTCATAAACGTTTATTAGCGTATGAATTTCAATCAAGCGCACGCTATGATATCGATGCCATTTTTCGTTTCATATCCTCACACTAATATATTGCCTTCGTGTCCTGATTAATTATTATTTATTTCCATGTGCTGTAGTATGTTACTAGAGAAAAATTTGATTTAACTACTTTTCCAAAATTTCCCGTAGATTTCATGAATTTAAGCTTTTCAAGAAAAAAAGTCTGACAAGGAATTACATAAAAAAATAGATGAGTATCACATCGTCAACCTGTCAAGTGCTTATTTAAGGAAACTTTTTTCATCGAACTCTTTCATTTCATTTTATTCGGCGGTCTTTCTTTCGTTTTTTTTTCTTCTGGCCCCCAACCTTTCGGTATTATATGGCCGCTAGCTGAGTGTTAGCCCACACCACATCGACCCTCTTCTACTCGTTCTCTAATGCCAGCAGTTTCTCGCGCCCGTGCTACTTTTCTTGAGCGAGAGTTTTCCCGAGCTGCTGCAGGCCCATAGCCACTTTCCTTTCCGCAAACTCTCTAGTACTCGAGTACTTACTTATCAACTGGCATTTGCACTGCACTTGGAGAATTTTGCAACGACAAAACGATTGTTTTTTTTCTAATATGAATAAAATAAGCTTTGAATTTTGCAGTCTTTATGGATAATCGTGTCTGTATAATCAAATGTCAACTATCTATCGGATCTGATACAGACATCAATCACTTTGTTGATGATATAATACGTTCCAAAAGCTAGTACTGTTGCGATAAATTTACTAAAAATAAAATGTAATAAACATCGACTTCATTAATCGTAAAGTATATCTCCATTTATAGGTAGTATAATAAAAACAAACAGAGTAAGAACAATTGATTAACGTGTCATTACAAAACTTGAACGTTTTTCTTGGTAAAATATCGCATTATTATTTATAATTTTTATTCTATTATAAAAATCCAATAATGAAATCTATACCCACGAAGCAACAACTTAAACACATAACTACGACCAACAACAAGAAAAAACACGAGGGGGAAGTAACTAATGGTCCACTAATGGATTTAAATAGTAACGTCGCGGAAGTAAACGGGTGGAAAAAAAACCCGGAGCTACGATAAAAATAAGAATCGAAAATGGTGCTGCACAGTAGTGCACTCGAGGGTTTCAACCTTAGCGAGCTACAGAAAAAAGGAGAGGATTTAAATTGAGAAACGGCGAAATAGAATCCACTGAAAGTATCTGAAAACGTAAATGCAAGACTTAAAAATAGCAAGAAACGTTCGATATTTCTAAGGGAGACGGTTCCAATCTGGAATTTCGTATGGCGAAACGTGTTAAGTTTTTAGAGTAATTATACATTGTATAATTAAGAAATAACAATATTAAATTTTATTCAATATAAAAAGTAAATTTGTTGAAAGTAAGAAAATTAATGGCGTAAACGTGAGTCGCATTGGAAGACAAAGCGAAGCGGACATACAGGAAACAAAAAAATAAAAAGAAAGAAAAAAATTGGCTACCACTCAATCAAGCTTCGTGTTTTTCAATGGCGCGTGCCGCCACGCGCAGTTTAGCGCGAAAATCACCGACAGCAAGGGAAAGAGAAACAGTGTGCGCACTCGCGCTTGGCTTATCCGCCCCGTCGTCGTGGTCTTAGAGTTAATTTTGTCTGGAACGAACAGCTCGTTTCCGACGGCTGCGAGTGCAGCAGGAGCGCGCTCTCTCGCGTCACCGGAGGTTGCGTCGCAACTTCTCTTTTCTCCGCGCGACCTAACCTTTCTTCACAAGCAATCAGGCATCGAGCTAAAGTTACTTTCGAACAACTTCTAAGTAAACTTCGGCGAAACTTTAAGCGCTCCGACCCGACCCCGTTCAAATGAATATAAGTACATCGCTTTAAAGGCCTCTCAGTGATCCTAGAAACCTTTGCTTCCTTTTCACTGTTTATGGGTATAATAACTTGCAACTCGATCCTGTTTTCTTTCTTTTTAAAAGGCGTAAACTGCGTGTAAACTTTCGCTGACTAATAATACGGTAGAGCTAATCAAATAAATTCCCACAGATTGTTTAACGTTGGCAAGAAAAAGAGCATAAGGTTTCTTAAAAGAGGCACTCACTCACGAAAATGGCTAAAAGGTCATATGATGAGTCACTTGGGAACTGTTTAAGAAGAGGTTTCTTAGGATGGGAGAGGTATTAGTAAAGACTGCACAGCAATACTCGCCATTTTAAACTTTGAAAAAGGAACGTGAACAGATGGACAGATAAGCAAGAGACAAAAAGGAGGTGAATGAAAAAGGCAAAGAAGATAGAGTTGAGCGTGGTAGCTCTTTCCTTCTCTCTCTCTCTTTCTCTTTTCCGTGCCTTTTAAAAGATCGCTTATCAAAGTTGGTAATCTTTATACTCTTTCGACTCGCCACTCGTGGACCTTGTCTGTCTTTTTTCCTGCTTGCTTCTGTGCAACTTCCCTACCGCGGATTGACGTTCTTTGTGACATCGTCTTCATGCAACTCTATACTGACGTTTCTTCAAAGGTTGCGTTTTTATTTCTCTCTCTCTCTCTCTCTCTCTCTCTCTCTCTTTATCTTAAATCTACGTATACTTGATGCGTCTCTTTTAAAATAAAAAGAGTAGAAAGAAACTAATTAAGCTTCCCTAGTCTCCAAATTCTATTAAGTAAATTGGAAACATAATTATTATACTATCACATTATACAAAAAATTATCTTTTATTATAATCCACATTGCTTTTATTGCAAAGCGCATAAAAAATATAGGGTCGTTAGACACGTTTCGTAATATGTTACTGAGTAATTGTCATGTAAATTTCTAACATAGTTCCTAGCATGTGCCTCGCATCTCTTAGCTGCTTTCTGTGCTATTAGGAAGTTGTACTCATCCCACCTTTCTGAAGAATTATGTTTAAAGAAGAATCTGAATGATTGATTTGATTATTTAGTAACAATTTTCATTCTATCTGAAAATTATCCGACATTGCAATGTACTTGCAGAGAAAATTTTTATAACAATACTTCGATAAAGATAATACCATTTCTTGCTTTTCTAAAACTTTGACAAATTATGAATTCAAAAATATCAAAATTTGTAATAGCTTTTATAAATATGTTATATCAAAGTTGATAAGCACATTAGCAGTTTCCCTAATTCATAAATCCAATTATTTTTTAAGTTCTAATCAGCTGCAAATGTTTCGTTTTCACTAGCATAAATCTGATAGGAGCTTCGTTATACTTATAAGCTTTTTAGTTTAGTATTTGATAAGACTATTTAACCATTAAAAATATATTTCAATTCATCATACATGAAAAAAGGTCTAAAATTTAAGTTACTGTGTCACTTACTATATTATTTTCTTGCTAATTTCTCTCCTCTCCCGACTTTTCACGTTGTAGTTACGGAAACGTGAAACCCCTCTTTCAGGACTCTTAAACCTTTATCCTCAGGCTTTCTCTTCTTTTTCCGATTCATCTTGTAAGTTTTCTCATTGTTTCGTTTTTTCTTCTTACATTTTACGATATCTCTTGGTGTTTTTTTCTCGGCTTTGCTTCTGGATTCGTCTGCAAGACCTTTCCTTCCGGCTGCTTACTTTAGTTTTAACCTCACGACGACCTTTTGTGTCTTAGTTTCATTCCGTGTCTGGACTTTTATCCTTTTACTTTTTCACATGAAAATGTTAAAAAATATGTGTATGAAAATTTATTGCACCCTAGAGTCTGCGAGACTTGAGTTATCAACTATAATTTAACATGTAATTTATTCTTAAAATTGTATTAAATTTTCTCAGATTTCGTGTTACAATAGTTAATATGATTATTCACTATACTTTATATAACGCATATAAAATCTCAATGTAATCAACCACATGGATCCTCAAGCGATAAAGATCATAAAACAAAAACATTCAAATATCCTTCTCAATATCATAAAATTATTACTCGTACCACGTAATCTCTATTATAACCCTAAATGGAATATATATGTTTTGACTAATAAATTCAAAGATTATTATTCAACACCTTTTAGAATCATGCTTACGATAAAAAGCAAATATTATGGATTGCTATAGAACTCGTGGATTATTAGCTTTAGGATTATTGATGGACGTATCACAGTGATATCTGTAGCTGCATGCGTACAAAATAAAAAATTCTGGTAGTCGTCTCTCAGCAATTTTTCTACGTAAATACTAATGCATAAAAAGAATAAAATTATCAGTTGTAAAACGATATATTTTGTTTTGAGTTATTGAGATTTTTGGGTTGTTTTCTATGTATAGCCACGTAAAGTCTACATTTTAATGATGGATGGTTCTGAAATCTGACAATATATTTTTCATATTCAAAATATGATTATTGCATTCTATTGGAAGAATTTAATAGTAAATAAAAATAGAGTAATGAATTAATAAGGTACACTATTAAAAAACTTATGTATGGATCATACATTGCTTAATGAGATCATTGATTTATTCAAGTAGCGCTGTTAGATAAAAAGCGACTCTGTATCTCTATGTATCAATTATTAATACTGCCAGAAATAAAGTAAAGGTTTAATAATATCAGGGTCTCGGGGTCAGTTCTCAACCAAGTAGTATTTTTTATGCATTAATTATTTTTTATTGTACTAAGATGTAGACAACTGATATTTTTATATGAATGAATGTTAATACTTTTTGAATATTTTTCAAACAACGTTACATCCGGTTTCAAGTGAATTTTATTTCTGATGAAAAAAGTTATTGTTCATTCCAATAACGTTGAAAAATGGTGTTATTTATAACGTTGCAACATAACGTTTTTTTTTTTTTTTCAACAAAGTGCTTTATTAGATGCTTAATGAGTACTGATTAAATGAAATTAATCATCGTGAAAGGACACTATTTAAAATAATATTTTATCTTACATTTTATTTTTTTGAACAACAAGGAAAAAAGTATGAAATTCGAAAAATTTTCATAAATCGCAGAGAAAAAATTGTTAGATATAAACTGGATCGTGACAATTTAAATACAAAGGAATATATTTGTTCATATTTACTGCATAAAAATGTATCAAATCTCGCACAAATGTTGCAAATCGATACGACCTAAGTAGCCAATTATTTGGTCTACAAAAAGAAAACTGGCATTGTAATTCATATGAATTAAATCACAAAGAGCTGAAGCAGCTCGTTTCTTTAGTTGTATCATCTTGACTGCACGTTCAAAACTCTTGAATCTTACAACCGTATGGCCAGTAGAATTCTTCATTCTTACAAATGGACCTTATTATCGAGATAATATTTGAATCTCGGGCATACTGTTGGATTTTCGTATCACTGCTAATCAACAATTGGTAAAACGTTAATGAATCGTTAATCTTAACTGTCTCTAATTTAGTCAGTTGTTGTCGACAGATCTTGAAAAAATTGCTGGTTATTGGATGGGAATTAATTATTCGAGCGTTGTGCTCGCTAATGATCGCCATCCCTTGTTTCTCCAGTAATGCTAAATGTGATATAACAGACTCAAGAAGGACAAGCAAACGATACTCCAACGCTGTTTCGAAAATATCCTCAAATCCAGGAGGTTGTAGTTGCGGGTCTGCTCCATGCTTGAGAAGCAATTCAACCACATCTTGATACCTTGTCCCATCCTCAACCGATATATATTTCGCTGATGAAAAAGCAGCTGATAACGGTGTTCTGGAATAAAAATTTAGAGTGTTCGGTTTTGCCCCGTTATTCAATAAAAATTCCACTGTATATGGAAGTCCAGCTGATGCGGCGTAATTCAAAGGAGTTTCTCCGTCATTATTCAGTGCATCCACCTCAAATTTCTTACCATACAATTCATCAATGACACCGTCATTATCGTTTCTCGCCAAATAATGTATTGGGCACTGACCAATTTCATCTCTATCATACAGATCAATATTGGATTGAAGTATCCTTCTTACTATTTCTTTATTACCATAAATATATGCGTAGTTGTAGTAGCAGTTCGTTTCCAGCGGCACATCTTGGTCTACTATCATTTTGATAATTTTCAACACCTTCTATGAGAACAAGCGCTACAACGGACGTTCGAATATATAAAAATAGTAAGTGAGAAAAATATACAACGGCTACTTGGTGTTCTTTGTAGTAGCTTTGTTTGATTTTTATAGCTTGTGGATCAATCACAGTGCAAAATAGATTGCGGCCATCATCCGTAAATAAAATGTTGGCAACCGATACGCGATTGTTCAAGAATTTATTTAGAACTCTGAACAGCCTGTAAGCAATAGTGTTCGGTGCCTGCAGAAACAAACGAGAACCGTGTTTTGTTTCAATCAGTAACTTCGTTATATTAATTAAACCAGAGAATTTAGGTTTGAATTGTTGAAAATTCTTTGCTCTTTTAGCCAGCGAGTAACATGTAAGATACTATAGCTGCAAAAGTAAAACGTGTTGAAACTAAATACTTGATTTATTTCAAAGTAATTATACTGTAATTCAGAATTTTATTTGATTGTTCATTTTAACTTGAACGAAAACGTTTTTAAACTCACTTCGGCTATATTGCAACGAAGAAAAATTTCCCAGGTGCGTATGTAATTTTTAATATAATTTTGTTTATAGATAAACGTAATTCTGAAATTGAATAGCACTTTTCACTTAGAGGTATTTACTTTCTGATTGTGCAAAATACTCATTAATAAAAGTACACAGTACACAGGTCGTTGAGGGACATGGATCAGACCACTTTGGACCTCCTAAAGTGAATGCCACGACGAGGCCGACAAGAGAGGCATGAGCTGCATCGAAATCGTATCACTGATGGAGGGGGTATAATTATACTATCTATTGATAGAAATTATTTATATAAAATAATATCTGTTTATAGATCATGTTCGCTTTAAACTGAATCCCTCACTGAATTTTCGCTTCTACGATAGATAAATACTAACAATCAAAATTTCTCTTTATCATAGTGTAAAAGTCGATACAACGTAGTTAATGTATTCGCGTTCGAATTTAATAATTTCGATCAAAAATGATGAAAATATAATTATAGTAAATTTAATTTCACAATAATCTTTTAAACATTAATTAATAAAGAAAATCAAATACAAAATAATAATCTACATTTAGGAAAATTCAGCAAAATAGTATCTTTTTCAACTATTAATTATGACAGCTAGTTCATTATTCATGGTAATACCTTGACGAAAAAGTTATATATATATACTCAAAAAAGAAGTTGAGGAGAAAAGCGGGTTAAAAGAGAGAAAGAGAACGAAAACGTGCGATGTACGACATTGTACAAGTATAAGTACAGAAAAAATTTTAAATTATTATACACATTATCTCTCTAGCTCTGCTCTTCTCTTCTCATAATGCTGGTTGTCACTTTTTTTATATTCTTATGAACTGACCTACTTACCTTCAACCTACTGTTATGCGTTCATTAGTTTTTTTTAATTTATAGACGTCTTTTGTAGTTTCGTTGTGATTCAATTTTCATTAATTTTCTATCTGACTATGAGTAAAAACTGATTTTTTATTTCCATAATATGTCAAAATAATTGCAGTCTAATAATTTTAGTAAGAACCATATTAACAAAGCGCAAGTAGCAAAGAAAATAATTAAAAAAACAAAAGGCTGGTCACTCGCCACAAGAAACAAACAATCAGTGTACAATTTGCTTACTCGGTACACACTTGTCAAACGGACGGGGCAAGCGAGCGCGTGACGGTTCGCCTTGAGAGGTGAGATAGGTCGAGTGTAGCCGTTGCTAACTGTGCGCTCTGGATTCTATTTTGCTTATCAAGCTAGATAGCTGCGCTAACTGCTTGCAGCGTTGACGACGACGACGAAGGTGGGAGCGAGTGTTTGATGTACGGCGAACCAATATGCTTCTGCAGCTCTGACAAGATGTCATGCGCATTGCAGCTGATGACGTGCGCATCAGCATACGGTCGCGACGCGTATCTCCCGGCGAGTACGTAGCGAATGTATATTTAATATAGATATAGATATCCTTCAACTGGAATACATATAGATGTTGCAAAATGCCACAACGAATGACACGCGAAGAGTAAATTTCTAAGCATTAATTCTAAGCCATGGCAGTAAAATAGGCTATGTAGGCGGAATCGACATTTTAGGAATTATGTAAGTTTCAAGTCAAGGAATTAATGCGTTGCGCATACAATTGCTCTATTGACTGTGTAAGCCACACTTGTGTAGGAAATTTTGACTACACGCAGTGCTTTAGGAATAACTTAACTTATTTTATTATGTGAAAAGTGTCATTCTAAATAATATTCGCAAATCTACAGTTCACGACAACAATTTTTATGGTATTATTTTTAATTTCCAGTTCAGATCTTAGCAAAAGGTAAAAAAATTATACATTCTGCAAGAGAGAGAGAGAGAGACGTATCTATAAGGAGAGCATGACTCTGTTAGCGATAACGTGTCAGTGGTGTATTCACTGACGAAGATCCTGAATATTTGAACGTACGATCAGCCACATCGAAGCATTTGAAATTTCAAAGTATTACTTCTCTTCCATCGCCGAGCTGTCGATTCTTGTCGTCTTTGTCTTCTCAAGCCGGCCGAGAGTGACAAGGGTAAGGTAGCAAATGAAAATTGATAGTAGCAAAACAGTGCTTTTCTCTTTCAAGCAGAGAATTTTATATCGTATGAAAATTGTAAAGAATACGAATTGAATGGAAAGATAAAAGTTAATTATCAAAATAATTTCAAACTATTATCTAGGTATAAGCTATTTATCAAACAGGTGATGAGTATTATTTGATATACTGACTAAAAATGCATTTTACTACTCACAGTTACTTCTAAGTGCATATTTGATACCTTACACGTAAAAAGTACTATATAGATATAAAAACAATATATTTTTACTTTATTTTATTAAAAGCAATTAGTTATTTTGAATCATGAATATTAATCTCAAAATAATCATCAGTTATCGTTCATTTTCAGACAAAGTATTCATATCTATCTTTATATTACTCGTAAAGCGAAATTCACAAAATAAAATAACTCAAAGTATCTTCGATTATCCACCATTCTATTTCGATTCTAGAAAACAATCGAGGAAGTTTAGGGCATTAAAAATTTTGTTATCATATGCTTATTTCAATCGTACTTATACTTGCTCCTTCTTCATTATAAAACCAAAATAATTATTCATTTTCTTCTTTTCGAAATAACAAACGATAAATAATGTCAAATAAATATTTAGATAGATGTTCCTTATTAATCATATATAAATGAATATTGCGCGTTTAAGGAAGTATGTTAACACAGAAACAAATACAAAAAAGGCAAATTCTACTTTAATACTCAAGGTATAAAAACAAGATATAAATAAAACTGTAGCTGCAGCCACGCAAATGCGCTTTTTAGTATCAATCGGACATTTTTTCAATAGACATAAAGTACACATGTCAGGAAAGTAAATCATGTGATTTACATGGTGGAAAGAAAACATGAATGTCACAAAAGTGTACAAATGCCATCGACGATAAATTGATTGTCGTCGCTACAGAACAGTGAGTTGTGTTAAAAATACTAATAGGCCTTTTGTATTATACCCGTGTATATTGCATTTCTACATATGCAAATATGCGCGCGTCTTGAGCATGAATCGATTGATACGCTCGGAGTTCCTCAAATATATCTTCACATGCGACGCGCATTCGGTATTATATGGCGCCTCGGTAGTTTATTACGTATGCGCATTATATTTGGCGGGCCCGTCGTGCTCTGGGACTAACGCTCGCAAGTGCGATAATCCGATATCAGAAAAAGACCAATGATATGTGGTATGAAGTTCAGTAATGGAAACACATTTTGAATGATAAAAATTGAATAATGAAAAGAGTTTTTTCAAGTGAAAAAAATAAAGTATTTTTGAATTTATCATTGCTGAAATTTAGTAGTACCCGGTATTATGATTCGACTCCATTAAATGAGTTCAAAAATATATCACATATTTATAAATCAAGTTGAATTGGAATAATAATGACTACAAGTAGTTTTAATAGTCAACTTACACATATTATTTACTCATACGTCATTTCAAAATAAAGTTGAAAATTACTAAAGTTTTTAATTAATATACAACGAAAAGCATATTTCTTTTGTTTTTTCAATTTTCACTCTTGCTGTCATGTCTGAAGCATTGTAAAAGTTTTTTATGGATATTAATTAAACTTTCAATATTAACTTTTTATATAAATTACATTTTTATGAGAGAGAACTTCTTACAAGCATTTGATACCTGTACGAGCTCATTATAAATCTATAGACATTTTGAGTGAGTATCGCTCTTAAACTTTTTTGTAACAAACAATGTATTAAAAGTCCGTTTTTAAGTTGTAACGCTTGTGTAAAGTGTTTCAACTAACGTTTGACACTCTTCCGGTTGAAACATGATCCGTAGAATGCCATAACTACATTTTTCTTTCAAAACTCTCGGGACTCTTTTCACGTTCTTGTGCTCCGAGTCATGCAGGATTAAAGTGACGGGAGAACGAATACTCCCTTTCTCTTACTCTCCCGAGGAACTCCCTTCTTTGTCAGCACTCTGAATTATTTGAAAAGACAAAGTGCTAAACTTTTGAAATCGCTAGTTTTTCGGGGTATTAGATTTTACAGACATACAAACAAGTATTTTTATCGTAAGTTGACAAAAAATAATGCTTTTGTGTCTGCTATTCTAATAACCCAGATGTATTCGTTTATATAATTAAAATGATCATTAGCTTGAGTCATCGATCGTTCGATTCATATCTTCAATTCAACTGGAAGCAGTCAGTTTTATTCCTTAATAAACAGCACATTGATACGATACGAAATATTGGTTCAATTAAACTTGTGATTAAGTTTTGGCGGTTTAAAAGAGTAGATCATTTTCACTTGTCTACAGTAATTGAATATCGTCTTTGCATGCACAAAAATTGCTTACTTATTTAGAGGTTTTTTATTAATTACTTTTTTTTTATTTTTTGCTATAACGTTAATATAAAATTGTATTCGACAGCGGGCATTTTTCAATTAAAGTGGTGTACTAGAAACATGTCAAATGATAATATTTCAAAATCTTATAATTAAAACAAACAGAAATAGCAGCTGGTAAAAAGGAAACACAGATAACCGATGCAAACAAAATTCATGGAAACAGAATTACTCGACATAGATCGTAAAGCCATTGTTTACTTAATAATAAAGTAATTGGTAAAATGGCACTCCGTGAGCACCCTCGACTGTACTTCCGAGCGCATTAAGCGTTCAACTAAATTGATTAACTTTATTGTATTATTGTCCTAGGTTAGCCTCGACTACCTAGGTATTTCGCGGAAAGTGCTTTGGCTTTCGTTTGTATTGAAAAGAGCGGATAAATCGATTTTGTACTCCCTTTTCTCTCACTCTCTTGTTAATTTGAGTACACTGGCCTGCAAACGATGAACGAATTAATGCGCTGCGCGCATCGATTTTCGGACGTCGCGCACTGATTGAAGCGCTCGCGCAAGTTGATTGCCGAAAAGAATTGAAAGTTAATTTGCTGCTGACTTAGTAATTTTTAACTGACTTGTGTAGCCGACCTTTTTTTTTGCTGAACGTGACAGAATTCGTTAAAAAATATCCCGTCGACTTTTCAATGGTTCTCTCGCACTTTTATCCTGATTTGACGACTGAAGTTGAAAGAATGGATCAATGGGTGGAAAAATCGACATTTATTTGATTTTTGAAAAAGGTAGAAACATCAAACATCGCTCAATTGGTATTCGGGAAAAATTCGAAGGGATTCAATTGGCCGAAATAAATTAATAATCGAGCGACATTAAACTATCCATCGGCCGAAGTGCTCGATGTTTATCGCGAGAATCAAACACTTCTCGTGCAGATTAATGGCAAAAGTCCGTAGTAAGACTGAAGAAGGGAAATTGCAAGGCATCGCACACAAAGCACATAGGAGCCGAGCGGAATCAAGTTGTAGTAAATTCAACTGCTCGGGCTCAAGCACGAAATGCATACTAATCGATCAGGAGGCTGCGTACTCCAGCCGAGTAGAAAGTCCATTGTCGCGTTATGCGCATGATGATGATCAGGGGAGAGGCGCGACCGCGACGTTTAAACAACAGCGAGCGGCGGAGAGAAGCATCGGCTTTCGTTAACCTAATAGAGGAGGGGACAGGGGTACATAGTCATTCACCTGAGCCAACGAGCAACATTCCTAACGGTATATGTATGCTCTATATGTATCTTTATGTACCTATATAATGTCTTCTGCATGTACGAGGCGAACTAAGGTTCGGTTATTATACGCTGGATATATCAGTGAATTATGCTTTATGCACTCGATGAGTCATTTTATTTTGATGTTTCCGTGGAAGATTTTCAAAGACAGTTGAAGTATGCGTGTGAAATGTGTCAAGGGGATGTCATTCTAAGAGATGAATAACTTAAAAGTTCAAGTGTTGAAAACCGGCAAAGTTTTTTAAATAAAGAAAAAATAGAAAACAAGCAAGTATTTTTCTTGACACATTTGGTCATTTCTAATCTACCGCCCTTTTCAGGCTTTTTACCTTCATTTACTGAGCATTATTAATTATCTGTTAACTAAACAAACGAAGTAATATAGGATAATTCATTTATTACCTAAATGTAATACATTTTCGTTGTTTTACTGATTAATAAAGAGAGTAAAGAAAATTAATGATTATAGGTTTAGCGCGTATTCGAACCTGCAGTGATAAAATAATATTCATCGATTAAGTGTCAGCTTACGTTGATATTTGTTTGAATTAAAGCTTATGTAGCGTTTGATTGATGCTCAAGTTAAATACTGAAATTTGTATTTGTCATTACATATACACAATCATCAATCGCATTATTGAAATGATAAAATGTTATTTAATGTAAAATTATTATTTTACTACCAGAAAGTTTTCAAAAATAGTCGTTATGAGACTCAAATTAAACTTATCATAGATATAATTTCAAGATAGCTTATAATATTTTAGAAGAGATAAAAATAATATAAATTTACAAATTTACTTGGTTTTGGACTAATTATTTAAAAAAGTAAATCAAGAGGTGCAGAGTAAGTGGCCCATGATATTGAAAAATTAATTGGTTTAAACCATAGTTTGTCTGTATCTTTTGTAACACAAGAGAAAAACTTGGATAACTAAGCAGCAGTGAATACTTTGAGAAAAGTTTCGTAAGTACAAGTATTCCTGCAATTAACTAGATTATCGATTTTATTTAATTTGTTATAGTACATTACGATACAAGTGTGGGAAAGTAGATTCTTGTCTCGTCTGGCGTTTACGCCAGAACGAAGCGGAAGTGAAAAGGAGTCCTGAGACAGGACGAGACGAGGAACTCTTTCTTGATTATGTGCCGTATAGTATTTTTTGATACGACGTGTGAAAAACTCGTTTTTGAACGCACGTTTTTGGCTGAGCGTGCGGAAAGTATGTATTTTCCACACGAAGTATTACAAATTTAATTTTTCCATTACACTTCTAATGTAAAAATGGATGTAGAACATCATATTATCTGAATAATAAGTCTTCTCAAGTAAAGTTTCATATGTTTTTTTCTTCTTATTCTTTGTAAAAAATCATACAAAAACTGTCATAAAAAAATTACGTAATTATCATTGTACTATTCTAAAACGGGTACAGCTCCTTTTTTATTTCAGACAAATTCACTAAAGATCCTGAGGGAAAAAAAGTTTAAAGCTGAATACTTGTATGTCAAATATTTTGTAAAAAGCCAACAGTGCACTTGCGGTGTTAAATGAGGAAGGAAGGGCGTGAGATACGTCTATCAATGAGCTCCAGAAGAAAGATTGACAAGCATCGATAGGCGAATCATCCAGCAAAAGTCTTCGTCTCTCCTTTCGCTCGATTAATCTATCGGATCTCGAATTAAGTTCTCCCGTGAGGGGTAAAAGACATCGCGTCAGAGAGAGATTGATAGATAGAGATAGGGAGCGAGCCGGAGCACTACGGCTGCAGAAACGTTTGTGGGAAAAACTCCGTATATACAGCTTTCAACTGTAGAGTAACGTGATTTGGCTGTTTCTCATGCGAATAAGCTTCTGCGGCGTATGTGACGGATCTCGTATCTACTTGCACGTAGCTTATACACGGGGAGAGAAACTTACTTTCCTGACTTTCAAATACGTTATTTACGTAGTTCATCTTAAATGTTATTTTTATTAAGTTCACAGTATTACTTAACCCTTAACTTGCACACCTCATTTTGGCCACGTAACTGCTCGGTGGGGTAAATCTACCCCAGCCTGAAAAACATCGAATAAATCAGAGAATTTTAGATATTTTGCTATGAAAATTTTTTCTAGTATATTTCAAACCTTTTACTACAAAAAACATATTCAGGTTAACAATTTTTAATGTTACACGCACTGAAAAAAATTGTTGAAAAAAAAAAATAAATTTTATTTATTGTTAAAAATTGTCTGGGTTAAATCTACCCCACATAGCAGTTAAGGGTTAATAACAAACACGTTATCGGTCATTACTTTTGTATTGTTTTATTTTCAGAAACGACTTTGTCAGTCTTTAGAATTGGACCACTTGAGCTTTCGTTCCAATTCGTCGAAATAATTTCAAGAAGATTCAACCTAAACCTTTTCGATTACAGCCGACATAGAAGAACTCGTAATCTGACAAAGGCTGGATTAAATTCCGCTTCTATTTCCACCGCACGAGAAAAAAGCTGCTAGATTCGTTTTTTTCCGAAGCTTAAGTCATCGTGAAAAAAAGCGTATATATGAAACAGGGTCGGGGAGATAAAAAGAGAAAGAAAAAAAGCGCTGCACGTTTGAAGATGTGGCACGTGTCTCAACGGTACACACGAGGGGTGGTGCGCACACGACTGTCCTGTGCAAGTTTTATGGGAAATTCGCTGATTCATTGCTTCCCAGACCTGGGGTTATCCACAATATTTCCTTCCTGTCTTCGTTCCCTCCTTCCTTCCTTCCTTCCTTCCTTCCTTCCATCTAAGTTCAACTTTGTCCTCTTATAAGCAACCATTGTCTTATTTATCTTGCCAAGGATGTGATCTATGATATATACAAGAATTAGGGAAATAAATTTAAGAAAATTTATGCCAATGAAGTACTCGTTTTCATCAATTTTAGTAGATAAATAATTGGATATATCTATTAAAATCAAAGAAATGTATGTATTCAAGACAACAACTTTAAGCTACCATTTATTATTCCAAAGTGATACAATCAATATTTATAATTTAAAATTGTTTTCAGAAACGTTAATTCTTGTTTGCTAATGCAGCAATTATCCGATCTTATCTATTCCTAGTATAAAGTAAAGGGTTAATAAAATAAAATAATTTAGACTTCACGCGCGAAAGAAAGAACGTAGTTCTTAACTAAGTGGAGAAGTAGAAGAAAGTAAAACAAAACGAAAAAGTTTTCACTTTGAAAGCATTGGGTAGAGAGAAGTTGGCGACGAAAAAAAAGAAGAGAAAATTACAAAAGAATCCATGGCAAAGAGTGCGAGGGAGTAGAAAAGAAAAAAAGAAGTCACCTTTAATTCTATGAAAGAAGCCGTTGCGTCTTTCATAGAATGAAATCTCTATACTTTCGTGATCGATAAAGTAAAAGAGCGTCTACACGGTGCTGTAAGAAGTTAAGAAATCTATGTCAAACACTTTAAAGCTAAAAAAATAAGCTGCTAAACATGGATTCCAGGTGTAATTTATTTTGAACAGTATTGAAGTATAAACCAACGTGAATATTTTGATTTAGTTGTTAAGTAGCATTTATATTTTTTCAGTTTAAGTACAATTGTCGGCGAACAAATCATATTTTCTGTTATTAACTATTTACTCTAAAATTCAGCAAAATAAATGATGTTTTATTTATTGACAGAAAGCTACTTTATTATATAAGAAAAACTGAAAACTCTCATATTATCAAGAAACAAAATTTCAGGAAACTTCGTTAAACTAAAAATGCAGTGCAAATTTACACATTATATAACGGTTTACATTTAAAAAAATAAAATAATTTATGCTTATAACGCTCATTTTTTAATGCTTGTTCTAGATTGTTGATCTGTAAGTCAGTAAACATCTTTTAAGTCGATATGGATGCTATTTGTTATCTTACATATTTGCAAGTCAGTGGATTTGAAAATAAAATTTTAAATATGATAATTCACTTGCTCCAAATATTTCTTCGGAAATTAATTATTATAAATAATTAGTTACAACCAATTCTAAAAATTGTAAATTATAAAACTTCGTAATATATAAATAGACTAAATTAAATTTAAATGGTCCAACCTTACTTTCTATCAATCATTGTCTATTATACCCTAATAAGACGTGGAATGAGTCAAATTAATCTGATAGTATTTCAGGAGTGTTGAAGTCTTCCAGCATTCGTCTTAATTTATTAAACTATTCAATGTCATATTAAATATATTCCATCAGAATTTTTTTAAATGTCCCTCTACACGGCCATAAATTTTATAAAATGTTGATAGGAAAATTAGTACACCTTTAAACAGTCAGTAAATCTATAAATATTAAATTAAAGCATAACAACCTTACTCAAGCATAGATGATAATACATACATACATAGAAGTTTTAAACTCGTAGGTTTCATCAATTTACTTGAAAAGTTTGTTCAGTAAGCTATTCTATTTTAAGATGTATCTATTCTATCTAAGCTGTAAGAAGGGTTAAAACCTACATTTCAGTGACTAACATGCTCGTCTAAGGCTCTGTACAAGTATGATAATTTAATGAAATAAATTGCCATTTTGTTAATTGAAATATTATATTTATGCTTATATTGTGATTCTTTATTTAATATAGGTTATTGATCACTTAAAAGCTTTCAAATAATATTTAATATGAAGATCAATCTGATATGTCGATTTGAATATACTCTTACACATATGTACTTTGATAATTTTGATACTACACGATTCTACACAACAGAACGCAAAGTATTCAAACTCGATTTTGACAAGTTATATGATTTTACGAGTTTTATTGTAAAGATATAAGTAGTAGTATTAAAAATATGTAATACTAATCAATACAAAAATATAATAAAAAAATTGCATAATAGCTAAGGTTCTGTATATAAACAATACGAGTCATTCTCCAATCAACCTAATTAAGCAAGGCTAGACGATATGACAAAACGCGATGCACGCGCACATAGTGAACCAGCTAAAAAGAGCGAAATGAGAAAACAAAGAAAGCAATTCAGAAGGCGAGACAACAAAACTACCAACTCACGTCGTCCTTTTCTCTTTCGCTCTCTCCTGACGCAACAAAAAAGCACGTTTGTTCACCGCTCTCGTTTTTGAACTCCACTATACACATGCATCTCTCTCTCTCTCTCTCGCTCAATTCTCTTTGTATAAACATACACAACGAGAGACCCCGAGCCAAGAGTGAACGAATGAAAAAAAATAGCGTAGAGAGTAGAGAAAAGATACGACACGTTTATACACGTGTAAATATCGTATCTTTGCCAGCATTGGAAACTCTGTTTGTTAAAGTTAATTGATCTATGATTGAATCGAGCAGTGAGTTTTTTCCATCTCCGCGATATCTCAATCGGACAACTGTGCTTATTATATTTCAACAATTGTCATTCTGCACAACACGACTTGGCGTAGTATCTAATCATTAGATGAGAAAATTAAACCGACATACGAGAACATTCTCCTCTCTTTTGGCTCCTTGACTGTGAACTGCAAAGCTAGTGGGGGAGGTTAGTATAGCTTACCCAAGCGTGTCGCCACTCGACACTGAACGCGCCATATCAGGCAAAGGGGGGTGATGCGTCGTGTCTTTAACGCTCACGCACGCGTGTCGCTTGCGGTGGCGAAAGAAAAATTTGCTTCGTTTGCTCTCTACCTTGTAGCATGCACGCACACACACTCGCTCAAAGCTATTACTTTCCTCTTTGCGCGCTTGGTGTCCAAGCAGCTAACCCGCACACACCGGCATAATATGTAGGCTCAGGCCACTCGCAAAATTGCGTTTAAGCGACCGTTTTACCTTTGAACAAGTGTTGCCTTTACCTTTTTTTGTGCGTGTTTTTTTCTCTTTACTTTATTTACCTTAGTGGTGTACATGAGTGTAGCTAATAAATATTTAAGTTTGCAAAAATTAACACATTACTGTTGTGGTCTGAAAATTGTCATATTCATGCTATTTCAAAGAGCAATACTTATTCTTGAATTATAATGATTCGAATGAATGCAAAGCCAATAGATTGTGCTGCAATAAAAATAATCCTAAGCTATAAGTTGTTTCTATATGCAATAGTAATTAAGCTATTATAGACTTAAAATGAATATTTAAACAATTTAATTAATTCACTTAGTGGGCACACTTTTGCAATTGAATTAATAAATATGAAGTACAGCATTGAAAATTTAATTGATGTTTATTCCATCAATATATCTAATTGGATAGATAATTAAGTCAATTGTGATGTACAACTCGATAGCGACGTTTTATGCGTAAAATGCTTTCAAAATTTGGTTGAGTGTAGTCAATAACATTTCCAAGATTGAATGCAATTATATTACTATGTAAACAAAGTATGATTTATTATTGTAAACTAGTATGAATACATTTAAGAATTCAATTTCCCCAGGTGTATCATTTCGTGTATATCGCAGTAGTTATTGCATTATAAATTTGTGTCACCTGCTAAACATTCGCTTTTAACTAATTATTTCAAATGAATTTCGAATAAAATTTATTATAATTTTATAATTATAAACGCTAAATAAAATAACTGTATTCCAAATAGAGGACTTTTAAAATAATCTACTTTTAAATGTTAATATGATAGTTACTTCACACATCAATAAAAAAACAGCTGTTAATACGTATTGCCTAATAAACTTAAAATGAGCTGGCAAATAAACATCATCTAGTACCTTCTATCACCAACATTAATAAATGTACAGAAGCTATACAGAGAAGAGAAGAGGTTAAAGAAAAAATATGTATGGAAAGTGGATTTTCTGCACTTCCAAACTAGATCCAAATATTGCAGAACTTCTTGCACAGCCTTCTCCTTACACACGCGAAGCTCACTTGCAAAACTATTCCTGGAGAAACTTTGATATGAATAGCTTCTTTCTCGCATTTCCTTTTCTTACGTTTCCTCTCTTTCGCGTGTAAAGAAGGAAATCATAGAAAGAAAATGGAACAAAAAAATGAAATAAGAATTGGACAATAAGAATTTTCACATCTAATAAGCATTTATTAACTTAAACGATAAACAGAATCTTACTTGCCGATACAGCCAATGTGAATTGATCATGATTACATGTGCTTTTCTTGTTATCCTAATGTAATCATAAAGAAAAACTACGCAGCAATAACAACTCTACTGGTTTTCTTTTCCACAAAGTAGAAGGAAAAGCTAGTAGATGCGTAGCATTTCCTGAGTCCAAATTGACGCACACACAACCCATTCGATCTGCCCCTTCTCGTAGCCTGTTCAATATGCATGAGAGCCCCGAATGAATCATATTCGCGGGGGCATGGTTGCACGCGCCACTCTTTCTCTCTCTCTCTCCCTCCCTCTCTCGTTATGCTCTTCAGGGCGTCGTAGCAACCCCAGTTGACTTTCAAACGCACGCGCTCTGCCATAGATCGATCTCTCTACTCGGAGCTTCCTATATACGCTACGTGTATTTGGTTATCCAGTCGCGGCAAAAATTTCGTTGTCCAGATTACTTTATAAGAGCGATTGGATCAAAATGCTAGACTCGATAATTTTCTTATACTTCTTTTTACTTGCTTGTCTTAATTTGAAGGTCTTGTAAGGTTGACTAGAGCTAAAAGAATAATTTTATGAAGACATGTAACTCGGTGTAGAACTCGCATATAAAAAAAAATAGAATAAAATAATGAATTTCAGAGACGCTACGTCTGAGAGGTAAGGAATAAACAGAACTTAACATAATATCAAATTATGAATGAGACCTGTAAAGTTCTCGTCCACCTTCGTGTATCGTATCATTATAACAGAAACAGGAAGAATTAAAACGAAATTCTAAAATATTGCAAGACATAAAATTTGCAAATTTATTGCATATTAGATATCGCTAGGGTACTAGCAAAAATTCTAACATGTTTTAGAGTAATGAATTCAGGAAAAATTTTAAATATGTTATTACTATTTATTAGTCTTAATTGAGTGTTTACTATTCAATGGGACATTTTTAAATACCTCAAACTTAGGACATTAAATCACTCGAGTACTTTCAATTCTAGTACAAATCATCAAAGGCAGTGATATATTTTTATTACTGAATAAACAATGGTATTCATACGTAATTCTATTAGTTAATTCAAAAACAATATCTTTTATTATCAATAGCTTTATAAATTTTATGACTCACTAAACCTAAATATTTGAAGAGACCGTATTTTGGTCTACAAAATAAAAAATGTATTAGCTGAATCCAAACATAAGTTGAAATACCATTAAATTCGGCATTTGAATAAAAGTAGCTTAAAGAAGCCATAAATAAACAATCAAAAGAAGATGCAAGCTCAAAAAGTATCCATCAAGTTCGCTCAAGGTGTAACTTCTTAGCGCCACAAAATATACATTAAGCTCCGGTAGAGCGAAAATTTGCAAGATAAGTTGATTTACGCGATGCACTTCAGGATTACTTCAAAACCTAATAATAGCTGCCCCTGCGGCAGTGAGGGTGCCACAACTCGCAAAGCCTGACGCAGACGCACTTAAAAATGCTCGCACGCGAACTCGCACCAGTGAGAAAAAACTAATAAGATTATTTACTGGCACTTGAGATGCAAGAAGAAATTATGCTATTACCATAAGAGTCACGGCTAATGTCGAGGTCGAGCTTTCTTAGAAATAAGTGTTTGTAGAAAGATAATACAAGTTGTTGAAAAAAATATAAAGAGAGTTATTTTCAGTGGATTTAAGTAGAAATGTAATTATGTTACTGTAAATGCAATCCTATACTAAAAAGCTTTCAAATTTGTATACATATCCTTATTATTTCAGTATGAATTTATCAATGCAACTACTGTACTCATGTATGTATGCTAATGCACTACTTTGCTAAGATAGGTATCTGTTTCTGAGACGACTTAAGCGGTTTTAGTTTTTTTTTCTGAATTGTCATTCTTTTAAGACTGAAAAAAATTGAAAAATAACAAATTTTTTTAATTTGTAATAACAATTAATTCCAATTTATAGTTTTCGTGCGAGCTAGTATTTTGATATCATTTCAAACTGCTCATTTAATAAAAATTTTTCCATTTTTTCTTTGCACTTATTTATAATCTATCGTCCTTTCTTCATATATTTTATAGCATTCACAAATTGTACAATGTCTTTGGAATTTTATAGGTGTTCTAGCGATATTTATAGAAAGTAAATTTTATAGAAGCTAAAAAAAGAATTTTGCCACCTCAGCTATCGACAGTCATCAAAATTTTAGTCACTGCTTTTTATATCCACAGCGGTCAACATGATAGGTATGGTTAAGAAATAAATCGATGAAATCATAACTTCATTATACTTTCATTTATCGCATTACCCAACGATAGGAATGGATAAAAATAGCAGATATTAAACATTTTCATCACTGTGTGGGAATTAATAATAATTAATTATATTATGAGTTTCCATTTAAACATTACTAGGATGAAAGTACGTGAGATACTTTTCAAATGTATACATAAATTGAATTTTGTATCGACAGTTATAAAGAATAGTTTAAGAATCAATAAGAATTATCACTTTAAATGTTACATTAGATTGGAGCAATACTTATATTAAAATGTTTTATTTTTATCTTATAAGAGAATTTTTTCTTATTACAAAAAGTTTAATAAATATTATAGTTTTGCTATTGTAAAAATATAATTTTTTTCAATGTATATTTTAACATTATGAAGTTTCAGCCGCAACGAAAAAACTTTGCTAATCTCAACTTTAAAACTAGACATGTAATAACGGTGTAATAACCTAATGTAATTAATATACGTAATAAATGCACAACTAGTGAATTGTATAAACATTTAATAAAAAATCGTTGGCCTTTTAAAAGCTTTAATTATGAGCTATAATTACATTGAACAGCATCTCCTTCGATTCACCCCGGGCAATTCATAAGATAAGCGTCGTTAATACGTTCAAATGTATCCACATAAGCTTCTACAAATATGCACGTATGGGGGTGATTAATAAGCATTTCAGTGTGCTATTAGTTGATAGAGTCGACAAGGAGGTCGCTTAACGCTCACTCCCTCAGGCGATTCCAACCCTCTTACACACTCAGTCTCTCTCTCTCTCTCTCTCACTCTCTCGCTTTCTCGGTCTTCCTCATCATATCACACGACGTAGCAGAGTTCGCAGCTAGCCCACGGTGTAGCTCAGAGCTACTTACTCGCACGCTGCTGAGATTAAGGCGCCTGAGGGGCCATTGCCTCTCGCGCGCCTTGCTTGTCGTGATTTATACTTATACTTATTTCCTTCGACTTTTACTTGCGTAGGGCTTCTATTGTATTAACTTTGATTTTTATCTGTTACACATGACAGTAAATATATACTTTATGAATATTTTGCTCGTAAAACGTTCGTCAGATGTTCATCGATTGTGAAGCATGCTGGATCTTTTATACAAAGAAGTCGTATTTCGAGTAGCACTAAATATTTTTATATATAATAAATAAGGAAACTCATGAAATTATTAAATATTAGGCAAAAATATTAACGGAAGTTGCAAGAAAAATTATATAACTGCGCTAGTAAGCAAGTAGAGGCGGTTGTTTTAACGCGGTTATCGGCCGACCGCGCTACCCCTCTCCCTCATTGTTTGATCATGTGATTCCCCACTCTCATATAAGCTCGTATCTCCGCCCTGCCCTCGTTCCAAATATGTTGAATAACGAGGAAAAAAGTTATATGATTTTTTTATACGTAAAAACTTGCGAGTGTGAACCTTAATCACCACCCCTCTTCCCAAATGTATTACTTTTCATAGAGTGAAGGAATCGAGAAATTTTAAAAATATTTAAGGAATATATAAAAAGAAATAATAAAATTGTAGATTTGTCTTTGTATTTACTCATAAAAACTTATTCTAGTTAGACATATTTAAAAAATACCGTTGAATTGTCACATCGATCATTGACGATAGTAGTATTCGTAATGCCATCATACTTTCCTCTCCTTGACGAACATTAGATAACATATCTGTAAACATATAAAAATTTTCCTAAAATAAAAATCACAAAAAATGATTTTACCGACTATGAAACACTGACGGATTCCCTTGAGATCTTAGTATATTGTTGTTGTGGAGGAGAGCACAGATGAAAATCTACACAAAGAGGAGACTAGGAAAGAGCTGATAAACCTGACGACAAGAAAGAATTTTCAGCTGAAAAAATCAGTACAATCCGATAACTGGAGGTGTGAAAAAATATATCTGATGAAAGCTATTTATGAAGTCTTAGGAAAAATAGAAAAAACATATGTGAACATAAGATTTTTTTAGACATGTGTAACTAGAATAAGTTTTTGCGAATAAACACAAAGAAAAATCTATAATTTTTATTATTTCATTTTATATCTTCTATAAACATTTTTTTACTTTCCTTAATTTCTTAATTCCACAAGAAGTAATACATTGTGAGGGGGGGAAGATTATACAATCGAGGAATGGAGGATGGAAGAGGCGTGATCCAATACCTGCGTGAGCTGAAATCCCCTTTACTTGCGTACTTATGCCTATTACACTCGAAATTGGATCTTATAATAAGAGTAATATTCATTAGAATTAATCTTCTTGCAATCAGAGCATTTCAACTTGTATCTCAAGATATAATTATTCTCATAGCATGAAAAACTTGTTTGCAAGCTATTTCAACAGAAAATCCCCTTAAAAACTTGTTTACTTTGTATTTTAATAAAATAAATAGAAATAACTGTGTTTTTACAAAATCAAGAACCAGAAAGTTGGCATCTTAATAAAATAATTTTGCATCTTGGGTTAAAATAAAAAAATTCTATTATGTTAATAGGACTATATTTAGCGTAAGGCCAGCGATACCACAATAGTAGACACATCAATGATGGTCGTTGCACGTGTACATAGTACATTCGCGTACATCAGGCATTCGGAGCGTGAGGCTAAATGCACTGATAATTTATGGTAAAATAAAGTGCATCCCGCATTAGAACCCGCATAGTAATTTACTTATGATTAATGGCGCAGGTGATAATTGATATCGACAATGCGCTGTAACTGAAAATCAGTATATATATTAACTTCCCGTTAATTACATTGGCGTATGTGTAAGGTTACAAGGAACTAAGGTTAAATGTTCATCTGACATTGGCATGCAAACATTTGCATGGGCAAAGCTATAAACACGACGTAATCGGGAGCATGGTATAAACTTTAAGGGCGAAAGACGCAGGAGGAAGAGAGATGGTCCACATCATAAACGGGCAATCTGGGGAGTAGAGCAGTGTGTACTATGTATACCAACGATAGCATAAGTTTTGGATGTCTTGTGGTTCAATTGCACGTCCGCAAAGTCCGCAGATCGCGCAATGTGCTTCGGTTTTGGTTCATCAATGGCGAGCAATAGCTTGGACTAAGTTCCTACTAACGTATACTTGGCAAACTCTTGGGTACTTGTCGCGAATATTGGCTTTGCACACACAGACATATATATGTGTGCCAGCCAATATATACGCAAACAGGCAACTTCAGTCTAATTAATTTAACAGGCCAAGATCATACAGCTGCCTTCCGACGATTCCCAGAGAGAGAGAGAGAGAGAGAGAACGAGAGAGAGAGAGAGAGAGAGAGCGAGAGAGAGCGAGAGAGAGAGAGAGAGAGAGAGCGAGAGAGCGAGAGAGAGCGAGAGAGAGAGAGAGAGAGAGAGATGCTTGTCTCGCACTACCGTTGCTTTTGCTTCCAATAACAATTTGCGCACCCTGCCTGGTCGATTAGAGCAATTTTCCCAAGAGGAAGATATAGCACGTTTAACTTATTAGATTGACCTAGGGGCTATGAGTTCGCAGAGGGAAAGTTTTGCCGAGAAGGGGTGATTATGATTGAAACTGTAAAATGAGTTGTTTGATAGTTTAGCGAGGTGAGAATATCTGGCCCTCTCTCTCTCTCTCTCATTCTCTTGCGTTCGTAAGGAGTATTTGGATAAATTTGATAGAGTGAAATTGCCCGCGTGCGAGTTGAACTCGAGTTATTCGAATTCTCGCTCTCATGCTCGTGTTTTCCACGTTCATTAACATGAATCGGTCAAAAGTTTTTGAATGTTCGCCTCTCTCTCTCTCTTTCTCTCTCGTGCTATTTTCACCTGAATTCCAATAAGGATGGTAATTAATGCATTAAACAATTTTAAATCCTGGAAGAACACAGTTTAAGAAATATTCTAGGTAAGTAAATTATGCGAGATTAAGAATAAGTTATAGATACAAATTAATATTTTGGAAATGTATTTTGAAATAATCGAATCACTTTTTCATATAGTCTTTACTACGTCCATTTATGATTTTCCACTACTTTATAATTGTTGCATACGATGAGAATATTTATGAAGAATAGATTAATTCGAGAAAGTGATGAAAAATGGAAAAACGTAGTATTTGGCATATAAAAACAAATAGGAAATTACAAACATATAGAAATATGACTGATGCATAAAAGGTGATGAAAGATTTTTATTACAACTACGCATTTTCATTAAGAATAATTACATTGTACAAAGATTTATAATGAGTTGAAATTTTATTACTTCAGCTTTTAGTTAACCGAATAATCGTATTTTTATCATACTTGTTATATACATTGAAAACCATTCATGAATAAACAGTACATTATAGAAAATATAATTAAAAATCATTTCTGCAAGTCTTGAACATTTCCGTAAAAGCCGTGATACAATGAAATATTTAAAAACTTAAACCAGTATGCTGGAGACGTTCCAATTTTATTTGTTCTACATATAAAAAGCAACTGTAGCTTTTCTCTTTGAATGATTCAGGTACTGCGCATAGAACTGCGTAGATATTTAAAAATTATGAGACAATCTGCACCGAAGTGATTGAATAATAATTGCTTTTTCAAGCATAGTACTTACTAGTTAAATTTATTGATTTGAATTAAACACACACAATAGTTATGCTATATTCTTGGAGCTATAATTGTGTAGTGTCTCAAATTTTATCTGATTGAAAAGTCTCAATGACTTTTATTTCTATCAGGTACATTTGCAATCTCGTTAATAACTATAATGCTAATAACATTCCATGTTTAAATCAGTTTTATTTTAAGTTTATTTTTTGAATTATCAATTTAAAAATCTAGAACTAAATTTTAGACCATATGTATCAATCTTTTAAATATAAATGATACCAAAAGTTAAGAAATTAGACATATTTTCTTTCTTCTTTAGTCACTTTTTTGTATTGTAAAAATCGCTTTCATTTGGGAAAATTCAATTTAATCCCTAGATAGTGTAGTCTTGAATAAATATTCTCCAATTCATATTCAACAGACTCCAGAGTAGTGAAAATTGTTTTTAAATCTGGAATAAGTTTTCTTGGCAAGTATTTTCCATTCAAATTATCAGCGTAGCGGGTCGCAAAGTTCATCGTATCATCCATCTTCTTTTGTCCATTGTCGTATTTCTTTTTGTCTGCCTACTCCTCGTGTCATCGCATTAAGAGGCCACTGGCGAAGCACAAGGCAGTTGTACTCAAAATTGTGGTCAACGTGATCGTACGTGTCTTGGATTCTGAAATACAGAGAGAGGAGAGAAACGATTTAGTACGGCGCGACTGTGGTCTGGGTGTGAACGTGATGAAAGAGAAGGCAAGTACCGTGATTCTCGTTGGCCGCTACTGTGTATTTATGGCTCAGAAAAACTGTAAGGAATTGATGTACGTGAATTCTTTGACTTTCTATGGACTTGAAATAATCTACTTTAAAGACAAATAAGTATTTGATGTACAATAATGCTTTGATCCGGGGATAGAGAACGCTGAATTCAATCAACAGTTGCGTAAACCAGTGTAAGTGAGAATTTTATAAAAAGTGCGAAAAATAAAATGTCAAATCTCACCTAACATAGCATTGGATTTTATGACGCGACATAAAAGTAAGAATGAGTATGTGTCTAGAAAGTCCACAGCTTCGATAAAATGGTACTGACGCGTAAAGTAACGCCACATTTATCATGCACAAAACAAATAATTGATTATTTTATTGTTACTGGAAATACTTTTAATAGACCATTACTTCGAACACTATTCTAATCAATTAATTTAATAATAAATTTATCAAGTTCAATTAAAATTGCGGAACTAATGAATGACAAAGTTTTAACATTGAGTTATAATTTGTAATCATTTATAATGCAAATTAACATTACACGAGGATAGAGAGATTCTTTTCAGAATCACAAATTACACTTTACAATATTTCTTCTTTAATCGAGATTATGTTTTGAAAAGCCAACAAGAACCAGCGTAAAATATTATTATTATTTAAGAAGAACAAACAGACGAAAAAAGGAACAGATTTCTATTGGCATTAAATTATTTGGCAAATTCCGAATTGAGAAACTTACAAAAGAATATATATTATAAAAAGCTTACCCAAGAATAGTATGCCTATACGGTTCATTCTTAAAAACATCAAAGTGAGTTCGGTTTCGTAGTATGATCGTTCGTTTCGTAGTATGACGTTGATCTATAATCATAAGAATGAATATTATTAAACTGAACAAAATCAGTATTTTTTTACCTATCTAATTATAGTTTTGATGTAATTAACTCGCTATGATTTTATTTTAAAGAATATTCGATTAGATAAATATATGAATATCGATACATTTAAATAAAAATCTAAATAACCTTCTGAGTTTTTAGATTGTATAATACTAATTATAAGTAATATCTCAATGAATACAAAGATATTTTATTATTCTGTTTTTATAATGATCTGTTTCTATACCTTTTGCTTGGATAGTAAACAATTATATTACGAGGGTCGTTTGAAAAATCCGTGCAAAGTCAGAGAGATGGCGCTACTAGTGCGTATCAAGGTTATTTTTAGTTAGTGGCATATCTTGGAAGAGCACACACCAAGTTTCAGCCAGATCGGCCAATTACTTTGCGTTTTACATTCGTTTTAATCAAAGAAATCTAGTGGTTGTAAAAAACTGGACGAAAAAGAATTTCGTGTATTGATTAAACATTACTTTTTCAAAGGCAAAACGCCTCAGGAGATTAAACAGAAGCTTGATAAACATTATGGTGATTGTGCACCTTCGATTAGAATGGTTTATAAGTGGTTTCAAAATTTTCGGAGTGGGCATATGAGCACAAAAGACGCTGAACGTTCTGGACGCCCTGATGAGGTTACCACTTCAGAAATCATTGATAAAATCCATGATATGGTGATGGCTGACAGAAGAGGGAAGGTGCGTGAGATTGCTAGTACTGTAGGCATCTCGAGCGAACGGGTACATAATATTTTGCACCAACATTTGGACATGAAAAAGCTATCCTCTAGATGGGTGCCGCGATTATATACTCACGATTGACCAAAAACGAGATCGTGTGAAGTGTTGCAAGAATGGTTTGCAGCTGTTCCAGCAAAATCCGCAAGACTTTAAGCGTCGTTTCATCACTGTAGATGAAACATGGATACATCATTACACTCCTGAGACCAAAGAATAGTCTAAACAATGGGTTACCAAGGGGGAATCTGCTCCGAAAAAGGCGAAGACAATTCCTTCGGCCGGGAAGGTTATGGGGACTGTCTTTTGGGATTCGCAAGGAATAATCTTCATCGACTATCTGGAAAAGGGTAAAACCATTACAGGCGAATATTATTCATCGTTATTGGATCGTTTGAAAACCGAGTTGCTAGATAAACGTCCACGATTGGCCCACAAAAAAGTCCTCTTCCACCACGACAATGCGCCAGCTCACGCCTCAGCAGTTGTGGCCGCAAAACTGATGGAGATAGGGTTCCAACTCGTTTCACATCCCCCCTATTCTCTAGACTTGGCTCCGTCGGACTACTATTTGTTCCCTAATATGAAAAAATGGCTGACGGAGAAAAGATTTTATTCAAACGAGGAGGTGATTGCAGAAACGAATGCCTATTTTACAGACTTGGACAAATCCTCTTATTTGGAAGGGATTAACAAACTAGAGCAGCGTTGGATGAAGTGTATAAGCCTAAAAGGAGACTATGTTGAAAAATAAAAAAGATTTATTAAAAAAAATCAAGCAGTTTTTATTTTTGCACGGACTTTTCAAACGACCCTCGTACCTATAAGAATACATTCCACAAGTGTTCCAATACAACTTTTTCTTCAAATGGATCATAATTAGCAGTGCTAACTTTTTTCCGATCAAGAAATCTGTCAACAGAAACAGTATACATACAATCTGCAGTAAATAAGAAATTGAGTCATTCCAACATTATCAACATTCGTTAAACAGTAGTTTCTAAATTATCTGATAAGCAAAATTCAATGAAGCATAAATAAAATGATTAACCTCGTCGGCAAGCGACTTCGAGCTAGTTTAGTTAAGGAGGGATTATCGTAGACAGTGTCTCACTCGGCGCGTTCGCGCCGCGAAGGATAAATATCGTTAATTTACGCCTGGAGCTAGAGCAACAGTTTTCCTCTCAAAGTTTCTTCGTTATAAATTGAGACGCTAAATAGTCGGTCTTTGTAAGGAGCATTTTCAAGTTTCACAGCAACAAAGAAAAATAGACGAAACGTCAAGCGACGGCCTAGAAATTTGTTCTGTACGAAGCAAAGTATGTATACGCCGAAAAATTGAAAAAGAGCTGCACTAGAAGAAATCGACACTCGAGAATTAAGCCCTAGGGATTTTAGAGACGAGAGAAATTCGAAAGTTGCGGTAGTAAGACGAGAGAGAGAGAGTAGCGAGCGAAGAAGAACTAGTAACAGTACGAAGGATCACAAGGCAAGTGGTTGCGGAATGATATCCACTCTTGCAGGACTGTAATACTTCTCTCTCTCTCTCTCTCTCTCTCTCTCTCTCTCTCTCTCTCTCTCTCTCTCTCTCTCTCTCTTTCTCTCCTCTACTCTAAAACTATCCGATATGTTAATTTCTTCTTTATATGATTCTACCCTGAGCTTTGTAAAGGCAGAACATTACAAATATATAAATTATAAGTACAAGTATGACCGAAGTAGATTTAGTCTACAAAAATTCGATCGTACTACAGCTTTTTTTATTTTTTTATTATTTGCCATGATAGTACAAGACATAGCAATTGTTAATTATTATGATTATAATAATTAGCAATGAAAAACTATTAAATATTAATTATTGTTAACGGTTTTTGTTAGACAATGAAAACCCAATTAATATTAATCATTCAGACTGAATTTTTTCTCTGAACCATATACCTAGAAAGTATACAATAGAGAGAAGGAAGGTGTTCTGTCAAAGTTGAAGAGAAAAGCGATACTTTTTAACATTAGAATACTTTTTGATGTTCAAATATAAATGAATATTTTTTTTCATTTTTATATTACATAAGCTTAAATGTAATTGCTGTGGTAATCAGAAATAGTCAAAATAAAACAGTTAGTATAATTAGATATATTTTTTATTTATTAGATAATACAAAGGTGAAGATACTTGCTGAGCTTTAATTTTTTTAAAGCTATTCGTTGGCTGCAACATACACAACCAAAGGATTATATTTTCCTAGAAATTTCCAATTACAATACCACAACAAAATAGTATACGATTACTATATTGCGTATGTATATGCAAATAAATAAATAAATATCAATAGGATATTTTTACAGAAACGATTTGGCAAAAATAAACATTGCTATAATAGAATTAATTTGGCAAAAACGGATGCAGAATAACGTGGTGAAATAAATATCGAGCGAGAAATAGCTAACAAGTATGAACACTATAAAAGCTTAATTAAACATTCTTAATTGCGGAAAAGCCGGTCATTCAGCTTATCGAGCCGTTGTTTGATAAGCTTATAAATTCAAAATATGTTGACTGAATTATTTGATATAGTATAATATAAAGAGCAATGATTATTAATATTCTTATAAATAAGTTTGATGGCGCCATCTTTACGACGAATAGAAATCGTATTATTATACTACCAAAACAAATAAAAAATAATCATCAGTCTTTGTAGATAATTTCATAAAATAAAAGTAATTTCTCTTTTTTTCAAGAACAACAAGCCATTCTTTAATCATTTCCTCTATATGCGGGCACTAATGAAAGGCATCAGCATGTAAAATCAAGAGCAATCGCTCACGCTTACTTAGCAAGTAGTGCAACTCACCGTACGCACCGCCGTCGCGGCATCACGAGAGTGTATGTTCCGTAGGTTTTCTCACCTGCAGTGCACAGCTGGTCACCTCGGACAAGAAAGCCACACCGGCAAAGACTGCGGCATAGTTGGTACCCAGAGTCCCGCTATCACCGAGCGAAAGAGAGAGAGAGAGAGAGAGAGAGAGAGAGAGAGAATAATAACCCCCACTTCTGCGCCGTGCACAGCTCAGAGTCGGCGCCCCTGCATCGCATGTTTCCACCCACCTACTTCCAACCCCTTCTTCTTTGCCAGCATATGTATGTATTCGTGTCTAAGAAGACAATGCCTGTTAGTTGTCAATTTTTTCATGACTCGCGTAAAATTTTGCGCAATTGTAAAAAATTATTCATGAATTTGTTTATTTTTTCGGTGTTTTTTCTTGCACACACACAGATATACGCACTCACGCATATATATATATATATACTTATATACGGAGTTACAAATATGTAATTCGTCGCCTAACTTTATTCTCCGTCCGGGAAACTTTATAAAAAATTGCACTAAGTGGAGCTTAAAAAGGATAGTCAGTATTTTAGTTGTTTTATAACTTCTTTTTTAAGTGCTGTTTTTTTATTCGTTTTCTCAGAAATTCAATCAGAAGCTGAAGGCTCGCCGCGGTTTTTTGCTATCCAAGTTTCGTCTTTTAGTGTGTCGACATACTTGCTTTTTTTACTTCAAAAGTCTTTCAATACTTTTAAGTAGCTGTTGTTAAAAGGGGCGACACATCGAACTCTTTCTTGTTATGTGACGAGATACTTTATGTGACCAGATACTTTATGTGACCAGATACTTAACGTGACCACAAAGTAAATACGTGAAAAGCGAGTGTTTATTTTTCATTTTTTAGCAAAACTTAAATGATATGATAATGCTCTTTTTTAATCTGAAATGGTATGATCGGTCTTTTTTAAATTTCCTTCAAAACCATTATTGCTACAATTCACTTCAATGAGAACAGACTACATAACATTTATTTGTAAACTAAAAATCGCAAAACATCGATCCATATCCATATTTATACATCGCACAAGACATTTTAAGCGATAGCATGAGTACAAATTTGCAATTTGAAGCAGAACTTTCTCAAGCGAATTCAACGCATGCATAGCGTCACATGAAGTACAATTTAGAGAGCTACGCTCTTCAATGTGCCGTCGCACGTTTCAAGCGTTGCGCACTTTTCCTCGCGCATACACGTGCCTTGCCCATCAATTTTAGTAAAGAGTTAGCACATTGGAAATTCATCTAGGAGCTTTCAAATTCACACAAATTCTGAACTTTGTCACGCTATCTTCGTTAAATTGCAGAAAGACGTTGATATCTGTTTGTTTCTCTTAGATCCGCAAAGACTTAGGTATTTTAGATATTAATTTATTCGTCAGTAGAGAAATATTTTTAAATGTAAAAATTATGTTTCGTGGAAGAAAGATCTAGGATAAATAGCGGAGGATGTTTTTATAATAAATTGAAATTACAAGCATTCCCTCCTTTTATTACTATTTTAAAAAATTAAAAAAAAATGAAAGAAAAGAAATATAGTAGGATTTAAGTAGTTCTAAAATAGCCATCTCAATCCTAATATCTACGATTTATTAAGAAATATTAACTGAATAACCATTAGAGCTTAAGTCTAATATTAATCTTTTACGGTCTTTTTCGACAAGGAATTCATTCATTATGATGCAGTTTGACTTGGCTAGTTGCCGAGAGTTCGCCAGGATGACTTTCCTAAGAAAGGGCATGAGCATGGATACTATCGACTTAGTTACCGCATCAGTCTTAGAGTCTACCTTGTATCTTTTTTATGATACCAATGAATCGACCCATTAACTATTAATATACCAAAAATACAAAAATTTTTAACGGATATATTTCATAGAAGTGTAGGCGGTGGATCCATGAATTCATATAAATCAGCATAGAGCTTTACTTTGGGTACTGGAGAAACAAAAAACTCAGACATTACAAGAATATGCAAAGATTTCTTAAAATGAAGATCGTCTAAAAGAAAATATTACTCCATGTGGAATTCGAAAAGGTACTATAGTATCTGTTAACCTTATTGACCCTAGGAATAGTCTATAAGATGCAAATTCTCGCTTTAAAAAATATTGATTACATTAAATAACCAAAAGAGCACATTACCATCAATAAAGAAGAAACAATAAAAACTTCTAAACCACAGAAAGTTCCACCAACTTTAGAAATACCTTTTTTTTAAGAAAAAACAATATTTGTCAAGCACAAATCTGAATAGATCACGTGGAAAAAACAAAAGACTTTCGCAACCAAGAAAAGTGCTTATTTATTTCATGGAAAAAAATTTAAGCCAAGTTAGTGCTACTACTTTCATTCAGTAGTTTCATGATTTAAGAATAAATAATAAGGGAGAGAATTTTGTGAATGCAATATTAGCGCAATGATGTAATAAAAACGTATTCTTTAGATTGTCTACTAGAAAAAATAAAGAATTATTGTGTAAAATTATTTTCTTCTATTAGAATGTATTAAATTTGCTATAATTTTACTGTAATCTCGAGAAAGAAGCTCGTAATATAATTCGACAATTAAACGTACTTACCTAAGTGGAATTCTATCGGAATTATATGGAGAGCCTCTTCTGAATAGCTCAGTCCCAATCAAATAGATTTTCCTCGTAGCTGTATGTTGGCCCTTTTTTCCTTATAATACGTATTAATAGTTACAGTAAACTTAAAAAATAAGACTTAATCACAGACTGCGCGAGATTATTGCCACGCTACGCCAACATTAATAATAGACGCAGGTTGTCGAGCACCGTAAATTTCTTACTTTAAAAAGTGTAGTATCATCGACATTAAGATGGGGCATGACGATGGGATCTTTTCGAAAGAGGCTCTCCAAATAATTCCGATAAAATTTCACTTAACTAAGTTTATTTAGTAGTTGAATTACAATACTGCTAATGAGTAACCGTCAATATAATTAAATGTCACCCTCCGATAAATATAAAAAATAAGATGGTCCATTAATACGGGACAGGTAAGAGAAGAGAGACCTAGATGTCTTTAGCTTGGTTAAATGCGGGCCGCTGTCACTATAAATTTCGCGAGAACGTCTATTAATTATTGATGTAAGGATTACGCTAATGTAATAACAGATGACTCAGACAAGATGAATTAGTAATCAGTATATTATCGCTCTCTAGAAAACAGTAGATTTCACTAATATTAAAAGCTATTTTATTAAGTTGCATTGATTCAATGTGTGAGTTAGGTTATTTTCATAAACCTTTAGTTAAGAGTAAATACTTTATTTTAGATAACTGAAAACATTGGAACATGATAAAAACTGATGATTATTATACGCGTTATCAGCGATAAAATCCACTGATAAACTTATCACACACCATTTTACAATAATAATGATGTGAAATAACATATAACTAATTTGATATTGACTTCTGTAAAAAATTCTGTTTATTTTTTAATTTTTTCAGGCAGAAACCCTTCTTAAAGCATTAGCGCGAATTTTCAATACTTTTTTCAGAACTACTTAAGCAAACATGACTAAAACCAGAACAGACATTTTTTTTTTCTCACAACTGCAGCTGGTTATTTTCGAAAAAATAAGAAAAGTACAAGAGCTATGAACGGTAGCAGAAGGTGAGCACACGGTATGAAGGAGGTCGTTTGTTATCGTTGCTCGAGCTACGATTATCTTAAAAATCGAAAAATATTGAGGGGCTATAATTAGCAAATATTTTATTAGGTCGCGAAGCTTTTTAAAGGAGAGGAGGAGAATAAACGAGCCGTTTTGAATATTCAAGAAGAAACGCAAGGCACGTACGAGATGACCGTGCGATAGGTAACCACCCACAAGTAAAAAAATTGGTTAAAATGTTTAGCAAAACTATATCAAATGATTGGTCTAAAAATTGTATTTAAAAATAGATTTATCCAAGTTTACTGAATTTTTCCACTATTTTTCTTGCGCGCACGAGCTTAAAACTTAACAATTCCCTATGACAACTAACAGAACGATTTGATTACCAATAGAGTCTGTGAAGTCTTGTTTTTATTACATGGACATACATAGTTACTGGTTGATTAATTGTTGAGTAGTAGATACAACAGTACGTGATTCAAATGTCGTATAATCGTAATTTATTAGCTACCTTTTGATGTATTACGAATATTACCATACTAGGTTATTACCATATTACTACCATATTGAAATCGTGATTACTGCTGTTCAGTCAAACATATTTTTGATATATGAGTAATGAACTATTATATAATAGGTGGACGTATATTGAAATGATTCCTCAATTGATTTATTGAAGAGTTCATTTAAAATTTGCAGTTAATTTAGCAAAGACGCAATAATTCTCACGAATGAATATTTTAGATTGCATCCAAAATTAGGTAAGTAAATTATAGAAAAGAAATAACTTGAAAATATGTTATTCAACGCTCATCAAAACGAATTCCTTGGATTCTGCAATTGGAGATAACGTTTTTACAGTATGAAACGAAAATGCTACGTCTCCGATATTTTTACTTCAGCTAAGATAGCAAAGAATTTGTAAAAGTGGAGTTTCAAAGCACGCATACGTACCTTGCGAGATCTCGGTAAACGTGTATTTCGAAGCCTCTATTTTGAATAATCGACAACTGACATTTACTCGATTCAGGCCACAAGCTAAAAATGCCTCGAGATCAACTAAAAAATTAAATGAGGCTTTACAAGTATGCTAGCTTCTGCTGTTTGATTTCACTTTTAAAGTTTTTAATGAAGTTAATCCTTCAATCCCTCCTAATTTTTTAATACACCTATGTTATAAAAATATTTAGCCTGTTTTGCATGACCTTTTGTAATAAAGTATAATGACGAAAGCAAAAAATTAAATTGTCCACTCGAAATCACTCAAGCAATAACAGAAACAATTACAGTTAGTTGAAACAATCAGAAACAACAAGTGGATTTACACAGCTACGTCTTATTCAACATTGCAAAGCTGTGTGTAAGTTAAATGAACACTGATATGTGATACGGAGTCTTTTGTCACGTGAGATTCAAGCTAGGAAACTAGGATTACTCGACCCGATCCTTTAGTATGTTATAGACTGTTGGGCTGTTGGCAATTTATCGCATGAGTTTGTCAACTACTCTTGATAGCAACTCTATCTCTAACTCAATGAAATAGTTCAGCACGTCTGTGGATGGCTTGCGATTGTGGGAGACATTTGTTACAGTCACGCGATTCTTGTTTTACCAGCAAACATAAAATTGATCTCGAATTACAATAAATTACGAAAAAGGAAATTGGTATACAAATGAAGACAGTGATGCCGTCGTAAAGTACAATTTTGTGCGAATAGTAAAATAAAGGCGTTAAGTGAATGAACATAAACTTTCGCAGAAGCAATTTTCAAAGTAGTGCAAGAATCAAATTTGTCAAAAATAAATTTAGAAAAAGTTGCTGAGAAAAAGAGTTAAAGAAAAAAGTCACCTATTTGGAGAAGAAATTTTTCAATATCGGAAGGCACAGCGCAGATGAACGAGGTCTGATAGAGTTTCAGATAGTTCAAGAGATACTTCTAGAGATAACAAAAATGGGGTCAAGAACGTTATGATAAAATCTATAGGCAAAGATAAAGTCTCACAAGCATTAATATACAGAAAATTACGTAAAATATGTGAACAATGTAACATTAGAAAATAAAAACAATCAAAATTTTATCGAAAAATCGTTTTCAAGCACACATAATCTTTAGATGAAAAACAATTTTCAATCCAATTCTTTTTAACTGCTCTTCATTATTCACACAATTAACACTTCATAAGTGGAGAATAAACGTATGTAAAATCGTATTATTTATACACAATTTTAAAACGTGAAAGAGCTTCAGTAATACCGAAAAAAGAACGAAGAATAAAAAAGTTATTGAAATTGAAGAAGCGTATAAACAGACAAGTATACAAGAGCAGAGCAGGAGAGAGAGATATGAAATAGATCGGGAGAAGTTAAACATAACAGCATGAAGTACGATCTGGGAAGTGCCTCGTCGCTGGCGTCGTCGTTATAAACATTCATTGCTGCATCAGGCAGTTACTCGCAAAGTTTTGTTCAAGGAGTTTGTTTAGAACTTGCCTCTCGATGCTTGATTGCTCATGAAAACGCGCTGCAGGGTCTTCGAGCTTACAAAGAGTTAAGTTCACAGCAGTTTTTCACTTTTGGCGCGTATAAGCGCGAATTTTTAAACTTATCTTGCTTGAAATTCACTTTTTTATTCTAAAATATACAGCGTTAAAAATATTACGGATTTTTATAAATTAAAGCCACATTATCGGACTTCCATTTGTCAAACTATGAATCTCTGAAATTTCAATCGGCAATATTTATAATATAAGATTCGGATTTTACACTTCGTTTATTTACATAATAAAATAAAAATAAATCATAAATTACAATAACTCAAAGATAAAAGCAACATTCTAAGCATGTCACAAAACAAAATTAGTCAAAGAAGAGAAAAGATTAATGGTTAAGCAGTTGGTCGATAAAGTGTACAGACCAGTGTATTCGTATGTCGGAACGGCAGTTTCTATCTCTCAATTTTGATTTTCAAGAGAAAAATGCACGCTGTTGTAAAATTTTTATCTATTACTGTCGGCGTTATACGCGCTCCTTACCTAAATTGTTCTTCTGTGCGCTATCTCTGCTATTGCCAGTCGGCGGTGGACACTTTTCCCAAATCATATTTCCCAAGGACTGTTTTCCCAATGCCCCTTTTTCCCAAAACCGTTTTTTCCAAAAAGTGCCATTTTTCCCAATATGCTGATATTTCCCAAAAATAATATAATCAACAATACATTCAGTAAAACCAATTTATTAACTTTCTAGAATTTAATATTATAACCAACAGCTTGTAAGTACGCATATATATCGTCATTGCATACATATTCATGATACTTAGTGACGATCCCAAAAATTTTTTCTTCAATTTCCCGTCTTTTTTTGTCGGTACATTTCTTTACGCGCTTCCCCAGCTGTAACTGAAGTAGCATAATCTCCACGTCTGCCTGTTCTTTTTTCAATACGTCAAAGAACACGTATAAGCTGGGGTGTGCTTTACCGACGACCACTTGAAATGCGTTATGCCAACTTTCCGATAAGTTATTCGTGCGAGCTTTGCCCTCTAACACGGAGTTATATTGATTCCACAAATTAGGCGGATACCGTGGAAGGCGATATTGAATCCTTAATCGTACTCCGTGGCTGCTCCGCCTTCTTGCACCAGCGCGACGTATATATGTACTCTCGAAATAGGCCACGATAGGCTCAATTTCAACAGGTAAGTCGTCGCGTATGCGTGCAAAATGAGATTGTACTTCATCTACTGGGACGAAAGCCAAAGCACAGAGCACTTGAATACCTTTTTTTATTCGTGGATCAGTAACATACTCGTTTTGAAGTCCTTCTTGCTGAACGCGACGATACACACTTTGGCGTAAATGAAAAAAGCAGCATGAGACTATTTTACCAAACGTTTTTTCCGCGGCATTCACAATCGCTACTTCGAAATCAGTCATTAATTTAGTAGGTAAGTTTTCAAGACCAAGATTGCGTCCCTCTTCTGCAATAATTTCGAAGATTTTGATGTAAGTTCGTTCTTGCTTATTCTCCACAAGTGCATGTACGAATGGTAAGCCAATCTCCTGTGCTTTATTATTGATGCCAACTTGAGTTACAGCTCCAAGAATAGAAAAAATTTGATAAAACATGGACGGTGCCATTTTAAATGTGCCGTCAGCAAACCACGTATGACATCGGAATAGCCGTTTCAAATTGTCGGGCGAGGCAAAAATAATAATTCTACCGAGGCTTTCATCGTGCTCGTCATCACGATAAGAATCGTACAGGAGAAAAGGATGCCCGCTTAGTGTTTCCGTATATTGTTCGGCAATCTCTTCAAAATCGGACATTCGGATAGGGTTGGAAGGCGTTTCAGTAAGACGAGCGCGTGAAATTTGTTTTCGCATATTCAAACGGTCTGGAAGTTCGTCTAAGACTTCTACAAAGTATATGTATTCATTCATAAAAAATATTTGAGCTTGTCAATAGTTTCAATCAATTTTTCTACCTGATGGAACTTGACGCAAATGTTTACGCATTATCTGAGCTGGAGGCATTTCTGGATGCTCCTCAGCAGTTCTTTTAGCTGAATTCAAAATTTTCAGCGCTTTCACTTCTTCGCTGTTCGGCGCATGAGTATGTTCAGATTCATCCGGTCCTCGATGAACAATTAAGCTGTTTCCGTCTCCAGTTGTTACAGCACGCGCATTGCACTCGCCTTTATTTCTACAGTTCCAATATCTCCGAAAATCGCCAGAATGTTTGTAGTATAAAAAACCGTCAATATGTAAAAAAACCGATTTCCTCGCACGTATTAGTTCAGCCATTATTAAGTTACTTCCAATTTACAAATTACAAAATTTATTTACTGCCAATTTTAAAACGTACAACTTTATAATTTCGACGATGTAACCTACATTACGATTCAAAGACTGTAATGAACGTGAAGGTAGCAGTTAAACAAATACAAAACATGCAGAAACATAAACCAAACGTAAATTTAAAAGTATTCTTGTTCTTAACTGTACACATTATTTTGGGAAATACTAAAATTTTGGAAAAAAAAGTACTATTGGAAAAACGGTTTTGGGGAAAATAACTTCCGGGAAAAAAAGGCTTTGGGAAAAATGGTTTGGGAAAAGTGTCTTCCGTTCATTGCCAGTAGAAATTTAACATCCCTAGCCGAACACGTGTGGGGAAAACTCCGGAAAACCCAACATATGTCACCGGGTGCATGACAGACAGGGCGCACGCTGGTGTCATAAAAGCAGGGACTAGCCGACGGTGGCGTCGGCTAGCCAAGGGCTCGGGTGAGAGAAAGGGTAGGAGAAGGTCCGAAGTCTCCGTGCGAACTGGATAGAGGTGGGGTAGCGCATCGTCCTCCAAGCTCCTAATTGGTCCTTGCATGAGACCCCGAACGAGAAGGAGGAATTTCCGCGCTCTCGATGCTGCGGAAAATCGTGAGCAACAGTTAGTTGTCTGTGGAGGATAGACAAGTCTGCTTCGCTTTCTCTTCGCGCCCGTTTTTTCTCGAGCCGATAAACTCTTGGACCTGTGTTAATACACAACTTAATAGTTTGGCGTGTGATTTTGTGTGTGTACGAGCACGCTTTTGTTCAGCAAGCTTCTGCGAAGCTGTATCCGATCCGGTGACGTACCTCGAGGTCTAAGGACGCGATGCGTTCTCTGGGGCGTCCCCATCAACAACGCGGCTTTACCCATTCTCTTCTCGGCTATAACGTAGCGAGGGCTGACCCGTTTCTGAGACGTTGGAGCTACCGAGTGCCTTATAGCATCCTGGGGACACCTTCCTAATCCATCGTGGATGCGTGCGAACGTCACCCGGGTAAGCGTTAATCATTTGAATGGCCATTCTACTGCGTACTTGTATAAACTGATCGAGTCTTATTTAATTAATATCGTGAAATTTCTCTATTTTGCTTTTGGTTCTGTTTATTTTTATTATTTGATTTATTGTATTTTTATGATTGTTGAAATGGCTTTTCCCCCCCACTTACGACTAGGGTTTTTTATGCCGGCTGACAATCAATGTTTATTCTTTTAATAGAAGTACTTAATTAGATAATGATCGATTCTTTTATTAATGCATAGTAAACCTCGTCTCATTATAATAGTACAACGATTCAGTAATTAATTATATTATTCGGACTTCTTAGCAAAGGTAACATTATTCATTTCACTTTGTGTATCCAATTCATACTTGCACCTCTATCAAGTATACAATTACTGTCGTCGCAGTAGTATCGTTGAAATATCCCAATTCGCAAAAGATTTTACGATGAAGAATTGAACAAATTCATTTGATTTTAGTATTTCATCGACTTCTTTTTAGTACGATATCTTTCAGTGCATCTAATTCTCTATTCTTAAAAATTTAGAGAGGAACTCGTATAAAATATAATAGTTGCCTCTGAAATTTTCTTGTAAATACATAATCAACGGGAACAAGTATAATCGTAATAGAATATTACGTAGCTTCGGTTGACAAGTGACGTATAATCGATGCATCGATTCCTTTCAGATTATGCAAGAACGTACGATGTGCAAGGTTTTATTTTGCGCATAAATTAATAATGCGCATAAATAAATTATTGTTCACAAAAACATAGCGTAAGAATTGATACGCGCTGATCACGTCATACTACTATACCCAATAGCTTATGTGTATAACAGAATCATGCACAATTATTCGTACGACAAGTGTACCAGAATGCATTCACTCAGTAATACGCTTACTTAATAACTTAATTCCTATGAACATTTGATAAAGACATAACGTGGCGAGATTTTTACTTGTATGTGAATATACCTGTAAGTAATTTACTTCGACTATCGATCATTTCTTGAAATAGCGAAATTAGCAAAACCCGACGCGTCAAATAAATAATTTAATGGCTCATTAAAAAGCGAAGTTTTAACTTAAATACGTTAATTTTTAAACTTGAATCATTCAAATATTCGAATTATAAGAAAAAAATTATTAATATACTTTGAAAGTACTTGAAATAATATTTTCGATACACTTACGGCATTTCCTTAATTTTATTGTAATTACTATGGATTTAAACATAAACCTCCATCTTTTGATGTAACTCCGTAAATGGTAAAAGAAGAAAAAAGAAAGCAATAAAAGGAAAAAGGAAAAATGCTTATTCAATGGAACTAGCTAGTTCTTTGATAAACCTTGCAGTGCAAATCGTCGAAAAATGGCTTCATAAAACGCTTGTCGTCGGGCATGTGTCAGATAAGCACACCAAAGCCAAGCAATGCACTACGCGATGCTATCTCGAGCTGAGTCGCATTATGAAATTTAAACGCCCTTCTTGGGCTATACACGATGAAAAAAACGGACGTGAGAAAGAGAGAAAGAACGAAAAAAGGACTATTGCGTGCGCGCGTCTGGATAGGAAGCGTACGCTTTAAAAAAAAGCCATGATTAATGGCTTTCCACTCGGATGTCCGTCTATTCACGCGAATTTCCGCGAACTTTATTTTTTCATTTCTTTCTCTATCGTTGATGTGCTTTTCTTCACACGCCATTTTTCTGCAGTTTAACTTCTCATTTTCCCTTTCACGCACACACACACATCCGACGCGACGACACACTTTTTCCTCTTTATGCTCACGTCCTCTCGGATTGTGCAGGATTTTCACCTCGGTAGAATATGTGCTTCCTCGTATGAGAACAATAAACAAGTTTGACGTAAAGAGGAAAGTTAAAAAAAATACTTCCATCAAGACTATTTTTAGTAGCCCCTTAATTAAGATTATAAGCTCTTTGTACTGCAACTTACTCTTATACTAACAGTGTATTATAAGATAAAACACCTCTCAATTTCTTTTTTATAAGAGACAATAATAATTAAAAATGCAGTTTCGCGACAGTAAGGTTTAACGTAAATTTTATAACACTTTAGTCGGAAGAGTGTCAAGAAAACAGCCCGAGCGTTTATGCAACATCATAATGCGTAATTACTCGATTATGGTATAGCGAACAGCTGGAGCTAAGAAGAGTTCCACGGTAAACTTGGAGATTCGTTGTTGCGTATCCACTCCACACTAAAAATTGCACTTTCAATGAAGTTGATTGCTGACTTTATTATCGAATTATGAACCTCTAGTAAAGTCTGAAAAATGTAATGCTGAGTCAATTATTTTCTCTTTGTTCTATCAAGTATTAAACTCAATTATTCGTTAACTGAATAACTTCGACCGGCTTATTCACGGTAAGTTAAACTGGAAATACGTGGCAATATGACTCTACTTTTCGTTTATAATGAGGATTTATTCTAAAACTATTAGCTAACAATCAATAACCGCCGACTTAATAGCTAATTTACAGTGGATTAATGCTAATTAAAATATAAATGCCAATTAAAGCAACAAACATAGAACTAACTACAAACAACAGTTTGGAATTAAACTAAATAATAAATTTACGCTAACACGAGATTACAAACAATCGAGCACTGGGATTACTGACCAGGTTGAGCTTCAGAGTCCGATTCTCTTTATCGTAGCCGTGTCCAAGGAGAGACAAAATTTCCTTCTCTCTTTAGGCTTTCAAGCTTTTTTCCCTGTTCTCTCACTCGCGGCCCAAAGGCCCGGGGAGCGGCTTGTCGTGTCCTACTTATTTTCACGCGATCTACTACCCCCCTCCTCTCACAAATACCGCAACATGGTGCGACTCACTACCTGCTTTATTCGCTAGAGAGAAGCAACAATCTTTGATCCTTCTTCTAACTCCTTTATTTTTCAAGTTGAGAAATCTGTGTGTTCCGAGTCGCCTTTAATTACAATAAGAGCTTCCGCACGAGTCCGAGGGCGGTGACAGCGAGCTTGCGATATGCTGTTGCGCCCAGTCTTTCCAAGCATGGGCGACACAAGGAAGCTGTAGAGCGCTTGTCGTTACGCGAATCTCTATGAAAGAAGCACCCTGGACGTTTCTTCTCGACACGCTCGTTACCTCGATCATCTTCATCGCCAACAATCGTTATTCGTTGTATTACTCCACTTACAAATGTATCACTGCGCCCTGTTGTTACATTTGTTTTGCGCTTTACGCGCCAAGCGTTGGCCGTCTAATTTTCGTTGTCAAAGAGACAGGCGAAAGTGAAACAAGAGGAGCACGTGTGTACCCCAACTTGCCCAAAGGTGCTTGATCCCTTTCATGTGGTCAAGTGATAAGATCTCGTCACTAACGCGTCGGCAGCTAATGGCCGAGGCACGCTTTAGTTTTCTGTTTTCTTTTCCCTTTCTTTTATTTCACCCATAACAGATCGATCAGTATGTTAATAAACATAAACATACTAGATATCTCAATATTCGAGGCTGTCACGAGTCTACAAAGATTATTTTGCTCGCTGGCTGAGTGTCCGAAACACAATTGTTGTGAATACGTGATAATCGATTTTTTTAATAAACGCATTATTTCAATTCGCACATTGTGTGAAAAACGACAACACAATTCAATTAAAATTCAATTTAAATTTTAAAAAAATTTGGTAGAATGTAATTCTTCACGAAATATCTTATATAAAAACTCCTTACAGTGCTAAAACTATTTTAAATTGAAACCTGTGATCGTATCTCCAAGTATGCAAACAAAGTACAACAGCGTAAATAAATTTTACGAGCCAAAATATAAGTGCTTGTAATATCCACAAAGTGTGATCATTTTGAAATGTTTTTATGCCCTCTCTCCATCGCACATTCTTCCGCAAGCTACTGGAATTCCACCGCTATGCATAATTTCCAACACTAAATTATTCACAAGTACATTAGTGAAATGATACGGCGATATATAAACATGTAGCCAGGGTACGCAAATCGATAGAGTATCGTGTGCTCATCATAGTTCCATTCGCCACTATACGTGACTTCTGTTATAAGTCGAAGACTTATAATAGATGCAAAGAAACAGGTAGCCACGCGGTTATCAGTAAATAATGTGCTAAGAGTATAAATACGTGATGCGTGCGGTGGTGGTAGGGTGGCTCCAACGTTAAACATCACAAGAAAATCACTTCTGCTAGACATATAACGATTAATAATTCGCGATTCTAATTAATTTAAATGACATAAATGAATGAGCACTTGAGTATTGGCTGTATTAAAAAATTGTTGAATTAATTGTGCCAATTCGATTACCAGGCGACACGAATTGTAAAACAAGAAAACACGAGTGCTCTCCGTGGAACGAATCAGCAGTCAGTCAAATAAACAACGACAAGCGATGGGCGCAAATAAAGATCCAAACGCATGTTAAAACACCAATAGCTACAAATCTTTCGTTAACGTCTGACGCTACGGAATAGGTATAAATCCCGATTACTCACCAGGCGCGCGCGGAGAAGGCGAGAATCCAATTACTCGGCCAAAAAGACGGTATATTTCAATTAAAGCGCACTTGTCTAAAGCATGCGAGCTTGCCACATACACACGACGTAAAAACCATGGGAGAGGGAAGGAGAGAGAGAGAGAGGGAAATAAACAATCGTAGCAATTTGCCAAGCCATGACAAATGGCGTCACGCAGCGACGGTTAGCTACCTTGGCTGGAAGAAGGACTGCGAGGCTTCTCCGTTTTGCTTATCAAGCGTCCCTCTCCCTCGACCCGCGCCAGCGACAAGGTGTCAGTCTGCGAATAACGTACTCGCGGTCCTTAATGTAGGGGACGCGCTTCTCGCGCGCTAGTATAAGTGCGCCACCACGGCAAACATACATCGCAGAGTAGTGCTGGTGTGTAGTGTGTGATGCCGTTAAGAGACATATATGTATGTATGTCGTGGCACCGAAACATGTAAATAATCATTGCTTGCTTGCGAACACGAGCTACACTGGAGGTGTCTGTAAATGCAGGACGTGAAGGATATATGTATATAGGAAGGATATACAGCATACGCTTACAAGTTTGATAAGATACTAATTAATCCGTCCTTGCTTGTGCGCTCAATGACATTGCGTGCGATGGCTTTGCATGTTAATCTTGCAACTTTGGTTTTATGTGTGTCTTACGGTGATTGGCACGTCGTATGTAGCTGTAAGTTACTAATAATCTCAATTGCTTTTACCTTCATTTGAAATATCGCAAAGATTATTGCAATCTTACTGTTCCTGTAATTATAACTCAATTTTTGTAGACCATATGTTTTACTATTGACAATTAATGGGCGCCTCTGTTAATAAAATGCCAACTCGGTCATGAAATCAATAAAATTCAAATTGATCATTGCGTAACAATATTGCTGTTGACAAATTTACGCAATGGAAGTCTAACTCCCGAAAAACGCTACAATTTAACTCATAGAAAATTCATTATAATACTACCTCAAAAATGTCCGTGAATCAAAATTCTAAATGGTCTACATGATTTCAAGAAAAGAATTTAATCGAACTTTAATTTATATTAACAAAAATACGTTCCGAATTTGATATTTTTTTATACGTCTTTTATTTTAGTTAGCACGATTAATCCAATGAACTTCTTTGACAAAGATAATTTTCCTTAGTTAACGTTTTTACCGAAATTAGAAATTGCAAAATTTCGCGGCCTCGTCAAACGCTGTAAACTGACAGTAATAACTCAGTATATCACGATCTTTGACGTTCTTACAACGTTGCAGCTGTATAAGCCGCATACAGATAGATGAAAGTTAATCGGAGAGCATCATGCTCGATAGCGACGAGCGTCATTACGGATGAAATGGTTGAAATGCTGGTGCTCTCTTGCTCTCACGTAGTGCATCGAACAATAGAGGCGGTCATATACCGGAGAGAGGGGGGGGGGGGAGAGGAGGCTAAACCTACAGGGCATAAACTCCTGGGCATTCGTATCTAATCATTTGCCTGCATCTAGCGGCGCGCTACCTGGCTTTCATGATTTCGGGATTAACGGGCATGAAGCAAAATCAGAATTTTCGTTCGTGTTCGTGCGTTCATCGGATATACCTATACAGATCCTCGACTAGGCTATTCGCACTATATACCTATAGCAGATAATCATCCGAACCGAAAGAGAGTATCTTCGTTGAATGCAAGACCCAAGGAGAGGTTTTTTTTGGAATAGCGTATCAATGAGGCTCAACAATATTCTGCGATACATCATACGTTTTTTTACGTTGAAGGGTGGAAAATGAAATGTAGGTCGAGTTTGGTTACTGGAAGCTCTCGAGTTATTGATGACAGGTTACAGATAAAGAGAGACGTAATTGGAAGGTTATTCGGCGATACATCTCTGTATCGAGACAAGGTCGCGCACTTATTCTCCTCCTCGATGAGATTCCCTCGCATGATAATTAATGTAAGCTTACCATTGACACGTTCGATCTTTTATAAAAGAATCAAAATGAGGTCTCTCAGCTATTACTTACTCGCGGAGATAATAATCGATTTCACCACTTCACGTATCGTTCATACATTTTTCAAAAGTATGCCACCGTAATCTTCTGTGTTCGATAAAACAATTTTTTAATCGAGAGAAGACTTTTTTTGTCGTTCTTTCTTGAGTACTCGCGAGAGAAAGAGGAGAGGTATTGTTACATCGTTCGACAAGTACGTTTAAGAATATATAAGATGACAACGATTTAACGCATTTTTTGGATTTTCTTATACAATTTTATGAAAAGTAAATATAGATACGTCGATGAAAATCGAAAAATTGAATTTTTAGATAAAATAGCATTTGTAGGTAATATCCTGTTTTCAGTTCTGTTGAAAATTAGATTGCCTGTCTATCAACGCTAGAAATACTTTCTTCAAGAAAGAACCAGCTTTAAAAATATTTAACTTACGTGTATGACTTAAATTATTGTGAAAAAACAATTTTAAGTAATTATGTATCACAAATATACACTTGTATAAATAACTTTTAAAAAAAAGTGCTATAATTCGATACCGTTTTAAGAAATTTTTTAGTACAGGGTACGATCTTAATTTTACTTAATTTGGTTTCCATCTATTTTTTAATGTGGAATCCCAATTCGATCTACAATTCAGGTTATCTCTTTCCATAAAATTTCAAAAAACTATGACCAAACTTTTTATGTACTAATTTCAGCTTTTTCATAGAAATCGGATCCGAATCCGTACGTTAATAATCTTAGGTTATTTTTTTAGGTTTTTGATATCATAAAAATTATAATATCAAGAAATGAAAAGCATATTCCCAAATTAAAAATGTCTAGAAACTGTGTCGAATCGAGATGTTCTTTTCATGAAACTTGTCATATATGCATACATAAGTGTTGATCATCTATAATGAGAATGCTAAAAGCTAAAGCTAACCGTTAAAATTATAAAATTTGCTTATCCTTTATTACGAAAAGATTCTTATTTCTCAAGTAAAATAAACAAAAAACTATGAGCACGTGAAGGCTACCGGAAGTTTTCCTCGGCGTTCGGGTGCTTAATCGAGCTTGGTGAATGAAAACAGAAAAGTGAGAGAAAGAACGTTGGAGATTGGGTAGGTGTGGTTTGAAAAACGACAACGCAAAAGTCACAATGGCTGCGGGGTAGACTCTTTAGAAAGTCGAATCGTTTGATTACGAAAGATTGATTGAAATTCCACGCGTTCCGATTTCTTCCTTATTCCGGGACGGGTCTGGTACACACACACACATACATACACACACGCGCACATACACACACATACACATACACACATACACACGTACGAATAGAGACGGCAAATTGAATTTTGACGCGAGAGCGTCAGTCCACACGCCTCGGAAAATTGTTATGCGCACCAGAGTTGTCACCAACTCAATATTCGCATCGATGTTTCAATTACCACTGGGAGAAAGAATGACAACAATGCAGTGAGACCACAGATCTTCGTGTGTGGATTACTCGATTCGCAACTTTTGTTCGACGCGTTTTCCTAATTCAAAATTTTTTATATTTTTCCAACTTGCCCACGCGCTTTTAAATCTTCAGTATCGTACGCTTTTGGATATCAATTATGGTCTATCGAGTGCACCATGAGAAAACAAAACAAGTACGGAAGAGAAAGAAAAAGAGAAAGAGAGAGGAAATAAAGCTGTTTTAACGCTGAGAGTGGAAACGTACTATCTCTCTCTCTCTCGCGCACTCTATGTCCTCTTCTCGTGGTTCACCTTCATAAAAAAGCTGAGTGAATTTTTAAGACGATTCTTTATCGTGAAGATACAACAACTGGATACTTGGACATTGAATAAAATGTTTTTTGAAATACAATATTTTTAAGCGAAAATAGAGTACGAATTGTTTGATGAATTGTTAACATAAAAACTTGCAATTTCCAGAGTAACCTAACAATTATGAATGATGAAGAAGATAATGAAAAGTTACATTCACAATTTTAATAGAAATATACATGAATACAGTTTGTTATTTTAGAAATAGATTAATTTTCACGGTTATTACATCAAACAAGCAGATACAGGATACATTGTAATCAAACAAAAACTACTTCCTGTTATCAAATTATTTTCATATGATCGTAAAAGCGTGAAACACCGGTGATCGACATTTTCGTTTTCTTTGCACAAAAACTGCCACCACAACTAATCCCACTTCTCGCGTTGAAACTAAAAATAGGAATAAAAAATCCAAGAACAAATTCAAAATGCCGACAACGTAGCGTGGCTCGTTTATTCATTGCGGGCAAGTCTGGGCGTCGAGCGAGGAAAGCACATTGACATTTTTACGACCGGCTAGCCGTATAATGCTTTTGCGCAGCAGTTTTCTCTCTCGCACACGTAATCCTGTGTGTGCGCGCCAGTTTCGCTCGCGCGGCAGTAGATTAGCCTGGTCCGTTGCGTCCTCTCGCTGACGAGAGACAACGGGATCGAATCACGTATACGTGTGTATCAAAGTTGTACGCGCGTCCCATTCGCGCGAAAGTGTGTACTTTGCCTACAGGTCGCACTTATTTTGCGTGCAGCTGCAAAGATCCTCTATCTATGCCTTTCGTTCCACCAACAACGACAGCCAAACGAGCTCTCCACCAGATAGACAACGTTTACTTTTTGACCGAGCTGCGTAGAAACCAAATTTAACCCCGTGGCTTTATAATTATTTTAGCTGCTCGTTAACTCGTTTGAGATGTATACATACAGCTGGCAGTGCTGCTGCTAGTCGATTTTCATTCGTCAGCTGTGGTTTGGATTACGTTCCACAATTTAACCGAAACTTTCAAACTCGTTGTCTCTCTCCATTTTCCTTCATTGAATTTAAGAACGCAGTTTTATACTTTCTCCGGGCGCAAAATATATGTGCGATAATGAAATTTTCAACTTAAATCTACACTAAACATACAAAGTAATATGCGCATTAATAGATTTACCACGGATACCACAAAGCTTTCACTTGATTGAATATTAAATGTAATTAAAAACTTTGCACTTACGATTTGACGTAAGTTAATGGGTATGTGTGCGCACCGCAGTGGTAGCAGCGAAGTAGTTTATCGAGTTAGTCGATTCCTCCGTTTAATTAGACTCTAGCTACATCCCATTAGAATTGAATTGACACCGAAGACAGAAAGGGAATGTCTGAGGAAGCGTTAATTAGCCCTAAGCTAGCAATTTACGTATTCATTAAATTGTATTAGAAATTAGAAAAACAAATTAGCTTCTTATTTGCTACTGTGTAACTGCCTTGAAACTAACCTTGTCTGACGAAAGCTACGTTTGTTTCACTCGAGACAGGTAGAAGATAAAGAAGTGACTTTTTCATGTAAGTACCCATTGGGCATATTTTAACTGTACAATCATTTTTCATATTTAAACTAATTTCGTGAAGACCAGATTTTATGTCTTAATTATTTTCTGATGTTCGTACGTATTTATTCCGCGATTACCGCAGTCCACTCGATTCTCGGTGTTCCCTCAGGTACAGAAAGAAAATTAATGTCTCATAAATCTTGGAGATGTATATTTTCGGTTGTGTAATTTATTTGCTTAATCTTAAGGTAATCTTGCACGCGCCAACACAACTAATTGCAAGATACATCCCGTATACGTAAAATCCGTGAAAAGTTTCGAAAAGTCATCAGACATACATTCAACTACTTTTATGATTTAGCGCACTGGTGAATTTTCTCTTATCCTCGCGTCAGTTAAAATAGAGTAGTATTTTGTTGCGCATAATATTATTACTCGGTGTGATACGTTGCAATGAAGTTCAACTAATAATAAGGGTAATAAAAAGATGAGTAGTTAAGCAAAAGTTAATTTTCAGTAACTTTATACGAGTGATTTTTAATGAACATTCCACATTAGTTTCGGTTTCTTCACCGAAACTAATTTGGAAATTAACACGAAAAATCAGCGAGGATAATCCACAGAAATTCATTTTCCAATGCCATTGAAAACAATCCCCCTCGACTTTGCTAGCACAGAGGATTTTCCAATTTTCGCTCTTACAGCCCGTAGAGAAATATCGAATTATCTTCCACCTTTGCCATTTATTCGTTTTCGCGGTCCGCACAGCTTCCAAAGCGTAAATTTGAAATAATGACTATGGCTCGCGTATTACCGTGCAGAATTTGGTGAGAGAGGGAGAAGTGATGTAAGTTTCGGTCACGTGAATTGTCCCGCGATTGCTTGCATTATCATACGCTCGTGTAGCTACAATACTCAGCTCTTCAAAAGTAATTTAATTAACCCAAAGTGAGTAAAACTCACGTATTGGCTGGCGTAAGCGCATATTTATGAAATCGCTGATTATTTGGGCGGAAGACAAAGAGAGAGAGAGAGATAGAGAGAGACCATTTTAGGACTAGAGAAAGCTTTATATTATCTAACCTCTAGTACCTTTTCCGTTCTTCGTTGTGTCTTTCTACCTTTGTTTGCCACTTTCTTACTTTTCTCTCCTCGCTATATTTCTTTTCTCCGGCACGTAGTCTCTCTTTCTCTCGTTCCTTTTTCATGCTCATTTTCTCTCATTCGCGAGAGAAAACTCTCTTAGTTTCTTTCTTTTTCTGCTCGAGCGACATTTACATTTATTTTCTCATTGCTCACTTTCGCACGCGCCTTTCCATTATTTTCTTTATGTCGACGAATTTTCTTTGATTATATCCATACTTATCCATTTTAAACTCGTTGATTCCTTTTTCGTTTGAGAAAGAATCAACGAAAAAAGGCTCATTATATTTTCGTTCAATCATACAGTACTGATCCGTAGCCTGTTCTGTAATCAATATAATATACCTTAACCTTCACTCAAATGCCAAAAGCTAGAGGAAAAGAACGCTGAGAAAAGCTAGGTATCGTTGGGCGTTGTAAGCTTTCTCCCACAAGGTACAGTCTAGTTTCTTTGAGATTTGATTGTCATATATAGAGCTAGAAAACTGCCAGTAGTAGTGCCAAGAGTAAAACGTATTCGAACAATAGGAAAAAGAAAAGTATATGGAAGCAGAGAAAAGATTAGAAGGAAGAGAGAGAGAGAGAGAGAGAGAGAGAGCAAGAGGGAGAGAGGGAAGAAGAGAGAGAAAGAAAGAGAGAGTTGGAAGGAAGTATAAAAGTAAAGTGGCAACTCGAGAGAGAAAAAGATTTCCGCTCGGCTGATCGTTTCGACGTCGAGGGACTTACTTTTTCTTATGCTTGCACTGCTCTAACTTATTTTTCGCCGCGCTATGCCAGATTCCCCTCTTTGCACAGTGGTGGTGGCACTCGATTTTCCCTCTTCTCGCTTACCCTATGACTGATGGCGATGAGTAAACGATTATGTGCGATCGGCACTAGAGAGCAAAGAACCAACAAAGAAATTGACTTGAAGGGGATGGAGAGAGAAAAAGTGCTTATTTTGTTGGGCATCAATATATATTCGAGAACACCACAGATTTTCTTTTTTTCTCTTCACTCCCCTACACTCTTGAACGTAGCTAATTTACTACCGGGACTCTCTGTAGCAGAAGTTAGATTAACTGCTTTGGCAAAACAAGTGGTCTATCCAACTTTCTTGCTATCTACCAGTTATTTATATATATCATCTGTCGCTTTTTTCGAAAATGATCGAAGCTCGTTTCAATAATGCGAAAAGAAATGAGATCTCGACGCGTGTATACATCAAGGAAACGAGTGGGCTTATGATGAGCTATTATTAGTTTCTAACTATGTTTTTCCTCCTGAATCCTTCTGACATGGAAAATTTTATGATGCTAGTATAAAAAATTGATTATGGCGTGGTATTTTTATTTATACTAAATGAGTAAACATAAATGGAAATTCAATTTTGTTTTTTTATATTAAATTACGTTCTCGACGAATACAAAATTATTTATTTTAATTGGTAAGTTCATAATTGTTACGAATTACTCCGATGGTAATTACAAATTCAAACATATGAAATATCTTTGTACAATCAAAAATTAATTTCTTTTCATGATGTGTAGTATTTATTTAATTCAAAAAAAGAAATCTTAAAAACTCGTTAAATGATTCTTTAATAATGTCGGTGTGAAAAGCAAAAAAGCTAATCAATTTGATGCGGAAAAAAATATGGCAGATCGTTTGCCAGGATATATCTTTTTTTACCTAAAGCACGGACGCATGAGCGTAAATGTATTTGAAAAGAACGAATAAAACGATGTGCTAAACAAGGAAAAATTAATTCGTCCAATTTCACCGCGCTTAAGCTTGCTATTCGAGCAATTTCAGGTCGAGCTCGGCCAATCTCACATACACACGCTCAATTTGAAATGTTGAAAGACAAACGGATAAAGGAGGGAGAACATTTCTTTGATTAGCTGACAAAGGAATCGAGCGTGCGCGTATGATATAAAAAGTTTTATTTCGATTTGAAAGATCAAAGAATTTTACGTTTTCACAGAATAACAGCGATGCGTGTCTCATTCTAATTTCGTTGTCGCTGTTCATTTATTATTATGGGGCTCAATGAGTTCACTATGCTTGTTTTTCAACGATCATTTTTTTTCTTTCGATTTTGTATTAAAACTCTCGATCAACTGAAAATGAATGAATTGAACGTAACCTATTCAGTCGTTTTATATATCAATAAATAGAATAATATTCATGAATGTACTTTCACCAAGTACAAATATAAATTACAAAAATTTGGTGTAAATATATTATTGCAATATTAACAGTTTCAAAATCTAACAGAACACCTTTACATTTGAATATTTACTTGCTCTAACTACGTAAAAACTCGATATGCGCGGCCTAAACGAATGATGTAAAGCGTGCTGTAATAAAATTTTAGAGTCACGCCGCGTCGACGCACATCAGCTGACCACAAATACTCGGCGGACCTTTAGGAGATGTGTGCTTCGCTAACCAACGAAAGAGAGATAGACAGAGAAAGAGAGAGGGAGAGAGAGAGAGCTAGCGTTCAAGCACCGATTACATTTACGACTTTCGTTTTTTATGATGCATCTACTCCGCTGACACATTGCCAAGCGCAAACTCGCGAACCTATATTTTTTGTTCGATATATCTACTTTTTTCATCATCTAGTTTTTCCATATATAAAATATTACTAAATTTTTTTTAATATTAAAATTAATTTTAAATATTAAAGTAGATTCGTACCTTTGGAGTGTACAAACGTGCAGCTGTTCAATTAACCAACTCAAGATTGATAGAAATGTTGAAGTATTGTTCTACACTTAAAATTTCAATATTCATATGACGTCAACTACGTTTTTCTGCCGTATACAGTTTCATATTTAGATAAGTAATATTTATGCTTTTACGGACCTTAAAAGGCAGTATATTTTAAAATATCAATAATAGGCAAAGCATTTCCAATGCTTACTGTGATAAATTCGTGAAAACATGGTGTATTGCAGAAATAGCACTTAATGTGATTCATATTAAAGTTACTTTATGCACGACATAGTAACGAAATAGTTTTTATAGAAAATTTAATTAAATTTGAATCAACATGTATTCCATGAACTTTACATTGCAAATTAATTTCACATTTTCTAATGAATACATCAAAATTCCAAGCATTATGGATTTCAATGTTAATTATTAATTCTATAAATTAATAATAACGAAAATTATAATTAAATAATCATGAAAATTAGCATTAAATTTTGAAATAGCAATATTTAGAATCTAATAGGAAACTAAATTTTGTATGCAATTTTATAGTCATATTTGAAAGATAAAACAAAGATTACATTGTTTTAAGAAGCGTTATTCTTATTTAACTCGGAATATTAAGAACAAAAATGTAACTAGTCTAATGGTTTTATTATTTTCTTCGATTGTCAGTTAATCGAATCTGATGATTGATGCAAGATACAAAACGTTTAAAGGAGTTCTTATTGAGATGCATAAGTCCGGTTGCGCAGTAGCAACTGGGCCTTATTGTGATATCGATCATGCGCACTTGGACATTGCGCGGTACATTATGCGTCGTCGTGTCCGTCACAAAACTAATTAATATTGATCAGTTACTTCATTGCCAATGTTGACATTCTTCTTGTGACGAACAGATCTGTGCACAATGTACTGCGCAACGTCTAGGTGCGCTTGACCATCATCACAATAAGCAAATTGCGCAGTTACACTATAGAGCCTCTGCGCAACCGGATGCATTTATATCGATAGCACCCCTGCTTCATATATCATCTATATATGAAGTTCGAGTTGTTTTATAATAAATTGTCATGCTTTTAATTATTCCATAAATGGGAATGTAACAAAATGAAAATTAATGCAATCATTTACTTTTGAAACGTCACTTTGATTTAGCGGTTCGTTATAAAATCATAAAAGTGAATTCAATTCAAGCATATAATGTTCCATACTTAGACTATTGTGCTATAATTCTATGAATTAAACGTTTTCTGAAAATACGATAGAAACTATATTGGAGCATAGTTAATAAATCAGTGTTGAGTAAATTGGGACTTACATAACTATTACGTATTTATTTATGCAACGCGTTTCAAGTATTTCTGAAAGTAAAAATATTACACAAGTATCTCGTTATTGTAACGGGATAACTTTTAAAAGTAAAAGTAAACAATATTACTTTCGAAAGTAACGTCTTTCAATCGAAGTGTGGTTACGGAAAAAATTAAGTTTTTAGTAAACGATTTCTGCAAAGGTTTGATTTAGCTTAAGTTCACATACAAAAGCTTGAACCAGCTCAAATTTAGTGTAAAACTCCAAAACTGGCTTGAGCTTTCCATATTCAGTGCTAATATTATTTAGTTTATACATATTGATTAGGTTAGTTTAGATTAGGGTTTCATATACTCTTCTCAAAGCTCGCTTACCATTGTTGTGTATAAGGCCTTATCTCCGTCTCCTGACTTTCTTTAGCTCTTCGTACTACCTTGGGAATTCCAAGAAGCATTGAACTATCATATTTCAAAAATTTTTTTACATATATTTTTGAAAAAAATATAAGCAAAAAAATTTTGGATGTAGGCCAACTGCATGAGTATCCTATGCTCTATTCACTGAGCCACTACAATTTTTCTTACATTCTCACTATATATAGCGACTCTTTAATTTCATTTTGTATTTTGAATATTCAAATTGTTTGTTCCGATCGAACTGAAATTCTTAACAGACTGTTTTAATTTATTTAAGTCCACTTATAAATTTTTTGAATATTCTAGTATCTTGCTTAATTTCTTACAAAAATTAAACCCAAGTTCGACAACAAGTTTCTGTAATCTAAAAGTCATAGAAACAAGTCATCGCGGTTATTTGTTGGTTTCGAGAGACTGCAGCAATAGAGATCCGGTAGTAAGCGAAAATCGAATTGACTACTCAGGCAAAACACACATTTGCCTAGATTTGAAAGGGAGAGAAAGGATTGGATAAGAGCACGCGAGTAAGCGCCAACCATATCGATAATCGAGATCCGATATTGCACTTGCCCTAGCGAGAAACCACAACTTCCTAATAATTACTTGCATTAGCCGTACATGAGCAAAGCGAGGAGGGAAAGGAGAGGGAAGGGGCAAACAGAAAGAGAGGAAGATGCAACTTTGTTGAACAGCTAAAGCACTTGTGACGCGGTGTACACATGTGTGTACGTATATATGTGTGTGTGTGTGAGAGAGAGAGAGAGAGAGAGAGAGAGAACCCGTGCACAGAAACCGGGAAAATACAGGAACAATCCAATGAGACGGGGAGGCTCTTCGCCGCGTATTTACTCTACACGCAGCTTTCCACGCTCGACTGCACTTCTGGTCCCCTTAGCGACTACTACTACTGTCCTTGATATTTTTGTTGCCACTGTCGCGTACTGTAGCTTTTTTTTATTGGGACTCTTTATTGCAAGCTCTTTTTTGAACAAACGATCAATAATGCTCTTGGAACGCCACGGCATTTTTTTTGTGATACGCGCCACGTGTCATCAATAGCACACGTTTACTTTTTACGAATTCAATTACCGAAATGTGTCGGAACGAGAGGTTTGACTTTGTATACTACTACTATTATAGCGTGGCGTCTTGTTTCTGTTCAGTATGCCGATTGTTTGATACCATATAAAAATGTGACGACTGCGCACACAGGAAATTCAAGTGCAAAATGAAAAAAATATAGATACTCGCGAATGGAGCTTTTAGATTGTTGATTATTGAAAGAAATAACCTATACAGAAATTCGCTTATTTTTCGAAGAAAAATAAATATTCTATTTTATAATCGCTTTTTTGATCACGTACCTACAATTTTATTTTGACGGTTTTTCAATTAAAATATACGTCTGGATAGAATGGAAAAAATAATATACAAAAGTTGATGCAGCGTACGGTAATATGGATAACATTGCGCTTGTTTTATTATTTTTTGTAAAATTTTGAAAAAACGACAGCATTGATCAAGGAGACCACTTAGCATTAAACAGTGAAAATTATAAGTTTTATTTACTGCTGCATGAAAAACATTCTCTTAAGGTTATTATTAAGAACATTTTTTCGTCATAAAGTACTTGATAAATGCTTTTATTTTCTTTTTTTGAATTTCTAAATTTTATATAAAGGCCCTTGGAAGTTCCCTTAACCGTGACACCTTATTTTACGAACAAATTTGGTTTACCACGTTTTATTAAACGTTAAAGTGAACGAAAATTATTTTCGAAGGGCTCATTTCTTCCTCTAGATCAATACTCCAGATAAAGTGAAACATTTTTCGAAATAGTGAATTTTACCAAAATTTTTTTGAAATTAATTTCTGAAAGTTCTATAAACATGATAAAATTGACTATTTCAAAAAAATAAAGGAAGAAAATGAGCTGTGTAAAAATGATTTTCGTTCACTCTAACTTTCAGTAAAGAGCACCTAATTGATATTTCAAGACTTAAGAAAAAGAAAATAACAGCATTTACCGAGTACTTCATGATGATAACTTTATTATAACAATTTTTACACTGCAGTAAAGAAAATTTATAATTTTCACTGTTTAACACCAATTGGTCCCCTTAAATTAAATCAAATGAATTACTAATTACATGTATAATTTGCAAGAGGTTTGCTACGCAGTCTTTGCAATTGACAAAGGCTAAAGTCATTTAGGAGCTCGAGTCTTGTATGGAAAGTCACTTCTAAGTTTGAACTATCTTCATCGGTAAACCAATGAGAGTTAGTGCCGAATTTCGAAGCGCTTCACTGCTTTACGAAGCCAAGTTGCGATTTTGCTGCGTGTACACACACACACACACACACACACACTCGTATGAAGCGCTTCGATGGCTGCAATTTAATTTGCTGTTCCACTAATAAGATTACGAATTGGAAAAGAGATTCGCTTTTATTAATAATAGCAACCATACGGTAAATTGAGTTATTGTTTTATATATAATCAAATTAAATGCTAAATATGTAAATAGTGTTGAAATGGAACTTGTCAGAATCTGTAGCGAGTGCATTGCAAATCATAACAGGGCAAATCAAAGGGCAAAAGGGCAAATAAAAGTTTGAAATAAATATATTTCAATTCATGAACATAAAATGCTGATATTTATCGAACGGCAAATGGGGCAATAAAAAAAGATTGTGCAAATCTAAAACCGATATTCATGGCCAATCAGATTAGCAACAGGTCATAATCAGTTTTGCAATTGACAGAGCGGAAAATCCTCGTAAAAATTCTTGGAATCGACAGGTTGACTGGCAAGAAGGATCGACAGTGCTTTTTCGTCTTATTGAAAAATCGATACAAACTATTCGCGTGTGCGCCTGCAGCATTCGAAAGCTCTTCATTGGCTTTCTCAAAGCTCCATTCGCGAGCTATCGACGTAGTGCAGCATTTCAATTGACGTGTACCGCCCCCTTGAGGAAGCTGTAAGAGAAAAAGAGCGAGAGGGAGCTGTGAAAAATCGGTCAACTTAGTCACGCTGAATTTGCTCTTGGTTATACCGATAAGCCATACGTAAACCTTCGTTATATCGCTATTTCAAATGGAATTTCATGATCTGCCGTTTACTTATTCACATTTTATTATATGTCGGCTCGGTCCCCCAAATATTTTTGAAAATGAATCTAGATAAAAATCCATAAAATTAATTCTGCCAAAAGACTTTGAAATAATCAATATTCACTTCATTTTATTACTTTGGTCAACCGAAATTTATTTATTATTGTATATGTTAACGAATGTAAATATAGTTCATATAACACGCACTTAAAATCGTTTTATTATTTCGCAAGAAGATATTTTGAGAATGTACAATATTTTTACTGGAAATGTCTTTTTCTCTATAATACAGACATCCAGGCCTAAATTAAATTACGTTATTTTTCATGTATTTGGCAATAAAGTTTGAAATTATAAGTGCTGTTAGGGTCATACTTTATATTTAATGATATAATTCCACGTTGTATTATGAGATAAAATTTTTTGTTCGTTATTTTGATTCAAAATTTATTTTTTAAGAGCGTTAAAACTGTAGCCGAGTAGCCGCGTTATTCGACATTTAGACGATATGTACTAAAAATTGTCCACCAATTATCCACATTACACTCCTTTTATATGTGGAAATAATATATGATTACAAAGTTTTAGATGTCCGTTAACTTTTTCGATCGTAAAATAACAAACGACGACTCTGCGTTCATTCCCTTTGACCTATTTCAGCGCATCGACGTTTTGAAAGTTTTTATCAATAAAAGATCTAGCTTGCATAAATAAAAGTAGCAAAAAACATTGAGTAATCCGAGTATGTAAAAAATGAGAAACGCGTTGTAACATAACAATAGCAACGAAAAATCCTACAAAAGCAATCCCTCGTCGAAATTGTAACGAGAGCTAAAGAAAGCCAAGTCTTCTTGTGGCAAATGGAGCTTGCGATATAACGAAAGCTAAAGCCACCAAGGCGCACTGCTGGGCCACTGATCCCTTTCACGGATACATGTATGCAGTCAAAAAGGAAAGGAAAGAGAAAAAATACGTTGTCGCGGGTGCATCTCGACTACTTCGTGAGAGGGAATCCTCTGAAATCTCGCAAGCGTAGAGATGGTTGCGGCTTGGCGCAGGCGCACTCATACCATCGCCGCGCTGCTGCTCATTATTGTTTCGTGAACCACGAGCAATCGTGACGCAGCCTGCAGTAGCACGTACATACGCCACGCTTCTCGCTTTTCCCAACTGAAATCTTGCAGTTAGCTTTTCTCTCTCTTTTTTTCTTTCTTTCTTTATCTATCTTTCTTTTTTAACTAGCCCGATTTTCAGTTTCACCCATACTCTCTTTTCTCGTCAAGCTTCATCGACACCATCAAACTATTAGAATTATTGACAATGCCTGTAATGCTAAACCAATCCAATTATAGTTATCTTTTTGCCTACAACAATCTAAAAGTGACTTATGATTAAAAATACTGATATCTATCTATTCCGTTCTATAAAAGATTTTTTTAACAACGAATATTATGTGCACTCAAGAGTAGATCACAATTTTGAATTTTTGGAAAATTTGTCTGCAATATAATTTAAGAATAAAACTTTGAATACTGCTGTTGATGAATAAAAGCACGATCCTCCCAAAATCCGATCTATACTTTACGTTCGCATCGATAGAAAGGCTTCTTCTCAGATCAAATTTCTACCCATCGGCACAATTCGAGGCAGAGTTACAAAATCAATATAATTTCTTTTGGTTTTTCCATTCAGTATTTTCATCGAAAAAGCTAAGAATAATCTGTTAAAAATTCAGCCATTCAAACAAAAATTTTGAGAATGACATCTCGTGAAATAATTTTTCACAAAAGGTAAATAAATAAGACAAAAGTGAACGCTAAATAAATACGGAAATTCATGTATTCGAGTTTTGCTTAATTACATGAATTGTTAGATTTTAAATTTAGTAGTTTTTTTGTTTAAAAACAAATTGAAATTGAAACTATATTTTTTAATTAATTTCACAATGTATCGCGATCTACTTTATTCCCTGGTGTAGATTTTTAAAAATAATTAAATGACATTTTTTCTTTAGTCACGCTATTTTATAATCTACCCATGGAAGCCTTTGTAGAATATCCTACAAGGTACGTAGAATTCTGCAAAGTAACTCTACGTTAATTAATAACTTCGCCGTATCTGCACCAGTATATGAACAACATTAAAAAAATCGTTTAAATGAATCTTTAATTGTAATTTAATATAGTGTTTGAAACATGCAAGAGTATTTTAAGTTTTCATTATTTTGAATGAAAAAAATTTAATATAAAGTGCATTGTTAATTTCACCAGTGAGTACTCTACAGTATTGTTTATTTTACTGAAAGCCGCATCTATTCATGAATACAATACAATCAAAATAGCTGCCTTCCGTTAAAAAAACACAACACCTGCGAAGGACCGTTAATTAATCGGATATCATTGAAAAAACGAAGCCATAGCCACATTACAAAATCCCGCTGGCAAATACGATTATCGATCATTAGTCGCATAGAGAAAGCCATCGGCACCCACGAAGAGAAAGAGAGGGGACAAGTTAGCCGCAGGCGTCCGAAAAATTAATCCTGTAGTCGCGTGAGGCACACAGACAAGCACGCACGATGGTACCATCTGCGCGCGCGAACAATGACACCGAAAACAATCCGCCGTCTGTGTTCAGGTGTGTGTCCGCCGAGGAAGTCATTATTCTCAGGGCTCTCGATATATCCTATACCTTCGTTTGGCTTCCTAAAATGAGGTGGGGGAAAGCGAGTGTATGGCATACGGTGCGTTTGATGGATCTAGAGATATAGCCTCTTTTGACATTGGAGACGACTCCTTCGCGCAGACAAACTCCACTTCTGGATTTTATTGCGTGGTTTTTGTCAATTGCTCTGGTTCCCAATAGATAATTGTTTAATAGGTTGATATGAAAAAATCAATGATAGTATAAAGAAAGTGATGCAGGAGTGATTAAATGAATATCTATAATCAACACGTCGAATTACATACAAACGAACAAATGATACGAAAATCGTTCAACCGGCAAGTCGCTGTCAATGAAACTCAACAATAATATCCCTCTAATGGAAAGGAAATGGACCAGTATTTTCAGAATCAGCGTCTTCGTTGATTTCGTAGTACAAGTAAAGGAAATGTTATTAACCCAATTTCAAATGTCACTGTACTCCGAACGATCAATAAGATAATCAGTGAAAACCTCGAAAATAAACTTATCGCAAGGAGTGCCATCCGTCTCCGTATAACAATTACAACAAGGCACAATCAACTATCAAGGTGCAATTACCCTAAGCAAAAATCAATATGTATAAAAGCATCATCGTCGTCGTCGTCATCATCATCATCATCACCATCATCATCATCATCGTCATCATCATCACGTACTCCCCCTAAAAACAAAAGTCTATTATTATATTTCCCTGCGCGCATGCGTGCACGTTATAATTAACGCTTATCTGCTAAACAATATTGAGTCAAGTCATCAGAGCGAACTTTCCAAAATGAATTATCACACCAAAAGGGCATTTTATTTTACACCTTAACTATACTAATAGCATAATCGAAGGAAAAGTAAAAAAGAGGAGTCTCTAAATAGTCCTTTCTTTAAGTCCCGTCCCTATACCATTATATATATTTTTTTTGTTAGAAAGTTGTGGGCGCGTGCACGGGGCGAAGTAGTGGTAGGGTGGTCGCGCGCAGAGGTGGAGGGGGAGTCAGAAGCGTGCGGCGACGGCGGCTGCTACTGTCTGCTGGCTGAACGAACGATGCCGAAGAAGCCAGCAGTGGCCGATCGCAACTGCTGCCGGCAGGCTGCGTGTTGCATGCGTTTCGCTCCATACTTTCAATCCTGTAATATAACCTCGTGCAAAGTAGCTCAAGGCTTCGTATACCCCCATGTGTCGATTGTGAAAACTCTTGTTGTATGTATATTATCAAGATACATCGTTTATCTAAGGTAATCCTCTCTGTTTCTTTTTGTCTTGTGCGTGTGACTCTATCGAAGCCGGCTCTTTTCATTACTCTCATGGTCGGAATTGCGCTTTGTGCCTGGAAATCACTGCAGTGCAAAACCTGACACTGCAATAATTGCTTTCTTTTTTTCTGTTCCCGTGTCGTTGTTACAACAACAACGCTGATGCTCGCGTGCATTCATCACTGACTGCCGACAACATACTTTTCTCGTGCGTTACTACTTGGGTTATCGTCACATGAACTTTCGTCGTTAATTCACGTTCCGTAGGTCTCATTTCTTTTTTGTTAATTCAGGCCTCATTTCGAGGTTAATATGCCAAAACAAAGTATACGCATGGCCCAGCAATACTCCCTTACTCTGGCGAATATTTCGTTTTACATGTAGATTATAGTCCTCTTACAATAAACTTGGAGCAACAACTTCGGCAATGCAATTCAAATGGTATCACAACAATAGTTTGAAACCGACCCCAAAGCAAGTGTATACATTTGGATAATCATTCAACAAGCAAGCCAAGAAGGGAGGGTATGCGAGGGTATACAAGCTAATTATTGACTTGCCAACAATTCGCAATACGCTCGTGTTAACTGATCGGAGAATACTGTTTTGTCGGTTCTTTTGTGCAGATACAATAGATGATTTTAGGGAGAAAATTTGATCATTTGGCTTAGCAAGTAAATAAGAATGCTGCTTGAAAAAATTGATTTGATAAATTAACCGAGCTGGAATAGGTATAGGTGAGACGTTTTAATTTCGGAAAAATCAATAATTGCACCTTGGTGTAGAAATTAAAAAAAATGAGTTAACAAAAATAGTTGAACTCTGGAATCCCATGATACTTGCTAACAATTCGGCGAGGTATAGCGCAGCACGAATACCAAACTACTTTTAATTCATAATACCGCGCGAGCGCCAGGGGCTTTGTGTCCCTCATATATAGCATAAGTAGGCTTAGCAGGTGGCGCATCCGGGACGAAACTTGAGACCGAGAGTTATACGCTATATGTACAATCGCTCGACTACTGTGTGCGTATACGTATATTGGCAGAATAGCTTGCAATACCGAACGATATTTTATCAATATTTTATTAATTAATGGAATTAACAATTTTCGTTCAACCGTTATACGCACAGAGAGAATACTGCATACAGCCGTTAATTTGAATAAAATGAGTTGCCTGGTTAAAGCCATGAATAAACAGAATAATAATCTACTGTACGTGTGTCATAGGGGAATATATATATATATATATATATATATATCGATCAGAAAACTAGCTTCGGGAGCTATTGAATGAATGATAACAGTACTTAGATACCTATTCGCTGACCGCTCACCTCCCTGTTCATTGTATTATATCATTTTCTGTGTGAATAACACTCGTGTATTTTAATAAATTATGTAAAATACGCTCTTTTGGCATTATGAGATGAGGATGATATAGCCTAAAAATTATTTTGTCTCTGATTCAATACATCTTTTACCTTTGGAATTTTATTATTTGTTGGTTAAATACACTTGGCTTATCTAACCAACAATGTAAGTGTAGCTCTATGGTAACTTGAAGCAGTTTATTGTTTCTTTTGACAAAGTCAGAAAGGATTACCTCACCAACTGAATAGAATTTACATGAACTACCTAGCGCATTCTAAACTTTAAAAAACAACTTCGCTTATCTTTATCTTATGTACATCTTTTAAAAATATATAACTTTTCTTTATTTCATAAACAACAGTTGTTGTTTTCGATGAATTTCTAAAAGTAGACAAAAGACAAATGGTGGTATAAAGGGATGGTGCGAGCCAAATAACGATCAATGGGAGCGTACGAAATCGTTTATTATTCTGACTTACCGTACCGGTCATTCAGCTCCCCTTTAGAGCTGTAATTCTTTACAAAAATAATACGCCCTACGAAATTTGTGTTTTTGACACAATAATGTACCACGAAGGTTCGTGATTTGTACAATGTAAGTCTTACCAACGTCAACGCATTAACTATGTAGAATACAGAATGAAAAGCCGCGATTTTCACTGTCTTTGAATAGCGTTTTCTTTATTTTTAACTTCATTGTCAGAGGAAGTAAAATTTTCATAGACTGTTAAATTTTTTAGCATAGTACAGTAAAACGATCATAGAGTCAACGGTTTATCATGCCAATAACTTTAACAGTCAACGGTATAAATTTAGAGCAAGCGTAAACTTATCCAAATGAATGAGTTGAATGTGATTTGCAGACTGGATTTTTTATTAGAGAATCAACAAAAAAGGTTATCAGGTCGAAATGATCTCGATGTTTCGTTAACTTTCGCTATTTTGCCGAGTAGGGGAGGGAAAAATTCTAGCTAGATAGCATCGCCGTCGATCGGACTCGGCAATGATATACATACAAAGATGACATACTACAATAAACGATTTCCCGTGATTCAATCGATCGTTTACCACCATTTGAATAAATTTTGGAACATCCCGGTTGGAGTTAATACCAAATAATAGAAACAAAACAGTGATGTAATTATCCGTCTTTGTTATTTACATTCAAAATTGACATTGAATAAATTGGCAATGTTTATTTAATGAATTTCATCACAATAAATCATATTAGATTATTCTATCAAAGAACTAGTTGTCTGTCGTAGAGAATTATAACTACTTTATAATAATTTATTAAACGTGCAATTAATTAATGAATTGAACTTTTTTCTTGCATCTCTCTTTGTATCAATCATTTTTTTATATTGAAAAATTGTTTTGCTATTTCTATACTATAAATCATCAAATCGTTAGATAATGAGAGATTTCATAATTTTTTTACATAATGTATATTTTTATTCTTCATTCAATGGAACTACGATAACATTATGCTGATATCGAATGCAGTATTTTTTGACGTTTTAACGAAATTGTTCAATTATAAATTAGAGAAAATCGCTAGCGATACTTTTCTTAATCATACCAAATGAAGAACTTACATAGTCATAAATTAAACAATCTAGACTCGCAACATAAGCATCTACAAAAAAAAATTGACAAGTTCACTATGTCGGTATTATCTCCATAAAAAAGAGGACTATAAATAAGAAACTTCCTTCGCGAATTACATACTTTGGAGAAAAGAGCAAAATAGGAAAAGGTAAGCATGGCGGCCAATCGTAAAAACAAGGCTTCTCGAGAATGCATCGAACGCGAGAGAAAAGAGAGTAAAAAAAGAGAAAGAAGTGCACAAGAAATACAGAAACGTAAAAAAACAAGAAGAACGGCCAAGCGAAACACGTACACCTGCGTTAGCGCGCGGCGTGGCGCTCATCCTCGTAGCGCGGAGGCCATACATAACGGGGCGCGCACATGAGAGGAGGGAGGTGGAATTGCATGAAATACACATGCACACACAAACGAAAGAGAGGAAGAGAGAGAGAGAGAGAGAGAGAGAGAGAAGAAAGAAGCTCGCGACAAATCGCGAGAGGAGCACGTACATATGTATATATACACACTGCGCACTGTACACGCTTTGGGAATCGATTGACGTGCACAAGCTCACACGCATCGCACAGTAGTCCCTCAAGATATATACGTACGCAAGTTGCATTCCTATTAATATACGTGCCAGCGCGCCTGGCAATCAACGATCATCATCGCTTTACTGATCTGCGCTGCTATTGCTCTGTAGTTGAGAGGACTTGGAGTGCAAGGTTTGATACAGCAAGGGGAGTTTGAAAGTGAGCACAGTCGAGGGTCCAAGCTTGCTGCTGCCGCTTATCAAAGAGACTTGACTGATTCAACTCTCTTGCTTTATTGGGATAAAGGAAGCTTCCTGCTGCGATTTAATAGCTTTTTAATGAGTGATTTCAATGGATACGTTCAAGAGCTTACGGCGTAAAGTTCGTATCGCTTCATGAATACGAAAATATAACACAAACGAACTGTATCTCAGCAGCCATATAATATATATTCAAAGCGGATTAGCGAATCGTAAAATAAGTAAGCAAATGTGCAAGAAAGCAACCAGAATAGAAATAATTCGCGAGAGAGAGAGAGAGAGAGAGAGAGGCGAGATAGCAAAGGGAAGGATATAATGCTCGAGAAAATAGCATGCAGCAGGAAGTAACATATGGCTTTGGCCAACTTTGGGTTAAAGGCATGCATTTTCGTAGCATTTACATATATGCAGCTTTGGTCAGGAATATAAATCTTACGGATATTAGTCGAATTATTGCGTATCTTTTTACTTCTTATTTTAATTTAATTCAATTGAATTTTTTTACTTATTTGCTTGTTTGATTGCCAGTCACTTTAAAAACACGAAATGTTAAAGTTTATGCTCAATCAAAATAAATTTACCTATGATTCTGAACGGTAAGAAATTTCGATATAATTATATTCGTCACCATTTTGGTTCTTTTTCCTCGAGCATATGATATACTGTTAAATGTTCAATATATTGAATTCTAATATTTGAAATATTTCAAATACCAAAAGCTTATTGTTAGAAATTCGATGGAATATTTATTTACATTTTACATTTTGAAAACACATTAGAAAACAATATGTAATATAACAAAGACGGGCGATTTTTTCAAACTTTTATTCTCCACAAAAATATTTTTTGGATCGAATTCGCTTATAAAAATTTATTGAATATATCCCGTAGCCAAGTAGCAATGTAACAATAACAAAGACAACAGCAACAGATATTTGTATTTTCAACGCTTGTGTTTGCTTCGTGACTTTTTTAATTTTTTTCATTTAAAAACACAATGTTTCTATACTAATATTCCATACGCTTGAATTCTTTATTATGAAATGAAAGTAAAAAATATTTTTTTAGTAATTTTATCCTATTTTTTTATAATCATCACATTTCCTTTTGTTGAAAAAAAAGAAATAAATTCAAACCATCGGATCATTGTTAACAGCCTCGTAAAAGAAGTCAACTCATTAAAATGTCGGCCGTAAATTCGCGGCTACCGACAAGAAGAAAAAAAAAAGAGGAGAATACAGCGCGAATGGCGTTGGCTAATCACAAGCCGCACAAGTGTAGCAAAGTAATTTGGAGATAGACTGGGGCGAACAGACAGAAAAGACGAGGAGCTAGTATTCTCTGTGGCTCAAACTCGCGCCCGTGTTAAGAAAAAAAAAACAGGCACATACACATGCTCGAGAGGACGATGACGGCGAAAGAAGAGATAAGACTCGTATACGCGTACGATGAAGGGGTGAAGAAGAAGGGACAGCTCGATTAATGATCGAAGCTCTCGCTTTGCTAATCGCCAAGCACGCAGCAGCTCTTCACCGTGAGCTGACGTCGCGTCGTCTATGCCTGCTTCTCGATACTCTGCACGTTTTTCTCTTCTCACTTCTCTTCTCTTTCCGTTGTGTGTGCCTATGTGTAGATGTGGGTGTACCCGTTTCGCGTGTTTTTCTCGTTCTTCCACCTCTCTACGCTTTTCTTCAAGTCGAAAAAGAGGGACGGAAAATCCTATACACCGCTTCGTACGTTCGATGCCGATGGAAGTCGAACTTGAGACAATACGGGACATACACACACGCAAACAAGTTGCACCTTAGGAATGGCTTTTGTCCAGCCATTGCTGTTTGTTTTCTTTCTTTGAGGATGGTATTGTCTCAATTCGAACGTTTTTTTTTTCCTTTTTGTGACTTTAAATACTGAATTTGAATAAACATTCAACTTTTGAACTCCTCGTGTAAATATTTTTATGTTTATGAACACTAGATTGATGTATTAGAGACGACTATCAAGTTCACCATTCGCTTCTTTTAATATTCATGTTAATACATACCTAATTCATAACTTTTATTAACGAAATTCTTAAATACACTCTATACACCATTATATTCTAATCCATCTCTAAAATAATAGCGAAAAAAGATGTTTGTTAAAAATTATAATTTGCTGCCAATTAGCTTCTAGTAAATTAATTGAAAAATGTGACCCAAATTCAAGTCAAAAGAAATTTCACCACAAGTACTTTTTTATTTTTAATGAATCTTTAACTAAAGTTGACAGTCGAAGCTCGAAGTTACTCGCAAATTCTAATAATAAAGTTTGTCAAGCGAATAAACTGAAATAATAAATCCACTTTATCAGAGTTCTCACAGCTCTGACATTTGACGAGTTTCGTTGTCGCTTTCATGATACTTGCGCACAATGTCATGCTTACATCTGCCAACAAAAGTCTCCAAGCTCTTTTCGCGTGCGCGGGTCATTCAGGATTAAAGTGACGAGCGAACTCGAATGCTCGCTTCTCTTCTTTCGAGATACTTTTATCTTTGTCAGCACACTCTGAATTATTTGAAACGAGCAAACGCTCGATGCTGTTTTTTTCACTCTCTTTCTTTTTGGAATCGCTATGTTCTCGCTGCATTACCTCATCGTCGTTGTATGTAGTATTCCGTCAAAAAATATGACGTTCGCCGGCTACTAGTAAAAATTAATGCTTTCACGGCTCAGTATTTTTTATTGCTGTGCTTTCAGACGAATGAGAAATTGTTTCTTCTCGCGTTTTCTCTCTCTCTCTCTCTCTCTCTCTCTCTCTCTCCTTCTATAGAAAAGCATTTTACAACTCGAGTGCTCTCTTGTTTATTTCATGAGAGTTTATTTACGGTTTATTGCTGTTTTGAATCACACTACTTTTTCTATTCATTTCAACATTTTTTAATAATCTTCTTTCACTATGAAAATAATATATAACGGTAGAATTATATTTTTGCAGTTATTGCAGTTGTGCGATATCACGCGAATTCCCTCATTCTTAGATCGTCATTCACATTCAATTCTGTGATTATTATGAAGTGTTGGATAAGCTTATTCAGAGTTTTAAAGTCTGGAATCTACTAACAAGGAAACTTATCGTCCATAGAAAGCTTCAATCGTGACAGTTAACTTTTCCTTTTAATGAGAAATATTGACATCTTCACACAAAAGCTCTCAATTAAAACCATGTTTGTTGAATAATAAAAGATCATAATAGACCACTTAAAAAGAAAATGTACATTCAATATAAAATATACATAAGTATAATGATTTATTTTTAAAATAAAAATGTTGATCGTAAAAAATTAGTGTATTTTCGATGGCCGAAATCAACACAATTTAAAAATTTTTACTTGAGAATTATAGATAATATTGTTTTAGAACTCCTGATTTTATAAAGTGAACATAATTTTCAACATCTTTTAATGTAGTTTAAATAAAAAAATTGTTATTTAAATCAATCAGAGTAGATTAGAAAAAAGAATTCAGACCTAACGTTCGAAATGACATTATTAGTAAAGCCGATATTACATGTAGAAGCTATGTGAAAGAGCTGCTTCGTAATCTATTTTGAAAACGAAATCTCTTCAATCCTACTTAACTAACATTATATGTTACAATTATACATTCATTATTCATTAGCTTCCAAAAACTGCATCACCAAAGCTTTCCAAATTGATCCCGTATTTTAAGCAGCTTTTCATATCTTTTATGCTCACTGGACATATTGAATTTTTATCTTGTATTTTATATGATTGATTTTTAACTGAATATTTAATAATTATGAGTGGATTTCAACGTTTTTCACACCATATCTTTACTTGGCAGAGCTTACGGTCGTCGAATGAATAACATAAACTTGCGCAACTTTAGCATATATATATATATATATATATATATATATATATATATATATATATATATATATATATATCGCTGACATCACGATAAATCCGTCCTTACCACATATTTCCCTCATCTTCTTTTCTAGGTAGCCGTCGTCGGTCAGAAAAAGAGGGGCGCATCGAAGCGCTGGAAAAAAGGGGCGAGCGCAGCGTGTTGTGTCCGCGAGTCAGTAGTGTTAGTTATGAACTGGTTAAGAAGAGCGACTTCCGCTCGAACGGGCCAACCGAAGCAGGAGCAGCAACAGCAGCAACAGCAGCAACGTCGTCGTCTCTTTGTATGCTGAAAAGGGGACCGCCGTCGTAGATAGAGAGTCTGGCACAGAGAGCGCTTTTCTCGAGAGATCACTTATCGGCTGCTACTGCTGTTGAAGAAGGAGGAGGAGGAGGAGAAGGGCATCTGGCAATCTTTATCCGCTTTTGACTCCTCTTGCAACTCTCTCTCTCCCCTCCTCTCTCTCTCTCTCTCGGCCATGGATTGGCTCTTTTGCAGGGTTGCCACCCTGGCTATTGCCCTTCTGCTGCTTGCCACCACCAAAAGTGAGTATTTTTTTCGTCTTCTGCCGATATTTACTTTTCTTTCTCCCAGCCCCATTTTGAAGCAACCGGCATATATGAGTATAAGCTCTGAGACATCATTTCGTCGATATGCCTCGTATATTAGAGTTTCTCTCAGACTCGAGCAAAGATGTAAATATTTCGGCTTGCGAGACTTTGTGAGACTTGGGCTGACGACGGGAAAATTCCTTTACAACGAGACAGAGACGACGGTCGTTTATTGCGCATTTTCGTCGAATAAGCGATGAATCAGTATGACAGTTTCGAGTAGACTGTACTGCTGCCTCTGCGTGGTCTTTTATTACACGCGTGAAAAAAATGACCTATATGACTATCTAATTGTAATAAAAATGGAATTCAAGCACGTGCGGTTCTTTTTGTGAGATACGTAACGTGAGTGTCGTGATTTAGTCACAGGTACTTTACTTTGGATCGAGTTATCATTGAAAATGTTACTCGTCAAAACGAAAAATATTTGGAAATTATAAAGTAGTTAAGCATGACAGGTAACAAGAATTTTCAAAGATCTATTTGGAAACGTAGGGAATGGCTGCATTTTCTTTAGAAATACATTGATACGTGAAGATCGCGAGAATGAATATGAAATACATAGTTGGCATATTGACGAGTCGTGAATATCCAACGGATATAACGTGAGCTCAAGAGTTCTATATAGAGAAAAAGAAAGTTTTTTTTTCATATTCCAGAAAATTCAGCTTGGTACATCAGTACGCTGGGGGCGAGTGAGAGGAAAAACTCAAGGATTTTGAGTTATTACGAAGGGGTGCATCGGAATACGATACATTGATATATTAAACGACGTATCGAACGGACGCACGTTGTCTGCTTGCATAATACATTATTTTCTCCTTCGCACTTGTACTTCACTTTTTTCTCTGCTTTTCATTTTGTCGCGCGCGTGACTCTTTCTTTTTCTCTCTTTCTTGCCGCGTTATGAATTCTCGAGTGGAGCGGCAACGCGTATAAACAAAGCTCTACTTTGACGATTGATCCGACTGCGCCTCCTCATTTTTGTCACTCATCATCATTCGATGATTAACGCGCTACGACAGTTATGTTGCTAACGAGCTTTCGACGCGATTGTTTTTTTGTAATTATCCGTTTGATCGATTAAAATTTGATTTTGCTATGTCGATCGGAATTCGTTTTTGAAAGATTAAATATTGCGATGAAATTGATAATGAATCTGAATAATAGTTTATTTGGATTAGTCAACATCGCCATGTCTCAAATGTATCGCTCAAGACTAAAGTAAATTAAATTAGAAAGTGAGATTTTTACATGAAATAGGTAACTTATTGATCGGTTAAACGTAGTACGGCTGATGTTACAATAGATTAGGCTTTTTACGTGCGTCCCGGTTCAGAAAAATGAACAAAAGCACTTTTCAATAGATGGGAAGGTCTACGTTTAAAGAAATGACCGAGTTACAGTTTATGAATTATTAAATGAAATTCGATGCATTCTAAATATCGTAATAATTATTAGATTATAACAAAATTATGGATGTCATTATATATATATATATATATAACGATGAAAAATTTTTATTGTTACTTTTAGTTAATTATTGTTACTTTTAGTTAATTATTTAACATGTTTTCAAACTATTTTTGTTGTTATATTTATCAAACATTGCAAACGCCACTCTCCTTAAACATAATTTACACTAGTGTAATACTTTTACACATCAATATAATTTCTCTCAGTTACTTTAACTAAAATAGTTGTTATATTAATTCAGGGATAATGGAAAATTATATTATCTCAACTGAGAAGAATAGATAGATAATTCGTTCAACTAGTTCACCAGAAATTAACTTAATAATCATATGAATAATACTTAGTTTGATATATACGCGAACAGTGGAAAATTTAGGTCGAGAGCAGAGCTTGTGCACATACGTATACTTCCTGAAGTATAGCCAGTACAATTCACCGCTCCTAATTCGTTTACCTTGAGCCAACACCTTCAGTTGTTTATTATTACTGTACACATATGTGGTAACACTTAATTTCTGGTGTATCGATGTGAAATGTACCATTATTTTTTCAGTTAAAAGTTCATTCTTGAATAAAACACGTAAAATACTAAAAATTATTTGACAATGAATAGTAATCAGTAATGTCAATAACACAACCGACTTTTTCAACATCGATATTATGTTTGATTGTTTATTAAAATAGCAAAGTATTGTCTGTAAAAAGTATCATTTTTTCCAATCAATAATACTGTATGCAATAAATCTGGATGATAAATCAAACTGCGGAATAAAATGATAGAAATGACTGATAAAATACATGCGACGCTATATATCCAATTAGAATTATCGGAGTAAGAAATCAAGCTTCATAAATGTTCTTCTAAATCACAGAGAAACAAGTTCATTGCCATTGGAGGCACTAAGAATAATGAAGGTGCAATGAGTCCAAGAAATCTGAATAAATAGCACGAACATTTATTTCACCACCCGCTTAGATCTTGAGAGGTGGCAATAAAATTCTCTGTAATTCGAGAAAGAGACGGAGAGAGGTATTCGGAAAATGTGGATGCTATTCTATGAAAATTATCAGCATTAAAATTAGATGTGGGAGAGAATTGTGGAGACGTTAATTGCTATAATATACGAAGTGACGTACAGCAGCAGCCTCGAAAACAAGCGCTTTTAAGCAACTGCATATTTTAACAATAATAAATCCAAGTTGGCGGCCAACATGCATAAATTTCACAGACAAAATTTCTTGGTTAATAAAAAATTCCCGAGCCAGCGAAGGTTCACGGCCAGTGTGTGAAACACGCAGGGAGAAAGAGAGAGAAAGAGGAAGAAGAGAGAGCGAGAGAGAGAGAAAGAGAGAGAGAAAGAGAGAGAGAAAGAGAGAGAGAGAGAGAGAGAGAGAGAGGAGAGAAGAGAGAGAGAAAGAGAGAGAGAGAGAGAGAGAGAGAGAGAGAGAGAAGAGAGAGAGGAGAGAGAGAGAGAGAGAGAGAGAGAGAGAGAGAGAGAGAAAGAGAGAGAGAGAGAGAGAGAGCGCAGGTGGTTTGATATAACGCAGCATGCCAAAGTCCTTTTTCCCAACCCCTTTGCGCTCAAAGAATTTTAATTATCTGATGAATATTTAAATCAAGCCAAAACCAACGAGCTGCACTCACTCTTCCCGACAAACACAAACACACATCCTTAACATACACTTCATGTATTGCACGAGCGCTAACTATCCTTAATGAGTATCTCAATGTAAACCCACGTATCGTCGTTGCCGAGTAAGTTATTTCAACTTGTTACTTTGCAAAAATATATACATATAGAACTTTGCGCGAAGATCAAAACTTTTGTAATCTGAATTTCATAAATTCATAACGATATAGAAGAGCGAGCGAGCGAAACGAAAGATTTTCCTTTCTTTTTTTTCGCGCGTTGGCGACTTGGCCTAATAATTATTACGAGAGAGAAAGGCTCATCCTCCGCGAGAATGTTAATTATAAAACAGTAGCCGAGAAAAGCGAGCGGGCAAAACAAAGGGCCAACTTTTAATAAACTTCAGAAAACGGCGCTACGCTCCGCAGCTGAAAGGAGAGCGAACGAGCTAATGAAATTTCGACGGCTAACCACCGCAGAAAAAAAAAGTTGTATACGTTTGTGAAAAACTGTACTGCGATGTATTACGAGTAAAGTAAATTACAGGTAGTTATCAATGGAATAAGGTATGAATTGAGGAATTGCCGAGGCAAAGAATAGGTGTAGAAACGAAAGCATCTCTAAAGAGTTTAAAGCAATCGCCCGTGAGGAAATACGTATCAGCTTAAGCCGGTAGATTGTTGAGTTCTGTAAGAAAATGAGAAAGCGAGACGCTAGCTCGGCGCGCGAAAAGACAGAGAATTAAAAGCTTAGGAATTAAAGCTTCTCTGTCTTATCAATTGGATTCTCTTCTGTTTTTTTTTCCTTCTTTTTTTGGCCAATCAAAAACTTCAGCAAATTGCTTTCGGCTAGTTCACCGATACCTACTCTCTTGCGGATAATTAAGTTTTTTGTACCTGGTAAAAGGGAGATTAAATAATGCTATTAGCGAGTATTTAAGTTAGAAGTGTTTTAAAGAACTGGAGAATAGTTAAATGGCTGGTTCGAAAACAAAGATATATCATTGCTGATAATACAAAGTGATCGCCTGGCTGAATAGCAGAACGTTCTAGAATTAGACGCTCAGGTGAGGAATACGAAAAGGTCTCGAGGCGAATAAACTTGGCGAAGAGTAGAAGCAAGAAAATGAGCAGACACCAGACCAATAGGCATTAGGCGACAAAGAAAAGGATACGAACGTCGACTCGATTCGTTAAAACTTTTAATTCATTCTGTTAGGAATTCATGGGCAGCATCCCTCATTGTCGATTTACTGGCCTGCCAAGCGCAGCGGGGTACAAATATTTAATGATCCCGCTATTCCGCAGTTTCAAGAAGCTCGCTCTTAGACGCCGTCGACTTATTGTCCATGGCAATCGAACGCGCGAAATCAATTGCGCGCGCACGCGCACGGGTGTGTGCTCGGACTACTCGACTTTTTTAATCTCTCCTTCTCGTACGAGACCTCCCGCGTAATGCACACACTCGACTTTTCCTTTCATATCTGCTTCCCCATTTTTATATTTTTTATTCGCATACGATACCCGATACACAGGCCAGAAAGATGATACGTTCACTCTCTCTCTCTCTCTCTAGCTGGAGAAATAATATTTTTTCGTGATTGATGATTCACGTGGAATCATTGTGCTTATTTTTCTAACGTGCGCAGTATACATGAACAGTTTTTATTTTGCGCGCTATGTATTTAATCTAGGAGAATCCACGCATTTAACCACCCCCCCCCTCTCTTTCTGAATTTTTCGTACGTTAAATTTATTTGCATTATGACGTGAGCAAACTAATTTTTTTGAAATTCTACGAAGTTATCATGAAAGTTAACGCTTTTTCATCCGAATAACAAACAGATGGTTAAGTCTAGCTTTTGCGTTATAGCCTAAAATGAAGTTTTTTAAGCTGTTGATTGAGCGTTGGATATGATTGTAAACATATTCTGTATTTTGAAGTCATTAAGTTTTTAAAGGCATTTGGAAATCATAAATATTCAATGGTTTGTTCATTTACATTTCGCACAAATTAATTATGAATAAAGGAGAATACGATTACGATGTATTTGGCATCTCTATTGTCTAAAGTCATAATACGCGTTTCCTATACACTGCAGCTCAAATCATGCTGAGTTATTGGATTATTCGAGAATAGAATCCCGCGTGTATGCATCGATTACTAAATGATAATTAAATGTACATTATCAAATCACCTTCGTGTTTCGAAACTTTTGCAATTTCATAAGAACAAATAACAGAAAAAGCAAAATTCTATTTTCCTTTCTTCAAACCTTATTACGAATAAATGTAGGAGGTATATTATTGTAAATAATCTTCAAGAAATAGCTATTATAGATTTTATTTTTAAAATAACTAAAAAACTTAAGAAATAAAATATTGTGCAATAATCAACCTTTAGTGTCAAATCTTTAATATATACTATGACGGACTGACCCTTAGATTCCAATCTTACTGTTTAAACTTATGCTCTTCTTCATCGCTGGGCTTATCGACACTCACATAAGGTGATGTTATCACAGACTACAACCATTCTGCTAGTAAGCCCATGAAATTTTCATTTATAAAATAAACTTGTCATTCACTGTTGCGTATATATGAATTTTCAATTCACGAGTGCATTTCTGGACTGGACCTATCCTACGACCGTTCTCTCATACACGCATCGAGCGTAAAATATCGAGATCACCGAGCGTTGAATTAGCTGTGCGCGAGCGCCAACTGCGCCAAATAGTATTCCAATGTGCCCGCAAATTGGATCATCCACCAGTAAAACTTGACTCTGCGTTGCACAGCTCATTGTTTGCGCGTAATAATTTTCACAGCGTTCACCTCACATACAGGTTTGCCTGGTGAATTGACTATTTCTCTTGCCCGATAATTCAACTTCTAGGTCGTATATAGGCCTGATGCTTGTATACCGCAGCTTTTCTGGAATGCATCGATTGGATTTTATAGATTCTAGCGAGAATTAACAGACCATGCAAGAAAGAATGGACAAACAAATTTGGTCATTGGTTATTTGCTGTCATAATATTGAATTTCGGTCAATTATTCCAAATTATTAATCGATCACAAAATGTAATATCTGCGATAATTTTATGAGAAATGTGGTCATTACATTTCTATAGTCTCGCCCGATAATAACACCAGATACGTGGCATTTAGGCAAAGTGCAGCAGATTCCGTTTGTAAATGCTGCTCTATATATTGCAAAGGAATGCATTAGCGCTATAATGTATCTGCATTTTGGGAATCTATATTAGGAAACCCAATGACAGTTGGCATGAAAGCCTCCATTAGTATATAAACCGTAGTTGACATCGTGAGTTGGTCCTTTGATTAATCAGACTAGCACGAGGGCAGTTCATTCAAATGCACGTCACAATATAATGGCTAATAGCTTGACAGCTTTTCACTCTATACCGTGATCGAATTATATTGCCTCGAGTAAAACTGAATGAACTATCTTCGAGAATTCATTAGGAAGCTTGCACCCGATAGTATCAGGGATTGGATTGCATGGCAAATACAAAACTGTTTTTATTTTCGATTTTATTTTTATAATACATACCATGGGATGGAGTTTGAAGAATATCACTGTGCGTCATTCTGAGATAATGTCTCGATTGAACCCTTCGATCAATCACCTGAACTCAGGAATAATTGACTCTACTGTCGATATTCAATGAAGTCTTAATACATTATTAGTAGAATCCACGTCACAACCTTATCATTGTCTTCAAAGCAATCAATTAACAACGCCACGGTAACAAAATCAGTCGACAAGACAGCTCGATCGCAATTTCAATCAAGAAAGGAAAGAAAAATGGATAGAAAAACACAAGCAGACTCAAGTTAGGTACATAGAAATCCATGCGTAGAGAGAAAGAAGAAGCGAAGCCATCGGTACACTCAACAATGCAGAGAATGCGATCGGCTGAAAACACAAAAGACGAGAGCCCTTTAAACACAGAGTTCACTCGTGCGTTCCTCGGTATATGCGTATGTGTGCAGTGCACGTACGTTAGAGAGGGAAGTAAAGAGAGATGAGAGAGAGAGAGAGAGAGAGAGAGAGAGAGAGAGAGAGAGAGAGAAACAGCCACAAATCGAATTATCCCCACGGCCTAGTGCGTCGTCGGCTCATTGTTCACCTAATAACAAAGTTGTTTAACAATGCGACGATTTAGGCTTTAATGCGCCGCGAGCAAGTGAATTGATTAACTTTATTATTCTACTGTTTTACGGGGTGAATTGTTTATTAACAATCACCGAAAAGAGGACAGAACTCCGAGAAATAAAGAATTGTTTCAACGTAAATTTGCGCTCGAATTAACATTATCGATCACTCTTGCGCGCGTGATTGTTAGAAGATAGAAGCGTTGAGCTCATTCGGCGTGGAAAATCAAATTATCCTGTGGTTTTTACAGCGGAGCGTGCAAGTTTTTCAATTGGTTCGCGAGGACATTCATACAGGATTGGAATAGAAAAATTACAGTTTTTCAAACATCAAATGATGTTTGATTTGTTTATTCAATTTGTCTGGCTCGTGTATTTCTAGGTATCATCTATTTTCCACTTATATTCTTCTCTTAACTTAAGATCTCAACAAAGAATATATAATTCGTTACTAACCAGAAACTTACTACCAGTCGAACGCCTTTTAAAGTATCTCCTTTGAAGTCTCAAGATTAAAGAAATTTGTCTATATCAAAACGCACTATGTATCTTGATATAAAAACCAATTTTTAAAAAAATAATCGTGCGCTTGTAGAATAAAAAGTTGATTATATCTGGTCTAGATTTCATTTCTCACAAAATTAATGAGATTAATGCGTAATTAATAATAAAGAAAAAGCTGTCTGCGACCAAAAAATACTAAGAAATACACGCAGAGATAGGTTATATTCAGGCAATATGGATGCATGACACGAGCGATCGAAGTGTCTTCGGCCGAGTTTCTCTCAGGTAGAATGTCGTCGCCCGGAAGGCAGCTATAATTGGTTTGGTTAATCGGGCCTTCCGAGCTAACGTTGAGCTGCGATGGATCCTGAAGCATGAAATTCATATCGATCGTGCTAGACTTTCCCTATATACACAGCAGCAGCAACAGCAGCCATTGTTACTCTCAGCTAGCATGCGATCATCATCCTACATAGCAATGTTTAAACACACCAACCACCATATTGCCTCGATGTACACACATACACACAGTAGTCGTTAGCCAAATTTGCTCTAATGCTGTACGCTTTGGTGTTGCTTCTTTCAGTTTTACACAGGCGTACATTTTGAACGTTGTCCTAGTTCCTCATTAATCGTATTTTCTTCTGCTAACACCAAACATTTTGGATTTAGAACAATTCTGCACGGATGATTCTAATTTTTACATTTCAAATATGGATAATGAATTTCATATGCATTATGTTGTAATTTGATTTGTATTAATTAAATTAATTTCACTCTTCGTTATTGTCTTTCTATTCTTTATTGAACTAATCATATAATTTCATTATTAACAAATGAAATAAGATATTATCGTCATCTTGATACCAGTTATAGATGATTATTCGCAAGCAAAAGTAGTATCTATTCATATACATTATTAGTTATCATCTTATATGTATAATGAAAATCTAATTCGTAAACTAAATTTTACATTTTGCATAAATCAACAAAATTCACAATAAACAAAATATTTATAAAACAATAAATTTCTAAAACTCTACAATAAATGCAATTTTTATCAAACACTCGATATAAAAACAATGAAGATTAACAAATTTGTATAAGAAACAATCCCATTAAACATAGAATGGAAGCGCACACACACGCATACACGCCAAGCAAACAAATCTAGCTCACTAAAAAAATACAAATAAAAATAAAACAAAACGCTCTTAAAACAGCTCTTTTCGTACGATCGGACAATATCATCAAACACAACCTAATATTTGACAAAGCCCCAAAGGAGGAAAAAAAATTCGCTCGCAAATTGGTCGTGGAACAAAATGCATATGCGCGTGTGCGTGTGTGTGTGTGCATATGCGGCTGTCGGCTCGCTTTCAATTAACGGCGATTAAAGCGCCGAGTAAACGAGCAGCCGGCACGCGCGCGTGGCATAGCCCCTTTCTACTATATATATCTATATATCTATATATGTATATATATATATATATATATACGTAGAGGCATACACGTACATACGCATGCGAGAACGAAGGCCCATCTGCCGCCAAGAGAGAGATGTGGCCAGCTGACTTTTTCGACACGCGTTCCGTCCGGCCGACTTGTTACTAAGCAAAAGGCTCTTTCGATTTAGATATCAGATGGGCGCATCTATAACAACGGGTATACTCTTTTTGATGTCGTTTTGGATTAGTCCAATGTTCTCTCTTTAGCGATGTGTAGTGCGTCTACGCTTTCCGATTAACTTGTGAATAGTAAATAAGTTGTTCGTTGCCTTGATGTAATTTTACTTTAGTTTATTTATCACTTCATAGTTTATCTATGGTAACTTTAATCTTTATAAAAAATTATTAGAAGATAATAGCATCAATGTTGTTTCTAATAAAAAACAACAAAGAGCACGCATCTTGCAAGTTAATTCAGAGCGAAAATTACTTTTCGATAGAAATTTTTATGCAATATTATTAACAATCGATACAATAAATTAGAGCGTGAAATTAATGCTATTAACAACTGTTGTAAAATAATTTTGTCCTGCTCAAACGATCAACTTCATCTCTTAGAATTAAAATAAATTAAAATAAGAGAACATATCACGAGAAACTTTCACATCTGCGTGTCGATACGCAACTCAGCATAAGAAAAGGCACAAAGGCGTAAGAGTGAAGGATAAAGATATGTATACACGTGGTAGGCACTGACAAATATCAAGATAAAAAAAGTATCACTTCTCAGGCATAAGAGAAAGAGAGATCACGCATGAGGGTACCGATAGTTTCTTTACTCCCATAAGCGTCTCATGAGCTAACACCCTATGGAGAAAAAAAAACAAGTATCGAGTGATTTAGAAGTAGCGTGTTGTGTATTTAAGTGGCTAGTAATTCTTCGTGTTATTTACTGTATTTTTTCTTCTCGTCTCTAAGGCCATATATCTCTCTTTTTTCTTTACGAATGAACTCGACCACTCTTTTATGATTTTTTTCGCGCTAACTCAAAGCACTATAGTTATAGCTAACTAATAGTTATAGCTTAAGTGTGTTAGGCTGAGTTTTAAATTCAAGGCAATTACATTAAAAGTTTAAGTGATTCACATTTTATTACAGCCACACACAGTTAATGATGACGCTTAATGCTTGTTGTGAAAAAGTTTTATATTTTTTCATGTACTTAAAAATTTGATACAATCAAAGTATAATCGAAATATTAATAGGAGTATGTTTTGTGAAGAGATTTATAACTCATTTGATAGTAGAGAATCAATAAAGTTTTCAAACAATTAATTAACCTTGTATCGGCTGTACGATTAGGTGAATCGAGAACGAAAGAACAAGCAAATACAGAAGCTTAAACTATAAAATACTCCAAGTCGTAGAAAAAAACCTGTCAATATGGACAAAGCCGAAGCCGACGATAATCGAGGCGACAGTTTCACTTAATCAAATTACGCGTGTCAAATCGAATCAAGTCAGTTGGTGGTGCCGAGGGGTCAATTAGCAGCAACTCTCTCGCAAATCAAGAAGTATAGATCATCGCCACAGACTTTCTGTCTCCCTTTCTCTCTCTAGCGTGCGCTCTCTTGTTTAATAGTACAAAATCCAGATGGCAACATCATATATAAACGCATACTTTAACGTACGCTACCTTAATTTATATATTCAAGATGGAATTTTTTCAATTGAACGATCGAATTTAGATGTATACTGATCTTTATTGATGGGGATACGCTGCATGTTTTTCTTTTTTTTTGACTGACACGTTTTATCGTTAATTTATTATGTACCAGAAACAGAAGCGCATACTGGACGCACCGGTGCATGCCGACGTTCAGTAATAAAACAACGATTAACTTTACCCACGTGTCGTATAATTTTAATTTATTAAAAAAAGAAAATGGTCATGCTAGGCATCACTCGTTTACGCGTGGAATTGTTACAATTGCGGTTGAAGATAATAGAGCATTTCTCCACTAATGTGGAGACAAAAAATTTTTATTATTCTAGCCGACGAAAAAAGAGATGCACTGTGCGAATGAACTGTCGCCGTCGCCGTCCTCGTATGATTTACTTTTACGCTAGCCTAGCCCTCATTAACAAAAAAATAAAAGACAAAATGGAGAGAAAGTCGTCGCTAGAGTACAAAAACACGGGGGACAGCGGGTGAGAGCTTTTTCAACTACGCGTACCCCTCTGGACGAGAGGTGTATGTTATGTATATGTATGGTAAATGGGCTCTCTTTTAGGCAAGTGGCAGAAGGAAATGTTTGTGCCCGCGCGTGCGAGGGATATGGCGAAGTGAAAAGGGTTCCCGAAAAAGGGAATAAAAGATGTTAGGAAAATAGAAGGAGATAAGATGAAACTGAATGAAGGGCAAAGCAAGAAAAAGAGAAAATAAGTGCCGCGAGCGATAGAGAGTACGAGAGAGAGAGAGAGAGAGAAAGAGAGAGAGAGAGACTCCGTCAAAAACGTTGAAACTACGGAGAGGTAAAAAAGAGGAAGCCATTGAAAGATGGAACGAACGCCGAGATAGAGAAGGCAAAGTGGTCGCTGATAGATTTATTAAGCGAGTTGCATATAGGCTACGGCCTCCGTCTACCTTTCCACTGACTGAGAACGAGAGTTCTGAATAATTTCAGCCGTTTTTTTATTCGTTTGAAATCGTCAAATAAAAACTGCAATAGACCTATTACCTGAGGCAAAAAACCCGCCGAACGGAATTAGTTTTTCATGCACGTAGGATTAATCGGTCAAAGTGTCGTACATATTAGCACTTGGCATGCTGAAACGACGCCAAGCGATGTCGATGATAAAAAAATAATAAAAAGATACCTTGATTATATTACAGGAGTGAGGAGTTATAAGTCCTAGTATGTTACTGTGTCTTTACTTACTAAGAGCAAGCAGTAAAACTTTTGGATTAGAACTTAAAGTTAAATAAGGCTTTTTACTATGTATACTGAAGGATAATATTAGAAATTATACTTCTCGACAATTTTCGGCTGTTCAAACTCGCAAAGTACGACGAATAGAGTGAAAAAAAAACTTTGATCCTCTACTCGTCGCAGTACTACTACCGTACACTATTTGATCTTTGAATTTGTTTGTACTACTTGAGTTTTCCGCAACATCAGAGAAAGTTAGTTACTTCCCTTTTTTTTTATTCTCAGTTCGATTTTACAGATGTACTCTTTTCTGATTGAAAGTTTAATTCAAGAATTTTTAATTTTCAAATTTTCGTGAGAATACAAATTTAATAACAAAATAAAAAAGGAAAATTGGCCAAACGCTAAGGATTAGCTGGCCAACCTGATTGTACAAGCAATGTTTATATAATGACATACTATATTTTGTTGAGAAACTTGGCAACATCAAAATTAGCGCATGGATGTTCTTATTTTTGAATAACAATTAAAAAGGATATTTTTCAATCGTGCATACAAAATACTTTATATTTTTACTAATCTCGTTCGTCGCTAGCCACGCTACGATAGATTATGGAGGATTTCAATATTTTCTTTTGCGAAATTCACTTTCGATAGATTAAGCTTTATGAAAGTTTTTAATAACTCACCAACTGAACTTCATCGTTCCATCTTCTATAACTAAACTTCGTTTTTGCGGCTTAAGGAATTCTAGAAAACGTATTTGCGGTTGTATTTCATAAAAATGTAGTTACCGCGGTATCAACAAAAGAAGTAAAATTTTGTTCGAAAAAGAAGGTCACCTACGATCGGTGGTATTTTTGTACAGTAATTTCAACAGCGGTTTCTTGATAAAAAAAAATGCTAGCAACACAGAGTCTATAATTTTGATCGACCATAACAGATGGTGTTGAAGATTAGATGTTACAGCAGAATATTTTGCAATAGTACATGCTGACATGTATATCCATATTATTAAAAAAAAAAAATGAATTTGTGTAGAATTAAGAAAAGTGCAAAAAAGAGGAAAATAGTCCAAGCAAATTTGAAATTTTACGGTAGGAATGCGCACGCGGTTCGGCGAGTAGGAAAACGAGGCAGTAAGATAAAGAGGAATAAACCCAAGAGGAATGGTCAGAACTAGTTGTTTCCACGTAATAGACGAAGAAAATACGTAGTTTTTCCCGTCATCCAATTTTGAAGTTCGTGGATCCACCTGATGCTCTCTTTCACTATCTCCCTAGAATTGTGTTTGTCATAACATGCTCGCTTGTTATTGCCCTTTTACACTTGAGACTTTCCGAAACGAATTCTAAATTGATTGGATTCATGACAGCGTAATACTCTATTCGAATATGTTTGTAAATTCTTTTTTCCGTAATTTTTTCATTTGTTTGTTAAAACGATGACTTATTGACAACGACATTTCATTTGTCATTTTCGAGGTCGGATAATTATGCTTCATTGTTACCATCAGAGAAGATGTTAACAACTTCTTGGTCGAGTAATTGATATTTCAATTACATTTGATTAATTTAACTCGTCAGCTTCCCTTTGAGAGCAGTAATAACATAATTGAATGTATTCGTCAGAAGTGCTAAATTTACACTTGAATAAATCAATCAAATCTATGTTACACCCGATTGCAAGATAATTGGTAGATGAATAAAAATGTCGTTATTTTTACACAGAACTGAATAAAAACCATCGGAACAAATAAATCAATTTATCTAGGTCACTCCTGAGTCTTTTCATAAAATTGCAACGTCAATATTTCGCGAGAAGCAATAGAAATAAAGTTCAAGGGGGGAGTCGTAGGAAGAACCTCGGATGCATAATATTGGAAAATTAATTCGTTCAATCAACCGCTTGCGGAAGGGTCGGAGGTTTTGCCAATAGCGCGGAGCAAACTTGTTTAATTGCTCGCAAAGGAGGTTCCTCCTCCTTCTCTTTCGAAAAGACGCGCACGCTAGGCAACAAGTAAGTACTCCCACAATTAACCGACGACGCTCGAGCGCACACGCCTTTCCTCGGTTAAACAAAATTTGTTTGCAACGGCCAAGTAACCGAACGTCCTCGGCATTATTTACTCGCGCTATGTCAGATGAGAAATATCTCTCCCTCCTTGTAGCAAGGAAAAATGTTGTCAGAAAGAGAATCAGAGAAGTGTTGCCTTTCTATTACGTGGATATGAGATGTACATTTCAATTAAAGTAAATGCATTTTTGCTGGCAAGTGTAATTTTTTCGTTTGCACTCATATTCTGTGTTGTTTGCTTTTTTGTCTATGTTTTTTTTCATTTATTTATTTATTTTTTGTTACACGAGCATTACGATAATTCACCTGAAAGGATTATAGCTTACATTTTCATTTGATGACTTTTGAATTTGCATTGAATGTAAATCACATTTATGCAGTCAATAAATACATTTACGTTTCTACAAATATTGAACTAGAATAGACATGTAATTAACTACGTTTGAGAATTACTATTGAAAATTATTGTTCGTATCACTGGCGACAGAATTTTTGCTACGTGAAGATATTTTCTTCTAATCAGTAAAATTAATTTATAAATTTGTATAATAATAAAAATATTTTTATTTCTGTAAAATAAAAGATAAATATTCTTACCAAAAATATTATATTCCACAAAACTAAATTAAATTAAGTATCGATACGACGTCCAAATCCGACATATTTTTTTTCGTTTCTTCCAATTTTAATCCTACAACAACTAATATATATCAATTAATATATATCTATTCTTTTCATTAAGATCTCGCAAGCGATGAGTTTTTCCTAATACTAAAAACTAGAAGAATAAGTTAACTGCAATAAAGTCATATAGAGCATCACATTCGTGGACAATTGTTAGATAAAATTGGAGGCAATATTAACATGTTCACTAACAAGTGGCACCATATGGCATCGCATATGCGCTTCCACCAATTGTATGTGTATGCGTGTGTAGAACCATATGGTGTTTAAAATCTACTAGTACAGCTTGTGCACGTATTTGGAAATAGAATTCCAATTCGAACGTCATTGATCAAATTTTTTTTACCCTGACACACGCATCCTACGAAAAAATCTACTTTTTTTGTTGAAATATTCCGTCATTATTTCACGTTTAAATGCTCGCATGACAAAAATTAATTTTTTTTTTCGTTTTGAAATTCAAATTTAGGTATATGAGAGGAAAAGGTGTATCCATTGCACCAGTTTTTTTGTTAAAAGTATAGCCGTGAACAATATATATACGCAAATTGACTAGTCGTGTTTGAACGTACCAATGTTATTGCTAAAAGTGCAGCTGATATAAAAGCAGAAACGTGTCGTACGTGCAGCTTAAGTGTACTATTCTACCTCGAGGGCAGCTTGTCAAACATTAACAATTGCAACTTTTAATGATCATAACTGTAAAGTAATGCAGAGAGAAATTAGATCAGTACACTTATTTCCAAATGTTATTTGCCGTGAAGTTCGACCTAGGCTCAAAAAACAAATACGTTATGCAACTGGAGCGTTACATTTTTTGAAGAGGGCTGTAAAACGCGGAGTTGCAACCGCAGTGTTCGAAAATAATATTCTTTTTGATTTATCGATCGTCCACCCCCTAATAAAACGATAAACTGTTCTTCACGAGGAAATCACCAGAACTCTCGTAAAAAATGAAAAAAAACGGCTGCTATGGATAGAGAAAAAAATAAACGAAGAATAATATAATTTCTTTCGATTTATCTTCAGAATTATGATTGTACATATGACTGCAAACATTTATGGCTTGATGTCAATCTCGTTAATGAATGTACAATCTAAATAAACGTGCTTAATGAGCTTGCGTGTGAAAAATTAATATGAACAATTTTCCCTGATGTTCAAATGATTTAATTTCGTGCAACACACGTATTTTTTAAACTCTGAACTCGAAAGATTATTGTTTTTAAAGAGGAAACTTCGGTAGTTTGAACAAAAAATAGTTCACTTAAAATCATCATAGAAGTATGTTTCAAGGCACAAGGAGTTATAATAAATCATTTTGTAAAATAGGTATCTATCTTTATGAACGTACACGTGGACGTATATATATATAATGTGCGTATGCAATCATCCAAATCGAGTTTTATACTAGTAAAAACGTCGTACCTGAATCACGCGTAATTGTAGTTGATTTATTTTATACTTGTTAACCCAAACTCATTAAATATTTAATATTGTCGGAAATTATTTTGACTTAATAAGTAGCCAAGAGTTATTCTAGAAATATTGAATGAAGAAATCGATGAATTTTTTTTTAATAAAATCATACAGCAAGCAAACAAAAAAGAAAACGTACCTAAAGTCGATAAATATTTCAAAGGAAGTTTAAACCAATGAATTGTAGCGTTTTGGCGTGATGTTTTTTGTTTCAATAAAATGCTACGATAGAATTATTTTACCAATATAATACCGATCACAATGCTACTATTCGAATGAAGACAATTAACATCGTACCATAAAAACTGTTCGAACAAAAACTCATTCTATTGTCTTTGGCGTTTATAAGCCTTCGTAAATTGAACCTTAACAGCGAAGTTTTACACCAAGTATGAATACCATAGCGGCATACTATATACGAGTATGTATCACACAGTTCAGGAAGGACTTTTATAGTGTATGTATGTTATGTACATGCACAGACGGCAGCTTTCTCGACAATATGACTCATGCGCGATTCGTCACGTAAACTGCAACTTGTTACAAGTTTAGCGTCAACTTTAAGAAATACTGCTTACACGCGCACATGCTTACGCTATTTTACTATAACTCACTATTTTTAATGTAATATTTCACCTTGGCAATATTACGCTCACTTTGCAATTATACTTCAGTCTGTTAACCAATTTCATAAAAAATACAAACAATTTAATTGCTCTCTCTTTCTCCCTCTCTTTTATTTCTACGCACGTTGCAATCGCGTATTTAACAGTAGATTTACAAGCCATAAAAAAGAAAGTCGAACGTTGAATCAGGTATGCCAGGCACGAGTGAGCAAGAAAAGACCACCTGTCTCACACCCCGACAGCGAGGCGACGGTGACCATACAAACCTCGTAATAAATTGAGCTAAATAATTTCCCCTTGACGTGAACGTCCCTTGCAATCCTCCCTTAATCCTACTTCATACGATGTTGGAAAGAAAAAAAAACAAGGAAAAGAAATTCGGAGGAAAAAGAATGAGAAGTGATGGAAAATAATAAAAGCCGTCATAGCCTTTGACAGTCACGCGGCAACGAATCTCACTACTTCCTTCCAATTTTTATTAATAGCACCAATATATAAGATCCCTTGATTCGTCGACACGGATTAATCTATCGGCTCTCGAATAAAGTCACTTCTCTAACTGCAGACGCACATCAAGATCAAGAAGAAAGATATATCTAACCACACCCGCAAAAGTTTCGGTAATGCGATTTTATACGTGGATGAGTTCTCATCTCGCTCTCTCTCTCTCTCTCTCTCTCTCTCTCTCTCTCTCTCTCTCTCTCTCTCTCTCTCTCTCTCTCCTCTCTCTAGAGATGACGGTGGTAGTGAAGGGGAGATGTGTACTGCGTATATTTCGCACGGTCCATTTTTAAAACTTGGAAAGCTGGGTATACATGTTTCATGGTTAGGGGCTGATGGATTGCGCTAAATTTATTTCGGGTGATATTCTGTCTTGGCTTAACCTAAAAGGAACGTGCGAGATGTTTGAGGTTTTCCTGGTTACAATAAATTCTTATAATTAGGTGGAAGTGAATTTTTTCCTTGATTTTCGAATTCACCAATAAATGCGTATTATTTTTGAAAATAGTTGGAGTTATTCATCATTTCTAATCAAAATAAATTAGTGAATTCTTTTAGTAATTTACAGTTTGAAATAGCGATACATATTACTTTGTCATATACCAATTTAATACGTATTTTTCATGAGAAATTACGACATTTAGACTGCTAATAAAAGTTTATATTTTTTATAAGTCAGATATAATAGGTTCACAATAAAGCAAGCAATAATTTGCTTCTTTCTTCAGATTGACTTTTATACTCGGGGACAAAAATTACTTTTCTCTCAGAATTAACTAATTGAGACTAGCCCCGTAAGTTCATATATCACTAAGCTAACAAAAGTTAGTAAATCATTATCAAGAGCGAGTATATACACGAAGTAGATAAGATTTTTTTTGCAGACTATAGCTTACGAACTGTTCCTTAATTTATTGGAGAAAAAAAAGAAAATAAATCCACGGAGCATTCGTTTATTTTCTCGTTCGAAAAAAATGTGCTGAAGGTCAATTTTTTTTGTCGCGCACGTTACAAGCACGTAAAAAAGGGAGCTGGGTGCACACGAGGTAGCAGCAGCAGTGAACGCTGCGCATTTCGCTAAGGGAGAGGCGAATGTCCCGTTCGTGTAAGTTTTATGGAGAACTCGCTGATTCATGGGCTTCTACGTCTCGGTTATCAACGATATTTCCTTCCAGGTGGAACGACCCCACCCACTTGTCCTGCTTATTTTCGCTTTCGGTGTACCTTATACACAGCTAGTGTTTCATATATACGCGAAACCTCTACAAGCACATTTTCTCGAATAAATTTTGTTATCGCTCTCTCTCTCTCTCTCTCTCTTTCTCTCTCTGCTGGTGAACATTTTCCGAGCTGTATTCAAAATCATTCAATAAAGAGAAATATTGTGCCATGCTTTAAATTTATGCTGTCTTCAAGAATTACATGATATAATTTATTGTTTAGGCAAATAATATTTATTTTTTATATTTTACTGTATATATTCTAAAGATATTTATTGATCCGTGAATGCGTGAGCAAACTGTCAATTAACGTCTAACTTTGATTAAGTGATAAGTTATGTTAACTAGAAAAGCATGTAAAGCAAATCGCATTAAATAGAAATAGTTATAAGTTGGAATTTATATATGAGTAATATCTTCTGCAATGGAATCATTTCGATCTAGCGAAATTTAGTGGAAATCCTTGACAACCGGAATATCATTCCATTATTATATTATATTCTATTTACGTAAATCTGATAAGCGAACTATATTAATAAAGCAAAATTATAATTCAAATACCCGTAAATCGTCTCGTCATGAATTGTACTGTGAAGTAAATTTACATAGATAATTTACAACGATAATGTGATATACATAATAAACCATACGTTAATTATATGACCTACTCGTAAAAAATACATAAAATTTGAATTAGGTGAGACATCACTAACGCATAAATTTGAAACGATCGTAAAACGACAAAAGGCATACCGGAACCGTGAAGCAAATGTGTCACGACCCTCCGCGCAAATTTAAAAAAAAAAGCCGAATATTTATCTGTCGCAAATAATCAACCGGAATAGCACGTCAGCCATTTACACACAGGCGCGCATGGATCACGAGGACAGTTTTTTGTATGCCTTTATAAACGAGGGTAAATTAATAAAATTTATGATTCACCGAATGCATATGACTCACAACAAAAAACTCTCCCCCGCGCGTTGCGGATTAATTCTCATCCAAATGTGCGCGCGACGGAAGAGAGAAAGAATAAACAAACTGAGTGGCGCGCCAGTTATAATTAAAAACGACCTCGCTCATCCGTAGAACGACATATGAAAAAAGTGAAATCAAATGAAATAAAGCTCGGCGCGCTGATAAAATGCAAAAAAACACGACTGCTAACAACGCATTTCCAGGCGATGGCCTATCTCCGTTAAATATCAGTAGACCAGTCACTGTCTCACTTGGACGTCCCCCACAATACGTGCATCTGTGTAGGGGCGAGCACGGAGTCGCTGTGCAGCCGACTGATACGAATTTCCGGTCGTCGACTTGGCGCGCGGGGTTGCTGCTCGATCGCGATTTTTCAGCGGCGAGCCCACCACCGCTTCTACTCTCATGAGCCCGGCTATTCTTACGTGTCAAATGCACTCGCTTTTTCTCTTTCTCTCCTGCTTTCGCTCGACTAATATCTAGGCCTTCACTCTCGCTCTCTCTTTTTTCCAACCAATGTCAAATAGGGTAATTTGTAGTTTTAGTGTCCGCTATGTGTGATGGATTTTATCGGCTGTGATATCAAATGGACGATAAATTTGAAGGAATTATTATGCGGATATCAAAGTGCTTTTTGTGATGGGCTTTTTTATTCAATTGATTTTTTTTCGTTTGAAGGAAAATTTTCAGATAGAGGGCAATATTTGATATTCAAAAAGAGACAAATTGCTGGAAAATTCTTGAAAACTTTTGGTGAATGATATATTCTACCTCGCTATTGAAATTTGTCAGTGACTTTTTGCGTTTGAAAAGTATTTTAAATATCATTAACGTAATCGTAGAAATTGCTAAAACCGTTAATCGTTTTTCTCTTAAAACTGAACGTCGAATGAATATTATTTCGTTTCACAGAGGCATGAAAAGGGAAAGAAAACGATATGCATTTCAATATGCATTCAAAATTTTTTCTCGATATTCAAGAGAGGCAACGCTTAATCTCGGGAACAACCATCAACCGTTTAATTCGACTGTAAACCTGTGAATTAAAAAGAAAACGTCAATGAATATCTATTTTCGTCAGCGTCGGAAAAGAACAATGGCATGAGATTAATAACGGAATATCGATTGACAGTAAAAATATTCGATGAAATCGTCGCTTTTATTTTACAAAAGCTTTCTTTACTCATCATTCACATCTTCCACGTGTATGATCCATACGTATTTCATACAATATTCTTCTTTTTCTATCTATGTATCATCCTTTCGACTATTCGTGGCGTTCTTTTTTTTTTACATCCGCACGTCATTTCTTCGACAGAGAGTGTATATCGCGGACCGGGCATGCGGTGGAGAATATTGTGACGAATGGAACTCGCCTAGAATTTCTTTTTTTTTTCTCCTACGGCGAGGAATATAATGCCGATTGGACTTTATGGGGCTTTCCTTAACTCACACGCGAGGGAGCAATTCCACAGCCTCGAGAGCGAGTCAGACGCTTGAATGCTTTATTACGAATATTACAGCTGTTAAATTTAATTCCTAAGTGTCGCTTAGCGCATTTATTTGATATATGCAGCGACGTTGTGGCGTCATTTGCGGATGCACGCCGCTCTCGTATATACCCAGCAAGATTAGATTATTTCGCAATGTTAGAAATTATTTGTACGAAAATATTGCTTTCTCATTCCTGTCCTAGTCATTCGCGTGCAAATAACGACTTTATCAAGGCGATAATTAGTGAAAAGCCTGCCGGAGACTCGCATAAATAATGGAACTTAATCCTCAAGGATAAGCTATAAGTTAACAGTTATGAATTGCGATAAAAAAACAATATATATAACGACTCATATAAATTATTTGTCAAGTAAAAACTGATCAAACGCTAATGTACTCAGCAATAAGATTTCTTATTTCTTTGTACTCAAGTTTTACAGCCAAAAGTTGGATGTCGCAATTAGTATACTTTTCCCAAACGTAGTGTGGTTTTTATGATTTGTACCCTACGAACCAGTGAAATGAACTGAGAGTTATAATTCGTTCGGTGAGTGTAACTGACGGAAACGAATGAATGAAAGTATATACACACGTATTTGACTGTGAAGACAAATGCACGTGATAACTCATGAAAGTGACATTCGTGTATACATATGTGTGTTTTCGAGCAACAACGTGAAAACGCAATAACGTTCACAAGGGGGTTGGTTGCACGGCGCACACTGGGCTGAAGTTTGATTAAAAACCAAGAGAGGAGGAGGTGTGCACGGCTGGCAAGAATAATAAATGAACGAAACGAGTGCAAGAAGGCTCCTAATCGAGCATTAATTTCATTAATTATCCGCAGCTCGACAGTAATGACAAAATATCTCCATAATTAATTAACAGTCGTGAAACTCTCTCTGAAGGATAAGTTTCTTGTGTCTCGGCATAAAAACGAAAGGTTACTTTTAATGCACGTTAGGAGAGGGCAAATAAAAAATCTTCCCTGGCTCTTTGGAAGTTGAGAGAATTAGAAAGATTAAGAAAATATTTGGACATACGTCGTCTACACATACGTATAAGTCTAAGAAGGATGTAAACGAAGCTTACGTATATGTATATACCTAAGATGGCGACGTAAAAAAATAGAAGCGTTGAGAGAATTGCAGAACATAAAGCTCGCTGGTGCAAAATCACAAAAAGTGGATGGTCATCAATCACGCTAAATGGCAGTTCTACGCTACCACCGCCAATGCAATTTGCCGTTTGGAAGATGATGGTACTAAAGTTCAAAGCTCGACACATTGCAGCTGTACTCAATTACGGAGTAGTGTACTACTAGAGCGCACTCGCGCCCGCGTGTTTTATGATATATTATGGTTATGATCGCCGTGGACACGAATGTTCGGTGCTGCTATATGTACATATGCCGATTTTATCCCTAATATCAGCGGCATTTTATATGTTATATGTGCTTTCTTACTTCGCCTTTGGTTTTACTAATTATAAAAATATACGTCGGCAGTTTGATGAATAGATGTTAACTCTTTTTCCTTTTCCATCTGCTATCCAGTTTTTCCACAAATGCATTCCAGCTTGATTGTCAAGAATAAAAAATCTTGACGTTCTTTGAAATCCAGTGATTCAATGTTTTTTTCAATGTTTAGACGAATAAGTGTAGCATATATGTTACTATACATTCTTTCAATAGACTCAATAGTTTTTAACAAATTTTATTAAAGACAAGTGTAAATATTGTTCGTTACTTTATGGTGTCACGTATATCAAGCGACATATTTGCTGTTTTTTTATATGAGTATCCTTTAAATGGATTTTTATTTTATATTGGTTAAGCTTCCTTTCTTGTACTTATATTATTTTCTTTTATTTTTGTGATATTTATGAATGTGCTCGTGTGCTAACTATAAAATTATTATACTATATAGATACAAGAGATAAATACATTACTCTTAAAAATATACTATACCAGTCGATATTGATTGATGAATAAAAATTGAATTGACATTTATTTCTAGACCAAAATCAATGAAGTTTCAATTATTTCAATGTATATATGGAATAGTACACTACCTAATTAGTGTAGCAAAGTAGATTCGAGCTTTGTATGCGATTTACACTCGAGCAAAGTGAGACTAGAATCTTTTTCCCGAACACGTTATGCAGGTACAATATTTTTCAGCACAATATGTGGAAAGCGTGAATTTGAGCGCACATTTTTCGTCGAGCTTGCAGAAAAGGTGCACGGCACATTGAAAATGATCTAAAATTTTCAGTAGACTAACTATTGGCAACGTTTTCTGAATTTTACGCATTATTATTATGTTTCTAGGCATACAGTGTTAGATTATTTTTAGTAATATATTCGAAGTCCGCTTTTTTTTACTTACATTGTGTCACATTGAAAATTCTTACAAACATACTTGGATTTTTACCGATGAAATATTCTGATAATATGTCCTGCATTACTCTTTCTGTAAGCAAAATGTACATAAATAAAAATATTTTTGCTTTATTCTATTTTTTTTTCTTTCTCTCTATTAAGATGAAACATTCATAGACAATAATATCTTTTTCCATTTTTCAAAAATATCAATGAGATTATCTATATATTTAGCAATAAAATAATATTCACTATTCCAAAATAGAACCTATTCTTTTTTTTCAAAATAACTTATTCTACGTAGTTTTATTCTTCGTTAAACTTCGAAGATTGTTGACCACGCAATTTTCACTATATTAAATTTATTACCAAAATTTAAGTTTCCTATATAATTACATGTAGAATACAGATAGTTTAAAGTATAATTAAATTGATAATACATTTCTCAATTTACGTTACACAATATATAAACATTTACATAGACAGTTATAATAGCATGTCACTTCGTGAGGCGTAATAATAAACTACGCAAAGTTATAATAAATGAGATATCGTGTCTCTTTCATTTCTCTAAATTTTGAAAGAAACATAATACGCTTGGCTGCAAGAGTTTCGTCATATTGATTGATTTTCAATAGAAGCGTGCAACTTTTTTGTATATATAAAAGTATATCGTAGCTTTCAAGTCTCAGTTTCATTAAATTGACTTTTCGTATAGATATTTTTTTATGCATTATTAGCAATAGCCACCGATTTTTTTACGCTTTCCTCCCTAGCTGTTGCGACGACGAAAAGATGTAGGCGTTTCGCGCTGAAATCTAGTATGAATATATATATATATATATATTTCCACCGTAGCACTCTCTCACCACGCGCGATCTTCATGAATAAAAAAGCTGACGATCACGCGACTGACGATGGTGGTGGTGGTGGTCCGCCCCCGCGGTGAGTTAGAATTTTTCGCTCTCTCTTTTTTTCGCAAGCACCACTCGAGCGAAACGCTTTCTATCGCGAAAATTTAACTTTTTTTCTCTAGTTACTCTTTTCGCTATATAGCCTCTGCTCGGGAAAATGAGATTTATGAGAGACCGAGTGAGCGAGCGAACGTTTGCAAAAGTAGAGAGCACTTCGACGGGAGAGGGAATTATTTTTAATCGAGCAGTAATTGAACTCTCGCGCGCGCCGACGTAGTTCATTTCGCTCTTTATATCCTCTCTTCTTTTTATTACGAATAATGCGTATGCGCGTGTGATTGCTTTTAAATGGAGTTGTTCGCTGTATACACGTGTGTATTTTTTTCTCTCTTGAATGATTGCTGCATCGAACCGCAAAAAAAAGTTGTTATTGTTAGATAGTTTCTACAAATGTCAATTCCATCTAAAAGCTGGAATGGAGATGGTTCAGACAGACTGTAGTGATACACCACAACAGATATTGACAGACACATGTGAAGTAGGAAATAGCTTGAATAACATTGATTTCCTGTAACCTCAATTCAAATCCAGCGGAGATTAAAATTTAACTCTCTTTTTACAGATTTACAGAGTTACTCTAGTTTTACAGAGTACGTACATCAAACAAACTCTAGATATTCCTCGGTACAAATTTATGTGGTTGACGCGGACATACATAGTCAAAAAAGCAAGCAATTTATCGTGAGTTCAGACAGAAAGAGAGAGAGAGAGAGAGAGAGAGAGAGAGAGAGAGAGAGAGCAAATACAGCCTGGAATAGTAAGATTGAGATAACAATTACAACACTCGAGAGTTCTCATTGTTCTTGGTGTGCAGGGAGAGAAGCCCAATTGAATAAAATCACTTAGAGCTTACGCACGCGAGAGAAAGAGTCGCCACTCTCTCTCGCTCTCTGAGTCGACTAATTGAAGGAATGAAAAAAAAAGCGAGGAAGGCTTTACTTTGGGAAATAGTGCAGAGAGCAAGAGAGAGAGAGAGTGAGAGAGAGAGATAGAGAGAGAGAGAGCGAGAACGAGCACGACAAAAGAATCCACGACAAAGAGCAAGAAAAAGGAACGCGAAAGGAAGAAAAAAAGAAGCTGCCTTTAATTCTATAAAATGAAGCCATTGGCTTCTGTGACTTTTATAAGCTTTGAAATGCGACACACGGTCGATGGAGATACAAACATATATGCAAGCACTTTTTATACATAGAAAACTGTTAAGCACGCGTGTGAAAAACAATCTCTTGGTAGCCGGTTTTATATATACGCAAGAGACGAGCTTTGTATCTCGGTCCCTATTCATCTCCTCAGCAAATCGTGCTATCTATCTCTCGCGATGCGTGTGTTCAAGTAGCAAATATCTAACGCTAGATACCCGAATGCACGTTTCATCCGAATTGGATACTTACAAGCCTTGGAATTTCCCTTTTCAATTTCGTTCCCCTTTCTTTCATTTTACACCAAGCGTCGTTTAGCTGCGACAGCAGCAACAAGCCAATGACTTCGAGGCTCGTGATTTTTTATAGTGCTTTGCGAATGTATAAGGCAGAGCAACGTCGTGATATAAAAAGGACGGAAAGAAAGAATGGAAAGTTGATGGTGCCTCCGTAGCGGTTTGTATACGAGATTGCAATAGTGCGATACTTACTCTCGTCGAGCGATTTGCATTAGATTTTCTTCAATGGTCGCGTCATACGCAAAATGTATATACGATAATTATTTATAAGCTCAATGAATATATGACAATTCATTCTTCCTGAATTTTTAAGACAAGAAGAATTTTTTTTGTATGAATAATATTTACTATTTAATTCCTCCTTGGGACAGCACTGTACCATTTAAGCGGCTTATTTATATTATAAGTTAGTCTTATCAAAGCAACACACAGTCCTATTCTAAGATTGACATCGTGTATACGAGGATTCATTTAATCAATCAGACGAAAAGTTATGAATATTTTACGTTACGCTTTAAATTATTTAGCAGAGTACATGTAGACAGGTTAAATTTATCAGGAAGAAATGTAGGTTTGCAAAGAAATGGCCAGACTACATCATCATTGCGTGTACGCACGCCAAACAAAAGGCAAATAGCGGAAAAAAGATTCACACTTCACGCAACATTCTAGCAGCGTAACCGCACGCAAACATGAATGTATGCGCTGTTCACGGCTTTCAACGTCGTGACGGTCACACTGACCACCGCGGGGGATCCCAACTACGCGAGGCGTGTCCTGGAAAAATCATTGTAAAAGCTCGACGTTGAAGCGAGATAAGAGCTCGTACGGTTTTCGTCCTCGATAAAGTCTGCGTGTGGGTGTTACTCGCACACGTGTGACGACAAGTTGAAAAAGAGGGGCAAAACCAGCGCAACGATAAAGTTTTGCGGATGCGAGGTATCCGGTAATTTCGCATTGTTGCCTCGACGGGCGGTGAATGGGTGCAGGCAAGTAGAACCTTTCGTGCCTCGACGTAAATAATGAGAAACGAATCACCGGGAAAAAGAGAAAGAAAGAAAAAAGAAGCGGCACACCGCGCGCACTACTACACGTATTATTAACCATAAAAGCAACATAGATCGGAATAATGCGAGGACAATTATTCCGGAGATATATAGGATAAACCAGTCGGCCGTGTAAATGCGTGTTGAATGATTATTTCCATTGGAATATTTCACGCGCCTATTTCCGGTCAACTTTCTATGAAGAATGAGAAAAAAGATTTTTAATTGACGCTGCGATAGCCGAACGATATGAGAAAACTATAAAAAAGCTCTTCACGTAATTCTGTCAATTAAACGATCCATCGGATTACCTCTTATTTCCCGAAACAAATATTCATAGCTAATTTAATATTTCAATAAAAAAATTTGATACGAAAGGCAACGACAATGTATATGTGTTGCAATTGAGGTGCACGTGACATTAGATTACTGGTAGAGAATAAAGTTGCGTAAGTGCAAAATCCACGTAATAATTTAAATTATATTCCAACGAGACTCCAATTTATGGTCATTGCTTTTCGACGTCAATTATGTCAAAGAACAATGAAGTTACAAAAAAGCTTATACAATTGTTATCGGATTAGATTAAGATTGAGTTCTTAAATTTAAATAAAGTCAGATGGAAAGGAAACTCTAATACCATTGCTCTAGTTGCTATTGCATCCAAATTAACTGAAACCTTAGTATAATTCCGCGCAGCTTTCAGTACAAATTGTAGGAATTTTTGCGGAAGCGAAATTTACCCGATAAAAGGAAAAGGGAGAAAAAAATGCAAAAGAGACTAGAAAAAAGGGAGGGATACGCGAATAGAGGGCATAAGACACAAAAATCGGCAAAGGGTGAAACTAGTTCAAAGAGAATTAAAGAGTATGCGCAAGAGGGAAAGCGAAATTCTAGGCTTGTCGCGATCTCTCTCTCTCTCTCTCTCTCTCTCTCTCTCTCTCTCTCTCCTGGGGTAATTTCTCTTCAAACGTCGCTCAGCTAGTGGGTATGTGTGTGAACGAGCGCAAGTGAAGAAAAATAGGAACGTTGAAATAGAGAACTTTGAATAATTGTTGAAATTGCTGGTTCATTCGTTTTTTTTCCACAGTGTGATTTTCTCTCCCCCTATATGTTTTTGATTTCCTTTCATTTTCTGGTGAGCACTCGAATACGCTCGTTCTACAGCCATCGGATAAACGATTTATTACGATTACGCGGTTGGGGAAAAAAGATATTTTATAGTTTTTTTTTTTTTGTCATTTTTATCACCCTGGTGTTTTATTGAACTTTAAAACTGATTAAGCGCTTCTTCGATTGTACGATTGCACTTTGAAATTAGGACACTTCAGTGAGTTATAGTATTGTGACTATTTCCCATCTATCAATCTACTAAAAAGCAATTTTTTAAATTGAATTCAGTTTCCAAGTTTTGACAATCACAAATTATGCCATTTCTCTCTGTAGCATACTTTTTAGTGCAGTATTCGCAGTGCATTACAATAACATTGTCAAGCATCGTTTAACCTCGCTGCCACTCACGCTAACTTTAATGCTGTGTGGCTATGCACGCGAGTAAGTTATAGGTATTCAGTGAAGCATAATGTAGCCCCTCGTGTTGTTTATTTTGAACAATGGAAAAATTTGAAAACAGTCATATAATAAAACGATATATATCATATAATATTTATAAATAAAAATTTTTTTTTCAAATCTTTCGTAATTCGCAAGTGACAACAATATAATGGAAAGTCTAAGAGGAAAAATAATCGTTACTTTAACAATACAATCATTTTTTAATATATACAATTGATTTTATAAGCACAATACATCAAATCAACTAAATCTATTATTGCAAGCTGTTGTACATTTATTGAAAAAAAATTTTCAATTGCAAGGAAAATAAGCTTTTTTTAACTATTTTGTCTGTTGAACCTTTTAAATATAAACGAAGAGTTGAGTTACCAACTATAGCATTGATATCACAATCTATCGAAAACAAAAATTCCCTTATAACGACTTATATAGTCATTATGTACTTATATCGCAAAAAATCAGCAACAACAACAAATTACAGAGTTTAATCGTGGTCTGAAATTAATCGTGCGCCATCAGCATTCGACGACGCGCGCGGCTGTTGGCGCGATAAGGCACCAGGGAGAGATCGTGAGTAGTGCGTAGCAGATCGCCCGCATGAGGTCATTTGCTGGGTGCAATTACGGCGCCAGGCGTCGATTCGCTCTCGTTACACACGCGAACGCGCGCGGAAGCGTTGCGTTATATATCAGCACCCCTATTGAATGAGTGACATAAAAAAAAAAACAAGAGAGAGAAAAAAGGTGCGCTTGTCGAGGAAGTAACAAAAAAAATTGCGCAAGCGTAAGCCGCACGTTATTTACTTTTGGCTTACGCGCGCGCGAATGTCGAGAGAGCTTTGAAAACCAGGTCGCCCACAGCCGTTACGTTTTTGCCTTACGCGTGCGAAATTTTCTACGGGGGGTGTGTATAGTGTGCGCGATTAAATTGTCGAAAGCGCGGCTTTTTTTGTTGGTCGAACCAAAGTTACGCGTGGAATTTTTATTTTTTAACCAAAAAAAAGCGGAATTGAGCTGACGCGCGCATGTTATATGCATGTTACGTCGATTGCGCGCTTTACGCGTCATCGTTGCTTTTTTTACGATCAGCGATTGAATTTGACACGTCAATATGTATTATTCAGATACTGCCGGTTCAACTCTGACCTGAAAGCTATAAGTTGTTGAGTGTAAAAAGAAGTTTTGTTACTTTGACATTACGTAAATCTAGAATACGTGGGTATGCCTACCATTTTGAAAAAGAAATTATTCCTGTTTTGAAATTCACGATATTACAGTCCCTTTTGATATGCTATTTTGAAAGAAACCTGACTTTGATATTACATATATGCATCTAGCATGCCTAAAGCTATTTGTAGAATTATATATCTTACAATATTTCCATCTTTTCTGCACGGAACAATTTTATATTGCAACTACGTTAGCTTTTTAAATAATTGACTTATACTGTTCCACTTTTCAATCTTTCACTACAAACAAATATTTTAATTAGTTTTACCGTCAATTTCACCCTTACCAAAGAAAGGAAAATTGTGTGAATATTAATCATGGATTAAAATTATAATGAATATCAAAGCAAAAAGATAGAATGAAAATTTGTTATAACGTTTTAGATTTTACTTCCAAAAACAATTTCGTGTACGTAAACTCATTGAAAAATTCAAAGAAATTTGATAAATAGATTATATTTTACGTAGTTATATTGTAATAATAAAACCTAAAATACTTAACTGACAATGAATCTTACATTATTTCAGAACTTGGCAAGTAGCAAACAAAAAAAAAGAAGGGAACTAAGAGGTCGTAAGCGGAGTACGAAGTATCGCAGAGGGAGGCATATATGCATTTTGGATAATGGCGGTTCGAGAGAGAAAAGGAAGAGAAATGCTGAGGCCACGAATTAATTATGCATGATTACGAGTTTTTTTTATATTCCTGAATTGCAAATAGGCTCCCGCAGACAGGGGTGGTGCGATCGAAAAGTTCGAAAACGAGGTGTTAATTGCCGCGCCAGATGCTGCTTATTAATTCATGGGCGTGAAAATTCAGGGACACCGATGCCGCTGCCGCGACACTTTTCACTCAAGGTAAATAGCAACTCGCGCGATAAGTCCTCCTCTCCATTTTCCGTTAGTAATTGATTGGCTAATGGACGCTAGCGTATGCATGCAGTAGAAGGATTGACTACAACATTTGACGAAATAACTGGACTTTCTACTTTTCAGTGACATTGACGAATCGACCTACGTTTGTTCAACATTTCAAAGAGCTCCAATTCCATCAGTGCTCTTCAATTAATAAAAGCTTGGAATTTCGATCGAAGCGCTTAACTGCGACATAAGCATACCCATTTAAAGCTCGATATCGCAACAATTCAATTGTAATAAATCAACGTACATTTTTTAATTGTGTGATTTGGCTCGTTAACAATTTATACGATCATTACGCGTGCGTACTCCAAAATGTGTGTTATAGTAGTCATACGCCGATATTATTTCACTTGGCTGCTAGCTTTTCGTCTTTCGCTCCATATCTCTCGCAATCCAAATTTGATATTAAATCGTTTGCGCGTTCCATATGTAGCAAAATGCTAAAACATATCAGATTGCGTTTATTGAAATCCCAATGAGAACTCAGTCACATAACGATCTCTCGTTTCTACATTTAGATATTTAAAAATAAATGCACACTAAGAACCTTGCCGTGCTCAAGTCAAACATATTGAATACTGTTACGTGACATTCCTGTCACCGTATACGTTATCATCCGATTATATAAACTGATGAAATTCTCATCTATCGATCGACTATAAACTTTTGATACATCAATTTTTGACGCTGGTATTGTACTTTTATAGATAACTTTTAAAATTGTATACATGATGGAATTATCATAGTTATAGTTATCGAAAGTTAGCGATACTTTACCAAGTTAAATTGAAGTATTTTTTATTGAGGAAATTTTCCTGACCAACTTATCTATCAGACAAACATACTGTAATATAGTTGAGAAGGATGTAACAAAATTCAATTTTTTAGAAATAAGAAAATAGCTTGTATTGAATGAAAACAAAAATTTTCAAATTTTTCGAAAAATATAATTTTGATATATCTTGCTAAAAGCGAAGCTGAAAAAGTTGAGATTATATAACATGAAATATTACAGTTGCGGCATCAACTCAATTAACTCGTGTGACAGCATGGTCAACGTATGTAATATGTACGCGTTGTAAAGAGAGAAATATGGGGGGGGGGGCAAAGGAAAGCAATTCAAAAAGGTGGCACAAAGTAAAACTGCGAGTTCGTCCTTTTCTTTCTATCCCTCGGCGTTGACGACAGCGGCACGTTTCGTCGTCGGGGTCCACGCAAAAGAGAGGTGAACAAAAAAAAAAGGGAAAGAGATGAATACGACACGCGTGAATATCGCATTGCGATCGCGAACTTAAGTCTCCCCCTTCATCGAAGAGTTGCACCGTCGCCTTAGGGGGGTTGAGTAACTTGAAGCGAACTTTACTTTCTCTTTCGCTCTACTTGTCTTTCTCTCTTTTTTTCTCTCGGCTGTCTTTCCCTAATTTTAAAGTATGCACCGCCGACTCGCCTTTCACGAACGTTTAGTGGTATTACTTTATACCTTAATCAATTTTTGTCACACTTAAGGTGGCTCCACCAGAACGGACCGTATCACATCGGGGCACCGTTGGGGCTTTCATAAAATTGACGTCTTTCCAACAGAATAATTTATTCAAAATAGTTTTATATTTTATTGATCGTTCAGAAATGAATTAATTTACACTTAATAGTGAAAAAATAATTTTTTTTTGTCGCTCCTTTTACGATTTCGTCTCGAACATGCGACGATTTATGTTTTGCTTTAATATATTTTATTAGTTCATTGATCAGTACTTTTCTTTACAGATATCAATTTAGCACTTAAATTTGGATAGTATTATAGTTTTCGAAGAAAATCTGTCATGTATTATTAATATTATTCGAGAAAATGTAAACACGTAATTCTACCCGCCTATGTCATGGACGTATAACTACTCAACTTCGACAATTCACTTCTCTTTATTTAGATCGGTAGCCCCCGCATTTATTTTTACGGTATCTTATATCTCGTGCAAAATACTATCCGTATAAAAATCTTTGTTCGATTTTGACGCAAGACAAAATTTGATGAAGTTACCTTAAATAAGCTATTTATTTTCTAGATAATAAATTTCTGTAAAATCACTAAATATAATCAAATATAATTTACGTAATATATTGCATAATGTAAACGTTAAAAAAAAAATTGAGATCGAATACCTCCAAAAAAAGTCTCGTATTTATATCCTCATTATATTTAAATACAGATCGAGACGAAAGAAAAAAAAATACATCTCCAACACAGCACAAACTCCTTCGTGGTGCACGCGTTCTATCACACTTTATTAACATATTATGCACAGAGCGCTGGTGTGTGCGCACATCTGCATGCAAAGTGCTACAACATACATAGTCGAAGTTGATCTCATCTGTGAGTCGCCCGAAGCGATCTATTTATTAAAAAAAAAATCAGCTCTCGCAGGTATCGGGTAAAGTAATATACTCTTCGGGCGCGATTTGTTTGACGTGTCACGCCTAAACGCACTTAAGGGAGCATTAGAAAATATTCGCTCGATTTATGTTTTATATATTTAAAGATAAAAAGTCTTCTCCAGAGAGTTGCTCACTTTCGATATAGAAAGGCCCTGAGGCTTTTGGACCAAGCTTCCCTTTCATGCTTGTTCAGCGTGTGTATAGCCTGCGTTTTTCTTTTTATTCATAATAGGCAAATGTATTATATGAAACAATAACATCCCCCGAGGAGACTTCTGTATATGGATTATGTACTTGATAAACGCGATAATACGTCAAACGTTTTTGACACGAGTACTGCCGAGGTAAAAAGTGAGCTGTGGTTTTTATCGGCAAAGGGGATCGAGACGTTGTATTTTTGATGCCTGATAAACAACGCATTTTTAGGGTCGGCAACATTTTACTCTCTACGGCCATATGCAGCACATCTTATTATCGACGTACTCAAAAAATCAATACAATCAATGTAACATTACACGAATATTAAAAGTCAGTAATCGTGGGTGAAATAAGCCGTTTTCATGTAACTAGTTTTCACGACGCTAAGTAAACGAATAACAAATGTATAGCTTGCACTGAGAAACTGAAATATAAATAAGTTGTTAAGAAGCTCAAAAGCCGCTTGCGGTAATAGTGAGAGAAAACTTAAAACCCACGAGTTGGCAATACGAGGGTTACTTTTTTTCTTTTTTTTTTTTGCGGCGCTTAAAGTAACAAAAAAGAAGAGTTCACATTATTGCAGTATTATTCACGAAATTACTTACTCTCTCGAGCGATTTTACACTCTCGTCCGATTGACATTTTTCTTTTTGCCTTCAACTGCGCGGCTCATTCTATTCCACTGAGTTTCATCCGATTAGAGGTCGTTACACCATTTTACAAGAAATGCAAGCTCTTCGCCTGCCTGCGACTAAAGCAATTAGAGTCTTTTTCATTGTAAAACCACAAACGACAATTTGCTCAATTGGAAACAATTTTTTGCTGTTGCTCAGTTGTGAATATGTAAGCTTATTATACTGTGACACACTTCTTTTTTCCTAAAGCACGTGTAACATCCACACTGATTGATTGATCAAAATTGTAAGCCACGGCAGATAATCTCGCAATCACGAAGAAGGAAGAAACGAAACAGATATCAAACGTCTGATCCTCACCCGCATACATTCGAGGAGTATCACATAATCCATGGCTCGGCGGTACAAGCAGGCTGCCCTTTTGCGTACATTTACGAGGGTAACGTATTTTATACTCTAAAAAACTTCTATCTTATATGAGTGCGTATACAAAGTTTTAGATCAGTTTGTTGGCTTGAAAATTTTTTACTGATATTTGAATTTAGTTTTCTATCGTTCATACAGAATCGTGGATAAAGTGAGTTTCGAATGTGTTTTTAAGTTGTATTTTCTACGTGCTGTCGTTTTGATATTTTTTTTATCTCCACTTTATTTTGACTTAGAATATTCTCTTTGTAAGTATAATTGAAATAATTCGTAGCGTCTCTTTAAGTTTATACAGAAGTCCTTTATGCCATACTTAATCCGAGTTCGCAGAATAGTGTACGAACGCCAACACTGTACTTGCTATTCACCACTGATTTGCCAAAGTTTCCAAACATCATAACAGCAACATACGCAGATAATACAGCCATTATCACATCACATCCAGAGGTAACAATAGCATCTGAATTAGTTCAAAATTACGGAGATAATTATCTACAAAATTGGCTCAACTCATGGAGAATTGTAGTAAATAAAAGCAAAAGAATGCATACGACGGTTACACTTCGAAAAGACACCTGCCCATCAATTAAATTCAACGACAAATACATTCCAAATATAAAAACAATCATGTAAAATATTTAGGTGGAATATAAAAGGAATCATGTAAAATACACCTAGATTTAAGGTTTACATGGATAGAGCACATTAACAAAACGTAAACACCTGGGACTCAAATGGAGGAAAATGTACCGGCTCATTGGAGGAAAGCTGAATTGAAACCAAATTGGACTTATGGCATTCAGCTATATAGTACTGCTTATAACTTGAATATTGAAATCCTGGAAAGATTCCAATCGAAAGTCTTATACGTAACGTCGCCATGGATCTTTCCAAACTAAATTGAAATAATATACAGGTTACAACAGTTAAAGAAGAAATTAAAAAAATATACCAGAAGACTACAAAACCACCAAAATAAACTTATCAGCAATCTCCTTAAAACAACCATCGCAATCAGCACACAAACATAAAGTAATAAATGCATAAATAAATCCTAATCTTTTTATCACATTCTAAAAAAGTATTCTCCTGAATCTCATGTACATATCATATATTAATAACATTTACTTATTATCATAATATGTAAGACAGATTGTAAATAAACTTAATGCAATAAAGGAAAATTTCTGTGAGAAAAATCAATCAAATAAACTGTAAAAAAGGTCAGGTAATATTACAGAGACCCTACTCCGTAAGAGCACAAGTGAGTCTGAGCGTCCTGGCTGTCTAAAAGAAATGATTATTCAGGAAATAATCGATAATGTTCATGATATTGTAGTTGCAGATCGTCAATTGAAAGTGCGTAAGATTAGTGAGGTTCTAAACATTTCACTAGGATGCTCATAGAATATTTTACATGAATTTTTAGATATGAGGAAACTATTTGCGAAATGGGTGCCACGTTTGCTCACAGTTGATAATAAGCGAGCTCGTGTGGTTGTGCTTGAGTAGTGTGCGAGTATGTTTCAACGTAATCCAAAGGAGTTTTTGAGACGTTGCTTTACTATTAATGAAATATGGATTCATTATACGCCAGAAATGAAAAATCGGTCGAAAATGCGGGCTAAACCTGATGAATCGACATCGAAAAAAGCAGATACGATATGATCAGCTACTATTTCTTGGAACTCAACTGGTATAATATTAATCGATCACCTACAAACGGGTAAAGCTGTCGCAAGAGAATATTATGTCTCGTTATTAGATCGATTTAATCCCAAGTGAAGAAAAAGCGGCCCCATCTGACGATAAAAAGTTTTGCTCCACTACGACAATGCACTGACTCACACGAGTTCCATTGCAACCGCTATATTATTTGATTTACGCTACGGAATATTTCCTCATTCACGTTGTCTAGAGTTAGACCCTTAGGATTATTTTTTGTATCCTAACGTTAAAACTTGACTTGTGGGTAATAGATTTTTATCGGACGAAGAGGCAATTGGTGTGACATATGAGCATTTGAGGAATCCGATGACAATTATTTTATAGAGGATATAACAAAGACTCGAGCACCGCTGTAATGAATGTATAGAGTTAAAAAAGGGCTATATTGACAAATAAATTGGAATTATTAAAATAAATACTGTTTTTCATTTCAAAGTCACGGACATATTAAACGACCCGCGTACGTATATGTAGTCATCATTCGACACCGCCGAGAACGCGTCGTATCAGGTGCAGCGTAAGTAAAATTTTACTCAAAGCCATTAGCTCTTTGTACTACCACCACGATGCTGTCCAAGACACCCTTCGCTATAACTTAGTGGCTCGCGAAATTGCGTTTAAGCGAACACACTATACTCCCCGTCGACCTCGGCTTTTGTCTGTTATATTTTTCAGACGAGCTTTTGACTTATGAGTGCGGCATATTGTCTTTGTTTTGTATTGTGGGAGTCACTTTGCAATAAGAGCACAACAATTCAGTTAAAATATGTTTCATTCAAATTCGAAATGAAGGTTTAAGGTCCTAATATACCAGATCGAATAAACTGATGGATTCGATATAACGTTAGTTTTATTTTTATAACTGTCTTATTCTGTGAAAGCAAAAACCGAAACACTGTTCCGATACTCGTCAACATTTTTGTCCAATGACTCTAACAAAGTGGAGTCCATTCATTTTATTTCCTATATATTTATATATTCCCATATATTAACCTCTATTTTAACAGCATACATATATGTATATAATTTTAAACTCCTGACCTATTCTATAACAAAATTAATATGTTATCCATCTCGCGTCTATTATTCAAATTCAACTAGATGTACAGCATGCCATCGTCAAGGTATACAATAAATAACTGCAATAGAGAATCATAGCTCCTCATTGTAAGTGGTCGTCCTCGTCCTCTTAGCCGCAAGCGAAATTTACGCCTAATCCGCTTGCGCCTGTCTTAGCTCCATAATTCGTAGCTCGGTACATTAACCCGCGCGCGCATAATTTTGGCAGCTACTGTATTATCTATATACCTACGTATAAGCAGTAGATAGAAGCCCATTTTGGTCAGACAATAAGAATATGTACGTGAAAGAAAAGAAAAATTAAACTGCGATCATTTGATAAACTTTTATATCTTTCGTGTACCACGTGCCTCAAATCGATCGACTTGAAGTTGAACTTTAGTTTTATTCATATGCTTTTAACGAAACAACTGAATACAATTCAATGGCATATTATTTGGCAATTTTACAGCTTTAAGAAAATGTCAGAAAGCTGTTGAGAAACATAAAAATTTTCGTTCAAACGGCGACAACAGACCAAAACAACTACTATAACATCATAACCGCACAAGCAATGATAGTTTAAAATAAAATGAGCGACCTATGGAATAATTGACAACGTCGACGTACATATCTCGGCAGGCAAGCATTTCTTCGCGCGTGAACGTTGAAAGTGCGGAATCCCGCATTTACTTGAGCTACTGCAGTGTCGGTCGATGTGTCGCTACTGCTACTGCTTGTGTCGGGGCTTCTGCGTCGCGTCGCGCTACCAAGAGAGAAGGCTATAATACCTACTTCGACATTGGTGGATGCGAGAAGGGGAGGCGAATCCACTGAAAAGAGACACCGATGCACCGCTCTTTATATATATATATATAACTGCCGACACTTTCGATGGGGACGCGAGGAAAAATTCATTAAATTCGACATTTGAGCACGATGCGAACATGTTCTCGAGCCTCGCAGAATCGTCTTTCCTTGATATTGATGTGCTTTTACCCTCCTAGACGACTCACTCTGTCTATTTTGTCGTTGCTGACGGTTTGACGGGATAGATACATCTGATATATTAATGTTTTGTGAGATATCTTAAATTCGCTTGAAAATTCTTCTTCCCGATAAATTGGTTGTCTTTTGGTCTTCTTCGGATCTTTATTTCAGGAAAAGCAAGCTTTAATTAAAATGAAACTATCGACTTTTCTTTAAAGACGGAGAATATGAAATTAAATAAAATCAATAACATTACGGATATAGCGACACGAAAACTAAATTGTATCAAAACAAACAAATGAATATAGATTCTTATAAATAAACTTATATTAGCGTTTTTTTCCTCTATTCTAAAGATATGAAGGAAAGTACTAAGATCTTAATTTTAAATATTATGATTGAAACTCGTTTCAAGTTATTTTTCAGATCTAAAACTTTTACAGGTATATAAATTATTTCCAAGAATTAAACTTTGAATAATAGATTATCATATTACAGTATTTTAAAATATGTCAGCATGAGCTATAATTGATCGACAAATAAAACATTAATAATATCTATTTAATTGAGATTACATTAAATTGTCAGTTACAGTGCATTCTTGAGTAGCATAATTGTCAGATAATAGATGGGTTTATGATATTATTTAACATTCAAAGGTTTACTCATCTTGAATAAAAATCTTCCCTTTCATCTCGCTGACACTCGCGTAAAGTGTCGTTTTTTATTTCACTGTTTCTTACCACTTAGTCTGCTTCATGTAATTAAATATCATACGGTCCATAATCAATATTTTAAGTATTTGCAAACTAAAAGTGGTTAGATAAATCTTGCACATATCAATCAGTGCCAATTTTATAGCCATGGTTACGATACTCGTTAAGGAGAAAGTGACTGTTAAATTCCTGCTTCATTGCATTGAGTTGCCAAGAGACATAAAACGAAAGCCCAAGAGTATGTCAACAGCAAATAATATTGTGGCGTTCGTCGATGATAACAAACGCTATACTGGCCAACTTAGACAGACAGACAGAAAGAGAGAGAGAGAGAGAGAGAGAGAGAGAGAGAGAGTAAGATAGAGTAAGAGAAAGAAAGAAAGAGAGAGAGAGAGAGAGAGAGAGAGAGAGAGAGAGAGAGAGAGAGAGAGAGAGAGAGTAAGATAGAGTAAGAGAAAGAAAGAGAAAGAGAGAGAGAGAGTAAGATAGAGTAAGAGAAAGAAAGAGAAAGAGAGAGAGAGAAGCAGATAAACGTTTTGAGTTATAACGGTGACGATAACTCCATCAGATATACACCGAGGGATGGTGCGACAGCAATGCGTAAAATTTCACTTGAACTCGCACCCCATAAATTCCCATGCAATATCATCATGAATTTCAACGCTCCACAATTGAATTTTAATATGTAGATATAGGCGCAATCCGCATATTATTACGTACAATGTCGAACGAGCAATTCGTTATCCACGAATTAGTATGTAAATTTCTAAATATAGTTTGGCGAATTGCTTGACTGCGACGCGTATGTATACAGGCGCTAACTAACTACTCAAAGTACTCGGTCGCCAAATCGAACTTGAGATTTTCGCACGAATGCGGCAAACAACTTGTTCCCCACCACTTGTGTCAACAATACTCCTTTGATTGCATAAATTAACGCTTACTCGAGTTTTAAAGGACGTAACTTCGCGACTCTACTTCGAAATCCATGCATTTGTAATTAGTTATTCGCGAGACCAAATTACATATATATATATGTGTGTGTGTGTGTGTGTGTGTGTGTGTGTGTGTGTTCGTGTGTGTTCGTGTGTGTGTGTGTGTGTGCGTGTGTGTGTGTGTGTGTGTGTGTGTGTGTGTGTGTGTATATATATATATATATATATAAAACGTGTTATGAAGGCATTTGCATCTTTGTTGGATTCTTGTAAAAATCGCGATGAAAAAGTATTCCCTAATGGGTTACCGCAGTTACATAGTTGGGAGGTGAGAAAATGTCACTTGTGCGCCCTCGCTAAAATTATACCAGTAAGTTACACCGATGAATTTGAAATTTTAATGTCTTTTATAAATTCGATAAATTTCGTGTGACAAGAGAGAGTTCGCAGAAAATAATTTTGGCAAAATTATTTTAATATTTAAAAATGACAATTATTAATTAGTTTTCTATGTCGATCGCACATCTAATCAGATTCATAATCGATAAATTAGCAAATATAAGTTGATTTGTAACCAAAAAAATAAAGTATTGGAGAATAAAAAGATATGATATGTTCCTAGAAGCTCTATTTCCCCAACAAAATTTCGAAAAGTATAAGCTTATATAGAGACTTAAGTCGACACGGCTAGCCGTAAATTGCAGAGTAAGTCAGCCTCTCTAAAGTAACGTAATAACATTTACCACGACGGAGTCTCAAGAGCCGCCAGCGCCTAGAGCAGTCTGACTTGTCGCTCGATGCATTAAGACATTGGCTCTTATAAAAACCGACAGCAAAAATCCAGAGCCGCCGCGTCGTCTCTTGGCTTCTTTCGCTGCAACGAGAATTTCTCGTACGTCAACCGCACTGGTGGTGTATCTGATGATATACCTTTGCGTGAAAAGGCGGATTTTCGCTCGCGAACTAAATCCAAATATTGCAGAACTTTTCTTGCAAAACTAGTATTCCTCACGAGAAAGAGAAAGAAAGAGAGAGAAACTTTGATTTTTGTCTTTATATTCGAACTCCCGCGCGTATAGTGAAAACAGAACAATGGAAGAGGCTTCGGATTTGCCCAAAGACTTATTCCAAGTTTTACGCGCGCGAGCTGCATATACGTATCCTTGATTCTCCTTATATACTTTATCTAGGAGTGCGGTTCATGTCTTGATACATTGTCGATCCATCTTTTCACTTATCTAAGATCTTGCCGACCCACATCCGGTTGTCAGTGGATTGACCGATTGTAACCTTTCATGTAAAAATGGTAAAAATAATAACAATACACACACTCATAATATATACGGTAAAGAGAGAGAGAGAGACAGAAATTTGTTAATAACAATCTTCTGTTTTTCCATTTGTTAAATAAATGAACTTTAGCTATAGTACTCTTACTTTCTTTTTAGTTTTATTGCTCTATCATCTTAGATTATACATATTCTGAAAAATATTGAATCACAATCTTCTTACTTGCGCAAAAGGAAGAAATTTTACTGTCATATTTATCTTTACTCGTAAGCGTTCAATATATAATACAAAGTATCCAATTCTACCTCAAGTTCATTCTAATTAAGCAATTAATAAAATTTCTTTGAATTAATTTACGTGATGAGTACTTGAGCTTCACCTAAAAACGCGTTAGCTTGCAATTAAACTACAAATCAATTATAGAGACTGTTCTGCTTTGAAAGTGATAATTACCTTGTAGACTGCACGTCAATTCTGCTAGTGGCATTAGCGATGTAATTACTTTCCAAGAACTCGAAGGGGATAATGAAACTCATTGCATTTCAACCTAGAATAGTTTCTTCCCCATTATTCATTTATTCTTACAATGATTTTTGCCACTCCATTATAGTTCATCGAAACCCAAGCTTCGAAACAATGAATTTGTCCGCGTATTTCTTTCTTCAACGTTTGCATTGACAAACGGCTTCTTTGAAAAGGTATGATCTTAGCGAATTTAGTATCAAACTTTTATGAGCTCTTTAGTCAAAAATTTTTCTCTCTCTCGCTCTCTGTAGCTTGGCCAAATGGTTTCCATCTTTCTTTGTCACACATTCTTTCCTATACCTTGGCGTTCCTCTTCATCGACGCATCGAGGGAGAACGGAGTGATTGATTTTCCAAGCTTAGCCTCAAGGGAGATCGAGAGAGAGAGAGAGAGAGAGAGAGAGAGAGAGAGAGAGAGGGAGGGAGAGAGAAAGAGACAAAGAAAGCGAGCCAGAGAGAGGGGAGCAAAGAGCCAAGGCAAGTTTTAAACGCGATTACGATAATGAGTTCAGCGTCGCCTTGTGACAGCGCTCGCAGAACATTAGATTACTGAGTTTATCGTAATTCAGCTATGAGATATATATCTATGCAAAAACGCGCGAGTAGTCAAAAAGGGAACAAGATTGAGTTTTGGTTTCTCGATTTGGTATTTCAATTCGAGAGTAAATCCACTCTTGCAAGCTGTTGCAATTGTGTCGTACAGTCTCTGCGATTTACTATCCCCAAGAATTTTATGGGATTAATTTCATTGTGTGAGAGAGGGCGTTCTATAGCTGCAGCTTGCGGAATTGGATGTGCAAAGAAGGGATTCCGAATATCCGACGCGAATAAAGATGGGACGTGTTCGAAGATTATGGTAACAGGATAGACAATCGTTATTTTTCCAGATAATTCTAGGTAACTAAATGAGTTTTATCGGAGGGAAAGGAACCGAGCAAAATAAATTACAATTAGAAGTGCTGTTGAAATAGAGAAATCTCATGTAACAGATTTCTTACTACATCAAACTACGTACACAAATTCACACGTATAAACAAGCTGGTCTAATAAATCTTAATAACATAACTTTAATAACAAAATGCATCTGTCTCTATTATGTTATATACATTCTAAAAATTAATTATTGTCATTAGGATCTTTGATTACTTCAATAAATTATGAATAAAAAGTCGATACGCCAAGCCGATCAGTCAAATTCCTCAATTAACTCAGATGGATGTATAAAATGTATTTTGATTATAAATCCGATAGAGTAATTTATTCTCAAATCCAAAATGATAGTTTTAAAACTAGTTTTATTTTCCGCAATAATTCAACGTAGAGTTTCGGAGAAACTCGATAAAAGTCTGGAAGACCGATCGTATCATTTTTCATCCATATTAGCTTAATATGATCAGTGAGAAAATAGAGGGTCATTAGCGACCTGTTACTTACAATTTTTTCTTATTTTACTTGCAAAGTTATTAGTCATAGTGTATCATGAAAGTTTCTTTGAAAAAGAATAAAAATTGAAATGAAGAATTGAATGCTCTAAAATAATCGAATGTCCAAAAGCCATACATTGACATATATATCACTTACATTCATAAAGTTATTTCATATCAAAATAGGATTGATTTGCTCACATCTTTCTTCAAAATTTAGATGCAAAATTCCTTCTCCCGTAACAACGAATATATATAAATTATTGCCATGCGAACGAATGAATTATAACGTCATTGCCTAAGTTTCGAAACTAATATGATCCCGTGGTGCATGTATTCGTGAAGAGACCGAATTAAAAATGACGTCTGCTTCATCTTAATTTATGTTTCAGCGATTCTTGAATAATGCCTGCGGAAAAGTAATTCCACAGTCAGAGAAGGCTTTACCTCGTTTACTTAGCCACGAAA